>NC_139167.1:34760497-36010497 GCF_965202585.1 Thalia democratica | reverse complement strand
AAGTTATTAAGAAAAATTTTATGAAAGCTCTTTTAAATTGTTTTAATGTTTTTTAAACCGGAATCTATTTCTATAAAATGTTTTTCTTACCTAAAAGTGCTGCAGCAGCGTAATTAACAATATTTGGAAGGCCGTTGAAGAAGGAAAGCAGTAAGTAGCTGGTCTTTCCTGTAGCAAGGCTGAATGAGAAGTTGAAAGCAAATTGAAGAGCTGTGAACAGCAAAAAAACTGTTCTTCTACCTAATCTGCGAGAGAGTTTGTAAATATTTTTATTTAACTAATTAAAATTAAGGGTTGTAAAGTGTATTATACGTGTAACGAATTTCATTTAAGTTTAAATTAAGGTAAGTCTACAGATTAAAAAAAAGTTCTCGCATTGTTTTATTGAGTACTTTATATAAAATGTTTCAACAAAGTTTGCAAGCTTAAAAAATCTGTTCTCTCTAAATATTTTTTGTCTTAAAAATATTTACTAGATATCGTTAACAACTAACTTGTCAGATAAAAAACCCCCGCTAGCACTACCAATAGCGACACCTAGCAGAAACAAGGTTATTGCAAGGTCGTTCACCCAAGAATCCGCGCAAACGAAATTGAACTGTTATTAAAACAATGTGTTTATTTTATTAAACAAACTTCATTGTATTACCAGTTAGCGTAAAAAGTTCTTGTCGTTTACTACATAAAATATTTTTAGTAAACTAATAAACTTGAAATTAAAATAATTTAGGTTAATTCAAGCAAAACTTATGTAAATAAAACCGCATTACTTAATACTACTTAAAGTTTATATTGTCTTAGAGAATAAAGTTTCGATAAAGATAACTATCGAAAGAAATATAGGCATGACTAAGACTATAATATTTCAGAATTTAAATAAAACTTGTATTTAAGCTTATTATTGAAGTAAGCTTATTACTGATTTATATTAAATCATCTAAAAGCTTTTGAAAAGTGAAAATAAATAAATACTTATTTTCATATGATGTTTTAAGTCTACGTCTAATAAAACTATTTTAGAATAAAAACCAAATTTAATAACCTCTGTTAAAGCTGAATTTTCATTTTCAGCCAAATTATAAAAGAATTCCAAACACTCTATATTTCTAGTTGAATTTGAATTATCTAAAAAAATATTTAAAACATAATTTCAAAGGACATTATAAAAAAAAAGTTTTGCCTTTATTACTATTTTATCTTCATCAACAGTATCTTTTTTAATATAATGATTAAGTATTTGAATACAATTAAACTTGTCTTACTTCCTCGGATATAAAACTTCATGTGGCATGTTCCATTCGAATAAGCTTGTCTAAATGTTTTTGGATCAAGTTCAAACATATCGTCAGTATCATTCTAAAATATGAGTTACTTTGAAAACAACTTTTTGATACTTTTCAAAAGTTTCAATACAGCTTGTCTTAGCTGAAAGTTTGCTTTAAGTAGTTTAAAAATAAATAAACAGTTTTATGTAGGGGATTTAATTGACATAAAGATATAATTTGTAGACTTTTGTAGTTTTGCAGTTTTTAGATGTTTATATTTTAAAGACCAGTTATAAAACTTAAAACTTTATACAATTCCTTAATACAATAAAAAAGTTGACTTTTACTTATTAAAAAAACATAATTTTAAAGCAGTATTCATAACAACGACATACATTTTTATGCTCAGCGCAGGTAAACTCAGGTTTGTACTGGTTTACGAGGTACGTGAGCATGGGAAATGAATTTGTTATTGACGAGATTGTCATGATAACAAAAAACCTCCGTTCATAACGACTCAGCTGTTTTAATACCTCAAACATGTTTTTTTTTTGAGCTGCTACGATTAAAACTTTTTCAGTTTTATTTTAAAGTTAGATGTCTAAAAAAAACTTGTCTGATTTAGCACTTTTCTTACATTACTTAATTAATAAATAAAAAAGTCTAGCAGTTTTAATTATAAAATAAATAAAAACACACTCAAATATTGTAAAAAATTAGCTTAAGCTGTTTTTTAATTCTTTATTTTAGATTAGACTTTTTACTCGTTATTCATTTATAAAAATTGTTCTGACACAATTAAGTTACCAAGTTTGAAATCAAATGTTTTTTAAAGTTTAAATATGTTATGCTCTACTTATAAAGTTAGGCTTTTTTGTTTCAAAGTTACCATGATAAATTTTTAGTCTTGTATTATGTATTTTTACACAAACTTACTGTTAAAACATGGTACGAACTAAAGCTGTTTTATGCTTTTAACTACCATTTTTGAGCTAAATCAAAAAAAAAAGACAAGTTACAGCATTTTTTTTTAGTTTAACAAACTCAAACACAGGTTTAGTAAATCATAAAACAAAACATGTATGCTATAATCACACAGTAAGACTAATAAATATTGCATGAAAACTGAAACAAACAAGTCAACAGTGAGACCAAATAAATAGCCTATTGAATAATAAGTTGTGGAAGATAATCAACAGAATTAGCTGTAAGGTGACTAAGAAAAATATGTTACTTAGTCTTTCATAAGCAAACAAGAAAAAGCAAGTTTATCATACTTTTAGTCACTGACAAATACTAAAACTAAGATATGTATTAAATAGTATTTTGCTCAACGTCGAAGTTTTAATTTTCTGGCAATTTACTTTTCTTACATTACTTAATTAATAAATAAAAATGAAGATCTAGCAGTGTTATCATAAAATTAAAAGAAAACAAACTCAAATATTTAAAAGTTATTTTAAATGTAAAAACATTGTTTAAGCTGTTTTTTAGTTCTTTATCTTAAATTAGACTAAATTACTCGTTTTGATTGAACAAATTGTTCTGACACATACAATTTATCGTTTTATACAGTTTTATCTGATCTATTGATAAGAAAAAAAACTAGCTTTCATTAACAAAATGAGAAAAAAAAAGCTTTTAGAAAAAAACATAAAATGTTGACACTCCGTCAAGAATAGCATGTGCGAGATAAAAAAATACAAAACTTATAAAATATTCAAAAGTAAATTGATATTCCAATTGGTTGTTATGTTCACAAAAAGCATTTTTACAACTGACAATGCCATAGGCATTGCGATGTAGCTGTAATAAAGCTTTAGAAAGCCTTGCATGTCCTGATAAGCGATATAAAAGTTTACTTTTTACGTCATAAACTACTAATTTAAAGCTTAATGCAGTTTGTCTACCATGGAAGTTAAAGTACTAGTGTGTTTGTTAAGAAATTATGATGTTATTACGAAAATAAAATACAACTTATTTAAACTCTAAAATGTTATGAAGTAGTTCTACACATAGTTTCTACTATATTGATTAGTCGGTTTTGCTCTAAAATAATTTATTAAAAAAAGTTATTTCTCTAGCTAAAAAAATCAATTTTTTTTTATAGAAAATAAGATTCATACTTTAACTTATTTTTTGTACAGATCTAAACACATTTATTTAACTTAAAGTTTTTCATTAAAAATTCTTCATCAACCCATCTACACCTATCTAATCCTGAAATACTAACTGTACAAAAGTTACAAACTAGCTGGCTAATTATATTTCAATGATTTCATTAAACGTGTAAAGGATGTTTACGTATTACATTCGTGTTATAGCAAACAAGTGCTCGTTAAAAAATCAAAACAATCGAGTTTATTTCCTTTTAAAGTATGACACTTGTGTAAATTATTAATGTTAGGTTTGCATTAATAGTACATATTTTTATTTTTTCAACAATCTATGTTTAAAAGTGCTTTGTTCAAATGCGCTAAACTCACCTACTTTTTTTTTTTGAATACAACTATTATATATTTTGTCACAAAGTTTGTTTGTGATTTGTTGAACATTTATTATAGTTTGCAACATGTGCTTATTTAAAAGTTTATCAAAAATTAACTATTTAATGTTATGCTTGTTTATAATGTACAAGTAGGCAGTCATGTTGTTCAAACATATTGCAAATAGAAAAAAATATAAAAAGGAAATTACAAATTAAAAGAGTGACCTAAATTTAAATAAACAAGTAAAATAAGTCAATAACTTCCGTTGAGTTGAAAGAATATTTTCTTGCACGTGCAGATTAAAATTCATATCTACAAACTTTAAAGTGTTTCGTGTGAATACTTTTTTTTAAACTAAAGCGAAATTCTTTATAAAAATCTGAAGCAAAACAATAAGTATAAATAATAATTTTAGGTCGTACTAGAAAACATCAATATAAATAGAAAAAAATAAAAATAAAACCATTTATAAATTTTCTATATAGGTAGAGTTTTTTGCATCGAAAAAAGTATTTAAAACAGTAGTGCCATACAAGTTTTCAAAAACTGTAAAGATTAATAACTAAAATATCATGAAAAAGCGTTAAAACTGCTAAAACGATTAAAAGTTTAAGTTTAAAAGCTTAATATAAAATATAAACTTTTAGATAAAAAATGTGTTTAGAAAAGTAGTTATAAGTAAAATGTTTTTTTAATTTTTGATGTTATATAGAAAGTATAATATCAAACTCTTATTTTATTTTGAGAAAATACAAAAAAAAAATTCCAAGTACTTAAAATATCATTTTTTAGATAAATTGCTAAACTTATAACTTAAAATTCCAAAAATATGTATACAAGTAGCAAAAAAAGTATTTTAAACAGTAGTGCCATAAAATTTAAAAAAAAACTGTAAAGATTAATAGCTAAAAAATCATGAAAAAACGTAAAAACTACTAGAACGATCGAAAGTTTAAGTTTAAAAACTTAACTTAAAATATATATTTATATAAAAAATGTGTTTAGAAAATTAAAATATATTTTAATTTCGATGTTATATAAAAAGTATAATATCAAATTCTAATCTTATTTTAAGAAAATAGAAAAATAATAAATTCTAAGTACTTAAAATATCATTTTTTAGATAAATTACTAAAGTTATAACTTTAAATTTAAAAAACATGTATACAAATAGTAAAAAAAAAATTAAATGAAAAATTAATTTAAACACAAAACATTTGTTTGTGTAATTATCCATTAAATTTTAGCAAGTATGTACTTTAATTAGTTAATCGGCAGACAGTTTAACATAACAAATAATGTACTCAAAGTTGTGACCTGAGACTAGTTTAAGTGTTGTCGAAATTTTAATAACAAAAGTCTGTATCTAAAAAAATTAATTGAGATGAATTTATACAATATGGATTGAACACACAAATAATTCTCAACAAATTGAAAGAAACAAGGCAAAAGAACAGCTCCGAGTTTTGTGCACTAAACACATACCGGAAAAGTTCTAGAAAGCATTCGAAATCAAAGTAGTTTTCAACAAAATTTGAAATAATTCGTGAACAATGTAGTTCGTCAGTTGATAAATTGTACATACTTTAATGCAACTGTAAACTCTAGATGCCAAAACTACTAAATGCGCCAAACTCTGCCGCAAAACTTAAATTTTGGCGATGTTTCAATTAAACTGCTGAGCTACGACGCCAGAAGAATCTAGGATTGAGTCGACAAACTTTCAACTATTTCGGCGTTAGTACCTAATTAATGCAGTGCACCTCGACGCCTGGTTTCACCAAATAGATTAAAAAGCACGAGTCATGCATTCAAAAAGTTTGGTCCTGCCTGTGAAGAATCCTCTGTCGTTGGCGGTAACGAGCGACAATTAACTCTTTGCTAAAATGTTATATTGTAATAAGCCATATTTTGTTTTTGCGACTTTAAGTAAACTCTCATTTTAAATTTTTGCTTCACAAATGAGTGAAAAAGTGTTGATGTTTTAAATTGTGTTTGAAAGTCTTAAGTATAAAGAAAATAAATTTGTTTTCAAAGCTTATTTGAAGCAGTACTTCTAAAAGTGTGCATTTTATTTATTTATTTTTACATAGTTTTACATAGTTACCTCAACCAAATTATCGATACTTATTATGTGTACTAAAATAAGTTTTTGTAAACAAAAATTTTTATATTGTTGTTTAACATTATTCGATTTGCTACAGCTATACTTAATTTAGAGATATACTTTTTTCCGACGAAGTTACATTTGCAAATGAAGAAACCTAAACAAAAGTTTTTTTGTAGGTTAAAATTCATAATTATTTTTTATATTAGTACAACTCGGCTAGCATGTATCAGTGGTCTTCAATATTTTCAGAAATTGTGCTCAGTAAATTACTTTCAAATAAATTCCTTGCACATTAGACCATTAAAAATCATTAAAAAAAAAGTTATTATTTTATATTTTAAGTGTGTCATATTAAACTACATGTTAAAACTATCCATGCCAAAATCAGCTTTTTGAAAAAACAAACGTCATTTAAAAATTATTTTTTTACCTTAACAAATTTTATGAACATTGTCAAATAATTTTTATGCTCACCGTGAAGACCATTGGTCTAAAGCGGAGGTAGGCAAACTACGGCACGCGGGCCAAATGTGGCTTGCTAACATAAATTTCTGGCCTCTTTTTAGCTAAAAGAACAACTAGTGTAGAACATTCTAGTTTTTTCATTACAAAAATTAACAAATGTGTTTATTTTTGCTTGCAATTTCTGTCCTAACTTCATTCTATTACATTTTTCCTCTTATATTTCGATTTATTTGTTTTAAAGTAACAATTTTTCTAAATGTTGTGACACGCAAAGAACTTTTTTTCTTCTAATATTATGGCCCGCGAATAACTATATTTTATCAAACTAAGCCCTAAAAACCGCCGCCCTTGATCTTAAGTTTAACTTAAAGTTGTACATTTACTTATTAGATATAAGTTGTTCAATTTATTATTGAAGCCTGTAAAAGACAACTAACCTATAAACAATGAAATGATTTGGTAGTTAATTTTGTTAGTAAGCGGAGATCGGTTCTTTATGACGTAGTAGCGTTTAAGTTTAAAAAAGTTATAACTAAAAGTTCAACACTTTACATTTAGAAGTCAGCATAATTATGTGATGTGTTCTAAATACAAGTGATAATTGTTAAGATGTAAATATGAATATTAAAAAAAATATTGTATATTATATAGATGTAAAAAATTGCATAACAAACGATTTTTTCGAAAAAAAAAGAAAAGGATGTAAAAAAAATAGAATTTTGAGGCAAGTTATTTTGATTTTAAATTGATTTGAAATAACTTTAAGCATCAAAAGTATGCAAAAAATTTATGAAAGTAATTAAAGTTTAAAGTTTCTTTATTAAAATACTTTTTAGTATTTTTATTTAATATGTATGAAAAAATCTACTTTAACTTAATACTTGTCAAAGTCAGCAGTATAAAGTTAATGTATCAAAAAAATATAGAAACTTTTCGCTTAGAAGGTTTTAATTAAAAATAACCACAAAGTACTACTGATTTGATGAAATACTTTTCTTTATAAACATAAGCTATAAATGCTCTTTTTTAAGAAACTTATAACATTAAAACATAATATTTTTTACGTTTATTTTCCAGTTTAACTCAAATTTTAAGAGTTATTTATTTAAGAACAAACTAGTTATTGTCTTACTAAATCACAAAAGTTTTTTGGTTCAAATTGTGGATCTAATTAAACAAAACTTTGATTTGAATAGATAGGTATTGATATTAAAAAAAAAATACTTGCTAATCAACAAATTTATAATACTATGCAACAAAAAATATAATAATAAACAATTTAAATTATACAAGTTATTGAATTCAACTTTTGGTCAAATTAGAAAAAAAATAAATTCTTTATGACTTGATTCACTGTATAATCTATTCTATAATTATTTAGCGTTTTTAGAATAAGTCATGAAAACTTTTAAATTGTTTTCACTCTTCAAAACCTTAATATTAAGGTCAAAGTGGAAGTTTACTAAAAAAAAAGCCTAATTTTTATTAATAATCAAAATTAGATATTTATCAATTTTTTCTTTTTATGTATTTTGCTAAAGGTTAAAAAAAGTGCAAATAAACAGTCTCATAAAAAGTTAAATTGATCAATATATAATTTTACAACTGGTAAAAAAATATATAAATATGAAAAAGTAATATATTCTAAAGATCTTAGAACAAAAGTTGTTATAGTAAAGCTTTACTTTCAGTTATTAATATGACCAGGTTATTCTTAAATAATCTTAACTTTAGTTTTGTTTAAGCTGTTCGTGAAAAAATTTAAACTTTGAAATAATAGTAGCAAAAAATGAAAATAAACAATAATAGCTGGGACTCTACTCAATTAAAGCTGGGTTATTTCATTTTAAAAATCATTAGTTTAAGTACTAACTAAAACTATCTTGCACTTGTTAGTATAAAATATAAAGTAGTAAGACGTTAAAATGTAAAGGTTCAAACAAGTAGAGCTTATTGGAGAAACAAAAAAAAGTGTCAATAAAATTATTTATTGACTTCAGGCGTTTTGCTGCTTACAAAACATAAACATTTGACTTTGAAGGATATTTGACTGGATATTTGACTTTGAAGAACTGTTCAAATTTATTAGCAGCGAAACGTTGAAGTTTAATAAACTATTTTGTAGACAACGGTTATTTGTTTGTAAATTCAATTTATTTTAAATACCTAAAGTCATAAATAGAGAGTTTTTACTTGTTATGCGTTAACTTATATGTAGTCAAGGTTAACTTTTTTCACTTTATTATAATCTCATGTCGTTGCATTTTCATATGTAAAATGGTTTAAATAAATAAAATACTTTTGTTTTATAATAGCTAAACTAAAAATTGTCTTTAATGTCAAATTATAAGATATACTTATGTTGATTATACTATTTTTATTTAAGTATTATTAATTCACTAACTAATTTTTGTAAAATAAAGACTTATTTGTACAATATTTTTGCACTTTTGTTTTTAAAATTTAAATAATAGATGAAAACTTACTTAGCTGTACATTTTATGGTTTGTTTACTTTATGTGAAATTTTTTTAGTCTTTTGTTAGTTTTTGGTTTATTGTATCGTTCATTTAATCTTTTAGATGCATTTTTCAGATATAATTTATTACTGAAGGGTCGTAATGGGTGTAACAGTGTATTAAAAAAAATCTTAAATATTAATAATAATAAAACAGCATTAAATAAATTTTATTTTGTACTTTTATTGAAGTTACTATTACATTTTAGTAAAACAAACATTTTTTCACACTTCGAAAAGCTGCTCAAGAAATCTTATACTGAAATACCTGTTTGTAAAATGTATACTTTTTCAAGCATTGATAAAAAGCTTGTACAAATTATATGGTTTGTAACTTTCTAAAAATAATTTCAAAAACGAAGTTTTTATTATATAAACTCTGTGAACCTGCATTGTTTAATAAAAAAGTTGTGCTGTTTTATTTTTGTTAACTAAAAACTTTTTTATCAATTTTAAGTCATACTTTAATAAAATTTCTTAATTTGTTTGTATTTAACACTGTGTTTAATTTATATTCAAAAAGTAAAAACCTAACAATAAACTTACTCTTTTTACAGTTTATAAAACTGTTTAACAATGTAACTAAACAGCCCTGAAAACTCTCATATTATTTGGATTTTTGTTGACCTTTTAAACTATGAACAATTTTCAAATGTGGTATCTTCGTTATTTCTTGTTTTTAACGTACCATAAGATTTTAATATTGTTGTCAATACATATAAAACGTTTTATAAGGATAATTTTAGATTAAATACAGTTTATTAATTAAAAGTTTAAAGAAAACTAGTTCCTATAACACACATACAGTGTTAATTTGTTGTAGCAATTAAAACATTTTTATACTAAAAGCTTAATAAAAGATTAAAATAATAGTTAATAAAAAGAAAATTATATACTTCACTCAACAAATAATGAATATTGAACAAACAGATTTTTTTTGAAATTCAAAAGTCAATATTTAAACAGCATTTGAACACATAAGTATTTTAAAAGAATATTAAATTTATTTAAGCCAAAACAACTAAAAATTACTAAATCTTGTAATCAAACAAAGAATTTGATGATAAAAATAAAAAAAAGTTTTAGATTTTTCTACATAAACAACGGTTATTTTTTTAGACACTTAGTTAAATTTAAAAAAAAAGCATGCAAGAGTCGTGCTATTGCCCGAGCCCGTCCGTGGAGTCAGTGTACTCGTTCAGAAGCAAGCCGAAGATCATCATCGAGGAGAGAGCTCCCGCTGAAGAGCCAATAAAATTCAGGGGCGGCAACCTCATGTACGACCGGCGCATCAGGAGGGGAAGGGCGTACAAGCACTTCGAGCTGCCCGAGCCGCATCCGCTGGTCCAGGTGCAGCAGTTCAAGCGGTCTAAGCGCGTGATCATGGTGCAGAGGCACCCGAAGCTGCCGCTGCTGCCGCCACTGGAGGCGGGAAAGGTGCGGGTTGAGGTAGACGTGAACGACTACTTGGTGGAGAGGGCCGAAAACAGGAGGTGCGTCGACGAAGGCACTCAGATGGACGCTTTGGAGGAAAAGCCACCGTCGCCGGCTTTTGTTCCGAAGAAGACGGGGATAAACCGGGAGACACAAATCTACCCCGGGGACCTTTTCGCGTTCGATAGAACCGTTCAGCTGCTGATCGACGTGATAAACAACAAGGTTTTGGAGCAGGCGACGTTCGAAGTGGTGGAAGAGGAGGACCTGGCGACGCGCAGGGAAAATCAGAGGATTTACGAGGAGAAGAGGTACCAGGAGATCAGAGACAAGGAAAAGCTAGAGCGCCTGGAAAGGCAGTACGATGAAGAGAAGCGGCGAATGATGGAAGATAAAAGAAACCAGCTAGAACAACAGAAGGAGACCAACGATAAAATAGCAGCACTTGTCTATTCGCGCGACTACGTAAAAGAATTGGTTACGTCTGTTCGCGGAGAACTGAGAGAAAAAGGCTACTTTTTTGACCCGGTTTTAAGGGCAGTTAAAGAAACTTTTCTTCCATCCATCATTGAGGACGTTTTAAACCCATCATTCAATAAAAACTTAGACTATGATTCAATTAAATCACAAAAAAGTAAGTCAGACTACAACGAAGGCAATTCAGATTTCAACGAAGGCAATTCAGACTTCAACGAAGGCAACTCAGACTTCAACGAAGGCAAGTCAAATTTTTTCAGAAACAAGTCAAACTTCAACGAATGCAAGTCAAACTTTTTCAGAAGTAAGTCAAAATTGTTTTCAGAACAAGAACACCTAGAAAGAAATGTCATGGATTACCTAATAAGAAAATCAGTTGAGGAAAGGTATGATGCCTACAAATACGGAAAGGCAATTGGTGAAACGGTTGAATCTGTGGAGTCTTCCCATTGTTCTTGCGTCGGGTTAACTACAGCATTGAACGAGCATGACACGGACACAACAGAAGGATTGAACAAGAAGAACTCTCATATATTGGATGCCCCTCACTACACCAGATTCAGTCTTGCACATGAAAGTGAAGATGAAAATGAGACTGTTGAAAATGAAGAGCTAGTTTTGGAAATATAGAGTCCTTGGTAGGACTTTAAAGCTGGATTTAGGTTTCATATAAAAGAAAGTTTACTTGGTTTTTTTCAACATATATACTCACAGTATTTTTAATAAAAAAAAAATTAAAGTAGGTCTTCAAAACTTTTAAAGCTTTTTTTTTAAACTTTAAACAAAACAATTTTGTCTTTGTAGTCTTAAAATTGTAATATATTAGTTAAGAAAAGTTTATTCTTGTAGGTTAAAATTATAAATGAGCTTAATACTATATTCTATGCAATGTGATATAGTTTTTATTTTTTGTAAAACAGTTTAAGATTACTTTTATTTTTGCCCTAACTCTGTTAAGTTTTTTATAACTTTTTACTAAAAGTTAGTTTATCTACGATTGTCCACAAAAGTTATAAACCACAAACTTTGTTTTTTTTAACAGGTTTTTTTTTTGAATGTTCCAGCAATATTTTTTTTGATTTATGCTATTTTACAGTTAAATTTTTTTAAATCATAAACTCATAAAACAAGAATCGATTTACTTTTAGCATACTAATAATTCTCATAAATTTTCATTCTTTTTATATTTTATCATACATTTTTTGAAATACTTACTTTTATTTTGCTTTGTGTTCTTAAAAAGAGCTTTTCATTACTAAACTATTCTAGCTTAAAAGTTAAATTTAGCCTCTTTTACTTTTTTTTCATAATTTTTTTTAAGTTGAAAAAATATATACTGATTTTAAAGGCTTTTAAGTTCCTAAAAATAGAAAACAACCAGTAGTTATATTTGAAATTGGAACTGTTCTGAGATTTTAGCTTTATTAGAATTATAAAAATTGTTATAACACTACTAGCAAAATGACTATAATAGTTTTTACAGAGAGCACGACGATGCACTAACTAAAAATGTCGCGGGTAAACTCCAGACACACTCCCTTCAGGTTCACCAGCAAGCCGACGGTGGCGGCCGAGCGGAGTTTCGCCGAGAAGCCGAACAACATCATGCACGACAGGAGGGTGGTGCGGGGAAGCACCTACTCGAGGGCGTCGCTGCCCGACGAGAAGAGCCTCACGGAGATGGCGATGCTGTGGGAGGTGCGGAGGAGGAAGAAGCGGTCGAGCGACGTGAAGAGGGACAGTGTGAGGTACAACACGCCGTGGGGGAGGCAAAGCACGCTGAAGAACAACCAGACGGATCTCGTGTACGACGTTCTCGAAGGAACGGAAGCGGGAGACGCGGTCGAAGAGCGGGTCTGCAGGCCGCCCACGCCAAAGTACGTGCCGGCGTCGACGAGCGAGAACAAGGGCTCGCAGGTGAGCGTCGGCGATCTGTTCGAGTTCGACGTGGAGGTGAAGCCGGTGCTGGAGGCGATCGTGGGCAGGGTGCTGCAGCAGTCGCACGACGAGGTGATGGAAGAAGAGGAGCTTGCCGAGGCGAAGGAGCGGCTGAAGCAGTTCGAGGTTATCAGGAACGGGGAAATTGCCGATTTGCAGTGGAGGGAAGAGCAGGACAGGAGGATTAGAGAAGAGGTGAAAAGAAGAAGAGATCAAAGGGAACGGGTGGCGGCTTTTGAACGGAAAAAAGCTGAAGACCTCGAGATTAAAGAGTCGGCTAAAGAGTATATTGCTGGGTTACTGCCATCAGTTTTCGAGAGCCTGGAGACTTCGGGGTATTTTTACGACAGTTTCGTGAAAGACTTCAAAGAAAACTCAAAAATTGAAGACCAGGCGGTTAGAAGCCGTGACGCCGCAAACTTGTCGAGGGTTGTTCTCGACGTCATAATCAGAGATGCTGTCCTTGCGAGACGCGAAGTGCTCAAAACTTACCCGCCCACCGGACAAGTGATCAGCGACAGCGACAGCTGCCACGGCAAGGAATGCTGCGATTTCATAGAAACGCTGACGGCAGAAGAAGAAGCCGGAAGGGGCGAAGGAGTGACGTTCGACGAAAACGTGAAGCTTTTGAAATCGCATTCGAACTTGGACGCGCCGAATTACGAGTATCCCGGCGAGACGTTCGAAGTTCCGGTGTTTGAAAAGATGGACAGCATCGTCGAGGAGGAGAACGATGAAGAAGTTGAAACTCTGGAGTCTTTTTAACGAAACGATAAAATTGAAACTATAAGTTCTAACAGCACTAGACTTTTATTTGTTTTTTATTTTACGAAAAACCATGTTTTTTTTTTGATAAGATGCAGCAACAACCTTAGTTTTTTTTTCATTCAAACTTGTAACGTTTTAGAATACAGACTAAATGAAAACAATTGAAAAATTAAAATCGAAAAACTATTGTTATTTAGACTATGATTTGTTTAATTAAGTGTCAAAATAAAAAATATTTATAGCAAAACAAATAAAAAACTAAAAATGTACAGTTTTGTTATTTTTAAATCTTTGGTATTAAAAAAAAGAAACTAAAAAAAAAACAAAAAAATTTTTGTATACTTTTCAATATGTAAGAACTAACCTTTTTTGTCTACAACTTAATTTATATTAAAAGTACTAAAACAAAAAATCTTTATTACATTATTTTTTGTTTACTGTGCTTAGTTTGAGAATTTACTTAATAATTTTATTTAAGAGAAAGTTTGTAATTAAATGAACATAAGATCGAATGCATAGTTTAATAACTGGTTTATTCTTAGGTTTAGCTCTTCTGAAAATTATTCATTGAAGTATAGACAAACTAACAAAATAAATCTGTTGTTTTATACTTTACTTTCTAAGGTGAATAGATCGAAAGTTTAGTTACTATTTTGGAATTACATTACTACTCTAAGGTTAAATATTTGCTTTCCTGTTGTCTGTTTTGTTTTGCTTTATTAAAAATCAAAATCAAAAACCAAAGTAGACTATTGAAATATCATTAATTAATCTTAAATTTAACAACTCCAAAAATATTTATTGAGAAAAATTTGTAGCTTTGTAAAGCTTTAATTTTAAAGAAACTCAAACCAGTAAAGTGTAGGAAATGTCAAAGAATATAATACAAAGTTTAACTAATATATTTTTAACATAAATTTAGAAAAGAATTACAAGTACTAAAAAAATTAAAGACATTATAATGATTTAAACATCTAACTAAATTTTCTTTGTTAGTATTTTTGTAATTTACATAGGTAAATTAACATGAAAGTTAGTCAAGCACTTCAATTGCAAGCACTTTTAGTCTTTTATACATAATAGAAAATATACGGCTGTTTAGAAATATAAAAAAATATTTATATAAGTATCAAATTATAAGTACTAAAAATCTAAAGCAATTCAATTTTCAAGAAACTAAAAACTATTTATTGATTATAACAAGTTTGATCAAACTAAATTTTGCTTTGAAATGAGATAAAGTTCAGAAATTTTTGTGCCAATAAGAAGTCTAATTAGTTATAAGCAGTTTTAATCCTTGTATTTAATAGGAAAACTCATTTTTAATATAAGGCTACAAATAAAGTTTTTTTTTAGTTAAAAAATTAATATGTAAATGTAAAGTTAAATATAGTAAAAATTTTTGATGGTTAATTTTTCAAGTAGCAATAAATAGTAGCAATTAGCGGTTGATTTTTATTATAAAAGTCGCAATTAAAATAATGAGCTTTTTCCAGCGACGCTTTTCTCCACAATCCTTTCTCCTCTAAAACTTTCACTTGGAAGTCAAACTTTTTCTGGTACTCCATGGGTGGATCGTTGTACCTGGTAGTCATGACGACAACCCCGTCTCGCTTGACGACCCTCAAAAGTTCTGGGATCACTCCAGGTTGGAGCTGATCGACGGCGAACCCTCCGCAGTTGAAAACTCCGTCGAACGAGCAATCTTCGTAGTCCAGCCTCGTTCCGGGAACAACTATTTTCTCCTTCAGGTCCCGGTAAATCCCCTTTTTGCGGGCCATCCCCAGCATGCCGCCGCTTCCGTCCAGCCCGTAAATTTCGCCCTCGAAGCCCTGGGTTACCATGGCAGCGGCGACCAGGCCGGTACCGCAGGCGAAATCGAGAACTTTGGTGTCTTTCGTGTTTCCCTGCAGGAACTTGATTCCTTTCGTTGCGACTTGCGGAGGGGTGGTGTAGCCGAAATTTGAAAATTCTTCCTCGTACTTCTCGCATTTGTCCGTGTAGTTGTTCAGCACTCCTTGCAAATCGGAAGAAACAAAATATTCGTTGTGAACTCTGTCAATTGTGCTCGGCGGGTTTTCCATTCTAGATATTTATTATATAGTTTAATTGCCTTAAACTTAAAAAAAATTCCTTGAAAGTATGAAAAGTTATTAGATAAGGTGTTTCAAAAGGTTTTCCGCTTAAACAATTAAAATCTGTTCGCAAAAAATATTTCTATACGCCTTGTATTTCAAAAGATTTCACTTTTATACCAACTTTAATAAAACTTCGATTTTATTAAGTTTTAAAATTTTTTGAGATTTTTTACAGTAAATAATTAATATGTGCTTTAAAACTTGTACATTATACCAGTAAATTAATAAGCTGTCAAATATATTGGATTTAAAAATATATATATATTGACTAATATCCAGACACTAAACGCAAGTGTTTAATTTTACAAATTTAACATAAAGTTTAATAACTTTTAATTAAAAGTATTTCTAAAAATTAAGAATGCTTAAAAACAATATTTTAGTAGAAGACAGCCTAAACATATAAAATAATTACAGTGCACAACGGTAAATAAATAATTGTCTTAATTAACATAGCAACTTTACCATGGCCAATCTATAAATAGTTTATAACTACTGCTACCTGTTTGTTATTTGAAGTATATAAGCTTTGTGTAGATGCTTTATTAAAAAAATATTTTTAAGTGATATAGTTTTTAGCATAAATTTAGTAAGTCACCAAAAATAAGTATGTTACTTACGAGATTTACAGATGACTTATTACGTATAATAAACTCAAATCTGTAACGAATTTGTGAAAAGTTTATGAGCAGAAAAAAATAACACTATTATCTTTTCTCATGACATTGTTCTTTTGATAAACCTATATATTCTTAGTCTTTTAAAATTCATGTTCTAAATATAAAACTTTCATAAACTAGTATCTCAATAAAATATAACAAATATAATTTATTGAAATCAACCAATCCATTTACTTAATTTTACTAAACTAACATATTTATTTTTTGTACTAAATATCTTTGTTTAAAAAAAATCTTAGAAAATGGTTATAAGGTATGAATTTTTGATTGACTATCATACTGAAAAGATCTGTGTCAAACTAAATCCTAAACCTGCTTAACTAAAAATATTAAATAAGGAAAAATAAAAAATAAACAACAACTTACAGCTAAAACAAAACTTTAAAATTCTGTTAACATATAGTTATGATATTATTTTCGACAAACTTCAGTAACTATTTAAAACTAAAACATCATACGTTATGATAATTGTAAAATTAAAAAAAACATATTTTTACTATTTAAAATTTTTTTTTTTAGACAAACCCTACGTACGAAGTATGTAATATGAGTTTTTATGTGTAAGCACTGCGTTTACAACATTAGACTCTTGTGACGTCAGTGTAACGTTTTATGTTAATAATGACTTATTGTTTGCATCAATACTAACAATATTATTTACATAAACAAAATTAATAAAAATAACTTTGTTTTTGTAATTATAGTTTACCGAAACTTCTAAAATCACTTAGAGAACATTTTTGATTAGAGTTTTTAAAAGAAAGGCTTATTTATTCAATTACTTTTTAATTTATCGTCCCAGCTGAACTAATTTGTTTATAATCAAAACATGTGTTTACATATTTATAGTTAGATTTATATCATACACTCCTTAAACTTCTGTACTAATAGACTACATAATTTGATGTAAATGTATTTATAAAATAAAAAAAACCTTTTTTTTTACTTTAAAAACACTAATAACTCAAAAACCAAAAGCCAATCGGAAAAGAAAAGTTTTAATAATTTAGAGATATAGTATATATATGTTTAGAAACTTATTCTAAATAAAATAACTTAGCTTTTACCTATAAAACTAGCTTGTATGTCAATATCTTAACCTAGGGGTATGGTTTAAAAACACAGTTTTACTTAAGTAAAACGTTTAAATTATTAAAAAAGCAATTTAAAACTGAAGACAAAGAATGAATATAGCAGTATTTTTACAAACGCAATTTCCTTTCAGTAAAGTTTTTAAACGCAACTTTAATAACAGAGAGCTAGTTACGGTAATTGTTTCGTAAAACAAGTATAAACTTACAGTATACTTCTAAAAACTAGTAAAAATTTGCTTACTCATCATAAAACCAATTTAAACTACTAAGTTTGAGATATAATGATTAGCAACTTACGAGGTAAACTTTAAATATGTTTGTCTAAATAACCTCTACGATAAATTGCTTAGATAGTACAAAAAAAAAATATTTAGCTTAAATGAAAGTAATGCATTTAATAGTGTACATCTTACTGATAAAACTTCTGTAACAAAAGTATAAAAATCCCTTCACGTAAGCATTAGTCCTTTAGGAACGATAACGCATTACAAAATGTAACTAAAACTAAAAAAACATTGTCATTAAAAAATTAATGCAATAAAGCTAACCATAAAAATCAAATTTTATCAAATCATATGTTGAAAAAACGTTACAATGAAGTAAATTGTTACAAACCAATAAACTTAAGCTTTTTATTTCTAAATTTCTTTTCATATAAATTATTTTTTTAACGCATCGTTAACGTTCTTATTGTTGTATTTTTTTCTTCGCTTTATAATAACACCTTTGTCTTTTGTCATTTGTTATCTGCTGGTGTTATGTTTTATTTATTTCCAAAGGTTCAAGCTAAATTATTTATACCTAAGCTTTGTAACTTGGTTTCTAAAAGAAATATATACTTATTTTCGCTAAAACTAGTTTATCTTTTACTAGTTTAGAACTTCGTTTTATTTGACTAATTTCTCCATAAAAATAGAGTATCTTATACTAAACTATTTGTAATAAATAATCTATTTGTATATCGCTTTGTCAGAGAAAACATTACATTGGTATTTGTGAAAAATCTTGATTTACTCATGGTATTTAAGAACTTTGTTTATTAAAGTTTTCCGTCAATGTTGTGTACCTGGTAAAAGTTTCGGGTAGTTTTGGCGGTTTTTGTATACTCAAATGTGTAACAGAGTTAACCTAAGTTTCGTATGAACGTTTTGAATGTATATTTAACGTTTTTTCAGTCATTTCTTCGAAGTTTTTGATGAAACTAATACAAACAGTTTTACCAATGAATAAAATAAAGTAAAGACAAATAAAACTTTCTTTTACTAGATTAACTTTTTTTTCACGAAATTACATATTTACTTAAAATTATAGGCTAAATGAACATCATTAATAATTCAAGTTTGTACAAAAATAAAATTACTTTTTTTATATCATTTTCTCTCAAATTCTTAAAACTTATGGCGGCTTCAGTTTAAGTTTATACATTTTTAATGTTTAAATTAGCTAGATGTTATAAAATTTTTGAAAGTATTATCAAAACATTTTTAAACTTAATTTTGTAAAATCGTTCTGTTTTAAATAGTTCAAATTTATTTTATTACAGTTAGAACCAAATAATATTGTAAAATCAACTTAGAAATTATATTAGGTTTTATATACTTGTAATGTAGCTTTTTGAAATTACAAGTATGTAAAAAGTCTAAAAAGATAAACGTTCACAAAAAAATATTGATAACATATGAGCTTATGTTTGAAGAGTTATATAATCAAAAAAAAAAAGCATTTTTTTCTTTATAATAGTTTCAGATTTAGTATCAAAACTACAACTTTAATTTTTGGTATAGTTTTTTCAAAAAAAAAAGAAATCAAATAGTTTTTAATCAAACTATAAGTTTAACTTCTGTTTTTTTTAATACAATAGCATAATATTTTTTGCTTCATTTCTTTAAAACTTTATTTCTGATACAAAACGTTTTGTTTGTTATGATATTAATGCAAATTAAAAGTAAAAGACTTGTCGACTGATAATCAAACTAGTATGATAAATCATTATGTAAAAAGTATAGATACAGTGTAAAGAAAACAACATTTTTTAACTACGATACGAAAACTTTTACAAAGTAGTTTTATTATGTTTAATCATTTTGTAACTCTTTCACAGAGATAAAAATAAAAAGTGTTTTGCTATATAAAAACAATAATAATATCTTTCAACAATGAAATAGAAAAATTTGTATTTTGTGTATTTAGTATTAATGTTTTTTGATGTTAATATTCAAAATGAGGAGTTTTGTAAACATCTGAAAACAAAACTCCAACAAACAATTCTTTGTTAATAATTTTGTTGATTTGATATATTTGATTCGTTCTTCTCTTATTATTAAACTAAAAGTTTAAATAGTTTTATAAATCTTTTTTATGTATTAAATATTAGAATGGTGTTATCAAATTTGATGGTTTTAAATCTTTTAAAGGTTAACGAAGTTAAGAAAAACTAAACTATTAATAAAGTGGTTTTTTGCTCGACGATGCTGTACAAACCTCGACAACAGAAATCTTCTTTTGTACATCAGATGTTTTGATAAGTTATTTTGAGTGCTTTTTGTTGTTTCTCAACACACAATAATGAGATAAATAAATTATAAATGTACTAAAACATACTGCTGCTATTTAGTTTTTACTTAAGATATGGAAAAAAAAATTCTGACGTAGGTTTTTATTTTTTCAAACCTGATTTATTTATTTTTTTGTTTAGTCCTTTAGTGTTCGTAAAAACCAATTTTTTCAATTGAAAAATTAATAAAATTTTATAGTTGTTATTGTGGTATAAGTTTTATTAGAGTAACTTTTTCCAATTTTATTTAGCTACCGGATTTAGTGTAATTACAAAACACTTTAACAAAAAGAAAAATTGTTGTTTTATTTACTCATAATACTGTTAACATGATTTATTTTTGCACTTGCCGGAATTTTGACTGCTTGGAAAGCTGAAAAGATCTTAGTAGTTTGACTGATAATCTAATACAACTAACTGTAAATTTAAGAGTAAAAGTTTTTTTTTCTTTCATACGTTGTATTGTATAAACTGTGAAACATTCATCAAAAAAAATGTTTAGGACCTGTGATTTTTTTGTGTTTTATAGATATTGAAAGTCTAAACAGATTTTTTTGTTTATTCAAAGACTATTTTATAATTATCTAAATGCCGACACACATTTTTAAATTTATTTATCAATTTGCTGTGCGCAGGTTTTAAGAATTTTAAGAACAATTATTTTTTTTTAATTTTGAAAATTGTACTAATTGTCTTTAGTCAGCTTGTGTTTAAAAGTATTTGTATGTGTTAAAGCTATCATTTATAACAACTATAAACAGCTTAGGAGTTCTCCATTATTTTCAAATGTTACATAGAAGATTAGTTTAATACCAAACATAAAGATCTGTAACATGCTTTCCAACATGATGGGCATAACTGTCTTACAACTTAAATCTGAAAGTATACTTGAAATGCCTAGTAGTAAAAGTGGTCTTTCTACGTGAGACACTTTTATAAATCGGCAATACTTGAAAACAACATTTATTTTTTAACTGCTCAGGTAAACTTAAAATGAATACCCAGTAAAACTTTTTTCTTAATGTTATCTATTTTGTTATTTTTTATGTTCATTTTTTAATCATAAACCTTAATTAAGTCATTTTATTGTTAGTTTGTAAGTTTACTACCTCTGCTTTGCACTTTTTGTTACGAACTGTTAAACTTATAAATAATATTCAAGTTTTATTTGCAGTCAGAAAAATTTAATTAACCGAATAAAATATTTTGTAGCTTTAGTGTTTATGTAGCGATTTTAATTGATGTTGTACTTTGCAGTTAAACAATATAATACTTGTACATGATGTTATAATCATTGTCAAAACAAATGTTTTAGTTAAGATCAGGGATTTACAAATAAATTTTTTATAGTTGGCCCCTTGGCAGAGATTTATAAAAAATTTACTTTTATGTTTTACTCCATATTATAAATCACAATATCTGGTGTAAAATAGTTGTTGTCGCCTTACTGGTTATCGCCACCGTTTTTTTTTATTGATTACAACTAAAAGAAAATCCTGTGTAAATTATCCCAAAGAACTTTTATTACTTTTCAATATTAAACTAAAATTATAATTTGATTTTTTAGAAAAAAAAACAATGGTTAAAATTCTAAATCGTCATTCTATTGTCCCTTAACTAGTTAGTTGTTATTACCCAAGACTTAAAAAATTACTGATAAATGTGCGATATCGCTTTCTTTTGAAAATATTTGCTTAGACAGATATTTTTTATCTCTATTTTTTAAGTCAATCGGCCCTGATTAACTTTTATTGAATTGACATGAAGAGTTTTTGAAAACTTTTACACAATCAAATTGTTTGATACAAAGAAATTAAATGCATTATACAGCATCGTTTATTTGTATTTTGCTTGTTTAAGTTTAAAAATGATAAATAATCTGAAACATGGTATAATAAACTATTATGGTTTTATTATTTTACTTTCAATATTTTTTTTCGACTTTATACTAGCTGGACTTATTCAATTTGTATATATAACCTAGGTAATGTAGTAATATTTTAATATTTAATTAATGCGTTATTATGTTCTTAACTTAGGTTTTATAACATGGATGCAATTAATGTAGTAAATAAAACTTAGAATACTAGGGTTCATTTAGAAAACTAATTGTGAACACATTTAAAAATGTTTAATCAAAATTTAGTTTTTTTAACCTAATAGTATAACAACATCTTAAAAAATAATATATTGTCAAATTTAAATACATTAAAGAGTAACAATCTGTTTTAAAAATACTTTCTACTCATACAAATGCACAAAGAGTGATGTGTTGCAAATTAATTGTTATTGGTATACGCTTAGAAATTTTGTAATATAAGAGTTTGTTTACAATTATACTTGTTATTAAATTGTTTATACGGAATTAAAATGCGCATAAACATGAAAATGATTATCATTACGTAGAGTTTACAATTGATTTTTTGAACTGTATTCCTAAAAGCTTAATAAATAAATTAGGATATTGAAATAAAACAATTTTAATTTTAACGACCCTTTCTATTTGAACCAATTTTTCGTTTTTGCGCAAAAATTCACAAAAAAATTTTTTTTTTAAATATATATTCAATGAAAAACAGAAACAATTTTGTAGATAGAACAGAAAAATTAAACAAGTAATACTGAGTATTCATAACAAATAATACTTAAACATTCAGCTAAACAAAAATTTCAACTGGACCAACTGGGAGGTATCAGTTAAGTTTTACGCAACAGGAACTTTGGTACAACATTTTACTTCTTTCATATTGGTGAGTTTAGATCTCCACTGATCTTTTAGAACATCATAAATAAACAACACTGTAGTGTCTGGTCTGCGTACTCTTCGTGTTCCAAAAACTATAATTTTGAAACCGATGCTTAATACTTGACAGCTATAAAGTTTCGGTATTTGTATTATTTCAGTAAACACGTTAGAATTGCTATCAAACACTTCACAGCTACTAGTTTTAGATCCACCAATGACAAACAGTTTGTTACCAAGGCCAACTGACCCATGAGCAAATCTTTCTTGAATCATATCTGGTAAATTATTCCATTTGTTTTTAAAATAGTCACATGCTTCAACTGACTTTGGATAACGTTGTCCACCTGAAGCAACAATTTTCCTTTAAAAACAGCATATTCTGCATGATCAAATTTCATTTCAGCAATGTATCTCCATTTATTAGTTGTTGTGTCATACTTTATACAACTAACTTCATCTGTAAATTTACCACCAAAAAGGTATAATTTTTTTTATAAAAGAACAAGCACGATACCACTTAGATATTATACCTTTAGGGAGGCGAACAAAATTGTTTTTTGTTAAAAACTCTTTAGAGAAGTTTCCGAGAAGTTTTGCTAAAGAATAACCAAAATCATCATTGGAATAATATATTTTCCCTTCATCACAAATTGTTAAAACACTAGATTTATAAGGTAGTATTTTGTCATAGATATCAAACTTAAAACTTGAGTACACCTTTCCAACGTTTGTAAAGCCAGGATATTTTATTTTGTACACATCTGCTTCATCGTAGTGATCTTCATTTTTTATCTCGGAAGAAACAATCAGATCAAAATCATCTTGATCACAATATCTATTTTGTTACAAGACAGACAAATTTTCAGAGAAAGTTTTGTGTGACATCATAAGTACTGTAATAATATTATACACTTTAACCTAAGTTTAAATACTTACTTTGTATTTTAAAGTAGTACTTTTAATTTGTAAACTGGTAGAAAACATTACTTCTAAACTATTAGTTTTTTACTTAAAATAATTTCAGATGCTTTATAAAAAACAAATACTGAATAGTTATATTCAAGTGAAAAAATATGCAAATTAAAATGAAATATGTGTACTTTGTGCATTAATAAGAATTTAATTTGATTTAGAGCATATTTCTCTAGTTGAAAACAAAAAAAAAAAAAAATAAGTTAATTGAAATTCAAAGCATCTAATTGTGTAATGGATACATGTTTTTCTAATAAATTAATTACCATGAGTATAATAAAGTGGCTTCAAACAAGCTTTCAACACTCATTTAAATTTTAAAACTATTTACTAAAATAGTTAATTGAAAATAAATAAATTTCAAACAATTATTTTAAATTTCTAAAAGTCAAAATTTTTGGTATAAAAAATTACAAACTAGATATTTAAAGTTTATGTTTGACTTTATTGAAGTATAGTTACGATTCTTAAAACAAAAAATAATTTGTAATCTTTTCTAGAAATGTTATCTAAGTTTTAACAATATTTTCATAAAATAGTACCTGTTAAAATCGCAATAGATATTAAAGCTTACAGTAAAACAGAATTCAGAGTTAGAAAAAGTCTTGCCTGAAGTTTAAATAAATTTTTTTGCTATCAAAAAATTAGTTATATTAATAGTTCATTCTTATTGAATCATTTACTTCATGACAGTTAAACTAAAATTTATATTTTATAACTTTTAATATAACTTTTGTTATCACTGACGATTTATCTTTAATAACAACTAAATATAGTTGTTTGAGGGTTTAAAAATTTTAGTAAGGGTAAAAATAAAACGAGTTTGTGTTTTTGGTTTTCAAAAAAGTAGGAATATTTTTGGAGGTATAAAAAATATTTTAGGAATTGTTAAAGTAAAAACCATTTTAAATAAAGTAAAATAATATTATATTTTAATAAAAGCATTACGAGTAAAACATTTGTATATGAAGTATTAATTTCTATTTAAACTAAGTCTTACAAAACTGAATTTTATTTAAGTTTATCGGTTTTTTTTTAAATAAAAAGTTTTTATAATAATTGTTTTTATTAAAAAAAAGATTTTTTACAATATTAAAAGTATGTTTGAGGGTTACCTATGTTCCACAGCAGTATTCAATTTAATTAAAACGAAAAATAGAAGATGTGTTAGTTATAAAAACCAAAAGTATAAATAACATTCTTAAATACTGAATACTTACTTTATTATTAAAATTAATTAATCTTTATGTTTTATTAGTGCTTGATAAATAAAATTAGAGCAAATTTATGTTTATTATAAAAACAAACCTTTTGACTTTATTTTCAAGTTAAATGCTAAATCACTATCGTCAAAACTAAAAAAAATTAAAATTTTTAATTTTTGTTTTATCATTTAAAATACAATTTATTACTGTTTCTAATGGTATAAAATTATTAAAAGTAAAGTATAAAATGTACGAATGTTTGATTATATACTAAACGAAAACACAATTTAAATACATTTATTAAACTATTGAAGCAACTTTTCATTGAAAATACTTTTACTAAACGAAAGTACTTGTTAATAATTGACAGTAAACTAAAATTTACAGTTCAATATATTGCTTTATATATTTTCACGTACATTATTAGGTAAAAAACATTTAGTTAATTTCGCATTAAAAAAAAAATACTTAACTTTAAACAAACAATTTAAATGCTTTTACATATACTATAAGCTTTTACCTTACGTTTTAGCTTTTAACTTATTCATAAAAATGTAACTTGTATTTTTGCCGTCTTCAGTGTATTTAAAACTTTAAATTATTTAAAAAGATTTAAAAAAAATGTTCATTGAACATTGATTATTTTAAAAATCCTATTAACTGTTTTTTTTAATGTTCGATTAGTTTTAAAATATTTATTATGCTTTTCTAAAAATTCTTCTTGTAACTTATAAACTAGTGTTACTTATTGGTTTTATAAAACTTAGAGAACTAAAAAAACTAATAAATGTTGTTTCTGTTATTTACTAAAGCAAATAATTTTAAAACTTCAATATTTATATTCGAAAAAAAATCTATGAATAAAAGTTATACTTTCTTTAATTAACTTTATTTCATTGTATTGTAAATAAAAGCCAAAACTTAAAACGACTATTACTGAAAATTCACTTAAAAACAAAATATACATATTTCTAAAAGGTAATTATTTGAATAAAATATATTAGCTATTTTATATGTAGCTTATTTGTTTTTCAATATTTTACCCTGAGATGAATTTTAAAAGACATTTTTACAAGATAAAATATTAAAATGATTTAATTAAATTCAAAAGTTTCTGACAAAGAAAATGCGAACTAACACAAAAGTTTTATCAACAACTACGAACAGTAAGATTTAAAATTTTAATAAATTATTTTATTGTTTTTTATTAGTTTAAAAATAACACTTTCCTGTAAGACCTTTTTAAATGTACTAATTAAAACGTTAAATTTCGGGATGAGTTTTTTAAATGCAATATAAATTATTCAACTTAAAATTGCACTTGTAAACTTTATTATTATCCACTTGTCATTTTTATAATGTTGTAGGTAACTACAACTACATTTTAGTATGAATCTATATATAAGTATCGAAGAAGTATTCCAAAAAAAAAAAATTTCGAATATTAAAATAATAATAAATTTTAGGTTTTTAAACGTCATAGAATTCGTTTACAAAAGCAAGTATGACTATTAACTTTCAGGATTAAAACTAAAATAAGGTGCGTTGCTTTTTGCCCAAAATAATTTAAACTAGTTGTTTTTAATTAGTTTAAACTTTGTACTTATAAACAAGCAAATCATAAAATAACTTGTATAAAGTAGTTGATGCTTTAAAATTTGCTGTTTAAAAGGCATAACTATACATATTATAGGCATTGGACTGCTAACTTAGAGCCTTAAACTATTTTTTTAATTTTAAATACATAATCCTTTTAAGAAAAAAATTGAAAACCAGCAAAAAATTGTAAAAATTTTCTTGTTGTGATATAAAAACTAATAAAAGCAACATATACTTTGTGTAAACATTTAGTTATCACAATATCATATAAAATATGGTTACGATTTTCATGTTTGCTGTGTTCTAAAAAAATTGAATAATTTTTGTATAAGGAAAACATTTTTCTGGAGTTACTATTATTTTTATTTTTATGTTTAATAACTTTAAAATAAATAAAATTAAAGTTTAAGTTTGTTTGTTAATTTTAAAGTTTGTATGCTGATAAAAAAAAAGTATAAATTTATAAATTTAACACACTTCCTAAGAAGTTCAAGAAGTTCAAGAAATTTAATGCAAAAGTAGTTATCGTAGTAACTTTAAAAACTTAAACTATTATGTAATTACTTTTAAATTGAACTGTTTTTGTCTAAAAACTTGAAAAACGAAAAATTCAATCAATGATTTGATTTTAAAAGTTTTAATTTTTTTCAACGTTAACTAAAATTTCAAAACGCATGTGAATGGAAACAAAACTACCATAAACTGACTTATTTATAAAACCAGTTTTAGATAATTTTCAGATAAAACTGTTAGCTACTTAGTTAAGTACAGATATTATATACATCAATAATCATTTTGAAATTTACTTTATTATTTTGAAATATTGTTTTAAGTCTACTTCTAATTTAATTGATTTAAAAAAATAATTTATTTTAACGGCGTTTTTATTTTCAGCAGGAATTTTAATGTGCAAAAAAAAATCTACAAAAGTATATGAAAAATAGGAATCTTTGAAAACAAAAGCAAGTTTTTGTTAAAAACAGATACCCTTTTACAAAATAAAACAAAACAAAAAATAATAAAAGGCAAACAAAATAATACAATTCGATAATAATAATAATAATAATAATAATAATAGAAAAACTATACTAGTTATAAAACGAAACTTTCAACTGAATTCGTCTATAAGGTATCCGTTTTGAAGTTTTACTCTACAGGAACTTTTATACAACAACATACTTCTTTATTGTTTAACAGTTTGTTTTCTTTCGTACTCCACTGATCCTTGAGAATATCATATATAAACATCATTTCAGTTTTTATTGGGTTTTTCACAGTTTTTGCGAAAACTACAATTTTATAACCAATGCCTACTAATGGTATTGCATGATACCTAAGATGTGTTGAGCTAAATTCCTTTATTTTAGTAAACACTTTAGAACTCCAGTCAAATACTTTACAGCTAGTTATGTACTCACCGCAAATGACAAACAACTTGTTACTGAGGCCAACTGAACCATGACGACTTCTTCCTTGAACCATATCGGGCAAAAAACTCCATTTGTTATCATAATGATCGTACGATTCAACTGAATTTAATCTAAAAACACCACCAGAAACAACAATCTTCCCTTCAAAAACGGAACAGGCTGCAACCTGTCGGTGGATGTTGTTTCAGCAACACAAATCCATTGGCTAGTACTTGTGTCATACTTTAAACAAGTGTTAAAATTTCCACCAATGACGTATACATTTCTCTTGAATGAACAATCACAATAACGTAGTTTTTCTTCGGGTAAGTGAACAAACATGTCTTCTGGTAAATACTCTTTTTTAGAATTTCCTATAAGTTTTGATAAAAAATGACCAATACCATCGACACCGTAATAATTTGTCATTTAATCATTTTTCCTACACACCGTTAAAAAACTTGATCTTTAGGGTAGTAATTTGTCAAATTCACTAAATGTTAAGTTACAATAAACTTTTTTAACATTTGTTAAGTCAGGATAATTAATTTTATGGAGATTTGCTTCATGAAAGTCAAAGTCGCTCGTTACCTTCGAAGAAACAATTATACTGAAGTTTTCTTGATCACAATACCTATTATGGTACAAGACAGATGACATTTTAGTGAACGCTTCATGTTACATTATAACAACTGACATAAAGATAAAGCACAACAATCAAAAAAAAACAAATGTTACTTTATACATACTACACAAAAGCATACTTTTCAAATGCTATATTTTATTTTCAAAGTAATTTGAGATACTTTATGTGTAATATATCATAAATATTAAAGTCAAATTTAAGCTATGTTTAATAAACTTTATAATTGAGTACCTTTTTTAATTTAGTACAAATTAATTTTGTTATAAGTTGTTAATTTATTATAGAGTTTTTTTTTTAGCTAAAATCAAATACTAAAAAAAAACTTCATTAACTTTCAAGTTTTACTTTAGTAGTGTAAATATATTTTTTAAAGTATGAATAAAGATAATAAATAATTAAGTGCATTTTACAATATGATGTTATAATTCAATTATATTATTATGTTTTTAACTAGTAAGCCTAAACTCATAAAAATGAACTACAAAGAATAATTAAATTTTTCACGCTCAAGGTATTAATAGATAATCATTAAACTAACTAGAACAATAATTTTTACTTAAATAATAATTATAGTTTGTTTTAAATAAGAATTGAACTGTAAAATGAACTTATATAGTAAATTGAACTTATATAGTAAAAACTACAAAAACATTATAGATTTTACACTCGTCAAACTGTTAAGTGAACTAAGTAATGTTAGTAACTATAGTTTTTTAGAACATTTATAAAAACACTTCAAATTTATAAGGATATATTATTGAAGTATAGTTGTTGTTTTGAAATTAATAGTAAAATTTATCATTTTAATTTTTTTTTTATTATTAACGCACAATATTTTATGTTAGTATATAAGAAAAACATAACAGTACAGTAAAATACAAAGTAGGTTAAATAAGTGTTTTTAGAAGTTTCATCAAGTTTCTTATACTAGGCAAAATGTTATCAAATTAATGATTAATTAGGGTCGAATATTGTACTTGGTAACTTTAATGTTAGTTCTTTATTTTTTTAGATAAAGCATTTTTTGTGGAGCTACTAAACATATTTCTACAATACTTTTTAAGTTATTAAGGTATTAAAAAGTAAATATAAACACGTCATGCTTTGGAAGAATTTATAATTATAGTAAAACAATAATTTTAATAAAAACACAATCTTACAAAGCTAAGTTTTACTTTATTTCCATGGATTTTGACTTTAGTTATGAAAAGTTAAGATTTATTTAAGTAAAAACTTTGATATGGAATAAAGATATAAGTGAGGGTTTTCTATTTTTCACGACAGTTTCAAGTTTAAGTAAAATAAAGAATAAACTAACGAAAAGAGTTGTTAAATTAATTTAAGTTTATCATCAATAGTAGAACTTATTGTAAATTTTATTATATACAAGTTTATACGTATTTTTATATGCTTATAATTTATTTACTTCGTATTTTAACGCACTAGCTTTAGCTTTAAACAAACAATTATACCAAGTTTACATACATCTTTATCAACAACCGTATAATCCTTTAGCTGATAACAGTATCTTTGAAAACTGAAAATTTGAAAAAGTAGACAAGTTTTGAACCATGACTTTAATATTTTTATTCTAAAATTAAACGGTTAAGGTTTGAGTTTTGAGCATTTTTTTATGTTATCTAGTTAAATTTTATACCTTTATATTAAATAATCTTTGAGTTATGGTTTTCTTACAAGTACACTTTTTATCTGTAGTTATTTCCACCAAATTAAAAACTTTTTTTAAAGTTATCCTTTAAACATTATTAGAAAAATTTTAAAAATTGGAGACTTTTTTCTTGCTACCTTTAAATTAAGTTCTGTTGTTTGAAAAAATTTGAATTATCTTTAGTAATTTTATATGTATTAGTAGTTACTATGATAGTTTGTTTAAACTTCTGATTTGTCATAGTTTTTACTCCTTTTTTTCACAATTTCCTTTTAAGTTTTTTAAAACCACAAATTTTGTCTCGACTCATATTGCACAATAGAATTTGAAACTCAAACTACAAAAACACGAATTTTTGTGAAAAATGTTTTAAAAATCGATACTTACCTTTCACTAAAGTTGTTTCATTTTATTAGTGAAAATACGAAACATATTAACAGTTAATAGTAAACATACTTATTGTACGAACTCAAAAACAAAATAGATATAAACATTTGAATGTTTTTTTACTTGAAAAATAATATAAGAAAAACTATGATTTTTAATAATTGAATTTTTACAAAAAAAGTAATTTAAAAGCAACTTATTTCAAGTACAGTTTAAAATAATTCCTTAAAAGTAACCCTTTTGTCAAAGATAATAGTTTATAGTTCGAAATATTTCAGATTTGAAATGAAAAAAAGGTTCATGTAATTGGAAAGCCGAGAAAATAAAACAGGAACAGATAGAAATTTTAAGAAAATTAAAGTATGTCACTGAACAATTTTTCCGCTTCTACCATTTCCCCTTCCAATCGGCAAATAGCCGTTTTACTCTGTTTACTCTTTTCCTGTTTATTTGTGTTATAAATAAGAAAAACAAAAAAAACAATTTTTGATAAAATTTTCAGTTTCTTTCTAGGTGTAAAAACAAATAAAATGCTTAACAATTTAAGTAAAAATATATTTAATATACAATGTAGATATAATTTTATAAAAGTTAAGTATGTTTATAATCTGTCTATTTATCTACTTTTGTGTCTTTAAGCAACATAATCAAAAGATTTTTTCTTAACAATTGAACCTGAGAGTTGTGAGACTTGTGTCTTGCCCTCACTAAAAAGTCCCTCGCAATGTAATCCAGAGTAATTTCGTATTTGTATTCAGATATTTTTGTGACAGTTTTACCTTTTGTGAGGCGGTCGAAGTACTGAATGCTCTGCAAAGTTTGTTAAGTTTTTTGTTAACAGTGTTTTTAGTAGAATTTTCAGACCTTTCAAAATTTGTCAGATTTATTTTATAAAAGTCATTATGTTTTTGTTTGCAAATTATTATTTTTTCTGATCTCTCAGCACACAACTGATTTAAAACAGCATCAAATGTGCAATTAATAAAACGCAAAAGCGCATCAATTGTTCAACGAATCAATCTGACCTGCAAACCGGCTGCGACTTTGTGGCACTTGTCACCGTAGGTACCGCGGTAGCACTGGCAACTCAGCTCCCCCCACCCTGTCAAATACACGTAGCATTTCGACCACTTGGAGGCGCACGAACCGAGCTCCTCGTCTCTGCAGTACCTCACTGTTACAAAAGTGGTTTTTACCATGTTTGCACTTTTATCATAATTTTAGTAAAAAGTTCTTTGACAATTTTGTTTTCTTTTTATTTGAGTTTACGTGCTTTCTTTGAAACGATTAATTGAGGTATCCGTATGTTGTTTGTGAGTAAAAAAAAAATTAATGTCATATTCGATACACGGCTGCAAAGACGCACCGTGTATTCATCTACTTTTAAGAATAATTGAAGATTTTTAGCTCAAAACAGTAATCGTAGAACTATATAATTGTGATTTAAAAAATTGTTGTAGTTTTATAGCTTTGCAGAATTTTGTGTTAAACAATGCAAACTCTTTTGTTTTTAACTTACATTCTGCGTTATCGGGAATTCTTGGGTGAACGTCAGTTACCACCTCGAATTCTGTATCCTGTACAACAATAGAAAATAACCTTAAAAATTTGACACCAAAAATAAAAACATGCACCAAAAAAGCTTCAAACTCAAATGAAGACATATCGATTTGAAAAACAACTTACAAAATACTTGTCGAAGTTCTCAGTGAACTGGTCTTCGAGTTCGATGACGCACTTTGAAGGTTCGTTTTCGCTGCCGTTGAAGGGGTTTTTCCCTGTAACGAGAGTGGCACTGGTAATTAAGGGCGAGTCAGGGACGAATGTGGATTCGATTTTGTACTCGAGTGAAATTTTTCTGGGTTTTCCCATGTTTTTTCGTTCCCAGAATTGGGGGGAAACGTCGACCTGAAGTTAAAAGTTAATTTGTTTGCTTTGTTAATTTTATTAATAAGTTTATTTGGTCAGAATTTAAAAGCTAATGACTTACAACGCAACAATAGTTTCTGCTGCAGTTTTAAATATCAAACTTACTTCTTCAAAGTTATTATTATATGTTTTGGTCTCTTTATTAGTTTGTAAAATAAATTCTTGAAAGAATAAGTTCTTCAATGTTACTTTTAACTAAAAGAACTTAAACTTTTGTACCTGTACATCGTATTGATCGTACGCCTCATCTGCCTTCACAGTGACGTCATAGTTCCTTTCGTCACTGTCAACGGTGATGTCATAATCGACAGCTTGGTCGTCCCAATTGAAAGTCTTTTCCACTTTCAACAGCGTCTTTTTCAACCTCGTCCTGTCGGTGAAGTGAAATTCGGCCCGAGATTGGAACGACCCTTGCAACGACTCTGTTTTGTCCGTGAACTCGAATGCTAAATAAATATAAATTATTTTATTAAACTTAAATTGTTTTATTGTTTTTAATCAAATAATTTTTTTACTGTTGTCAGTAAATATGAATGCTAAAAAATGTTTGATTCTGTTTAATAAATAACTCTTTTAAATTTTAGATTTAAAAAAAGTAATACGCTCGTTTAGAAATATTTTAAAATAGAATGAACAAATTGCTTAACAAATGAAACCTACTTAAACATTTATATAGGTTTAAAAACTTACCATTAAATGCACAACTGCGAAGAACACGATCTATAAATAAATTGAATTAAATAGTTTCTGCAATAAACGTAAAATAATTATGCTAAACTGAAAGACAATATTTTTACTATAAAAAGATTATTATTTACTTAGAGTCGATTGTTGTTTTCTATACAGTTTATTATATATGTAACTTTTAAAAAGCATAGTAACTTAATTATCAGTTACAAACAAAAAAAAATAAAGTCGAATTTTCTTTATTGTTTTAACGCTTAACAAAATCCAATAACTTGTAAAAGAAAACCTTAACCTTTCTTCATATGACTATTATTTTTATTATTAACTTTGTAGAGTAGTTAAAAATATTTTAAACTTGTCGATAACATTAATAATGTATTATTTTTTCTTAAACCGGTTTTTTCAGGATCTTTTTTAATTTCTAGCATTCCTTTCCATTGATCACAAAGTTCCTGGACACGTTTTTCATTTGTATGACGAAAATAATGCTGGAAATCGAAATCTTGCAGGCCAGTATATCTTCCACCTAAATACAAAACGTTTTTAATATAATATAGCAAGTTTAACAATTTCTTGTTACAGTGAGCTACAAAATATTTTTTGACATATACAACTCTAACAACTTGTTTAACTTAAAACATTTAAGAATAAATAAATAAACTATTTAACTATACATTAATCTTAGTTTAAAAAAAAGTTTAACAGTTGTTAATAGATGATGAGCTTTGAAACTTTTTTGATTAATATTACAGTATAAAAGTTTAGCAATTTTTCAGTAGAGCTCTTGAACTATCAAACTTAATCAAAAGTTGATTAGAGTACGGAAGTATTTAGAAAATTAAAAAATGATACTAATAACTAACCATCTATTAAATAAAATGTGTGTTCTTTAGTTAATCTTATATCGCTGTTCAACACACACTGCGGACGGTAAAAACCTTCAACAATCAAGGGATGCTTTATCTAAAATGAAAACGCCATAAGTCAAAAATACTAACTTTTATCAACTAAACTAATAAGTGAACGGTTAAATGGTGGAATTCCAGCAATCAAGGTGTATCTTGTATAAAAAAAGACTTATCTTTAGTTATTTGAAGGAAATTAGATGAAACATCAAATACTCAAAATGCAAAGGAAAAGCCACTTTCATACGCTTTAAATTACTTATTGTTATGTTGTGTAACCTGTAAGCTGAGATTTTATTGAAAAACGAATTTTGCAAAAACTTTAAGCAATTCAAAATTTTAAAATTAAACTAATTTTTTTTTTTTGTGTATAGACTAATTTTAAAAATAGCAAAATACAAGTATAAATATAGTTTGTTACGTGTTTGAAAAATTGTTAATGGAATGGTTCGAATTATATATGGCTAAGCGGCAGATACTTAAAACAATGCAACATAGTTTTCAAACACTATTTAACTACTTCTTATCAAAATTCCGGCTTAGTTGCATAGGTAGTGATTGAAAAAACTTGACGTGTTTGTAAACTGAATAAAGGCCCGGCGCACACTTAAAGTTCAACCAAACAATTGTAACATTTCACCAGCCTGCATTTCGGTGTACAAATACTTGAGTTGGTTGCTGACTGAAGTCCTTACTTCGAAGTTGGCGTCGTCTGCAACCTCCACTCCATTGATCTTCCAAACCGCACTTTGGTCGCTCGTGTAATTTGTAAAAACGCACCTGAGATTGAAATTATATGAGTAAAAAGTGATAAGTGTTTTAATTGTTTAAACTAACCTGAATTTCATCTCGTCACGGTTGTTATCAAACTCTACTCTTTGAACTGTTTTAACAAGTAGCGTTAAATTAATACTTTTTTTTTAATTTTTAAAGGTAGATATTTATTTTCTTTAAAAAAGCCATAAAGGTAGAAGTTAATGTACAACAATAAAACAATTTTTTCAACAAGTTTAATGATTTTAAATTTTGTAGTGTAAAAACTAACTGTGTAGTTTTTCTACCAGTAAGTATAAAACATGCCCTTTAAAAAGTATTTTGAGCTTTAAAAACTAACAAAACAAACTTTCATATTTGTTTTGGTGTTTGATATAAACCTAACTGATCATCATCACTAAACTATCTCATTCAAACTAACTGTGAGTGAACTGAAAAGGTTCTTCGTAGGTGAACACCGAAGTCACCTTGACTTTTCCGATGATGTCGAGCACCCAAGGCGTCATCTTGAGCACGTACTTGAACATGTCACCAATCTGGCAACATTATACAAAAACATGCTTTTGCGAAAACGTAAACCTCGATCATAAAACAAGTTTATTAAGACAACACGCGCTCATGATGTATTGCATGTTTACAAAACAAACTTAAGATACAACCAACCTTTGTTATAGTTTGAACCCAGTTGGGGTTGTTGAAGAGGTCGATCAGTATCCCGTTCACGTACCACTTGATCTTGTAGTCGCCTTTCGGCAGCAGCACCTCGAAGTTCCGGTTGGGCGCTTCCTTCACTGCGCGTTTTGTTATTTTTCAATTACACATAACGGTCATGGTTTGTTAGATGACAGCCTTGTGTTGTCAGTGACAAGGTTCTATTCTAATGTTTTAAAATCTAATAACTATGTAAACTTATTTCTTAAAGTTAAACTTTTTTTTTAGTACAACCATCAACTGATCTTTCTGTGGATGACTTTTATTAGCATCCTTTTTGGATGTTGTAATTGCATCAACGTGTTTTCGCAAAAACTGCTAAACTTGTTCATCTTATTTAACTATCTCTACAGGCTTGAACTTTTTATGCGTCTACTTTTAGTTGTTGCATGAAGTTTAGCATAAAAAAGTTCAATAATTTATGAATATAAAAGTGTTTTTTTCTAAATAAACTAATATAAATTTTAGAAATAGTTCATTGTTGTCTTTTTATGCGTCTGTTTTTAATTGTAGCACCCATAAGTTATCATAAACAAAATTAAATAGTTATAGTAGGCACAGACAAGTCAATTGAAGTAAACATGTATTAAAGAAAAAAAAGTTTAGTTCATGGTTAACTCTTTTAATAAAATGTTTTAAATTATTACACATAAGTTAGAATGATAAGGTCACAAAACCTTGTGGTAAATTTGCATTAACCTTGAAAAACAGTCATAATATTTTCTTTCTGTTCATTGTTACCAAATTGCAGCCATAGTTTTTCTTTATTTAGTTTAATTGTTATTTAAATTTTAAAATAAATGTTTATATAATTGAAAACTTAAAAAGTTAAGCAAATATTTTTTTTTAATTATCAAATAATAAAAGTTTTTTTTAAGTTATAAAAGGTAAAAAAATAAACAAAATTGTTACAAATTTGTTTTGTAATTATTTTGTTCTAATTAAAAAAGACAACTACAAAACAATTTTTGCTAGGCCTAGTCCTTTATGAATTTATTATTGTATGCCACTTGTACAGTGATGCAATCATAATCTTATGCTATTATGCAATCATTATCTCATGCTGCCACTAGAAAACCCGTGAAAAGATTTAAAAGCATCGACCCGCACGCGGTCGAAACAACGAACAGACGAACCGTCATCGCTCGTGAGGTTGAACCTTCCGGAAGTCTGGGCGCCGAACGTCCACTTGGTGTCGCCGCCTCTGTTCCACACTATGCCGCACCCGATCTTCGTATATCCGTCTTCCCTCAGTTTTTCCAGCGCTTCGTCAGTCGCCTCCAAAGTCGTGTACCTGAAGTTTGATGCTTACATTACGTATCTCATTTCTACTTTTACGCTTTGAAACTGAAACAAGTTTAAAACAAACGCAAGCTTTGTCTTAAATTTAAACCCGTAAACTAAAACTATTTAAAAGATACAGTGATTTATCAAGAACATGTGAAAATCACCCCCACGCTCCATCGGCGTTATTAAACTGGTCCTTCGCCGCGTAGCCCTCTTTGACGTTGAAGACCGCGTGAAGGGTTCTTCGACGGCGCGGTCCCCCGTAGGCGAACCACGCGGGCTCCCACATTTCCGTGTACACCGGCTTCTTCGTGTGCCCGTCCCGCAGGTCCACCTTGCACCGGAAGTAGGTTCTGTTGCCGCTTTTCTCCGACGTTCTCACTGTGGTTGATAAAATGGCTGTTCACATAAAGTAGTTAGTTTCGTGTTTAATGTTCTTTACGAACACACATATTGCTACAAAACCTCTTTTTTTTGTTATACTTTCATTTTAATAAAACTATTTTTTTTCTTTGTTTATACTAAATTAAAATCACAAGCAATTTTTTTTATAAATGAGCTAAATGAGAAACTAAGGTTATGACATTAGTTATATTTTTATGATAAAGAAGTTTTGTTTATGCGTTTTTAAAGCATGTTTTTACACCGCTACAGAGGAAAGATAAGCAAATATTTACTAGCGTCGAGTTTTTTTTGAAAACAAGTTGTGCAAAGTAAAACAAATAGCTTTATTATAATAAAGATATTGAGATGTTCTTTTAATTTTAATTTAGGCTTACTAAATGATAACTTCATTAGAATTCTGGTTTTAAAAGTAAAATCTTATTTTTACAACGTCAAAATCTAATTTCTGCAAAGACTTTTTACAACTTTATATTAAATAAAATCTGATGATGATCTGGTGTAAATCAGTATGGGTTAAAGTGATATTTGTTGTTTCTCACTTTACTTCATACTAAAACTTATCCCACTCGGTTTAAATTTGTTTTAATCACGTCAAACAAGCCACTTTCATAACAAACGTTTTACTGTTTCAACCTTTTCAAAGCAACTCATCACATTTTAAATTCAAACTCTCGTCACCAACCTTCGATGCGCTCGTGGCTCGTCTTGAACTCGACGACGCACTCAATTGTAGAGCGGGGAGACACGAACGTGTCGGGTTTGAGGAGGAACTTCTCGCTGCTGTCCCCGTATATCTCGTAATCCGGCGTGTTCTTCATTCGAAGCCGGGTTTTGACGCCGTCCGTGAGCAAGTACCATTTGGCCACCATCTGCGAATATACTTGATTAGACGTTGCTCTTTTGAGCAATAAATAACAAAGTGTCTAAACTACAAACTATGCATGACCGGTTTATAAAAACTTCGTCAGTTTCGGAACTTTCAAAATGTTTTTCAATAAAAGTTTATTTAAATAAAAAGTAAATTATACACTGTGTAAAACTTAAAGGAAATTAAAGTACTAATCAGCTTTTGTCTGTTTTCAAAAATTTTAATTTATAATAGTTTTGAATTTGTTTTTATGTAGATTATATATTGTAACACTTTAATAAATTTTAATTAAAACAGTTGAGTATTAGAAAAACTCTGTAAAAAATATTGAGCTGTTTATCTAGTTACTTCAGTATAATATAAAACTTTTTTACCTACCAAATTTATACAAACAACTAAGTTTTAATCAGTGCCACATTTTTTTTAATTCATGTAAACATGTTTTTTGCTTATGTCAATTTATTCTAAGCAACTTTCCAAAGTTCACGTAAACTATATACCTTTTTGTTACTTAAATACTTATTCAAAAACAATAAAAAACTTTTTACTAACACTCGCAAAAGACAAACAAAAAAAAAGTTTGTCAAGAAAACACAAAGATACTGATAAATAATTATTTTACCTTGTACTTTAATTGCATTGTTTTGTTGCCTGGCAGATTGCATGTATAAAGTGATCCGTTCTGCACATGATCACCGTTTATTTCTGTTTGAAATATTTAAATCATTAAAAATATATTAAGAGTTTATATGTTTCACTTACTAAGATGTTTTAAATGTTTTGGTTTAAAAATAATAAAATTTTACAAAAACAAGTGTTCAATTTTTTTTTGAATAGAATTTAACATTAAACGAGCTATTACTGAAAAAAAACGTTTAAAAAACTTGCAACATTGTTTATATTAAAGTTTAAAAACTATTACTATCAGCTACTACAAAATATTGCTATAATTTAAACGATTTTCAATATGTAGTAAATATATTATACCTGTGCCACTTAGAAATATTAGAACTAGTGACAGCCATAAATGCTTCATTCCTTTTTTTTGTACTAATGTTTTTTTAAAGCTGTAATTTTTACAATTTTTTTTTCTAATTTCTTATCAGAATAAAGTTGTTAAATTTTTTAAAGTATTAGTTTTTTTATTTTAAACTATAGCAGATACTTGAAAACTAGTTCGAACTATCATAGTATAATATATAACCTAATTATATAAGCTATTTTTATAAAATACTTTTCTTAAACAACTTTCTGAGTCTATCTCACATTAACTTAAGACATCAGTTTGTTTAAAATAATGTAATTTTGCCAAATAAATCATTAAAGTTTTAATTTCTAAAACTTTTCATTTTATTTAATTTTTCAATGTTATTTCATACTTTAAATAATGTTTTCAAAAATTTCTAAAAACTTATTTACTATATAACTTTTATAATAAGTTGTGAGATGACATTCGCATTAAAGCTGTTTTTGTATTTTTAAAAATTTAAATGTACATCTTTAAGCATTACTAATAGCTAGTTATGAATGTACATACAAAATACTGTTACGCAATATTGTACAACACTACATACATTGAACAAAACAGACTTTACTTTATACCTGTGTCTGACTTGATTCTTTTTGCACTAAGCTTTCTTCAGAGTATAAAATTACACTATTATAATTGTTTTTAAGTAACAACTACTTATAATTTGTTATCGCCTTATCGATAAAATTAAAACTAATTTTTATGTCACCATTTTTAATTAACCAATTTTTGAAAACTAACGACTCTTTTTATTCCTTCTAGTAACTAACTTTATTTATTTAATTTGTAAGTCTCATATTCAACGTACAAATAAAATAAAACATTTAAATAAATCATACTGACACTGTTATCATACTTTTCTATTTTTTAAGTTTTTCTATTACCATAAGAAGCTAGTTACCGCATTAAATCAGCAAAAGTATCTCAGCAAGAATTTTGAAAAAAAAAGTAATGAAAAGTATGTTTTTTATTAACATAAAACTTTTCAAAGTTTTTTTTCAGTTATTTTTTTCTTAAATATAACTTTATGTGTCAATCGAATAAACTGTATAGTAACTAAGCTATTGTGTTTGTAAATCTCTAAACTCACCGACCTTATATAAAACTCCAAACAAAGAAAGGTGATTACCATAAAGTAAACTTTAATTTTATACTTATTATCTTACATACTACCAATTTAATCTTTTATTATTTATAAGCTACAAACAGACATTTACAATTATGTACTAGATTATTGTTACATTTTATATGTTTATAATTTTATTTGATAAAAATTTAATCTACACTATAAATCAAAAAGTTAACTGTGTAAATTGTCAAAATAAGAAAGCTTATATTAGTATAAGTGAATAGTAAATTTTGTTTTATATTAAACTTCCATCACATAATCAAAGCAGTGTAATTTTATCAACCAATTGATTAACTACATTAAAGTAATCCACTACTTTAGAATAATTTGTTGTGTTTAATTTTTTTTGTACTTAAAACGAATTTGTTTTTCTCTTAAGACTAAAATTTTCTGCTGCTATCTTTTGATAAAACATAAAATTCTTAAGAAATTAAATAACCCTTATGTATAGTGTGTTTTAAAAAATGTATATTTTTATTTAAAAACTTTCAAAAACGTTTAAAAAGCATATAGTTTCTATACAAAAAACATATATCTTTTTTTGACAGCAGAAGCAAAAAGTTATTTTTATTGGTGCACGACCCTAATTAAAATCATTATTATGAAAACAAATATTCTTATTACGGGTCAGTGTTGACACGAATTGTGTGAGATAATATAAAAGAAATATAAAAAAAAAGACAAGTTAAAACAGCTGTTTAAAAATACAAACTGATTAATGCGAGAAATATGCCGAGAAAGCTATGCAGCTTCACAACAAACTGTTTGATTAAAACGAACCAAAAAATGGTTTTAAAAGCTTTCGTCGGTTATAAGCATTTTTGATAAAAGACGGCTTTATAAAAGAACTTTCATTTTAAAACTTTTTATAGAAAAAAACTCAAAGCTGTTATTTTTTTGAATCTTAAAAAGGACAAAAGCTTTTAAGTTCTCTTTGGTTCACTTGATTGGAACAGTATTTTCCAAAATTAACACAAATTGTTTATGTTATTTTGGTAATGTCAAATAAACTTGATCAAAGTCAAACATTTTCACTTTTTTGAACTACTTTTCAGTATTTTCATAACTTTAACAAAAACATTTTATATTTAACACTGTTTAAACCAGAAGTCGACAGAAGTGTCTACACTTATCTCACTGGGATTGCACATTTTTGCCTGTCACCTAGGTACGCATTTCTTAGGTACAAACTACCAGTTATTTACGCACTTTTTAGCCGAAAAGCGCTGTGTTCTACTTAAAAGTTTAAAATTAAAGCTAAATGTCAGTAATACAAAGTTATTACTAATTTTTTAAAAATTATTAATACACTAAGTGTAAACTAAAATACCATTAAAAAAAATTATGAAGCTACAGATTGTATATAAAATCCTATGAAATCAAAAGAATTAAAACTGTAATAAACTTTTACAAAAAGAACATTTTTATTCAAAAATACAAGATATATTTGGATGGTATTCTTTTAAATTTTTATTTTCTTTTGATTAAAATATTTTTTGATTTTTGTAGTTGGATTTTAAAAAGTTGAAATGTCACCAAAAAAAAACATTAATTAAACTTATACAGTATCTTAAAAGTATATTTAAATGATATTAAATGTGTAGCCTGATGGTGTAAAAGTCCTAATGATGGTTTAAGAAACTTTCTTGATTAAATATTGTGAAATCTAAACTCTGTGGTCAACACATTTTTAAAACAAAAATTAAATAATAATGTTCAAACATCATCAAATGATAATTTTATATGTTGTATGACGGTATAGGTGCCTAATGTTGATTGTGTAAACTGTCTAAGTTGAACATTACAAAATCTAAACCCAATGGTTGACAAGTGTATCAATGAAAAGACACTAAGTTAGATAAAATGTTTAATTTTTGAAGTTTCACCAAATTAATGCCGTGGTAAAGTTGATATATGACATAGTCAGTACTTAGTGAGCACAATTACAAATTATAAACAAACTAAAAACTTACTCGAGATACAAATTCAAAAGTATATATATGACAATTGTGTAAAGTTCAATAAATGTGTTTTACAGTCGTCAAATATTTTACCAGAACTTTTGTTTTATCTGATTAGAATTGTTGTAAATAAACGAATATTTATGATAATAAGATTAAAATTGTTTACTTTTAACGTCTAGCTAAGTGTTTATAATATTAAAAACAAATACAAGGTTATAATTTTTTAAGCTTAATTTTTATAAAAAAAAACGTGTATAATATTAGTTACTAAAGTTGATGCTTTCCGAGCTACTTGCATCTCTAGTTTCATTTGAAACCGCCTCTGTAACAGGTTCGGCAGCGTCGACAATAGCTAGATTCATGTTCGCTCTGAGGCATTCTTCGTTTTTGCTTACGGATTAGGTTCGCGACCGAGTACGGGTAAACTTCAAGGCCTTTATAAGTGGCTTCTATGTCTTCTCAAGGGAAGAATTTTCAAAACTAACTACATTAGATATAATATACTACTTGAATTATAACTTATTGTACATGACAAGTAACACAAACTAATTGCGCTAGGCTCAATTATTTAAGTGAATGGACAAGAAGCAACTTCTGGTTCCGCTTCACTGATATGTTAAGAGTGGGTCGCTCAGTCTTCTAACTTCAGAACTCCGGTTTGGGTGGTTGTCTTGGTCGTTTGAATCGTGAACACGCGGCGGATAGCGAATAATTATGCTAACACAAGAAAATATACACAAAATATGAATGTACGTTATTTTAAGGGGTAGCTGTCTAAATTATGCGAGCGTACAAAATTGCACGAGGGGACAAAAATGCACGACAACACAAAATTGCACGTAGATACTTTTGCACGAAGACTAATTTGCACGAGAGCACAAAATTGCACGAAGATTAAATTGCATGTAGACAAAATTGCACGAAGGTTCACTTTTGCATGAAGACACTTTTGCATGAGGGTATATTTTTGCACGAGCAGACAATTTTGCACGCAGACACTTTTGCACGAAGGGTCATTTTTGCACGAGTGACAATTTAGCACGGAGTTTAGTGTAATTTTAATTTAAGTTTACAATAATACATGTTTATTCTTTAATAAGCGATATTTTTATTAAAATAAAGTTCTAGTTTTATCTTTATTAGAAACTTTTTAAATTTATATTAGTTTTTAAACACAATGATTTAGTTTAAATTAAAAAAGCTAAATAAATTAAAAAAATAAATTAATATTAACCTAATTGAATTAAAATTAACTACACTAATACATGCGTTTTGTTTTATTTTTTTATATAATCTAAAGGTTTTATTATATTTTTTATTTTGTTATTTTAAGTTGGTATTTTTTGTGCAAAATTGACCCTTCGTGCAAAACTGTCTGTCGTGCAAAATTGACCTTCCGCGCAAAATTGTAAATCGTGCAAAACTGAGCTTCCGTGCAAAATAGTCATCGTGCAATTTTGTCCCCTCGTGCAATTTTGTACCCGCGTGCAAACTAGTCTTCGTGCAAAAGTATCTTCGTGCAATTTTGTACACTCGTGCAATTTTGTCTTCGCGCAATTTATACCCGTTCCCATTTTAAGCGTTGGGTTGCTCAACAAAGACTCAATTGGAATATCACCACTGGTAGTGGGTTTTAGGAATTATTAAATCAATTAACTTACTTCTATTATTTTTAGTTTAGTTTTAAGGCACGTTAAAAACGCAAGTCTAATTATTCGCCCCGGTGCTTGTAAACTACAAGCTTAATGACTCAATTCGAGGTTTGCGCCTCGTCGACATTGCTTTAGTAGAGTAACCAAAAAGGCTTGCAAATGGTTATGTTCGAGAACTTTCACTGATATAATCACTACTTAGTAGTAGAAATCATATCAGTACTACACAGGTTTATACATGGCATTAATGCGTCAACTAGCGGTTGTTTAATATTTTTCAAACAAAAAGTTCGAATAGCATTAAATGCGGATTGTTGTTACTATTTGCTTTAAGCAACGTTTTTAGAAGTATGTTTTTTATTACTTAAGCGAAAAAGAAAAGTCTTTTAAATTAACTTAAATCATTTCGATATTTGGAAAATCAATGCGAAAATAATAACCCCTTCACGTCGATGTCCAACAAATTGTCGTAAAAACTAACACAAATGAAAAAAATTGCAATTAATTTAAAGAGAGGTGTAAAACAACCACAGTTTTCGAAAAAACTTAAACAATAAAATTTTAGTCTAATATCAGCCTTATTTTATCATATCTGTAAATTTTTATCATTAACATAATTGTGTTTAAAATATTAAAAAGGCTGAGTTGTAGTTTTAATTGTATAACATTCGAAAACTCTTAAAAGCGAAATACAGCTACAGACTATCTTTAAAGGTTTATAAATTGTTTCTATTGATTACTTGAATTATATTTTAGAATTTTATTTATATTTTCGATTCAGATGAACTTGATAAAATTTTAATGATGAATACAAAATTTTTTGTATAAAAGTCACAACTAAACTAGCTTACAAAAAGCGAGTCCAAAGAAAGTTTAATATATATTTTTTTAATTTGAAATAAAAGAGTGTTACTAAATTGAAAACGTTAAAGAAAAGTTACTATATTAAATTGTAGTGATATAATTTATAAGCGTTAAGTTAAAATTACACTATTCATGTTTAATAATACATATGGTATACTAACATTTCCAACCCGCGCTCAATTCCAACCCACACGATTCCAACCCGATCAATTCCCACCTGGATCAATTCCTACCCAAATCAAATCCCACCCGATTATTTCCCACCCGAATCAAATCCCACCCGATCAAATCCCACCCGATCAATTCCAACCCGAATCAATTCCCACCCGAATCAATTCCAACCCGATCAAATCCCACCCGATCAAATTCCACCCAAATCAAATCCAACACGAATTAAATACCGGCCAAATCAAGTCCCACCCTATCAATTCCCTCATGTTTAATTCCCATTCAGGTAAATTATAACTCGAATGAATTCTCATTCGACTCAATCCAGTTCATAAATGTTTCAAATGAAATAATTATCAACCTTTTTATATGTTAAACGGTTAGTTCAGATCAATAGTTTTATGCGTAAATTCTAATCCGTTTAATTTTTGTACATGTAAAGTTTAGAAGAAAGATTGATTATAAGTTTCACTCAAGTTCCATTCTTTTTAAGTTTAAAATTTCATATTAACTGATATATTTCGACCAAATAAATTTTCTTTAGAAACGTTTAACAATTAAAACAAAGTTTTATAATAACTTTTAATGAAAGAAATTATCAATTTAACAAATTTTTATTGTTTTCATTTTCAATAAGCTGTACCTAACTGCAGGGGCGTGTTTAGACTGGTTACCTGGTAGATATTAAGTAATAATACTTTTGAGGAGGTGTTTAAAAATAGCATAAAAGACAATTGATAAATATGCATTTAAACATATTTTAGATTAAATTAATTTTAAATTATAAAGTAAGACAAATGTATTTAACCTTTTATTATTTTAAACATTTACATCAGTCTTTAGGTGACAGTAAGTTTTTATTAGTTATTTAATTTTTTTTTTTAACTCATCTATTTTCACATAAATAATAAAATATATGTTTTAGAAAAAAAACTTCATAGTTACAATAAAAATAAGTTCATTTTTAGGTAGATATAGTACACAATTAATTTAGTTAATTTAAAAGCTAAGACTTAAAGAAAAATTTGAATAACAACTGAATAAGAACTTTTTTGAATAACAAATATTTTTTTTAAAGACCAAATTCTCTATAATAAGCTATTCGCGCCGCAGGCATCAAATACTTGAGATTTTTGTTAAATTAAACTTAGGAAGTATTGTTAAAAACAAGAAATATGAAACATTAAGCTTAATAAAACAAAATGTTTTTAAAAATTGCATTTTAAAAAATTATGCCGAGAAATATTAATTTCTATAGTCGTTACAAAGGTAGAATTAATCGGACATAAATCGTAGTTATTTAACTATCGTAGTTATCAACAAACAAAACTAACATTAAACTAAAAACATGTTAAAATAAGCAACAGTAACAATTTTAGCTTAAATAAAAAAATCGTTTTTACCGTACTAATTTCATATTTCAAATGATTTTTGAAAATACAAAGACTAGAATTTTAATGTGAGTTCCAAACGTTTTAAAATTTTTAACTCGTACAGGAATAAATATAACCGGGTTTGATAATTAGGAATTATGTGGATGGGAATTGATTCGGGTTGGAATTGATTCGGGTGGGAAATGATTGGGTGGGAATTGATTTGGGTGGGAATTGACTCGGGTGGGATATGTTCGGGTGGGAAATGATCGGGTGGGATTTGATCGGGTGGGATTTGATTCGGATGGGAAATGCTCGGGTGGGATTTGAATCGGGTGGGAAATGATCGGGTGGGAAATGATCGGGTGGGAATTGATTCGGGTGGGATTTGATTCGGGTTTGATTTGATCGGGTGGGATTTGATTTGGGTTGGAATTGATCGTGTGGGAATTATGCGCGGGTTGGAACTGAACGGTTCCCAATACATATATATATAAAAATGAGAAATTAAACTGTTTAACATAAAAAAAACATACAAATTAGAAATATAGCTGATAAACATGTAACAACCTGCTGTTTTATAACCTACTTTAAAAATAAAGTTTACAGGTGTTTTTAAATAAGCATCAAACTTTTCTATGCACATAGTAGTCTTAAAAACATGGAATTTCTTAAATTTATTTAAATTTTTTTTTTATCGTATAGCATTTTATCTTCATTTAATTTTTAACTTATCGTATACTACTTCTTTTTAACAAATTTTAAAATCCAGTATTTTAAGTATTTAAGGGATGTAAGAAAATTTTTATGAAGGTTTTATCTGAATAAACCAATGTTGAATATAATTTTAGGCAAAATTTATTTTTTTAAAGAAAACTTGCATTAAAAAATTGTGACTTCTGTTTAAAATTAAACACAAAGAAAAAATTAGTGAAGCTAAAAAATTAAATGAAATTTTTCTATTCAATAAGGGGTTACATGACAATTCAAATTCGGACAATTCAAATTCCGACAACTCAAATTCTTAAAAAAATAATTAGAAGACTATATCTCAAAAAATAATTGAAATTTGAGAAAAATAAAAAATGCTTATGTAGACCTTATTAATATCTACAAGCCACTTTTTATTTTTTGCAAAATCTTAAATACTTTTTAAGATATTTTAAAACTACTAAAAATAACTATGTTTTTTACTTTATTTAAACCATATACCAAAAAGTATTCAATGTTTTGCAAAAAGAAAAAAAATGCTTGAAGATATTAATAGGACTTACATATGTATTTTTTATATTTGACAAATATACATTATTTTTTTAGTTGTGGCCCTTTCAATTTTTTTTTAAGAATTTGAATTGTCGGAATTTGAATTGTCCGAATTTGAATAGTCGTGCACCCTCAATAAGGTGAACTAAAAGACTTTACTTGTAGTTTTTAATGTTAGAGCCCAATTTTGGGCTATAGGATTTTAAGTTTGTTTCAATAGAGTTTTAAAATTGTTTGCTTGAAAGCTTAATACTTAATATGCTATTTAGAATGCAAAAATTTAGTTATCTTTAAAAGTATTGAGGGTTCAGTTTGTTCTACAAATTTAAGTTATGTTTAAGTGTTCTATCATAGCTATAAGACATGTTTTACTGCTTAAAAAAATATGAGAAAATTTTGAAGCATCAGTTATCAAGTTATGTAAGTTTATTTAACGTTTTTGTTGTATATAAACAGCAAGAAAATACTATTTAACTACTAGTCTATCTTTATTAATTTTTAACCAGTCTTCTTAAAATTTTTAATTATTTGTGTATTAAAATACTTCGACTGAAAAAAATCATTTAGTTATTCTTTCAAAATCACCTCTTTTTCGTGTGTTTAAATTTTATTCATTATTTTGTATTATATATTGAGTCTAATACTAAGTAATATATTAAGGGCATGGGGGGAGGGGTTAGCCTTTTTTTTTACTGGTTGATTTTATTTTATAGAGTTCTACTAAAATTTAAGTTGCTTTTTACCAATTAAAAAAATTCAAATTATTTTTTAAAATATTACTGATCAAAGTCAGGCTGCATATTTGGTTCCTTATGAGAAGTGGTTCTATTTAAAATATATCTTCTCCTACATTTTCAAGCAATCTTATTCAACCTTTCACAGTCTAACCTTAATACAATAACAAAACCGTTACTTTGAACTTTAAAAAATTTTAAGTAAGTACTTTTTATCTTATTTCTTTTAAACACTTTTTTTTTAATTTTCGTTTTTTTTGTTTTTTAGAATTCATAAGAAACTTTATTTTCCCATAATGTAAGGAACATTTCCTAAAAATTTGAAGAAGATTGCTTGAAAAATGAAAGAGGAGATAGGCTTTTAGTTATTTTTTGAACTTCCAAGAAAATTGACCACAAAAACTTTGCGGTTTAAATGTTTCTATCAAAAATTTTTTACAAAAATAAAATATCTCAAAATTTAAATGATATTTTTGAATTCTTTAAAAGGTGGCTTGTAGTTTGTACTTAAAACTTTTATATAAATACCAAAGTCTTTTTTTTTTTGTAAAAAAAATGTGTTGGACCCCCCTATGGCCTTAAACTAGTTAAGAGTTTTCATTGAAAAATTTTAGTAATTTTTTACATTTATCAAAAAATCAAAATTTGCAGAAGCTTTTCACAAAATATTACTACGTTTTGATAATAAAAAGTTTTTTTAAAACTTGACTTGTAGTTTATTTATACTTTTTATATTCTACATTACCATTTTTAAAAAGTGTTTATCCTGAAATTCCCTGAATATAGGCTAATATGCTTTTTTTTTCTATAATCTAAATGTTTAAAAGTTTTGTCAGAATTCTAAAAATGTCAGAAAAATGTCTCTCCTCTTAAGTTTGTAAAACTAATCCTTTAGTTTTAATATATATTTTTTGAATGATTGTTGATTTTTTTTTTGTAGAACTAAGAAAATAAAGAATTTGTGAATAAAATACAAAATTTATTTAATTAGGATTTGTTTTAAACAACATTATTGTTTGACAAATTATTTTCAAAACTATGTTTTACTCGGTTTAATATGTTTTGATGAAATTTTTAGTTATAACAAGTATTTTAAAATTAGAGTAATATGGAGACATTAAGGCTTAGATTAAGCTTACATACATAAACGAATAATAAATAAACTTATGAAAAGTAGTAAAAAAAGCTTTAGACTACTCTGCATAAAACGATTTTAAAAAAAATCAAAAAAACAGTAAAAAAGCTTAAGGCTACTATAATTGAAACTGTTTAGGAGGTTTTATAAGAAATTATATTAAAGGTAAGTAAAACTTCTTAACAAACACTAATATAGTGTTTATAGTAAATAAGCACTTTGTAGTAGTTAATTAAAACAAATCTTTAATTAAATTAGTCTTTATTAAAATGCTTTACTTACTTTAATATAGTTTGTTAAGATTTTTTTTTGTAGTTTAGTTAATTCAAATCTTAAGCTATTTTACAATTTGTTAATGTTTGTTAATTTCTTTAACAGTTTTATTCAGAGTTGCTTTGAATTTTTTTAATAATTTTCATACGTACTTTGTTATGAGTTTTAATATATTTTTTAAATGTAAGCTAAGCCTAAACATCCCCCAAAAAAAAATTCATATATCTGTTGTAACTGAGGATCTCATTAAAACTATTTTTAATTGAGTAAAACTTAGTTGTTGAAAAAATTCGTCAATTATTATATTTTAAATTTTCTTCTTGAGTGCAAGTTGAGATCTTTGATTGTTACTCTTAAACTAAGTTTAGAGTATACTATTTTTTATGATAGTAAATCCTTACAAAAAGGAATTGTATAGGTATTTTTACTGAGTTACAACATCAGCATAATTAAAAAAATAAGCTATTTTAATATTTTTAGGCTCTTTCAGAAACTATGCCTAATTTTTTTTTCTTAAATCTTAGACTACTTTTTGTACACTGTCTATTTTTTTAATTGAGATTTTTGTTATAGAAAGGTTTTATTGTCTTTGCAGTTTTAGATGGTAATATGAGTTTTGTAAAAAAACTAAGCTCTTTGAAGTTGTTCCTTTTTTTTTTTGAGTTGAGGTATTACCATAAAACAAATACATTTATTATTGCAATTTAGGTTCCTTTCATCAGAAGACTAGGTATTGTGTATCTACTGATGGTTGTACTGCTAACTGCTTCTTGAAACCAATTGTTTGTAAGCAAAAACGTAATCAGATATAATTGTCAATTGTGCAGTTTGGCCTTAAAAACCTTATGTTAAAAAAAAGAGATTTGTTTAAATTGCAAGTTTGTAAGTTGTTGAAAATACTTAGTCAGGTTTTGGTGCTTACCCTACTAATTTTACACTTTCTAGTTATGTTCAATATGACAATACTATGATTAAACTTTTTTAGTTAAACCACCTAAACTTGGTTTCTTAAACCACCAAACTTTTAGTCGGGTGTGAAATACTTTAAAAAGTTGTTAAATTTTATTATTAAACAGGGTTGCTACGCTTTTGCTTACGCTGGTGCTAATTAGAATAACTTTCTTTTTTGCAAAACTCAAGCTAGTTTGGATACTTTTCTTAACTTGAGGCAAATTTTTATATTTTTTTTTTCTTTAGTACTTTTTCTATAGGTTTGGTATTTTTAAGTTCTTAAACGTGATGAAAAACTGTTTTATTATTTTAGGTTGTATTAATCTTTTTCTCTCAACTTTTTAAAATCAGCCTGATTTAGTAGCTTTATGTTACCTTGGTTAGCTTTATTGCCTCAAAAAAAAAAAAATCAAGATCAAATTCTTAAAAGGATAGACATTTTTCTTTTATTTGTTCTATACTTACAATATTTTTTAGCATGTTGTTTACAAATGAGAGAGGTCTTTCTTTTTTTATAATTGTATGCTTAATAAAAGAATGATTACTTAATGTAAGTAGCAGATGTTTAGCATACTAATTTTTGTGTAGTTTAAACTCTATGTCAAGGTTGCCACAAGGTCAGGAAAAGTGAGGAAATCAGGAAAAGCTAAAAAAATGACAAAATTCAGTGAAAGTCAGGAAAAAACGGGGGTTTTTGAAAAAAAAGTCAGGAAATTTGACAAATATTAAAAATATTCTGATTTTGTCAGTTTGAATTTAAATTCCTTATTTTCCAAAGCCTTTAAATGGTAAAAAGTTAACTAAATATCCTTTAAAGTAAGACTAATATTAAAAAAAATTCCTATAAATTTACAAAGTCATTTGATTTCCAATGCCTTTATCTGGTATAAAGTAATAAAATATCCTTTATAAAACTGAAATAAACTATTATCATATTGAACAACTACTTAAACAAGATTAAGATTAAGAACAAGCCGTTTTTGTAAGCTTTTTAGTATTGATGATCTGTAGCAAGGACACCGTGCTATATACACAAAAGTTTCTCAAACATAACTTTAGAATCAAAGTGTTTTTTGTTTAAGTAAATAATTAAGGCAGCGAAATTGGAGGTAAAAATAAATGAGTCCAAAAAGAAAAGAAATGAAGCCCACAAATTGTGACTAGATTTAGAGAAAAGATTCTTTTCGACAAGTGTAGGGGCAGCAGATGAGAACGATTTAAATAAAATGAGGCAAATAATTTTAACTGCTAAGAAAATGAAGCGGGATGCAAACGAGATGAAGGAAACCATATCTTTACTAAATGAAAAGGTTAAAGTGCTAATAAATAAACGGAGCAAATAAACTTTAGTAAATATAATCAGGGTTGCCACTTTACCTGAAAAACCTGAAATTTGACAATTTCTGCGAAAAAAAACTTGGAATTTTGAAAATTTTCACATTTTCAGTAGTAAAGTTTCAATTTTACTCAAAAAATCTACCAAATAAATAAAAAATGTTGTCATAATCAAACTTTTTTTATTTAAAAGCATACTTAAAGTAGCTTTACAGTATATTTTAAATGATTTTATACTAATAAACACAGTTTCTTACCTTAAACTTAATGTTAAACTAAATATAAACCCAAAAGTGTGTTCTATTAAAAACCTGTAAGAAATTTGGAAAACCTGGAAAAAGTTTTGAAAACGAGTAGCAACCCTGTATATTATAAAAAAACAGTGTTTGACTAAGTTATTTATTCTTTTAAGGTTTTAATGCAATACAGTGCTTATTCACTTATCCGGACAGTTTTGGTCAGTAGCAAATTCAAAAAATCTTCCATAGTAACCACAAAATGTCATTCAAAAAGTTTCACAACTTTTTTAATTCCATGAGTTTTCTGCTGAAAAACAAGTGAAAACTACAAAACAAAAGTCTAAAATTTCTTATTTTAGTAAAACTTCCAATAAAAACTTGTTTAATAGGAGTGAAATGTTTCTATTAAATTGACTTTAAACTTTGTCAAAGTTTCCCGTATCCTTTCTGTCTGTTATTTTTTTCTTTGTTTAAAAAGTTTTTTTTTCATTTAAAGAGGTAGTTTTGTTTTTAAAGATAAATTTAATTTAATCTCTTAAACAAAAATTAATCTTTTTTCGAAATTAATAGTTAGTGCAGGTGTAATTGCAACTGATGAATTTTACTTGCTTGACACTCAAAAAACGTATATAGTTGCAGAGGGTTAGTAAGTCTGATGAATTTCTATCTTGAAAAAAATAAATTAATTAACCTTAAGTATAGCTTTTATTATTTGTCATTTTATTATATACTACTCATAATTACTATGAATTTGTTTTTACCATAACACTTATATTATGTATTGCATTATATGCAACAGTTATAAACTTATATGATAAAATTGATTTTTTGTACTTATCCGGAATTTCAGTTATCCGGACATGTTTACGGAAAATTCTTGCCCAATGTGAACGGATAAGTGAATAAGCACTATAGTTAGTTATTGTTTCAAGGTCTTAGTTGTGAATTTTCGTTATTAATTTGAGGTTTTAATTGTAAAAGTTCCTTATATGAAGTTAAATTTTTTTAGATACATTTATGTTAAGAAATGCTAAAAAAATGTGTCTTTTTTCAGACAAGCTGTGTTTATAAGGTAATAGTACAAGTATTTTGCTGATAGAGCTGTTTATTGCAAATACATCAATCATACACAGTTGGGTTAAGTGATGTAATGGAAGCTTGATAATTGAATTTAGCAAAAAAAACTGTTGTTTTAACCTGTAATAAAATTGTTTTTAAAGCTTTATATAGCTTAAATTAAGAGTTTGATTTCGAAAAGTCAGGAAAAAGTCAAGAAAAAGTCAAGAAAAGTCAGGAATTTTTTCTCAGCTTGATCTGTGGAAACCCTGCTATGTAGAACTTAATGCTTCTTTCTTCAACTTAATTTTGGTTTTGGTTAATTTTGTTTTACAGCTGCTGATTGTAATTTCACATTGTTATCACATGATTTGATTGTTAAGCTTTTTTGTTTACTGATTGACAAATACTTTCTTGTAAATTAAAGATTTTCTTTTAATGGTTTTAAATGTTGAGATTTTAACATTGTGAGGACGAGTCTTTTAGGGTCTTTTTTCATTTAAAAATAAATATTGCTATTTGAAATAATTTATAACTTTTATAGTTTTTAAGACATTAATCTGCTTGATGCTCAAAAAAATTGTAGAGACAAAATTATAACCGATGTTTTTCTACCTTGAAAAAAAAAATAGAATAAAGTATTTATCATTGCTTAAGGTTGTAGGAGATTCAAACACTTTTCTTCTCAGTTTAACCTAATAACCTACCTAACTCAAATAAAAGTACAACTGTTTTGAACTTGTTTTTTTAGCATCTATTAACATAGTTGTTAATCCATACATTTACGTAACATTTAAGCAAAAAAATATTTGTATAAGTGAATTAAAAAGAGTTAAATTAAAACTTATGTTAAATTTATATTTACTGCCAAAAAGAATACTAAGTTTTTAAAAGTTTAAACTTCTAATGTTGATAAACCACAAAGGTTTAAACTTTAAAACAAAGTAAGAGCAACATAATGCCGTTTTTTAAAAAAATCTATTTATAAAAAATTACTTATTTTATATTAACAGTTTCTTTATAGTAGTTAATTTAAGAAATGGCTGTACCCAGGAAGAATAGGAGAGGTAGACAAATGAAAAATGAAAAAGGGAATGTTAAAAGCTCAACTACTTCAAATGAAATTGTGACGAAACACCTTGTTCGTGTTAAAAACGCTGTAAGAAGAATGTTGCTGTATGTTTTTTACGCAGTTTTGTCAATTGCTTCGTTTGTGTGCTTTTTTGGAATTTATAAGTTTATTATAACTCCTGATTGTGAATGCAGTCTAAAACCTGAATAAAACTTTTATTCCAGTATTTAGTCCTAAACAAGACAATAAACTTTATCCAATAGGTTTTATCGTACTACATACAGGTCTTAAGAACAAACTTTTTGAGCGTTTTTTCTTTTGTCGTTCAATAAACTTTATTATAGCATTTATGTTAATATTTATTTACAAGTAAAAATTACGTTTATCATTAACTTTGTAACCTTTCTTATGTAGCACTGAATTTGACATTGAAAATTATAAAACTTTTTTACTTAATCTTATACTTTATTTTATAATGTGATACACACAAAATAGCAAGGATAGTAAATTAAACAAAATGATTAAATGTCTACAATGCCAGAAGTATAAAAGTAGTCTTAAATAACTTTGTGGTTAATTGCACTTTTTATTTTTATAAACCAATATGAACAGTCTCAGAAAGTAAATAAATAATACTTATAAAAACTTAAAAAGCAATTGACAATACTTCATAAGATATAAGGCTTTAACATCTTATGAAGTTTGATGTGATAAAATATTAAAAATTAGCAATGTCTTTTGATAAAAAAAGTTTGATTACCATTTAGATCATATTTTTTGTTAACTTTAGCTTCTTTCACATCACATTAAACTCCAGTATTTGGGTAGACATCGGTGTTTTCATAGATTATATTTTGATAAGAAACTCTTTTTTTAACTTTTAAATGAATCAAAGAATGGTATAGTGTTGTACTTCATAGAAAAAATTTTGGGTAGCCGGGTCTGTCCACCGACATAAATCCCTGACCCACCGTGTACTTTTAGCTCAAAAAACCTTGTGAAAATTAAAAATAAAAGAACTTTTAAATAACAAATTTTTAACAATGTGTTCTTTATTTGATTTTTGTCACATACTAGTGAACATTAGTTTAGTTTTTAGTTGCAGTTTTGTTTATAAAAAGTGTTTTCAACATTAAAACTACAATATTTTTACCAAGTCCGACCTGCAAAAATGATTTTCCTGATATATCTTGCTTGCCGATTTAAAAGTTACCTACCTTTAGGAAAAATTATCGATTTATGCCTGTAATAAACTATATTTCTACTTGTAAAAGATCGGCTTTATTTTTGAGATAGATTTTTTTCTAATGTTGAAAAAACCTACTACTTAGTAAACGACCATTGATTAAGTTATTGACTAAACTACTTTTTTTTCAATTTAATAAAAAGTTAAGAGACATTATTTAGTGACAAGTGATTTCAGTTTGAAAGAATTTACAAAAAAGCTTTTAAACTTAAGGAAAAGTTATAAACAAGTGCTAAGAATTGCTAAGCAACTATTAAAACTCAAGTTGTACAACAACTTTTAATGGTAAAGTAAAAAAAAAAAAGTTAAAAAGTTAGTTTTGAAAACAACTAAAAAAAAAAAGGTAAAAAAAGTACAAAAATTTAATTTTTGTGTTTGGTTAACCTGTTAAGACATTTTGAATTACTATTTTATATATAAAGATAGTTGTTTTCAATCACTTTTTTAAGCATACTTAGCTTTTTTTATTTTCTAAAAAAAGTTATGTCTAAATTTTTCATATAAAGTGTTTGCAGGTTGTGCCAAATTAATATGCAAGCTTGTTTATATTTTTCAAAATTTTTTTTATAAGCGTCGATAAGCGTTTTATAAGAGTTAAATTTTCATTGTGTTCTTTATTAGAAATGAATATAAGTTGTATGAGCTAAAAAATTGTATTTAATATTGATGTTTAAGACACTTAAAAAGTCTAAATAATTTCTATAAGTAGTTAGTGCATACTAATAACGATTAGTGTAGTTGTGTTTTTTTATTGTGAAATCAGAACATAACTAATAATTTATTAGTAATAAGTACAAAACATGCAAATGATTCGTTGAATTTCAAGTTTTTATTTAGTTTAGAATCAAATAAAGCAGCTTTATCTAAAACTTTAAGCAATCTAAAATATTTTTTTACAAGCAAAGAGAATTACTTTCACGGTATTAATATTAAACATGTCATGAAGCTTAAAGAAATTAAGTTAAACAGTAATTACCGTCATAAAAAGGTTAACATAAAGAAATTAAACTAATCTAAAATTTGAAAATGTGTATATAAAAACTTAGTTTAAACTAGTTATACTTATTTCAAGACAAACTGGTTACTAATTCTGAAGAAAAATAGTTTTATTGAAAAAAAAAATCAAACAAAAAGGTTCTAATATAACTATATTTACGACTGAATTCTACTTTACACCAAAAATAATTAATTCTAAAAGTTTAGAAAATAAAAACGTTTTAATTATTAATGTTTGAACTTGACGCTAATTTTCTATAGCGGATTCTTCTTATGTTATGTCTTAAATGCTGCTTTGTTTCCTAGCAACAAGTCGTTTACAAATACATATAAATGATGCGATGCACACGAAGTTGAGTGCAAGAAAAACCAAACAAGAAAACATAACAGCAATATTTTCAATCCCGACTAAAATATCCAAAAAACCATTATTCAAAAAGCCCCCGTGATTCCTTATAATTTCCTTAACAGTTTCAGGTGAAATCAAATTTACCATCTTTTCATTCCAACAAACTTCACACTTCAGTAATTGCTCGTGAATAAATCGAATTTTACCAAGAACTATTTGTACAATACTGTCAACTAAACTACTAAGAACTTCTTCAGCCCTGCAAGCAGTCATATAAAAGAAAATTCCAGTAAATGTAAAAACTCCAATTCCTGTTAAAACTAGTAGAAATAAAAAAGATATAACAGTTCTTCTTATTAAAAAAGTGTTTTTGTGAATACAATAAATTGAGTAACTAGATAATATTATTCCACAGCAAGACAAAAGAATGACAAACACCCATGCCAAGCAAATCGAAATCTTAACATCTGATGTAAAATTCTCCATAAACTTTAATACGAGAATTGATTGTACGAACAATAAAGTACTGAACAAAAATAAGAATAAATACATCAGGCTTGAGAAAAACAACAGAACTACGTTGAAAATATTTCTTTTCTGCATTTCAAGTAAGGGTTTTCAACAGCAGTACCCTTTAGTTTATAAATGTCCAAGTTGAACAAAAACTGATTATTTCTAAACCTTTTTAAAAATTATTAGTCTTTAAAATTTTATAACTTTCTATATGTTTTTAACTAATATTTCGTTTTACTTTTATGGTCTTTAAAAATTTAAACAACAAACGATAACAATAAAAATTTAAGCATTTTAGTTTAACCATAAAAATAATTTATTAAACTGTCATAATTGGTTATGTAGCTTAGTTTATTAAATACTAATAAAAGTACCAAATATATTAAAATGAAAATGATTTATAAGTAATATTTTTTCTCAAATATTCTCAAAATATTATACTTTGAGTTTTAATGATATTAGATATAACTAATAGTTTAACTGCGTTATAGTATCAAATTTCCATGACATATACCTTTTTATGTCTCTGTGATACATATTAAATAACGTTTGAACATAATGAAATTTTTTTTTTAAACCTTCGTACTTAAAAGAGTAATAAACATTTTTTTTTTCTTAACTGATTTATATTGTGTCTATACTTCTAACAACTTAAAATCACAAAACACTAGAATAACTTTTTTTTTATTCAAAATAAAGCTTATACTATCGCAATGTTAACAATTTTCGAACACGTTGCTAATTAATTAAAATAAATTAAACGTCGTCGCTCGCTAGTAAAGGTTTTTTTTTTTTAAACTACTAACTATTTCTTAAAAATATACGAAAACAATAAGTTACTTTATTATATAACAATAGTAGCTTTTTCTAAAATTCAAAATGAAACAAAAAAATTAAACTTTAGAAAAAAGTACATTAATTCAAAAATTAACATTTTGATAGTTATTTAATTTGTGTTTTTATATGATAACTATTTTTTGTAATACAAATTAAATCTCATAAAAATTTTTTAATCCTCTTTATAAATTAGCTAATAAATGTTCAGCTTTTACTTTGAACACTATTCGTTTTAACATTGTAAAAGCTTCTTATTAAAATAATTATATAAAAAACGAATACTAAAAAGATTTCTTTAAATTATGTTAACAATTCTTATTTTTCTATACTGTAAAAAAAGTTCCCGTTTTTTAAATTTTAAAACGTATAAACCTTTACAAAACTTTAATACTAAGTAAAATTTGTTATATTAGTCTCAACGAGCTTTAAACAACACTATATTAATTACGGTATAAACATCAATAATAAGCTTAAGGCAACGTTTAAATAAATAATAAAGACTAATACACTTGAAAATTTTAATTAACACGAAAGTCTTATTTTAAATATAAACTTTCTAGTAGGCCTTTTGAGAAAAAAAAAATCTCAGAAAGCTGTATCGAATTATAAACAGAAAACAAATAACATTCTGAACAAACAAATTTGTCTTCAAATCGGTTTTAAACAGCTTGCAATGAAACTATAATGTTAAATTGCAGACTGTAGCAAGCAACATTCAAGACACTTAAGAAACACTTAATTACTAGTACTTGAAGTTTTACTACAGAATTCTCAAAGGAATGAATGATTCAATTCAAAATATTTCACATGGAAATAAATTATAAAGTCATATAGATATTACTATTAAATTGAACTTATTTTTTAAACAAAACTTTTTAAACTAAGAGTGTTATTGATGAATCAAGTTTACTAAAAATGTTTCAGATACATTAAAAATTTCTATAATGTAACTTGATTAACGAAAAACAACAAACAATTCCGCATTTTAAATTTAAATATTAATAGAACTAAATTGATTTTTTTTTGATACATCTTCAATGCATTTATATAATAAAGTAGAATGTGCACTCTACAAGTCGGGAGTTAAGTTAGTTTTTATTAATTTAGTTGCATGATGAACCAGCCCGTTGTTAAGTTTTAAAGCATTCTACAAATCTTTATACTTTGATTTAATGAAATCATATATATTAGTTGCATATAGTGAAGAAAGTTAATAAGTTGTTAAAATATATTTTACAAGTTTACTATAACTAATTGAGGTTTTTAAGTATTACGAAATACCTTAACAAAAATATTTTATTAACATTAAAAATACCGCTTTATAACAGCAAAATCATAAATAAAAGTACAGCTAAATTGTTATTTTACTGTTCAAAAGTTGTGCACATTAAACAACTAAATATAAAGTTATGAGATTAAATAAGTAATTTTAAATATGAATGTGAATTTATTTACTTTAATGTTTAATATGTTAAGCTTAAGTATATATAAAACAAAGTAATGCTATAAAAGTACTGATTTATATAACTTGGGTGTGCATTATTTTACCTATTCTGCAAAAAATTAAAAAAAAATAGTATATTTATGATATGTACCAGGGGCGTCGCGTGGGGTGTTGCACTGCCGCAACTGCACCACCTTGAAATTTTGTAAAATAAAAAAAGTATCTATAACGTTTTCGTTACTTTTTAGAACGAAATCTTTTATAAAACTCCAACTTTGAAAACGACAATTTTGCCCACTTCACTGCCGCAAACTCTTAGCTGACTGCCGCAAATGAACTCAAAAAAGCAAAATTTCTTAAAGAATTACCGCAAAATCAATATCTTGCGGTAAGTAAGTTAAGTTGAAAATTCCCTAAAACAGGACTTGCTTAAGTATCATCTACAAGCTATTGTAAACATAAATTAAAAACAAAGCTAACCTACTGCAAAGGATTAAACTTAAGTTTATGTACCCACATGATTTTTTAAATTTAAGAGATCACTTCTATTAAACGAAACAATAAAAGAACAAAACTTGTCATAAATTACATATTTTGAAAAAATGGATCAAAAACCTAAATCACCAAAGTCTTAAAAATTTGATTTTTTATTTTAATCTGCATACATAAACTTAACTATAACTGATTATTGTTATCATAAGGTTAATAAAATATTCAATTAAATTATATTCAAATGTAAAATTTGAGTTCTGAAAAAATGTTAAGAAGTCTATTATTAACTTCTAGTTTACTCTTACAGAAAAATAATTTAGATTTATGTTTAATAAAAATTAGTATTATTGAAACAGTCACATATTTAAATAAAGTAAATAGCCTTAACTTAGAAACTTTGATTACTTAGAGTAGTTTAACATTTTAGAAAATTTAGTCTACTTTATATGACTTTTGGTTTAATTTTTTCATAAACAAAGCAAAAATTATAAATAAAATTGTTGAAACATGGTTGCCTTGCCTCATAATCAGGATAACTTAGAAACTAAAAAAAAACTCAAGATGACCCAAGATAAAATAAAACAGGCCAAATTAGAAAAATATTCAGGCTGACTAAAGCAGTTTTAGTTTTTTACTCTGAAAATAACAAGCTTATTTAAAATTAAAAAATAATTGTTTTACCCCTATGGCCACATGAAAACTAACTAACCATTTTTTTTACTGCTATAATGGTCACATATTTAAAATTTATCTTTAAATTTATTGAAAAGTCAACAGCCTCACCAACCAAACTTAAAAAAATTGAGCTCCTGAGAAAAATACTGTCATCAAAATGAAAAACAGATTAAATTTAAATAAAGAAAACATACCCTTAAAGAACTATTAAATTTTTAACCTCCAACAAAAAAAAATTAAATTTTGAAAAAAAGTTAATAAAAATCTTAATGTTTGTAAAAAAAAATTGTGCAATATAGTGAGGGGTAAAGGGGGGGGGGTGTATAGGCTCTTTTTTTTCTGTTGTTCTTATTTTAACTTTTTCAGAAAGCTAATAGTTACTCTTTAATAAACTTGAAATTTCCAATTAAACTTTTAGATACAACCGGTCAAAGCCAGAGAGTACAATGATTTTATACAAGGAGCAAACCAAAACAGCAAAAAAATACAATTTTACTGAAAACCTATATTCTCCATAATCTTTAAAGCAATTTTTATCAAACGTTTTCATCCTACTTTTTATAAAATTTTATACTTTTGTTGAAGAGAAGTTTTAAATTTTTAAGTATCAATATATATTTTTATATAAACAAAAAAAAAATTACTTTTGTAATAACTTTTTTTTTCTTAGTGTTTTAAATATCTATTTTAGCAAATTGTTTTGTTTTATAAAAGAAACATCTAAAGATTTTGAGACCAACATATAAAAAAAATATATGATTATAGTGATTTGATTTATTTGTTGTTTGAGTTTATATTATATTAATAAGGATTCTTTTGTACCTCTGACTGTGAATTACCATATCTCAAAAATTAATATGAATTTTTTATATTGATAAAAGATGACTTGTAGTTAAATTAAAACTGTATAAAATAATTTTATTAAAATAATTCTAAAGTAGATGTTAAGGGCATAAAAGGGGGGATGGGTTAAAACACTTTTTTTTTAATCCTGTTTTAGTTTGTGCCTCCCATAAGGAACCTTTTGTTGCCTTCGACTTTGACCAGCTAAATCTGAAAAAATATTTTAAATTTTTAAAATCTGTAAAAAGCATCTTGTAGCTTAGTAAAAACTACATAAATAAGATCGAATTGTGAAAAAAGTGTTTCATCCCGACTCAAGGTCACTCAGGACAGTTTTTTGACTCAAAGAGTGGCAACCTTGCTTTTATTTTTTTTAATATTGAAACTGTTTATTAGTTTACTCTGTATAGCTAAAACAATTTTTTGTTGAACAAGGTAATTGCTATTTTTATAGATTTTATAACTAGGAAAATGCAGAAAAATACTAGTCAAGTAAATTGGACAGTTTCAAAGCTTAAATCATGCCAGTTATCAGAGTTAACAGAGGAAATTATGCCTGCAGTTGAAGTTTTGTATAACATCATGCAATGTACAGACTTAACTGTTCAAAAAGTTAAACAACATTTGGAAACATTTCAAGCTGCAGTCAACAGTATAAGAAGTTCAAGTAGTACAGAGAATGGTAAAAAAAGCCTTTCTTCTTCAGCAAAAGAAGTCTGTGATAGTGTCAGCTTCAACATCACTGAAAGGTTCAAGTTTTATGGCCATTTAAGAATTTCGCAGTTATTTTTGGAAAAATATTTTACTGTTTATAAATTTTGTTTTCCTTTAAAGCTTATAGAAACAGTGAAGAAGTGTTATCCTGTAATTGAATTTAAACAGTTAGAAAGAGAACTGAAAACATTTTATTCACGTACAGAAATGCATCAGGATGCTCTAGTGAAAATATTGTTATATCTTGAAGAACATAACCTGACTAAAATATTTAATGAGACTGCAAAGCTTCTTAGAATTTTGATAACTATTCCCATGACTAGTGTAGAAGCTGAAAGAACATTTTCATCTTTGAAAAGGACCAAAAAAATTTGAGAAACACCATGGGTCAGTCAAGGTTAACTTCTTTAAGTGTAATTTCAATTGGTAGGGACTTACTTAAAAACTGTACTAGTTTCAAGGAAGAGGTGATGGAGAAGTTTATCAACCAAAAGTAGAGAAGAATGAATTTTAGTTACAAAGGTGAAAAGTAAGAGTTTAAGTAATTATGTTTGCAAAGTTAGAACTTCAGATTTATTTTTTAGGTATACATTCAGTAGTAACCATTTTCTGTACTAGGCAGGTTTAGATTTTCTTTAAAAAGTTGTAATTTGTACATAAAATTTTCTTTGTTTGTAGACTTTTTAATTTACTTGCCAAGCTTCATTATGCATTCCTTTTTTGTTTAGTTAAAAATAAGTAAAAATATTATTTTTAGTTTGATATTTAATCCAATATTTTTTAAGTAAAGTTGAATCTAAAATGAAATATTATTATATTTGCTGTGTTTTCTATTAAAATATAAGTTTGTTATATCTAAACTGTAAGCTACTTTAAGTTTTAACTTTAGAGTCTTTGTAAAACTTAATGTTATTTAGTTTGCATGTTTTACTTTTGAGTTTTTTACTTAGTCAAACTTTTTTTACCTAATTGTATTTTAAAATTCTTTAAAATTTCTTTACTGAGTAATGTAAGTTATTCTTTAAAAAAATTCAATTTGTACACAACATTTTATTTGTTTGTAGACTTATTAATTTACTTGCCAAGTATAAATATATTATTTTTTAATTAAATATTAGTAAAATAATTATAAATAGTTTGATGTTTAATTAATCCAATATTTTTTAACTAAAGTTGAGGCTAAAAGAAATATTATTTCATTAGCTGTATTTTCTTATTATAGTATTAGTCTGTTTAATCTAAATTGTAAGTTAGAGACTTCGTAAAATTTTATATTTATGAGCTTGCTTATTTTACTTTTGTGTTTTCAACTTAGTAGTCAAGCTGTTTTTTTTTCAAACATCAACAGTTTTAATTAGTTATAAGTTGATACTCGTTTATTTTTTTCAATATTTAGCAGTAAATAAGCAATTATTTTCTACTAAGTAAAATAAATTTTACTTAAAATAAACTTGCAGTTTGTACAAAACCTTTTTTTGTTTTGTCTAAATTTTTTCTACTGTTAGTTTAAACTTTAAAGCCTTCTTAAAAATTAATACTCATAAGTAAGCTAACATTTTTTGAGTCTTTTAAATTACTTAATTTTTTTTTTTCTATTCCTATAATTACTTTAATTTTCAAAGTATTTACCTTTTTTTTTTAATTATTTTCTTAAATAATTTTTTTTTTGAAAAATTTCCCAAATTACATTAGCAATTTAATGTAATTGTTATAGAAAAAAGTCTTTATTTAAGATGAAAAAGAGTTTTAAAGTAGGGGATTTTTTTTTAATTCTGCACCACCTAAAAGAAATACCACGCGACGCCACTGATATGTACTCCTTTTATTTTAAACTAACGTCTTTTAAATATAATTAGAATTAAAATCTTTTCTAAGATCAAGAATACTTTACAAGAAAAGTAATCGACAGAAGAAAAATAAGTACAAACCCGTTTTATTCAACATTTCTTAATTTAGCTTCCAACAAAATAAATCCTAATTAAACAAATAGATAATAAAAAATATATAAATTTATAATTTTACTAATAAATAGTACAAAAATAAGAAAAAAAGAGAAATAAGTTGAGATTTATGTGAATAGCTTTTAAAAAAAAACTATACTTTGCTTAAATCAAAGCTTTTTATATGTTTCCAATAAAGTTAAGACTATAAGTTAAACAAAAATTAAGATTAAGTAGATTATACGTTTACTAAATAAACTTTTTGAAATACTAAAGCAAAATATAACTATAGGTATTTCTAAGTGTTTAATTATTTAAAACTAATTAAATAAAATAATCTTTTTTTAAACAGCTTAATTAATTATTAATTTAGCAGATACTTTACGATGATTGTTTAAGATAATGCCTAAAAAGTATAGAAAAGGAAGATAAAAGAAAAGTGCTATAGGGTATCTTGAAAGTTTAATTTGTTTAAATGGATTTGTAGCAGATTCTAGGAACGCGCGTTAATTTACTTTTAATGACAACGTAAGCAAAAAAATTACAAGTTTACTGTACACATATTATGATGATATTATGCTTAGGTCGAGAACAAAAATGTTATACTTTTTTTATTTATCCTAGTAAACCTACTACCGTATATTTGTGGGTATATATATTTTTTTTTGTCATTTTTTCATCGTATATATTCACAATAGAAAAGTCTTTTTTTTATCTGTATTATTAAGTAAAGAAATTATCACTACTAATATTATTATAGAAACAAAAGTTAAAACAACGTTTTAAAGGTTAAATGTTAAAACATTGTCTTCTATAAGTTAAAATAGTAGATAACTATGCTTAAACCCAAATGACTAAAACAAATAAAAAATTTCTAAAAAACGTTTGAAAATTAATATAGAACCATTATAACTTATTATACTTACCTTTTTTTATTATTTATATACAACTAAACTTCTATCATAAACTGAAACTGTTGTATCAAAAAAATGTTGTTATTATACTGTTTATTTGTTAACTTTGTTCAACAAAGTTTTTATTTGACAGACCTTATTGTTCGAAAGATTATAGTAAAAAAATCTAATAAGTGTTCGTTATTTGTCATAGTAAGGTACAGTGCTTATTCACTTATCCGGACACTTTAGGCATGATTTTTCTGTAAACGTGTCCGGATAACTACAAAAAATCATTATTTACATACAATAATATAACTGCTGCATATAATGCAATGCATAATAAAAGTGTTTTGGTAAAAACAAATACGTAGTAATTCTAAGTTATATATAATAAAATGATAAATAATAAAAGCTCAACTTAAGATTAATAAATCTATTTTTTCTATGGTAGAAAAACATCAGACTTACTCACCCTCTGCAACTATATACATTCTTTATGGGTCAAGCAAGTAAAATTCATCATTTGTTATCCCACCTGCCCTAACTATTAATTTAAAAAAATATTAGTTTTTGTTTAGGAGAAAGTATAAATTAAATTTATCTTTAAAAACAAAAAATAATGAAAACCTATCTCTTCAAATGAAATGAAAGACTTTTTTTTTAATTAAAAAACAGACAGAAAGAAAACGGGAAACTTTGACTAAGCTTAAAGTCAATTTAACGGAAACATATCACTCCTTACAAACTAGTTTTTATTGGAAGTTTTACTAAAATAAGAAAGAATAGACGTTTGTTTTATAATTTTTTCACGTTTTTCAGCATAAAACTCATGGAGTTTAAAAAAATGCGAAACTTTTTGAATGAATTTTTGTGTTTACTACTGAATTTTTTTTTAATATTCAGCTGATTGAAACTATCCGGATAAGTGAGCGTCCGGATAAGTTAAGTCCGGATAAGTAAATAAGCACTGTACTAACATGCTTTTAAACAATATGTACTTTTAGTCTATTTTAAGGGGTAGGTGTCAAAAAGCACGACGGGATAGTTTTGCACGGGTTGAAACTTGTTTTTAGTATTATTTTCACTTTCACTGTTACCCCTAACATTTACCCTTGGTCGGTTTTTTTGGAAATTTTAACTTTGATTGACTTGTTTTATATTTTTTTGTTTTTTTTAATCTATCATTCTTACCCCTAGCCCATACCCTTGGTCGATTTTTTTATTTTCGTTTAAATTTTTTTTTTGTTTTTTATTTTTTTTTATACTTTTTTGTTTTATTTTAACATTTTCAATGTTTTTTTTTACTATCTTTGTTACCCTTACCCTCACCGTTAGTAGGTAAACATGTTTTCTTTTTTTTTTGTATAATTGTTTTATCATTATTTTTTTTCTCTTGAAAATTGTCAATCGTGCAAATTTGACCCTTCCCCTACTTTATGAGCTGCAATTAGAGTTCTCAACTTAGTTCAAAGATAACATAAAAATCTTTAATTCAAAAAATTATTTTCTAAATACTACTTCGCTTTTTAGAACCCTTCAATTGTAAGTAAATTCATATTTAAGCGGAAATCTATTCGAAAAAGAACTTAGCTAAGACCTGAGTTTTTTCTAAATAGAACTCAATTCGTCGAGCTTGTTCCTAACAGCACAGGTAGAAAAACCGAACTGGGCAAGTGGATTCTACACTCCAAAGTCCAAGTGTCCGTGTCCAGGTCAAATATTTCCACTGTGTTTGTTTGGCCGGACTCGCCAAGGACGTAAAACTTGCTCCCATCCCTGCAACAAGCGAAACCGCTGCGAGCAACGTACGTCGGCGCTTACCTGTTTGTTTCCGGTGAGTACATTTCCACGGAGTTTAAATTTTTGCAACCGACATCGCTTCCGCCGAACACGAACAGTTTATCGTTGTATGCGACAATTTGTGCTCTTTCCTCGCCTGCGCCATTTCCACTGTCAACAAACGCGCGGTTTGTGAAATTGGATCACTTTTATTTCGTTGATCAGTCTGTGGTTTCCCGCGCCGCAGAGCTCACACCCGCCAACGATCCACAGCTGGTTTAGGTGCTCGGCGGCGTCGAAATACTTTTTTTACATTTCGATGCGCTGATTATAATGATTTCCGTTTAAAAACAAAATCAAACTAGACAGAAGAAAACTACTAAATTTTTACTATACTTATACAATTTAAACAGTTATGAACGAAGCTTATATGTTAAAAAGATTGTTTATCTCATTAATGCTTTGTTGAATTTATCAAAGCCAAAAAGTTAGCTGAGTCGGCCAGATTTTTATTAACATTAAATTGATTAACTTGCTGATGATTAACAACATAACAAAAAAGTATTAAAAAACTACTCTTATTTACGAAAACGTTTTTTATAATTTTAAACTTATTTTAGTAAGCCGACTTTTAAAAACCTTAAAGATGGTCTAGGTAAATCAACGCTCTAAACCAGGGTTTCCCAAAGTGGGCGATATCGCCCCCCTGGGGGCGATTTTAGTAATTCGGGGGGCGATAATTAGTAAGGGGGCGAAAGGGTGGGCGATAACTAGTAAGGGGGCGATTTTAAAATTTTGGGCTGTCATAAAATTTTTACTTTATATCTGGCTATTTTACTAATTAACTTGCTATTAAATATTTGACCCTGAGGTAAAACTTAAACAAAAAAGTTTATTGTGTTTATGTAAAATATAGAGAAAAAAATCAAGTACTAATGGCTCCTACTTTCATGTTAATTACATATATTTTCTTATTTAACAATTACATAGATCGTAGACGATCGGAATTCCTCTCCCTATTTTTTACCTGAAATATATATTATTTAGGATCATAAATGGTTTGTAAAAGTCTATGTTTTCTATATTAACTAAACCTCATGATACTTCCAATTGTTTTTTGAAAAGTCATTAAGTTAGACTAAGAAATAAAATCATACAGGGTTGCCTATTTACCTAGAAAAACCTGGAATTTGACAATTTAAGCAAAAAAAAAATCTAAAAATCTGGAATTTTTAACAACTTCAACATATTAAGTAGTAAAATTTCGATTTGACACAAAAAAGCTATCATGTAGATAAAAATATAGATCCTTTTCGTGGCAGATCTTTTTGAAGTAAACGACTCACAGGAAACCTTCTCAGACTTACAAACTTGCCTTGAATTTAAAGTAATTTTTTCCCCAAGAACAGTATGAAAGTTTTTGGACTCAACAAAAACTAAGGCAAAAGTATCCAATCATTTGAGAGAAATTTAGATTGTTGTGTATAGTTTTTCCTTCTAGCTATGTTGTTGAGAAAGCTTTTAGTTTAGTTATCAACATCTTGAGCAAAATATCTAATCTAAATAATTGTAAAGGAGGTGACTTGAGGCTTTATTTGACTGATTTAGAATCAGATTAGAAAAATTTGCAAGCATTCATGAACCTCATCCTTCGCATTATATTAGAATTCAGTAGCAGACATTATTTTATGAAAGTTTTACTTATTTATTTGATCTTTTAAAATACTTCTTATTTAACCTAGTTTGTATTGTATTTAAGTAGTCTTTTTATATTAAAATTATTCTAAGTTATTTATTCTATAACAGGTTTGCATAATTCCTAATAAATATTAATTACGGTAGACTTCCTCTTGAGTTCGCACTTTTTAACCAAAAAAAAAGTTCAAATTTATATTTTCTTAAATTTAACTTAAATAAAGTCTATTACTAACTAAGTATTAATAAAACAAAAAATACACAATATTTAGTAGCTTATATAGATCTTTTTTTTTATGAATGTTTGTTTTATGTTTTACTTGATTTCATGTTTATTCATATCGTTATTGCATATAACATATTTAAATTTATCATTTTGTATAAAAAATGGTAACAATTTTTAAGTTTAAACTTTTTGATTTTGTTCAAAGTGCGAACTGAAGAGGAAGTCTACTGTATTTATAAAATGGTTTTAATGTTTTAAATATGTTAATAGCTTTGTTTCGACCTGGTTAATTTTGTAGTTTATATTTGTCGATTTACATTACACTAAAAGTTTTTATAGCATAGTGGTTAAAGTATTTGTTTGAAAGAAATTTATTTGACACATTTTTGTCATTACTTGTTTAATCTATATAAAAAAAATTGAAAAGCATTAAAGTTTTTATTTCAAAAATTATTTTTTGGTTTTAAAAGAGTATAGATTTGATGTCTCTATTTGAAATGACTTCAAATTTTTTATTTAAAAGATTGTTAAACTCAAATTTATTTTCTAACTTGATTTATCATTGTTAGAAAACCTATATATTAAATAATTTTAAACTATTAATACAACTGTTTTTGTTTTATCTTATTTTTTAGCAATTATAATATGTTGTTTAATTTAATATTTCAACAATAGCTTTTAGTTTTTCACTATTTTCTTCTGGTAAACTATTATAGGCTAATAACTAGAGAAAAAATAAAATTAAACAGTTTTAAATAAGCCATCAAAAAGACTGCTACAGTGACAAAACAAAGTTTTAACATAAGTAAAAGAATTTTTTAATTGATTAATTTCTGTTCCCAGAACTAACTGTAAAACATTTGATTTTTTTTTAATTTAAATTAAGAAAAAAAATGTTGAAATTAAGGTTTAATTTCCTAAAAGTTATTCTAAGTCAAATACTATTTAATGGTATTCTACTACAAAAAATATAGTTTAAAATGTTTAAAATTAAATTTTTAATTTTACAACTAACTTGCTTATAATATATCTTAGCATTGAAATTAATAATTTTACTGCATTAACAGAAGCTATTGATAAAACCACTTTTCATGAGATAATAAGCCAGTCGGTCAAACTTCCTAAAACTAGATCAGCAATGGTGTTTTAATATTTATTTTACTATGTGTGAAATTATCTGTTCATTCTTTTATAGTTTTTTAATCTCTGGTATTTAATTTTAGAACATGCCTATTTATAAAATAATTTAAGTATTTTGTGCGGCTTAAATAAGTTACTTAGTATTTACTTCTAAATGTCCGAAATTCGTTAAATGAGAGATTATTATAATTTCAGGTTTCAGTTAAGATTTCAGATGGGTAGCGTAGGGTCCAGATCCAATCAAATTTCGACCCGCTAAGTAACTTGAAAACTACTTGTGCGAAATAAACAAAATTTAGTTTTTTGATGCTTATGATTTTGAAATACACTTTCGATTTGGTTTTCAGTTACTTTAGTATTTCCTAGATCACAATAATAGTAAATTATTTTATTACAATTATGCTCGAGCTTTTTAATTTTCTCTAAGTCATTTTTTTTAAATTATGCAGCCTGCAATTACATTTTTTTAACGAGTTGAAACAAGAAAAGATTTTTTAGTAAACATGAATTGCTGATTACAAAAGTTGTCCACCACAACCCTAAAAGTTTCATTAGTTTTAAAACAGTTTATATTTAATCAGGATTGATTACTGATTAAACAAGGCTTTTTAAAATTTAAGTAATTTAATACACTTTACTGGGCTTATAAAAAAACAACTGTAACTTAATATCCCAAGCCCTGTAAACTACTTTAAACACAGCCCAAAAGTGCGTGCATAAGAAATACCAGACTAAATTACATATCGAACACAATTTTTTAGGCTCAAAAGTTTCTACTCAAGAGAAAAAATACTTTTTAAAATCGTGGGGGGCGATTATTTTTCAAATTTCTGGAAAGGGGGCGATATAGTAATTGAGTTTGGGAAACCCTGCTCTAAACTAAGTAAGCCGAATTTTTTCGAAGCCTTTTATTAATCTGTGTGAGCTAGAGTTGTTTAAACTTTAAACTAAACTTGTTAGACTATGTTTCTTTTAAAGTCAAAGCTTACACGAAATTTTATTTTAAACTGTAAACTAGCCTTAGTAGTTACGATTTTAAGTGCTTTATCACTGCAGAACTCGTTTGTTGGTTAAACAAATTTAACAGACGAAAAATATTGATATTGAAGTGTTGACATTTATCTACATCAGTTTATACGACTATACCCAACAAGGGATGTAGCTTGAAGAAATCTAAAGCGCTTTTAAGTTTTTTATTTTTTTATTTTTTTTTTTTGTTTTTTTTACTTATAAGGATTTAACTTTTCTAAACTAACTGCAAGATCTTTCTAAATTAAAAATGTAAGTTTTTCTATTAAGTATTTTTGTTATTATCTTGGTTTTCTAGATATTTAAGCTTGACCAATAGTAGTGCTTTTAGTATTCTTTTCTTAGTTTGATAGTAAATAAACCGCTGATAAAAAATAATTAAAAGGGTTTTACTAATTTTAAACTTTTCTTTTTAGATGTTAAAGTTACACTTTAGTTTTGAATGAGCTTAATACTCTTTTTTTTTTTGTGAACGTTTTTAACTGTTTTTGTTATTAAACAACTCTACTTTAAAGTATGTTTACATTGGGTGCACGACTATTCAAATTCGGACAATTCAAATTCCGACAATTCAAATTCTTAATAAAAGATTAAAATGACTAAAAATAAAAAAATAATGTGTATTTGACTTAAATAAAAAATGCATATGTAAATCATATTAATATCTACAGGCCATTTTTTTCTTTTTGCAAAACATTAAATATTTTTTGAGATGTGGCTTTTATAAAGTAAAAAACATAGTCATTTTAAGTAATTTTAAAATATCTTGAAAAATATTTTAGATTTTGAAAAAAAAGAAAAAAAGTGGCTTTAGATATTATTAAGATCTACATATGTATCTTTTATTTTTTTCAAATTTATATTAGTTATTGAGATAAAGTCCTTTTAATATTTTTTTAAGAATTTGAATTGTCGGAATTTGAGTTGTCCGAATTTGAATAGTCATGTAACCGTTTACATTTTAGGTGTAAAAAAGTAAAACAATATTTGTAGATTTTTTTATGTATGCTATAGACGAGGTACAAAAAAATGCATTTTTAAGATTTAGATTTTAAACTAACCTCGCAAAAAGATTGTTACTTTTTTGTTTAGTTTAAAAATAATAATTTAAACTTTTAGTTTTCTAAATATGTTTACTTAAAGTTTTCAAGATTATGTTGAAAGAATGATACTTTGTCAAATTTTGAAACAGCATTTTCAAAAACAAATAGAGCTTAAATTGAAAGTTTCTGCTCGAATATAAAAAATAATTAATGATAAATATAATTGATTAAGTTAGCCTTTTAATTAAAGTGTTTGTTTTTGGAAGGATAATAAAAAATATTTTGTTAGAATTCTTAAAGTAACTTTTATTATATAGTTATCAAACTGTTGATTAAATTTTTCTTTTGGCATAAACGTTAAATTTGCGAAATAAATTTAATTAAAACTCCATGTTTAAAGAATATTAAAATAAAAGTTGTTAACACTTCAGTGGCAAATTGGAAAAGTCGGAAGCTATTTAGTTTCAATAAGAACGAAACCAAAGTTCCAGTCTACCGAAAGCTTGTAGTAAAGTTAGTATGATCGATCCTTATGTTGATTTAAGCTTTTCCAGGGCATGCGAAAGTTCACACCTAAGGCTTTGTAGACTTTTGCCAATGTAATCTTATAATAATCTCAAATATAAATTTGAAAACACTTTCAAACTTTTTTTTTGGAACTAAAAGTTAAAAGTTTATACCTTATTATCTGTTGTGAAATTTAGACCCAACAAAATAATTAATCACTTCAAATGGTTCTGAATCTTTAACCATAAAAACAAACTAACTAATAAAGTTAAACAAATTTTTGGCTTTAAGTAAACAGGTATGGGTTTTACGATACTTATTAGATTATGACTAGTGTTAAAATATTTTTGAACGTTTAACTCTTTTAAGATTACTGCTTAAAGATGCAATAATTCTGATGGCGCAAGTAAACAATAAAACAAGACTTATTAAAACAATGAACAGGTCAGAAAACTACAGTCGAAGAAGCATAAGTATCCGGCCAGCAAAAAACCTTTTAAAAGTTAAGCAAAACAGCCGAAATGACTTTTTTTTGTAAATGTTTTAAGATACGCTTAAAAATCAAGTTTGTTTTGCAGTAGTGCTACATAAATTGTTTTTTGTAGCTATTTTTATTTATAAAATTTTAATTTTTGAATTTAAAAAAAAATTATTAAAGATGTCATCAAAGTAGTTGTTTTTAAATTCAGGCTGAAACTTATAAAAGACTGTCAGTTTTGTATGTTTGATTTTACGTTTTGCTTTGTTTTAGATAGTTTGATTGACTGATTTTATGTATAAGCTAATGCAAAAGTTTTGTATCAAAAACCGTAAAATTATTTTTAAAAATTCTAAGATGTTTGAGGGTAATAGTAAATTTACATAACAATGTCCTTTTAAAATATATTTTTAGCGCATAACTTTGTTACATAATTAAAGTGTTCAGCACACGTAGTTTAGATGACAATTTGCGTAATAGACATTTATTAATATTTTTATAAAACAAATGACTGAGTATTTGTTTAAAAGTTATAAACTAAAAGTATAGTTTTATAATTGTCTAACTTTTTAAATGAAGGCGTTTAAAATTTTTGGATGAAATTTATTTAGTTATTAATTTAACTGAAAACTTTTGGTATAAAAATAAACTTTTATTTAAATTTTGTAAATCTAACGTCAAATTACACCTTTAAAATCAGAGTTAAAAAACGGAGTTAAAAACATAATTTAAAAACAAGTATTTTATATAAAAACAAGTTCTGTTTCCAAACTTAACTATTAAACTTTTATACTAAAAAACACTTCAGTTTAACCTTAATATTGAAAATAAATCTAAATTCTTTAATTGGCACTTTTACGAGAATAAGTACAAAGTTTTATTTCTACGGTTAAACAAATAATCTTTAAGCTTCTAAATACTTTTAAGTTTAAGCTGTGTGTTAAAAAATGACTTACTTTTTAGAAGCATTTAAAATTGATTACGCTGTGTATAGTCAATTTCATCTAATTAAACTTTCATTGGTTAATTTTCTACAAAAATAACTTTATAATTAAATTACTGACCTCAAAATACAAAGTTTGACATTTATGGTTTTTTAAAGCTAATTATTTTTTTTTTTAATAACTATGAAAATACTTTTCTATTATGATTTTTAGGTGATTACAAAAGTACACCTATCGAGCTCGCTTTAATGGTTTTTGTATTTCTTTTAAAGCTCGTCGCTTGTGAGCATTTATTTGATTAAAACTTGATAAAGAGCTAAGCAGCCGTTCGAAAGCACAAATTCTTTATTAGCTTTTAACCTTATGCTATTCGAAGGTACATTTTAGATCGTGTCAGCAGCAAAAAAAAATTGTTGAGGTTTTTTTGTTATATATTTTTATCTAAGCAAACATTTAATAAGCCTTAAATTAATTATGTGAAATATTTTTTTGAGTATACAACCTGGATTTTATTTGATGCAATGTTTTAAAAGTCTTTTTGAAATTATAGTTCAGTTGTTTTATATTATACTGAAAATATAAAACATTAACAAAATAAAAAAAAATGATTTTAGTGTAGAAGCTAAAGTTTAGCTCATTATTTTATTTTAATTTGCTCTAGTTTGCTAAATTGAAATTATAAGTCCTTCTAACTTAAGACAAAGTAAAAAGTTAAAATTATTTGTATCTAACCTGTTAAATTAAATTTATGTATAATTTAGCGTTTAACTACTGTATTACAATTTTGATTGTATTCTATTAAAGTATAATTGTTTTTTTTTTGTTTTTGTTCTAAGGATGTACCGTAATAAGGCGCTAAATTCGAAAATTCAAACAAACCTAATTGAAAAAAAAAGAACTGTTTCTATACGCAAAAACTTTATTGGTTTACAAAGAATCGCTGTTCATAAAATATTATACGTTAAGTTTAGTTCAAATACCGTGCTTAAAAATTCCTTCGTACACCAGGTTCCAGGACTAAATATATTAAAACGTCAATTTCTGTCGTTTAATAAACTATAATAACACCTAACAGTTACAATAATAAATTTATTATGCTGTATATGTTTTGATTTATAATGTATTGTGAGCTTAAGTATGATAATACACATTTATTCATTGCAATTTTTTTAAATTTCTGAAAATAAACAAAGAAGTATAACGCCGTAAGACCAGTATAAATTTAAGTATAACCTGTTTGTTGTACTACTGTTAATAAAACAAATAAGTTTAAGATATTTTAATAAAAACATTAAAACTTTATGCTAAGAAATTGCTTAAGGTATAAGTTATTATTATTTTCAAAGATCAAATTAGGAAGTTTTTTAGTTTTGTTTATTTTATTCTCACCTCAAAACTGAATTAAAACGCGTTGCCACTGCTTTAAGATAAAATTTTACATCTTCTTTTTTGTAACAAATATGGGCTTACGTCGTGAGTCTATACAGTACAATACAAAAGTTAAAAAATAAAATAAAAAAGTACGTTGCGTACAAAAAAAATTGTTTTCATTACCGTTTTTACAACTCTCATTGAAAGTTTCCACTGCAAATAAAAAAAATCCGCAACCTACTTTTCAGAACGTCATTATGAACAACAAAGCATCAGCGCTGATCTCGGTCATCGTTATCAAGTTCGAAAGCTTTAGAGTTTTTGGTGACGTCATGCGGCGCAACTACTTAAATGAGCATTCCAGGAATTACAGCCGCAACTACGGTTACTATGACGGCGATGGTATCTTTGACGGCGAATCATTCGGCTGCTACTTACTCGGCAACTTTCTGCCCCACTTGGAACCCGTGGACCTGCTGAACAAATGTTCCTCTGATGAGGCGGTACATGAAAGCAATTTGTGCCAGTGCGAAGGACTCTACAGCAGGTAGAACTTTTCATGGTTGCTTAAAATTAACTGTTTGTGTTAACATCACTAACATTTAAGTAAAGAATAATAAATAACAACTTGTGTTTTATTATGGTATATTGCATACACATAAGGGTGCTTGTAAAGACGGCGGGCCTTTAATTTTGCAAATATAAAAAAAGACATCCAGTGCAAAATTTTAGACTATTTAAAGAAATATTTTTTGAGAACTGAAACTTTTCGATTTTCTGAAAACCTGCCCAATGCAAACCTGTATGGGACCAAAAAAACGACCTCAGAGTTTTTAGTTGGAGGTTTTCTAACAAGTAGCAATTACCATAAAAACATATTGTGCACAATTTAGAACGATTTAAAAAAAAATTAATGGAGATACTTCTGATTTTTTGTAGCTTTTATCATTTTTTATAAAGTTTCATGATTTGCCTTATCTTTAATAAATCAATAAGTGCCTGCACGAAATTTTCTTGAGGTCGTCTTAAGTTGTGCACAATGTGTTTTTGTGGTAACTTCGACATTTAAACACCTACCAGCTAAAAACTCTAAAGTCCTATTTTTTGGGTCTTATACAGTTGACATAGGTGTGATTTGCAGAAACTTGAAAATTTCTAGCGTAAAAGTTTCTTAAAATTAACTTAAGTTTTGCACTGGACATTTTTGTAGTATTTGCCAAGTTGAAAAAAAAAAGAGCTGAAACTCAAAGGTTGCTGTTTTTATACGTACTCTTATGTACATGTTAGACTCTTTTTAGTTTTCGTTTCTGCAGAATTACTGTAACTATTTTCTTACCTTTAAATTCTAATTATTTTTATATATCTAAGTCAGAAATCGGCAGCCATTTATAAGTCAAGGGCAAAAAGTTACTCTCGAACCGCACTTATTAAAACTAAATAGAATAAATAATTCTAAAAATTCTATGTTAAACTATAATTGTGATAAAATAGTCAATAACAAAACTTTTATTTATTAAAAATCAAAGATAAAGCATATTTGTATGTTTCTACCACAAAATCATTTTCAATTATGCTAAAAGAGCCTGTTTTAGCTGAAAAGTATATTTCTGTTTCTTTGCTGACCGCGTTTTTCCCGCTTGCGCGCTTCGCCTACCTCTGGTCCAAGCTAAAGTTTTGAAGAAATGTAAATTTTCCACGGCAGGTTGAACTTTTTCAACATTGCGGACATCGAGGACCTGCACTACTACGTCGCGGTTTCAGGTTGCCCCGGCATGCAGCATTTCAAGGAGCTGGTTACCTACCACAACCTGAGGCGGGAGTTCGTTGAAACAAGGAGTGCTTGGAAAGTTGGGGGCGTTCTGCGACGAACTGCTTCTGGACTCGGAGTATCCGAGCAAGGACGTGATGTTCTGCGAGCTGTACTTCCGCTACGAGGCGGGAAGCAGGCACGTTTTTGAAGTGCGGAAGGTCGAGCTTTGGTACGTCGGCGCTTATGACGTCACAATCGAGTTTGACGATGGTTTCGAAGAGAGCGTGCGGAAGCTTGTGACGACTGCAAAGTAAGCTTGTGCAGTTTGAGTTTTTTGTTTGTTGTTTGTAACAATTCTGCTTGATTTTATTTTATAGCAAACAAAGCTTAGGTTTTTTTTTACCTAAAAACTAAATCCCACCAAATTTGAAATAAAATAAAATAAAACTAGTTTTAATTATATTCATATTATTTTGTAGACTTCTGTACAGATATTTCAAATCTGTAAATAGTTTAAGCACAATAAAGTTATTAAAATATTTAGTGTTTTTGTATAGAATTCATCAGTTGAACTTCAAGAAAACTAAACTGTGTAAAAAAAGTTTTTTTAATGCTTCGTTGTAAAGATAAAGTTTGTTAACTATCAGTTCATAATAATGAAATAAAGCTTAAACTTATTAGGTAATAGTATAAAGTATAGTTTTAAACAAAAAGAGTAGAAAATAATAATTCACAAGAAACTTTATAAACTTTAAAAAAGACTTGTGTTAAGTTTCATTATTAGCAAATAGTATAAATTCAACAATATGTCACAAAACGTACACTGTTTCGTCTAAAAAAGCTCATCAAAGTTTTTAGTGACTATTATAAACTTGAGAAGAAACATATTCAACAGTGTGAGTAAACTAATAATCAATAAGTAATCAAAATGTAAGATAGGAACCAGTAGTTATGTTTAATTACTACAATAACAAGTTTTTACTAAACTAAATTTTACTCAGAAAAAACTAAAATAGATAAAATAAAAATTTTAAACTTAATAATACTTAATAAAAACTTTTTTTAAACTTGGTAAAATATAGTTATGAATAATGAAAAGTACATTAGTAATAATTATCAATGTATAATAATATACGACAAAGTTACAAATTTTAGTGTTTGAAATTATTTTCTTATAAAAAGACTAAGTAACTACAACGATGAAAAATAATTTCATCTAATTTAATATGAACTTCACAGGCAGAAGGTATCTGTAATCGCAGTATTGATAGCATTTTCGATCATCGGAGCAGTTTCAGTATTTGGAAACGCTTTAGTGTTGATTGTGGTTTACAAGTCGAAACAGTTACGTCATAGTCAGTACGTTTACAAGTGCTCTATCGCCATTTCAGATATTGTTTGGGGGTCTATAATTTCCTTTTACTTCATTTACACTTCTATTCTGTTTTACGGTGAAAACAACTTTTCTTCAACGAGTCAGAGTCACTTGATTTGCCGATCGAGTCTGAAGACAACTTCACGACGGTTTACAATTACAACGTGGACACCATACAACTTCTCCGAAAGAATTAGACAACTTCACCAGAATTCACGACGTTTTGGAGTACATCTTGCCCGTGGCGTTTTTGGTTTCAATTGTGACGTTGGCGTGCGCGGCCGGTGACAGATATGTCGCTCTGACCTTTCCTTTTCGATACAGGAAACTCGACTCTCTTAAGTTCGCAAAAATCATCTCAGCAGTGGTTTGGATCTTGTGTGCGTTTTGCTTTCTGTACACTTTTTTCGACGACGCCAACGGCCTGTCCAGAACTTCTTTTTGCTGTTCGGACTAAAACTGTTCGGACTGCGTGAATGGAACGAACCAAAAAGTAGTTTCATCGGTACTGTTCGGCCTCTTCACTTTTCTATGGGTCTTCATAGCCTCATGAAAAACTACATGAGAATAAGGCGAGCTAAAGTGAACGTGAACAAGCGCAAGGCCGTTGAAAAGCAGATGTCTCTGGTTCTGATTGCGATGGTCGTCGCTTTCACCTTTTGCATGTCGCTGACTTTGTACTCGCACGTTTGCTACTACGCGTGCGAGGAGAGTTATTACGAGCGCACGTACACCACCAAGCGGATGCACGTTACGCTGGCGCTGCTGGCGACCAACTCAATTTGGAACCTTTTGATTTACAGCGTGATGAACAAAAACTTCCGTTTCGCTCTGGTGAAGCTGTTTCGGGAGGAAAGCAAAACTTCCGTGTTCACTTTGCAAAGCTAGGAAAAAATTGTTTTAAATTCGATGTTTTTTAACCGTGTAATATGAAATCAATCAATAAAGCTGAAAATTTGCTTTGTGTTTTCCATGCTGAATTTTTGTAGAAAACCCGCTTTTATTACTACTTACATTCTGGTACCACTTAAGGTATTTATTTTCGGTTGGAAATGTAAAATAAAGTATTAACTTCTTAATGATTTTTGTGATTTTTTTTATGATGAACTAAAATTTATAGTTGGTTGATATCATGACAAACTTTTTTTTGATAAAAGTTAAATTAGTAACTAAAGTTACAAAAATAATTAATTTGTTAAGCATAAGATTGACAACTTTGAAAGTTTTGTTGGAAAAAAATCTATATGACATTTTGAATTACTTAGACTTAATTCGAGTTTTATGTGCAAATACTAAGTTTTAGTCATTTGAAGTTAAGTTGTTTTGAAAACTTACTGTTTTATTTTTTTTCAAACTATTTTATTTTTGTAACTTTGTATTATTTTTGGATTGCACATATTGAAAAAACGCATAATACTATTAAAGTAAATAATTTTTGTAATAAAAAGAGTCCAAATCCACGTTAAGATGGCTTTGTAAAATCTATAATACTTTTTTTTTAATAAGAAAGTTTATTATTTTAAAAGCCTTATTATAACTATCAAATCAGTTTCATTTTAGTAGATCTATAATTCTTTTTTAAAACGTACTTGTAGATATTTTGTAACTAGCAGATGATAGCATCAATTGTTATACATTAGTATTAAATATTTAAAGATTAATTTTTCACTATCTTCCGCTTTTTTATACTTTAGTGTATGTTCAAGTAATTTCTATAAACGTCTTTTTACTTTATAACGTATATAAGTAGAATTAAATGCGTCTATTATTACAACTATGATGGTATTAAACTAAAGTTTTTTTTTTATCTATTTTTTCTCATATTTTAAAAACTAATTACAATTTACACAAAAATACTTGAGTACTTGTATTTTATATAAAAGCCCAAGTAGACAGTAAAAAAACATTCAAGTAAAACAGTATAAAAGTAAAAAAAACATGCGTTTGTTTCATACAAATAATGCATGCTGTAATTTTGTATCACTTGTTTTTATATTTTGATTTTTTAAAACTAAAATGATATTTTCATAAAAAAATAGTTTTAGGTATTGATTGAACGTTTTATCTATAAAATTTTAAAGCTTAAAGTTTATTGATAAGGGACGAAGCTCAAACAAACTTATGGCCCTTTAATTTCTTTAAAATATTATTTTTTGTGTTTGATATTAAAATAGATTGCTATAATTAATACACTTTCAGAACATAATAATACTTTTATTTATAAATTTTTAGTTTTTCTTAGAAATATATTGCAAACTATTTATCGTTAGTGTACATTTAAAAAATTTAAAAACTGAAAAACAAAATTACTAAAATATTGATAATTTTAAAAAGCCGATTTATTGTTTTTACAAAGAATTTTTTTTATATCAAAAAAAAATTCTAAATTAGGTACTTAGTATTTCAAACAGTAGTATATTCTAAGTTTACCAGAAAAATTATAAGAAAATTTAAAGTTAGTCTTTTTTGTTCCATTATTAAAACTAAATGCATTTAAATTAAATTTTAAAAAGTCGTAGATAAACAAAAACTCTGGTAAATTAGTGACTTCAACTTAGATTGTGCATAAGTATTTGATATTTTTCTCAAAATTTCCAACACATTTATTAGAGTTTAAGAAAAAATCGAGTACGTAAACTTTTATTTTGATGCTGGTCTTTATTATTAATATAACGTTCGAGTTTGGAAAATAAAAAAAGGTACTCTAATGTTTATGTAGGTAGGATTTTTTAAATATAATTACAAAAACTAAAACAATTTAATTTGACTAGCTTTAAAGTATTAACTTTTAATCATTTAAAAATAAAACAGCTTTACAAATATAAGTCATTTTTAAAGTTAGTGTAGTAGTAAAACTACTAACTGAAATTTTGAAACAATTAAAGCTTTATTTTAAGAAAATCTACACTAAAACCGACAGTCTTGTATTTCAACTTGTAAAACTTTCATTTAACTTGAAGTACTTACATTTAACGCGCAACTTTTCACCGAAAGACTTACATAAAAGGTATTTGTTTATTGTGTAATTTCATTTAGCATACACTCTTCGTTAAAGAAGGCTGTTTACGTTATTTATGACATATATTGAACAAAACCTTCTTTGCAGTTTAAAATACTTATAAGTTTTCATTAAAGTGCATTTACTTTCTGTCTTAATATTCTTACTTTTTTATTGTTATTTTGATTTTATAACACTTGTAGCTTATCAACTTACAATTTTCTCATTATAATTAAATTTAACAAAACCTAACTAAAAGTTTTAAAACGATAAGTTTTTTGTTTAGTTTATAAAAACTTAATCACTTAACTTCAGAAAAACTTTAATTTAAAAAAAGTAACTTATTAGAGTATCAATAACCGTAAATACAGCTTAAGTCCGTACCACATTTAAATAGTGAAGGTGATAATAAAGGCTGTAAGCTTTTAATAACTATTTTGTCTACATCTAGTGTAATTTTTGTTTTGACTTTTAAAAATTAATGATTATGTTTGTGAAAAGTGTTTAAGTTACACTAAAAACTTTGTACGTTATAAATTTTACATGAACAATTTAAAAATTAACTTAAAATTTTTTCTTAACTGCCAGTCACTACTTTTTTTTCATTTAGTAAATAATTTTGTTGTATTGACAATCCCTTGTTTTTAATTATAATATCAAAATCATATTCCTAGAATGTTAAAATAGTTTCTCATAATGTACAAAGTTTTATTTTTTTATTTTTGAATTTTTCACATTCCGATAGACTTCCTGCTTCTCAAGTATCACATTGTATTCATCGATCTTTAAATAGAAACACAGGTGCAAGATGTTTCTGACGAAATACTTTTGCACTTGAAACAACACATTATGATGGCAAAAGGAGTCAATTTATCACACAAAAACTTTTTTTAGTCTTTTCATTTCCTGACATATCAATTATCAGCACTTTGCATGCATGAATTTTCTTGCATTTCATCACTTCTGCTGATAAAATTAAAGTTATCACGTCAATAAATACGTACAAGCAGAATATTCTAGTGCGTTTTTTCCTGTATCAAAACTGTATTTAAGCTGTGTACTGGGTTAGAAAGTTAACTAAACGTTTTTTGAGGTAGATGTGTGCAAGTTGAAATATTTTAAAGTTACCATTGAAATTAATGATGAATTTACTTTACTTGAATTATAAAAAAAAAAAAAAGAGGTGTTTTTGTTTTGATAATTTTTCTGTAATTTATTTCAAGCTACAAAGATTGTTTTTAATTTCATTTCAAATATTGGAGCAGGTATAAATAACAGCAAACCGTTTAAACATAAGGTATGTAAGAAAATATTTAGTATAAGCATAAAGGTTGTTCAAGAAAATTGTATAATTTTTACGTCTACTTACTTGCACTAAGCAGCTTTAAAATAATTAACTACAAAGCATAAAGTCATAATCTATACTGGTTTAAACACTGTAAAAAAATATTGCGCAACAACTGGGTATACTATAAATTTGAAAAACAATATAAACAATAGTTTAACGTTTGATGTATTATTTTTCGAACTGCTTAAGTTTAAAAAAAATTAAAATAAAATAGTGAAACTAATTAATGAAAAAAATAGATTGCACTTGTAAATATTTAGTATAATATTGTACATACTTCTAAGAATTTTTATATACGTTTTAATGGAAAAAAAATAAGTAAAATAAAAAAAATTATTAAAAAGATAGCACAGGTTTTTTTAAGATTTATTTAAGGTTATAATTATTTTATATATAACAAGAAGGTTAAAAAACATAAGTAGGATCAAATTGATAGATCAAAGTCACTCAATTTTATCAAATACTAATTTTGATATATACTTGTATTTATTTGTTTCCTATACTGAGTAAAAAAACTGTTGCATTTTACTTTACTTTTCGATAAGAACTTTATATAAAATGATAAAGCTCGAAAGTTTTACTTATATCATAAGTTGTAAAATAGCATAACTTTGATAAGAAAGAAGTTGTTGAAAACAGAAATAGATTAACTTTGAGTATTTTCTTAACTATAAGTTACTTTTAACGTTTTAAATGCAGCGAGAAGGGGTTGGATTTAAAATGATTATTTTTCTGTTCAAACTTTGCATTTGCTATTTTACTTATTTTAAAAATGAATTAACTATTTTAACTTAACAACGTGTCTAAATTTTATTTTTAATTAGTAAAAGCTTTAATATAGTTGAAAGTCTTTAAAATTATAACATTTTTAGTGAAAATCGATTGGTCACATATTAGTTGAGAGATTTTATGTTTTATCTTGTCCATTAGTCTTCATAGTGTTAACCTGTAATGTGCATAGAAAATATTTACAGTAAACGAAAATATAAATAAGTTAAAAAACATTTTATAAGTGACGTGTGTTTTTTATTTTTTATTATAGAAATAAAACTACAACATATATTAGTTAAAAATTCTTTAAACGTTGTTTATACTACATTAAGACAATTAAAACATAAAACAATATTGCTTAATAATAACAGTTTATATTTTTTATTTTACTGTTTTTATTTAATAATTTACTTTGCTGAGATTTTAATAAGATTAAAAACAATGATCATTAAAAAAAAAGTAAACAACTTGAAATGTTTTAATTTTTTTTTTTTCAGAACAGTATTTTCAAAACACAAAACATGATTTCAACCGCAAAAGTTTCCGCTCTCCTGCTTCTGCTGGCAACTTGCGGCGCCTCGTTCGACGCAAACTTCGACTCCCAGGTGCGAGAAGGAAGCGGGAGCCAACCGGAGGCGTTCGTGTGCGAGAGCCCGGAGCACGAAAAGTGGGTGAAGGACCTCCTGATGGGCTACATCATGCAGGGCAGGATGAACATGTTCGAGGCGATGAAGGTCGACAGCGCGCCCAAGGAGCAGCAGGGCTTCCTATTGGCTGACTTGTTGGAGAAAAGTGGTTTGCCCCAGCTGCCGCCGTGCATGCCCCCATTGCAAGTCAGCCTCGACGAGACTTTCGAGTGCGGGAGCGCGGAGCGCAAGCGTTGGGTGAGGAGCTTGCTCATGGGGTACATCTACGAGGGCAGGATGTCGATCTTCGACGCGAAGAGGGTGAACGACGCCGAACAGGAAAATCAGGACGCCGCGCTGGAGCAGCTGTTGCGAGAGAAGGAGCTGCCGCCGGTTCCGCAGTGCGCCAATGAGGAGGAAGCGTTCGTGTGCAAGAGCGCCGAGCACCAGAAGTGGGTGAGGGACCTGGTGAGCGGGTACATCATGCAGGGGAGACTGAGCATGTTCGGCGCGCTCAAGGTGAACAGCGCCGAAGAGGAGCTGCAGGAGGGAATGATGGAGGAGCTGCTGGAGAAGAACGGGTTGCCGCCGCTCCCAGGATGCACGGATGCGCAGGAGAGTGAGTTCGAGTGCGGGTCGGAAGCGCACGAGAAGCTGGTCGAGGAAGCGGTGAGGGGGCACGTCAGGAGCGGGAAGATGACTTCCTACGACGCGTTCAGGATCAAGATGACTCCGAAGAGCATGCGGGTGGAGAAGCTGGCGTCGATACTGAAGAGTAAAAAGCTTCCGGCCATTCCAAGTTGCCACTGAAGCCTTGACATTTTTTTTCTTTCATTTTTTAATCTTTTAGTTAAATTTTTAATTCAGTATGGCTTACAACTTTAATACTTGAGCCAAAACAAAAGCTTGTTTAATAGTTTGTTGAAAACTTAATATGTAATAGTAGTGAAGCAAGTCTAACAAACAAGTTTCAAAAAATATTCTTGCATTAAGCGGCTAATTGTTTTATTCATTTTTAATGTGATTAGTTTATTAATGAAATCTTTTGTTCAGGAAGAAAATTATTTTCTAACTATTGTTTGTTTTCCAATTATTATTATTTTTTTAATTTGATAAGTTAGTCTTTTTAAACATTATCTTTAAAAGTGTAAGTATAAATACTTGGAACTTAAAGTTTACGTTTAAAACATCTAACAAAAAAATTGTGAGAATAGTTTATCAAATAAATCTAAAAAATACAAAAACTTTTACATTTTATTTAGCATACATATAAATCATTTTAAAAGTATTGTTTTAACTTTATTACAACAAAAAAGCTTAACATTTTAAAAGATGATTTTTCAAATAACATAAACTGTTAAAATTATGAAAATTTAGTTTGATAAATTTACAGTATGGTTCAAACGCCAAAAAATAAAAGACCTAAAAGAGTAAAACCATTCGATATTTTTCATATGTTGTTTATTTAGTATCAAAATAAGCAAAGCTTTCACTTAGTTTATTAGCTTGCAATTACACTTTTATTTTTATTTTTGAATAGCTTTTAAATAAGTACATCTGAAAGTGTTTTGTATTAGTTTTGCTTGTTATATGACTCTTTAATGTAGCAGTCCGTTACATAAACTACTTTGTTAAACTTATTGTAGTTTATATAGTATGCTGCATAAAACATGTTCAAACATTTCACCTATTTCCTTACGCCTAACTTTATCTTTTCGATAATAAAAAAATAACTTAATAAAGTAAATTGGTGCTTTAGTACAATTTAAAACAGTGATTTGTTTAACAACATTTTACAAATTACTAAAAACTAAAGTTTAATTGACAGCTTATGTTTATAAATTAATAGCTGCTGTAAGAAACCTTATGTTTTTTTTCGTTATTTACTGTAAACGTTTTTAAGGTAAATTGTAATAAAAGTTATTTTCTATCAATTTTTTTTTTAGAAACGGTTTCAGTTAAACTTCATTTATTTAAAAAAAGCGCATTTTTAATCACTATTTTAAAATTTTGGCTTAATAATATTCTTTTAAGATAACCTTTAGATAAAGTAAAGTTCTATATTTTTTATAGTTTCACTTAAAAAAAAATTAAATAAAAAATTCATTATGAGCTTAACTTTTAAAAAGTCCAAGAAATACAAAGTTTTTAAAATGTCTGCAGTTTACACAAAAGATTGTAAACCCTCGATATTAATACTTGTACAACAATAATATGTTTCAAAATACAAAATAATTTCGAACAGACTTTAAATTGTAACATTATGTGTATCGCAAATATAACAACGCAACAAAAGAATGCGATCAAATTGCATTTAAATGCTGGTAGTAACGTGTCGAATATTGTTAAAAATGTTCATTGTGTTTGCATGTATTCAAGCTGTATTTGCAAATAATATCTACATAGCATTCAGGCTGCAACCATTTGTTTAATAGTTGTTGTAAACACACTTAAACCACTATTCTACACTCATTGAACATAACTTCTTACAACTTAATACAGCCTACTTATTTCAAATCATCTTAGGAGTTCAAAATTAAATAATTTGTAGAAAAGTTTTCAAAGAAAATAACTAAATTATGAATCAACACAAAACGATAGCAATAAATTTTTAAAACTAGACTTTGATAAACTACTCAAAAACGGTTTAAAAATAATATTGCTACATTTTTTTTAATTTTTATGAGCTTACTTGATACTCAAAGCTTTTTGAATTAGTCAATTCCGTATTGAATTAAAAGAATAAAAATATATGTTGTTAACAGATATTGATATTTCAACTTGCTATGACGAAATTTTACAAAGTTATAAAAATCAAGGTACTTACACTAAGCTAATTGACAAAAATGATCCAAGAAACAGTCAACCAAAGTATTTTTCCATGTCGTGCTTTTCAACTTTACTTTGAATTACTTGCTTTTTTTCAACAGTAAAAATACCTCATAATTGTTAGAACTTTTAATATACTTTCTATAAAAAAAAAGTTTTAGTTTTATAAGGATTTGATTACTTTAAAAAGCTTAGTAATAAACAAAATTTGAATAAATGAATAAGATATTTATATATTAAGATTTAATTAAAATTTTGGTAAACTTGAAGTAAATTTTAGTTTAAGTATGTTAAAGTTTTAAAATTGGTAATTAACAACGTAGAAACTAGTTTTTTGCTTAAAATGTTTAAAGCCAGCTAGAAGAATATTTACGTTTAAGCTATTACATAACTAAGTCTAAAAAATGACAAGTAAGTTATTAACATATGGTAGATTAAGTTATGTATGGCAACATGAAAAATCTAATTAGGACAATTAAATTGTGAAAGTTCGAATTCTTATAGGAATTTTTAATATCAACGATAAAATCGGCGAAAATTTACAGAGACTAAGCCTGGACTTTCGTTTGCAGAGTTACAAGCTCAAGTTATAAAAAGGTTCGACCAATTCGATCATCAGACCACAAGTTTCGGTAGGCTGAGTACATACAAACAAACAACTAAAAACTCATTAAATCAGGGGTCAGTAGCGTTTTACAAAGAACGTACCAAACTCTGCGAAAAATGTTTTTTGCTCAACAAATAAAACAGAATAATTTGCAGATGACAGTATTTTGGAAACTTAAAGATAAAAGAGTAGATCGAACTAATTTATCTTGATTTTATTTCAAAATATTGTTTATTAAACAGTTTTTTACTTAGTTTATTTAGTTTAAAAATAATAATTCTTTGTTGCGCATAATCAACATTTTAAAAAAGATAAACATTTAGTTTACTATTTAAATTTAGATATGATATAGTTTTAGTGCAAATCATTTAATTACAAAAATTTCTATCTACAATACTTTGAAAACATAGTAAAAAAATAACTTCTTTAAAGACTTATAGTTAAGTAGACTATTTGAATTTTATTTTCGTTTTAGACTTTTAAAGCACTTGGAAAAAAATCCACACCACATGTTTTAACTAAATTTATTTAACAGTTTTATAGAATCTAACACAAGAAGACTAAAAATAAAAAACTTAATTTGCTTGAAAGGCAACATTATAAGAAAAAAAAATATTTTTAAAATTATTAGAGATATAAATTGTTTTCAAGCCTAAATAAATTAAAAAGGAACGTTTCTATTAGTTTTAAGAAATGTTTCATATCAGTCTAAAGCTGAAAGAAAAAAGTGCAAAAAATATAAGTTAGTTTTGCCACAAGCTTTTGCCACAAGTTTTCTTTTATTTTTTTTCTATTTGTTAAGATGAGTCTTCTGAACCACTACTTGAAATTAATAACTGGTACTGCAACGAGTCTGGAGAGCTTTTGCTTTCATTGTTTGAACTTTTTGCCTTCTGTCGGCTTTATTCGAACATTTATTTAATTTTTCACTATCATCTTTGATACTGGACGATTTGCTGGTACGCTTTGAATGAGGGTCATTTTCCCTGAAGTACTCACTAGTTTTGTGTTTTGTTGTTTTATAACATTTATTAAAACCGTCTTTTTTAATTCTGTAATGCTTGACCGTTACATTGTCGGGTTCAACATGAGTTATTCTTTTCGGCCAAAACATTATGTTATTGTCATTAAAGCTGTTGAAATCTGACTTTCTTTGTAAATGGTTTTTCCTACCATGGTATGTTGGGTCATCCTTATTGTTCCTTCGGCTTGAATTGTAATGATTTCTTTGTTTGTCTGAGTCTTTCAACTTTCTTTCATCGTTATAACGATGTTTTCTTTGGTCTAAATAATCCCTTTTTTTCTCTTGTTTGTAAATTGTATTTATCCTAGGTGTTCTAAATTTATCGTTACCAGATTTCATATCTTCAGTTGCTCTAAAAATTTATTTTTACTTATGAAAGCAAGCTTAGAAGAATAATAACTCAAATATCTTAAATAGTTAAAAGCAAAACAAAAAGCTTATGCAGCAAACAAAAACTGTTATTTATTTAAAGTTAGATATAAACTTTAATCATTGTTTAAATTAACGTATTACACAACGCATAATATTAGACAGCGGTTTCCCAAACTCATTTTAATACTCGCACTAACTCAGTATAAAACCTCAGAATTGCTAGTGTATGTTTTAAATCTGCCGTAACTTGTACCTAATAACTTCTTTTTTCTCTTGAACACAAGCCCAGAACATTTAGTGTAAGTTATTTATTGTGCTGTACTATTTATCGCCTTCATAACAATGAAGTGCACCATTTTCTTTACTTTTTATTACAAACCCAAAATATCTTGTATAAATTTTAAATAACCCTGAAAAGTGCCTAAGGCCTATTTTATAAAACCTAAAAAATCTGATGTAAGTTAGCCCTCCTAATAGTTCCCTTTTATTGCATAAAACTTTAAATCACCATCTTAGTAACTACTACCCTGACCTATGAAATCGCCTAAACAGAGGATATTTTGTTTCCTTTGGGAAAACCTGGTCTAAATCAAGTAGTTTTTTTTTATTTTTAGAATCCATTTAAATAAGAGAATGCTGATGTTTTTAATATGAGCAATTTCTCCTTTATTAATAATAAATTTGTAAGGTATGGATATTGGTACACTTAATTTACTGGTACTGTTCATCATAACTAAATCCTACCTTATTTGATAACTATTTAATAACTATTTAATAAATACTAGATTTTATTTGAGACTACTATATATAAATCAGACAAAACAGTTTAAACAGTGTACCTTTTATAAAAAAGGACCACAAAACACTGATATGAAAACTTTACTTCAAAAATATAAGTTACTTTATAAACCAAATAGAAATAAATAAAACAGAAGAACAGTTAGTTTAAGTTGAAAAATACTTTAAAATCTAAAATAATGTTAAGTATAAAATATGTAAAAAATTCTAAAACGAATAATTATATTTTTAATAATAGTTTTTATACTTGAAGCATAAAAGTAAACTAATAAATTTACATGCAGTATTTACTATATAATGTAGGTCTAAGTTTCAGTCTCAAGGTCTTATACAACAACTCTATCTCATAATAATGATAACATTGCCTCAGGTATTTTAGTTATGGATTGACTGATTTTGTGACACTTAACATTCAAACACTAATATTCAACACATTTTATTCCTATTGAACAGGTTAAGTTTATAGATAATATTGAAAACATAACTTTTATAAGGTTATCCTGAGACTTTAACCATTTAACCACATTATCATCTATAGAAATCAACCATTTTGAGAAAAACTTAAGTCAATGTAATATCATAGATAAAATACAAAATGGCTTATTTATGTATTCAAACAAAATTAAAGATTAACTTTATTTCAAAAGCTGTTTGTTTTTGTATATTATACGCCGGTTGTAAATGGTAATATACTACGCTGAAATTATTTTTTTCAATTTGTTGTGTGTTAGTAATGTAGTTAAGTTGAAAGCATTTTAGCAGTTAAGTGAAACTTATAACATTGTAAAATGTATAACATTTTCTACTTTTACCTATCATTACTAATTTGAAATTAATTCTAAACAAAAGATATTAAAACTACATTTGATAGGAAAAAGTTTAATTATATAAGTAATATACTTACCGTTTTTTATCCATTGTTAGTTTTGGACTTCTTATTAGTGAATAAATAGATAGTTACTATGTAAATCTGGAAAATTATTTATATAAATTAATGATACTTTTCATCAAATCATTATAAACAAATTTAAAAGGAGATAAACTCTTTAATTTACCTGTTTATGAATCATTATTTACAAAAATTTTAATCAACAATACTCTTCTATGTTTTTATTGAATTTCTTATTACAAAGTTGACAATATCAGTTGAAAATAATTACTTCAATTCAGATGGAGATAATCAGATTAAGTTAAAATATGTTATAATGATTTAATATATTTTCATTTTATAAGGTATTGTGATGTTTTGTAGTTGAAAAACTTAAACGTATTACTTAAGAGGAGTTAAAATTAAAGATAATTGGCCTTTCTATACTATAAAAAATTATTATTAAATAAAAGTTGTAAAATATATTTATTTATCAATATACGTTCAGAGGAATAGAAAAAGCCAAAATGTTCCACTTTTTCTATGGGAACTAGAACCACCCAATAAACCTAAATTTAAAAATAGATATTTTATTTTAGCTCGTTCATTTACCTATTACATTATGTAAACAAATTCACTTGAAAACCAAAAAACAAAGAAATTATTATGTTATGAAACTTTCAATTGAAGAAAAAAGACACGAACTTCACCTTATTTTAGAATGATTATTATTCAAAATTGCCATTCTTTGAAAAAAAACGGCCAGCTTGAGTCAGCCTATGATTTACTTAGGTTTATGTAGTAAGTTTCAAAAAAAAATTTTGGTTAAATTAAGCTTCAATACTAATATTACATAAACAAAACAAAAATATGTTATATCTAGAGAATAGAAATAAATTTAAAAGAGTAATAAAAAATTTAACATGAACTAAACATAACTCAACATAGCCTGAGTTTTACACAAAATTACAAAGTATCTTGCTTTTGTAAGTTATTTGAATTAAAACTAAAAAAAAACACGAGTTAACCAATAGTTTCTTCAAATATATTCAAGTTAAACTGTTTTTCTTTTGTAAAATATTTTTTTTTAAGTTTCTTAGGATACTTCTAAATGAAAGACTTTTTTTTTGCACAAAAGTATTCAAGTATTGGCTTTATATTTTTTTAAAGACATTTTTACAATATTTAAGCTAGTTAACATTAAAACAAAATAGAAATGGTCAAGACTACACTTAACAAACAAAATTATTAGAAAATAACTACTACATACTGTTTTAGAATTAGGTAAGTAATTTTTTTATTGGTTTATTTTTATTTAATCATTTTTATAGGACCATTTTGAGCCACTTTGTTTAACTCGACATTCAACCCATTAAAATAAACTTGCACTCAAGGAAGTCAAAATTTCTAATATAAAAAAATTACTTCCTATACCTTCTAGGGGAATAAAAATATTACTTCTTTGATGTTTTAATTTGATTTTTCTCTAAGAAATCAATTGACTTTATAATCTTTAATTGTTCATATCTATAAAAATGAGTTTCTTATGATATAGTTTTAAAAGCAACTTATAACTTGTAAAAAGTTTTACAAAATAAAACTAGCCTAAGAAGAAAAATGAAGTTTAACTACTAAAAGTGCTAATAAAGACAAAAGTTTTAAATGCCAAAAGTGCAATGGTGGTAAAAGCTAAAAAAAATTTTTTATTGTAGTTTTTTTTGTGTGATTTCCAAGGCTGAAAATTACTTTCATCCAAAAACTTGATGGTTGGTTATTAAAAAAACTATGTTTGTTAATGTTCCTGATTATATGGAAAAGTATAGAAAAGTTTTAGTTAAAGATTAAAAGTCGCTTTTTTCCATTAAACATTACAATTTAGGTTATAAATCGCGAACATTTCAACAAATTTGGTTATTCAGTAAATTACTGGATATTATTTCAAACTTACATATCAACTCAGTATCCCGGTGCATGTGTTATTTAGAATAAATGGTTTTAAAATTTTCGTGATAAAACTGAAAAATTTACCAGAAAATAATACTAACATTAACATAACAACAACTAAAAATTTTCTTGCCAAAAAATATTAAACATTTTAATATGTTCGGGCATTCATTTGTTTGAAATTATATCCTCAATGTCTATGATGTAACACTCAGACGCTTAGAAGAATGAAAAAACTCATTTTAAAAAGTTTGTATTCAACTATTCTTAAAAATAAAAAAGATAGGTATTTATACCTATCAAATCTTTTTTATTTATTTTATAAGTTCTTTAGAAATTAAAGATTTGAATTTAAAATAAATGAAAATATCAAAACACATAAATGAAAACTTTAAATGTTACGAATCTTCCAGGAGTACAGATTCTGTTTTACCTTAACTTAACTTGCCCTTTTATTAAGACTTATTTGCTATTTTTAAAATCTTAGGAAGTATTTAGTTGTGTGAAAATTTACTAAAAGTTTTATTATTTTAATATCAGTTTGAACATCACGACACATAAGCATTACAAAAATAATTAATGCCAAAAACAGACTTTTCTACCTACCTACTTACTAAAAATTTATTACAGTAAAACTTGCACAATGAAAAATTTTCATATACTTTATAACGAAGATTATTACCTACTTAATATAGCTTGTTGATAATAAAGTTTTAAACATATACCAAAATCATATACTTTGTCAAATATGAATAAAAATCAAGTGCAAAAAAATTAACTTCTATGTTTAAATTTCTTGGAAAAATCATTTTGCTATTAACGAAGCTTACATTTATAACTTTTGCAATATACTTCAAACAATATTCATAAAATAATTTTATTAAAAATATTTTGCGATTTATGTAGAACTAAAGTAAAAAAAAATTTATATTAAACCTTAAAGTACATTTTTTTACCGTGCTTTGCACATTTTTAGTGAGTTTTGAACTTGGGGTGCACTATTTTTTAAACCCAGTTTAATGTGCACAGATTTCGATAACCGTAAAGACCACTGCTTTAAGCTGGACTAAATTAAAAAATAGACAACAAAGTTATATATTTGATCAAAATTTGAAAAGTAATGCTTAAATCCAGTATTTTGGATTTCGTAACAGTTGTTAAAATAGTTTTTAGCCTTTAAAGTTACTTGCAATAAATTCTTTTTAAATCATTAATAAAATAATTTTAAATTACGTGGCAGTAAGGTGCTGTAAACAGTTATAAACTTTACACTTGACAATTTTAAATTTACATTCAAAGTATTTCAAGTTACATTGTGACGAAATCTTTAAAAACTAATTTTTTATATTAATTTGTTTTGTTTATAAAAATTTTTTAAACTTCCCTAAATCAAAGTAAGTTATTTTTTTGTTATTCCGAGAATAATCGTTTATTAAAAATTAATTTAACCGCTAAAAGTACTTTATTTATGCTTTGTTTTGTTGATTTTAGCATACTTTTACACAAATCATAAGTCTGTGATTTATAAGTATTAACGCTACTATATTTTTTTCTACTAAAAAAAAGTTTGACCCAAGTTTTAAAATATACAAGTATTGTATAAACAATTAATTAATATTTAAATAGGATTTTTGGGTTTGTAAAACTTTTTGTTGATAATGCTACTCTTTTTTTTTTCTTTGCTTACTACTTCATTAACAGCAATAGTCAAAAGCTAACCAAATTTAAAACCATTGTTTTAAATAAAATGAATTGTTTAGAAAAGCAAAATACCATAATTCACTTAATGCAACTAATATTATTGTTTTTTTTTAATCTTTGAGTAACTATCAGTAGCGACGCGCGGTATTTTTAGGGGATGCAAAAAATTTAGAAGTCTTTTTTAAAAACCTTAGTTTGATACTTTAAAAAACTAGTTTAGTGAGATAAAAGTAATAATATGAGTAACAAATACAGTAAATCATCATTTAAAAAGATTAATGTTAAAATATTATCATATTTTCTTAGGTAGAGCATCTGATCCAATGCTCTACATCAAGCGAAGCCCCTGGTAAGGGTGCACGACTATTCAATTTTTGACGAGTCAATTCACGACTATTCAAATTCTGACGACTCAAATCACACTCGGACAATTCGAATCCCGACAATTCAAAGTTCAAAAATTCAAACTTGACAACAAAAACTCCGCCAATTCAAGTTTGGGCAACCAAAATTCCGAAAAATTTGGACAACTTAAATGCGACAATTCAAACTTTTTGTTACTTCAATTCAAATTATGAAATCTGACGATTTAAATTCTAAAAATTCAAACTCTAACAGTTCTAACAACTAATATTGCAAAATGTGACACAAAAAATTCTTAAAACTTACAATTTTTTTCATAATTTTTTTTTTTAGATTTGTGATTTTAAAGTTTTTTACCGAACCTTTTTTACTATAGTGAAGAAAAATATTGCTTTAAAAATTTTAAAAATGGTAGAATTAAAATCATGCTTAAAATTGAGTTATTATTCAGATATTATTAGAAAACAATTAATAGTTGTTACATAAAAAATAAAGTTGTCATCAATTCATACTTATAAAAAAATGTTTAAGCATTAAACTTTTTGATTTCTAATACAATTTTTTATCTATTTCAGCGTTAATTTGACTTAAACATGTACATAACATGTAAAGCAGGCAAAATTTTATGATAGTTTTTGTTGCTTACTTAAAAGATTAAGGTGAAATTGTAACTTACTTTTTAATTTAAACTTTTAAGATTATACATTTTTTCACTCATTATTGTAAATCAAAACAGCATTAACTGTTTAATGAGTCACTTTGTATTTACATATGTATTGCCATAAACACTTCAAAATCATTGTAAAGTGTTGTTCTAAAGCAGGGGTCGGCAGCCTTATGTAACTCGCGGGCCAACTTTCCTAGAAAAAATTGCTCGCGGGCCGCACTATTTGGAAAAAAAAAAACTTTTGAGGGCCGCATTTATCTAAACAAAAGTTCTAATAATCAGCAAAAAATTATTATTCAAGACCAAAAATATGATAAATTAAGAAATATTAAAGCACTAATAAAGAGTATATATTAAATTAAAAGCCTAAATGTAAGTTTTTATTACAAAACCTTTAATTGTTATTTGTTTTTAAATGTATATTTCTGACTGAAAAGGAGTTTGTGGGCCGCAGATTTTAACTTCGAGGGCCGCAGTTTGCCGACCCCTGTTCTAAAGATAACTTATTTAGATTAATTGTCATTAAAGAAGCAATCGATGACAACTGTTTTTATTAACTTTCAAAGTAATTATACTACTTTGTAAATTTTGTTTTCTTTCTTTTTGTCGTATGGTTTGTTTTTTAAGGTTTAAAACTTTTTACGGTGATTGACTGCGATTACTCATTAACTAATGCTTTGAAGTTTAAAGGATGCTAAAAACTTTTTAATCATCTTCAAGTATTTTTATCTAACTATATAACTCTTTCGTCCTAACGCTAAGCATCCAACTTTGAATCTGAGCATAATATTAATTATAGAATAAATATACCGTAACCAACTAAGCATGTTGTTTTATAAAACAAACAAATATCTTTGAAGAACGACAAATAAGAAGATACCTCACAATAAAAGTACAGTTTTATTAAACAACTATATATTACACAGTAACATATTTTTAACAATTTTTGTATTTCTTTTTGAGTTAATACAAAAAAAAAACTAGTGCTATAAAAACTAAAAAAAAAACAGAAAAGACGGTGTTTGCTATAAAAAAATCTTAAATTTTTGTTTTGAAATTGGGTTCAAACTATCGGATTTTAAATTGTCGAAGTTTAAGTTGTCTAAATTTGAATTGCCCGAATTTGAGTCGTCGGAAGTTGTACAATCAGAATTCAAATTGTCTGAGCTTGTGTTACATTGATCCAGCTACAATTAACGGCATGTAATCAATTAGAACTGCTTAAGAAGAAATGATTTAATTAGCTAAGGATAGATTGGAACAAATATTGAATTGTACAAACAAAAATCAATACAAAAGCATTTATATAGTTTTAAATTTAAGTACATACCGTATTTTCATGCTGTAAAAAATATACTTTTTGTAACTTTTTCGTTGATTTAATTTCTAGTTTTTAACAAGATTGGTAGAACAACATTTTTAAAATTGTAATCAAAAACAAGTAGCAAATATAAAAGGTTTTATTAAATGAATTTCATTCTCATGCTTCATATTTTATTTCACAGTATTAATTCATGTAAATAATTATATATAACTACAAAGGTTTCATTGTTGAATACTTTATTTCTAAAAAAAGTTAGAATTTCACACAAGAATACACTAAATACATTGAGCAAAAGGCAATTTAATTAATATAGAAGAAGAAAAGTTTTTCAATAAATATAATGAAATACTACTTGCTTATTAACCTTAAATAAAAAATTAAAAAGACCATATGTGGTAGCAATGTCGAATTAATAAACTATTTAAGAAATTCAAAAATAAATAGAAGAAAATAAATTCGTCGAATTTAAATAATCAAATCGTAATGCATCAAAAGATACCAAATATTTCAATAAAACACGTTATTAATTCATAAATAATTTCATTTCTTACAAAACCACCGCCGTTTCTTGTTTTTGCTTCAAGACTCAAAGACAATTTTGAAGCTTTCACATTGAACTTCTATTCATGCCGTCATCACTGAGACTGCTAACTCCACTGTCTTCAGAACAAAACCTCGACAACTCTGACGTCACAAAACCGTCACTGCGCGCAGAAACTTCACGTGATGGAAAAAATAGTTTTCACTGAGAAAACATACACCGAAAGCCTCAACATTGCGTTTCAACGCAAACACGTTTCATTTGTGGCGGGTGTTGCAGTTCTGACGAACCAATTCGTCGTTTCATAATTTTGTTTGGAGGTTCCGCAGCCAACTGGCGGCTTCTGACTTGCGGCGTGAAGTTCTCGCCAGAGTTGCTGTCTTCAGAAAAAACCCCGCTGTCCCCAGAATCGTTTGACACGTTTAACACTTTTTCTGACGTCATGGTACTTTGGTTCGTCACGTCTTCGCATGCAGAAGCTATGCATAAAGTTACACCGTCGCAATTATGACGTCGTTCGTCGGAGCTCGGAATTTTTTCGTCGCAAACGAAACAGGTGTACGGGAGCCTCGGAAGCTTTTTTCTGTCCATTTTTGTTGAAGATATTTCGTCCAAGTTGACGAGAATCGAATTGCTGAGAAGTGAGTTGAGTTCTGGTTTGGGCACTTCAACAAACTGGTTTGCAGTGTTTCTGCTTCTTGGTTTTAATTTTTTGAGAATGAGTGCGTCGTAATGCCTCCAATTCATTTTAAGGAAAGTTTATTTACTGTTGAAGCAACTATAAATAAACAGAAGTTTTACTTAGTTAGTTTATTTTTTTTTTAATTAGTAATTCTCATATTAGTTCAAAACAAAATTCTGATTAGTAAATTTACTATTAAAAAAACTTAAGTTTCACTAACTAAAGTAGTAGCAATTAATGCTACTTGCAAAATTTTAAAGTATAATTATAAAAAAATTGAATAAATACTTAAAACCATTAAGGTTAGCAGGAGTACAAAATACAAAGCTAAAGGCTATATGGTTAGCTAGATCAAAAAAAATCAATATCATGATCTAAAATTGATATTACTTTATGTTTGCAAACTATTAATATCTACAAAATATTACATTTTCAGCTTTACTTTCAATTACATTAATTTAAGCTTTAAGTAATAATACAAATATTAAATTTATTCACTTTCAAATGAAGAATCATAGATACTTATAAGCTTAACTCAAAAACTTTTATGTGTTATTATGTTTAATTAGTAAAACTTTCTAATCAAGCATTTCTTTGATAACTCAAGTGTTTTGATTAGCAATTAAATTAATATTTTAATTATTTTAAAGAGCGATCAAGGCAGTTGACTTAGTTTTTAAATTAAAACTCAAGATTATCTTTTTATATCAAACACTTAAAATCTTTGAGGTTTTTCAAAGTATTTTAATGTTCCTATTAAAATATTGACTAGAAGTTTTTATTTGTAAAATCCACTTAAATTAAATTTTAGTTTTGGTTTTAATATTTAACGTAATTTTTAAATAAATATTAAGTAGGTAACTATTGAAAAGATTTTTCTTTAGTTAAATTATTTTTTTACAAGAATGACAAATAATCTCGAAAAATAAAAATAAAAATAATTCGGTTTGCAATGTTAAAAGAATTTATGAGTTTGCACATTTTTATACATTTTATTTAAATACGTGTGGAATATAGACGATGATAATCTGGTAGTCCTATTGGGTAGTTAGCTGTTGATTTACAAACCTAACAAATTGAAATACTAACTAACGATCTTGGAATGATATAAGTTGATCTGTGGGAATTTTTTTACTTAAAATCTAATAAAATAGATAAACTATTAACACATTGCGATATGGAAATTATTTTTATATGTTGAAGGAGAGTTATTATAACTACTTTGTTTTTGAATTCAGTCATTATTTGTTACTTTAATGATGATGAGCCAGTCTTGACTGTAGTAAGATTTTATTATTATTTTTATTTATTGGATTGTCAATAAAACATAATGTTTGATAGTTTTTGAAATTATGTATAAATTTTTACTTTCTCCTAATTTTGTATTTGCTTCTAAGTTTTACAAAGTTATGTTATCTATTTTCTTATCATATTTTTTTCTTGCTTTAAAATTAATATTTTCTTCGTTTTTTTTAAACTTAAAACAGTTTAAGGAAATGAGTGGTGTATAGCTCGATGTCAGAGAAGGAGTTTTATACATCTGATCAGGAGGTCAATATCATATTTATAAGGGTAATTCAGTCTTTATGTATGGGAAAGCAGTAAAGTGTCCTAATGTTTATATATATTTGACGTAATTGTTAGATATATTTTGTTCAAACATTAGCAATGGTAAAATAAATAATTTGGATTAGTTATTCATCCCATTAAAGTAAACAGTTTGTTTAAATTATGATTTGTTGTTTTGTTGTGTATTTTACTTCACTTAACTTAATTTAGACTTAATAATTACAAACATTATATAGACTTTCTTAAGTTTTTATTTTATTTTTTCAAAAAATTTATAGTATCTGCGTGCTTTGAAATTTTCTTAAAATCGTCTTAAATTTTGAACACGTGTGTTTTTTTGTTATAACTGCCACATGCAAAAGACTTTTCTGCAAAAAACTCTAAGTTCGCAACTTCTGTTCCTAGGAAAATCAGAAATAGTTTTAACTTTTTGTCACGTTTTTAAATTAGAGTAAGTTTTGCACTTGGTATTGATGGGTTTGCCAAATTTTAAGTATTTTTCAGCTGAAAACCCAAACGTCGCGTATTAAGCATCCTGGTATACATATTATTTAATGTTATAAAATAAACATCAGTCTAAAACTCTTCATTGTTACTATGTGTAATTAAAAATAATTCCTTATTTTCTGTGTAGTTCTTAAAAAATTTTAGAAGGGTTTTTTGTTATCTCCAATAGCAGGAAAAAAAAAATTAGCCATAAAAGTAAAGTTAGGCGCCATCTACAACTTGCTAAAATATTGTGAAAATGCTGCATAGATGTCCATATAAAAACTATCATTGCTAAGGATGGCCAAAAGAACTGCAGATCCTAATGCCATCTAACAAAGTAAGTCAAAAAAAATTACATTTTTTTCAAACTGTTCATTATAAATTATTTACACATAGTGCAAAACTTTGAATAAATAAAGTGTGGCCTGATGGCATAAGGGTCCTAATGATGGCTTTGTAAACTTTTTGAGTTGAAAGTTGTAAGATCTAAACCCATAGCCAACACATGTACAAAACTAAAAGTTGTCTAAAGAAACATTTAATTAAATAAAAAAAAAAGCAATAGTTAATTATATTGTTACATCTTAAAATCCCAGAAGAATTTTTTTTTAATTAGGTTTTTTTTTAGGTATTAAGTCCTTTTGTTGTATAAAGTTCTTCAAGGTTCACTAACAGTATTTTTTAAACAATTTTTAGATGTTACTTTTTTTTCAGTCTTTTTTCCCATGCACTTGCTGAAGGACAGCTAGTGCAGTTCTGAACAAAGCCTTATTTTTGGCAATGTTACTCAGGGTTGCCACACACTCAGAGTACTCAGGGAAACTTTAGAAGTTTTGAAATTTTTAAAGAATGGCAACCCTGGTTACTGCATCTATATTAGGGTGCATCTGATGTCCCTAGTTTAGAGTTAAGCTTAGTTCAACTTTCTGTGCATAGCAAATCACATAAACAAAACAGCACAAAAATAAAGCTTACTAGCTATTATCCAGTGAGAGCAAAATAATTTTAAAAGTTTTACTTTTTCTTGTTTTTTTATATGTTTACCATGCGGGGATATTTTATATTTTATTTTTACTTTAGCTATATACTGTAGAATTTTATCCAAGCAATAAGTTTTTTTTTTAAAGTTATTTAAAAACAAGTTAACTTTTTAAGATATAAGTAATTAAAGTTTGTTAGTTCATTGTGTATTAGTAAGTCAATAAGTTACTACTAGCTCCAATACAAGGGGCTACTGAAGTGCTTGTGTGAAACTCAAAAAGTGTATTAGTAAGCCAATAATTATTTTTGTTTTTATTTTATGGTAAAAAAACATCAGTCTCAAACTCTACCCTTTGCAACAATAAATGTTTTCAGGGAAAAATTGAAGTTATTTGCCTAGCATACAGGCATCATCTACTCTACTAGCTGCTACTAAATTAGTTTTTCTCCTCCTAGCTATAACATAATCAAAAACTCTAGAAGTCTTCAAAAACTAAACACTCATTGGCAAAATATGTTGCATCAGTTTGATGGACATTTTGTTTTGAATTTTTCAATTATTTTAAAATTCACCAAAAATATTGAATAATAATTTTTTTTGTCTGCCTGCTAATGATTAAGAGCTTGTCAAACTAGCCTTAACTTACATTAGAATTCAACTCTCCTAAGGTTTCACTCCTCAACGTCCTGGAGCTGTTTCTAGAGCTAAATGGATAAGCAAAGTCATTTACGCTCTTAAAATAGTTTTGCCTTGGCAACAGAACTCATTAAAAATAATTTTTTACATCACTTGTTTGTAGAAACTGAGAGGTTTTGTTGATTTTTGCATTAACTGTTACATTCCCTATTAGATTAATTGTACTGTAGCTTCAGCAGCTCCTGGCAACAAGTTGGGTTTTTAAAATACAATTTAGAATTACACAAGTACTGATGAGATGTGTGCAACCTCTGCATTAAAAGCCATGAATCGCCATCTCTAGTATCTTGTTAAAGAACTAGTTCCTTTAAATTTGTTTGATGATGATACCAGTCTATCAGTCAAAGCTAAAGTTGTTGATGCTTTAAATCATCAAATAAATCAGGATAAGCCCCAAAGATTTATAAAAAATAATGGGTTAATTATTCTTCCTGTTTGGCCTAATGATAAGAGATTTTGTTGAAAGTAAATCTTTTTTTTTTTTTTTTTTAATCCTAGATTGCAGTCATTTTTTTTATCAAACCGCTTGAACAATGGACTAGCAACAAAGATTAATTAGATGCAATAGAAATAGCAAATTACATGGGTGTAGTCACTGATACTGCTAAACAAAGTGTTAAACTGTCAAGAAGTTTTGTAACTTCTTGGAAAATTAAATAGGCGTTTCAAGAGAATCAACAAATTATCTGGAAGGATAGGGATTACAAACCAGACTTCAGATAAAAAATAGTTCAAGAAAAAAAAATTGTGATTAGTTTTACAGTTGTGTTTAATATAAAAATTCAACTATCAAGCAAAAATTGTGGTAATGTATTTTTGTAAAAGAGACAATGCTCTAAATAAATGTTTAAAAAATATTTGAAAACAAGTTTTTATATGTTCTTTAAGTTATTTTACAACCAAGACTAAAAAATTTTTTTCCCAAAATATCAATATAGAGCAAAATTAAAAAAAGTCTTTTGTTTTTACATACTAACAGCTAGGAAACTTTTTTTTTTCTGCTGTCTTTTTATGTGATTTATCTCCCACAAAAAGTTAAACTACCACAAAATTTTCATTTTCGAGGAGAATAGATGCACCCTAATGAACATATGTTTCTGTATTTACAATTAAGACTTCTTTAAATCACTCTGTTGATGCATAAAGAATTTATGACAACAAAATATTTATTGTAGTTAAGAACTTTTCATGAAAAATTTAATGCACATACAGTAGTAAGCAATTTAAAAACCTTATAAATTTTCTTATTTTTCTAAAATGGTCCATAGATTGTTAAATCTGTTGGTTTGTATTTTTGTATGTAGTCATGATTACTAAGTTGGTTGACTTTAAGCTAAGAAGTTAATTTTAAAAAGTCTTTAGTACAACATGGACAAATTAGCAAAAGTATCTTTTTTTTTATTGATCAACTGGTGTACAAGAAAAACATTTTCTTTTCTAGTCATACTCAACAAATATAGTTTAATGTCAGAGTCCAGGACATAATGTACAGTAACTTTGCCAAAATTAAGATTCTGTTTTTATTGTGTTTATATCAAGGAGGCCATTTAACCTAGAATTTTAAAATTAAGGCAAAAATTGAATTTTCACTTTTTTTTATATATCAAGTAAAGCAAATTAGGTTAAATTCAAAATATCTATTATATAAATTTTTTTTAAAATGTTTATCATTCTATTATAAAAACACATTTATGCTCTACATATTACTCAGGGTGCCAAAAAGCCTGGAATGCTGAAAAAACTGTAATTTGATAGATTAGGCTAAAAAACCTGGAATTTGAGAAATTTTGAAAAAAAAACTAGAAAAACCTGAAAATTTGTTGTAAAATTTTGATTTGACATAAAAAATTATCATATTTATATATATATATATATATATAATTTGTCAACATTTAAAAATATTAAATAACACATTTAAAGTAGCTCTACAGTATCTTTTTAATGTTGTTATACTATTCAACACAGTGTTTTACTTTAAACTTAATTTTAAACTAAAAATAATCCCAAAAACAAGTACTTTCAAAAACCTGGAAGAGATTTCTCAAAAATCAGTGGCCACCCTGTTTACCTATAAATATTTTTGGCCTCGTAGATATTTTAATTTAAACTTTTTAAATAATAAAAAAACTTTTAGTTAAGGAAAATTTGTCTTCAATTCTTATTTTTTATACAGAAGTTAGAGCTAAAATTTAATTTTGGATAATATTATAAGTATTATTTATTAACAGAAAGCAGTATCTTAACAAAGAATTTTCAGCTAACAATGGATTTTTCATGAAAAGCTGCTAATAAGTCCATTTAAACCACAGGTATGCTGTTGGTCATCATTTTTCAATTGATTCTAGTTTAATTAGTTAAATATGAAAATAAAATGCTAGTTTGACTTGGCTGGTTGAAATCAAATAAATAATGCTTATAAGTATCAATGATTTCTATCAATTTAAAACTTTTTTGGTTCTTTTCACTAATCGGTTTCTTACCTTGTTTTTTTCTGTTTACTTTAAAAAAAAGAATAGTACTAGTTTGCATGATGATATAAAAAATGGCGAAATGAAGACATTTAAGCAGTCAAAGTTTCAATCACCAGAATCAACTAATCTTGATATACTGCCTTTTGTGTGCTTTGTGACATCACAGTCACACAAAACTCAGTGGCGGATTATTGTAAAAAGTTGTTCAAATTAACAATCCTCTTTGAATAAGACTGATGCAACATCAAAGACTTTTTGTTTGCGTTTTGAAACTGAGGCACATTATGACGTCATTATAGGGAGTTATTATTGGTGATTGTTACTTAACAATGGCTGCTTGAAATCATGGTTACTTCATCTTTGGTAATCTGACAAACTTTTGAATGTTTAATTATAAAATAAATGTGTCTATTATTTACAATGTTATTTTTTAATATTAATAAAAATATTTCAGGTGCAGTGGATCATGATTCTATTTTTGTATGTTTGTGGCAATTGAGCGTGTAGCTAATTCAAATGCTGTGGGTTATTTTCAAGTGTCTCAAGTGTTTTCCCATTTGGTTTGAAGTAAGTTGAAGTCATTTTTTTATACTTATTTTATAAATTTTAAGTATGATGTAGAACATTTCATTGAGTTAGTAGCTTTGTCTTAACATTGTTTTTTTTAATCTTAATATTACTAATATTTTTTTTTAGACAAAGCATAAAAACTAACGGTGATTCTAACTACACTTGAGCTGATTTAAAAAATGTTTTTGTCTTTTTAATTTTTTTTTATATGGCCAACTTGTAAAAAATTGTTAAATTATGCAGATTACTCACCATACAAAAAATTATCTGACTAATATGAAAATTTGATAGAAAATGGTCAATTTAGTTCACAGGTAAATGTTTGTTATATGTAAATTTTTAAATTAGTTGTAACAAGTTTATATACTTAAATTTCATCTCTTTTAAGTAATGTAATAATTAATATATTTACTTAGTTTTGTAGTGATTAATTAAAAGTATTTGTTTAAGAAGTAAAGTATTCGATTTTTAGATATCAGGTTCTTTTCTAGTTTATTTAAGTGTTTTAAATCGTATAAGGTTAGTCAAAAGTAAACTATAACCTTCAATAAATTTCAATCAACAACTATTATTTAAGTTATATATATATTACAACTGTTATTTATCAAGGCCATGTTGGAGTTGATTTATTTTTAACAAATTAAAAAAAATTGAAATTTTACAAAAAAAATTGAAAATGAAAAATATATTCTTGCTAAGTTGCAAGTGGTTTTTGAATACATCAAAATTCATTCCAACAATAGAACTTTATCATATATTTCTATAGTCAATTTTTTTTTGATATAGTTTTTTTTTAGCTAGTAACCTAATACTGTTTTTTGTTGATTTGACAAGTTGTGTTTTGAAATATATGAATATTATAACTTTATATAAAAAACATCAAAAAACTATTGTGGTTTTTCAATAAAAATAAAAAAATTTCAAACTTTGTATTACTTCTGAAAATATTAGTAAGGCACTAACTGTAAAATTAAACATGATAACAAATTTAAATTTTCTCTTTTTATTTATTTATTTTATTTGATTCTTTTTAAACTCACCAATATCTCGAAAAAATTTTTATTTTTGTTAAATGGTTTAACGTATCTGATGCCTGAAATACAACTGCACAAAATTAAATTAACTTTAGTTTCAAGGTGACAAAGTATAGTCTATACTTGGTTTTAAATACATAATTCTTGATAATGAAGTTTTAATATTAAGTATGCATGATGTGATGGTATAATAAATGGCTCAAGAGCTATTTTTTATTTTGTTTGACCAAAAAAAGTACTGTTCATTTTAAGGGCATGGGGGTTAAAATACTTATTTAAAAAAAGTCTTATTGAAAAAATATAAGCTACCACTTACCAGTTAATGTTATGCGCTTGATAAAATTCGAAATAATTTCTGAGATATAAGTGATCAAAGTGAGAGAGTCCAATAAGTTCTCAATAGGAGGGAGGTGCAAACTAAAAGGCAAAAGTAGATTATTTCACTAAAATCTATTTTTTTCCTCAGTTTTTGAGCAATTGTTTATCAGAGTTGTTTTTTTAATGAGTTGTAAACAACTTGTAGAAAACTTTTTGTCTAAGTTTTGTAATAAAATTCTTTTTTTTTTTTGCTTAAAATTTTTGTGTTGTTCATTTATTTTAGTCCGCATCCTACAAACTGTTTATAATGTTGACAGGGTTGCCACAAACAAACCTGTGATTTGACAATACAGGCTAAAAAACCTGGAATTTTTATAAATTTCTACATGTTAAATAGTGTAATTTTGATTTGACACGAAAAGTCTACTAATAAACAAGAAAAAAAATTGTCATCACCAAAAATTGTTTTTCTTAAAAACAAATTTAAAGTAGCTTTATAGTTTGATTTCAATGTTGATATACTACTTAACACATTTTTAATCTTAAACTTAACTTTAAACTAAAAATAGACCCAAAAACGTGTACTTTCAAAAACCTGGAAGAAATTCAGAAAATTTAGAAGATATTTCTTGAAAACCAGTGGCAACCCTAGAACCCAAAACATTTGAAACAAATTGCTTTGAAAATGAATGAAAATATAAATTTTTAGTGAATGTTTTCGTGAAAAAAATCGGCCTTAAAAATTTTATATGGTTGTGTTGGTTTTTTTACAAAGCTGGTTATATTTCAGAAATTTATTAATAGCTTTTGTTTTAGAATAAGGATCTACATTCTACATCATATACTTTATACTTTCAAATAAAAGTAAATTATATTTTTGTAAAAAAACAAAGTTGGACCCACTGATCCTTATGCCTTTAATTGAAATGAACTAAAAAAATTACGATAAATAAATATAACATCAAATGAATGAATTTTTTCAAAACAGCAGATGAATAGAATATTGTTCTTTATTCAGATGGTGCCAGACTAATCAAGGCTGATTTAGCGGAGCTAATTCAAAAGAAATCACTACGTTGATAATGCCAACATTTGTTTTTCTAAGGTTTGTTGTATTGTTTTGAAAAATATATACGTCCTCTTCATATAAAAGTCATAGAAATTGATTATAATTATTTGTGCTATTCTGTTTATTTATAACAAGTTAAATTGTAACAAATGAACTGAACATATGTAAATCAAATCTAGAAATATTCATAAAAAATAAAGATGTATTAGTTTATAGTTTTTATGATCAAATGATAATGCAGTAGTGTTTTTTTTTTTACTTTTACGACTTTGGGGTTATTGTTTTTATTAGTTTAAAGTTTAAGTTATTACTCTGGTTGTTTTAGTTATTTAATACTTAAATAAATCTTTTATTTTGGTTCTTTTCACTAATCGGTTTCACCTTGTTTTTTTTCTGTTTATTTTATTTATAAATGTAGAATAGTACTAGTTTGCATGATGATATAAAAAATGGCGAAGTGAAGACATTTATGCAGTCAAAGTTTCAATCACCAGAATCAACTAATCTTGATATACTGCCTTTTGTGTGCTTTGTGACATCACAGTCACACAAAACTCAGTGGCGGTTTATTGTAAAAAATTGTTCAAATTAACATCCCTCTTTGAATAAGACTGATGCAACATCAAAGACTTTTTGTTTGCGTTTTGAAACAGAGGTACATTATGACGTCATTATGGCTAAAATTGGTGATTGTTACTTAACAATGGCTGCTTGAAATCATGGTTACTTCATCTTTGGTAATCTGACAAACTTTTGAATGTTAATTTATAAAACAAATGTGTTTATTTATTTACAATATTATTTTTTTTATATTCATAAAAATATTTCAGGTGTAGTGGATCATGGTTCTATTTTTGTATGTTTGTGGCGATCGAGCGTGTAGTTAATTCAAATGCTATGGGTTATGTTCAAGTTTCACAAGTGTTTTCCATTTAAGTAAGTTGAAGTAAGTTGAAGTCATTTTTTAATATTTGTTTCATAAATTTTAAAAATGATGTAGAACATATCATTGAGTTGGTAGCTTTGTCTTAACATTGTTTTTTTTACTCTAATATTATTAATCTTTTATTTTTTGACAAAGCATAAATACTAACGGTGATTCTAACTACACTTGAGCTGATTTAAAATAATTGCTTTTGTCTTTTTAATTGTTTTATATGACCAACTTGTAAAAAGTTATTAAATTATGCAGATTACTCACCATACAAAAATTCATCTGACTGATATGAAAATTTGATAGAAAATGGTCAATTTGGTTCACTGGTAAATGCTAATTTTATGTAAATTTTAAAATTAATTGTAGCAAGTTTTTGTATTTAAATTTTATCTCTTTTAAGCAATATAATATATTATTTACATAATTTAGTGGTGATTAAGTGAAATTATTAGTTTAAGAAGTAAAGTATTCGATTTTTTAGATATCAGTTTATTTTCTAGTTAATTTGAGTGTTTGAAATCATATAAGGTTAGTTAAAAGAAAACTTAAACCTTAAATAAATTTCAATCAACAACTATTGTTAAAGTTATCATAACAACTTTTTTTAATCAAGTCCATGTTGGAGTTAACTTATTTTTAACAAAATTAAAAAGGCTTAAAGTTTACATAAAAAAAGTAAAAAATATATTCTTTTTAAATTGCAAGTGGTTTTTGATTACATTTAAACTCATTCCGACAATAAAACTTGATTATATATTTCTATAGTCATTTTTTTTCGAGAAATTTTTTTTAGCTAGTAACCTAAAATTTTTTTTTGCCAATTTGACAAGTTGTGTTTAAAAAAATTAAGAATATTATAACTTAAGATAAAAAACTTCAAAAAACTATTGTGGTATTTCAATAAGAATAACAGTTTTTTGAAACTTAGTACAAGTTATGAAAATATTAGTAGGGACTAACTGTAAAATTGAAAAAAAAATATTTAAAACTTTTAAAACTTGATATTAAATTTAAATATTCTCTCTTTACTTATTTTATTTGATCCTTTTAAACTCACCAACATTGGTTCATATAAAATACTTTTATTTTTGTTAAATGGTTTAACGTATCTGATGTCTGAAATTCAACTGCACAAAATTAAATTAACTTTAGTTACAAGTTGACTAAGTATAGTTTATACTTGGTTTTAAATACATATTTATTGATAATAGAAGTTTTGATATATAGTATGCATGATGTGATGATATAAATAAATGACTGAAAAGCTATTGTTTATTATTTGACCACAAAAAGTACTATTCATTTTAAGGGTATGGGGTATAAAATATATTTTTTTAAAAGTCTTATTGAAAAAATAGTTAAGCTACAACTTACCAGTTAAAATTAACCGCTTATTAAAATTCGAAATAACTTATGAGATATAAGTGATCAGAGTGAGAGAGTCCAATAAGTTCTCAATAGGAGGGAGGTGCAAACTAAAAGGCAAAAAAAGATTATTTCACTAAAATATTTTTCTTTCCTCAGTTTTTAAGCAATTGTTTATCAGAGTTTTTTTTTTAATAAATTTAAAACAACTTGTATAAAACATTTTGTCTAAGTTTTGTAATAAAATTCTTTTTTTTTGCTTACAATTTTTTGTGTTTTTATTTTATTTTAATCCGCTTCCTACAAACAGTTTATAATATTGACAGGGTTGCCACAAAACATGGAATTTGACAATAAAGGCTAAAAAACCTGGAATTTTTATCAGTTTCTACATGTTTAAATAGTGAAATTTTGATTTGACACGAAAAGTCTACTTACAAACAAAAAAAATTGTCATCACCAAAAGTTATTAAAAAAAAAAAATTTTTAGTAGCTTTACAGTATCTTTTCAATTTTGTTATACTACTTAACACATTTTTAATCTTAAACTTAACTTTAAACTAAAAATAAATCCAAAAACGCGTACTTTCAATAACCTGGAAAAAATCAGAAACCTGAAAGAAATTTCTCGAAAACCAGTGGCAAGCCTAGAACATAATCAAAACATTTGAAGTAAATTACTTTGAAAATGAAGGAAAAGCTAAATTTTAAGTGAATTTTTTATGAAAAAAATCGGCCTTAAAAATTCTATACAGTTGTGTTGATTTTTTTACAAAGCTGGTTATATCTCAAAATTTAAATAATAGTTTTTGTTTTAGAATAAGTATCTACATCATATACTCTACACTTTCAAATCAGAGTAAATGAAATTTTTTGTAAAAGAAAAATGTTGGACCCACCACCCCTTATGCCTTTAATTGAAATACACTAAAAGAATTACGACAAATAAATATAGTATCAAATATATAAATGTTTTCAAAACAGCAGATGAATAGAATATTATTGTTTATTCGGATGGTGCCAGACTAATCAAGGCTGATTAAGCGGAGCTGATCCAAAAGAAATCACTACGTTGATATCATCATTTGTATTGCTAAGGTTTTGTATATTGTTTAAAAAAATATATATATACATCCGCTTTATATCAAAGTAATAGAAATTGATTATATTTATTTGTGCTGTTCTGTTTATTTAAAACAAGCTAAATTGTAATAAATGAACTGAACATATGTCAATAAAATCAAGAAGTATATATAAAAGATGAAGATGTATTAGTTCATAGTTTTTTTTGATCAAATGGTAATGTAGAAGGGTATTTTTTACTTTTACGACTTTAGGGTTATTGTTTTTATTTGTTTAAAGTTTTAGTTATTACTCTAGTTTTTTAGTTAATACTAAATAAGTCTTATATTTTGGTTCTTTTCACTAATCGGTTTCTTACTTTGTTTTTTATGTTTACTTTTTTTTATTTAAATTAAAATAGTACTAGTTTGCATGATGATATGAAAAATGGCGAAGTGAAGACATTTAAGCAGTCAAAGTTTCAATCACCAGAATCAACTAATCTTGATATACTGCCTTTTGTGTGCTTTGTGACATCACAATCACGCAAAACTCAGTGGCGGGTTATTGTAAAAAGTTGTTCAAATTAACAATCCTCTTTGAATAAGACTGATGCAGCATCAAAGACTTTTTGTTTGCGTTTTGAAACAGAGGCACATTATGACGTCATTATGGCTAACATTGGTGATTGTAACTTAACAATGGCTGCTTGAAATCATGGTTAATCATCTCTGGTAATCTGACAAACTTGTGAATGTTTAATTATAAAATAAATGTGTTTATTTATTTACAATGTAATTTTTTAGTATTCATAAAAATATTTCAGGTGTAGCGGATCATGATTCTGTTTTTGTATTTTTGTGGCGATCGAGCGTGTAGCACTATAATTTAAATGCTATGGGTTATTTTCAAGTGTCACAAGTGTTTTCCCATTTAAGTAAGTTGAAGTCATTTTTTATATTTGTTTTATAAAATTTAAAAATGATGTAGAACATTTCATTGAGTTGGTAGCTTTGTCTTAATATTGTTTATAACTCTTAATATTACTAATCTTTTATTTTTACACAAAGCTTAAATACTAACGGTGATTCTAACTACACTTGAGCTGATTTAAAAAAATGTTTTTGTTTTTTAAATTTTTTATATGATCGACCTGTAAAAAGTTATTAAATTATGCAGATTACTCACCATACAAAAATTCATCTGACTAATATGAAAATTTGATAGAAAATGGTCAATTTAGTTCACAGGTAAATGTTTGTTTTATGTAAATTTTAAAATTAAAGTAACCTTTTTTTAAATTAGGGGTAGGGAGTACTTGGGTGATATTAGCTGAATTAATGAGGGGATATGATTTGGATGTGTTTTAGCTTTATTAAGAAAATGCTTAAAAAAGTTAAAATTTTGCAAAAAAAAGGTTGCTGCCCAAAAAACTAATTTTAACCCCAAAAGTCGCATATTTTTCAATCTCTTGACTTTAATTGTAATAAAATCACTTATACATGTCCCAGACTTATAACTTATATCTTAAATGAAAGCTTATAATTGTAGGCATAAGAAGACGTTTCAACAGATTTTGTTGTACTATGACGTATTTATTAATTAAAATATGCAAAATTTGTCTGTAAAATCGTTTTTTATTATTATAAAAACCAACTCCTTCTGCTGTTTTTACTTTTAGTTCTTTTGATTTTGAATGTAAAATATGTAGAGTCAGCTAGCCAGAAAGATATTACTGATGTAATGCCATTTCAATTGCATGTTGATATAAATATTAAATACATTTTAAATCACTTTCTGTTATTAGAAATCATGATTATTAAGAGCACCTGTCTAAGAGTAAAAGATCTTTGCCTATATGTCATAGAAACTGCATGTAAATTTATTAAAATTAGTCTAATTTTGTTTTTAAATATAAAGAGTTTTTAATTAATTAAATAATAATTATTTATATGTACTAAGTTTTTTATCTTAGCTTTAAGTATGTTATTGTTTTCACATTACTATTAGTTTAAGTTTATAAAGTGTTATACATTTAAATTAATTAAAACTTGGTTTGTTAGTTTGTTTAAATGTTTTAATTCTCTAATTTAAAAGCATAGTATCAAATATCCTTTATAGTTTTAAACTCATAGCAGTTTATCATTATTGTATTTACTTGTACAAATGCTATTTACAAGACTGACCACTTAGTAAGGTATAAACTTATATCTTTATAATATATAAAAAGCTTATACCTTGATAAGAGCTATATTATTCTTAACTTAATAAAATTCATTTTTATTAGGTATGCAGTTGATATATTAACTATTATTTAATTTATTGGTAATCAATAATATTAATTTAAGCATATTCATTTTTTTTTACAAAGCTGGTTATATCTCAAAAGTTAATTATTAATTTTGCTTAATAGTAAATATCTACACCATACACTCTATGCTTTTTATAAGAGTAAATGTTTTGGAAAAATTCCCCTTATGCCTTTAATTAATTTACACTAAAAGAATTGCAGTAAATAAATATAATATCAAATAAATATTTTCAAAACAACAGATGAATTGAATTTTATTGTTTATTCGGACGGTGCCAGACTAATCAAGGCTGATTAAACGGAGCTGATCTAAAAGAAATCACTACGTTGATAATGCCAACTTTTGTTTTTCTAAGGTTTGTAATATTATTTTGAAATATATACATGTCCTCTTTATATAAAAGTCATAGAAATTGATTATATTTAATTGTGCTGTTCTGTTTATTTATAACAAGCTGATTTGTAATAAATGAATTGAACATATGGAAATAAAAACAGCAAATATTTATAAAAGATAAAGGTGTATTAATTCATTGTTTTTTTTTTGATCAGATGATAATATAGGGTATTTTTTTTTGTATTACGATTTTAGGGTTATATTTTGTATTTGTTTATAGTATTAGTCATTACTCTCGTTGTTTTAGTTAATAAGTCTTTTATTTCATTAGTTTTTGGGTTAAGGTGGGTCGGTATAAGTTTACAAAAAAATATAGATTAAAAAGGTAATATTATAGTGAGATTGATTCGGGGTATTACTTTTAATAAACAACAAAAAATAAGTTCAGGGGAAAGGGTATATTTTGCATAATTTTTTAACTTGAGATGATTGGCTTAATCGTTTGATTGGCTGTTTTGTTTCGTTTGATAAAATGTTTTTAATTAATCTTAACTGACTTTTAGGTTTTCTACATAATGCTTTTAATCAAAAAATAAATACCTAAGAAAACGTACGACAAAAAAACTTTAGTGACTCAGTTTTACATTTATTTTACTTTTTCAGGGTTCTGCATTGGTCGAGGGTATCCTGGCAGCGGGTTGCCATCGTTACGTGACGTCACCTTAGTAAAACGCAGGGTCAAGTCAATAAAGTTACTAAAAACCGTCATGTTTCGTAACTAGAACTAACAGCGTGTTTGGATGAAAAAAATATTAATCTTATACTTTTTAAAGTGTTTTCTTTATAAAATTTTTCAGCATAAGCTTTTTTAAATGCTTATGTATTAATTACGACTTTATTAATTTACATAGAATTTTATCATTTAAAAAAAGTTTTAAGTATCTGATACAATTGTTATAATTAAAAAAAAAACTTTCATACCAATACAAATATATTTTCTAAGCTTTTAAACTTATACTGTGCTTTAGTTAACAATAATTGACATGTATAAATGAAGTAGTATTTTAGCAGAAATCTTAAAGGTAACAAATTTTTAGCCGTTTTTGTTAATCCGTTAAAAGTTTTTTTAAATATTGAACTCTAGCCATGGATTTTTCACTCTTTTTAATGTTAGCCCATTTGGCAGAAATTTGAAAGTATTTGCCTTATTTTTTAAGTATCACCCCTTTACTAGTTGTTAGCCTTTTAACAACTCATTTAAAGAAGCTTCGCGATATCTTTTCAATGTTTTTATACTATTTATCATAGTTTTTAACTAAAAATAGACTCTAAACGTTTAATTTTATAAACTTGACTTTAATTTTATAAACATGGAAAAAAACTGCCTAAAATATTTGGCAACCCTATTTTAAAGGTCTCCGCTTTTTTTGTATATATTGTGTGTGGTCTTAAGATAATTATACAGTGATAGAGTTTTGTAAAAGGTTAATGTTTGAACTAAAGTTACAGTTTGTTTTAAATATTAAAAATTATAAAAATTTTTTTTTTGAATAATCCTTATAAACAGTTTAGGATAAACAAAAATAAATGATGTTTCCCTATTATAATTGTCATAATGAATTACTACTAAAATTAAGTAACAACTAGTAAAATAGATATGCACAGTTTAAGCTTATACTAATAAAAAAAGCATAACTAGTACAACATTTTAGTTTTGTTATAAGTAGTGATCTACCGAGTCTGGCAATATTTTTTAAAGATCCTGATCCTAGTTTAAAAAATAAATCTTGATTTCTAATATAAATCCGGATTTTAGCAAAAAATTCCGTTTGGATCCAATTAATAAAAACAATAATTAATATTTAGAAACATAACGTATAGAAAAACAATCATTTTAAGTTCATCAAAAAAAATTATTTAAAAAGACAAGTTTGTTAGTTTCTACTGTATTAACACTTACACAAACTGTAATTGATGTACACTGTAGAGCAGGGTTTCCCAAAGTGGGCGATATCGCCCCCCTGGGGGCGATTTTAGTATTTTGGGGGGCGATAATTAGTAAGGGGGCGAAAGGGTGGGCGATAACTAGTAAGGGGGCGAAAAGGGGGCGATTTTAAAATTTTGGGTTGTCATAAGATTTTTACTTTTTTTCTTGCTATTTTACTATTTTTAGCTTGCTATTAATTATTTGACGTAAAACGTAAACAAAAAAGTTTATTTTATTTATGAAAAAAAAAAAGAAAAAAATCTAGTGCTTATGACTCCTACTTTCAAGTAAATACTATATTTTCATTTATATATTTCCATATTTAACAATTACATATATCATAGACCAGTGCATCTGAAATGGGGTTCCGCGGAACCCTAGGGTTCCGCGAAGCCAACGAAATTGAAAAAAGAAATTTGAAAGAAAAAAAATATATAAATCATAAAACTTAAAAAAAACTAGAACACATAAAATGGAAAACATATACAATTATAGCATTCATTGATCTGCTTAGTGTGTATCTAGTGGTAGAAATTTTAATAGGTATTCATTATTAATAGGTGTCCTAGTTGCGCAAATTTTTGTAAATTTTTTGAATTTCTATTTTAGTTAAGTCATTAAAATACTGGTATTATCACTAAAGCAAACAATGTAGGAGCGATCAAAACAAATTCTAAGGTTTACACAATAAAACTAAATAAAAGATCGTTATCAGAAACTTATTTCTGGTATATTATATTGTTTTAAATGCTGTAAAAATGTATAAAAAGATGTCTATTAGCTTGATTTAAAATTTAATATGTATAAAAGCTTATTTTCTACTTAAAAAATGCTACTATAATGAAATGAAAAATTATAGTGTCGAAAATTATTTCATGAGCAAGGGTTTAGAGTGGAATAAATATGTCGGCATTTGTACTGACGGTGCAGCATCTATGACTGGGTCCAAAAATGGTGTAGTGAGGAAAATAAAGAATAAAGCAGTTGAAGCTAAATGGATACATTATTTTTTACATAGAGAAAATTTGGCAACAAAACATCTTCCTTCTTGATTACAAGAATTTCTCTCAGCGTCGATTAAAACTGTTAATTTTATAAAGAAAAGTGACACAAAGGCCAGATGTTTCAATAACTTATGTGAAAGTCTAGATGCTAACCATCTGCGACTTCTTTATCACAACGAAGTTCGCTGGCTGTCGAAGGGGCGGACACTGGTTCGTCTCGTTGAATTAAAGAAGAAGGTGTTCGCCCAGTAAGTAATGGTTAGCAAAGGTTAGCAATGGTAATTTTGCGATGTTTCACCGGTTTGATGAGGCCCATGAAAAATGCAAAGAATTCAACTTCTCTGACGAAATATACAACCATCTTAATCTTTTGTCTATAAAGTTTAAAAATTATTTTCCTGAAGATGTTCGCATCGGAAATTTATTGATTTTGAATCCTTTTATGTGTGATATTGCTTCAGAAGAAGAGAATCTTCCTACAGATACAGAAAACGAATTGCTGCAACTATCTGAAGATAGCAATTTAAAACTGAGTTTCAAAGGGAAGGAGTTTTTAGATTTTTGAATATGTGCAATTTCAGAGTACCCCGTCTTAGTAAAGCGTGTAGTAAAATTCATTTTACCATTCACCACCACTTATCTTTGCGAGTCCGTCTTTTCGCATGTAACAAACATTAAAACGAATCAAAGGAACTGAATGCTGACTCCAACCTTATCTGCCTGTCTCCGTCTCAGTCTATCCAAAATCCAGCCACACATTGACATGCTTGTTGCTAAGAGACAAGTTCAAGCTTCGCACTAAATGTTTTTTATTTATTTTTGTTAGGCCCCTTACCCGTTTATTACAGTAATCTGTGAATTCGATTAGGTTCATGTTCATTTCGTTATTGTTTGTAGCTCTCATGTTTTTATTATGCAAGGAAAGATTTTTATGACGTTGCGATCAATCATGTTTGTTTTCGTTTACTTATCATAGGATTATAAAATACCTATTGCCTCTGGCGCACTTTGAGTTTGACTCGACTTAATACTATTACAATTGGTATGATTTCTAACAATGATATAGTTTTGCAGAAAAATTAGTTTTTCACTGAAATTCTTTTGTTTTTTGCAGGAAGTATTATATTAAACATTTTATGTAAAATTAAATTAGGGGTTCCGCGGAAAAGTTGAACTTTGGAAAAGGGTTCCGCCACTAGAAAAAGGTTCAGAAGCACTGTCATAGACGATTGGAATCCCTCTCACTATTTTATAACCTGACATATATGTTATTTGAGGTTATAAATGGTTTGTAAAAATTTATGTTATTTATTACTAACTATCACCTCATGATATTTCCAGTTGCTTTTTGAAAAGTCACTAAGTTAGACTAAGAAATAAAACTATACAGGGTTGCCAATTTACCTAGAAACCTGGAAAAACCTAGAATTTGACAATTTAAGCAAAAAAAAAAACCTGGAAAAAATCTGGAATTTCTAACAATTTTAACATTCTAAGTAGTAAAATTTATATTTGACACAAAAAAGCTATCATACAGATAAAAGTATGGATCCCTTCGAGGCAAATACTTTTGAAGTAAACGACTTACAGGAAACCTTCTCAGACTTACAAACTGACCTTGAACTTAAAGTAAATTCTTCCAAAGAACGATATGAAAGCTTTTGGACTCAACAAAAACTAAGGCAAAAGTATCCAATCATTTTAGAGGAATTTAGATTGTTGTTTATAGCTTTTCCTTCTAGCTATGTTGTTGAGAAAGCTTTAAGTTCAGTTATCAACATCTTGAGCAAAGGTCTAATCTAGATATATAAAGGAGGTGACTTAAGGCTCTATTTTACTAATTAAGAATTAGATTAGAAAAACTTGCAAGCAGTCATATTCCTCACTTTTCACATTATATTAGACTTCAGTAGCAGACATTATTTATGGAAGTTTTTTAATTTTATTTGATCTTTTGAAGTATTTCTTATTTAACCTGGTTTGTATTGTATTTAAGTAGTCTTTTTATAATAATAACTTTATTAAGCTATTTATTCTACAACAGGTTTGCATAATGCCTAAAAAATATTATTTACGGTAGACTTCCTCTTGAGTTCGCACTTTTTACCAAAAAAAAGTGCAAATTTATATTTTCTTAAATTTAACTAAGTAAAGTCTATTACTAACTAAATATTAATAAAACAAAATATATATAATATTTAATAGCTTATATAGATCTATTTATTTTAATGAAAGTTTGTTTTATGTTTTAGTGGATTTCATGTTTATTCATAACATCATTGCATATAACATATTGAAATTTGTCATTTTGTAAAAAAAATATGGTAATAATTTTTTGAGTTTGCACTTTTTGATTTTTTTCAAAGTGCGAACTCAAACGGAAGTCTACTATATTTATTAAATGGTTTATGTTTTAAAGATTTTAATAATTTTATTTTGACCTGGTTAATTTTGTAGTTGATATTCGTTGTTTTACATTACACTAAAAGTTTTTATAGCATAGTAATTTCTCCAAATAATAAACAAATACTTCGGAGTAGACAGTAAATTCAAAAAATACTTGAATAAGAACAACATCAAATTAAGTTACAGCTGTTTGCCAAACATTGAGACAATCATAAAGAATCATAACAAGAAGCTCACAAACTGCAACAAGAATGATGAAGATGAAACATGTAACTGTAGAAACAAAGAGAAATGTCCTTTGAAAGGCGGTAACTGTAGGGCAAAAAATGTCATATACCAGGCCACAGTAAAAACTGACAATGCAACTTAATCATATATTGGTCTAAGCGCCAACCAATTTAAAAAAAGAGTGGCAACCCACAGAACGACAATAAATAGCAACCCAGAAGATAGAAATTATATTCAATACAAACAAGCAACTGAGCTATCAAAATACATCCACACATTGAAGAACGAAAATAAGAATTATGAATTGACTTGGACAATACTGGAAAAAGAATATGAATCAAGACCGAGAATCGAGACGTGCAGGTTGTGCTTGAAAGAAGCATTAAAGATCCTACAAGCAGATAAGAACTGTATTAATAAAAGATCAGAAGTAATGAGCTCTTGCAGGCACAGAAACAAATTTTTATTATTCTATTGGAATGAGTCTAAAACCTAATAATTTAAATATTTTTAGCATTTTAATCATCCGTTAGTTTTTTCAGAATTTTGTTAAGAATTTGTTGTGTTTTCGTTTATATTACTGCATTTAGTTTTTTAATTTCTTTTATTTTTATTTATTAATTAATACCAATATTTAGTTCACCTAATTATGCATTTTTCATTAAAATTTGAATAGTTAATGTTTATTTATTTTTTACGCATCAATGAGTTCAGATTCACATTACTGCCAATGTCTAAATGTTATTTACTGTTTTGAAATTATTTGAAAAGGTCGGCTAAGGCTCACCGAAACCGGTAATAAACCAAAGCAGTGCTTAAACATTTGTTTTATTATATAGCATAGTGATTAAAATATTTGTTTGAAAGACCTTTATTTGACAGGTTTTTGTTATTACTAGTTTAATCTGTATACAACTTATATCACTATAAAACTATTATCTGATTGTAATATTTTGACAACCATTAAAGTTTTTATTTTTAAAAAGATTTTTTTGGTTTTAAAAGAGTATAAATTTGAGGTCTCTATTTGAAATGACTTCTACTTTTTCATTTAAAAGTTTCTTAAACACAATTTTATTTTCTAACTTGATTTATTATTGTTCAAAAGTTTATTATAATATAAGGAGTTTTAAACTATTAATACAACTGTTTTTTGTTTTATCTGAATTTAATATATATTAGCAATTAGAATATACTTAGTTTATTTTAATACTTCAACACTAGCTTTTAGTTTTTCACTATTTTCCTCTGTTAAATTATTGTAGGCTAATAGCTAGAAAAAAAACATTTTAAACAGAATTAAATAAGCTATCAAAAAGACTGCTACAGTTACAAAACAAAATTTAAACCTGTTTAAAAGTTTTTTTAAATTGATTACTTTCTGTTTACAGAATTAACTGTAAAACATTGGATTTTTCTTTGAATTTAAATAAATAAAAAAATTGTTAGAATTAAGGTTTAGTTCCCTAAAGATTATTCCAAGTCAAATGCTATTTCATGGTATTCTACTACAAAAAGATAGTTTTTAAAGTTAAAAATTAAATTTTTAACTTTACAACTAACTTGCTTACAATATATCTTAGCATTAAAATTAGTAAATTTACTGCATTAACTGAAGCTGTTGATGAAACTACTTTTCATGTGAGATAATCAACCAGTCGGTCAAACTTCCTTTAAATAGATCAGAAATAATGCTTTAATATTTATTTCATTATGTGTAAAATAAACTGTTAATTCTTTTATAGTTTTTTAATCTCTGGTATAGATATTTTAAAAAAGCCTATTTATAAAGTAATTTAAGTATTTTGTGCGGCTTAAATAAGTTACTTAGTATTAACTTCTAAATGTCCGAAATTTGTTATATGGGATATTATTAAAATGTCAGGTTTAAGTTAAGATTTCAGGTGGATAACGTACGGCTTAGATCCAGTCGCAGATCCAGTCGAATTTCGACCCGCTAAGTAAATTGAAAACTACTTGTGCAAAATAAATAAAATTTATTTTTTTGATATTTAATATTTTGATATACGCTTTCATTTCGTTTTCAGTTCACAAAAATATTTCATAGATCACAATAATACTAAATCATTTTATTACAATTTTGCTCGAGTTTTTTAATTTTCTTATTTGTAATTTTTCTAAATCATGCAGTCCGCAATTGCATTTTCTAACGAGTTGAAAATAGAAAATATTTTTTAGTAAATATGAATTGCTGACTACAAAAGTTGTCCACCACTGACGTAAAAGTTTCAATAGTTTCAAAGCAGATCATATTTAAACAGGATTGATTACAGATTACTCAAGGCTTTTTAATAATTAAGTATTTTGATACACTTTACTGGGCTTCTAAGAAAATAACTGTAAATTATTTTCTCAAGCCCTGTAAACTACTTTGAAAAGTGCGTGCATAAGAAGTACAAGACTAAATTACATTTCGTACACAATTTTTTTTAGCTCAAAAGTTTGTACTCAAAAGAAAAACTACTTTGTAAAATCGTGGGGGGCGATTTTTTTTCAAGTTACTGAAAAGGGGGCGATTTAGTAAATGAGTTTGGGAAACCCTGCTGTAGAGTGTAGGTAAACACATGGATGTAAGCAGTGGATGTTGGTGCCTCATGGCCCAAAGGTTCAGAGAGATCAGGTTGACCGCCAGAGGGCGTATTGTCAACCTGACCTTTTTCCTCATGCACCTGCTGTAAACGTGCAGAGGCCCTAGTCCGCTTGGTGGATAGCTTAACAAGGGGCTCGTTATTACTGCTTAGGTTATTTTTACTCATAATTGTTTAATATAATAACAGACAGTAAGTTGAAAATGGTACTATTTATATACAAAATAAAACACACAAATAATACTGCGACACTATTTAAAAATATACTTACTAACAAAACACCTGGAAGGTGTCAAACTGAGCAAGTAGTTAATATGTTTATAAACACCCAATAATTTAAACTACTTGAAATACAAGAGTCAGACTATAATGTATAACTCTTTATAGAATAAATTATCTAAAACACAATAGATTAACTAAGTTAATTCTACTAAAGAATTATAAGCTGCCAATCACAATTCAATAATGCAGCTGATACTGAAAAAGCAACCAGAATATATATACTTTGTTAAGAAAAAAAACATATATACTAACACTAATTACAATGTATTTGTCTATTAGTCACGCTTGACTGCACTAAAATTGCCACGTGAAATGTTCATGTTTCATAACAAACACAAAATCCGCAAGTCAGGGTTATTGTTTGTTACATTGTTGCCAAAAAACCTGGAGTTTGAGAAACAAAAAAAGAAAGGAATTTTTAATCAAAATTACAAAAATACCAGGAAATTTCTATTACTTTACAATTAAAATAACGAAATTTCAACCAGAAACGAAAAATTTACTATAAAAGCAAAAAAAAAAAACGTTGTTTTTCTTTGAAAAATACATTTAAGTAGCTTAGCAGTATACTCCAATGATCTTACAGACAGCTTTTTTATTATTACACTAAAAAAGACCCAAGTTACTTGATAAACCCTAGAAGAATTTTCCAAAAATGTTTAAGAACTATGTACACAATAGTTATGAAACGTTATCGTTTCTAAAGGTAGGTCGGCAACGGCCCGCGAAAGGTCAAATCTGCAGTCCGCGAAAGGTCAAATCTGCAGTCCGCGAACATAGCAATTTTCAAATTTCTACTAGTTATCCTAGGATTTGTTATGAAGAGTAATCTAATCAATATATAAATACGTTTAACCAAAAGAATAAAATAATTACTTTTACTTTGTTAAAATATTCACTTTGCAATTCAAAGAGAGGCTAATAAATCACAAACTTTCATCATGTAGAGAGAAGTCATAAACAAGTTGTACAGTTATATATTATTTTTGATGTTTTGTTTTTTATAACAAAACCTATCAGATTACTGTACTTAAAAATGACGCCAAATTAAGTTATTTGCTATTAATTAACAAAGTGATGATGCACAACTACGATATTTTTAAATATTTATATATTTAAACTTCAATTATTTTTATTTTAATACTGATTCAATAATCGATGAGTTGTAGTTCAACAGTAGTACTGCTTCTAAAATTTTCAATGAACTGTAAAAAAATCTAAAATAACAGTATTCCTAAATGGTACAACTGTTAGCGTTTATATCAACTTCATTTTAGGTGCAAGTGTCAAACTGTACAAGCCCGTGTATTTAGTCGCTGCGAACTCTTCTACGGACCACTTGTGCTTATCTACGTCGTAGCAAAGAGCTTTTGCTAAACAATTTCCGGGTATAACTAGTTTGCTTCCAATCGAAAAAGTGTTGGCAACCGAATACAAATGGCTCAACTCAATCGACTTTGGTGTTCCTTTCAACGCAACAAATTTTTTGCACGTAGAATCAAACATTTCGAAAGGTTCTTTTAAACTTCCAATGACAAACAGTTTGTTTCTCATGGCAACTAAACTGTGATTGCTCCTTCCTTTTAACATATTCGGCATTGATGTCCACGTACAGGCTACGTGATCGTACGCTTCAACAGTGTTTAAATTATAAAAACCGCCATCGTTGAAATCGAATCCTCCAGAAACAACAACTCTTTCTTCATGGACTGCGCAAGCCGCACTCAATCTGGCATGCATCATCGTTTTTATGTTTTCTTCCCATCTGCTACTTTTTGTATCGAACTTCACACAAGAGTTCATCGGATCACTGCGTTGATTGCGGCCGCCAATAAGGTAAATTTGATCCGTGAAACTGCAAGCGCAAAAGCATATTCGGTGGTTTGCTATTCCGGCTACACTACTCCAACTGTTGTTAGCAAATGAATACTTCTCAACGAGCATCACAAACGGATTCAAACGCTGATGATTGACTCCTCCGAAAACGTAGACGTCCCCTCTGCAAAAAACTGATTTGTGATCTACCCGTTTTATTTTCATTTGAGCAACCTCTTCCACATCGCTGAAGTTTTCGACATTAACTTTTTTGCTGCTGGCAACCTTGGGAACGCGTGATTGGTCTGTTGTGTTGCCACCGCTGAGTAGTATATCAAGCATGTTGTTAGTAAAGTACCTGCTTGTTCTGTTTTGAAAAGAAGTTGTTCTGTTTTTAAAAACATTATCCAGCATTGCAACACAGTCATCGATTTTGCTAAAGGACGAACCACTGTTTTTGATACTGTTTAAAGCCTCAACTGGTAACAAATTGAGACGAATTTTCGATAAAAGTCTGCTTGCTTACTTACGTCTTCGTTCAAAGTCGTAGCTCACCCAAGTATCAGCTGCATTCATCACTTCCATTTCAGAGTAAACACGTAATTCGGAACTTGAAACAATCTTTATAATCGCAGTAAGGTCTAAGTTTTTAAAAGCATGTGTTTCACTAACCAGTGTGAAACAACGTTCAATGTAGCATTTAGCTAGTTTGGCAAGCTCCGTAAAGCAAAAATAATCAGCAATTTGGTAAAACATAGCCACATTTTGAAAATTGACTGTATTTTTGATTCGCTTGCAGTTTTTGTTTTGTACATCTTCAAGTAACAAGATACCCTTTGCTTTGATTATCCTTAAAACCGTTATTAAGTCGTGTTCATCTACGTTTCCTACAAGTTAAATTAAATTGAGCTTTTGTGTCTTATGCATAATAATTTTAAATTGAGTATTATTAATGGTCAACAACTACATTGTTTATTGAATGATAAAAAAAAATGGCTTAAAATATTTGGTCCTAGGACCCAGTGTACGAAACAAACTTTTGGTTCTCGAGTTGCATACTACTTAAATACCTTTACAATGGAATACAAACTAAGCATATTTTTATAAGTCTTGTTTATTTGTTCAACTAAATTTTTATTTTTAAAACTCCATTTAAATCAACTCTAATACTTTTGCTTATTATAATAATTGTTACTACCTGAAAATTTGAAAGTACAAAAAAACTTGTTGTTATAAAGCGGTTTCCAAAATTATTTTCATAACCATCCGTATTCTAGAGGTTTGAAAAACAGTCGCCTCCGTTTTGATGTTACCTTAATAATACTTAATTACCCTTTTAATTTTGGGATCCTTAATATTTATTAACTTCTGATAGCTAAAATCGACTCATATTGCCTAATTTAGAAAACCAGGGTTTAAATACTTTCTATCAAAAATTATAAAAGACATACTTTTAAAATCTTTGAGATGCACACAAAAATCAATTTTATTCTTTAAATTTTCAAATTGCTTTAAAATTACTTAGATTAAGTTGTAATTGCTTTAAATACTCAATCTATTTACGCATATAATATTAACGATAGTTTATACATTAAGGTGAAACTTTGACTAAGGTTTTTTATCATTTTTAAATCTAGTTATATACTATAAAACTTATAAAGAACAAACTTAAGTCTAAAGCTCTAAAACATTTATTAATTAGTATTAAACATTGAAAACAGCTAACTTGATAGGGCATCATCTGTATATGTCTGCAAATCTATGTCATCATTAATAATAGCTTGTTAAAAGACATTGACAATGTTGTAGTTTGTGTTTCCAGAACAAACAATTTGTTTCTTCTTTAGAGTATTGTTCTCATATTAAGTAAGTTAAAATAACTCTAAAAAATAAAATAAATTACTTTGATGCAATACTTTTGTATTAAGAGAAATAAATGTTCATATAAATACTAAACTAATAAATAAAATAGTTGTTAAAAAATGGAATTACAGTTTAATAGATTGGAAAAGCTTGTATAAAGAAAAATAATTTGTCAGATAGCTTTTATTCTAAAAACATTCAAAAAATATGGATTAAGTTTAGTCATTAAAAGCACTTTTTTATACATGTCATTATTCAAAACCTTTTATATATATTTTGTAACAAATAACATAATATTTATAACTGTTTTCAGGCAATTTTTTTTCTATCTGACCTATGTCTTAAAAAAAACTAGTTTTAATTTTATTGATATTATTTACATATTTACATTCTAAAATCCAAATTTTTATGTTAATTCTATACTTTGAAACTTAAAAAATTACAACAAAAACCCAATGACCTTTAATCAAAGTAGTTTGAATATAACAGAGTTGATTAGCTAGTTTTCTAATTCTTTGTAACATATTGATATGACAATAAACTTAATAAATTTTCTTAATATGTTTAGTACTTAACATTACACAGTAAAAAATTAAAGTTAGTTATTATACTTAAAATAACCGCGTTTCTTATCAATTAAGACGAAACTTGAGTAGAGTAGTAAAAGAAAACAAAATAACTTCAATGTAGGGTTGCCATAATTAAGTGCTGGACAACAAAAAATTTGGCTCTTCAAATTCTAATAGTTTTAAGTTATTGTAAAATATTTATTTTAATATATATACTTTAATTTTTTTTTACTATTGTAACCTTAACAATTAGAATACATGAGTATTTTATACTTGATTAAAATTTAAAAAATCTTCGAAAAATGGCTAAAAACATCTTTGAAACTTACTGTAATAAGGCTAATACAAGTAATTATGAACTTTATTTTTTTTTAAAGATTTTTTTAATAATAAAACCTTATTACTTAAACATAAGAAAAATTAAAAAAAAAGTCTACAAGGTTGTGGGTTACTTAAAGAGTTAACTTATATGGTTCACACCCACGCCATAACCATAATAAATAATACTCAGGTGATAACAATTATTTTTTAAACTTATTCTGATTTTAAATAGATGACACTTAGGGCTACTACTTATACAAACTAGGCATGAAAATAAATTTAAATATTGTATTAAAGAAAAATTAAAGAATTGCAAAAATTAACAAATATATAAAGATCTTCAAACTAAAAAAAATCTATTAACTGAGATCAAAACTTTTACACACGAATTAAATCTAAAAGGAAAATACTATAAGAATGAATGATGAAATTTATATTTAGAAACTTGAAATTCAGATAAAAAATCAATTATTTAGCAATAAACATTGTTTAAATTTTTTTTATAATAAACAATATAACAAAAAATAAACTTAATTTGAAACTACCCCTTAAAGGTCTTGACTAGAATATCACTTCAATCGCACTGTGGTTGGTTAATATAGCTATATCTTAAAAATGTAAACTTGTTTCAGATCAACTTGATTTTTGGTTGACTGATTTTATAACATTTGATATTCAACTAATGTAACAGCAGTGAAACTGGTTATCCAATACAATTTATTTTTTTTTGCAATAAGCCCCTTAATGTATTATAAAAGAATTTGAAAAGTCTGAACTAATATTGTCATGTAACCGCCATAATTAGAAATTTAGAAAGCTACATTATTTATATCGTTTTTACATTTAATAAGACTGTCGTGCTTTTTGTCTTAACAAACTATTCGCAAAAAAACAAATTACAGCCGCTAGATTTAAAATAACTTTATATATAAAAACCCTGCTTTGTACTGTAATATCTCTGTATTGAGTCACTCATAATTTATAAAGTATATTCAAAAATTACTCGGGCGTGAAAACACAAGTCAAAAAACATCCATTAAGTATGTATTCTAAAATCCTTAATAAAGACATTTTTCAGCTCTGCTTTAAAATTAAAATATATGATTAAAATTACAACTTAAAAATAAAAAATATTAAACTTATTTTTGATATATGAAATAATGAAACAGATAATACTTTAAGTAAAATTGACCACTAACAGTGATACCAAATACTACAGTATGTGTTTGTCATCAAAGTAGCAGAGTTTAAAAGCTGAGTACCACTTGCCAAAAACTTTAAAGTTTCAAATGCTAATTAATTGATAAACTTAAATGTTTATAAAAACTTTTCGAACTGTATTTAAACTAGTAAATTTAACAGAAATTTTTTTGTACACATTTAAATAATATAATCTAAATTTTAAAAGTCTTATACAAAAGAATAACCTTTTCAACTGCTATTCTCTTTGAATGAATCCAAAAATCTCGACTATATTGTAGAAGATTCCAAATAAGTTTTTAATTATACGATTTTGTTAATTAATTGTTCTCTTAAAAGCTTTCTTATTGTTAAGTTTACTTAAAAACAAGGAATACTAATTTCCAAGATAAGTTTTTAACGTAAAACTAAAATTAAGAGCTTTAAAAATTTCTTTAAAAATTGATAAGAATGTGAATTACAACAAATTTAATTAAACTAAAATAATTTAATTAAATTTGTTGTAATTCACATTCTTATTAATTTTTTTATTCCTTTTATAAATTTTCTATCTAGGAAATAGCCAAGGCAAATGATAGTGTAATATACATCATTTTGCTTTGGGGCCAAATTGTAAAAGATATTAACATTTTTTATAAAATAACCATTTAAGAGTTTAAATAACATGCAAACTAAGGGAAATAAAAGAAAAAAAAAAATTTTTGGTTATAAGGCAATAATAATAAAAAAAAAAACCCTTTATTTTTGGAGGAACCCCATGAAGTAATTTTAACCCCAAACCAAATTTTTTTTTTTTTAAACTAAAGACAAAGGTGCGTTCTTTAAAATAATAAAAAAATTTTATAGATAGCTTTTAAGATAAGGTTTATGTTTTTTGAAAAATTAATAAATTTGCCTATAAAATTAACTTTATGCTCGTAAAAATAACACTTGAAATCTCAAAAGGTTCTAAAATTTAGCAGAATTATAAAACATGCTTTGTATTTCAGCTTAAAGTAATATAATTTTTTATCTATAGTACAGGTTATTTTTATAACATTAATTAATATTTGCGATAAGTATACTAGGCGTTTATGGAATTTTCAAACGTTTGTTTCTAATCAACAGTATCTTATTATTGAAAACTTTTAACAACGCAATCAAGAAATTATATATCTCAAATAACTTTTTAAATCTATATTAGTCATCAAGTTATGAATATTTTCTAGAACTAAAGATAAGTTTACAACCAAAAAATTAGGTGAAAGTTTACATATAAATCTAACTTAAGTGTAATTTGTCAGAACACTCGACTTAACTTTTCATTTAGTTTTTTTTTGCGTTTTGACTGACTATTTTGTTGTAAATAGTAAACTTAATATTTTCGTTTTGTTTTTTCTTTTTCCATTTTTTGTACAACAATATAAAAAAGATTAAAAACTACTAATTAGTGATGTACCGGACCCGGATCCGGACTTTTTTTTTTCAAATTAGAATCCGGCCGGAACCGGATCCGGACTTTTTTTTCAAATTAGAATCCGGCCGGAACCGGATCCGGATCTTTTTTTTAAATTAGATTCCGGCCGAAACCGGATCCGGACTTTTTTTTCAAATTAGAATTCGGCCGGATCCGGATATCAGACAAAAATGGCAATATCCGGCCGGACCCGGACCCGGATAGTGAGTCCGGTACATAACTAGTATAAACTAGCCTGAGTCAGAATGAGGGATTTTATAACAGAAAAAAAAGAACTTTAATCTAATATTAAGTAGAACAGCTAGCCACAAGGTTTACAAATTTAGGTGTTATTTACAATTAAAAATCTGAAATCAAGTTCTTGAACAAAATACACTAGAAAATTACAAAACATTGAAAACTGGATCAGCTCAAACTCATTCAAAATCTATAAAAAAACTAGCCTGAGTTTTTATAAAAGTCTAAACTAGCCTGAGGCAGTCCAAGATTTTCTAAAATTCCCAAAAATTTTCAAACTAGCAGGGTTGCCTTGCCACTGTTTAAGTCAATAAAACTAGCTAGACGGGGTATAAACAAGCCTGAGTCAGAATGAGGTTTTTAAAAACTGAAAAAATTACTTTAATCTAATAATCAGTAGAACAGCTAGCAAAGGTTGACAATTTGGTAGTAAAGTTGTGGACTGATTATGGTACACTTAACTTATTAGTACTACCCATCATAATTAAATCCTACCTTATTTAATTAATATCTAACAAATACTAAATTCTAACTGAGACTACTATCTATAATCAGACACAACAGTTTTGAGTGATGAATCTTTTATATAGAACACAACAAGAAATACTTGCATATACAAAATTATTAATTACTTTGGTAACACTTTAAAAACTGGAAGCTATTTAAATCTATATCAAAAGACTTAAAACAACAAACTAAAAATTAAATAAAACTTTTAGTAAACAAGAAACTGTAAAATTTTTAATAAACTATCAAATTTTAAACCTGGCTTAAATATTTAAACAATTAAACACCAGTTGAAATATTTACTTTTAAAACAAAACACTACTTACAATAAGCATTCAAAAAAAAGTTCAAGATATTTTGTTGCTTTAAGCTTCACACCAAACTAACTAACTGCTTACATATAAACTGCCTGTCATGTTCTGATGTTTTGTTGCATCAGTATTTAGTTTGAAACATTTCGTCCTATGATTATCTGGCTCGTAAATTCAGACGTATTAACTCTAAATATTCTCTGAGCTCAACTTTAAACAATAAATAATACAAGTATTCATTCCAAAGTTTTCAATTTTACAACATATGTAAAAAGTTGCATTTCTGAAATGTTTATTTCATAGTTTAAATGTAAACAAATGTAAATTAGTCACGTGTACAAATGAGCCAATCACGGTAGGTGTTTAATATTAACTGAGGAAATGACTCTTATTAATTTACACAGGGTTTGTTTTTGAAAAAATACTTTTTAGTATGCTCTTTTTTACTAACTAGATCCGGGTCCGGACTTTTTTTTAAAATTAGGATCCGGCCGGAACCGGATCCGGACTTTTTTTTCAAATTAGAATTCGGCCGGAACCGGATCCGGACTTTTTTTTTAAATTAGAATCCGGCCGGATCCGGATATCAGACAAAAATGGCAATATCCGGCCGGACCCGGACCCGGATACTGAGTCCTGTACATCACTACTATTAATACACTACAGAAGATAAATTTTAATTAAAAATTTAATTTTCAAAGTTATTTACAATTTATAACTTAATATTTTGTTTTTTTAGTTGTATTGTAAGTTAGAAAAAGGATTTTCTTTTTCAGATTAAATTATTTTTTGGTTAGATATTGTTAGTTTTTCTTAAATTATTAAGTTATTCAAAAAAATTTTAGCATACATAGCGTTTAACTATAAAAAGAAAAACTTTCTTAAATCAGTTACATTTTTACAAAAGTGTATACTTTTTGTTTTACAAAACCTGCTTAAAAAAGTTCAATACGCTTTTATTTTAAAACCAGTTTTAGAACTTGGTTTTATGTATAAGGTTTACTTTCTTAACAGTTTTATTTAATTGTAATGTTTTGTAATACAAATTTAAATACCCTGTTTGAGCTTTTAACCTATTATACAAAGACTTTAGCTTTATTTAATTAGGTACATATTCATTGAAGTTTACTCTTTTTACAAATGACAGCTTAAAATTAACTTGATTTACGTGATACTTTTTTCGATTTTTTTAGAAAATACTACAAGAAGCTGCGTAAACTAAAAAGAAATAATTTACATCTATTTTAAGAAAAAATTATTAATCGCAGTAGTATCAGAAGAGTAAAACAAGTAATCCAAGCTAAATTTGATAAAGTTTTAACTAAACTCTAACGTATTTTTACAATAACTAATAACAGTAAAAACTTTATCTTAAATTTAAACCACTCAGGCAATAAACAGACCAAAAGTATTTGGTTAAAGAATTATTACAAGTTGTTAATACAATTTGAATTTCTATTAAAACTGCCAAATGTAAATGCTCTTTTAAATGTTTGATAATATTTCTACTTAGTACAGTTAAGTAGTGTTATTAAATTAACAAAATATTTTGAATAAAGTATTAGTCAGTATAAAGAATTTTTAGGGTTCACTAAGAAGTTTATTATATGTAAAATACAACTGTCTTAGTGGTAGACTATAACGTATTTTATAATGTACATAAATTAAACACACTCTTGTTAGATTATAAAACGTGTTTAAAGTTTTTTTAAACGGATACCGCGAACGTTAAAGCTTAATCGTGATTTAAATAGAACATAGCCAACTATCTGAATGAAGAGAATTTTCCTTAAACAAAGCTTTACTGCATAGTAGGGAGATTCCCTTGTGTAAAACTATCGCTCTATAATAAGGATAATCCCTTTGTAAATTGTTATTAATGTTAACAATGTTCATACCGGTTAAATAAAAGTCTGGTAACCTTAAACATGCAAAGAAAGCTGCAGTTAAATTTTTTTTTTAAAAGCTATCACTCTAAAATAGTTTTATTTCTACGTGAATCTGTAATAAAATATGTACTTTGCTTTTTTTTTTAAATACGAAGAAAAACCTTAAAATAAATCAAGTGTAAGGTTTATTGGTCAGTAATTTAAAGGTTTAAAGTATTCATCAATGAGTTTTAAACAGAACAAAATTCTACAAATGCAACAAAATTTATCTGTTTATTTTTAACAGAAAGTGACTTTAATTTGAAAGGTAAGGGAATTATAAAAATTAAAAGCAAAACTTAGCTAAAAAAAATAACTACCTTGTTCGGTTTATTCGATGCTATTGACTAACTTTAAAACACTTTTCTTTTATAAAAACGTCCGATGTTTAAAAATTAGCAAAATAAGTTTAAGATTTAAATGAAAGTTTAAATTTTGAATAGTATCTACTAAACACCTCTATAGATTATTATACTTGGGGAATACCCACCAACGCAAGTGTAATCTACCTGGGTGTTGTAAGTGATCGGGGTGTAGGGTGCTGTTGCAAAAGCTAAAGATGGAATGCTACTGCACTCTGTGTAAAAACGAACAAATTAAAGTATCAGTTAAGTCGTGAAATGTTATTGTATTGAGTTAATACTGTTGATTACGAGTTTTAAAGTGAATAAAGTTCGACAAAAGACCTTTTTTACTAATAATGTACCTTCGTAACATTGGATGCTTGATACGCTAACTTCACCAGATATTCCGCACTTTGTCGACTGTTTTGAACTGGGGAATACCCATCATCGCAAACACAACCTGGTGATATCTGGGTGTAGTAAGTTATCGAAGTGACAGGAGGTATTCCGTCAACATACGCAAAACTACTATTGGGATATTGTTGCATTCTGTACAAAAAATAATAAATAAAAGAACCAGTTGTGTAATATATTTTAGTGAGGTACATAGTTTTGTTACATAAATGGTTTAATTGATTAAAATTACTCAAAGCTTTTTTTTCCTTAAAAAGTACTTTCGTAACATTCCATGGTCTAACTTTACCGGAAGTTACGAACTTCGCCGGCTGAGTCGTACTGGGGAATACCCATTATCGCAAACATAATCCACCTTGGTGTTGAAAGTGATCGGTGTGACGGATGGTACTCCATCAGCATATGCTGTTGCAATATTATTTGATATCTAGATAGTTTAATTTCAAAAACTTACGTTAACGAAAGTTCAAACAACTAAGCTTCGTCTAACATTTTAAAATTATATTAAATAGAAGTTTTTATTTGATGATTTTTGTTTCTGTAATAAAAATAAATTTAGTTTATACTTACTATGAAGTTATGCTTATTGCTGAAATACGATTAAAATTAAATCAACAAAAATTGTAGTTCATTAAAGTTTATTATTTTGTTTTTAACTTCATAAAAAATAAATGAAGCCTAAATGTACCTTGATAACAAATATATTATTTATTGAATGTTTAATCTTTTAGTCAAGCTAGGTTATTATGCAGTGAAACGTTTTTCTAAACTGTTCAAATCTAAAATAATTGTAACATGTAATTTATATCCAACGACATTAGGCATAAATAAATTGCTTCTGGTGGGATATATAAGTAATTTGTGGCTAAGTTTTACAGTGACTTAATGAAAGCTTTATTCTCAGACTTTAAGTAGTTTTTATTTTTATCAGTAGAAAATATTCATAATAGAAAGCTGTTTTAAAAAAGTAACAAATTAAAAATTATTAAATGCAAACTATATAACTATACAAGTAAGTTTTTTAGACAATAAAATTTTTTACTAAAACCTAATTAAAGTATAAAAATATTTATGTTGTCAACTATACTTATTTCTTTTTGTTAAAATTTTTATAAACTTAAATTATTTTATTTAAAAAGTTATAAATCGGAACAAAAGTAACTTTGTTTTAGCATTGGTTTATACAACTTATGTCTTAATTAAAAGTTAATGATTTAAGTAATTTAAACGGGATTTTAAATGCTATCAATTAAGTGTTATTGCACCTTATACTTGGGAAAAATGGCAATTTTAATTTAGCTGTTGTCGCGTACAATTTTAACAAACTTATAAAAAAAAAAACAATAAGTTATGATATTTTAACATTTTACTTAGCACTTTTTGTTTAAGCATTTAAAAAGGACTTAATTAAAAATTTTATTAATTTTGTATAACTTAAATAAGCTGTTTTGTCTACTTAGATAATAGTCAGGGTTAGTAAAGGTATATTTTTTTTACTGATAGTAGTTTGTAAGAGAAGCATTACAAATAACTGTTTTGTAAAAGTCATAAACGTTACAAGCGTACTAGTTTGTTATACTGTTTGTATTGTTTGTTTATTAACAATAAGCACGAAGTATTATTATAAAGACCTCTCTTGATACTTTAGTTTGGATTACATCTTGAAAAATTTAGAATGATTTTTTTATAGTTTTTCAGTTAAGTTGGAATTTTTGACATCTTCTCGAATGAAAATTTTGAAATAAGAAAATTCTGCATAACTTGTTCCACTGGAAAAATCAAATGAAAACGATTGTATTTGAAATTACAAGAATTTTGTTAGAAGTCTTACTTAACCTTTACTATTTCGCAAACTGCTAACACCTTCTACCTCTTAGTTTAATTTCCGAATAAAAAATACAAATTTTTATAAAATATTTTTATTATTGATATTTTTAGCACAGTTAAAACGAATTAATTGAAATTGAGTAGTTGAGTTGTTTTAACAGGGATTTTATTTATTATTATACTTTGAAACTAGTTAATATACAAATTTGTTTTCTATGGTCCATTCTTAAAATAATTTGATTAAAGCTGTATAATCTATTTATAAAAAAAAAATAAAAGTAAAAACAGTACATACTATTTTTAATATAATTCTTAATTTTACGCTATGCCAAGGATATTTGAAAAATTCATAGATCAGAAAAATATTCAAAATTGCATAATTCAACAACACAAATACAAATCATTCAAAAATAATTTATTCATTAAATTATAAGATTGAAACGTCACTATAGGAAAAATACAACTTTCTAAACTTTTGAAAACATTCGTAAAGATTCCAGCAACCAACAACAACATGGTAGAAAGATTCGTTTGTCTACTAATTTTATGTGCTCTTTTCCAAGCGGGACATCTGGCAACGGCCGACGCCGACGGAACTCCAGCAACTCCAAGCACCACTTTGCCCATCGACCGGTTGAGCCTGCTCGGCTTCAGCGACATGATCAAGTGCTACCAGCCCGGCGAGTCGGAAGCGTCCATTCTCACGTCGTACGCCGACTACGGGTGCTACTGCGGCAAGGGCGGGTCGGGAGTGACGTTGGACGAGACGGACAGGTGCTGCTTCGTGCACGACAGCTGCTACGAGAGGTCGCACAAGCTGGAGGAGAACTGGTGGGACGTGACGTACACCGCGGGCTACGACCACGAGTGTAAGGACCAGAAGGTTTTTGATTTCAAGTTTTAACACAACTATTACTTTTTTTGTCTGTATCTATCGTTTTTATTTTTATAGCTTCCTAAATAACTTTTTCATAGTTTCATTCTGTTTATACACTTTTTATGATTATTTTCCAGGTGAAATGTAACGCGACGAAGAACGACAAGTTCGAGCAGTTTGTGTGCGAGTGCGACCGGGTGGCCGCCGAGTGCTTCAAAAACCAAAGGAAGACCTTCGACAACGACCTTTTCGGCGACGTGGACATCGACGAGTGCTGCGGGGATAAGCCGACCAGCAAGTGCGAGGCGTGGACCGGAACCGGGTACCAGGCCAAGCCCGAGGCGACCGAGAAGCCGAAAGTCGTGAATCCCAAAACCTCGACTTCGACCGCCAAGTCTGCGGCGCCAACCAGCGGTGGAAATTTTTTGACGGTCGCCTTTTTGGTCGTCGCAGCACTCTTGTGTTTTGAGAAAAAGATGTGAATTAAAAGAAAGTAGTTTTATGAGGCGATAAAAATAAATGTTTTTTGAAATGACAGAATGTGTGCGTGTTTTAAACTAACGAGGTTACTTAGACTTTATTATCTATTTAAGTTCTATGTTTAAGTTGTAAGTTTTATTTAAGTGTTGTTTAAAACTATAAACCAAAAGTGGACTTTAAAATAACTTTTAGTGTCTCTTTCAACCTATCTAAACTATCTAAAATTCCAGTAAAAATTTTTGATTGAAGCTTAGTTGTCCGGTTTTAGTTCATTTAGGTTTTAGTAGTAATCTTCATAAAATTAAGAACCGTTTATCCCGCTTTAGGGTTTTACTTCTATTTTGAATACTAAGACGTACGAAAGTCAAAAAATTGTAGCCGTCACTTTTAATTCTAAAACGTTAAATAAACTATACTTTTACATTTTCAAAAATTTCTCAATCTATATTATTTGTTATGGTCGTAAAAAAACACATTCAAAACTATGACTTATAAGTTTATTTGTACAACTTTCATTTAGCTGGTTTCTTTTTTTTTATGTACTCAGGCTTTCGAATTCTAAATAGTGCCACCAGAACATATTGAAAATATTTTGTAAAGACCTTAATTTAAGATTGCCATCGAAATTGATTGCAAAAAAAGTTAAGTGTTTGCAATCGTTCTCGGGTCCAATAAAATAAGAAAAAAACCGAGTCACTCACAAAGGTTGTCCATAGGTTAAATTCTAAGAGTTCTTTTTTATTAAACCTTAATTTTTAATATATTGTATATATACTTAAAATTAAAAAAATTCTTAAAAATTTAAAGAAGAAAAACTTCTTAATTTCTTTTTAAGTTTCACTGCAGAAAATATTTCTCGATGACGGTAAATTTTTTCCAGATTTCGTTAGACCGCCGTTGTTTAATAATCAAACAATCAATAATAAAAACTGCTAATAAGGAAATGGCATTTATCATTTGGAAATTTCTGCAACTAAATTGAAAACAATACTGATAAATGCTTATCAAATTTAGTTGAAAACAAATTTAGTTATAAAGTTTTCTGTTTCAACATAAAGCTTACTTTTTTGTCAAAATCTTGATACATATCCAGCATTTTCTATAAAAAACATAATCCTGCTTGGATTGGTGTTGCTATTTGCTACCAATGAATCGAGAAGGCTTTCTTATAAGACAGTAAAAATGAAAAACCCGTTTTTCCAATATCTTTGTCGTGCATTTGTAAAAATTTTAAACATCTAATGGAAGCAGTCTTGATATTCATGGATTATTGCTGACCTTAAACTTATCTAAACTGTTTTGTGTTCAAAGAAAAAAGCTTTTTTTGCTCTCGACTATCCTACATAAAAATCTTAAAAGCTCAAGGTGTAAAGTACTGCGTGCGATAAAATACAAAGCTTCTGTTAGCAACAAACCATGTTTGTTATTATATTTTCATTAGCCATAAAGATTATTTGGTTTTTAAATACTTTTATTAAAATTTATTTCTTGATTTAGCTGTGTACTCAACTGTATTCATTTGCTCGCTTGCGGTTTCATTTACTATTACAGGCTATCAACGTTTGAAAGTTCTAAAACTCTAATATTGTATTGCGAAAAAGCGACTACGTGAGTTTTAGTGCCCGCAAGCTAGTAAGCAACAATAAACCCGCTTACTGTAATAATAGCAATCACACAAGCAATTAAGACTGCACCTGTAAGCAAGTGTATTCTCGCACCCAACCTGTTAATTAGCGGTAGAAGGTATCACTTCTCCCATGAGTTCAGGCATTCCGATTCGTTGCAGTGCAGCAACGTGACCAAAACAAGCGTATTTTTCGGTTTTTCAAACGGTCGTAGGTTAGTACCAGGTTAACTAAAATACAACTGAAAGCCAACAGAAAGTTTTTTGGCCAATGCCGGACTTGGAGCGCACGGTAAATTCTCTTGCACGTGAGGCTCGTTGTACCTGAGAAATGGCGGAAGTACACTTATTGGTTATAAAGTTCTCATTGCAATCTTACGGGAACCGCTCAGTTCCAACCCGCGATCATTTCCCACCCGAACAAATCCGAGAACTGCTTAACGACCAAGGCTAAGGGGTAACATTTATAGTAAAAAATAAATAATAAGCAAATTTGATCGCGGTTGGGAATTGTTAGTGTAATGAATAAAAGATTACGCGCTTTCCCTTAACTTAATTATTTATTTAGCTTTGGCGGAGCGGATTTACTAATCCAGCGACCGCATAGTGCAAACCACGATGTTTATAAAAAATTCAACCAATCCTAAACTAAACGTTAACTAAGCGCAAGTCATACTCAATTCTGGCGGCATAAAAGCGATCAACCGTGAAACAGGTCGTTTAATCGGTTTAATCAAAGTAACTTTATACCTCTACCAATTTTAATAAAGTTGTTTACACAGATTAGAACAATTAAACAATTTAAAAACATATAACAGTTTATTTTTCACAATAAAGAAATCAAAACTATAAAAGGGAACTAATTTATAAAAGAATCTTTTGATTTTCGAGCTACGCACATCTTATCTACTTTAATTGATTTTAGATGATGTGAAATACATTTAAATGAAAAATTAAAGATTTTAAGAAAATATTGTTAAAGTGATACTAAATTATAATTAATAAGAAAAAACTATGTAATATAACTTGCATTTAATTAAAGTAAAAAATAATTTTTATCTGGATAAACTAACTTGCTTAGTTTTAAGTTCTATGTTATCAACTTGGCATAAGTTTTATATAAAAAAAAAAAGTCTTAACTGTTATAAGCAAAGAGAGAAACCATAAAAAAAACTCTTAAACAAAAGTGTTCTATACTTTTAAATCTTTATATATCTTAAAAAATTACTTAAGAAAACTGTCATGCTAAAAACAATTTATTGTTTATCTTCTCAAGTTTTTAAAGATTTCATAAATTAGATAATAGAAGCTATTTACTAAGAAAATTCGCATTAAAAATGAGGCTTATTTAAATTAAGAACACACTTAACTTCAGTGAAACTGATCGTAGAAATTTTTTTGGCATAATTGATTAAAGAAACTTGAAAACTATTTACGCAACTAAATATTATTAAAAAAAAACAAGAAAAATGTTTTAAAGCTAAATATAAAAACGACCTTAAGCATTAGTAACTTTATACACTATTTAGAACTTTTGATGAATTAAAAAACATTTGAGCATTTCTTATTACAAAATATTTTAGTTAAATTTTGCACCACAATAATTATAAAGACCAATCGTAGTTTTGCATGGTTCTTTAGTCCATTCATCAGTATCAACGTTACAACAAGTTTTGCACGGACTACGACCTTTAAAGAAGATTATTTTGTTTCCATTAGATATAGACTTCCAATAGAATCTCAAGGAATTATAATGTGATTTCTTTAGTTTTCTACGAATTTTCTACATACAATGTCAAAAACTTCACAAAGACCACAGTATGCTTTCCTTGCACTAAACACAAACAGCTTATCTTTTACAGCAGCTAAATAGCGACTATTCTTATGATTTATCATATTAGGCATGGACACCCATTTGTCAGCAAACACATCATATGATTCTACTGTGTTTATCGGAAAGTTACCACCAAGCCCACCAGAGACAACAATACTTCCTTGAAAAACTGCACGGGCCGCAGCTCTTCCGATCTCCTTCACACAAGAAACTTCTTTGAGACTTTTCTCTCCCACGTAAAACTGCAAACATGAGTTTGTTGTTGTTGTTAGCCGTCTGTCGTCCAGGAGGGACACGTTCAAAATTCACCCGATCAAAATCCACCCGATCAAAATCCACCTAGTCAAATTTGAGAACCGTTTACCGATCGAGGGTAAGGGTTAGGGGTAACAGTGATAATGAAAAAAAATATGTAAACAAAAATCAAAAAAAAATTGTGGACTTTGTTAGTATACCCGTCCAGGGTGCCTCCTGTAACGTATATTTTGCCCGTAAACGCACAAGCGCAAAATCGGCAAGCTTACATGTCGGTTTGCGCCCCAAGTGCACTGGTGGAAGGTGAACATTTTTTAACGAACTTTGTCACGTGATCACAAATGTGAAGACCGCCAAACACGTGGACTTCTCCTTTTGAACAAACTGCTTTTGACATTCTTCGACTTAGTTTCATTGAGGAAAGCTCTTTCACACTTTTTAAACTGCTTCCACCGATTTCGTATGTGGTACTAAAAAGTTCATGAGGAGTCTTTGCATCCCGTTCATTACCTCCACATAACAAAATGTTACAATTGTTTTGACTACAATACCTACTTGTATACTAACTACTTGACTTGCCTTTAAATGTTTTATTTCTGTTTTCCATAACTTTTTTCAACAAGTAATATATTTAAATACAACTTTATAATATATATATATATCAACTTTTATGAATAAGAAACTGAACAGAAAGAAACAATCAAAGTTACTAATTAAATTGTATTAGTATTAGTTAAATATATTCAATGATATGTAAATAAATTGATAAGTCAAACAATTCCATTTAAAATAACTTAGCAAAAAATCCAATTTTAATCAAAAATAAGCTATGTTTTTATAAATACTTACCAGCAAAAGTGAAAGTTTCCAAAGTTAAGAATGGAACCCTTTGAGTCGTAACAATATTCAAAATTAGTTTTTTAACAATTTAAGTTGCCTTGTTTTAGTATTAAAAGTTTTATTTTTCCTGTGTGTTACTTTTTCGGTTATAACATTTTTATACACTTTTTTAATTTTCAATAAAAAAACTTACAAAACTACGTCATACTAGTTCAACATTATTGAAAAGCAAGTTAAACCTAACAAAAATGCAAAGCAGAATTCTCCCCATGGGGTCATTAGCAATAAAGGGGCACAGTGGGCCATAAGGTTATAACTTGAAACTCACACTAGATATTCTGAAGTTGATGATAAAGGAGGTCTTAAGCCTTTTTTAGTGGCAAAATTCTCGAAATTTTGTCTTGAAGCAGCCAAGGCTTTTTTAATTTCTTTAAAGGGGTCTTTTCAAAAAAAGTTTGGAAAACCGTGATGTAAAGTCTCCCGTTGTTAAATAATGTTTCAATTTAACAAAATAATCTAATTTCCTAATACTTTATTTTTGTTTTTAGCAGGGAATGCAGAGGAAACAGGATACCAATTGAAACACGTCCAAACAATAGACTCAGAACAAATGTCGAGTATTATCCTTAATCGATCTTACTCAAACAAATTTATTGTTTGGTTATATTAATGCAGACTCCCATTGTGTTTTTTATTTATATTTAAATTTTGAGATATATATTTAAAAAAGGTAAAAATTGATAAAGTCAGTTTTTGATAGCGTTGACCTTATTGTATTAGTATTTCAAATAGCATTTAAAAAAATGTAGTTTTTATTTATAAATGTTAAGTTGTTAACTAATTAATTCTAATTTGGTAATTTTATCATAAATGATAAAGAAAAAAACCGCTTATAACAAAAAGTATTAAACAAGTTCATTTGTACTTAAAAGAGCTGCAAGTAAGAGCTTTAATGTACAACTGTTTTGGAATAAAAGTCAAGTATAGTTTAATATTCAAAATTAGTTTTTCTCAAGCATAAAGTTTCAACGTAGGTAAATAATAACTAAAATAAACAAAACTAAGCATAATTTAAACTTAAAACAAACTAAGTTCTACCTACAATTTAAAAAAATAAAAGTAAGTTGAATTTAAACAGGACAGCTGCAATTAGCACAAGTTTAACGTTTTTTAGCTTTTAAATTTTATTTGGAAGTATGTAATAGATTAAAAAAAAACGGTCTACAATAGACTCCACATTTATTTTTAAGTATTTTTTTTTGAAAATTTTCAAATGTCACTATGAAAGTTTTATGGTTGATAAAGTTTAAATAATTAAAATGATAAAAAATAGATGCTATGTAAATATTATTCTGAGAAGTGAAAAAAACTTTATTTAAATATAACCAAATATTCATGCTGTTTAAGTATGATGGGTTAGGTAGGGATAATTTTAAAAGTTCTTTCCGTTATTTAATTTTTCCAGTTAGCATACAGGAATAAAAACTTTTAAAGGTTAAAAGCATCAAAATACTTATATCCAAATTAAATATGTAACTGAATAATCTATGGAACTTTGTTTGAATACAAATGAAATAGGCTAGCTACAAAATAAATAGACCCAACATAACTTGCTCCGTCTCTTGTTTAATATATTTGATCTGAATCTAGTTTTAATAACAAGAACCGGTTGATTTTTTACTAATAAGATCTGTCAAAATCTTAAATAAAAAAGTGCAGAATCTGATTGTTCACTACTTAGTGGTAATTTATATATGACATGATTCCAACTCCTTAATGCTACCAAGGATAAATAAAACAAAGCTTGGTTGATAAACTGTTTCAAAAATCGAGATTACACAAGTGGTAACTAGTTTATGTTTGAAAATTGTTGCAAGCATACTGTATATCAAAAACACTTTGTTTTTAAAAATTCTAAAACAAGCAAAATACGTTTATATTATTGTTTTTATTAATTTACTAGGGTGTTTTTTATACACGGTATACAATATACACTGATTAACTTTAAAGTTTTTACTCTATTTCTACTAGTTACAACCACAGTTGCTAGATTTTATAAGAAAAAATCGCTAAAGTTTACAAAATTAAAACAAACAATTGTTTATTCGTTGTTTATTCATGTTCAGAATTCTGATTTTTTTTAAAATTCTAGCAACCCTGGTAATAACATAAAACATGAATGCTGAATATTCAAGTTACTCATATTCCATGTGTTTTGATTATATGAAAGTTTGAAATTTTATTGTATTATTGTGTTCTTGAATCGGTCCAGATAGAAAGTAATAAAGTACTACATGGTTATTTTAAGTTGCATTTTAAACTATAAATATAAAAGATATAAACATATTTATTAATTCATTTTTTTAAGGTTACTTAATTTTTATTTATTTTGCTTTTGATAGCTACAATCCACACTAAATTAGATACACCTGAATTTAATATTTTATAGATTTTTTATAAATATATTATATTTTTTTATTTAAATAAGTAGTTTTAACAAAATGTTTCCATAGTATTATATATGTATTATATATCAATTACAAAATAATCTATTTTTTGTTAAATAACTTCTACAACTTTTTGAGCTTGTAAGGTAAATAATAAGCTAAAAAAATTATAATGATATGGTCATCATTATATGTATATATACTTACAGTACATACTAACAGTCAGTATTTTTGATAACTTTATGTTAAATATTGAAAAATTAATACTTTTACAACCATTTTTTTCAAATGTTCTTTGACATATGTTAACAAAAAGAATAAAATAATTTCTGTAACTGATTAGATAATCAAAAGTTTAAATGCAGTTTTAATGATGTTGGTTGCAAATTCACACTAATGTTGGTTTCTGATAAAAAATACTTAACTAAACATTTAAAAAACAAAATAATATAAATCAGAGTTTCCCAAAGTGGACCATGACAGATGTTCAGGATGCATTGAGCAGTAAAGGAGCCACAGGGGGGCTATGAGGTCATAATTTGAAACTTGCACTAATTATTCTGGTATTGAAGATGAAGAGCAAAAAAAAAAAAAACTCTCAAGTGTTTTTAATTATAATTTTTTATGTAATCATGTTAGGGGGGGTATAATTTGTTTAAAAGAGGCCATTTGTAAAAAAAAGTTTGGGAAACCCTGATATAGATTATCTATTTTAATTGGTAGGAGTTTTCATAATACAAAAAGCGTGGCACATTAGATATTTATAGAAATTTTTTTCAATAGAATTAAACTTTATGTTTTACATAAATAATGCTCTAAAAGTTTTAGTTTCGACTAGTACAAACTTTTAATTTTTTGTATAAGGTTCAGTAGTTTTGGTAAAATAAATTCAGAAAAAATGTTTAGTATTATCCTTTTCCAGGCTGCACGGGTCAGGCTATATCAGGTTAAGTTAGTTTTTTTAGAAAAGTTGGAAAAAGTCAAGTTAAGTCTTTTTTTTTGGTCAGATGGACAAAAAGTCAGTTTGTTTAATTTAAAACGAGTGTGAAGTTAGCTTAGTAAGTTTTTAAAGAACTTTAAAAAATGTCCAAATCCAAACTTTAGATGCAATTATTTTCCTTATCGTAATAGCTAAATAAAAACTTTTTATTTTATTTTAGAGAACGGTCCTTCTGTTTAATTAAAAAAAATTCCTAGAATTCCTAATTCCTAATTCCGAAATAAGGCCAAATAGTACGAAATATGAGTTTTGTTACCGATTTTTACTTAGCTCGAATTAAAAAAAAGTAAATTTTTTTTTTTTAAATTTTCATATATAAATGTGAATAATGTAATACAATTTTTTTTTCATTTGTTAATATTTTGTTTTATTTGGCCTTATTCCCGAATGAGGAGTTTTTATTTAGCTATTAAGATGAGGAAAATAATTGGATCTAAAGTCAGAATTTTTTTTTATTCTTGAAAAACGTTACTAAGCTAACTTCACACCCATAAGTTAAAATGGCAAAAAGTAAGTATTTTTAGGTCAAAATGGTAAAATGTCAGAATTTGTTTGTACTATTTTAGAAAAATCCTTAATTTTTAAAGCCTTAAAATGATAAAAATATGACAAAAAGCTTTATAGTCGGAAAAAAATTGAAAAATTTGTCTTGAAATTTACTTATAATATCATTAAATTCCAAACTCTTCTAAATGTAAAATTAAATAAAAAAATCATCTATAAAGTCAGACTAAAATTTCAAAATTTTTCTGAAAACATGTTGAACTAATACCATATAATAAAATTAAATATTTTATGTAATAAGTTCATACGTATGATTTACTTCTTTAAATAATGAGGGATGCCACTTCACTTGGAAACATGGGTTTTGACAATTTAGGCAAAAAAAAACCTGGAAAAACCTTAAGTTTTAGAAATTTTGAAAAAAAAAACTAACTAGAAAAACCTGGAATTTTAACAATTTACACATGTTCAGTGGTAAAATTTGGAATTGAATTTAAAGATCTATCATATAAATAAAAAAAGTTTTATCATCAAATTATTTTATTAAAAAACATATTTAAATTAGCTCAACAGTATCTTTAAGTGTTAATTAAAATATTTAACACAGTTTCTTACCTTACCTTACACTTAATTTTAAACTAAAAATAAACCTAAAAATATGTACGTTTAAAAACTTGAAAGAATTTTGGAAAAACTGGAAATTTTTTTGTAAAAACTAGTGGCAACCCTGTATGATTTTTAAGAGCTATTTAAACTTTAGTAATAAGTAAAAACAGATTACAGTATTTAATTTTGTAAAAAAAGATTTATAACAAATAATTGGAGAAAATATTATATAAAACAGATGTATGGTTTACTTCTATATAGTTATTATTAAGTTTGTTATGTAATTAAGAATAGAAAAGTATTTAATCATATTTTTATTGAAAAATTTTGATTTTAAATACTATGAGAATGTGGATAGTTTATAAAATAGAACATGGTTAAGTTTACTTATTTGTAAAATTTATAGGACTACTTACGTTTTTAAAATAAATAAAAAGTATTTTTTTTTGTTACAAACTTGATATAACCCTATCATCTCATTTGTAACAAAAAAAATCTTATTAATTTAAAAAACTTGAGTAGTTCTACAAAATTTTAAATAAAATTCAACTTATAAATAAAAATATGAATAAATACTTCTATATTCTTATATACTTAACAAACTTTATAATAACTCTAATAAAGTAAAACAAACGTCTGTTTAATTTAATAGTTTCTCCAATTATATGTTATAAATATTTATAATACAAAATTAAATAGTATAATCTGCTTTTACTTGTTCCGAAAGTTTAAAAAACTCAGAAAAAATTATATAAAGAAGTAAACCACAGTCATAAAATTATTGCATAAAATACTAAACTAAGTGCTTTATTATAAAAAAGTTTATATCTTAGTTAAACACAAAGCAGTTTTACTAAAAAGATTTACAAAATACACTTTTGTGTATATATCAAAGCTTCAATATGGAAAAGTTTTTGCCACAGATCATAAATAATAAAAATATTTCATACAACAACTATTTGTTCAAATAAGGTATTAATTCAACATGTTTCCAGAAAATTTTTGCATTTTTAGTCTGACTTTATAGAGGATTGTTTTATTTAATTTTACCTCAAGAAGAGTTTAGAATTTAATGATTTTCTAAGTAAATTTTTAAAAAAATTTTGTGATTTTAGTCTGACTTTGAAATATTTTTCTTAATTTCACCATTTTTAAGCTTTAAAACTTAAAAAGCTTTGTTAATTAGAACTGACAAATTCCTACATTTTGCCATTTTAACTTAACAAACTGACTTTTTGTCATTTTGACTCCAAAAATTGACTTAATCTGAATTTTTCCAATTTTTCAAAAAAAAAAAGACTCAACCTGATCTAGCCTGTCCCGTGGCAACCCTGGTAAAGGATATTGCTAAACATTTGTTCTGTATCTATTTTATCAAAACTGCAGAACCTTATATAAAAAATTAAAAGTGTATTACTTTAAATAAGGCTTTTAAAGCATTATTTATGCAAAAACATAAAGCTTAATTTTATTTAAAAAAATTTCTATAAATATCTAATGTGCCAAGCTATTTGTATTATGCAAACTTTTACCAATTAAAATAGATAAACTATATTAGGGTTTCCCAAACTTATTTCGAATGGCCCCCCTAAAACAAATTAGAAAGCTATGGCCCCCTCTAACATGATTACTCAAAAAACTGCAATTAAAAACACCTGAGAGCTTTTTTTTTTTTTATCTTCAACTCAAGAATATTTAGTGTAAATTTCAAATTATGTCCTAATGACCCACTATGGCTCCTTAACATGGCCCACTTTGGGAAACTCTGATTTATATTATTTTGTTTTTTAAATAATAAATAAGATAAATAGTTTTAAAATAAGCACTACCAAACCAATATACAGTTCTTAACTAAGATCTTCATGCAATCTTATTTATATAACATTTTGTTTTCAATCCATATCTGAATTTTTTATCTTAAATTCTAATTTACACGAAAATAACAAGTTAATCCAGACTTGGTATTTTTCAAAAATGTTAGAACCCATTTTTTTGCAGCTTAAAAAAACATATGCAAACAAAGACTATAAAATTAAATCAAAAAAAAAATAATTAGCTGTTTAAAAATACAATTTACAATATGAAAAATAATTCTGCACTAACCCGAGTTTAAAAAAGTTTTAAAGCTACGTTAAAACTAAAATTGAATTAAATACTTCATTGCCCCTATTTGATCACCACAAAAACAAAACAGTAATTTCAAATTTTTAAAAAGCCAAACTTTTCAATAAAATATTTTTAAAATGTATTTAAACAAGATCAAAATCATCAAAGTTTTAAGCAACCTAAAAAAATGCAGTAGAATGAAAAGTTTTATTATAAGTTATGAAGACATTAATCAACGACGAAGCACTTTAAAGATAAAATAATTAGAGCACCAGAGAAAACTCCACCTTATTTTATTAAGCATGCTATTCCATCATCAGTATTTCCTTTATTATTAATTTTTTATTGCTCCTTAGCATTGTCAGAAGTACCTAAACAATAGAAAACATCTTATGTAATTCCAGTATACAAAAAAGGTATCAAACACGACCCATTAAATTATAGGCCAATATCCTTAACCAGTACGTTTTCCCGAATTTTTGAACACATTATTTCCCAAAAAATATTTAATCACCTCTTCGACTTTAATTTATTAACACCAAAGTAATTTGACTTTTTTCCCCACCGATCATCAGGAATTCAACTATTGACATGTTTACATACTTGGTTAATAACTTACTTGAACAATGAATTAGTCACAGTGGTCTATACTGACATCAAAAAAGCTTTTGAATCTGTGTCACATATATAACTATTAAAAATTATGACTCAATATGGTTTTGATGATAACTTAGTGGATTGATTAAGCAAATTTTTAAATAGTAGGACACAAAGTGTACTCATTAACAACACATTATCAGATCCTCTGAAAATTATAAGTGGAATACCACAAAGTGGAGTCATTGGTCATCTTCTTTTTTGAATTTACATCAACGATATTACTTTTAATACTCACATTCAAAGCGAAATAATTCTATTTGCAGATGACGCAAAAGTATTTAGCAAGTCAGAAACTTCTTTACAAATAACATAAGATAATATTCATGAATAGCTAAAAACAAGAAAACGATCAATAAAAATAAACCCTTCCCTAATAACCTTTTAATTAATAAAACTAAAATACCAGCAGTTACATTTTTTAAAGACTTAGGAATACATATATCTGAAAATCTAAAATCGAACGAAAATGTAAATTATTTATATAAAATTGCTAAAAATTCATCATATTAAATACTTAAAATTTTTAAGACCAATTCTGCTCGTATTCTTACTAAATTATTTAAAATCTACGTTCGCCCTAAACTCGAATACAATACCCCAATATGGTCACCCTATTTAAAAAGACATTATTGGGATTGAGTCTGTACAGAGAAATTTTAACCATTTTGTTTGTAATAGATGCAACATTTCAAATACCTCATACAAAGATAGATTGGTAAAGCTCAGATTGGAGTCTCCAGAGTATAGAAGATGGCAGTTTGATTTGATAACATTTTTTGAAATTGTTAATGGTTAATAAACAATTGTTCAATCAGTATTTTGTTTTTTCTAAGACCAATTATAATTTGAGAGGAAATGATAAAAAAAAAATGTAAATACAATTTTATAACAGTCAGTGGCAAAATTCTTTTTTCTGCGAAACAATAAATATGTGGAATAGGTCACAGCAGGATGTGGTTTCGTGTAGGAGGGTGAAACATTTTCGATTAAAACTAAAAAAATAGATTTAAATAATATAAACACAAGTAAAACACAGTGATTATCGAAATTATAATACTAATATCACTAAGTATAATTTTTCTTCCCTACGCCTTCCCCCTAAAGATTATAAGTTGTTATATATAATTTTTGTAAATGTATAATCTTTTATAGTCTATGCATAAGTTTTTATATGAGAATTTTTTTCGTTTTGATTTTTGTGCATACTAAGTTATAATTGATCATACCAGACTATTTGTTTGTAATTTTTTACTATGTTATGTTTAATTTTTTAATTTTTATTGAATGTAATTTGTTTGTTTCTTTTTTCGTGTGTATTGTTTAAGCGGCTCAGGTTTTAATGCCCTAGTCCATCTTCGCAAAATAAACTACAATAGTAATAATAAATTAAAGCAGTTTTAAAGTGTAAAAATTTAGAGTTTAGTACACATACTACATGATATTAGTCAAAGAAAAGTGTGTATAGTTTAGAATACTTATTAACAATTTGTAGTAATTAAATGCACACATTACAATCCATAACTAAATTTTTATTGATTTTAAAATATTTTTTCAGTTTATGTTCCATTTGAAATCTTTATTTATATTTATAAAGTTTATTTGATACTCAATATACTAAAGCAAGTATCAGAAAACACAATCGTTTAACTAGAATTTTAATTCTTAGTTGCAAAATTAATTGGGCAAAGTTAACACAGATATATTTTGTTTTTGTATAGTCGATAAATCAATAGCTTACCCTACGTTTGTCTTTTTAGTTCTTCTAAGATATTTAGAAACTGTTAGAAGGCAAAAATAAAATACATAGACTAGTGCTTGATAAGTTGATATTAGTACAAAAATCTATAAACTTAACAAATAAATTTTATCCAACAGAAACTTAATACTAATGCAATGAACTCAAGCACATTTAACACTGAGTGGCCTGCAGTTTTTGCCGGAAGCGAAAGTCTTCCGGCTTTGAACAACACGAAGTCCACTTGTTTCGGAAACTCCTTGCTCCAGGTCTTCAACCACACTCCAGCCCTGCTCAACCGTCTGAAAAGTGCGCCAAGCAATTGCTGCTACTTTTTTTCTTCCTGTTTGAACTGCGTGCTGAAAGGGTATGTTGACGTTTTAGAGCGAGGCCAATTGGAGGGAGTCGCTTCTTTGAAAGTCGACAACCTCATCGAGTACATGATGAGGAGGAGCTCGATGTTGTTCGGTCATCACAACGACTCGGACGAGCTGTTGACGCACGTGGTGAACAAAAAGGTCTCGTCATCGCAAAACATCCTGAAAGAAATATTCTGCTGCGACAACCACTACTCGTACACGTGCACGCGTTGCGGCAACGAGTGGCAATCGGAAGCGGACCAGTTTTTGAGAGTCGTGGCGCAAACGGGTGCTGCCGATCTCAACCTCCTGCTTTATTGCGAGACGGGCGGAAAAATCGTTGAGCGCACCTGTAACAAGTGCCGCAAGGTGAGCAAAAGCACGGAAAAACTCGTCATTGACAAACTGCCTCCGGTGCTTACTTTAAAGCTGCCGAGCTTTGACAATGTGAAGGACAGAGTGCGTTTTCATGAAATAATAGACTTTGGGGCTGTTATGAACGCAAAGAAGTATGAGCTGTATGCTGTGGTTGTTCATGTACCAGGACATTACTATGCCCATTGCAAAGCGCCTAACGGACAATGGAATACGTACAATGATCTTGTGGTCAGTAAAGTTTCGTTGAGCGACGTTTTGTGCTGCAACGCTTCGACAATCTACTATAAAGAAAGTAAGTTACTTTAAAAAGACTTAATACAAAATTACAGTTAATTCACAGATGAAGAATTTATAAAATATATTTTTTAATACAGTTCATCTTAAGAATAGAAATACTTAAAAAAAAAAACTAACAGAACAAAATATATTTTTATAGCAAAACAACATTTATTAATGTCTAAAATTACTTCAACACTTTTTTTAGTAGCCAAGAACAAAGAAGAGGGTTATGGTTGTGTAATGATGTGATAGCATGGATGATAATTATGTTCTTTTTAGCTGCCTGCTTGAATTTAGGTTAAACATAGTTATTATTTTTTAAAGTATACTTACGGGCATTTACTTTTTTTTTTGTGTTGAACATGCATTAGAATTTGAAATAATTTTGATTTTACCCTTAACATTTATAATGTGTATTTCTGCTTATCGATTTTTCGAATTTATTAGGTTCACATTATTTATATTTTTATGTCAATATGCATTCTATAGATTTTACATGTGCTATAAACTTCATCACTGTCTGAAGTTCAGCATCACTTCTTTTCGAACGATCATGTCTTTTCTGGAATAAAAAATTAGGCACTATTTTTATTTCTTTATCGCACTTCGATGTCTTGAAAAAGAAATTTTATGACGCTATTTTCTTGTCTTTTAACTTAAGCGTTTTACTTTAGAGTGTAGATAGACAAAATTTTATTTACAATGGACTACTATCAACTTCAGAAAAATAACGGAATTAGTGATAATTGTCTATTAATAATTAAAATTTTGTGTAGACATATAAATATGGTTGGGTGAAACTTTTATTTCGAAAATCCTTTTTATATCTCAACATAGATTACACCAGGCAACTATAAGCTTGTTGTATATCTTTAATGTTGATTAAGAAAACTAATATCTTAATTTTTTCAGAAAAAAAAAGAAAAAAAATATTAAGTATATCAAACATAATATGAATTTTAGCTAAAATCAACTTAACAATAAGTGGTGTAACGATATCTGCACATATCGCTCTGAAGAGAGTACAAAAAACGCAAAAAAACACGACTACGGTATAAAAATCACCACGAGAGAGATCAAGCGTGGTAGTTGAGTCGTTGTAGTCGTGGTAGCCGTAGCGTGGTTGCGTTCGCGTTAATATTAGTTAGCATTAGTTTGTTTTTTTGTAGGGGTAGGCGTATGTGTTTATTTTTCGAGCACTACTTTTGATTATGTTTAAGACATACTTTTGAGTCGTTTACTAAGCATCATTTTGTAATTCGGCATTGATTCATATTCTTGCTAATCTTCTTAACTTTCAATTAGCGAGTCGCTTAGTTTCTTTTCTAAGATCCTAGATTTTTACATACATTGTACAACAAACATTGAGTGTTAACTCATATTTGTTTACTTACTAGAATTTAACCTACTTAAGCGTAACTTATATATCTAGCATTAATTTATAGGGTAGACTATATAAGACCTTTTGTATAATACGTTTAATTTTAACACACACTCACTAACACGATTAGTAACACTAATCACCTATATTTGAGTATGAGCACTAGCAGCAAGAAATCCATAATTGTGTCAGTATACGACCGCTCGAGGTTAGTTACTGATGGTGAAGAGGGTATGGATGCTAGTTACCACATACCAACTATAACCCCTGAGCTGATTAATTTAAGAGAAGATATTGTAAGAGGTGAATTTGTTGTGGTAAGAAAATTGTTAGCTAAATAAACTCCGGAGTACTTCTAGTTAAGATCTCATTAAAATTAGCATATAGCAAATAAACAAGTTTAAATACAAAACAGTGATATAAAGTTTTAGTTAAAACAAATAAATCGATTTTTCAAACTTATTAGGGCTCGTTCACATTATTTATATTTTTTATTTCAGAATGCATTCTATAGATTTTATATGTGCTCTTCATCACTGTCCGAAGTTCAGCATCACTTATTTTCGAACGATCATATCTCTTCTGGACAAGTGTGAAATTAGCTTGGTAATGTTTTTCAAATATTTTTAAAAAATGTTAAACTTTAGACCCAACTATTTTCCTTATTTTAAAAGCTAAACAAAAACTTTTTTATTTATTTTAGACAACGGTATTTTGGCTTTAATTATTTCGGAATTAGGCCAAATGCAACGAAATATTAACAGTTGAAAAAAATAATTCTGTATAACATTTCTCACATATAAAAAATACATATATAATTTAACTTTTATTTTAATTCGAGCTAAGTAAAAACTGATAACAAAACTTATATTTCGTACTATTTGGGATTATTTCGGAATTAGGAATTCTAGAACAAGGCTAAAGAGTACAAAATATTAAGAGTCGAAAAAAAAAGTTGTACAGAATTCATTTACTAATAAATATGAATATTAAAAAAAAAATCATTTATTTTTTTCTTAATTTTTTATTGAATTCGAGCTTAGGAAAATTAATAAAAAAACTCATTTCTTCAAGGGGCCCAGACTAAAAGTCAAACCCCAATCCAATGGACTTTAAAAAAAAGTTAAAGACTAAGGACCGTTCTCTAAAATTTAAAAAAAAAATATTTTGCTATTAAGAACATAATAACAATTGGGTATAAAGTTTGGACATTTTTTAAAAAGTCTCGAAAAACGTTACCATGCTAACTTCACACTCGTCTTAGGCACTATTTTTATTTCTTTATTGCACTTCGATGTTTTTAAAAATAAAGTTATTTTACGCTTTACTCTTGTCTTTTAGTTTAAGTGTTTTAATATAGAATGTCAATATTGATTATAATTTAAAATTTAATTTATCAAATCAAAGTTAATTTTTTTAAATGGGCTACTACTAGCTTCAAAAAAAAACAACAAAATAATATAGTACTATACAACATAGTTTTCTTTAATTAGAACTTTGGAAATTTAAAACTGTATTAATGCTTACTTTATTAAACTCTAGACCTTAGTTACTTTTGTTCGTTGATTACTAGATTTTTTTAAGTAATTACGGCCGGCAAGGAAAATTGGCCTATCTTTTGTAAAATGCTTTTACGGCTCATACAATTCAGTCCAAATCAGGTTCAAGTTTTTTTAGTATCCGAACTATTTTTATAACAAAGTATTCTACGGTAACTGATTTATGTCCAATTAAATCTACCTTTGTAACGACTATAGAAATTAATATTGCTCGGCATAATTTTTTTTAAGTGAAATTTTTGGAAAATGTTCTGTTTTATTAAGCTTAATGTTTCATATTGCTTGTTTAAAACAATACTTCCTTAGTTTAATTTAACAACAATTTTAAGTATTTGATGCCTGCGGCGCGAATAACTTGTTATAGAAAAATTGGTCTTTTTAAAAAATATTTGTTGTTTAAAAACTTCTTTTTCGGTTTTTAATCAATTTTTTCTTTAAGTCTTAGCTTTTAAACCAACTAAATTAATTATGTACTATATCTACGTAAAAATGAGCTTATTTTGATTGTAACTATGAAGTTTTTTTTTTCTAAAACAAGTGTTTTATTATTTTTGTAAAAATAGAGGAGTTAAAAAAAAATTTTTTAACGACTAATAAATACTTGCTATTACACAAAGACTGGTGTGAGTGTTTAAAATAATACAGGGTAAAATACATTTGTCTTACTGTATAATTTAAAATCAATATAATCTAAAATATGTTTAAATGCATATTTATCAATTGTCTTTTATTCTATTTTTAAACACCTCCTAAAAAATATTTTAACTTAATATCTACCGCTATAGGACTTTTAAAAATTGATTTTTAAACATGTATGTAAAATACACTTTCAATAAATTTATCTTCATTAAGAATGTAGTATGAGAATTAACCAAAGATTTATAATTATAAATATTATTAACCAATTTCAGAAATAAAAGAATTTAATAACGAACAAAAACGAAAACTGACACAGATACTACAATATTCGAGTTATTAGCTCAAATGTCTTATATAAAAATTGATTCATCTGAACCAATCCCACTAAAGAACTTGTAATTATTTTAAATGTTGTGTTCTACATTTTTAAAATGACTAAATTATCAACATTTTTGAAAATGGAGAGATGTAAATTTGAATATATATTAATAACCAGACAAATTATCAATAAACTTTGTAAAAAAAAGAATTTCTGAACGAACAAAAACTTATGCAGATACTAATAAGTTGAAGTTATGGGCTTAAATGTCATTATAAAAATTGATTCAACTTGATCATAGCATTAATGATCAAATATCTTTTTTACAAAGTTTTACATTTTAATACAACTAAAATTCAACATTAATAAAAACGAAAAAATTACTATATATTATTAACTAAAATAATTATCAAACAACTTAAGAAAAAAAAAGAATTTAAGACGAAAAATAAACAAAAACTTATGCAGATGATAATTAATTTAGGTTTTGTGCAATACCTCTGAGGAATTCCATAACAGTTCTTTGATTGCGCCCGGTTACAATTGATTTTAATCTTTCGTCTAGGTTTTTGTAATTTTTCTGTTTCTTTTTATGAGGTTCACCCGAGTTCAATCTTTCGATTTGATTGCTTCGACTTTTTTGCTCTTTCATTAATTTATCAATACATTTAAACATTCCAGGTTTGGCACACTGCTTGACAGCTTTGAACCTTCTGTGCCAACCCTCCACACAATTGTTAGTCCGAAAGCAGTTTGAGAGTGTTCTTTTATTAACATTCAAAGTGGTTGAGCGTCAACACCATTGCTACCAATATAGGTACTAAAAAAATACCTAATAATTGGTATCGCTTCAGTTGGACAGTCGTTTTGCCGAAGCAAAAGATCTGCAGCCTCAATTACCCCTTCCACCGGCAAAAACGCAAGAGCTGAAATGTGTTTTATATACAGTGCAAAAGAAGTTTTTTGGTAGACTTAATAATAATAAAAATTTATATGTACACTGTAGACATGTTATTTTAAGGTTGATTTAAAAAAAAAAAAAAAAAATTTAATTAAATCTATAATAGAAAAAAACTTAAAACATTTCTAAATATTTTAAGTTTGCAGACTGAAATAAATAACTATATTTATGTATAAAAATTACCTTAGCAAGGCAATTAAAGTCTTCGTCCCAGTATTTTTCACAGCTGTAAAAAATAACATTTGGATCTTTTTTGAATGTTTTACAAAAATATGAATAACCTCCATTACATGCGACAGAGTTATTCCTTTGATTTTTTGTGAATTCAACTGCCATATTTGTGTTAATTTTATGAATATAAATTAAGATTAATGATCTAAGATTTTGTTAATTTAATAATGTTTCCAAAAAAAAAAAATAACTTTTAAGATGACTAATATGCTTTATAACTTCTTAATTAAAATTATATTTACATTTTATTTTTTATAATTTCCTCTAAAACTATAATTGTTCTGGGAAAAAAAAAACATAAATCAAAAAATATCCAACTTCTTAAAGTAAGTAGCAGCTACATCATATATCTGTTCTTTGTTACGAAAAAATCTAATTACATTGCTTCCTCGGTAATCCAGCCTTATTAGGCAAGCTATTTTTGAAATTACGGCCGGATTAGCCTTTGGCTGGATAAGAACAAAATATTGCTTTTTTTTATTAATCTACCTTAATTATACTATGCATGTATACAAAATAAAACGTATAATAAAACTTCTGATATATTTACTTATTTAATTTTATTCAAAGAACAAAATAATTAAAACAGAATATAAAGTTTGTTTCTTGTAAGTATCATTTTTATAAAGTTCAAAATTAATAAAAAAAGACTACACTCTTAACAGTTTAGCTAATTTAAGATTTCTTTCAGAAAAAGATAGAATGGAAGTTTGTTTGACAGAGCTATCTCGTTTCTTAGCTGAAAACACACGGATTTGGATGAGTTTTGACTCATCTTCAGGTGTGGCTTCTGTTTGGCAACGACAGTAAGCTAAGTAATCATCCATTTACTGCATGGCTTCTGTGTGAGAAAATGTACACTCAGAAGGCTGGGAAACATCAATTTCGTCTTAAATACCATCATCAGCCTCTTTTTAGTTATCTCCATGATTATAAAAATTCCTCACTCGTCCATACGCTCATAGCCAGGACCATTACAACACATCCAGTTTTGAACATCATCTTCTGTAAATGTGACATTTAATCTCGCAAATTGCTGTATAAGCTCGTTATGTTGAGTTTATAACTATTTATTGTAACTAAGCGCGAAAACTATGAAATAAAACATAAGTTTGGAAGAAATACTAACATTATAACTTAACAATATATTGCTTGCTTCGTTATAAAAAAACAATACTTTTTTTTTGAGTAAAACAGTGATTTTAGCTAAATTAAATAAGTCTACTTCTTGACTGAAACCAGCCGGATTAGCAAGGAACCGGATTAGCAATGACTGGATTAGCGAGAAAGTAGTGTGTAATAAACTACAGAACGTTCACTTAATTAATATTAGTTATATTAGTTCTGTTTCAAGACAAAAAAACGTACTTGTATGACTTATGGAAAGTAAATTTTAAACTATATACAAATTTTAGTAGTCTGAAAACTAAGTAGTTTTATTATAAACATAAACTGCTTCTAATAAATTATTTATTACCAGTGTTGCAAGCGTTATATTTTTTATACCACCTAAAAGCTAATTACTTGATAAAAGTTTTTTTAATTTGTTTGTTTAACTTAAAATTTAACGCTCAAGCAGTTGATTAAAAACATAGCATTTTGTTTTAATAAGTATGCTCTTTAAAATTTTGATGTGGTCTGACCAGTATTAATAACTATCTATCATTACTCTGAAATACTTTATCATATTAACAATTGCTTTATCTATTTTGACTTCAAAACTGATATTTTTTCATAACACTCTTGTAATTGTTGAATTAGTTTAATTCTACTTTTATCTAGTTTATTTATGTTACAATACCAAACAATGTTCTTTAATTATTCTTAGTCCTTAATTATATTTAACTATTGGAACTTGAGTTATAGCTAACCGAGCGAATTTTCTTTAGCAAAGGACTAAATTTTCGTATTCACTGGTCGTAATATAAAATATAAACATGCTCTCGAGCCACACTTTTACAAATATGGGCCACAGTTTGCCGAAACCTTGTGTAGATCATTAAAAAAAAGTTATCTTAGTGTAGCAGAGACATTTCTAGGTTTTTTCAAATGGAGAACTATTTTTTGCTTTAGTTTAAAATGATTCTTCTTTTAACAATAAATTAAAGTTATCTTTTAAATAAATAAGCATCTACCAACTGTTAGCATATTTGTTAACCATAGTATTTAAATACATAATGTTAAACTATCAATAACGTTTTTCAGTCAAATATCTAATTATTTTTTGTCTATTTCATAAATAGTTTCTCATTTAATAACCTTGTTAGTTAAGATAAATTTAAAAACTATTTAATTTATCAAATGTTGTTAATATTTCATTATCTAATAGCAAAATATAAAGAAAAGACATAACTGATTTGAAATATAAAAGAACACGAGATAATTGAAGTTAAATGGCAAATTAAAGATCATGTAGTAATGTCACTATATAGAGGTCGTGTTTGAATAGTTTTGTAAAGTCTAAGGTCTTTTTTAATGTATAAGAATCAAAACTGTAATAATAATAAAAAACACACGTTATAAACATTATATATAACTTTAATAAATATGTAGTTAGAAGTAAAGTTGCCATATATATAGTTGTAAATAACGCATAAGTTAATGAAAAGTCTTTTTTACAAACAAAGTTTCAAAAGTTATAAGCAATGAAAAGAAAATAATTTTCTTACTAGCGCATATCACAAAAACAAACCTTTTTTACGATAAAATAAAATGTTTGCATTTTGTTATTGCATTTGGTTTTTAAAGCATTTTTAATACTCGTTGTTTTAACATTTACAATTTTGGAAAGAAAGCACAAGCGAAACAAGTAAAATTTTATAAATACACAGCTTTTTTGGTTAACACACGAAACTTTCTTTTTCTCTTTTTCGTCTTTTTTCATCGTCGCACAGGCTCCATTAACCAGTCTAAACACGCCCCTGCTGTTAGGTACAGCTTATTGAAAATGAAAACAATAAAAACTTGTTAAATTAATAATTTCTCTCATTAAAAGTCAATATAGTTTTTTTTAATTGTTAAACGTTATTCAAACAACTTTTTTGGTCGAAATATATGAGGTAATATGAAATTTTAAACTTATAAAGAACGGAACTTGATTGAAACTTATAATCAATCTTTCTTTTAAATTTTACATGTACAAAAATTTAACGGATTATAATTTATGCACAAAACTAATGATCTGAACTAACCGTATAACATATATAAAGACTGATAATTATTTCATTTAGAATATTTATGAACTGGATTGAGTCGAATGAGAATTCATTCGAGTGATAATTTACCTGGATGGGAATTGAATGTGAGGGAATTTATCGGGTGGGGTTTGATTTGGCCGGTATTTAATTCGTGTTGGAATTGTGCGGGTTGGATTTGATTCGGGTGGGATTTGATCGGGTTGGATTTGATTCGGGTGGGATTGGATTCGGGTGGGATTTGATTCGGGTGGGAATTGATCGGGTGGGAATTAATTGGGTGGGAATTAATTCGGGTGGGATTTGATCGGGTTGGAATTGATTTGGGTGGGATTTGATTCGGGTTGGATTTGATCGGGTGGGAATTGATTCGGGTGGGAATTGATCGGGATGGATTTGATTGGGTGGGATTTGATTCAGGTGGGAAATGATCGGGTGGGATTTGATTTGGTTGGGAATTGATCGGGTGGGAACTGATCAGGTTGGAATTGATTCGGGTGGGATTTGATCGGGTTGGAATAGATTCGGGTGGGATTTGATCGGGTTGGAATCGTGTGGGTGGGATTTGATCGGGTTGGAACTGATCGGGTTGGAATCGTGTGGGTGGGAATTGAGTGCGGGTTGGAAATGTTAGTATACCCTCTTAAGTATATAATGTCGATTAAAAAACTAAAAAAGAAATTTTATTAAAAAAAATTAAAACAAAAAGAAGAAAAAACAACATATATTTCAAGCAGAAATTTCAAATTAAAATAAAATTAATTTAACTATAAAAGGTAATTAAAATGTTAGCTAAGTAAAATCCGGAGTACTTCTAGTTAAAACTAATAAAAGTATGGAAGTAGAATATAACAAATAATTAAGTTTAAATAAAAGTTTTTTTTTATTAAGTTATAGTTAAAACAAAGTAAGCCAAAAAAAAAAAAAAAAACTTCTTATCATTTGTTTAGGTTAACACAGCAGAACCTTGATAATAAAATCTGATAAAGTCAGTTCAATTGATAGCTTTGACATTATTGTATTGGTATTTCAAATATTATTCAATGACATGGTTTTTTATTAACAACTATTTTGCTAACAAAAAGTATCCGTGGTGTACGACTCTATAACCGAAAGGTTCTTAGTGCGCCATATTCTTTGTTAAGTATTCAAAACTTTTTTTATCGTAAACTATAGTAGTTGTTAACAAATTGATACTAGTTTGGAACTTTTATCAAAAATAATATTTAAAAATGTGTTCAAAAAGCATTCAATAAAGTCATTTGTACCTAAACGAGCTGGAAGTAACATTACTTAATGTACAACTGATTCAGGATAAAATAAATTATGAAAAGCCAGGTATAGTTTAATATTCAAAATAAGTTGTTCCCAAGCATAAGGTTTCAAATAAATATCAATGACATCTAAAAAAATTAATCGTTATTCAAACATAACACAAACAAAGTTCCACTTTTAATAACAAGAGTCTAGAGCATTCTCTCTATTCTTTTAGATGCAAGCTGTTTCCTCAATGTTATATAAAAATGACATGTGATTTTTGATACCAAAATAAATTACGAGAGTAAAATGGCCAATAAAATAAAAGCTAAACTAAACAACAGGACTAGACTTAACTTAAATATTTTTAAACTCAATAAATGTAATAATAAAATTAAAAAAAATTTTTGTGTAATATCACAATTTTGTGCACCCCTAAATGACTTTCGTGTACCCTAAAAGTTTCGTGCACCCCAAATACAATTTCGTGTACACTAGTGTGCACCAGTGTACACCGTGCCGTGCCGACCACTGATCTAGTTTTAAAAACAAGAACTGTTTTAAACTATTTACAAATAAGATCTGTCAAATTAAAAAAAAGCGTTAAATCGGATAGATCACTATTTAAAAGCAAATCATAGCTGGTAAGATTACACCTCATTAATGCTATCAATGATAAATTTAACAAAACTAAATTGATATACTGGTTCGAAAATTGATGTTACACAAGTAGTAATTTACTTAAGTTCAAAGACTTTCGCAAACATAATGTAACTAAAAATACTTAGTTTTAAAAAAATTTTTAAATAAGCAAAGTATATTTATTTTACTTTTTTATCAACTTTATAGGGTACTGTGAATATACAGTATAAACTTTTTAACTACAACGTTTTAACTCTATTTCTACTGGTTACAACCACAGTTGCTAGAACGTCTAAGAAAAAATCTCCAAAATTTATATAATTAAGACAGACAATTGTTTGTTCGATGTTCAGAACTCTTATATTCAAAAATTCTAGCAACCCTGGTAATAACTTAAAATATGAATGCTGAATATTCAAGTAACTCATATTACATGTGTTATGAATATATGAAAATTTGAATTTTTTTTGTATTATTGTGTTCCTGAAGCAGTCCAGAGTCCAGACAGAAAGTAATGAAGTACAATATGGTTATTTTAAATTGTATTTTAACCTATAAATATAAAGGATAATGCATTTTTTAAGATTACTTAATATATAACAATTTTTCTTCTGTTAGCTACACTAAACTCTAAATTAGATACACCTAGATTTAACATTTTTACATTATTTATAATTTTTTAAAATAAGTAATTTTAATAAAATGTTTTCATAGTATGTTTTATGCTTTTTATATCTAATATACATAGCCAATTAATCTGTTTTTTATGTTAAATAGATTCTACAACTTTTGAGCTTGTAAGGTAAATAAAAAGTAAATAAATAATTTATATTGATATGGTCATCATTACATATATATTTAATTATAGTCCACACTAACAGTTAATATTTTTGATAAGTTTATGTTTAACACTAAAAAAATAAATTTTTTACTACAATTTAAAAAAAATGTTACTTGACATATGTTTACAAAAAGAATAAAATAATTTCTATATCTTGTTAGAAAATCAAAAGTTTAAATGCAGTTTTAATGGTATATTAAATCAACACTAATGTTTAATGGTTTAACACTAATTAACTAAGTGTTTTCAATTGTAGATTTTTGAGTAATCATGGTGGAAGGGGCCATAGCTTTTTAAGTTTTTTATAAGAAACCCTGATATTGATTATCTATTTTAATTGGCAGTAGTTTGCATAATACAAACAGCTTGGCACATTAAACATCTATAGAATTTTTTTCAAAGAACTTAAACTTCATTTTTTCACATAATAATGCTCTAAAAGTTTTATTTTAAAGTACTACACTTTTAATTTTTTGTATAAGGTTCTGCAGTTTTGATACCATAGATACAGAACAAGTGTTTAGCAATATCCTTTACCAGGGTTGCCACGGGACAGGCTAAATCAGCTTTTTTTTTTTAATTGGAAAAAGTCAGGTAAAGTCAATTTTTTGAGTCAAAATGACAAGATGTCAGTTTGTTAAGTCAAAATGGCAAAAAAGTAAGTTTTTTAGGTAAAAATGGCAAAATTTCAGAATTTGTCAGTTTTAATTTACAAAATTCCTTAATTTTTAAAGTCTTATTGGTCAAAAATAATCAAAAACTTATAGTCAGACTAAAATTCCAAAATATTTCTAGAATGTTACTTAAAAAATCATTAAATTCTTAAGTCTTCTAATGGTAAAATAAAAAAAAAATCCTCTATTAAGTCAGACTAAAGTTGCAAAAATTTTCTGGAAACATCTTAAACAAATACCTTATTTGAACAAGTAGTTGTTGTTTTAATCTTTTTATTATTGATGATTTGTGGCAAGAACACTTTCATATTGCAACTTTGATATATACACAAAAGTCTATTTTGCAAAATTTTAGAAAAAATCTGTTCTTTTTAAAGTAAGTTATTAAGTTTTTTATAAATAAGCACTTAGTTTAGTATTTTATATATTAAGTTTATGTGTATAGTTTACTTCTTTGTATAATTTTTCCAGAGTTCATTAAACTTTAGAAATAAGTAAAAGCAGATTATAGTATTTTATTTTGTATAATAAAAATTTCAAAACATTTAATAGGAAAAAATATTGTATAAAACAGATGTATGGTTTTCTTTATTATAATTATTCTAACATCAGGGTTGCCACTAGTTTTTTCCAAATTTTTCCAGGTTTTTCAAGTTTCTTCAAGGTTTTTAAAAGTACACATTGTTGTGTCTACTTTTAGTTTTAAATAAAATATATTGTAAGAAACTGTGTTAAATAGTATAAAAACATTGAAAAGATACTGTAAAGTTACTTTAAATGTGTTTTTCAATAGAAATTTTTTATAATATAATAAATCTACTTGTGTCAAATTAAAGTTTTACTACTGAAAATGTTGAAAATCTTAAAAATCCATATTTTTCACGGTTTTTTGTTCAAAATTTCTCAAATTTTTGGTTTTTCAGATTATTTTTACCTTAATAGTCAAATTCCAGGTTTTTTGGTAAAATGTCAACCCTGTAAATTTGTAAAGTAAGAACAGAAAAGTATTTATCAATATAATTATTTAAATATATTATTTTCAATATTATAAGAATGTGTTTAGTTTATAAAACAGAACATGGTCAAGTTTATTTATTTTCAAAATTTTGTAGAACTACTTATGTTTTTGAAATAAATAAGAGTATATTTTTTTGTTAAAAATGAAATGATAAGGTTAATATCATGTTTGTAACAAGTAATCTACTCTTATTTATTTCAAATATTTAAGTAGCTATACAAAATTTTAAAAATAAGTAAACTTAACCATGTTCTGTTTTATAAACTAAACACAATCTCACAATATTAAAATAAAGTTTTCATACAAAATATTGCTAAATACTTTTATATTCTTACTTACTTAACAACCTTAATAAAAGCATAATAAAGTAAACCATACATCTGTATTATTTATGTTTTTTTCCATTTATTTGTTATGAAATCTTTATAATACATAATTAAACACTATAATCTGCTTTTACTTATTTCTAAATTAAATAACTCTGAAAAAACTAAATAAAGAAGTAAACCATACAAAAAAAATGCTCAAGTATAAAGAACTTAATAACTTACTTAAAATATATAAATTTTATTTTAAAATTTTGTAATATAAACTTTCTAGTATATATCAAAGTTTCAACATGGAAGTGTTCTCGCCACAGATCATCAATAATAAAAAGATTACATACAACAACTACTTGTTCAAATAAGTAAGATTCAATTAATATTTTTCAATTTTAGTCTGACTTTAAAGAGTTTTTTTTTTTTTTTACCATTTAAGGCTTTAAAAATTAAGGAATATTTTAAATTAGAACTTTTGCCATTTTGACCTAAAGGAACTCACCTTTTGTCATTTTAACTTAACAAAATGACTTTTTGTCATTTTGACCCAAAAAACTGACTTAACCTGAATTTTTTCAACTTTTCTAAAAAAACTGACTTAGCCTGATCGAGCCTGACCCGTGGGAACCCTAGTAAAGGATAATAATTAACATTTGTTCTGAATCTAAATCTAAAACTGCTGAAGACAAAAATCTAAAATTTTCTAGCACTCAGGGTTGCCAATTTACCTGGAAACCTGGAAAAATCTGGAAATAAGTTGAATTTGACAAGTTAGGTAAAAAATACCTGGAAAAACCTGGAATTAGAGAATTAAAAAAAAAAGCCTGGAAAAACCTGGAATTTTAACAAAAATTACTAAAAAACCTTGACAAACCTGGAACTTTTAACAAGTTTTACATGTTCAACAGTAGAATTTGGATCTGACACAAAAAATCTAGCTTACAGGTAGAAACTTTTTGTCATCATAAATTTTTTTTTATTAACAAACACACGAAAGTCACTGAACAGTATCTTTTAATGTTTTTGTATTATAAAACACAGTTATTACCTAAAAGTTAACTTCAAACTAAAAACATACCAAAAGGTATGTACTTTTAAAAACCTCGACGATATATGGAAAACTTGAAATTAAAAAAAAAAAAAAAACGAGTGGCAATCCTAGTACTTTAAAATAAAAAACCTTATATAGCATTATTTATATGAAAACATAAAGTTTAATTTTTTTGAAGAAAGATTATACTTAAATCTAATTTGCCAAGTTGTTTGTATTATGCAAACTGCTAGCAATTAGAATAGATAATCTATATCAGGGTTTCCCAAACGTTTTCAAATAATTCCCTTCAAAGATTAAAAAAGCTGTGTTCCCCTGTAACATGATTAATTAAAAAAACTACAATTGAAAACACTTAACTGCTTCTTTTTTCTTGCTCTTCATCTTTAACTCCACAATATCTAGTGTAAATTTCAAATTATGACCTCATAGCCCTCCTGTGGCTCCTTTACTGCTCAAGGCCTCCTGAACTACTGTCATTGCCCACTGTTCTATATTCTTTTATTTTAAATGTTTAGTTAAGTATTTTTTTAAAACCAACATTAGTGCTGATTTACTACTAGTGTGCATTTTAACTTTTGATTGTCTAACAAATCATAGAATTTTTTTTATCTTTTTTTAAAAATATGTCAAAAAACATAAAAAAGTGGTTGTAAAAAAAATAATTTTTCAGTGGTTACATAAATTTATCAAAAATATTAACTGTTTCTTATAAGTAAATATTCATATATGGGTAGCTGTCTAAATTGCACGAGCGTAAATTTTTGCACGAGTGAACGAAATTGAAAGAGCGCACAAATTGCACAAAGATACATTTTCAATTTCTTTCTCAATAACTTTTAATTTTTTTTTATTTTAATTTTTTCTGTGTTTTTTAAATGCAAAATTGATCTTTGGTTTAAAATCGTCTTCGTTAAATTTTTCTCCCGCGTGAGATTTTGTGCCCTCGTGCAATTTTGTCTGGGTGCAAATTAGACCTGTTCCAACACCATGTTATCTCTTTTTCAACTTCAGAATCAAAGGTATATATCTTATGATAATAGTAAACAATTTATTTAACAGATGTATAGTTTCTGTAACGCTGTTAATAGTTTATTATATTTTAATTGGTTTCAGGTAATTTTATAGTTTTAAAGGGTACATGGTAGTTCACTGCAAAATATTTTATTATTTAGTTTATATTATTTAATTTTAAATTTCAATAACTTATTATTACAGTTACTTACAACTGAGTTACACATTCTGAACACAGCAGCTACTCAATAGAAAGTTTTTTGTCTACTAGTCTGAATTAAAAATAAACCTGAAAGACTTTATTTTGTTTCAATAATTTGTACTGAATAAAAAACAAGTACTTATTAAAATATGTGTTCTAAGAACTAGAAGTGCGTATTTAAAACGTGTAATTAAGAAGGTAAAAGTCAGGCTAAATTTGCAAAGTTTTTCTAGGCACCCTAGATAGTTTTATAAATTAAAACTTTGTAAAGAACTAATATTAAATTAAAAGAAATGTCTTAAATAAATATAAGCCTTTCGGGACTACCAAACCACTTTACAGTTCTTAAATTAGATCATTATGCCATCTTATTTATATAACATTTTGTTTTCAATCCATATCTGAATTTTTTTTCTTAAATTCTAATTTACACGAAAATAACAAGTTATTCCAGACGTGGTATTTTTCGAAAATGTTAGAACACATTTTCATGCAGCTTAACAAAAACATATGCAAACAAATTAAAGTAGTTCTAAAGTGTAAAAACTTAGAATTTAGTACACATACTACATAATATCGGTCAAAGAAAACAGTGTATTATTTAGAACACTATTTAACAGTTTGTGGTAGTTTAATACACACAATACAATCCATCACTAAATTTTTGTTGGTTTTAAAATATTTTTTCAGTTTATCTTGGAGATCAAATCTTTATTATTTCTATTAAGTTTATTTGGAATTCAGAAACACTAAAGCAAGTTTCAGAAAACACAATCGTTTAAATAAAATTTTAACTCTTAATTACAAAATTAATCGGGCAAAGTTAACACAATTATATTTTGTTTTTGTATAGTCGATAAATCAATAGCTTACCCTACGTTTGTCTTTTTAGTACTACTAAGATATTTAGAAACTGCTAAAAGACAAAAAAAAAATAGACTAGAACTTTATATTTTGTTACTTATACAAAATAAACTCTTATTTATAAACTTTACAAATAAGTTTTATCCAACAGAAACTTTATATTAATACAATGAACTCAAGCACATTAAACACTGAGTGGCCTGCAGTTTTTGCCGGAAGCGAAAGTCTCCCGGCTTTGGAAAACACGTTTTCCACTTGTTTCGGCAACTCCCTTCTCCAGGTCTTCAACCACACTCCAGCCCTGCTCAACCGTCTGAAAAGCGCGCCAAACTGCTGCGATGGCTCCTTAACTTCTTCCTGCTTGAACTGCGTGATGAAAGGGTATGTTGATGTTTTAGAACGGGGCCAATTGAAGGGAAAAGGAAGTTATTTGACCGTAGACAACCTGATAAAGTATATGATGAGGGATAGCTCGATGCAGTTCGGTTTTTACAACGACACGGACGAGCTGTTGACGCACGTGGTTAACAAAGAGGTCCCAACAGAGCAAAACATCCTCAAAGAAATGTTCTGCTGCGTGAACCACTACTCGTACACGTGCACGCGTTGCGGAAACGAGTGGCGTTCGGAAGCGGATCAGTTTTTGAGAGTCGTGGCAGACAAGACTGCTGACGATGTCGACCTCCTCCTTTTTAGCATGATGTTAGGAAATATTGTTGAGCGCACCTGCGATGAGTGCGGGAAGCTAAGAGTGTGCAAGGAACAACTCATCATCGATCAACTACCTCCGGTGATCACTTTAAAGATGCCGAGCTTCGACAATGTAAAGGACAGATTGCGTTTTGATGAGGTATTAGATTTTGGAGCTGATATGAATGCAGAGGTGTATGAGCTGTATGCTGTGGTTGTTCACGTACCATTGCCAGGCCATTACTACGCCCATTGCAAAGCGCCTAACGGACAATGGAATACGTACAATGATCTTGTGATCAGTAAAGTTTCCTTGGAAGAAGTTTTACGCTGCAACGCTTCGACACTCTACTATAAAAGGTCGCCTGTACCTGTCAGCATATTCGATGAAATGCTTGAATGCTCCAGATACATAGAGAAAACAATAGAAAGTAAGTGACTTTAAAAATTTTTTATACAAAATTACAGTTAATAAACTAATAAAGAACTATTTTGTCTATACAGTACAGCTTAGGAACAGAAAAACTTTAAAAAAATTAACAAACAAAATAAATTTTTATAGCAAACCAACACTTATTAATTTCTTAAATTATCTAAACACTTTTTACAGTAGCCAAGAACAAAACTGTCATCGAAGGAGAGAAGGTTGATGAAAAGTCTGAGTGCTCCGAAGACAAAGAGAAAACAACAAAAAGTAAATGACTTTAAAAATTCTTTATACAAAATTACAGTTATTAAATTGATAAAGAACTTTTAAAATATTTTCTCAATACAGTACAGCTTAGTAATAGAAAAACTTTAAAAAAATTAACGAAACAAAATATATTTTTATAGCAAACCAACACTTATGAATTTCTAAAATTATTTAAACACTTTTTACAGTAGCCAAGAACAAAACTGTCATCGAAGGAGAGAAGGTTGATGAAAAGTCTGAATGCTCCGAAGACAAAGAGAAAACAACAGAAAGTAAGTGACTTTAAAAATTCTTTATACAAAATTACAGTTAATAAATTAATAAAGAACTTTCAAAATATTTTTTCAATACAGTACAGCTTAGGAACAGAAAAACTTTAAAAAAATTAACGAAACAAAATATATTTTTATAGCAAACTAACACTTATGAATTTCTTAAATTATCTAAACTTTTTTTACAGTAGCCAAGAACAAAACTGTCATCGAAGAAGAAAAGGCTGATGAAAAGCCTGAATGCTCCGAAGACAAAGAGAAAACAACAGAAAGTAAGTGACTTTAAAAAATTCTTAATCTAAAATTGCAGTTAATTAATTAATAAATAATATATAAAATATTTCGTCAATACAGTTCAGCTTAGTAACAGAAATAATATTTAAAATTAACGAAACAAAATATATTTTTGTAGCAAACCGACACTTAAAAATTTCTTAAACTATTTAAACACTTTTTACAGTAGCCAAGACCAAAACTGCCATCGAAGATGAATGGGCTAATATTTCAGATGAGGACATTCGTAATGCAAAAGCGTTTATATTTATTATGCTCCTTATTGCTTTCTTTATATATATCGGTTAAAATAGTTATAATTAGTTGTAAAATATAATTCCAGGTATTTACTTTTTTTTTTCTAGTTAGATTTGGTCATCTTTTTTTTTGTTCTGAACATGCATTACAATTTGAAATACTTTTGATTTATCCTTTACATTTATAATGTGTATTTCTGCTCATCGATTTTTCGAATTTATTAGGGCTTCTTCACATTATTAATATTTTTTATTTCAAAATGCATTTTATAGATTTTACATGTGCTCTTAACTTCATCACTGTCTGAAGTTCAGCATCACTTCTTTTCGAACGATCATGTCTTTTCTGGAATAAAAAAATATAGGCACTGTTTTTGTTTCTTTATCGCACTTTGTTGTTTTGAAAAATAAATTTCTTGTCAGTTTAAGTGTTTTATTATGTAAAGTCCATATTGATTTTTATTCAAGGACTAATACTAGCTTCCGGAATTTGTGTTAATTATCTATTGTTAATTAAAATTTTGTTAAGTTATATAAAAATGGTTGGGTGAAACTTTGATTTCGAAAATCCTTTTTACATCTCAACATAGATTACACCAGGCAACTACAAGCTTGTTCTATATATTTAATGTTATTAAAAAAAATAACCAAAAGAAAATAAAAAGTATATTAAACCTAATATGAAATTTTTCTAAAATTAACTTAACAATAAGTGGTAAGAAAAATTGTTAGCTAAATAAACTCGGGAGTACTTCTAGTTAAGATCTCATTAAAAGTAGCATATAGCAAATAAACAAGTTTGTATACAAAAAATGTTATGAAGTTTTAGTTTAAACAAAGAAAGCCGAAAAAAATACCATTTTACATTCGAGTAGGCTTACACTATAGAAAATTTAATAAAGCTAGTAGTTTAAATTGCTATAAAACTTATTAATAAGCTTTATTAGTATTACATAAAGCTAAAGAACTAATAGTTGGCTAGATTGACTAAAATTAAAAACAAAAGTGTTTTTAGGTTTAATATATATAAAAAAAAGGTTCATTCTAAACGAATATTTAATGTTTTATTTTATAAGGTTATTTATTTAACTTAATTGTTGCAGTTATATGCTGTTATGATAAACAGTAAATGTAATATAAACAAACCACGTTAAGAGGACAAAACCACGTAACAGAATGCTAAATGGATTGTTACTTGTGGTCTTGCGATTCAGTTTAATGCTGTTAAAGTTAGTTTGAAAAATGATCGTTTCATTTGTAGAGGTGGGCAACGCAAGTACTGCGGGTCGGGTCACGCCGCTGAGTGAAAACTAACGGTTCTCCAAAGTTAACAAAATTTCAGTAGAGCCCGGCTCAGGATAAGTGAATTGCGGCCCGCGAGCACAAAAATTGCCTGCTAAATCATATTTTAGAATTTACCTTAAACATTCTACAATCTTAAACGAAGAACAAAAAAACGTTCTTAAGCACAAATTATGAATAACAAAAAGGTAATATATAAAAACTAAAACTAGTAAACAAAGTTATAATTTAATTGAATGAAAAATTTGGTTTATATTTAATCAGCTTTGAAACGTACGGATTTAAACTTTAAAAAAGGAAGAAAATAATTAGTGCGTTCAACACCAATAAACGTTTTTCAACTACAATAAAGCATGAGTTTTTACACTTAATTCAAAATATTTTAGTTCAAAAGCTCTATTGTTAAAACTTTAAACCTAAACATTTAAAAAAACAAAATACTTTACTTTAGAACCTTAAAATAAAAAATTAACACGTTTTTGTAACCAAATGTAAAAAGAAACGCCCCTTATAAGGGTGGGCAACGTACGTTCCGCCAACAGAAATATCTGTCCTCCGAACTTATTTATTAATTCGAATACAATTTTTTGAAAACAAAAGTTGTGCTTTTTTTTTAATAAATATTTGATAATACCCTCTTATTTTGTAATCAATTTCAAATTCTTATCTCAGTAGGTTTTTACTTATGGTGTGTTTATTTTTAAATTTTTCTACAATTTTTTTAGATTTTTTTTACAAATACGGGGTGATAATTATTTTTTTAAAGTAAATCTAGCAAGGTTGTCCACTCTATTCTCAATTATACTGCCATTAAATTATATTTTTACTTCATCTATAACCGTCTAGAGGTTTTATGCTTGTGAATATGTTCCCTAAAACTTAGTTTAGTTGTAGAGATGCTGGAAAAAACAGAACAATGGAAAGATCGGTTCAGACCACCAACAAAAAAAACGAAGGAAAGTAACAAAAACATAAGCATTTGGACGACAATCTTTCCAAACTTGCTTAAATTAACAGAAAGAGAAAAACAACTGAATCAAAACGTGATAATAACATACAAACGACCGCAGACTATTGCAACTTTACTAACTAACTACAAGAAATTAGCTCATGAAGTTAATAATGAAGAAGGAATTTCATCCCCTTGTGGTAAATGTTTGCTTTGCAAAGATACAATGGTAAAGAAAACAAGCTTCGTAAAGTTAAAAAACAGAAAAACGATAAAATTGAAAAAAACTTAAATTGCAAAAATTTTGGGATATATGCAGTGAAATGTAGTAAATGCGAAGAGTTCTATGTCGGCCAGATAATCACGTCCTTTTCGCAAAGATGGTGCTCTCACAGACACATCTGGAAGAGTACAACCACAGATGATGTTAGTGATAGAGCAGCACTTAAAATACATTACGCCAAAAAACACAAAACATCAAACAAGATTTAAAAGAAGCTTTTTCAATTATCTTTGTAGACACCACTAAAAATTATTCAGACTTAGATTTTTTAGAAAGAAAATGGATCAATAAACTCGAAGCAACAATAAATATAAAAAAAACTATATTACCACTTTACAGATAATTGACTAGGTTACTATTATTTAACATGTTTGAATGTTTATAAAGTTTTTTGATAATACATTTCTAAATAATTTAACAAGTTAAGGTTATACGCACTACTACTTTTATCGACTTATTTATTATGATTTAACTCTATTTATTTCTTATTTTTTAACTTCAACCAACAATAAGCTCGATTACTATTTTTATTACTATTTTTATTTTGATTTTGCTTTTTAAAGTGTTATAAAACATTGAATCAAACACATCAAAGTTTGACAATTTGATTTCATTTGGTCCTTTGTCTTTAATTTGATTTTATTTCATATTTTTTTTTTTTCATTTGGTTTTTGCGAGTTTAGACGATACTAATAAGATTTACTATTTGAAAAACTTTTAAAAGACAGACTTTTAAAGCAAAGTTTACCTTAAAACTTGATTTATAGTTACGTAATAATATCCTTTTTTAAACTTTTATGTGCAAGAAAATTTTGAATTAATCAGTTCTAATTGCCTACTGAAGAAGATTTTGAAAGTACTTTAGGCAATATAACGAATACTAATAAATTTGTAGATTTTTTTGTTAAATAAAAAAAACTTTTTTATTTAACAAAAAAATCGATAAAGACAAAAAAATCACGAAAAACATCACACAACCAAGGGAAGATTTGAGACATTTAAAACTAAAATATTCTTACCCTAAAACTTATAGTATAGCCTTATTGTGTTCGGTTACCTTATGTATACTTAGGTACTAACTCTGAAGTAAAAATAGTTTAGCTCGTAGCAAACTTAATTTATAATTTAGCTGAATTAGTGATAAGAGAGGAAAAATATAAATAAATTTTTAACCTACATAGCAGCTTATGAGCTGTTAGTAAGTGTTTTATTATTTATATAAATTATGAAGAATAATATGGCCAGTTGAAAACATATATGCTAAAGGTTTAACTACAAAAATTATAAGTTTACTTTTAAGCTTATTAATGCGGTTTGTAATTATTCGATTTATATCTTGATTTAAATTTTAAATTAAAAGTTGAAGAATGATTATGCGTTTTAAATTTAAACTAGTTGACTAGATAATAAGATTGTGAATTTCAAACAAGTGTTATTATTCAATATTAAAATACAAAACACAAGAAACAAACACGTATAAGATGTGAGCCAGCCACTTCCATGGATCGAGATTTTCTCAACGAGTTAAAAACCGAAATAAAGCTCATTTATAAAAAAAAAAAAAAAATCGAAAATTTTAACTCATAAGGAAAAGCTTGATCAAAAATGTGCTAAAGCACACAACAGCTTTTATAGAAATAGGCTGACAAACTAAACAAGCATAAGTTCAAGAAAAACTGTCCTTAAACTTAATAGTACTGCAAACTGCTGTAATAGGATATAAGAAAAATAAATAATACTACTGAAACTTTCCACATTAAACTAATTGATTCAACATTTTTATGAAAGTTCTAAAATAACAACTTACGTCATAATTTGCTGAAAACAAAATTTGCATAAAGATCAGTTAATGAGAGTTTTCGGCCGAACAGAACGAAAACAGATGGAAAATGTCAGATTACGAGGACGAAGATTACTACGACGAGTACGGTTCAAATAAGAAAGGAGTCAGCCCGTGGTTGAAGTGGGGGGCGGCCGCGGCTGCCCTTCTGATCGCGGGGGTGGTCGCTGCGGTGTTGCTGATGGGTGGCGGCGGCGAGGAAGCAGCAGCTTCCGGTCCCGGCGCAGACCGTTGGTTGATTGTTTTGTCTTTTAACGTTTATTTTTTTGTTTATTTTCTATAGGCTAATCAGAACTCATTGAGTTTGCAAAGTGTGATATGAAAAAAAAATGTAACATGTATCATGTATAAAAATTGAAAACTTTTTCATGATACATGTTACAGGAACTTTTTTATTCTCAATCATGGTTTTAATATAACGGTTGATAACATTTAAGTATACTAGTTTGGACAAACATTTTTTTTTTGTTTTTTCTTTTTTAAAGGTGAAACTTATAGCCTCTTTTTGACTAACTTCCAGCTAGTTTTTTATCTTAATGCTTAAAATATTTTATAGTAACACTGACTTTATTAATTCAAATAGAAATAAACTGCTTAAAAGTACGTAGAAATTAGGTCATTAAACCACTTATTTGTTCACGAAGGTGCATTTCTATTCGAACAGATACAAATGAAAACAACTACATTAGATCTTAATCAATAAAGCTTTGAACAATGTTAACGAGAATACGTCTAACCACTGTTTTTGAATTTTTCAAAAATGTTTCTCATTTAAAAAAAAAACGGGTCCATTGGTACATCAAAATAGTTATAAGCAGGCTGAAAAACGGCCTGGGGTGTAAGATTGAAAAAGTCTCACAACAGTAATTTTTTTACACACAGTGGCGGTGACAAGCTGCCTGAAAAGCAACACTGTCAACTTGCTGTTCGCCATGGACGGATCGACCTCGGTGGAAGATAAGAACTACGCCCAGCAAAAAGATTTCGTAAAGTCCATAGTTGACCGGCTCGCCATCGAAAGGTTCTCAGTAGGAATGATACAGTGGGCCACCAAGTGAGATTGTTTTTCTATATAATTAGAAGTGTTTTTTTTTTATTGAAACTTACTTGATTTTTTTAAATTAGTATTACTAAAGCTCAATTTTGTTCTGGTTTCACAATTAAAGTACTTTTTCCTGTGACACAGATCGCAATAACTTTTATTGAGTGTATTGAAACTTTTAGACTTAAACGCATTTAAATTATTAAAATGTTATAACTTTTTTAACTTGTAAGTTTACTAAAACAAAATAGGGTTGATTAACAGTACAGAGTAAAACAATATTTAATTAGTAGTAAAACATAGTATACGATGCGTCAGCTGCATATCTAAGGTTGCTTCTGATTGGCTAATATTTTGTATAAGCCTCTGTTAAGTGTTGAAATGTTTTAATATGTTTGAATACTTTAAGAAAATTCTCTATCAGCTGTTTTAAAAGCTTTAGATTACTGCAATAGAAAATTTAATAATGAAAAAATGTGAGTTTATATTGAAACTTAAAAGCTATTACATGTGTGATGTTTGTACACATTTACTTTAGTTAGTTTTGCTGCTACGTTTACAGTAGTTTTATTACTTGTAGTGTTAAAATTTTAATAAAACAATATTACTTTAAACCTTCCTACAATTGTATTTTAATTTTTAGAGCGAAGACTGAGTTTCCATTACAGAAGGGCCGAACCAAAAATGAAATAAAAGTTTGTTTCAACTTTTTTTTTAGTTTTAAAAATAAATTAATTTAAAACTATGCCCTGAAAACTTTTTACATTTTATTGTTGATAAATTTTATGATTTACTTTATATATTTTTTTTTTGTTGAACAGTAAAATAAATTTGATACTTTGTTAACACTACATATTTTACATCACCACATGCTAGCTATTTTTATATTATTATAGTTCATTGAACGACAAAGAAAAAAAAAAACTCTCAAAAAGTTTGGTATAATGACCTGGTGTAGGAAAAAATCTATTGGTTATTGAATCGTACACCACATGCTTTTACAGTTTCTTACAAACTAAAAAAAAACAAATAAAACTAAATATAAGCATTTGAATCTTAAGAAACAAAACATTCAATAAAAAATAAATAAAATCATGTGTTTACTTAAGCATTTTTTACACATAAACTCAAAAACTTGTCTAATACAATAAAAACGTAAAACAGCCTAAGCCTAAAGCTTAAAAGACTAATAATAAAAAAAGAGAACATTTTTATAACTAATAAATTAATGTTGACTTAATTTACAAAACGAGATAAGCAATAGTAATAGCACTTGAAATATAGGTCACTTTTTTTTTAAATAAGGTAAACTTGTAATAAGCTGAACAATTTTTACGTTGAATTTTATCAGTATTTTATGTTAAAAGTGTAACTTTTAAAAAATAAATTGGTTAAAACACTTAAAGAAGCTTATACGTGAATATTTTTTTTAAATATAAGTTTTATTACATTTTAAAGAAGTGAGTTTGACCATCAAATCAACTTAACTTTTATAAATAGTGATATATAAATAAATATTGTAATATTTACACACTATGTTTTAATAAGAAAAAACAATAACAATAACTAATATTAACAAAAAAATTTCCTTCTATTTAAAAAAAAAAATATTTAAATACTTTTCTAAGCCTAAAAGTGTAAGTTTAAAGAAGCAAAAATGTTTGCGAACATAAAAACATATTTTTAGGTTTCCTCCGAAATTAAGATTGATTTATTTTAGGTTTACTTAAAACAGTAATCTCAGATTATTATTTATTTATAAACTTTACTTTTTGTTAAGTAGTACATTTATCTTTAAATTCTTATATGTGCATACGAGAAAACAAATAAAATGAAGTTTGTATTTATTATTAAATTAATATAAAAAACTAGTCTTTATAAACTTGCTAAAAAATTCCAGATGGAAAATGCTGCAATTTAGACTGAACCGTTGTTATTGTAACCAAACAAATCAACTTTTGAAATTAAGTTTAAATGACAATTATTATTAACCGTTTAAACAAATGTAAATAAACAAGTAGCAATTATTACTTACAACCTTGATAATCACTATCTAATAAATAATTTTAAAGTTTATCCTCAAATTTTCTAAATTTACATATATTTTTTAAACACAATGGTAGCTCAGTCCATAATTGACTACCTTGGTAGGCTAGCGATTTTTGACCACTCTTGTTGTTGAATCTAGGTAGAAAAAAGTCTGTTTCTGAAGACCTCGTATGGTAGTAATGGATTTTTTTACACTTTTAAAATAATCATTGAAGATAGCTGGTAACAAACTATTGTGAAGTTTAAATAAAAATATACCTAATTCATAAAGATAGAGATATCCAACATTTGTTTTATTTCACTATCATCGTATTTATTATAGTGTATGAATCTAAATGCTCTGTTTATAAGAACATTGATATCATTCATAAACTTTTTATTTGCTCTTTCCCATCACAGCAAACCATATCTAACATTGCTTATAAACAAAGAATTAAAGATTTAATATATTGATATTTCATTGAAGAAATGTCTTGTTTTATACAATACACCCAATGTTTTTTGTAATTTTGTTTTTATAGTCACTATGTGTTCTGACCATTTAAAATTTCTGTCTAGAATTAATCTTAAAGTTTTATAACTATTTGTTATTTTTATAACTGTTTGACCTATGTTTACATTAAAATCTATACTTTTCCAAAAAATATTTTTTGTTTGATACAGAAGTATATTTATTGTTTTATCAAGGCTTTTTTTGAGTTTGTTTACCATAAGCCAATCTGTCGCCTTTCTTAGCTCTGTATCAAAACTTTTACTGTCATCTAAGTTTGTGTTTTTCTATAACATTATATCATTTGTAAACTTGAGGACTAGTACTATTCTGTAAGTAATTTATATGTATTAGGAATATCAACAAGTAGTAATATAAATTTTAAAATGTTGTTTAGTTTCACTGAGAGTTTAAGATCACTATTAAAGCTTAAAAAGTATACTTTTTATTTATATAAATATTTTTGTGAAATGCTATACACTAGTCTAGTTAATATATTTTTCGTGTACTATATTGTAGTTTTGGTATCAAACATTTACTTAAGTTTTAAAGTCATACACGAAAAAAGCAAAAAGTATGTATTTAAGCATTAATTTTGTGCATTTTCTTTATGCTTTTGTTACTGTTATGTAATATCTATTCTAGTTCAGACTACATAAAGTTTTTAAAACCTTAGTTTGTAGCTTAAATACTTTTATAGTCTAAATTACGATTAAACTAAATTATTACTTTTTGCTGTTACTTAAGAAAAATGTAAGTATAAAACAAAAGCATACTAAGCTTATTTCACTTACTAAGCTAATTTGTTTTTGTTTGCTATTTAAATTAAAAAAACTGTTTTTAATTGCGTTTAAAAAAATAGTTTACTTTTATCATAGGTTTTTAACATTTAAATTAACATCCATTTATTGTTTTTCTTAATTGATAAATTTGAGACAAAGTTGCCACATACTAGCTTTTTGTAAATATAGTGTTTTTTTAACACTAAAGACACCATGTGTCCAACATCGACGACTATCATTCAAGAAAGTATAAGTTTTAAAACTACTAAATTAGAATCTTTAATTGATAACGACTTTGCTTTAAGTTAAAGTTTATATTTGGCTATAAAGTAAAATAAAAAATTACATCTATGGTTTGAAAAAGTTAACCAACTTTTATCCGGAATCATTGGAAAAATGTTTTTACCAATTTTTTTACAAATAACAAAAACAAGCCTTTTAAATACGAAAATAATTTAAATTAACCAAAAAGCCATAAACATAGTGTTTGAATTCAAAAAAAAAGAAATAACAATGAAAGAAAACAAGTTTTGTATTTTAGTTATCAACTCAGTAAATAAACAACTTTAGGGCCTTATTGACAACGTGAAAAAGCTAACGGGTTCCACGTACACTGATGAAGCCATCAAAGCAGTTAATGATATGTTTAAAGGTTAGGAGATACAAACAAAAAAAAAAAAGTAAAATAATAGTGTTTATTTTGTAACTACTTAAAGGTCTAACATACGAGGATAAGAAAAGGGATCAAAATGTGTTGATATTCATGACTGATGGCGTGTTAGTTACTTTACTATAAATATCTAAAACTTTGAAAACAAACACAAAGTGTTTACATCTTGCTTTAACTTAACTAAATAGTATAGATTAAACTAATAACTAACTGATAAAAAATTATTATAGTATTATACTTTCATGAAACTGGTTAAAATGAACTTAAATTTTTTAAACTGTTTCATCTATCACCAGTTTCAAAAATAAAATAGTTTTATAATTTAAATACTTTAATACATTTACAAAAATACGCTTTTATAGTTTTAATCAAGATCCATAATGTTGTGAAAAATCACATTCAGTTTAGAACCTTAAAAAGACTTTGTGTAGTATAAAATGTTTTAAGTTTTACAATGGTTAGTCACTAACAATACTAAATCCAAAAATAAGTTAGTCTGGTTATATTAAATCTATTTTTCATACAACTTCGAAAAAATTTAGAATTAAAATGTCAAATTAATTTACTATGTTAGCAAACGCTAAATGTTTTTAAAATTTGAGAGCGTTATTACTATGTTTGGTAAAGATTGACATTTAAATTCTTTTACTGGGTGTAATTTTTTTTTTTTATATGTTGCGTCACAATCTATAAAAAATGTGCCCTCAGTATATTCTTGAAAAAAGCATGGAATGAAAGTTTTATCATAGTTTGTATTTTTAAACTAAAAATTAATCTCATAAAAAAGCTGTACAGTTTTAGTCAATCCCACATTAATAGTTGAGTTGTTTCTAAACTTCAAAGTAAACGTCAACAGATCAGTTTATCCAGAGTACTTGCAGCCTACCCTGAATAGATACAAAGACGAAGCAGTCGTCACCACCACAACTTATGCAGTTGGTATTGACAAAGCACAGCTGCAGGAACTCAAGGTTTGAACAGATAAGTGTATTATTAAACAACTTGAATTGAGCTAAAAACTATTATTAGGAATTTTTTGACGTCTTTTAAAGCGATTCGGTCGTTTAAGACGGTTGTAAATTTGTCGTTCCTAGGTGTTTTTGAAATAAGCTTTAAACTATTTGTTTTATTTTAGGCCTTAAATATTTATTTAATAAAATAAAAAAATAATCATTTAAGCTTAAGAGAGACAAAAGTTCTAACGCTTTTTTAGAATTAAAGCTGAATTGTTATAAAAATTTAGGAAATTTTTCAAAATTTTTTAGTTACTTGTGAAAGTTTAATAAAGTTCTATTGTATTAAATTTGAATATTTTATTGTTACATCTTCACAAATTGCAGTGTTGTTAATTAAACACTTAATTGTTGGTATTATTGTTTTCAAATTTATTTTTTACTTCATCTTTGAATGCAGCACATAAGAGCTTTATACTGAATGTTTTTAGGTTGTTTTTTATGTGTTAGCTAAACAGATTTTTTAATTTTATAAGATTAAAACTTCAATTAAATACTAAAAGTGTTAACGTTATTTGGTAAATGTAGCTTCATCCAATTAAAACTAGCACAAGTAAAATAAAATTTAATGAAAAGTTTTCTATACTATTGCTTCTGCTTTCATATTTTTATATCGTTGGGGTGATTTTCATAACTTGCGACCCCATAAACTTTTCAACAGAAAATAGCTTCGGACGAAGACAAAGCGTTTTACTCAAAAACATTCGAAGGTTTGCCAGATTTCGTCGAAGAACTTTCCACGGCTTCCAACTCACTTAGTTGTGAAGGTTAGAAATTTTAGATTTTAAAATAATAAGCCAGAATTTTTTAAAATTCTAGTTTTGAAAGCTCTAAAAGTTATTTAATTTCATGAGTGAACAGTTTAAAGTAAAAATCTTGTTATAAAAAGACTTTAATGTGTTATAAGTTATTTCTACCGTCTACTATTGGAGTAAACTTATAAATGTGTAGAGTATTAAGCACCAAATTTTTAAAGTGGAAGTTGTAGTATTTGACTTGCTTTCAACTAGTTTTCATCTCTTAATGCTTATGAAATTTATGTTAAACACTAATTAGATGAATTTAATAAGAAACAAATTGCTTTGTATATAAATTAGGTTATTGATTTACGTATTTAGTTTTTAGAAGTTACTATTTAGTTAAAATAGTAACTAATAAAAACAACTTAAGTAAATCTTGATCAACACAACTTTGAAGATATTTATTTTTTTAAAATATATATGTAACCACACCTTTAAGCATATAAAACGTTTTACACTTGAAAAAGTTGCTTATTTGAGACATAAGATAGTTAAAAGAAACCAGAAAATTAGTTTTTGGTATAAGATATGGAAAATTGCATAAGTAGAATACAAAATGTGTATATGCAGAATATTGCGAGAATTTCAATAACGTTAACCTCCTGTTTGCCATGGACGGATCGACCTCGGTAGAAGCTAAAAACTACGAACAGCAAAAAGATTTCGTAAAGTCCATAGTTAACCAACTTGCCATCGATAGGTTCTCAGTGGGAATGATACAATGGGCCAGCATGTAAGATGCTTTTTTTTTAAATTTAATAAAAAGTGTTTTTTTTTAGTGTAACTTAATAGTTATGTGTAATTTTACTAAAATTCAAATTCACACTTATTGTATTTTTTCTTATTACATAGATTGCAGTTGTTTTTATCCAATGTCATGAACTTTTTAAAATCATTCATATTTAGCTTGTTATAGCATTTTAATTCTAAAGGTTGTAAGTTGACTTTAAATGAAAATAGTGTTGATCAACATTACAGCATTAAATTAGAAAAAAAAAATCAATTTTTGGTAAAAATAGAGTGCAAAAAAAAGTTGTATTTATTGTAACTTTTAAAACATTACACAATATGTTTGTTTTGAAGTACTTGACTTTTCTATAAACGTTTAATTATAATAAATTGGAACTTTTAACTGTAAACTATTTTTCATAACTTTATGTTTTAGCTTGTCAAATGCAATACTTGTTTACAAAGAACTTAATTAATATTTTTTCGGCAAAATAACTTATACATAGGCAATAACAATAAAAAAAAAGTTTTTGTTCTTAGGTATGATATAGCGTAATGCTTTTTTAATAATTAAAAAAATGACTTTGTTTTGTAAAAAACTATTTAATGATAAAATTTTTTTTGTATATTTTCTTTATATATAGATCTTTTATTAAGTTTAATTGTTACAAGAAACTAATCTATCTTTTTTTTTTTACAACTTTACAAATTTTTAACCAAAAACATATTTTGAATCCACTAGCAAAAAAAATTCTGTTTATATTAAAGGTTTTAACTTATAAATGTCTGATATACTTATTGTAGTTTTGAATTTGTTTAAAATACAACAGTGCTAATCTAAATCAAATTTATTTGTTTTTATTTTTAGAGCGCGTACTGAGTTTCCATTAGAAAAGGGCCGAACTACAGAAGAAGTAAAAGTATGTTCTAACAGTATTTTTTGTTAAAAAATAATAGTTAAACAAAGTGTTTAAAACTGTTTTACAATTTACTTTGTTTTATTTCTATTATATTATTACTTTGTGATTTCGATAGCTTTTTGTGACATCTTTATTATTTAAGAGTACATAACTTTTCTAAATTTTATTTAAGTAGGAGTACTTTCTATTTAAAATTAGGGGTGTCACATAGGTAGAGCTTAGAAGCTATGCTATATCTTAAAAGTAAAACAAATACTTATAATGTATTAAAAAACTGCTCATATTGTTGATTTTGAAATAAGATTTTGTTTACGTTACAAAAGATTTTTTTGGTTGTAGTATTTTAAAATGGTTTAAACTAAGACTTTTTATTGATTATTTACTTTTCTTCTCTTTTTTTGATACTTGAATTGTATTTTAACAAATAGGCTTTCTCTTTTTATCTGACCACGTACTGTTTTTTGATTTGTTTGTTCAAACATAGTTTGCTTCTTTAAAAGTTTTTTTTGACTGAAAAACTGACAGCTATTTTTTATTATCTTTTTAAAGTTGAAAACCGGTTGCCACATATTAAGATTTTGTAAGTCTAGTGGCTGTAATTTATAAATTTTTTGGTTTCGAAAACTTAAAACTTGATGGATGTTATTTAAGAAAGTATAAGTTTCTATACTACTAACTCAGGATCCTTTATTGGTAGCGGCTTTGCTATAACTTGAATTTTATAAAACATTTTGGCTATAAAATAAATTTTAAATTATGTTTATAGTTTTAAGAAAACAGTTTCTAACATTGTTATTTATCATAACCAGAATTTTCACCAGAGTTTATCCATAAACATGTACAATGTTGAATAAAAAAAGAAATAATAAATAGACACAAAAAGTTTTCTATCTTTTTTATTTCCTTAATATATATTAAATTTAGAGCCTTATTGACAAAGTGAAAAAGATATCAGGATCTACGTACACTAGTGAGGCTATTAAAGCAGCTAATAACATGTTTAAAGGTAAGAAATACAGAATAAATTTTTTTTTAGTATTCGGAACAATAACTTTTGTTAATATTTAAAGGTCTCACATACGAGAATAAGGACAGTGATCAAAACATACTGATTCTCATGACTGATGGCAAGTTAGTCTGTTGTTACTTTAATTTAAAATGTAGTTACATTTTTGGAAACAAACGTAAAGTGTTTACATCTCGCTTTAATCTATCTAAACAGCCTAAACCAAGGTTTCCCAAAGTAAGTCAAGTTGCTCCTTTTGGGGCCATGACAGAAGTTTAGGGGGGCATGAGCGATAAAGGGGCCACAATGACATAATTTGAAGCTTATGCAAGATAAACTAAAGTTGATGATGTTGAGCAATAATAAAAAAAAGGTCTTTGGTGTTTTTAATGGAAGTTTCTTGAGTAAACTTGTTGGAGGAGCCATTAACTTTTATAGTTTCATCAAAGAAGGCCTTTAAAAAAAGTTTTTGGGAAACCATGGTATAAAATAAACAAAACAAATTAGTTAGAAAAATATGATTTTTTAATACGCAACACCGTTTTTATAAACTATATTGAAATGAGCTTAAACTTGTAAAATTGTTTTATTTATAATCATTTTTAAGTTTGAAATATTTATATATCTTAATAAAAAGTGATTGTTCAAACACTAAAGAACTCTGATTAGTAGCTAATTTTATTGTGGTTAAAACTGCCGTGAAAAACTTAACGTGTTAAGAACCTTAGGTTTTATGTATATAAATTTATATTTATAAGTTTTAGAAAAACTTTTAGTAGAGAAAAATATTAAATACACCAAAATTTAAACATAGTGTATTTCTCTCATCAGATTATAATTTTTACAACTTATATAAGTAATGCAATCATTGAAAAACTTATTTTAGAGGATAAAACATAAAATGCAAACTCTATTAACCTCATAATTGTAAACTTTATAATTTTTAAAATAAATTTCAAAATATGTTCTTAAAAACGCATCATGTAGTTTTGCACTGTTAAACGGCAGACCAACTTACACTTTATTATTTATTAATTGTTACTTAATTTTTTAATAAAAAAGCTTTTCCGTTGTAAGCGAACCCACTAAAATAAACAAATGAAAATGGGTGTTTCTAAACTTCAAACTAAACTTCAACAGAGAAGTTTGGCCAGAATACTTGAAGAACGAACTGAAAAAATACAAAAGTGAAGCTGTCGTCACCACCACCACTTATGCAGTGGGCATTGACAAAGCACAACTAAACGAACTCAAGGTTTGATTTTTATTTTGGGTTTTTTAAAATCTTTTTGGTCATTTGTGTTTGTAGAAAATTTGTCTTTGTTTGTAATTGTTCATTAATAAATAATAAAATTACGTGTTTTTCTTTGATCTTCAAATTAAACTTCAACAAATAAATTATACGTTAAAACTAAAAAAATTAAATAAATTCTTAAGTTGAACTTAGAAAATTTATAAGGCTGCTTTTTGTAGAAATTAAAATTAATTAAGGAAATAACATTAAGTAATTTAGCTAATAATTCTAGTAAATTAAACTATCAATAATAGAATATATCAGTGTTTTTGATTAAATATTAAAAAAAATTTTTTTTTTATTGTTGCATTATACTCATATGCAGCAAGCAGTAGCTTTAAACTGAGTATTTATCTATTAGCAAACCAGATTTTTTTATTTTATTTTTTGATTAAAAATTGTACTTGTTGAAAAATCTTTTTAGTTTTGCTATTTAACAATCCTCCAATTAATAAAAATTGACACTTAACTAAAACCACGTTAACTCCATCGTTTGTAACCAGTACTTTATTTAACAGAGCATAGCTTCAGACAATGACAAGGCGTTTTACTCCAGAACGTTTGGGGGTCTGCCCGATTTCGTCGATGAACTGTCCGAGGCTTCCAATTTGATTGGCTGTGCCGGTTAGAACCTTTAAAAGTAAAAAAAAAACAATTTAATTAAATGTTTGAAGACCACTTTGAAAATTATAAAGTTTCTTGAGTGAGCAGTTTAAAGTAAACACTTGTTATAAAAAGAACTTAAACGTACTGCTAGTTATTTATACTCTTTTTTTTTAAGTTATATTTTGTCGTTGCACTTGCTGATGTATGGAATTTTAAGCATAAATTTTTAAACAGATTCTTAAAAGAAGAACACATTCACGACCTGAAGATAAAAACGTTTTTCTCTAGTTGATGATGAAACAGTATTCCAACAAGTTTATCCGGGAAGTGAAATTAAATGGGACTAAATAAAAAATCCGATAAAATCTAAAAGCATGTAACTTATTGATAAAATATACTTGAGACTAATTCAAAAGTATATCTAAGTTTATTCATATAAATTTTTTTATACTAGTTTATATACCTTTATGTATAATTTTTTAGTTTTTTTTTCCATATGAAGATTAATTAAACAAGTATTAGATTGCACCGCATGACCATTAACAACATTTACAAACGTTTTTTGAGAATCTATGACAAGTTTCGTCTTAGTTAAATTTTATTAGATTTAGTTAAGAGAATTATTTGTTAATTCTAACAAAGCGAGATTAAGTACCTTGGCACTGAAGCATCTGTTTGTGGGTATAAAAAATAGACATTAGTAAATGCCACAGATGTTTTTGTGTCAAAACTTTATTCCGACTAACGGCGTTTCACTGCTCTCAAATGAATTTAAGAACAGATCTACGGATTTATAAAATATTAACACACTATAGAAAAAAAGCATGTATAATTATGTACTTCAAATATGCTTTTTTTCTTAGGATTCAGCATTCCTCAGAGATCCTCCAATAAAAAAGTACCGGGGAAAATTATAAGATGTAACGTTAAAAGGCGTTCTCCAGGATTTAATGCCTTTTGACATTAGTAAATGTTAAACATTTCTTTTTATAACAAGTATTTATAAACTTTTTATTTTTACCCAATGGCTTACAACTGTCAAATAAAATTTGTTATTTTATACTTATAAAATGAGGCAATCTATTTTTTTAATTTTTCTGGTCTAGTAAGTATAATATTTTTTTTTATACTTTAGGAAGATACAATTTTTTTATTTGTAAATTATGTAATATCATGTTACTAACTGTAATAATGTCAAATTAGATTAAAAAACATAGTCCTAGGTTAAAGGGAACTTTTGACATCTGTTTAATTTCGCAACCACGCGTCACTGCAGATGTCTAGTGTAACTTTTTGTTGTGTGGTAGTTGCTTTGTTTTAATTTTTAAAAAAACATTCTCCAACTTAGTTGTATTTATATTTCCTCATTTAAAAAACGGACATGTTTTTTATTGGTTTAGTAAGCCTTAGTATAAGTAGTGAAGTTTCAATTTGATTTGAATGTAAATGCAATTATTTTTCTTTATTAAAAAAATAGATAGTCTATTTTCACTTTAATTTTTCATTTTTCAGCATAAATTGTATTTCTTTGTTTAGAATTCTTTATTGATTTATGTATTTTTTAAAACTAATAAGTATTATCGATAAATCATGGAACTATATATATAGATTTACAAATATAACTTTTGCTTACCAGTGGCTCCTTAAACTGGGAATATAAAGTACAAGTTTTGAATTTTTGCATTAGTTATTATGGAATCAAAGATTCAAAGGAATTTAAAGTTTCAAAATTAATAAAAGAATTTATCTACAACAATAATATGTATTTTTAAAGTCTTTTGATTCAATAGTTTCACATAAAATTATAAAAACATTATTCTCAAAGTTAAATTTTTAAAAGACAGTTTTAACTAACGTTTTCTTCAATTACATACTATAAAGTTTTCTTTGGACATTTTATTGATTAAATTCAGTAAATACTGTTTTTTATTTCATCAAAACTTAATAACTAACATAAATAGTAAATTTAATGTACTAAACATTTACAAGCTGTTAATAAACAAACATAGTTATATGAGGATAGTATGAGTTTAACTTGCCTAAATTTTTAGTTTATAAAAAAAAACTTGTTATAAAATAAGCCTAAAAAAAAATTCCTAGGAAGCTGCTATTTAAAATCTAATAACTTTGGTATTAATGGTTTTTTATTGTTATTTAAAAAAACATAATATCAGGCTACATTAAAATTTTAAGAGACGCAAAATAAAAATTTCTAAACGATTTTTTTTGTACTGTCAAAATCCACCCGTGTTCAAAATCCACCCAATTTTTTTAATATGTTTCACTTATTTATTAAGTTATTAATATATTTTTTGCGTTTTTGAAATCTATATTTTAATTACTTTTCATTATCACTGTTAACCTTTACTCTGGATCGGTAAGCGTTTTTCGAATTTGATCGCGGGTGGATTTTGAAGGTGTCAGAAATTTTCATTTAATTACGATTTGTTTCTCATTTTGGCATACTAACTTACTTATAATTTTAAATAGAGAACTAGAACTATTTTGCTAAAATATATCATTATCTAATAAAATTTAGTCACATATCTTTTATTAATATAAAAAACTCTGTAATTACTGTTTTCAAGTTCACATATTTCATAGAATTATAATACAAAATAGCAATAACAGGTATACACTTTCTTAGCAAAAAAATAAACAGATTTACATTAACTTAATTTACAAGCAAGACCTACAAAAAAAGTATTTATAATATAAAGTAAGTTAGTTGTGTATAAAAGTACGGAGCGTTGTCAAAGAAAATTTGTTATGGAACCAATAGCATTCAACATTTGTAAAAAAATATCGTCCAACTGCAAAACCACAAACACCCAATTAAGGGATAACGGGTAATTACGTAAATCAAAAACAGAGCCCATATTACTACCAAGTAAAGTTAAAACTGCTTGTGAAAAACTTTTTGCATAGACTACCTGGTTAAGTTTTTAGACTCTAAATTTTGTCTATTGAAGTAAAAATCCCTAAAGCTAAAAAACTTTTTTTTTTTTTTGAAAAACAATTTTAATTCTCATTTCATAAGTAAAGTCAGTTATTATTTGTTGAGCTAGGGAGGAACAAATAAAAAATACACAAATGATGTTAAAGTTTTCATAAACAGAGCATTCAGATTCATACGTTACGAGAAATATGATGAAAATGTGAGGAAATTGAACAGAAATTAAATGTTGGAAGTCTCTATGTATATAAGTTGAGCATTTTAAGGTTGAAATTTAACAATAGTTTGTCACCAGTTGATTACTCTTTATAGATAAAAATATCCATAAGTATCATGGGTGGTCTTCGGAAAATAACTTACTCTTGCTTAGATTTAATAATAAGAATAGTCATAATTTGGTAGCCTACAAAAGTTGCAGATGAAATCGTCTTATATTAGTCTGAAGCTAAAAAAATTAAGTAATATGTACTTTAATTTATATTGATTTAACTTAAAGTAAATTTACTTCTATAAAAACAGTTTTATAGTTTTAATTTAACGTAACAAGTAAAAAATTTTTTTATTAAAGCTTTTATATAAAAGTTAACAAAAATTCTTTAACATAAATAGTTTAAGACTTTTAGTTTTAATATCATACTTGTTGTTTATAAAATAGTTTATTAACTTAATATGGTATCTACAGTTTATGAATATGTTTAAAAGACTAACAAATTTAAATTAAAAACTTTAACAGCAGTAGTATAACATCTTACACTAGTCGTTGTACTTCTTAGTCTGCATTAAAAAAACTTATATCTTAAAGTGTTAATTCAATTAAACTCATCGGTATAACTTAAGAATAGTATTTTTAAGATTTTCAGTTACCTAAACTAAATATGATAAACAATAGTTGTAAGAGTGAGTTTACAAAATTTTTTTTTTTTTTTTTCAAAAGCAAACCTAATTTTTTTAGTAGTTACTGATACTAATAATTGCTGACTTTTTCCTAAAGTAGGGCATAATTTACTATAAAATAAACAATCATGTTACAATAGTAATTTGGGAAGAAATAGATGAACAAGTTATACTTAAATAAATTATATAGATAAATTAAAATTCTCTAACAACAACATTTCAATACAGCTTAAATGTTTCCATGTGTATTTTATTCTGAAATAAGTTATAACCTCCAGGTTTCAAAACTTATTTTACTAAATAATTTCTTTTCGGTACTAAGTTTATATAAAAATTTGAGACAACAATTCATTTTGCAGTATATTTTATTTTTTGCGAACTAAAAATTTTTAAATCTACCCTTTTCAATAGTTCTTGTAGATAAATAAATAGACTTTTGTAAAATAGTAAAATTAATAAAATTGTAAGATTATGCGTCATAATAGGTAAATAAAATTACATGTACTAGGCGATGCTAATATAAAGTTGTTTGACAAAATTTAAAGTATAAAGCTTAAGTACTAGAAATTGAAAGTATTCATAGCAATTTTAATAAAAGGAAACCGACTTATTTAACCTTTCTTAAAATAAAATTAAACAACAAAAACAAAACTTAGTAGCGAATTTATAATAATTTAAACAAATTAGAGTTATAAACAAGTTTTTGTTTGCATAAACTTGGTTTATTAGTTTTAATAAATACAGATTCTAAAACACTTAAATGATACATGTTACGTCCTTAACAAACAATTGAAAACATATTATCGTTATCGTTTTTTGCGCATTCTAAATTATTTAACAGATATTCACCTATTGCCGATTGACTTTTTATTGGCTTATTAGTCCCATAGATCATCCAGTTTCTTAAGGCGTTGGTCACGTGTTGGTCCCTTCTTATGTGAAATCGTTGCGAAGTTCTTCCAATATACTCACTATCACAGTGGCATTTGTATTTATAGATTATATTGTATTTTTCTGGATTAGGAGTGAGATCTTTAACAATTCTGTTAAGGGGTTTTCTGGTGGAATGAGTAATTCTTAAATTAACAGCCCCAAAAGTGTTATCTACGGTTTCTAAAACTTTGTTTTCAAAAAGCTTAGCTTCTTTCCTAAATATGGAAGTCTTAAATATACTACACATGTTTTTGGACCGTGTTTTAGAGGGCTGACAAGCTTCGCTGTAGCCCTGTTAATTGTTTTTTCAATAACTTCTAAAGGGTAACCTTAGGAGCCAAAAATGCTTTTAATGTTATTGATTTCTTCACTTAGTTTCACCTTAGAACATATTTTATAAGCTCGAAAAGCTAAGCACGATATTAAGTTGGTTTTTTGTGAGGTGGGACAAAAAGACTGCCAAGGAATATATTGGCCTACGAAAGTTGGTTTTCTATAAATGGATGTGTTTAAAGAGGTTGGTGTTCTTTGAACTAAGACATATTACTAAGACATGTTCTTAATTACTTCAGATATGTTGACGATATTTTTATTTCTTACAAGACAGACTACAATGTTGATGATTTATTTGACCAAAACTCCAACTTACATCCTTCACTTAAGTTTACTCGTGAGCATGAAGCTGATGGCTCTTTACCTTTCCTTGATGTCTTAATTCAAAGAACACCAACCTCTTAATCACATCCATTTATAGAAAACCAACTTTAGTAGGCCAATATATTCCTTGGTAGTCTTTTTGTCCCACCTCACAAAAAACCAACTTAAAATCGTGCTTAGTTTTTCGAGCACATAAAATATGTTCTAAGGTGAAACTAAGTGAAGAAATCAATAACATTAAAAGTATTTTTAGCTCCTTAGGTTACCCTTTAGAAGTTATTGAAAAAACAATTAAGAGGACTACAGCGAAGCTTGTCAGCCCTCTAAAACACGGCCCAAATAAATGTGTAGTATATTTAAGACTTACATATTTAGGAAAGAAGCTAAGCTTTTTGAAAACAAAGTTTTAGAAACCGTAGATAACACTTTTGGGGCTGTTAATTTAAGAATTACTCATTCCACCAGAAAATCCCTTAACATAATTGTCAAAGATCTCACTCCTGATCCAGAAAATACAATATAATCTATAAATACAAATGCCACTGTGATAGTGAGTATATTGGAAGAACTTCGCAACGATTTCACATAAGAAGGGACCAACATGTGACCAACGCCTTAAGAAACTGGATGATCTATGGGACTAATAAGCCAATAAAAATTCAATCGGCAATAGGTGAATATCTGTTAAATAATTTAGAATGCGCAAAAACGATAACGATAATATGTTTTCAATTGTTTGTTAAGGACGTAACATGTATCATTTAAGTGTTTTAGAATCTGTATTTATTATAACTAATAAACCAAGTTTATGCAAACAAAAACTTGTTTATAACTCTAATTTGTTTAAATTATTATAAATTCGCTACTAAGTTTTGTTTTTGTTGTTTAATTTTATTTTAAGAAAGGTTAAATAAGTCGGTTTCCTCTTATTAAAATTGCTATGAATACTTTCAATTTCTAATACTTAAGCTTTATACTTTAAATTTTGTTAAACAACTTTATATTAGCATCGCCTAGTACATGTAATTTTATTTACCTATTACAGGGTTGCCACTCTTTGAGCCAAAAAATCTTCCCTGAGTGACCAAAAATTTCCCTGAGTAACCTTAAATTTCCCTGAGTTTCCCTGAGTATTTTTCAAATCTTAAAAAAAAAAAATTCTCTTCTAACACAAATTATTAATACCTCATTCTCATTTTTCTTCTTTAATAATAAAAGGAAGGTTGTATGTGTATGCTTCTGCATTAAATTTATGAAAAAAACTGTTTTCAAAAACTCAATCTTAAAAGGTTTAAACCAATTAAAAATTAAATTTTTGCACAACTTTGTGTAAACTTGTTAGTTAACTTTCTACATAAAAGAATAAAGTTTAATTTGTTTGACATTTTAATTGACAAAATTTAACTATACTATAATAATAATTTCTCATGAAGAACTCATTTAAATGCATACATAATAACTTCATTATGACTTGTATGTCTTTCCTAGCAACTGTTCTGAATGCAGTAAATAAAACTTAAAAGCTTAACATTATTGTAAAAAAACCTGCAAAAAGAAAGTTTAAAGAAATAGCTAAAGAAATATCTCATATCAAAGTACAACTTAATACCTAACAACTGATACAAAATAATCAAAAATTAAAAATTTTTTTATGTCTTTTAGATGTTCATACACAATCTATTTTAAATAACCAAAAACATAATTTTGATTTTAAAACAATTTCACCTTACCTAATAAAAAAATCTTAATACTGTTTTTTTAAGTATGCGATTTCTAAATCAATAGTTTTAGTTTTATTTTCAAGTTTATTTGCGTTGTCCTTAGCAGCTATTCCTCTTGGTAATAATTCTTTCATTGCTTCTAAATCAGACTGTTTGTTGGCATCTGCAGTATATTTGTCATAGTCTTCATTCAAACATTTGAGTTGCTTTGTAAGTTTACTTTTTTGTTCTCCTAACTTGCTCAAAGCATCACCTTTATTTGGAACATTTTTAGCAAAGCACTGTCGCTCAAGATATGCCAAATATTGGGCCCTAGAAGATTTTACAAATTTCAACAATTCAGAACTTAGTTCAACTGTGCTTGGTTCTATACTGTTTGCATATAGATGATCTTTGATCATTCTTCGGGACCTTATTGTCATCTCTCCCATATTAGTTGATATTACTTCCTTATTTAAGCTAAAGCCCCGTTCAACACTTGCCTGGCCATTGTGAAGCACAAAAACAGCCTCAAAAACTCTTGTTAAATCTTTATACTTGCTTGGGATATCGAGTGTGTCAAAATAAAAGGTGTCTAAACTGTGACTTTTTTCAAGAAAATTTTCAAAAAGTATTTGAGTGTTAGAAGAACTTAACAAATCAATGTATTGATTAATGCTGTCATCACCCTCTTTTGCTTTTAGTTTCTTCATGCTGACAAGTTGTTGGACCAACCTTGTAAAGTTTCCGACACAACAGTCTTTACCCATTCCAATTAAACATGCCGGATTTAAAACAGCAGCCCTTCTTAAAAAGTTCAAACCAACAGTCATTCTTGTTTTAATTTTTTTTATTATAGCAAATATAAAAAGTTTACATTCATTGTGAAATGACTTGAACAAAATGTTAGAAACTTTACCTTGATTTAGCAAATCTTGAATTAAAGTAGAAGCAGCACATCCTAACTCTAGATCTTTTTTGTGAAAACTTTTATTTTGAAAATGCTCATTATTTAGTTCAAGTAGCTTTTTTTTCCATTTGAATGGGCTTCCATGAAAGAAGTAGTAAAAACAATATTCATTAACTTGTATACTAACTTCTGTATATCATCATACATGAAAGGAATGCTTGGGCTGTTTTGAATACTAAGCTTGGCTTGGAATACTAAGAATATTGAAGAACTAGCCGCAAGGCTAAAAAAATTCTAAATAACAACTTAAATAATAAAAATTACTACTTTTGAACAAAATATTGAAACTGGATTAACTAAACCTCATTCTAGTTCTAGAAAAAAATTTCCCTGAGATTTTTAAAAACTTCCCTGAAATTTAGAGAAGAAATCAAAACTTCCCTGAGTTAAAAGAAAAATGCCAAAATTCCCTGAGTTTCCCTGAGATTCCCTGAGTTTCCCTGAGATTTTCTACAGTTTGAAAATTCCCTGAGATTCCCTGAGTTCCCTGAGTTCCCTGAGTGTGTGGCAACCCTGCTATTATGACGCATAATCTTACAATTTTATTAATTTTACTATTTTACAAAAATCTATTTAGTTATCTACAAGAACTATTAAAAAGGGTAGATTTAAAAATTTTTAGTTCACAAAAAATAAAATATACTGCAAAATGAATTGTTGTCTCAAATTTTTATATAAAAACTTATTTTGTAAAGTATAATGTAAAGAATAATTATAATAAAACAGAATGTTTAAAGTCTTGTTAATTGCATTAACTTTATATTGAGTTATAGTTCTAATAAAGAGCTCAACTGAAAAGGAGCAAATAAACATTGATTAAACAATTTCAGATTGAGAGTTTTATTCAACACGGTGTTTCATGCAAACGCAATGATCACGATTTAAAAACTCTCATTTAATTTAATCAGTTGTAATTATAATAACAATATAATTAGAGTTGATTAGTAGCATCTAATAGTAGTACAGTGCTTATTCACTTATCTGGACTTCACTTGTCCGGACGCTCACTTATCCGGACACTTTTAGTCAGAGAAAAATTCAAAAAAGTTTCAATTTTGTTCAATAACATGATTGTATGAAATACAAGTACTTAAGCTTAATGCTGTAAGAAAGTTTTAAGTGATTTTATAATTTCTACAATGTTGTTTGTTATTATGATGTAACAACATTACTAAAGATTACATTCTAAATTTGTTCTAAACTAGTTTAGTTATTTCAAACCTTTGCATGTAAATGTTAAGTCAGTCAGTTTAGAAATCTTGAAAACAATGCTGATAAAACATCACTGGAAGTTTTTTTTATTTATCTTTCAGAGCTTTTTGATAGTGAATTAAATTTTAAGTTTATTTTTGTTTTTATTTTATAGAAGTTCTGTTTAATTTTTAACTCAAACAATATTACAAAAACGTATATCGTTGCAGAGGGTTAGTAAGTCTGATGTTTTTCTACCTTAGAAAAAAATTAATAAACAAAAGATTAAGCTTTTATTTTTTATCATTTTAATATCTATTTCACAATTACTATGTATTTGTATTTATTATAACACTTTAATTATTTATTATGTATTGTATAATAACAGCAGTTGTAATACTTTATGAAAAATTAGATTTTTGTAGTTATCCGGATTTTTGGTTATCCAGACATGTTTACAAAAAAATCTTGCCCAATGTGTCCGGATAAGTGAATAAGCACTGTATATATGGCTTTGTCTATCTTACATTATAGAGTTTTAAATCGTGATTACTGCGTTTGCATGAAACACCGTGTTGAATAAAACTCTCAATCTGAAATTGTTTAATTAAAGTCTTGTTAGTAATAACGATACACGTGGAACTTATTGCAACACATAAAAATATCTGCATAAATAATAGTTTTTAATAATTTTTAAAATGTTGAAAAATAAATATAATTGATAATATCCGAACTTTATATCTAAAAAGTTTAAAACTAATTAATTTTATTTAGAAGTAAATTATAAGACTTTAGTTGATCAAATTTCACACATCGCACTTAATTTTTTTTCTTATTGTTTCAGTGGTAATTTGTAGAAATGGGATTGTTTGTTTTACATGTATTTACAGCCACAGAGCTTAACAATCGTCTCAACTACTATGCCATGCCAGAGTGAGTAAAACAGGTATTATTTTTTAACAACTTTTCTTTATGAATAATTACGTCACACGTATGTTTGTTAACATTGTTCAAAACTCTGATTAGATCTAATGTAGTTGTTTTAAATTCGTATTGTTCGAATAAAAATGCACCTTTATGAACAAATAAATAGTTTAATAACATAGTTTCTACGTACTTATTAAGCAGTTATCTCTATCTAAATTTATAAAGTTAGTGCAACTATAAAATAGTTAAAGCATTAAGATAAAAAACTTGCCTGGAATTAGTCAAAAAAAGACTAAAAGTTTCACTTTAAAAATAAATTTAATATTAACTTTGTCTCTGAAATTAAATTTGTTGAGACCTGTTGTGCCCAAAGAATAGTCCTTGCATATACCTAAGCTACTATACATAAGAATATGTAGTAGCTTCGTTTTTAAATTTCGGCTTACTTTGTTTTAATTACAACTTCATAACATTTTTTTTGTATTTAAACTTGTTTATTTGTATATATTACTTCCATACTTATATTATTCTTAACTAGAAGTACTAGAAGAGTTTATTTAGTTAACATTTTTTACCACTTATATTTAGGTTGATTTTAGAAAAATTCCAAATTCTGTTTTATAAATTCGTTTCTTTTTTTCATTTGCTTTTTTGATTAAAAAATTAAGTTTTTAGTTTTTTATCTAACATTAAATAGCCAAGAATAGAAATAACTTGCGTGACAACAAGCTTATAGTTGCTTGATGAAATATAAAGCTTAGCTGAGATTGCTGCCGGCTATGTAAAAAGAATGTTCGAGATCAAAATTTTACACAACCATATTTAAACAAAATCTACAATTAACACATATTTTGGTATTTTTTCAAAGTTAGTATTAGTCCATTGTAAATTAAATTTTGACTTTCTATAGTAAAACGCTTAAATTAAAAAACAAGAACATAGTATTAAATAACTTTATTTTTCAAAACATCGAAAGTGTTTAAAGAATCTTAAATTGTAATGCATGTTCAGAACAAAAAAAAGATGGGGTCAAATCTTACTGAAAAAAAAGATAGCTAAAAAGAACATAATAATCACCAACGCTATTACATCCACGTAGATAACTAAACTTTCCTTTTCTCCTTTGATGACAGTTTTGTTCTTGGCTACTGTAAATAGTGTTTAGATAGTTTAAGAAATTTATAAGTGTTGGTTTGCTATAAAAATATATTTTGTTTTGTTAACTTTTTTAAAGTTTTTCTGTTCCTAAGTTGTACTGTATAGACAAAATATTTTAAAAGCTCTTTATTAATTTATTACCTGTAATTTTGTATAAAAAAATTTTAAAGTTACTTACTTTCTGTTGTTTTCTCTTTGTCTCCGGAGCATTCAGGCATTTCATCGCATATGCTGACAAGTACAGGCGACCTTTTATAGTAGAGTGTCGAAGCGTTGCAGCGCAAAACGTCTTCCAACGAAACTTTACTGACCACAAGATCATTGTACGTATTCCATTGTCCGTTAGGCGCTTTGCAATGGGCGTAGTAATGGCCTGGCAATGGTACGTGAACAACCACAGCATACAGCTCATACACCTCTGCATTCATATCAGCTCCAAAATCTAATACCTCATCAAAACGCACTCTGTTCATTACATTGTCGAAGCTCGGCAGCTTTAAAGTGATCACCGGAGGCAGTTGATCGATGATGAATTGTTCCTTGCACACTCTTAGCTTCCCGCACTCATCGCAGGTGCGCTCAACAATATTTCCTAACATCATGCTAAAAAGGAGGAGGTCGACATCGTCAGCAGTCTTGTCTGCCACGACTCTCAAAAACTGGTCCGCTTCCGAATGCCACTCGTTTCCGCAACGCGTGCACGTGTACGAGTAGTGGTTCTCACAGCAGAATATTTCTTTCAGGATGTTTTGCTCTGTTGGGACCTCTTTGTTAACCACGTGCGTCAACAGCTCGTCCGTGTCGTTGTAAAAACCGTACTGCATCGAGCTATCCCTCATCATATACTTAATCAGGTTGTCTACGGTCAAAGAACTTCCTTTTCCCTTCAATTGGCCCCGTTCTAAAACATCAACATACCCTTTCATCACGCAGTTCAAACAGGAAGAAGCTAAGAAGCCATCGCAGCAGTTTGGCGCGCTTTTCAGACGGTTGAGCAGGGCTGGAGTGTGGTTGAAGACCTGGAGAAGGGAGTTGCCGAAGCAAGTGGAAAACGTGTTGTCCAAAGCCGGGAGACTTTCGCTTCCGGCAAAAACTGCAGGCCACTCAGTGTTTAATGTGCTTGAGTTCATTGTATTAGTAATAATTTTCTGTTGGATAAAATTTATTTGTAAATTATCAAGCCTTAGTTTATATATATATTTTTTGTTTTTTAACAGTTTCTAGATATCTTAGTAGTACAAAAAAGACAAACGTAGGGTCAGCTATTGATTTAACGACTATACAAAAACAAAATATATCTCTGTTAACTGTGCTCAATAAGTTTTGCAACTAAGAATTTAAATTCTAGTTGAACGATTGTGTTTTCTGATATTTGCTTTAGTGTTCCTGAATTCCAAATAAACTTTATAGAAATAAATAAAGATTTCATCTCCAAGATAAACTGAATAAATATTTTACAAACAACAAAAATTTAGTGATGGATTGTATTGTGTGTATTAAATTACTATCAATTGTTAATAAGTATTCTTTATAATACACAGTTTTTTTTGACAGATATCATGTAGTATGTGTACTAAATTCTAAATTTTTACACTTTAGAACTACTTTAATTTGTTTGCATATGTTTTTTAATAAGCTGCATGAAAATGGGTTTTAACATTTTCAAAAAATACCAAGTCTAGATTTACTTGTTTTTTTCGTGTAAATTAGAATTTAATATGAGATATGGGTTGAAAACAAAATGTTATATAAATAAGATTGCACAATGATCTAATTTAAGAACTGTAAAGTGGTTTGGTAGTGCCGAAAGGCTTATATTTATTTAAGACATTTCTTCTAACTTATTATTAGTTTCTTACAAAGTTTTAATTTATTAAACCATTTAGGGTGCTAATAAAGACTTTAGCCTGTTTTTACCTTTTTCTGAAGTACGCGTTTTAAATACGCATTTCCAGTTCTTAGTACACAATGTGACTTGGTACGTTTCTGCAAGTCTGCAGAGGCGTATACCTATGAGCGAAAAAACTTTTAATTCAGCTTGAAAAGACTCTGCCTTCTTAGCTTTTAGTATTAATACTTAATTATGCACTCCTAGGAGATAATTTCGACATATTTGTATCCTTTAGCATTTTTAGTGTTGTAAAACTTAAACGAATTAAATACATCTAAATTGTATACATTTAGCCCGTTAAAGCTTTATTTTGTTAAAAAGCTGCATTGCAAAATTGATTCTAATGGAAGCTGTAGCTTCAAAATCAAAATCAAATAATTTTATATATCAAAAATTTTCGTAATTTAATGTTGTTTCTATTGACTACTTTATCTGTTTGATTTTCTAAACTAAAAAATAAAAGTCATAGGGGGTGTGGAGCAAAATAAATTTCCTTGTATACAATTATCACCCATACTTCAACATTCTATTTTTGAAGTTTTAACATAAATGCATATTTTAATTTTAAATTCAATAACATTAGAGATAGTGCAAATTGCTGTGTTGGTGTTCCCGCTAGGACGTTATCACGCGTCTTTCAGATGCTTTGATTTTTGCAGATTCGTAACTTTTTTGAGCTAGCTACGTCCCTGGTATGCACTATAAGTAAAGTACATATAATGATGACCATATCAATATAAATTTCTTATATACATTTTATTTACCTAACAAGCTCAAAAAACTGTATAAGTTATTTAACATAAAAATAGATTAATTGGTTATGTATATTAGATATAAAAAGCATAAAACATACTATGAAAACATTTTATTAAAATTACTTATTTTAAAAGTTATAAACAATGTAAAAGTATTAAATTAAGGTGTATCTATTTTAGGGTTGATTGTAGCTAACAAAAGAATAATTACTATATATTAAGTAACCTTAAAAATGAATTAATAAGTATGTCTAAAATTTTTGTATTTATAGGTTAGAATGCAATTTAAGATAACCATGTTGTACTTAATTACTTTCTGAATGAACTGCTTCAGGAACACAATTATACAATTTCATATACTCAAAACACATGGAATATGATTAACTTGAATATTCAGCATTCATATTTTAAGTTAGGGTTGTTAGAATTTTTGAACATAAGAATTCTGAACATCGAATAAATAATTGTCTGTTTAAATTTTGTAAATTTTGGCGATTTTTTTAGACAATTTAGCAACTGTGGTTGTAACCAGTAGAAATAGAGTTAAAACTTTATAGTTAAAAAGTTTATACTGTATATTCACAATACCCTATAAAGTTGATAAAAAAGTAATATAAACATATTTTATTTATTTTAAGTTTTTTTTGAAAAATAAGTATTTTTAGTTACATTATGTTTGCGAAAGTCTTCGAACATAAGTAAATTACCACTTGTGTAACCTCAATTTTTGAACCAGTATATCAATTCAATTTTGTTAAATTTATCAGTGATAGCATTAACGAGTTGAAATCTAACCAGCTATGATTTACTTTTAAATAGTGATCTATCAGATTTAGCGCTTTTTTTTAATTTGACAGATCTTATTTAAAAAAAAGTTTAAACCAGTACTTGCTTTTAAAACTAGATTAAGATCCAATATATTAAAACAGAGACGGAGCTAACTATGTTGTTTATGTTTTTATTTTAAAGCTGGCCTATTTAATTTGTATCCAAGAAGAGTTCCGAAGATTATCCAGCTTCATAATTAATTTGAATATTAGTATTTTGGTGCTTTTAACGTTTAAAAAGTAACGGAAACAATTTTTAACATTACCCCTACCTAACCAATTTATTCAAACTTTTTGAATATTTGGTTATAGTTAAATAAATTTCCTTAACTTTTCAGAATAGTATTTACATAGCATCTAATTGCTATCATTTTAATTTTTAAAACTTTATCAACCATAAAATTTTTATAGTGACATTTGAAAATAAAAAGAAAAATCTAATTAAAAATAAATGAAGACCGTTTTATTTTATATCTAATACATACTAACTTATAACTATATTTATACTTACTTTTAAGATTTGACAGATCTTATTTGTAATAAATAAACCAGTTCTTGTTTTTAAAACTAGATTCAGATCAAATATATTAAAAAAAAGAGACGGAGCAAGTTATGTTGGGTCTGTTTATACTTTGAAATTAGCCTATTTCGTTTGTGTTCAAACAGAGTTACAAAGATTATTAAGTTACAAGTTTTATTTGGATTTTAGTATTTTGAAGCTTTCAACATTTAAAAGTTTTTATTTCTATATGCTTACTGGAAAAATTTAGTTTGATTTTGAATATTTGGTTATATTCAACTAAATTTCATTAACTTTTCTGAAAAAGATTTACATAGATAATCTTTTTAGATAATCTAGTTACATAGATAAAATATAGTAATAAAATAAATTTAAACTGCTAAAGTCATATTAGACACATTGAAGTAAGAAACGTTTAAAAATGTATTAAGCAAACTAAAATAAGCTTTTTAAGAACATTTTTAATTAACACAATTTTAAACATTGGTTAAAAAGCATACTTCGATGATATAATCTAGTACTATATGTAAACTTGAACTTATTTGAATTAAACCAAAAAAAAGCATTTGTTTTTTTTTTATTTTAAGAGTAATACCTTTAAAACTTTAATCATTGCAACTTACTTGTACTTTGAAACTAGATAAAAATAGTAACTGTGCTGCTAAAAGTTTTGCTTTTGTGTGGACAGATAAATTTGCTCTATTTAAGCTATAATCTATTTTATGACCATAATTAACCGTTTTGAATTTTCTTTCAAAGATGAACAAACTAATGGTTTGTTATGTTATGTATAACAGGTTTGTGACGGATATCAAATTTATTTTAATATTTACTTGTTTTAACGTTTTGTAGAACTAACAGCTACCTTAAAAAACCTGACAAAAGTATACTTAGTACTCAAGTGTATACACTAATCACAAACGTGTACTTATGCATACTTTATTGTACGGTTGTGTACACACTGCTGTATACTTGTGTGTCCATTTCAAGAGGTTTTTAAACAGTTTCATTAAAATCACAATATTTTCTATTAATAACTTTGAGTACATATTGAACTTTACTTATACTGTGTCAGATAAATAATTCAAGCAATATTGAAATAAATGCTTTATAAGCTTTATAAGCAATTAGTTTAATCTAGAACGTTCCTATACTTCCTAGAGTCTATAACCGATGTTGTGCTGAAAAACTTTTATAGTTTGAATCTAAAATATGACAGCATACCAAATGTTTTATTGTCAAAATATTTTTATTGCATAGTTTGTTTAAAGGTTTACGATTAAGGTGTAAGGTTTTGGTTATTTTTAAAATAACTAACAAGTCAAAAGTATTTTTTTTTAAATATTTTAGTTACTATTCAAAGTTTACAGATTAGTTTATCTTTCACAAGCTGATCTGTAAAAGAGTTAGAGAGTCAACTAAAAATCAGTTCAGGTCATTTTGGATAAATAACTATTTTACTTCTGATAAAAAGTTAAAAGCTTTACACATAGTTATGTTTAATTGTAAAAAAAAACCGTTGAGTATGTTATAAGCTAGTATCTATGCTAGTAGCACATTATATGCTACAATCTAGTTAAAACCAAACTTTTTTTTTTTAAATAATGTTATTATAGTTTATTAGTAACGTAAAAAAAGTATTTGTAAAATTGATTCACAATGCTTTGTAGCTATTGTTCTGTATAAAAGCTGCCACATAAAAGCTTTTTTTCAATAAAACCTTTTTGAAAGGAGTCAATTAAAAAAAAATACATAAAATTTTCAAGTAAGTTACTAAAAACATTCTACAACTAGTTCATTTTACTTTTTGTTTATCATATTTTTTATTGTATGTTTAACAAAAAAAGTATTATAAAAAATAAGAATAATTGTTGAATACGATTATTATTAATTTAAAAACATGAAAAAGCTAATAAATACAAAACGTAAACAGTTTAAATGCGCAGCAGTTCAAAAAAGCACTAAAATGTTTCACACTCAATTACTTAAAAAACACCATAAAAAGAGTCACAGAAGCGGAAAATCCCCTCATTCCGTTTTGGTCTCCACAACGGGGCATATCTTCTGCATGAACCTGGTCGCGTGCTCGTTCACATCGTAGAAGAACTTAGGCACGTACTTGCCGTTCCTCCAGAAAAAGAAGAAGTAGACGGGGAATCCCGAGACCAATATGGCCGCTCCTATCATGGCGTTGTCGAAATCGTATAAGAACTGGGCCACTACCAGCAAGTAGCAGATGGCGGCGAACAACGCGGACATCACAGTAGGGAACTTCACCGGTCGCTCAATGTCGGGCTTGGTGAACCTCCACAAGACGGTGCCGGTGACCGCGATGGCCACGGTGAGCCAGTAGATGAACGAATAATAATTGATCAACTGACCAATATTATTCCACCCCGTGTACATGAGCGTCATCAAGCACAGCAGCAGCAAAGAGGGTATCGGGGTGAGGTGGTCGGGACTGACCATGGAGAAGTAGGTCGGGAACTGCTTCTCCCGCGCCACCGTGAAGTACATCCGCGAGGTGACGCTGAAGATCACGTTCACCGTCCCGAACGTGGCCAGGAACACCAAGATGGACATGAGCACCGTGTACTCGGGCCCCAGCGTCTTCTTGACGAAGGTGATGGCCACCGCGTTCGACTCCGTCATCTCCTCCGACGTCAGCACCGTCAGGTAGGCCACGTTGACCATGACGTAGATGACGGTGATGACGGGCAGCGAGATGTAGATGGCGCGCGGCAGGTTCTTCCTCGGCTTCTTTATTTCCTCGTTCATGAAGTTCAGGCTGTCCCACCCGACGTACGAGTAGACGCCGCCGTAGACGCCCAGAATGACGCTCTTGAAGGAGTACTCGTTGCCCGCCACGCCCGCGTCAACTTTCCAGGGGTCCTCCAGCGCGCCGCCTTCGAACCCCTTTTCGACGTACTTCTTCAGGCCCAGGACAATGATGAAGGTCATGGCGACTATCTTCGACCAGGACAGGTACTTGTTGATGCTGTTGGCCAGCTCGATGCACATCGAGTTCATGGCGACGATGGCCAGTAAGATGGCCACCGCGATCAGGTTGACGGCGGTCTGCGGCGGCTCGCAGTCGAGGAACCACGGCTTGAGCAGGTACTCGCCGGACACTTTGGAGATGAGCGCGCACAGCACCGGCTCGATGATCAGCACGGAGATCCAGCCGCGCACGAAGCCCAGGCACGGGCCGAACATGCGCTTGACGTAGGCGTAGTTGCCGCCCGACTCGGGTATGGTCATGCCGAGCTCGACGTAGCACAGCGCGCCCACCATGCTGATCAGCCCGCTCGCCACCCACACTATGAGGGCCGCGGCCGCGCTGCCCACCGACTTTTGCACTTGCGAGGGGCTGAGGAATATGCCGCTGCCCACGATGCCGCCCACCATCATGGAAATGCCGGAGGCGAGGCCGAACCGCTGCTTCAGCTCCACTTTCGAGGTCGGGTTGCTTTGGACCGAAGTTTCGGTTGGATTTTCCGTCATTGTGTTTTTAATAAAAAAATTCTGTTTTATTGAAAAATTTGGTGGTTGTTGTAATTATTCGTGATCAGCGGCTTCATGGTATCAGTTATCAATTAAAACAAGTTTTTAAAGAGTTGAAAGATCGTAGTGATGTATTATAAGCATATTTTAGTTAGACATTTTGCAAAAGTCAATTTGATAAATGGTATCTTATAGTGAAGCTCTTTAAAATATCCGATTAAGAAAATTAAAAGGTGTTATCTCATTTTACTTTTGTAACTAATTGTTTAATAAGCAAAATAAAGATAGCCCTAATAAAAACCTTCACAGTTTTAAAGTTTTAATTTAAGTTTAGTTCAAAAATATAAATAAATAAATTTAGCATTTAAAAACTTTTCAAACGACTATTACTTTGTAAATAACAAGAGACACATTATATTTGTATTCGCAACAATAAATTTTTAACTTCTTAAGTTTTTTATGCTAGTTTGTAAACTATTAGTTGGTTCTTTTGCCTTGTGACAAAAACATAACTTATATTTTCGATAATTATTTTTATGTTTTTATGTGAAATTTAACTTTACTTTACATTTCAAAAAAAAAAAGTTTGTACAAGCTTAATGCAGCTTTTAGTATTTTGATTTTACTGTATCTAGATAGTAAAAAAAAAAAATAATCCACAATTGAGAAGTTTTATTTTTTTACACTTAAAAAGTGTTTTTATAAAATCAAAAGAAGAAGTAAAAATAATATTTAGCTTTTATTATTTACAAAACTTAACATTTTAGTTTTAAGAAAATAATTTATGATAATTATAAGCAAATAAACTTAATTTTTTTTCATAAACATTTTATATTAAATGTGCATCTGAAGAAATAAAAACCTTTTCAAAACAATAACTCATAAAAACATAACAACAACTATTTTCTAAACTAGTACAAAATGTACATACAAGCTTAGCTATTAAGTTTTTTTTTGCATAAAATAAAACAGTTTCGAACAAAAAACTTTCTCAAAAATCTATGCAAGTACTCCTTTATTGTATTGCCAGCATACTAAACTTTTCACTGTTGGCAACATTTTACCGTTGCAAAGTATTTTAGAGAATAAACTTGCTGTACACGACGAAGTTTATATATTTAAACTTTATTACTTAAATTACGTGGCTTAATTAAAATCACAAAAGCACAAAATAGAAAGTTTTTAGCGAAATTGTGCCAAATTAGTTTTTAAGTATGAACTGAATAACAAACCTATTATTTATATTTGCTTTACTTATTTCCGCGTTGTAAACATCTCTATATATCTGTTTTCTCTTACATGAGTAAAATAACATTTTGTTTAATAACTCAAATCGAACACAAAAGCTGCTTTAAACTTAGCGATGGCAAGAAAAAGTTAATAGAATTTGACTTAAGGTTTTGTGACTTAGAAACGCAAGTATAAACTATGAGCTTTTTGCAACCGACAAACTTATAAAACAAAAATCTTTATTTTTAATCTCTTTAAATTTTTCTTTGCATTTTAGAACAAGGCATTAGATAACTAAATGAAAGAAAATATTATTGTTTCTATAACTAACAAAGATCGGCAACCACAAAAGTTTGATAAAACCAAAAACTTAAAACAAATTAAATTTATAAAATTGGTACAGTTAATAATGTGCATCACTTTTAGATAATATATTAACATTTGAAATTTTTGATCAATGTTTTTATGATTATCTTTATGATTATTGTGCTAATGAATATCTTATACATCTTTACTTCTTTTGAACTTAAATTTTAGTTGCAACTGCTTTGTAGTAAAAAATAAAAGCTATAAAGACTTTACAGTTACTAAGCTTCTATAGAAATGATTTATGCTGAAATTATTAAAATAAACTTAGATCATTTTTTACTACTTAATTACATTTTTATTCTAGTGAGAAGTTTTAAAATAATTAAAGTCATAGAAGTATATCAAAAAAAAGTTTTAACATTAATTAAAAAATGTTATGAATTAATCTAAAAGTATTAAAATAACAAACAATAAGAAGCTAATGGAGATACTTCGCTTTATTTCTAATTGATTTTATTATTAATACATTTGAAAGTAGAAACAAAAGTACAGTTACCTAAATAATATTGTTTTTTACTTATTTTTATACAGTAACAGATAATTGGTATTTGTAATATGCATATCAAATAGATTTATATAAAGTAGCAATTCAAACATAAGTTAAACTACTTACAAAAACATCTAAATTAAAAGTAAAATATACTTCGGCTAAAAAGTATCATTTTTTAGTTTTAGGAACTCTTTATATATTTTAAAGTATACTAAACCTTTTAGCATTCATAACAATAGTTTTTAATAAAATGACAAGAGTTAAGTTTGTTAAGTAAATAAAGTTTGTTAATAACTTCCAGTAAGTTAAAAAAAAGCAAAAATTACTTTTGTTTATATTATTTTTAACTCTATTTTATTTGATAAAATAACTTCACCTATAGAAATATTTATAAGAAAAAAATGGTTTGCTAATTAAGTGAAAAATCGAACTTTCTAAAACATTGTTTATAACTTATGTTGTAATAATTTCTTCCGTTTTTATAAAAAACATTTAATCTTAGTTGTACACTTACCTTTAATAGAATTGTGCATTTATATAAAGATAATTTATAATGAATTTACACTAGGTTAACAATAAACTTTTTTAAGTTTCAGTTTTATTTTTTCGGTTGTTTTTTAAACAAACAGACCTATTTTATATGCTTTTTGATAACTATTTTTTAATTTTAAGCTTAATTTATATAAATTATAAATCGATTTAAAACTTATAATAAATAAATATCACTTACTACCCATAGTCTTTTTGCTGATATCATATTTTGAAAACAATTTTAATGCCAAAAATTTAAAACAAACAAAAGAAGTTTTGAAAACTGATCCTATTAACTTAATATATTCTAATAGTTTAATGTATTAATTTGAAATAAGAATTAAGCTTATTTTACAAGTGTTAGTATGTTATTCTATAAAACAACTTTTGTTGACTGTTCATTTCACAATGTTACAATTAAAAAATACTGTAACAGACTTCTTGAAAGTTTATGATAGTGGAAAAATTAACTAGTCTATTGTTTTTCAAAATTATCAAAATTTTAGTTGTAAACTTTTTTTTTTATTATAACTTTCACAACCTAAGAACAATTTTCATATCTAAAAATAACTATTTATAACATAAAATTTAAAGTTTTGTTGTCGCTTGACTGCTATTTTAGTTGGTAACTACTAAGACAATGTTTAACTTATAAAACTTATAAAAAACTGCCCTTTTTGAATAAAATTAGTTTGTAAACAATTCAATAATCATTAAAGTACAAATTAGAATAATGTAAAGTCTAAAAGTTATAAACAAAAGAAAAAAAGAAGAGTCTTTATCATAATGGAACAATATTCTGGAACAAAATTATTTTCTGTTTTCAACAGAACCTAAAAAACCTTAGTTCTATAAAAAACTATTTCACAAATCGTTAAATTAAAGTTCTAACTTTTTTATTTAAAACTGATAATTATTTGTCTTAAATGTTGTACTATTTTTGATGCATCAACGGTGAACCTTGGAAATGATATTTTTTGTACTACCGCCGTGCTTGCTTCAACAATTGGTACTGAATCTCAAACAGAGGCTCAATTATGTTTGAGATTCGAAGTCCTTGGCAGTACTGTTTTTGTGTTTAAACGTCTGTTACTGTTCGTCACGAAAACTTAATAAGGCGCTACAGATTTGTTGTTTTACAAAACTGAGAAAATTTCCAAAATCATGGTGTTTAGACAACTTCTGTAATCAAAAAGTTTTTCTACTATTTTTGTACCTTTGGCTGACAGCTTAAGCTTCGACTTTAAGACTTTATTAGATTGTCTCTTCAGGTTTATTTTAGTTAAAATAGTTATATAGGAACTTTTAGCTAAGCAGATCTTTCTTAAAACATAAAAGTTATATGACTTCAAAATGTGCGCTTAGTTTAATTATTATTGCTTTTTAAAATACTTACTCGTATTTTGTGCTGTCGCATTGCATTTACGCTATTAACATTTAATTTTTCGTTTGTTGGTTAACTGAAATAAGCTGCTTGTGATTAAAACAACAGTGCAGAAAAAAGTTTAAAATGCTCGGCTTATTCAAATATTATCATAGTCGAGTTTAAGTTTACCTAAGCAGACAACTAGGTTAGGGAAATTCCCGATTCGAAAAGTGCTTACTTAGGTATTTTTAGATCGTTACAGTCGAGTTAGACATGAGCTCTAGTCTGCAGTCCTTCGATTTTTCGTTTACTTAACTAAAAGAACAAGTCTCACAAACTTTAAATTAGTCTCAGCGAACCTGGTACTTTTTTATGCGTCAAGAGGTTGAGAAATTAAAATTTGATTGTAATCTGGTCTCTTTACTCGAACTGATTGAAAGCATATTATTATGCTAGAAGATAATCTGTTTGGGCATACTTTTGATTGATAAAATTCCTCGTTGCGTAAAGTGTAAGTTATATAGAAACAAAATCAAAAAACTATTAAATACTACTATTAACTTGTCGTTCAATAATTTAGTTTAATTACTTAAGAACAATTCAAAATCATAACAAAGTAAAATTAACAAAGATGTATCATTCCTTTAATTATGACCTTTTGCAGTATACTTTACTTCTGAGATTACCTTAACAGAAGAAAGACATTGTTTGAAAAACTGATTTAGTAGTTTTATTAAGTTATTGAAAGTTTATTAGTGTTTTTATAAAATAATGTAAGTTCAATAAAAACACTTATAAATAAATATAAAATGATAACTGTTTTTTTATCTAGGTTTTTTAGGACTAACTCTTAACAACAACCAAATTAAACGATTAAAAACAAAATTTAACTAGATTTAAAAAACGTTTTTTGTTAATAGCAACTCTGCAGAGAAGGCACTTAAGTTATGCTAAAGTTTTAAAGATACCTCAATTTCAAGTATTTTTTTTACTTTTAGGTTTTGTTTTCGTATGAACTCTGTTGAAGCTACTGAGATTTCAGTTCTTTAATTTAACGTTTGACAGTCTAATGTAACAATACGAAAAATATCAACTATAGTGTGTTTTTTTTAATAAATCTCATACTAGTTTGTATTTCAAATAGAAAAAGAAAAATATTCACCAATTAAGTTCGTTGATTCTTAGATTTTATATTTATTTGTAAAAAAAGCTAAAATATAAGCAATAGTTATCCAGTTAACCTTTATACATAAAGTTACTTCAAATAAGGTTCTCCATTATTATTAATACTAAATGTTTAACTAAAAACAATATGTTTTCAAACTTTTTTAAACTTAAAAAAAAATTAGATGCACCTCAGTAAAATTTTAAGAAAATCAGTTAAAGTTTTACTCAAAATGTTTATCATATAAATGTATATTACTTTGAACTTTAAATTAATCTACAGTTGATGTAAGTTAAGACTAACTAAAAATTACTACAGACCAAGCTACACTGTTCTTGTTAATAAAAATGACAATGTGACGTTCAAGGAAGGATTGGTTCTGCTGTGTTCGCATTTACACTCGTGTGAAAAGAAAACATGAAAAGAAAGGAAATTTTCTGTTTCCACAAACGACATGTCGTTTTATCAATTTTTAGTAGAAGGCCCGGACTCCGGAGTGTCCGAAAGAAATAAATAGTCCATTAAAAACCCGTATTGGTGTAATGAAGTTTTACAATTACTTATATGAAAAATGTTGTGCCTAAACTTAGATTAACTTTTTCATGAACGATAACAGGATACAGATTGGAATTGAATTTAGTTAAAGTTAAAGAAAATAAAGTTAATTTTTTTAAAGTGACAAAAAGTTTTATTGACTACTAGAAAACAAACAAATTGTTGATTTGTGATAAAAAACTATATTAAAAATTAGTTTTCGCCATGTTTTGAGTTATTTTATCACTTTTAAAAAATGTACAAGCCCTAGTATAAAATATTGTTTTCGTTTTTCTGTTGAATTAAACTGATTCTCTGGTATAATACCTCCGGGTTCTAAACTACTTTACAGTAGAAACCAACTACAATCATCAAAACAATTAAATAATTAGCAGTAATTATAGAATAAATGCAACTTAAAAGATTTTTTACTAAATAGTTAAGTTTTAAACTTGGCTGCTCATTTTAAAACTATTTTTAACAAAAAATCTTACAATATGTACGTACCTTCTCTTTTTACTAATAGTTACCTTCAACTATTTAATGTGGTTTACTGAGTTGCATTTGTTGTTTTATATTTTCTAACCTTCTATCGCTAAAACTTTTCCTTAGTACTTCTTTTAAAGTTTATTGTAATGAAGTTTCATTTATACTTATATGTTACTAATTTATTTTTATTTTCTCAACAAAGTTTTTTCAATCTTTAACATTAGTAGTTTGTTTAAAAATGTTAGAAACATAACAGTTACTAATAGAATAATAAAAAAGTTTTCTACATAATATTCCATGAAAGATTCCGTTCAGGTTCATCTATTGATAAAAATCCGACTGGTTGTTCCATTCCATCAAAAATATAAATTGTTGATTTATTTTATGTTTTTTGTGTATTTTGTTCAAGCTTCAATCGTTTCCGCTTTTATACGCCTTATGTCACGGCGGTTGAAAAGTCTGTAAAAAGCATTGTTTTCTCTGGAAATATTTCAATGTTCATACTTGCACATCTAGTTAGTATAACACAACACAATTCTTACTTGTTTTTTCTTGTAAAATTGTAACTTGCTTGTTCAAACACATTACATGTTTTTGTTTCCAATCGTTTTAAAAAAACTTAAATTCAGTTAACTATTGTTCAACTTGTAAAACACTAAAAAAATTTCGAAGTAGCGTGGAAACATAAAATATCTTGCACTTGGCTATTTTTAACTTAAAAGTCATACTTATGTTTTACAATGGAAGTTGCTACATTTTACAATCTGTTTACCATGCGCGAGGCGTGTATGAGGCTGCCGGAGACTTACGAGTTTTCAAAAACCTCTAATTTGATATTTTAAAAATTAATTTTGTAAGTTAAAAACACTACAATCTCAAAACTTATTTAAATACAAATTTTCCTTTTGCAATAATAACTTTAACAATTTATCAAGTGATAGTAGTTTATTATCTATTTCCAGGTGGAGCACTGTTCCAACGCTCCACTGTTCAACTAACATTGATCCATTGCTTTACCTCACGAAATTCCTTGACCGTGGAGGAAATTTCTTAAGGAAATTGGTTGTTATTTATAAAATGCTGTTAACAATGCTCTATATGACTTAATTAAAATTAAATAATTTTATAGGCTGTATAACAGCACATTTATTGTTACTCAAAACTATGCATGCCATTTAAATTAAAAACTTAAAAACAAAAAAGTTTTAGTCTAGTTAAATTTCTATATAGTTTTACTTTTCAATAAACAACTAAAGTTATTTTTTTTTGTTCGGAAGAAAAGTTTAAATTTATCAAATAAAAAAAAAAACTGAAGTTTTTCTCCCTATTGGTACTGTCAATTATAATACTTCTATGAATTATTTACTATTTTTTATATAAGGTTATATAAACTTCATAAAACATAGTTCTTTGAAAAGTCTTAAGTTTGTAAAGTTTTGTGAAAATTTATACAAGCTCATTGTATTTATATAATTGATTATGATTAATAAAATGAAAACAAATTTGCTTTAAACAATATCAAAACTTTGTTTGTTTGCTTTACAAAAGATATTTGATCATACATATAGACCAGTGAAATTAAAAAAATAAGTGTGAATAACTTTAAAAATTATATTTATTACTACTTCATTGAACTTTAGCTGCTTTTATGTCTAGTTAAAACATTCATTTAACAAAGATGTTTATTAATTTTAAAACAAGTTATTTCTACGATTCGGGTTTAGATAAATTGAAAGATATAAACTTAAACTACTCTATTACAATATTATAAACATTAACATTGAAAGTTCAAGGAAGTTTTTAAAAATGTTTTTATTTGGAAAAATAATTTCTAAGAAAAAAAATATAGGTTTAAGATTAAATTAAAGTTCTTAAATAGAACAGCATATTATTTCAACTTTCAAATAAAACCTATGTAAAATTTTACTGAATAAGAAAAAAATGACTTGTTTACATTTTACTATCATTAATTTTATCATAACTGTTTTTAATCTTATTAGTAAAAATTAACTTAATGATTGGATTATATTAATTTTGAATAAGTTAAGACAAAATGAACAAAGCACTAGATGAAATTACTTATACTGTTTCAAAATACTGTACAATATTGAGATACATTAAACAGTAAAACACACTGTACTTTGTTAAAATGATACTTTAAAAACTTTTGCTATATATATTACGTTAAAACGTAAATGTAGCATAATAAGTTATTTGTTATAAATACTTTGTAGAATTTAACTACTTAGATATTAAACTTGATAAACAAAATAGTTTTCTTTTTAAGAACTATCTTTAACACACAGTAGGTTTATATTAAACTTGCTTTTTGGCAAATAAAAACACGGTCATTTATTTTGACTTTTAGATAAAACCGTGCAATAAAGATTATTTTTTAACTTTTAGTATAGTTATTAAAAAACATTTTTCTACGCAGTTTAGTAAAAAAGAGAACTTTAAAATACAATACTTACAATAAGCTTTTTATTAGCCTAGTGTGTTTATATTTTTAAGTTAAAAAACCTAAGTAAAGTTTTTTAATTGCAAAAACGAACATATTAAGATGCAGAAAGTAAAAGCGATAAAAAAACTTATGTGTTTTCTAACTTATATATTCAGAAAAATTACAAATAACGTTTTTTATTTTCTTGTGTTTTTATGTGCATTTTTATAGGAAGTTAAAACCAATATGATTTAGGTAAAAAAAGACTTTGCAAACAAATTAAATTCTTCATTAATATTGAATTTAATTCAGAACTTACAATGCCAGTTTTATATATGCTGCTAAAAAGCATTCCGTAAAAGTATAAGATTAATTAAATATCTTGCACGCTCCTACAATTTCTTTAAAAATTAAAGCAAATGCTTGTGTTACGATGTTACGAACTAAACTCTAACAAAAAGAATTTCAACCGATTATAATTTTCAGACTGTAAAAATAAATACTTATGGTTAAATACTACGTAGACATCGAAAGGCCTTCAGGGACTTTCACTGCTTATTATGGCGAAAATGTTAATAGATCAACAGCCCATCACGAATGCGCAAAACACGGGCAAATATTGGCTCCAATAACTGAAAAAGAAGATTTTGACGCGATTATTAAAGTCTTAAGCGCCGAAAATGAAGAGAATATTCTTACTGGCAGAGATTTTTGGGACTATATGGTAGGGCTTGAGATAGCTTATGATAATAGCAATAGAGTTTTTACAAATGGTGTTGCATTTGACCAAGAAAAGCATGGTGCTCTTTACAGAGATGATGATTATTTTGAACTAACAAACGATACTTGTCCATTAGCGATACTGTGGCCACGGGATCCAACTTCAATAGAATTAAGTTATACGTGGTGTGAACACATAAGGCACAGTTACATTTGCTTCAAGCCGAAAAACAAGCCTTGCTCATCACCAAAAGCTCTCGTTGCCAAAACTAGTTTTGGAACAACTGATGACAAAAGCATCTTCTTTGCTGGTATTGGAGCAGGAGTCTTGATTGTTTGTGTCGCTTACTTCGGTTTTACGTTTTTCAAACGAAATAAAAATAAATTTGGAAATAATTGAAGTGTTAGAGCGTTTTACCAAAATAAATTTATCAAAAAAATTGTTGTTTTTTGTTTATATGTATAGTAGTATTTACCTAACTAAAATTAAATAAAAACGTATTCGAGGACTAAATACGGTAACAAAATTTCTTAAGTAGTGACTAATTAGTTATAGAGTAGATTATTACATAAACAAATCAATAATTCAATTAACTTTTATGGTTTTATCTAATGCAAGCTAGTATAGAAATTAAAAAAAAAGTTAATTAAGAAAACTAAAAAAAAAAACTGTTGTTTTCGTATAACATATACATTTTATCCTTAAAAACCTTATTCAGTTTGCCTTTTTCGTAAATTATAACTTTTATTTTTGTTGGAATAAAAACAAAGCCATTTGTTTATAAATGTTCGTTAGTTTTAGTTACGACTTTGATTACAACAAACACTAATTATATTTGAACTTAATAAATATCAAACAAGAATGTTAAATGTTAAATTGAACAAACAATATGAAACATAAATAAGTTTTTAATGAAACAAAAATATACAGACAATTGTTGATTAACAGAATAAACATTATAAACAGTTTTTAAATTTAATGTCACTAATTCGTTTAAAAAATACTGTTATGAGTAGTTACTTAACTGTTTATACTAGTTTTTAAGACTGATTTTTTTCATACAAATTTTAATACAAGATATCAATTAAAATTTTTGTATTAGCATTTTATGCATCTTAGAATATTACGATTTAAAGTGGATAAACAAGTATTTCAGATAAGTTATTTAGTATATTAGAAAAGTTTAGTACATGCAGATTTATAACCAAAACTATATAGTTCAAAATTTTCACAAACTTTATATTTCTATTTTCTGAGTCATATAAATGCATATTAAGTTATATTATATATAAATATATATATTATATTACTAGTATTTTTAAAATTGCACTTTTCCAATAAAATATTTAAAAGCTTTTCAAGTAGGCTCTGTAGAAGGTATTCAAATTCGAATAATAACCTTATTTTATATATATTATATATACAAAAAATAAGTGCTACTCTAGTTATACTACTAGGTTTAAAGTTCATAGCTTTACAACTGTGTTTTACTAACAATTAGTATGAATTTTGCAAAACAAAATATAATTTGATTTTAGTCAAGTATCTAAGTAAGATTCCAATAATTTAATTTATACAAGTTCAAGTATTAAATTTAAAAACACTTATGATACTCAAAAAAAGAAATTAAAAAAAAAACGAAAAGCTTCAACTGTAAGTTAGTAGTTTAATGTTGACACATGTCGTACAAAATTTATATTCCCTCCTGAATATTTTCTTACAAAAATCAATTTAACTTCAATTTCATTAGGTCAAACATACTTTAATGATCTACTCGTAATGCTCAAATTAGAAAACTTTGTATAACTGTATTAAGCTCAAATTTTTAGTATTTCAAACACTTGATTAGAATACGTTCGAGATTGAACAAGTTAAATGTAAACAGTTTTTAAGTACTGTTACAATTTTTGTTTATATTTTATTGTTTTATATAAAAAAATTAGCGTAAGTTTTTGTTAAGTAACTAAATATTTTTAACCAAGACTAAAAAATGTAATAAAACTTATTTTATACATTAATTAGTTTGTGGATAAACATAACGTATTTTATATGTATAGTGAACAGTGGTTTTATTTTAGTTAGTTTTAAAGTTTAATACTATGTAGAGTAAATTTAAAACATTTTTTACAGGCTATTTACAAATAAGTTTCTAACAATATATCGTTATATGTATTATAAAGATATTTTAAGATATGACATTCAAAACTTTTGCAGTTTTGTGTTATTTATATTTTTAGTTTTTAATTTTGTTAGACTAAAAACTTTATTTTTTAAATAATTTAATTAATTTGAATTTAATGTTTCTAAAAATTTACAGTTCCTAGTTACCAAAGTAAAATGTTATTGCGGTATTTAATTTGGTTTATAGTTTTTAGTTCAGGTAAGAGTACAAAAAATGGTGAGTAGTTGTTGTTTAATATTGAGTAAAAACTAACGTTTCTTTTAATTCGGGTAATGTTCGATCTTTTAATTGAGCATTTTATTATTTTGAATAACTTAAAATTGAAAGTATCCTAAAACATTCTACTTAAATAAAATTTACTAAATGAAAACAAAGATTTGACAGTAAAAAACAGTTAGAGAATAACTTAAATGTTTATAAAATTAATATCCAGAAACAAACCTACTTTCAAGAATGTTAAACAACTACTCGAAGTAGAAATAGTATTTATAAAACTAAATAATATTAATTAAAAAATAACAGGAAATAAGTGCAGTCATTTTTACTTCAACGAGACGAATTACGTGATTGCATTTCAAGAAGAAAAAATCATAAGTGGTCGTTCAACCTGTAAAAGTATTGGCGGAACTCTTGCGTTTTATAATAAAGCTTTAGTCGACTTTATTTTTGATTTTGGTGAAAAAAATCACTGTCCTTTCAGAAAAGGAATATTTTTGGACAGTGATATCGACGGAAAGAATTGTTACTACTCTGTCGTAAGGAAAAAATTAAAGTATATAAAACAATTTGTCTGCATTAATAAAAAGTATAAGTACTTTGTCTGTCAAACATTTAATCATGATACAAAAAAACCAATGTTTAAATTTTCAACTGATGCAGTAATGACAGAAAATAAAGTGACAAAAAAAATCTTTGTAAAAAACAACATCACTGAAGAAAGAAAAACATATTTTTTTTATTTGATTATATTTCTAACCATTATTGGGTTCGTGTCATCAAGCATAGCAGGTGTCATGTTTTTGGTAAGTAATGAAAATTTTTGTTTTAGTAAAAAAATATTACAGACTAAACTGACATAAGTTTATTTACTTATTCTAACTAATAAATATTGGTTGCAATATAGTTTCTTTGCGTACACGTTACGCGTTTTTATTTTTAAGGCACACCTATAGTACTATAATTTTCTTAACAGAAATACAAGCTAACTAAAAACAAAACTTGCTTGAGAAATTTCAAGTTTATCGATGTTCTCGGAGATGTTAGTTTTTAACCTAATCTATATTTTTTTAACGGCAGCTAAATACCCCTAAAGTTAATACATAAAAACTAATTAATATAAGGTTAAACATTCCTACTTCAAACATATATGAATTTTTTCAATGTTTTTATGATATTCTTAAGATATAATCAAATTTATAAAAATGTTTTGCAATTTAGTTTTGCAAGATTTCATCAGTAATTTTAATTTATTTAAGTATTTAACTAGCTAAAAAAAGCGCAACTAAGATTATTTCAAAAAAGTGGAAAATTAGGTATTATTACTTACAAAAAAGCAAATGTATTTTGTTGTTATTACTTTTTATGTTTGTAATACTAGATTTCTATATTGATAGCTTTGTAAAAGGTTGCAAAAATTTCTACTTTTTTAAGATAATTAAGAAAGTTGTATAAAACAAACAAAACTAACTATTTTAATTATATTAATAGTGTTATAAATTTGCCTCTTAATTTTCAATGTTTCTTACGATAACAAAGTTTATAAGAGTAATATTTTTTTTTTTTGCTTTCTAATAAAATTCATTAAATATTTTTATAAAAATAAAAAAAAATAAAAAAATCGTTTTTCAAGTAGTCATGAAACCTATAAGCAAATTTACAAGGAAAAATAAGATAATAATACTTTAAAGCGTTTAAAGGACTTTCTTTTTAGTTTCAAACATAAAAGTAAAGTACTTTAAGTGTATCGTGATTCACAGTAATTTTTAATTTAGTTAAAAGCAAAACATAATTATATATATTTTAAAACTAATAGATTTGTTGATCTGAATACTTTTTCAAAAAAAAAAAATCGGTATTCAAAATTTAAACTAATTCAATAACTTTACTCTAGTTAACTTTAAACTATTTCGAACTTTTTAAAACTTATGCAATTAAAGTAATTACTACATAAAAACTTAATAAACTAAATTTTGAGATTGAAATAAATTGCGATTATTGCGATAGCAGCAAAAAATAAAAAAGATGACACAAAATATTGCTTAAAACTGATAGTGCCAGAAAAAGGGTCTGTTACCTTATCATAAGAAATTATATTTATACCTAAGTAAAACTTAAAATAAAGTTTTTGTTTTATTTTTTGACTTTAAAAAAACTTTAAAATTCAAAAAAGATTTTTTAAGTCCTTTATTATTCACCTAACTTTAGATCGTCAGCAGATAAAAAATCATTTTTTTACTAAAGAACAAAATGTTTAAAGAAATACTACTAACTTATAAAAATTTATCACATAAGAAAACAATAAACAAGCTGTCTTAATCATAAAAAACAAAAGTAAATAATATTTTTATTTGTTACCAGTGAAAAAAGGTCTGAGCAGAGGAAAGAAGCAAGGTGTCAAGGAAGATTAACCCATAAAAACGTGGTCGGTTACCACGAAAACATCGATGTTCGGATAAACAAAAAGTTGAGGTATTTTAATTTTTAAAATTTTTATACATCGAAAACTTTCTCTATTAGGGTCATAAAGTAAGGTCATTTTCTTTATTACTTTAGCTGTTTTTGTCATTATCACTTTGTCAAATGTTTTTATAACTGAAATGGTTCTGTTACATTATTTTTTTTTTTTTGTTATCAAATAAATAAGCTCACACAACAAAACGTTTATAGTATGTAATTATTAAAAAATACGTTGACTTAAATGCTGTTTTTTTGTGTAAATATGTATGTTTGATAAGTTAACACACTTCATCGGAGCTCTGTAAAAAGTAAATACTGTAAGGATAGGGTAAAAGCCAGAGTAGGTGTATATGTGTGTATACCAAAGATAAGTAATAATAGTTAATAATACTATTACTTCTATTGCATCTATTCTTTCTTTACAGTATTATTTATTTTTACTGAGCTCCGTTGAAGTGTATAACTTGTTAACACACAGACACATATGCTAGTTTAGTAAAGAAAGTGTACTTTGAAAACTTGTTAATACTTTTAACATTAATTACTTATTGTATTAACCATTTGTATTTATTAGTTAGTAGTTAGTAGTATTACTTAATAAATGAACATTGGTAGGATTTACCTTACGGTTAAAAACTGTCGACTTTTTATATATATCAAACTACAAGTTTTGAAAATTTATTTTTTAACTTTAAACAAGTTTTATAGTATAAGTTTCACATTAAAACAGTTATAAAATTTCAATATACAAATTAAAAATAAGTCAAACACATTCAGAACTGACTTTCAAAAGGAAAGCGAGTAAAAATTTTATATTTATATGTAACTATATCTTAGAAATAAAATGGTACATTTCAACGAGAATAAAAATAAAGGTGAATTAAAAATAGACGTGTTTAAGTTTTTTGATCCGGAAACCAGCAAACCTTTAAGTTAGTTTTGTAATTTTTTGTTTTAGTAATAATTGAAAAACAAAAAGTTAATGTATACTGACTAATGTACTTGTTAAAACTTCATAAGTGTTTAAGTTAAAATACTGTTGTAAGCTTTAATTAACTTTATAAGATGTTAATTTTGAACTTCAAAAGATTTATACTGAATTTTTTTATTTCAAAATTTATTTAAACTTTATGAACTTATAAAAAGATAACTTGTGACATAGTAAATTTTAGAGCACTAGTATTTAAAGATTGAACTAGAATTAAGTTGATGGAAAAATAATGAAACTTAGATTAACAAAAAACGAACATAAAGCTACTTTGACTGTTTAATATTTTTGAAGGTTATGATATTTTTTAATTAAAAACTGTTTGAGCAGGTAGAAAATTTGTCTGTTTAAAGTTGGAATTGTGCAATTGTAGTTTAAAATCATTCTTAAACAACAAAACACTAACACGAATTAATCAACTTTATTTTTTCAAACAAGTTTGTTGTTAAAATTAAATCAATTGATCTTAAGTCTTATTATAATAGCTTTTACGTTTTTTTTTATTGTTCAAAATTTCAATTATTAAAGTTGTAAGTATTCATTTTTACTCTATCTATTTTTTGGCTAAAGTTGTTTACACAGTAAATTTATTTTAAAGCTTAAAGTTTTACTTTAAGTTTCTGTAATTTTTCTACTTTACTAGTATAGCTGGTAAGACTTACAGTTAGAAAAAAAAAATTTACTTATAACTGGCTTTTAAACTATCACAAACTTAAAGATTGCCTGTGGCTTGCAGTACATTTCGAGTCGCGGTGTAAATCACCGCGATTTGAAGCCAGATAACATTCTAGTGAAAACAGCAGATGGTCGAAATGTTCTGAAAGTCTCAGACTTCGGCCTCGCAGTTTTCACCGAGTCGCCTGGCAGGAGAGGAGTTCCTGATGAATCGAAGATGAAGAGATTTGCGACGAGAACAAAAACTTTCAGATGACCGAAAAGAAACTCGGGTGCAAATACTTCAGAGCGCCGGAAGTGGTGAGATTAGTTTTCATTTTTAGATAAATTTATCATTCGTCTTTTATTTTGGTGATTTTACAGTCTCCAGCCACTGGCTACCGGTACGGTACCAAGTCCGATTGCCACTCCTGCGGGCTGGTAGGCTTTATAATTTACCACAGCTTGGCGAACAACAACCCATTGCTTGTTGAAAAAGCAAGAGAATTGAAATTTCCCACAAAATATCTTGAAGATACAGGAGATGCTATAAAAGTAATAACATGTTTAATGTATGTACTAATGGTGTTTAATAGTTAAAAAGTTTTAACCCAAATTTTATATTTTATTAATAGTTTTTTTTATTATGTAAAACAAGCTATTCACAGAAGCTGATTGAAGAATTATTGAAAGAAAACCCCAAAGAAAGGATGTCAGCCGCTAAGCTTTTGAAAGAGCTAAAAAGTTTACTAAAAGAGGAAAAGCTGCTAGTAGATTAGGAAAACGAGCTTCCGACAACGTCCCAAACATTTGCAGATAAAAAATCAACAAACTTCGATGAAAGAAGCATTGAAAAGAGAACAGCGCTTCCGACAACAACAAAACCAATCATTGAGAGAAAAGGGTCAAGTTCAAACGAGCAACAAGTCACTCTTGTGTTAAGAAATGTAAAAGAGAGTGAGACGAAAGAAAAAAAGAGCGACATGAAAAACGTAGTAGTCGAAGTAGAACAGCATGGGGACGACAGTTGCGACTTAAATGAGTTTAATGACAGTTACGTTTAAGATGGACTGGTCACTGGACATTTTTTTTTAAATATGAACATTACAAAACTATAGAAATTCGTTTAAAACAATAACTATATTTTTCTTTATATTTTGATATGCGGTTGTTCAATTGTTTCAGTATTTTATGAACATAAAAATAAAAATTCTAATACAAACATTAAACGTCTACGATAAGCTTTTTTTTGTAAACTAAATTATATTACTTGGAATATATATACACATATTAAAAAAATTTGTTTGAATTAATTAAGAAAAAAAAAATAATGCTTATAAAATAGTTTTAAGATCACAAAAAAAACTAATTTTTTATAATTTGTAAACTTTTATATGTTTTCTATGTTTGCATTGACTTTACTATAATGACAACTTTATTTTACTTTAGTTTTAAACTTGTTTATTGGCAACCATCTAGATTACAAAGATAAATTATCAAAAAAATTAATACTTTTATTTTACCAAGGAAAAAATTATAAAAAAGAAGCTAACACTTATACGAACTATTTAATATTCATGAGTATATTTTAATCAAACGAAAAAGTATCAAATGCTAAAAGTTAATTAATAACATCTTTGTAAAAACGTTCTAAACTACTTATGAAAAGAAAGAAATTAAAAGCTTAATTCATTTTCTTCAATGTTACATCTACAAAATCAATAAGTCTAAATTAAATCTAAAGAAAAAAAACTACTACAAAGTACTATATTGCATGCTTACTTATGTTCATATTTTTAACTTTTCCTTTAGTTTTACACAATTACACATACACATTATTGTGATCATTTTTTTTGTTGCTTGACTTTGATTTACTATTAATTAAGAAAACTAAGTAGTGTTATGCCGTAAAGTTTATTTTTTATATTTTTTTAATCAAAACTAAAAAAAATATGTAGTTTTTCCAAAAACAAAAGCAACTTATTTTTTATCATGTTATGTCTATTTTTATTATAGTTTTTAAAATAACATTCTATGTTTTACGCTTAATGGATAAAATTTAGTTTATTATTTTTTAAATATAAAATTAGCGCTCATTTTAAGTTTAATACTGTTTTTGTATTAAGTTTTACAACTTTAAGGAAAACTTCTTTGTTTTAATTTTTGTTTGACTTATTAACAGATATTTAATCTAAAAGACTAAATATTGGAAATTGCCACAACCTTGGAGTTCTACAAATGAAGATGTGCTAATTAAGTATTCAACTATAAGTCGCTGAAGGTGCTTGCTTGGAGTTTTGCTTAACACTGGAATAGTAGTTGTATATTTTGTCATGAAACAGGTTAGTGATAATTAACACAATTTTTAAACCATGTTTGCTATTCAGAAAATATATTTTAGAATTTTGCTATAATAAAGACATCTAAAAGCATCTTTAAAAACTTTAAGATATATTGATAGCAACAAAAATTCATTTTAGTTTGATTTCACTTGTTAAACGCAAGTTTTACTATATTTTTTGTTTAAATTATAGTTCCTTTTTTTGTTTTTAATTTAAAAAACAAAAGCGAAAATATTTTTGAAATACACGACTAGAATTTAAAATAAATGACAATAAACTGGATTTAAAGAAAAACTTTTTCATTAAATATTTTTTAAAGCAATAAATGTTTTACATAAACCATAGTTTGTGTGTGGAAACTGTAAGTCACTTATAAAAACTATAAGTTCATTGTTAGCAGCGAATTACTTTGTTTCAATTAGTTAATTTAAAATAATTGTTTTGACATATTTATAAAACTAATAACAGTTTTTAGAAACATTTAAACAAAGAACAAGCTTAGTTTCTAGATATTAAACGCAAGTTGTTTTGAGTTATTTTTTAGTCCGTAGAAACTTTTGTTTATAAAATTTTATTCTGAAAAAGTTTATTCTGAAAATCATTAAAAAAAACATCATTTGAAGCAGTACATACTTAAAAAAATATATAGAAATCGTCTTATATCAACATACAATGAGCTGTTATTTAGAATGGGTTTGTATGAAGATAAGGAATTTATAACTGTAAAACTTCAGTTAGAGTTTGTGTAGTTTTACCCCTAGTACTTTTACAAATATAGTTTTTGTGCAGTATAAAGACGGTTTTCAATTAAACTTTTGGGGGAAGTTTTTCTAGAAACTAGAAAAACTTGTAAAGAATTCGCCATATTTATTAGCAATAGTTTAATTTTGAAATATATATTTTTTTTCTTACTTGTTTTGCTTTAAATTTCTATAAATAATTTTTTATTTTAGTAGTAACATGGTCTTCTAGACAGCTTCGATTCTACAATTTTAAGTTTGAAAGTTTATTTTCTTAAAGAATATATTTTTCATGTTGGCAAAAGTAATACAAAAAAAAACTTTTGTTAAATTTACAACACCTTTTTCTACGGATATTTTATTTTATTTGTAATAAAAAAATATGCTTTTGTTACAACCATTTTTTAACAAACATTTTAGTTGTTTTAGGAAAACTATAAACAAAAATTCAAGCTTTAACAACTAATACACATTGAAAAAAAAATCTATATATCTAATATACGAAATTCATCTAATATATTTTTTTCAAAAACAGAAATAACATTTTAACGTTTGTAGAAACTTTAAAACTTCCATGAACAAATTTCAACACTGGCAATTTCAGATGGTGCTGATGTCTAACCAAGTTTCCATAAACAGAGAACATAAAAGTAAATAATCTTTAGTTTCACAAATTAACAAAACACAAAAAACTTCATTGAATTTCCTTATATTTTTTTTATTACAAAATAAACTAATGAACAATATTTATTCTATAGTTGTTTTAAATAACAATTTATAGTTAAAACTTTTCTACAGTTTGTTCGCCTGTAAGCATTATAGATTACTTAAAAAAGTTTCAATCCTGGAAATTTCAAATCGTGCTAATATCCAACCACGCTTCCAAAAAAAGAGAAAACAAAAAAGTAAAGAGAAACATGTGAGTATCGAAACGACGAAGTTTGTATATAAATTCGATTAGTAATTTATACGACATTTGCGCATTGTTAGTGGTTTCTATAATTTGCTACAATATGACAACTTAATGCCAGTAGGTGGTTTTTGAACTAATTTGAAATCTAAAAGATTATCACTTCAAGTTAAGCACAACTTTTTGTACTATTTATGAAAACCTTAATTCGACAGTGAATCTTTAATGTTGCTAATGTTAGTTATACAATGTATTATTAGAGGTCTTTAGATAATTAAGACGTATGTAGAAAAGCATTTTTGGATAAAGTTATATTACAAACATTTTAGTTGAAAACTAGTCACTATAAAACTAAATATATTTTAAAGTTTTTGTACTTATTACCTAACATATTGCAACTCTTTTAGAAATTTTTACTGGTTTTAACGTAAAAACAACAATAAACTTTTATTAAATAAATGTATATCAAGTTGAATACATTCTCCTTAAGAAAGTTCACACAAACGTTTCAAAGCTAAAGAAAAAAAAAAGAATAATTTTAAAAAATTAAAAGCTTATACAAGAAATGTAAACTTTAGTATTTAGAGTACTGAACATACTCATAAAGAACATAAAGTTTAGAACATAAAGTTTTAGTTTATTAAGTATAGAGTAAATTGAAAACATAGTTTACCGAAATAAAGTGACTTTTTTTATTCTGATAAACATTTTTGCTGGTTTTTTCTAAAGAACAAAGACTTTATAGAAATAGTTACCACATGATGCAGTTTCGTGCGAGAAAGTAGAGAAATTTCGAACAAAGCTTAAAAATCAATTAAAATAACGTATTATACACTAAAGTTTTATAAAAAACCTTTGTAAATTAAAAACACTTAAATTGTTTTTAATGTTATACTTTTATTTATAAAAAAATTATAATTATAATAGCTTCCCTACGCCTCATCCCAGAAATATTGAATTATGAAGGTTTTTTGTTTTAAAAATAAGTTTTTTTCTTTTATGATATAAGTTTTTCACTTAATTTTTTCAGTTGTGTGTTCTATTCATTTAGTTGAGTTTATATTCTATACATTTGTAAGCTAAAAACGTTTTGTTTGTAAAGTGCTTAATTTTCCATTTTTACTCTTTGTGTGCTATCTGTTTAACTGGTTTTAAAATATATGACCCATACAAGTTTTACCTAGAATCTTAGCAACGCTATTTGAGGGATTTCTTGCTCAAGTGCTAAGAGTTTAGGTAAAACTTGTTTGGGTCATATACATTAAAAGCAATAATAAACTAAGAAAAAAAAACAATCAAAACTACGTAAAACATAACTATAAAAATATGTTAAAAATAAAAATTAATTAAAAATATTTTATTTTTGCATAAAAAGTTGTATATCTGAAAAACCAAAATCGTGCAAAATTGGAACTTTTCTGAAAAGTTTAATCAGGCTTATGGTATGAAAAAAAAAATTGAAAAAATGTTTATAACATCGTTAAACTCATCTTAATAAGTATATTTAAAAAAAAAATTAAAAAAACTTGTTACTTTTGGAGAAAAGGTTGTATAAAAAAAAAAAAAAAATTAAATAAGCCCCACTCAAAAAGTCAAACCCCAATTCAATGGACTATTTTTAAATTAAAGACAAAGGACTGTTCTTTGAAATAAAACAAAAAGTTTTTAATTAGCTATAAAGATAAGGAAAACAATTGGGTCTTAAGTTTGAAATATTTTATAAAATTCCTAAAACACGCTCCTAAACTAAGTTAACGCCCGTTTTTACAACTCTCTAAGAAAGTTATAGAAGTAATGCTTTGCTTTTAACTGTTTTAAATGTACTTTTAATAAATTTATAAGTAAATATTTTTATATCATAAACTTATACACAGTTTTTTGAGTCGTAAGAAAATGAATATTTTAAAAACAATGATAAATAAAAAAATTATAACACTAAATAAAAATTTCAGTTTAAAAATATTTAGTTTTAGTTAGTGATACAAGTTATATCTTCAGACAGAATATTTATTATTATTCATAAACTGTCTATTTAATGGTATCATATTAATCAAAGTACGTTATGCTTTTATATATAGAACTGTAAAACTTAAAATAAGTTAAAATGCATACTAAAAACTCGTAAAATTAATTAAAATAATTGCATACATATTGAAGCTGAAACAGAAAGTTTAAAATTATATTTGTTAGCACTACGACTATGTGTGTTAAAAAACGCATATATTTTCTTTTTCTTTTGTATGATTTAGTTTTATTTAAAGTTTTTTTATTCAAATAAAGCTCATAAAACAAAGTTAGGTTGTATTAGCTTATTTTTATTAAAATTATTTATACTTACCTAACTAAGCTTGTGTGTGTGTAGTACGTTAATTAATAAGTTTTTAATTGTACATCCTAACTACAACATTTGTTTCAAAAAATTAAAAAAACAATAATAAAAAATAAATTTGTACGAAGAAATTAATTAATTAACGTCCTTCTAAATAGAATCATAAACGAATTACACAATAGAATTACAAAAGCAACAGTTTATAGATTAAACTTATAATAAATTTATCTTCTTTCATATTAAGGTCCACCATATTTTGTAATTAGTTTTAGAAATCTCTTAAAGTTCCAGTTATATTAAACTTTTAATTATAATTCAGTATAACATGTTTAAACAATAAAAGTGTTTTAAGATTTTGTGAAAGTTTTGAATGTTTTATAAATTCTTTTAAGAAAACTTGCTTGACTTAACTTTAATTTATCAACACCTTATCCTTATACTTAGTTGATTTTAATTTTAACTTCTGCGAGTTAACTTTTACTCAGAAAGAAGTTTAAGCTGTGATTATGACGTCAAACTTGTGGATTTCGACAAATGAAGATGTGCTAACTAAAAATTCAACTATAAGCCACTGAATGTTTATAGTTCAGTGCTTGCTTGGAGTTTTGCTTAACACTGGAATATTAGTTGTATTTCTCGTTATGAAACATTAAAAATAAATTTGTTTATAAATTTAAAATGAAAGTTAACAAAATATATTTCAAAAACATTTAAAGCTGTTATCAGAGCTAATGCATTACGCTAAAGGAAAAAGTTGAAAAAGAAATAAAATGTTAAATTTTTTATGTTTTTAAAAGACATAACGAAAACAACACTATTGACCATTGAAAATATGTATTAGTTGTTTTCGAGGCTTTCGTAACTTTAAAAATATTGTTTTTACAAAAACAGAGTTTTATAATTTACCAAATTTACATGACTACTTTTTTTGTAGAACACAGAGCTGTTTTTATTTAAACTACAAGTATTACATGAGTTTTTTTGTGTAACCTAGTTATATTTTCTTTGAAGATATAGTGAAAATAAACAGATTTTTATCACTAAAACTTATACAATTGCTATAGAAATACTGTATAAAATATATATATTATCATATACGTTTAAATACAACTTAAGTTACAAAGTTCTTAAGCTAGATTATTATAATTAGATAAACAAAAGTCATATTACAAAAATTAATTAAAAAGTCGTTAAAATTAAATAATAAACTAAATAATTCATTACAGCTGACATTTTAACTAAGCATAATACGAATATTTATTAATCTTCTTAAAAGCAGGTATAATTTACCTTAAATTGGAGGATTCAAAGAAACTTACTGTTGTACTTTTCTAAATATATTGAACATTTTACATAAGTCTCGATATTCTTAATGAAACTATAAGTTTATTTGATTAGCTACTAAATCATAATATCTTCTTGGGCAAGACGTTAAAATGTATCCGTGGTGTACGACCCGATAACCGAAAGGTTCTTCGTGCACCAGGTCGTAGAACCAGTTATGTTGAGTTTTTTTTGTCGTTCAATAAACTAGATATAAAACACCATTACAGTTTAAACTGACGTTAAACCTTGAAACGTCTTAAAACTAAGTACTTGAAAATTAACATATCTTTACTTTAGTTATGTTAATAACACTTTTCAAATGTAGACGTTTGTAGTTTCAGGTAAAATTACATTTTAAAAGACTGTAAAATTTTGAAAGTCTATATTTTCTATTGGAAATAACTTAAAGTATTTCAATGCTTAATTGTAGAAAGATTTACAATTGATGGTTAATAGTTGTTTACAATTATTCAAAATTAAGTAAACTTAGCTTTTTACACCTAATTCTCTAAAAATTTTAGAAACTTCTTTATGTTATAGAACTATTGTTATTATGTAAGAGTATTAATCGCAAAAAGCTTATAAAAGAGTTTATATTATTGTAACATAAGCTTCAATTGTTTTTTGATTTATTTTTAATTTTATACTAATAAGAAATAAACGACTATTATTAATACATAAGTAGTATGCTAATATTGACAATTTATTGAAAATTTAATTTTTAGACTAAGTTAAGTTAAATACAAGCAAATTTATAACTAATCAAAAATAAAAGCTAACTTAGTTAGATATATCTTTAAAACTTATACAAAAACAAACAATTTACAATTATTTTTGTAATAGTTTCAATATATTGTTCGGAAATCAGGTTCGAGGACCGGTGTACGCATCTTACATGATTAAAATTGCAATCACTGACTTATTAGTTTGTATCACGTGGTTATTGTTTTCTTCACTTAATTTAAAATTTTAAAGACTTTTCGAACAATTTTTTTTCTGCTTGAAAGTATTTTTGAATCAAGCAACTTAAACTTCGAAAAAATTTTCGTTTTTTTTCAAATATTCTTAGTTTAGTGATTCTTATTTATTTTTACTATTTTAATTTAAATTAACTTATTAACTTAAAGAACTAGTTCTAAATTATTTTTTTGTACACTGTAGTAAAAACATAATTAAACTACCTTTTAATTGTTTTTTTTTTTGTTTCAACTAGTTGGTATTAATAGCTTTTCATTTGTACAAATTATGTATTATACCTTAAAATAATAGTTTAAAAATAAGTAATGTCAAAAACTTGAACTACCAACAAAAGTTAGTTTAAGCAGTCATGCATGCAAAACTTGGTTTTTTTCATTTTGCTTAATAATAAAATGCGTTATATACTCTGATCGCAACAGACGATTTTCAGAAAGTCAAACGGAATACAAAATGATATAAATAAAGTTAAACATTTGGTTCTTATTAGTATTTATCAAAGCTTTAAAAAAGGCTTTTCATTAAAGGTTACTCATAATTAAATATAAAAAATCTTAAAAACTTTTAGTATTTTAATTAAACGTTTTAAAAAAGTAAAAATATACCTAAAACTACTTGATAAGTTAAAGACCATATAAACATCCTAAAAGTTAGCAGTCACAACCGAAATTATTAGTAGTGCAAAAAGTTAAATAAGTAATTCATTTTTTATATAATGCTTTTATCACGTACTATTAAAGATCATGAATAGTTTTTTTAACTTGTTTAATTTAAATCCATCAAAACCAACAATTCAGTTAGTTCTGTTACGTGTATCAATAGATTTATCTTTAATAAGTTCTTTTATTAAAGAGTTATTAGCAGCTAAAACCATGAAATTTTTATTTTAAGTTAACATATCTTTTAGTTATGGTGTATGTGTAAAAATGTTGTACAAAAAACTTTTAACTATAAGAAAACTATTTTTTTCTGTATCAAATTTGTAACAAATAAGTCAAAAACGAAATAAAACACATTAATGATTTCAATTTTAGAACTTCTAAATGAAAACTTTGATTTTACTTGTTTGTCAAACTATGATACAATAATTTTAACAGTTATTGTTCTTGTATAAATGTACTTAGTTCAAATAAACGGTGATTGACAATGTTTGAGCATAAAAAAAGTTGCAAACTACTAAAGTAGGCTATACTTCATGCTGATTTTGAAGATGTTCTGCCATTCGGTTAAACTCATATTGAAAAATAAACTAGTGAAGTTTTAGTCGTCATAACAGCATTGTTAAGTATCTTTTCGTTCCAGCATAAAATTTCGCAAGCACTCGATCTATTTATTGATTTTGTCATTTTGTATGATCAATAATTAAAGGACGCTATTTACCACCAAAATTTTCATTGGCCTTATTTGATAAAAGCAAACAAGGCAACGTGAAAGCCTAACAGTTGTTATATAATGTTTTTGAATAAAACCGAAAAATATTGTATAACTACAGAGTTCACGAATAACTTTTATTGATTTACTTTTACAGTGCACATAAATTAAAAAAAAATAAAATAAAACTTAAGTAAATTTTTATAGTTCTATACAAAAATTGACAATTTTAAAGTATTTCAGGAAGTATGGAAATGTTTTTTTACGTAATATATCAAAAACTGTTTGACATATATGACAGTTATTAAATTAAGTAAATAGTTTTATAACATATGTTTAAGCCTTCTCAGACAACTTATGAAACAGAGAATATTACGTTGTTGTAGAATAATTTTATGTGTTATAAAAAATAAGGATTATGAAAATCAATATCTAAAACTTCATAGTATTATCTTAACCTTTAAGTTTTTTAAACGCTGTATCATAATTTTAATATAAATAAATTACTATAATCATCTATTTTAAAGTTAAGTAGAATAATATGTTTTTTGTTAGATTAATTTGAAAACTGATAAACTTAAATAAATAGAAAACTAAAATTTCACTAGTTTAAGTACTTTATCTACAAGATTTTCCTACTTTAGGTTTTTAAACAAAATCCAAAATTTATATGTCATTATACGCTTAATGTTAATTTTATAACAGTTAGAAATTAAATACCATTTTATTAATTTTAAATATTTAGTATTCAGACAATATTTTTTAATTAAACCGTTGTAGAAATTTTATCATTTATCATAAAGTTGATAAAAAACTGTATTTTAATTTTTGGCTTTAAAAATATAGTTAAGCATTTACTAATACAGCACTTGACCTCTTTGAAATATTGCAATTGCAAGATTATGATAAGCCAAGTTCAAAACACTTTACAAGTTTTAAAACTTCTAGGTAAAACCAAAATTTTTAAAACTTTAAAACATGTTTAGTATTAATATCTAATAAATTCAAAAAACTTTTCGATTTTTAGTTTCAACCTTTTTTTTTTTTGATATTTATATAACGAATAATTTAAGGCGACGAAGAAAATATTTTGTTACCATAACAATAAACGGAAAATTTATATTGCATAGCATAGATATTTAAAATTATGACAACCACGTTTAGTATCAAAATTTGATCAGCTCGTACAAAAATTTGATTAAAAATTCGAAAGAAAGTTATTTTAAATTTTTTTAACGCGAATAAAATAAGTAAACGATAAAGAGAAAAATTATGTTAAAAAAATAAGCCATTTTATGTAGTGATTTGCAAATACAATAGACTAAATGATATATAATCTTAGAAAAATAAAAAGGAATATAATATAAATTTTTCACTGTAAATATTTATCTTTAGCTTCAAAGTTATTAAACTTAAGCTCGAAACTATTTAAAAAGAACTTTTACAACAACTAATTTTTATAGAAGGAGATTCAAGTTCTGATTTAAGTATCGGTTCAAGAATTGATTCAAGTTTCGATATGAAGTTAATACACTCTGTGGTGACGGTATAAAATTTTCAATTTTATATAAATATATTTCTACCTGCTGCAATGAGTGTAGAAAGATTTGTTGCTGTTTGGAAGTCGAGAACCTGACAAAGATATCAGTTTAAAGTTAGTTTTAAAATTATATAATTTAATGGTGTTCTCAAATATTTAATATATATTATTATTATTTCTTTGATTTTTTGTATAAATTTATGTCAATATTTCGTATTAAAGTACAAGTTTCAATTAATAAGTTTATTAAAAAAAAAATAATTTAAAAAATATTTTATAAGTTTAGATAAAAATCAAACTTTTATTCAGAATGATTTTAAAATCTGGTAAGTTTAAATTGTACTACAAAAATTTATTAGTTTTTTTTTTGAAAAAAAAAACAATTTCGTTTTAGTTTTTACTTTATTTGAGTTCTATTTTTTTTAAATTTAGGCTTTTAGTTTTTACACTTAGAAACTTTATATTTTTTCTATTGTATTTTGATTTGTTTATAATGAAAGTTTTAACCAATTACGGGTTTGTAGCATAAGATTTTCTATCTCCTAAAAAAATGTCTATTTTCCAAAATCAAAAGTATAAACTCAAAGTTCAATAGTGCTGAAAAACATATCAAGTTTGCTAAGTAGTAACGGGGTGTCTTTTCAAAATGCTGGTTGCCTGAAAAATATTCATGGTTGTTTACGTTATGAAGGTCTGTAATGTCAAAAAAAAAATTATAAAAATCAATTGTTCTTCAATATTATTTCTCAGTCTTTTCATTATTAGTTTAAAATATCCACAGACTAACAAAAGCTATGTTGTTTAAAAGATAAAATTGCTGAACAATAGTTATTTTTGTTACAGATAGTCAGAATGTTAAAGTAAGTTGAGAAATAAATTTCAACTACCTAAAAGCGTTTAGTATGTATAAAAAAATTGTGTTAAATGTAGATCAATATAAACTGTCTAGTTATTATGTCAGAAACATATCTTAAAGCATTTGCTTTTTCATTGTGTTTACTTTATATGAGATAAAAAAATACTCTTGTTATACATTAAAAGTTTTAAATTAAAATATTTGAAGCTTATAAACATTGTTTTTTTTTCAAATCTATTTATTTTGAAGCAAATGTATCTTTTAAGCTCACAACTTTAAAAATATAAATATTGTTGTTTAAAAAAATTAACCTAAACATGTTACAATATCTAATAATGATTGTTTTACAACTTGGCTCATTTTTTTTTAAACTTTCTTAAACATATCATTATATTTATACAATACGTTGAGAAACATCTGGGTAAAACTACATTAAAAAAAATTGAAACAAACTACGCTTTAATAGTATGTACTTACCACACTTTTGTAAGATTATGAATGTAGTTTTAAAAAACAACTGTTGGCTAATAATTCATAAAGAAAAAGCAAACCTTAATGTGGAAAACATAACTTTAAAACATTTCGCTTAAAAATAATTTTAGAGCTAATAAAGTTAACAATTCCTATATTTGTCCGTTTATTTATATAAAACATTTTATCACAACAACACTTGTTTAATTTTGTATAAACACAACTGAACCCTTTTAAACTTTGTAACGTAAATCTAAAGTAGCTTTACTAATATTAAATTACAAATAAACGTTCTTATACGCTTTCCTAAAAAAAAATCTTTCGTGCATTTGAAACAATATTAGCTTGTTTCATTTTTTTTTCTTTACATTTTTTTTTGATTTTAACATAATATTTTACAAGTGCTAATCTTTTGTAAAGTATTTATCTTTGAAACAATAACACCTTATCCAGCCGCTTTTTAAAAATTTAAATGAATTCTAACGGTGTTTAATTTATTTTGCTGTTTTATTATTAAAAAAGTAGTAAAATATTTTGAAGAAGTATTATCAGAAATCACCTAATTCTGAAAAAATCTCAAATCTTTGAACAAAAGTGCTACTATTTAATATAGTAAGTCATGAAATTATAGCTATTTAGATTTAAAAAATAATAATTTAAAACATAGGTAATTTCGAATACACGTCGTAAAACAAGATTTACATAAGACTAGGTATGTATTATTAAAATTACTTTTAACTTTAAACATAAATGATAGAATTAAATCTGGAAAAATATTTTTGCGACTATAAACAAATTTCTAAATAAAACTAATTTTCTCGTGCAATTTAGTCCTCTCGTGCAATTTAGTAACCTCGTGCAATTTTGTCTTTGTGCAATTTAGGCTCGTTCTCGCTTAAAATGAATCACTACTGTAAACTATAAATAAATTTTGTTGTGTCTATTTTCAATAGTTGGACTGTATGTTGAATGTACAATATATTTTTACCTTTAGTATAACAAACTTTATTTCTTGATTTATAGTAAAACAAAAAAAATGTTATAAAATAAAAAAAGGTGTATTCATAAATCTTACTTTTATAAAATCTATACATCATAAAGTCATTTTCAACCAACACAATTGGACATTAGTACTAAAGAAACTGTTTCTAAACAGATTTTAGATATCAAAAATGCTAAAGATTGCCACTAGTTAACACTTCTAGTTAATTGATTAAGCGAGTATATACTATAACTTCACACTGAATCTGACGACAATGTCATAAACGGATGATTTCGTTATTTATTTTACTGTACTCAAAAGCGAATGCTTTTGTACTAATCTTTTTTTCAGACTTAAACACCGGTTCATCTTGACTATGTCTGCCTGATGAGTCCTAATGAGAACTAATCTTATTGAATGTTGCAAGGATTTTTTGATGGTCTTACAGTGCAGTCCAGTGCTTTTTATCTTTTCTTTTTTAATATAAAACTAAATAAGTATTTTTTAATGATAACACTTTGTTAAACGAGTTATCTAACATATTTTTTTAAGTTTCTTCGACTAAACTGTTTAAGTATTAAACTATTTGTGATAAAACGCTAAAAATAAGTTAGTTTATTATATATGCATTATTTAAATTAAGGAGTAGTTACTTTATTGAGGTATGTAAGGCAACACATCAAAACAGTATATTTAACTATTTAACTATAAAGCTAATGTAATTAACTAAGTTTTTAAGTCTTAACTTACTTTAAATAAATAAATTTAAATAAATAAACACTTTAAAAACTTTAATTTTTATGAGCTTGCTTAACCAAATAGCTTTGAAGTGTAGCTTATTTTTTAGAATAAATTCCATTTTAAAAGAAAAAATACTAGCCAATAGCCTCTTAGTTTATATTTATGTTATGATGTGTTACCATCAATTAACAAAAAAAATGTTTTGTAGAACTGTAATCTAAGTCTCCACAAACCATTTTAAGATTTAAATCTACAATTCAAATTTATTTAAATGTAATTTCTGTGTATTTTTTTTTTAATATAGACCAGTGGTCTTTACGGTGAGCATGTGTGCCGAGTAGTGTGCATAGAAAATTTAGCTATGCGAATTTATTTTGATGAAATATTTTGTTTTTACGTAATTTAAAAACCTAAAAAAAACTTAAATTAACAGCACTTAAAACGTTATTTATTTTTAAAGGACTTAAAAAATAATTGTATAACAGTGTTTAACTATTTGTAGTTTTGTTAACATGAATTTATTGTTTAGTTATTTACTGTGTACAGCTTTTGAAAATGTTGACGAACGCTGAACTAGATTTAATAAAAAAATATGTAAAAACAATATTTATCATGTAAGTAAAAGAACATTAAAAGCCGGACTAAATTTTATAAATAGTACAAAGAGGGTTGTAAAAAATATTATTCAGTAGTAAGTTTGTCGATTTAAAGTTTTTTTCTTAACTTATACATATTAAAACTAAATGATAGAGTTTTAAGCAAATTATACAGAGGCTGTCAATTTTTTTTTAGTTTTTGTCGAAAATTAAAATCTTTAAATAAAAAGGATTTAAAACAGATTAACTTTGTCAAAGCAAATAAACCAATAAAATAAGTTTTAAAGCGTAGTATATCTTTATACATCTTTTAAGATTTATTTAGGAAAAAATTATCATAAGATAAGTATTAATTCAACATAAGGTTTAAAAAAAAAAATTAAAAATTGCTACTCGTTGTACTAATCTTTATGAAAAAGGCAGTGATAAACACAAGTCAGAAAGATATGATACAATAGATTTCAATAAGTTCAAAACTCTTACGAAGTCATGTATCGCTTTCTTCGTTTATCGGCGACAAGCTTTCTAATTGGTTCGTTTCAGCGGCATTTTTATTCATCCGTTCTGATATCAAGAGAGGACTGACAACTGTTGTATCGATTTTGGGGCTTCTATCGTTCGCTTCATTTACAAACTTTGTATTAGCAGTGTTCTTACTGTACCTCATTTTAAATTAGGAAATAGGAAACATTTGTACAATTTTGAAACGACGTGCTTTCTTATGTACTTGTTAATGTCTCTCTGTGTTGTGGCGTACACAATAGGGTTCAGTAAAACGCTGAAAAAACTTATAATTCGGACTGTTGTTATAATGGCATGGCAGTAGTATAGGTCCTTTTCTTCGAAGCCCTACAAAGTTTGTTTAGACTCAAATAAAAGTTATTTAATTTTATCATACATTACATTTTATTAAAATGTAGAAAAAACGTATGAAAACTAGACAGTATAAATAACGATATGTTTTTTCACGTACAAAAGTTTTTAAACGTCACATGTTTATTTAAGTAATCATGTAAAGTTTAAAATTAAAAAAAATAAGCAAAAAAACAACAACTTAGTCTTAATAAAACTTGATAGATTTTGGCAATGCTTAGCTGTTTTATTTTTTTTAAACTGTAGTATTCTATTATTAAAAATAAACATTTATTATAAATACCTCTAGTCAAGTCCTACATTATTTTTTGCAGTATGTTTTAAAAGTCATTTTTTATGTTTCAGTACTAAAGTAACGACTTATAAACTTATTGTAACTTAATAAACGTTTATATTGAAAATTATCTGTTAATTTGAAGTTGAAACCTCTTTGACTTAAATCAAACATATTGTCTCACTTTTAAACTTTAAACTTAATTTATATTCGTTGTCTATTTGTTAAACAGCCGCTAACATTAAATAAATTACTATTTTTCAAGTCATTAAACAATAAACTGGTAATAAAACGTTATACCTACATTTAGATCAATTAGTTTTATAGTTGTATAGCATGTTTTTAATGTGTAAGTGTTATTTAAAAATATAAGTTGCTAACCAGCAACTAGTTGCTAATATTTAATAAAAATGGTTTGGAAATTTTATGTTTAAAAATAACTTTTTTACTAAAGTAATGATCAAAAAAAAATTAATAAGAATAATGAGATTATTAAATACAACTTCTATGTTTTAATTTGTACTTTTAACTTTAAAAGCATTAAAAAAACGAAGAAAAGATTACTAGTTATAGAAAATAAGTTTTGTAAAAACGAAAACTGTTTTCTTGAATAAAAAATTTTGAAGAAAAACAAAACTAAGTTTAAAAAAAAAACAAATATAACATAGTAATCATAGATGATAAAAATTTGTTTTATATGTATATTAGAAATATAATTAACCCAAAACAAAAGAAATTATTAGAAAAAAATTTCAACTCTTTAATTTTACATTCGATAATTTTCAGAAAAATTGCTTGTTCTTATAACGTGTAGTTAATTATATTTTAGCTATTAAACAAATATCTGCTAGGTATATTTTAAGTAATAGAATACTTTAATAGCTTTATCTTGCTTTTAAAAAAAACAATAAAAAACATTTAATTTTAAGCTTAACAAGAAAATTATACTGTATAATTATTTATATAGAACAAACAATTAAGATAAATAGGCTTAAAGTATATCTAACGTGTTGATAGAGTGTTATTAAATTTTTGTATTAGATACTAAAGTTAAACTTAAAAACCGCTAAAAACATATTAAATGTTATTATTTTTATAACTTATTCGTCAAGTAATTAGAGTATTTTTACTTTTAAACAAAGAATTCTTTGTTAGACTGCCTTTTAAACTTAAAATCGAAGGTCAAAGTAGTTAGAATTTAAAAATAGCTGATTTTTATAATCTGTTTTAATATTACAAACCTGCATAATGTAAACAACCATGAATATTTTTTGTGGCAACCAGCATATTGAGAAGACAATCACGTAGGCAGTCACTGTTTTTGCAATCTTGATGTGTTTTTCAGCATTTTTGTAAGCTGCGGTTTTAACACTTAAATATCCCACTGTAAAAAAATGAGATTTTCAACAAGTGTATTAGTTGTTATATTGTACTGTTAGCGTTGTCAATAAAAGCTTAATAATATTATTTTTATTGTTCTCTACTTTGGTACATACAATTTTATTTTACTGCTTCATTTAATTAAGTTCAAATGAAATTTATTTAAATTACTTTAAATTATAACTTATGTCAACAGATAATTAAACAAATAAACTAACAAATAAAAAATTAAAAAAAGGTTATTTATGGATTATATATACATATAAAAAAAACTAGAAGCTTCTATAGTACTTTACTAGTTAATTCAATGTTATAAACAAAGTACAAACTTAGCAAAAATAATTTTGTGTATACAAAGATAAATCAGAAAAATAAATATTCTTAACCTATTTTTCATAAATTATTAATAATACTTATTTTAAATATTAAACTCAATGATGGCTATCCTAAGCACTATGCAACTTCTAAATTGTTCTTTTATTATTTAATCATCAAATAAAAATTTCAAAATAGATAAGACTAAAAATTGTTTTAAGCTTTGATATTCGAAACTCAAAACGTACTTTTATTTTTAGATCTGTCGGATTTTTTTTCTTCAGTTTTTGTCACAAATTCCTTGCTTCTACTTGGGCAGGTGAAGTTAGGTGGAGTCATTTTTATTCCCGGACTGACTTGAACGCAGGTCTGATCTGTGAAGAAGCTCTCAGTTGAACTTGCTGATGCGTTGCTCACCGGTCTCCTCTTCCGCTCCACCATCCTGTTCATCGGACTCAACTTCAGTTTTGGCACCGAAGACTTGTTGAACTTGACAATGGGGCTCAACGTGGTTTCTTTCGTGTCGCTGTGTTTCATCGTAGAAACGTTGGAGTTAAACAAGCTCCTGTCGGTGTTCATTCGACTCCTGGCTCTTTTGTTGATCATGTAGGCGATCCCTGAATAGCTGATTGCAATGGCGACGTAGGGAAGAAAAAACCCAATGACCACGTCGACTGCAATCTTGTATATTTTTGTTTTGTGTTCGTAGTTTGGGGCACAAGTGTAGCTACTTTCAATTTGTTTTGTTCCATTACTCTTAATCCATTCCCCATAGTAGTACAACAACCCTTCATATTCATTTTCTCTGATATCTGGTACCTCGTCTTCTGGTGTTTTAATGAATATCTCATTAAATGTTAAATTCGGTTTTAACAAGTGTTCTGAGTTTTAGAAAATCCCTATGATTAACATGTATATGTAATAACTTTTTGATAATAATTGAAACTAAAAAATAAAATTACCGAATTTTAGTTTCTAAAGCTAAATTTACTGCATTTTAAGTCTTGTAAAAAACATTAACAAACCTTATAACAAAAAAACATCAAAAATCAACATTTTATTTACAAAAGCTTGAACTTGTCTTAATAATAATCAATAAACAAACCCAAACAAGAGATACGAACAGATTTTATGAGTTTTTATCAATTTATTATTAACTCCATATTAATTTTTTGTAGGTTTTTAAAATCGAACTTTCAAACTAATTGTTTGAAATTAAAATATATTTCATAGTTTTCAAAAAGTATAGTGTATTTAAACATGACTTATTTTGTTACATAATATCACTTATAAACATATGTATGTACTAGTTTCTACCGATAAATACTAATTTATAAGACTAAACTGTTTTAACATTATTATATGAATAAGAGATAGTGCAAATTAGATTTATTATGAATAAATACCAATTTATGATACTAGTGCACAAGCATCATAATTTTAGTAATAAAAACTCAGTGTTTGTTTTGTACTGAGTATACTATTTACATTGTATCTATATATATATATATATATATATATATATATAAATTTATTTATTTATCTATGGCGTAATTATGAAATGTTGTAGATGAAAAACATTCAGTGCAAAAATTAAGCTTCCATCTCAACAAACAACTAAATTTCACAAAACTACAAGTATGTAACTATTATATTAAATATTTTAAAATTTATTGAATATTAAGAGAAGCTTTTTTATATGACGACATATTTCACTATTCTTGTTTAAGTAACCCTATTTTTTTCATCGCATACACAAAGGCCGTTAGTTCTTCAACTCAATAGCTTTTAAAGTATTTAATGTAATATTCACTTGTTTGTAGTTTTGTGAATTTTAGTTGATTGTTTAGTCTTCAGAAAGAAGATTAGTTTTTGCACTGAACATTTGTACTCTACAATAATTCATAAGTACGTCATAGTGTTTTTTGTTCTTTTGTATAACTTTTGTATTAATGTTTAGCAGAGTGCAATTAATTTCGAACCAACAGCTAACAATAAAAATCAATGATATTTTTTATCAAACATATGTTCTGTTATTTTTAAACTCAAACTTTCTCAATAGTTTATCTAAAAGCCCTCCAAGTGGGCTCTGTGGAAGATGATTTTGTGTATTATTAATTTTATAATAGTTATTGAATAATCTATAATATTAAAAGTTAATATTAATATCTAATATATATATATATATGTATATATCAATTTCTTTCAAGTTATAAATAAGTTTAGTGGCTTTAAAAATTCATGGCTTTAATCATTTAAGAGGAAGAACGTCTAAATACCAACAAGAATTAGTTTAACTAAAACTAACTATCATATTCACTAATGTCGTTTTTTAACTCTTCACAAGAATAAACTGTTTTGACACTATAATATGAATAAGCGATATTGCACATGAAATTTGTGCAGTTAAAAGCAGATATGTTATATCCTGGGACGCTTTCTATATTAATGATATCGAGTTTATACTTTATTTTCCAATCAATTGCTGCTTTGAAAACGAAATGGCAATCATTCCAATATTTCCACTCTGGTCCTTCGTTTCCAGTATGTTCGCTGAAACTAAAAAAACTTTTTATAAGTGAACTATGTAAAGACTACATACATACTTTTGTATCTAAGCTTGGAAATCATAAAAAAAATGTTTTTGCATAATGAAAAGTGAATATTAAAAAGTATTTAGATTTTCTCACAGTTTATCATTTTTTGAACCAATTTCTTTTTGATCACCAAAACCAAGTTTACCGTCAATGATGCTCGGCAAAACACAAATAAAAGCAATAATCCACATCAATCCACTTATAATGTATGTTAATTTTTTCTGTAAAAATAACAATTATAATTATCATTAACTAATGTTATATTAGTCTTACGTATAACAAAACAGTATTTTCTTTAAATATTTATTTTATTCCAAATCTTTAATAGTAAAAAGCACTTGGTTAAAACAAATACTAAGACATAAATATAAATATGTGGACGATGATAATTAAAATTTAGAAAAGCTAAATAAGTTCAAAGAATTTATTATATGTTGTTTTATACAACAAATTTTTTGCTAACACACAATGTTCATTTCAAAACATAATCCGTAAAACGCAGTTTAAGCTGTTTTATTAAAATGCTTCTTTCAATTTGTGTGCCTAAATCTAAAAATAACGGGTTATTTATACAAATTAACTACTATAAGTTTTAAATATAGATCTTTTAAAAGATTATTTTTATAAATTACTTTATCAAATGTTTATCAAAACGTTTGAAAATGTTTAAATTTATCTAATTGTGTTTTTTTTGATGGTAGTAGTTAACAACTTCGAAAAAAAAATAATTAATATAAAACACAAAATTATATGAAGGAAGCTTTAAACTTTTGTTTTAGTCGAGCGAAAATATTTTAGGAAATAAAATAAGAAGAAAACATGCTTATAACATAAATTCTGTTTTCATTAAAAACTATTTGTCTCGGGAACTATACTATTTTCTAAGTAAATTTTCAAAACTTTTACAAAAAATTTTAAAGTTAAACAAAACAATTATTTTCATAACGAAGAAAATAATAACTGTTTTTTTATTCATTTTTGCAGATAATCTATATAAGTATTTAAAACTAACGTTAAACTGATATCTTTGACATCTAATTGACTTCCAAACAGCAACAAATCTTTCTACACTCATTGCAGCCAGTAGAAATATATTTATATGAAAATGAAAGTTGTATACCGTTACCACTGAATTTATTAACTTCATATCGAAACTTGAATCAATTGGGTCGCCTCCTTCTGTAGTAAGTTGTTATTGAAAAAAGTTTTGTTTGTTCATTAGTTTCAAGCTTTTTTTTTTTGAAATTAAAGCTAAAATTTTACAACATAGGTAATTTGTTTTTTTCTCTTAGTTTTTTTTTTAATTTATGACCAAAAATGTAAGCCCACTATGTAAATTTTTCAAATCTTAATTGGATAATTTATACTCTTTCTTTACTTATTTTAGTCTATTAAAACAAGTTTAAAAAATTTGCTTGAAATTTTTAAGTCAAATACTTTGTATGAGCTTATCAAATATTAATACCAAACGTATTTACAACATTAGAAAAATTTGTAATTTGCAATTTGAACTTTTCGTTTGTGTAATTAAAAATTTTCCTTTATTGTCAGAATTAGTCTGCATAGTTAAACCAAAAAAAATTAGTTTTTAACTAAAAATCAAAAGTTTTTTTTTGGAATTTATCAAATATTAATACCCGACATGTTTTAAGTTTAAAGTTTTTGGTTCTACATAAAAGTTTAAAATATGTTAAGTGTTTTGATTTTGGCTTATTATAATCTTGTAATTGTGTTATTTCAAACAAATAAAGTTTTGAGTAAGTGAATACTTAACTATATCTTCTAAAAAGAATGTAATAAATACAGGGTTTAAAAAAAATTTTTCTACGTTACTAAAGTTAAAATAATGGTGTCGTGTAAAAGAAGCATTGTCTTATTGCTAAATAATTAGAACAAAAATAATAGTAGTGCAATTTTAACTTTTGAAAAGCTTAAATGTTAATCAATGACTAAAAAAATCTAATACAAAATATAAAAATAAAAAATATACAAAGAGAATCATAATTATAATTATAACGTGTCAAACCAATAGTACATGCTTTCTTAAGAAGAAACATAATAATTGTACAACATTTTCCGGTTTACTTTGAGAGAATTATAACAAATATCAGGCTTACGTATGTTGCCTTGTATGTTTTTAGTAAATAAATTCGAAGAAAATTATGACGGCGGTAGCATACTACATACATAAACAACTGAGTATTGATTATATGATATGACAAAATCAATAAATAGATCCAATGCTCACGAAGTTATTGCTTAAAAGGAAAGCTACTTAACAATGCTGTTTAAACATTCTTTTATTGCGACTAAAAACACACTAATTTACTTATTCAATATTAGTTTAACCCTTGGTAAAATATATTTTAAAACAACATGGGGTTTCGCCTACTTAAACAATCGATGTTTTCTGTCATGTTTAAATACTGTCAATCAGTATTAATTTAAATGAAGACCAATTATACGATACAATAATAATTGAACTTATTCTGACATTAAACAGTGGCAAATCAGTTCAGACTTCTTTTAAATTTCACTTGTAACAGTCAGTCTACTTTTAATCTTTTTGATTAAATAGGTTAAAAATGTATTAATTTTAAATAGAAAAAAAAATCACTTCTGATTTTTATTCAAATATTTCTAAGCAATTTCAATTTTTTTTCACAGTTTTTAAGTTGATCAAACGCATATTTTCTCGAAAGTACAAAAAACTGTTCAATGTTTTTGTAAACGATAAAATAACAAATTTTATAAATATAGTACATGTTATTAATTATTTCGAATAAGTTTTTAACTAAAAGTAATATGAAACAAAAAGTAAAATGTTACAATACTTAAAAATAATTAGCAACATTTTTAACAAATATTATAATTATTCATTACTTTTATAAAAATTTTAAACACTTATTATTTTAACAATTAAATAAACAGCCTTTGGTATTAGCAATACAAAATAAGTAGGAAACTTTTTTAAGTTTGAAATATTTTAAAAATGTCTAATTTAATAACTATTTCTATTTGTTACTTAAAACTATTCAAAATAAGAGTTATCTTTTTAATGACATTTAACAAATTCAAAAACTAAAACTCTTATAGAGTTTAAAATTATTATAGGTTACCTGAACTTTACACACATACAAATATCGATCTAAGGATAACTAAGATTTTTTTAGTTTTAGTTTTAAATTATTAATTAATAGCCTAAATGTGAAAAAAACAGTGGCATGAGAGTAACTTTGTTTATGGTGTGTTTTTTGATGAAACTTGTATTCAAAATGTGTGAATCAAAACAAATTTGTTGTAACTATGCAGCTAACGGGATTAAAAAATCGATAATAAAACCTCATTCCAAAAAAAAATTAAAGTATTTAAAATACAATTAAAGTTTGTGTAAAAATAAAGTTGAAATTTGTAGACTATTTAAGTGTAAAGATTAAATAAAAAATTTATAATAAAAAACTATAGCAGATATAAGAACAAAAATTACTACAATCCTTTAAAATAAAAAGCAAGTATGTACTCCTAATTTTTTCGCATAAATATGTAAAATTTGATAATAGTTGTTTTGAAGATAAAAATTCAATTCTTTGAAATAAATCTTGATCTTGTTAAAAGAAAAATGACAACTTAATTATTAGTTTTTAATTTTAATTAGAAATTAATTTCAATGTTATTTATATACAAAACTCTGAATATATTGTAGATAACTAAAAGTTAAATTTATCAGTTTTGAGTTATTATCATTAAAAGTTTTATTAAACGTTTTAGATATAAACTTGTTTATTATTATCTAAAATACTTGAGTTTAAAACTTAGTTTTCTTAACAGTAAAAGGTTATAAGTTTTTTTAAATATGAACGATATATATATATTTACGATTTTTTTTTGTACTAACAATTTAAACGAACCGTTTAATATCTGGTTTTTGTAGCTTAATTGGTTTATGTGATAAATATTAAGTGAAGAAAATAATAACCACGTGATACAAACTAAAACGTCAGTGATTGCAATTTGAATCATGTAAGATGCGTACACTGATCCTCGAACCTAAAAACAGTTAATCAATTTCTTAGATAAAAAATAGAAACTACTGCTCATTCAGTTGAGCTAAAGTTTTCATCATTAAAATAAACTTAAGTTACAAAACATTTCTTCTTAATCAAATAAAAAACGTCCAATTTTATAGTAAAAAATTAAAAACTTATATATTACTACTAATTAAGGCACTTAGGTTTTTTTAAAATTAACAAGCCCTACAAAATAAAGATATAATATTAAAAAGCCAACTGAACTATTCATTAACGTTTGATAAATGAAATTTATAACTATCTTAAACATCATTTGTAAACTTTAAATCACTAATGATTATAAAATTATTTTATGTGCAATATATTTATATTGCGTGTATAAGTTATAGCTGCATCTTTTCGAGATGAACTAAGTTATTATGATCTATCATTAGAAAACTTATAATAATTCCGTCAAAAGATAACAATTTTATACTATAATTAACCTAATTTTTCAAAATAAATTCTTAAAATTTGTCTTATACCAGCTTAAAATAAAGTTGGTAGCTGAAAACATAATTTATAATTTCATTAGGAAAATCGAAGTTTCTAAAAAATATTCATTATCCAATAAAACACGTCAACAGGCGAGTTTAAGTTTATTGTTACTTGGTTTCAGTTTGGCTTTTAAAATAATCACTATCGATAAGGTTGCCCTTTCATATAAAGTTATATATCTATATATCTATGTAGTTTAAATTTTTTTAGTTCAAGTTTTTTTTTGTAGTTCTTAATATTTCAAACTTTTTAAATAGCATTTTTTCTACAAGTTGTATAATAATTTTGTTTTTAATTACAAACAATTCTAAATTTCTTTAAAAGTAAATTTTTTACATAGCACTTTATATAAAAACTCGTGACAAAAAAAGACCACTACTTGTTTTCAGAATGCCATTAACAGGAAAGGCTAATTAAGATAGATTATTTAAATGTAAATGCATGTAAATTTTTATTTAACTAAAATCATGCGATAGTTTGTAAAGAAATTAAGAAGTTAAGTAAATCGAAAACGAACAAATTTTACTTTTCTAAAAAAAAATAAGATATAAGTTTAAGGTTTAAGTACAACAAGGTACTTAAAGTTATAGAAAACTTGTATTTAAAAACAAAGTTAGTATGTTGGTTTCAAACAAATATTAAAAGTGTAATTAAATATTTTAACAACTATATAAAAAATAAAAAAGTATAATAGTTTTAGATAAAAAATATTAACTTTCTTTACTAGTTTAAAACTAACAATTAATTTTAAACCTGTTTCATTACAAAGAATACAACTAATATTCCAGTGTTAAGTAAAACTCCGAGCAGACACTGAACTATAAAAATAGAGTGACTTATAATTGTATTTTTAATTAGTACATCATTATTTGTCGAATTCCACAATTGTGACGTCATAGTCCCAGCTTTGAACTTGACTCACACTTCTTTGTTAGTGAAAATTATTGAGATAAACTGAATTAACGTTAGAAGCTGATAACTTATTCAAAGCTGGTTTAAAAAAAGATCTCCTAAAAGCTTTTAGATGTTCGGAATTCAAATAATAAATAATAAATTATTTTACGTTTTTAAAGTACAGGAAACAATGTAAAATAATGAAACAGTATTAGTAAGGATACAAAAGTTTATATAGTTTCATCAAATTTAAGCTAGTTTATTTTTTATCGTAATTATTTATTTTCATTAAAAATACTACTAAATTAGCCATAGACAAAGTAAAAAAATTAAATATTGTTTTACAACAGTTGTAAAAGTTTAATAAAATTCTTAAATAATAACTATATAAAGCCTAAGTATAAAAGTTACTTTGTTACTTTTAGTTTGCTAATACAACTGTAAAATACACTGACTTCAGATATGCATACAAAACTTAAACACTAATAAAGAATAGTAAACTTAGCAACTTAAACTAGTATTTTAAGCTTTAACAAAACAAAGTTTTTTGATTTTGTATGCTTATTATTTTTTTTCTACCTACCATGATAACCTTACTAAACTAAACTGATTTAAGTTTATTTTATAATAATTTCAAAAATCTTAAGTATGTGTTATGTATAAAAATAATTTAAAAGCGTTAAACTCTAGCTATATATAGCACAATTTAATGATTTTAAAAAGTTGAGTTTTAAAGTACAATTTTACAAAAAAGTCGATTTAAAAATTTTTGCTGAACTTTTTTAAATGATAGTATTGCTAAAAATATTCCCATTTTAATTTAGATTAGTCTTGATAGACACAACTCTATTTTTAGTTTCTGTAAGGTGTTAGTAGAAGTACTACTATTTTTTACGCTAATTAAGAGCAAAAAAAAAGATAAAGAATTAAACTAATTCTTCATTTGCACGTATAATGACATTTTGAAGTTATTTTCTAAAAATAATAATTATGACGGTAATATTGTAACAAAATATGCCTTCCATTACTGGATGCCATATGGCATACATCATTTGTCATAATGTCATTTACACATTTGTGTTTGCTCATGACATGTATGAATTAAAAAAAGTCTCACCACTTTCAAAAACTTTTTGTCAACTTGGAAAAAATATCTTTTTGTTTTCCGAAAATTTTTCTTTCTGTATTTGAATTTATTAATTAAGGTTTAGATATTAAAAAAAACTAAAAAATTGTGTTTTGACATTAATTTTTTGTTCTTTTTTATGTTTCGTTGTTTTTGATAAGCATTTTTCTTAAATTTATATTTAGACCTTTTATAAAACTCTAAAATATAAAAACTTTAAAATGATTTTTGATGATATAGTTTTTTAAAAAAACAGATACGATGTGAATTACTTTAACTGTAGTTTTTATAAAATTTTTGTAAAAAAACAAAACTTTCATAACACAGTAAAGCTTAAAACACCTGGTCGTTTTATATTCGATAAAAAAAAAGAGTAAAATATATATTAAACATAACCAGATACTTTACAAAGATACTTTTATCAAATGTAGACCACATTGTAATGAAAAGCTACCTTTAATCACAACATAAATGCACACAACATACATATATAATCCTACATTTCTACTAAAGCTGCTACTTAACTTGAAGTGTAAAGCTCTTTTGACTTTGAACTTTATTAAAATAAAAAAATTAAAAGAAAAAACAATCCATTGGCTTAAGTTTGTCATGTTATAGAAAGTTTCAGTGAGCAAAACCTTCATCTTACTTACCGCTGACCACTAACAATGCGCAAATGTCATATAAATTACAAATCAAATTTATATACAAACTTCTTCGTTTCGATACTCACATGTTTCCCTATCCTTTTTTGATCTCTCTTTTTGGAAGCGTGGTTGAATATCAGCACGATTTAAAATTTCCAGTAGTGAAACTGTTTTTAAGTAAGCTTGAATGCTGACAGGCAACATACTTTAGAAAAGTAACAACTTTGAATTTACTATTAATAGAAAAGTTGAATAAACTTCGTTGATTAGATTGTTGTGTGAATTAAAACCTTTGTAAGGAAGTTTGTTGAAGTTTTGTAACTAAAACTTGAACAAAGCTTTCAACTTGCTTTATATATAAAAACATAAATAATTTTACAAAATAATTTCAATTGATAACTTAAACCAAAGCATAATCAGTGATACGCATTAAGTAAAAATAAAATATTATGTTTAGTTGTAGGGCATATCTTTTGAAAATTCGTAAAAAATCGTCAGGCTATTAATGTAACGCCATGAGTTGTCTAAGTTCTTTTAATTAATAGCAACACAAACATATTTTCCATTATGAATAAACCAAAAGTGATTAATTTTCATTTCATACAAATTTATACAATTTATTACAAAAGTTTGTAATAACACCTCTTAATATTTAAAATATTTGATTTATCAGCAGCCCTACCCAAAAGCACGCGCGTCGCCAGTTCGCCTTGTAACCAGATTTTTTCACAAATTTCACGTAAAACGCATTTTTCAACAAACTCAATTCATAACACAAGTTGCGTTGAGAAAGTTTCATAATTACAGTTTAGTAACGCTGCTTCACGCTGGAAACATCACTTTTTCAATTATTCAAAAATAAAAGCATTTATCTTTTATGTTACGATTTTCCATTGAAAATTTTCAACTTAGCGTTTTCTAAAATTTTTATCTAACCACAACCTTCCTTTTACTTTCACATTATATAAACTTAACATTACTAAAATTAAAATAGTTTAACTTTATGTTTTAACCGTTTTTTTTCAAATCTAGTTTTAAATTCTTGTATTTAAATATTGTGTTACTTCTTTAGAAGTAATCAATGTACAAAAGACTAAACATTTGTTTAGTTTAAGTTTTAGCAATAGAACTGTCTTTAAAACTAAAATATAAAAAGTTATACAGAAAAATTTACCGTTTATAAATTTAATGATTGAAATAGTTTCTAATAATACTTATTTTTTTGTTAAAATTTTGATAAACATTTTCTTTGCTTTTTAGTTCATAATGTTTTTATCAATATGAAATTATTTAGGAAACGTTTTGCGGCCTACGTAAAATTATTATCTTCTAAACTTTGGCTAACCATAGAATTTTGATCATTTACAATGTTGTAAGAATAGTTAAAAAAAAAATTAAGTATTTAAGCAAATATGTTTGAAAATTGTACTGAAAAAGCTTTAATTAATTATTCAAACATTTAAAAATTGTAAGTACTAAAGAGAACTAATTAATTAGTTAAGATTTTAGTTAAGAAAATAACTATTCAATTATTTTTAAAATACAATAAACCATTCTGATAAAAAAAAAGAAAATACAGTTTTTATTGTGTTTTAGTTTTAATAATATTTAAAATTTTTATGTTGTAAAACGCAAAAACTTAGTTTATGTTTTTTGAACAGTTTTTTGATAAGATTTAAAACAAGTATAAGATTTTTTATTTTGGTAACAAACGCTGCTTTGAAATAAACTAATAATATTTTTTTTCTTTCTGCAAGTTAAAAAATTTACAACTCGTTATTACAACAAATTCTACTTTTATATGTGTGTGAGGTTTATCCTTTTAAAGTACAAGTAGTCTTTTTTTTAATAATAAAAAGTGATTGAAAAAAATCATCTTAAACAGTATTACAATTGTTCAAAAATATGTTAAATTTTTTAATAAGTGTTTCTAATTATTTTTAACGTTATTGAAAATTAAGCCTAATTCTACTGTCCTACTATCTACACTATTAAACTAAAAATAATAGAAACCACTTAACATATGTTTATTAAAACTAAGTTAGAGTTTTGAATTAAATAAATGACAATGTATAACAAAATAATTACTAAAATAAACTTTACTTATTATTTGTTTTATAGTTATCGTTATTATGTACAGTAAAAAATGGAATGTATGTTATCATGTACAGCACAAAAAACAATTAAAAACATAAAAATATGTTCAAGAGCGTTGTAAAGTTTTATAATTGTATTTCAATTTATGCAACCGAAGTTAAAGCTACCTAATATTAAATTGCTGACTAAACCTCAAAGCAATCAAATTTAAAACAAATGCTTTATAGCTATTAAACTAAGCATTTCATTAAATACCTTAAAACTCGTGACTTATTGATGCACAAATAAAAAAATGTGCATAAACTTTCATAACCCGTTTGTATATACACAAGAAAATTATAATTTGTTTTGTATAATGTTTCTTAGTACGTAAAAAAATATACCAACACAATACCAACCAAAAGTTAATTAAAAATTTTATTGTATACAACCATACAGTCTAATTGTTGACGCATTAAACATTTATTAAAAAAAATTTTGAACAGAAAACTTCTGTGAAGTCATATAATTTCAAACGGTGAACTATAACATATTTAAATGTATAAAATCGATAAAATGATTCAAATAATAAAATTCAATAAAAAAGAACAGTAACACTTTACTGTAGTATTGAATGTATCTAGCTCTCTTATATTTATTATAACTTATTTTTACAAATAAATATTGTTATAACACTATAACCTAAAGCTATTTTATAGTCTAAAAAGGTAACAAACATACATATTTTTATTTGAATTAAACTTCATTTTACCTTGTTAACTATAACACTTTTTTTCAGCAACAAAATAAAACTAACTTTTTCTGCTGTAAAACTGTTTTGTTTAACAAAAGATTTTAATACTAAGATTTTTATACACTCTTTTTGTATTGTTTATTAGATTTTTTAAAAGAACTTTGCTGTCTCTGTATTAAAAACAATGAAAAATATGCTACAATGTCTTCAAAATAAGCTCTTTTTTTCTGTTGTCAATACAAACGTTTTCTATGATAATAATCTGTCGCAATTGTATGAATATCCTTGGCTGAAGTTTTGTTTTGAATTAATCCACGCGTTAGTACATGTCAACCACGAACAATATTTATCTCATTTTTGCGGCAGTTACAAGTATGTATCAAAAATAATTGAGTAAGTTTAATTCTGGTGTTTTATTTTCTAAATGTATACTTTAAGTTTTTTCAAATGTACTTCAACAAAACAAGCTAAAAAAGTGTTTTTGAAACCGGTTAACTTTTTGAAAGATTTTTAATGGTAATTTGACTTCATTTTTAAATAAAAGTTTGTTTAAAACAAATGTACAATTGTACATTTTTTATTCACAAAAGTTTATTGTATCAGGTATAAGATGTTTATAATTTTTGTTACTTTTATCAAAGTAGGATCAAATAATTACAATGTAGTCATTTGAAAAATTAGTAGTGCAATGGCTTTTGTTTTCATGATCAACAAAACTTCATTAATACCTTAAATTTACTAAGAGCGAACATAAAACAATGACCTTTAGATAAGTTCTAATCAAAGAACATGTGTAACTTTTTAGCTTGTTTTATTTTACCAAAGCATAGTTTGAAAATATATTTATTAAAGTATTTTAAAGAGTATTAATGTAAAAAAGCACCATTTTTAGTTTTAAAGCTAACTTTGAGGAGATATTGAAAACTTTTAACGCATTAATAAAGTTTTCAGTAAATTTAAATATTTATAGAATCAATACCTGACATTCCTTAGTGTGTGATATTGTGAAAATTTTTAGTTTTTAAAAACTATGTACTACAAAAAAGAAAAATATCATTTGTGCTTTTAAAAGTTCACTATCTTTTTATCCTGTTTTAAATATCATATAAATTTTGATAAGTTTAACCTAGATTCATCTGATAAATAATAACATTTTGAATAACTTTTTTGGTGAGTAGAAGTGTATGAACTATTTATTTCAAATTATATTAGTGCATCATTGTACTACTGATAACAGCCTAGTTGGATTAATTTTTCTATATTGAATATAGCTCAGACTAAAACTATAATAACTCATACAATTTTAAAGTTATAAAAACATTCATTTTACTAGTATCTAAGTAAGAACTTCAATAAATAAGTTTCTTTTTCAACTAAAGCAGTTAATTCTTGAATTTCTTATTTGGCGATCTGTAAATGCATATTTAACTGAACCTAGTTCTTATATGTTAACACACAAGATGAAAGAATTTTATAAAGCTTTAATAATTTTAAATCCGCTCAGTGATACTGTACTTTCTACAACAAGAAATTTAAATTTTACTGTTAAGGTTTCTCAATTGTTATCTGCATAACATGTTGTAGCTCATAACTAAAAGATTTTTTTGTTTGTAATGTATTTTAAACATTTTAACTCATTTTCCTTCCCAAGTTCTAAACTTTTAGTATGGTTTTTTAATTTTCAGTTATTAAAATAAATCTTACAACAAAAAGATACTTTCCACTTAAGAAAGTACGTAAAACACAAGTAAAAGTTTTAAAAAAAGATAACTTTTTGGTTCCTAATGAAAAAGTAAAATAAACAATAACTACTTAAAATATAACTTAATTAGCTTACTTGAGTAATTAAATTAAGTTTTTAAACATTTAACCAAATTACTTTAAATTTTGTAATTTAGGACTACGTAGTTTATATTCCATGTTTCACATTTAATTTGAAGCTAAAAAAAAGAAAGAATACATTGATAAAAAATATCTCCATTATAGTTTCGTATAGTGTAAAAGATACACTGAAAGTAAAAAATAAAACTATACATAAATTTGTTTAAGCAATGCAAACATTAAATAATTTTTTTGTTTAAAAATACCTTAAAGAGTAGTAAGGTAAAAAAACAGGATCGGCGGTCGGAGAACCAAACCGCTGGACCATACAGGCGCCCACCTGTATACTCTATTTACAGTATAAAAACTATTGAATTTCAATAATTTTTTAAACAAAACTCAATAATTCTTATCAACACTGATTTGTTGGTCTTTCTCTTTTCTATAAAAGTATTTTGTTGTCAACATTTTTGTATAATACTTTTCGATAAAAACATTAGCATAGAATAAAGTGTGAAAATAAATGCTTTACAAAATGTATTGCTTTATTTAAAACTTTTATATAAAAAAAAACATACTTTTTTTTTTTCAATAAACAATCTAGTTTTCATTTGAAATTAAATTGATAACGTTTTTTTATAATCAAACGGTTTAATGTTTTTTTGTTAAATTAAATTTTAGCTTACTAAAAGAAACTTACACGTGCTTGATAACAACTTTATTTTAGCTAAGAATTGTATTATTTTAATAAATTTTTTTTGTTATAATTTAAAAATGTAATAAGTTGAAATAAACCAAAACTAACAGGTGTTTTATAGCAACTCGGTTTAAGTACAAACACTGAAATTACCACACGCCCATTTTGTACTTGTACTGGTAATTACTGACGTACTGCTTCTCAATAAACAGTGTAAATAGTTCAAGTTGGAATGTACCACCTACTGTACTTTTCTTGAAACCCAAAATGTTTGGTTATATTGATCTGTTTATTGAAAATTGCAAACAGTTTCAAAGCATATAAGTTTCTTTACAATATTCAAAAAATTTTAAATGAAGAGGTGGAGCTTGAAACGTACTAGGGGGGCACGAAGTAAGATAAACTACTATTTTTTGAAACGCAGTTTATGTTACAACTACTGAAACACTTTATTAGAATATCAAAAACCTTAAAGAAACTTACCAGATATAGTATATTTTCGAAAAACCAGTTTAAACTATTTAAATATTATTAACTATTATTTTAATAGGCTATCAAATGTAGTCAGTATTTATTAGTCAGTGTTATAGAATGAAAACTAAGCTTAATATAAAACTACAACAAGTAAATTGTTATATAAAGTTTAAAAACTATTTATAAAGTTTAAAATATAAATATTTTCCATCCTTTTACTCGTATCAGGTTTTATATTTAGAAAAAATTTAAAAATTTCGTGTTTACTTTTGGTTTAAAAATAAGCAAACTATAGATATCAAAGAACATTAAAAACTTTTTTAAGTTTTAAAGTTACGATGATCAAATGAAGTCGACTTTTCAGCAAGTAACATTCGACATCTAGTTTTGAGAATCAAGAATATCAAACAGCGAACATTAGAACGTCTACATCTTTAGTGTTTATAGAACATTACGATTGTTAATACTTTTTAATGAATCTATTTGTGTTGTGGTTTAATAGTTTCTTTCTTGAGAATTAATAACTATTACTTTAAATAAAGAAGCTTGTATTGATTCATAGTGTGTTTTATTCATAACTTAGGAATAAGTTACTTTAAGTAAGACCAATATTTGTAAGTTCAGTACTGTAAGCTATTATTAAGTAATACAAGTAGTTTAGCTAAGTACTTGAAGACCACATATTTAATACCATAAACATAACCATTATAAAAAATACATTTTCGTGCTTCTATTAAAACAAATTTGCAATACTTTTCTCTTACTTCGAAAAAAATCAAAGATACAAGCATTTCCTAAATTGTTATGTTTCTCTAAGTCATATTAATGATTGCTATTCTTGTATAAATAAGTATAAAAGATAACATTTGATATGTTTATACAAACTAAAACATTTAAATTTTTTATTCCAGAATATAAATGCAAAGTTACCCCCATTTAGTGAATCGTAGATTTATATATGTTTGTATGACTTTTAACATAAACTTAAAGTCACAAGAATTTTCTTTACTTTGTAAATGAAAAACTGTTTTTTTGAAATTTTTACTTGAACTTTAAATCAAAATCTAAGTAAGTAATACCATAGTGATTGAGGACAATAGTGAATAAGAACTCAAAGCTGTGTGTTTTTAAATTAAGAGTAGATGGTGTTAACATTTTAAGATTATCCTATTGAAGTTTTGTTGCTGAAGCTATAATTTTATTTCTTTATTACTTAATATATAAAACATACTTAGAAATATAATACTGCCAGCTAAATACAAAATTAATTCAATTCTAAAGATAAACTGAATAACATATTTGATAACAAATGATGTAAGTCAATAATCAAATTAAAAAAAAAGTTAGTCACATCTCTACTTAATTGTCAGGTGTATATTGTTTCGTGACTTTATCAGATGGAAAAAATGTAAATCTTTTAAATTGTAATTCAAACATTTTTTTTAACTTAATTTAATAAGTTTATACATTTTGCATACAAACTATAACCAAAGTGATATATTTATAGTACTCATTATGTTTATGGTCTTAAATATGTGATCTCCAAGTACTTACTAAACTGACTGCTTTACTTACAAGTAGCTTATAGTACTAAAGTTTAAAAACTCAAAGTAACATACTCTTAAGTTATAAGTAAAACACACTTAAAATTAGTGCTTATTATAAAATAGTTATTATCAAAACTAAAGAAATAAACTGTAATACTTAATAAACAAATTATCTATTGTAATACAATTCATGCAAAATACTTACAACCATGACAAAGTGTAAGTTATTCTTCACTAGACAACGTATACTTTTTTCAATGTAGATTATACTTCATAGGCTTAAGCTCAATTTGTTGATGTGAACGTCATTTTATCGCAACTTAGCGATACACGGCTTGGAGCACAAATAGAAGTAATTAACGCGTATTTAAAAGATAAACGCCGGTATATACGCGTTGAAACCAAAAAAATTCCTTCAAATAAACAATGTTATCGTGAGAAAAAGGGAGAATTGTTTTGAGAAAGCTTATCAAATGTTTTTACTTTTTAGAAAAAGTTCCATAGTTATTTACACGCTTTAGAATTATAAAATGAAATATAGATTTCAGTACAAAACAATCTAATTAAAAATAAAAATGTCTAAGAATTTATTTTCAATACCAATCTTTACGCATAAATGTATTCATATGCTTTCAAAATTAAATAATTACATAAAAGTTTTTTAGTTAAGAGTTTTTCGTTATAGAAAACAGAAATTTTTATAAGTATTATATTTTTTTATGTAACATACGCAACATGTTATCTATTAGCTAAAATATCAAAGGAATTAATGTACAAAAACAGAAAAAAAATCATTAAAAACATGATTTAAAATGTTTTAAACTTTCATTGAAAATGAAATATCTAAAGCAAAAATACTAAATGTTCAATATTTAGTTATTAATGAATAAGTTTATTAATGTTTTTGAAAAATTAGTCTTTATTGCGATTTTTTAACCACTAAATTTATATGTTTCCAATTGAAAAATAAAATTTAAAAAAATGGGTTAATATCTAGTAACAAAATTTTAGTTATTTTCAACAAGCTAAGGTGTTTTATTTATACAATAAGCACTAAACTGCACTGTAAGACCATCCAACAATCCATGTGACATTCTATGAAATTAGTTCTCATTAGGACTCATCAGGCAGACATAGTCAAGTTAAACCGCTGTTTAAGTCTATCTAAGCAGGCTTAAGTACATAAGTACTAAAGCAACTGCTTCTAAACACATTTTAGATATACACATTGCTAAAGATTGCCACCAGTTATTACTACTAGTTAGTTGATTAAGCGAGTTTATATACTATATACTATAAATTCACACTGAATCTGACAACAATCTCAAAAACGGATGGTTTCGTCATTTATTATACTGTACTCAAAAGCGAATGCTTTTGTACTAATCATTTTGTTCAGACCTGAACAGCGGTTCATCTTGACTATGTCTGCCTGATGAGTCCTAATAAGATCTAATTTCATAGAACTTCGCAAAGATTTTTGGATGGCCTTACAGTGCAGTCAAGTGCTTTTTATCTTTTCTTTTTTAATATAAAACTAAATAAGTGTTTTTTATAGATAATACTTTGTTAAACGAGTTATCTTACATGTTTATTTTTAGTTTCTTTAACTAAATTGTTCAAGTATTAAACTGTTTGTAATAAATTAATAAAAATAAGTTAGTTTATTACATATGCATTTTTTTAATTAAAAAATATTTATTTTTATTGAAATATGTAAGCTAACACATCGAAACGGTATATTTAAGTACTTAACCTTAAAACTAACGTAATTAATTAAGTCTCTAAGTTTAAGTAAACTATAAATATTTTAAAACTTTATTTTTTTATGATTATGCTTAACTAAATAGCTTTGAAGTGTAGCTTATTTTTAAGAAAGTATTTTCTTTTCATATGGAAAAATATTAGCTAATAGCCTCTTATTTATTATTTGCATTAATAAAATATTATCACAAATAAACGAAAATATTGTTTTGTAGAACTGTGATTTAAGTCTCCACAAACCATTTTAAGATTTTAAGCTGCATTGAAATTTTATTCCAAATATAATATATGTGTATTTTTAAATTAATTTAGACCAATGGTCTTCACAGTGTGCACTTGTGCTACACAGAAGTGTGCATAGAAAACTTAGTTTTGCGAGTTTATTTTAATGAAATATTTTGTTTATATATAATATAAATACTTTGCCAAAATTTAAAATAACAGTACTTAAAACATTATTTATATATTTAAACACTTTAAAAGTAAAAGTACAATAAGTAAATAATAGTGTTGGTATTAAAATGAATTTATTATTTAGTTATTTACTGTGTACAGCATTTAAAAAAGTTGAAGAATACTAAACTAGATATAAAAAACATAAAACTATGTAAAGTTGATTTTTAGCATGTAATTAAATGAAAATCAAAAGTCGAAGTAAATTTTACTGATAGTACAAAGAGTATTGTTAGAAATGTTATTCAGTAGTAAGTTTGTCAATTTAAAGTTTTTTCTAAATTATACATATTAAACCTAACTAATAGATTTCCAAATAAATAACTAATATTCAGACTGTCAAAACAACTTTTGATTGTTTATGTCAAAAAAATTAGTATCTTTAAGAGAATTTAGAACAGATGAACTTTGTTGAAAAAAATAAATCCCTTAAAAAGAAAATAGTGTAGTACAGTGCTTATTCACTTATCCGGACACATTGGGCAAGATTTTTCTGTAAACATGTCCGAATAACCAAAAATCCGGATAAGTACAAAATCAATTTTTTCATATAATAATATAACTGCCCCATATAATGCAATGCATAATAAAAGTGTTATAATAAAAACAAATACATTCATAGTAATTGTGAGTAATATATATTAAAATAATAAATATTAAAAGCTAAATTTCAGATTAATTAATTCATTTTCTTAAGCAGAAAAACATTAGACTTACTAACCCTCTGCAACGATATACGTTTCTTGAGGGTTAAGCAAGTAAAATTTACCTTTTTTAGTTTCAACTGCCCTAACTATTAACTTTGAAAAAAGATTAATTTCTGTTTAAGAGATAATATAAATTTAAAAAAATTATTGATTAAATTAAAATTTTTATACTGACTTACTTTACATGCTTACAGATTATTGATAACTAAGCTAGTTATGAACAAAGATAGAATGTAATCTTTAATAGTATTATTACGTCATAATAACAAACAAAATTGTAAAATTTATAAAATCACTTTTAAATTCCTTATAACATAAGAGCTTAAATATTTGTATCATACAAAAATGTAAGAGTTTGATATTGAAATTTTTTTTTAATACTCTTCTGAATGTAACTGTCCGGATAAGTGAGCGTCCGGATAATTGAAGTCTGGATAAAAGAATAAGCACTGTATACCTTTATACATCTTTTAAGATTTTTTTAGAAAAAAAAAATATCTAAAGATAAGTATTACTTCAACATAAGACTTTATTAAAACTTTAAAAAGTTGCATACACGTTGTTGTAATCTTTATGGAAAAGGCAGTGATAAACACAAGTCAGACAGATATGAAACGATAAAGTTCGATAAATTCGAAAGAAGTCATGTATCACTTTCTTCGTTTATCGGCGATAAGCTTTATAATTGGTTCCTTTCAGCGGCAGTTTTATTCATTCGTTCTGACATCAACAGAGGACTGACAACTGTGGTATCGATTTTGGAGCTTTTATCGTTTGTTTCATTTACAAACTTTGTATTAGCAGTGTTCTTGTTGTACCTCATTGAAAAATTAGGAAATCGGAAGCATTTGTACAATTTTGAAACGACGTGCTTTCTTATGTACTTGTTAATGTCTCTCTGTGTTGTGACGTACACAATAGGGTTCAGTAAAACGCTGAAAAAACTTATAATTCGGACTGTTGTTATAATGGCATGACAGTAGTTTAGATCCTTTTCTTCGAAGCCCTACAAAGTTTATTTAGACTCAAATAAAAGTTATTAAATTTTATCATATATTGTATTTTATTAAAAATGTAGAAAAAACGTTTGAAAACTAGACAGTATGAATAACGATATTTTTTTTTCAAGTACAAAAGTTTTTACACGTCACATGATTATTTAAGTAATTATTTAAAGTTTAAAATTAAACAAATAAGCAAAAAAACAACAACTTAGTCTTAATAAAACTTTATAGATTTTGGCAATGCTTAGCTATTTAATTTTTTTAAACTGTAGTATTCTGTAATTAAAAATAAACATTTATTATAAATACCTCTAGTCTAGTCCTACATTTTTTTTTGCAGTATGTTTTAAAAGTAATTTTTTATGTTTCAGTACTAAAGTAACGACTTATAAACTTATTGTAACTTAATAAACGTTTATATTGAAAATTATCTGTTAATTTGAAGTTGAAAACTCTTTGACTTAAATCAAATATATTGTCTCACTTTTAAACTTTAAACTTAATTTATATTCTTTGTCTATTTGTTAAACAGCCGCTAACATTAAATAAATTACTATTTTTCAAGTCATTAAACAATAAACTGGTAATAAAACGTTATACCTACATTTAGATCAATTAGTTTTATAGTTGTATAGCATGTTTTTATGTGTAAGTGTTATTTAAAAATATAAGTTTCTAACCAGCAACTAGTTGCTAATATTTAATAAAAATGGTTCGGAAATTTTATGTTTAAAAATAACTGTTTTACTAAAGTAATGATCAAAAAAAATTAATAAGAATAATGAGATTATTAAATACAACTTCTATATTTTAAATTGTACTTTTAATTTTAAAAGCATTAAAAAAACGAAGAAAAGATTACTAGCTATAGAAAACAAGTTTTGTAAAAACGAAAACTGTTTTCTTGAATAAAAAATTTTGACGAAAAACAAAACTAAGTTTAAAAAAAAACAAATATAACATAGTAATCATAGATGATAAAAATTTGTTTTATATGTATATTAGAAATGTAATTAACCCAAAACAAAAGAAATTATTAGAAAAAAATTTCAACTCTTTAATTTTACATTCGATAAATTTCAGTAAAATTTCTTATTCTTATAACGTGTAGTTAATTATATTTTAGCTATTAAACAAATATCTGCTAACTATATTTGAAGTAATAGAATACTTTAATAGCTTTATCTTGCTTTTAAAAAATACAATAAAAAAACATTTAATTTTAAGCTCAACAAGAATATTGAACTGTATAATTATTTATATAGAAGAAGCAATTAAGATAAATAGGCTTAAAATATATCTAACGTGTTGATAGAGTGTTCTTAAATTTTTGGATTAGATACAAAAATTAAACTTAAAAACCGCAAAAAACGAACTAAATGTTATCATTTGTTAAGCTTAATCGTCAAGTTATTAGAGTAGTCTAACTTTTGAACAGAGAATTCTTTGTCAAACTTTTTAAACTTAAAATCGAAGGTCAAAATAGTTAAAGTTTAAAAGGAGCTCATTTTTATAACCTGTTTTAACATTACAAACCTGCATAATATAAACAACCATGAATATTTTTTGTGGCAACCAGCATATTGAGAAGACAATCACGTAGGCAGTCACTGTTTTTGCAATCTTGATGTGTTTTTCAGCATTTTTGTAAGCTGCGGTTTTAACACTTAAATATCCATCTGTAAAAAATGTTATTTTCAACAAACAAACAAGTTGTTATATTGTACTGTTAGCGTTGCCAATAAAAGCTTTAAAAGTTACTTTTATCATACTCTAATTCAATACATTTTTTTGCTACTTGACTTAATTAAGTTTAAAAGAAACCTATTTTATTTTTAAAATGCTTTAAGTCATACGTTATGTTAAGAGATAATTAAACAAATAATTTTACAAGTTAAAAATATTAAAATAGGTAATTTATTGCTTATATATACATTTAACAAAAACTAGAATTTATTGCTTTACTAGTAAACTTAATGTTAAAAACAAAATACAAACTTGTCAAAAATATTATTGTTTATATCAAAATTTATTTGACAAGGTCAGCTAACGCTCACCGAAACCAGGTAATAGACCAAAGCAGTACATAAACATTTGTTTTATCATATCAAAAAAGATAGAAAAACAAATATTCTTAACTATCTCATTTTATAAATTATTAATAATGTCCGTTTCAAAAACTAAACTCAACAGTGGCTATTTTAAGCACTATGCAACTGTTAAACTGTTATTTGAAATATTTTATCATAATATAAAAATATTTAAATTACAAAAGGCTAAACTTGTATTAAGCTTCGATTTTAAAAACTAAAGACATACTTTTATTTTTAGTTCTGTCGGATTTATTTTCTTCAGTTTTTGTTACGACTTCCTTGCTTCTACTTGGGCAGGTGAAGTTAGGCGGAGTCATTTTTATTCCCGGACTGACTTGAACGCAGGTCTGATCTGTGAAGAAGCTCTCAGTTGAACTCGCTGATGCGTTGCTCACCGGTCTCCTCTTCCGGTCCACCATCCTGTTCACCGGACTCAACTTCAGTTTTGGCACTGAAGACTTGTTGAACTTGACAATGGGGCTCAACGTGGTTTCTGTCGTATCGCTGTGCCTCATTGTGGAAACGTTGGAGTTGAACAAGCTCCTGTCGGTGTTCATTCGGCTCCTGGCTCTCTTGTTGATCATGTAGGCGATCCCTGAATAGCTGATTGCAATGGCGACGTAGGGAAGAAAAAACCCGATGACCACGTCGACTGCAATCTTGTATATTTTTGTTTTGTTTTCGTAGTTTGGGGCACATGTGTAGCTACTTTCAATTTGTTTTGTTCCATTACTCTTAATCCATTCTCCATAATAGTACAACAACCCTTCATATTCATTTTCTCTGATATCTGGTACCTCGTCTTCTGTTGTTTTAATGAAAATCTTTTAAATGTTAAACTCGGTTTTAACAAGTGTTCTGAGTTTTAGAAAATCCCTATGATTAACAGGTGTATGTAAAACTTTTTGATAATAATTGAAACTTAAATAAAAACAATACTGATTTTTAGTTTCTAAAAGTAATTTTACTGCATTTTAAGTACAGTAAAAAAATTAACGAAGATTATAACGAAAACCATCAAAAAACAACATTTTATTTACAAAAGCTTGAACTTGTCTTAATAATAATCAATAAACAAACCCAAACAAGAGATACGAACAGATTTTATGAGTTTTTATCAATGTATTATTAACTTCATATTAATTTTTTTAACTTTTTTAATTTCTAACTTTCAAACTAATTGTTTGAATTTAAAATATATGTCATAGTTTTCAAAAGGTATAGTGTATTTTTTAACATGACTTATTTTGTTACATATTATCACTTATAAACATATGTATGTACTAGTTTCTACCGATAAATACTAATTTGTAAGACTAAACTGTTTTAAAATTATTTTTTGAATAAGAGATAGTGCAAATTAAATTTATTATGAATAAATACCAATTCATGATACTAGTGCATAAGCATCATAACTTTAATAATAAAAAAAAAAAACAGTGTTTGTTTTGTATTGAGTATAATATTTACAACGTATCTATATATAAATAATTAAATAAAATATTTAAATGTTTAAATAAATATTTAAATAAATATTTAAATATGTATCTATTTATTTATTTATCTCTGACGTAATTATGAAAAGTTGTAGATTAAAAACATTCAGTGCAAAAATTAATCTTTTATCTCAACAAACAACTAAAACTCACAAAACTACAAATATGTGACTATTACATTAAACTTATGAAAATTTTCTGAATATTAAGAGGAGCTTTTTTATATGACGACATAATTCACTTATCTTATTTAAGTAACCCTATTTTTTCAACGCATACACAACGGCCGTAAGTTCTTCAACTCAATAGCTTTTAAAGTATTTAATGTAATATTCACTTGTTTGTAGTTTTGTGAATTTTAGTTGATTGTTTAGTCTTTATATGGAAGATTAGTTTTTGCACTGAATATTTGTACTCTACAATAATTCATAAGTACGTCATAGTGTTTTTTGTTCTTTTGTATAACTTTTGTTTTAATGTTTAGCAGAGTGCACTTAATTTCAAACCAGCAGCTAACAATAAAAAACAATGTATTTCTTTATCAAACATATGTTCCGTTATTTTTAAACTCAAACTTTCTCATTAATTTATTTAAAAATGATTTAGTTTATTAATAGTTTTATAATAGTTTTTTAATAATTTATATTGATATCTAATATATATATATATTAAACTGAGTATATATATATAAAATAAGGTCAATATTCAAACTTGAACAACTTTTACTGAGCCCACTTGAAGGGCTTTTAAATAATTAACTGAGATGACTATTTTAAAAATGTTGGAACATATGTTTCATAAAGACAAAAAAGATCGTTTCTAATCTTCAGCCAGTTCAAATTTAAAATAAAAAGCACTTTGGTAAACAAAGATGTCAAAGTTTACAAAAAAACTTCATATTGTTTTTGTTTTTTTGTAAACTTTTGCATCTTTGTTTACCAAAGTGCTTTTTATTTTAAATTTGAACTGGCTGAAGATTAGAGACAATCTTTTTTGTCTTTATGAAACATATGTTCCAGCATTTTTAAAATATTCATTTCAATAAATTATATATTTATATATATATTAAAATATATATATCGATTTCTTTCAAGTTATAAATAAGTTTAGTGGCTTTAAAAAATCATGGCTTTAATCATTATAGAGGAAGAACGTCGAAATACCAACAAGAATAAGTTTAACTAAAACTTACTATCATATTCACTAATGTCGTTTTTTAACTCTTCGCAAGAATAAACTGTTTTGACATTATAATATGAATAAGCGATATTGCACATGAAATTTGTGCAGTTAAAAGCAGATATGTTATATCCTGGAACGCTTTCTATATTAATGATATCAAGTTTATACTTTATTTTCCAATCAATTGCTTCTTTGAAAAGAAAATGGCAATCATTCCAATATTTCCACTCTGGTCCTTCGTTTCCAGTATGCTCGCTGAAACTGAAAAAAAAAGTTTTATAAGTGAACTATGTAAAGACTACAAACTTTTGTATCCAATCTTGGAAATTATAAAACAATGTTTTTATATAATTATAAGTGTATAGTAAAAAGTATTTAAATTTTCTAACAGATTATCATTTTTTGAACCAATTTGTTGTTGATCACCAAAACCAAGTTTTCCGTTAATAATGCTCGGCAAAACACAAACAAAAGCAATTATCCAAATCAATCCACTTATAATGTATGTTAATTTTTTCTGTAAAATAGTAAAACAATTATAACTATCAATAAGTAATGTTATATTAGTCTTACGTATAACAAAACAATATTTTCTTTAAATATATATTTTGTTCTAAATTTTTAATAGTAATCTTTTATAATAACAGTATTAAACTTGAATTGGTTCTTGTCTTAACTAAATTAGCAAAAAGCACTCGATTAAAACAGATACTAAGACATAACTTCAAATATGTAAATGATGATAATTAAAACTTAGAAAAACTAAATAAGTTCGAAAATTTTAGTATTTGTTGTAATACACAGTTTATTTTTCTTAACACGCAATTTTTATTTCAATAATCCGAAAAACGCAGTTTAAGCTGTTTTATTAAAATGCTTCTTTCAATTTGTGTGCCTAAATTTAAAAATAAGGGGTTATTTATACAAATTAACTTCTATAAGTATTAAATATAGATCTTTTAAAAGATTTTTTTTTATAAACCATTTTATCAAATGTTTATCAAAACGTTTGAAATTGTTTATTTCTTTTTAATTGTGTTTTTTTGATAGTAGTAGTAAACAACTTGAAAAAAATGATTAATAAAAAACATAAAATTATATAAAGGATCTTTTGATTTAGTCGAGCAAAAATTACTTTAAGAAAAAAAAAAATGATAACAAAATATGCTTATAATATAAACTTTGTTTTCTTTAAAAACTGTTTGTCTCAGGAAACTATATTATTTCTAAGTAATTTTTCAAAACATTTACAAAACAAAATAAAAAGTTAGACAAAACGATTTTTTATAATGAAGAAAATAATAATTTTGTTTTTTTTTTCAATTTTGCTGTTAGTCTATAGAAGTATTCAAAACTAACGTTAAACTGATATCTTTGACATCTAATCGACTTCCAAACAGCAACAAATCTTTCTACACTCATTGCAGCCAGTAGAAATATATTTATATAAAAATGAAAATTGTATACCGTCACCACAGAATTTATTAACTTCATATTGAAACTTGAATCAATTTGGTCGCCTCCTTCTGTAGTAAGTGGTTAATGAAAAAATATTTGTTTGTTCATTAGTTTCAATGTTTTTTTTTATTTTTTTAAACTTAAGTTAAGATTTTATAACGAAAGTAATGTGTTTATTTTTTAGTATTCATAAAATTTAGACTTAAATTTTTAAGACTAGTATAAAAATACTTCAAATCATATTTAGATAGTTTTACTTTTACTTTTATTATTTTAGTCTAGTTAGACAAATTAAAAGTAAACTCGTTTGAAATTTTAAATCATATACTTTGAATCAGCTAATCAAATATTAATACCAAACGTATTTACACTCCTTGAAAAATTTGTACTTCAAGCTATTTGTATTTTTTGTTTGTTTCATTAAAACTTTTCCTTTCTTGTCTTGATTAGTCTGCATACTTTAATTCAAAAGAAAAACTTAGTTTCAAACTAAAAATCCAGAAGTTTTTCGAATTTATCAAATATTAATGCAAGACTTTAAAGTTTTAAAATTTTGGTTTTACATAAAAGTTTGAAACATGTTAAGTGCTTTGAATTTGGCTTATAATAATCTTGTAATTGTGTTGATTTTAAACAGATAACGTTTTGTGTTAGTAAATGCTTAAATATATTTTTCTAAGTGAATGTATAAATACAGAGTTTGTTATCAATCTGTTCTATGTATTACGTTTAACTAATGGTTTATATGTAAAAGAAACAAAGTCTAAATATTTGAAACAAATATAATACTAATATGGTTTTAACTTTTGAAAAATTTAAATAATAATCAATGCCAAAAATATTCTAAAAAAAAAATCATAATTAAAATTAAAATAGCTAAAACCAATACAACACGCTTTCGTAAGAAAGAAACATGATAATTATGCAACATTTTCCGGTTTACTTCAAAAGAATTATAACAAATTCTAGGCTTACGTATGTTGCCTTGTGTGTTTTTAGTAAACAAATTCGAAGAAAATTATGACGGCGGTAGCATACTACATACATAAACTACTGAGTATTGATTATATAATATGACTAAATCAATAAATAGATCGAATGTTCTAGAAGTTTTTGCTTAAAAGGAAAGCTACTTAACAATGCTGTTTAAACATTCTTTTATTACGATTAAAAACCCACTAATTTTCTTGCTTTTTCAATATTAGCTTAACTCTTGGTAAAATATAATTTAAAACAACATTGGGTTTTGCCTACTCAAACAATCGATGTTTTTTGTAATGTTTAAGCACTGTCAATCAGCCTTAGTTTGAATTAAGACCAATTAAACACAAAAATAATTGAATTTATTCTGTCATTAAACAGTGGCAAATAAGTTTAAACTTCTTTTAAATTTCACTTGTAACAGTCAGTCTACTTTTTAAATTTTTGATTATTAAAGTTAGAATTGTTATATAGAAAAACAAATTACTTCATATTTAATTCAAAAAATTATTAACTAAATTCAAATGTTTTTAAAAGTTTTCAAGTAGACCGAACGCATATTTTCTTTAAAGTACGAATAATTTAAATTATTCAAATATTTTATAAACGAAGAAATAACGAAGTATTCAAACAAAACTTTTTGTTATTAGTTATTTCGAAAAAGTTTCAAACTAAAAACAATATGAAATATAAAGTAAAATATTACTACTCTTTTAACAAAGTTAGAAATATTTTTTATTAATAAACACTATACACACTTATTCTTTAATTAATAAAATAAAAAGCACTAGGTATCAACTATACAAAATAAGTACGAAACAGTTTATTAGGTCTAAATATTAAAAAAAGTCTAAACTAATAAAAAATAATGTTTATATTTTTAATTTAACTATCCAAAATAATAGTTTTTTTTTTACGTTTATCAAATTTTGAAGCTAAAACTGTTATATATTTTAAAATTATTATAGGTTATCTGACCTTTACACATACACAAGTATCGATCTGAATACGATTTTTCAGTTTTTTTTTTTAAATTATCAACTAGTAGCCTAAATGTGAAAAAATGGGAGTAACTTTGTTTATAGTTAATTTTTTGATGAAATTTATATTTAAAATGTGTGAATCAAAACACATATGTTGTAATTATGCAACTAACGGGAATAAAAAAAATTTAATAAAACCCCATACCCGAAAAAAAAAATTAAGTATTTAAACAACAATTAAAATTTGTGTATAAAGGCAGTTGAAAGTTTGTAGGCTATTTAATTCTAAAGTTTAAATAAATATCTTATTGTAAAAAATTAAAGCATAGATAAGTAAAAAATTTCAGACAAACGTTTAAAAAAAAACCTAGTACTTCTATTTTTTTTGCAAGAAAATATAAAAATTAATAATAGTTGTTTTTAAGATAAAAACTGCACAGTATAATTTGTTTCTTTAAAAAATTGTGTTAACAGCAAGAATAACACATAAAATCGTTTATCTAAAAATAAATTTTCATCTCAATAATAGAAAACTAAAAACTTAATTTCAATAAGAAAATAATTTTAAAGTTATTTTTATATTTTAAATCTAAATCTATTAGGACAACCAAAAATTTAATTTATATATTTTTGAGTTATTTATAAGTACAATTTTTAAAAAGTGTTTGAGATATAAACTTGTTTATATTAATCTAAAAACTTAAATTTAAAGCTTAAATTCTCCCAAAACTAAAAAATTATAAGTTAATTTTTTATTTGAAACTTTAGTTCCGATTATTTTTTGTACTAACAATTCAAACGAACCGTTTAATATTTGGTTTTTGTAGCTGAATTGGTTTATGTGATAAATATTAAGTGAAGAAAACAATAACCACGTGATACAAACTAATACGTCAGTGATTGCAATTTGAATCATGTAAGATGCGTACACTGATCCTCGAACCTAAAAACAGTTAACCAATTTCTTAGACGAATAATTGAAACTACTGCTCATTCAATTGAGCTAAAGTTTTCATCATTGAAATTTATTTAAATTACAAAAAAGTTACTCGTTATTGAACAAAAAACGTCTATGGATATAACTATATGGAATTTAAAACTTATACTTTACAAGTATATAACTTATAAACAGCATATAACAAGTATAAAACTTATACTTTACAAGTTGAAGGACTTAGGTTTGTTTTAAATAAATAAGCACTACAAAATAAATAATCATATATAAAAGCTAATTAAACTATAAATTAATGTTTAATAAGAATGGAATATAGAACTATCTTAGACATCATATTGTAAACTTTAAACCACTAATGATTAAGAAGTAATTTTATATTCCATATATTTTGTATAGCGGGAATAAATTATAGATGTATTATTATAAGATGAACTAAGTTATTATGATTTATCATTAGAAAACTTATAATATTTCCATCAAAAGACAATGATTTATACTACAATTAAATTAATTTTTCAAAACAAACCTTATAAAGTTTGTCTTATACCAGCTTAAAATAAAATTGGTAGCTGAAAATATAATTTTTAATTTCATTAGGAAAATCGAAGTTTCTATAAAATATTCATTATCCAATAAAACAAGTCAACAGACGAGTTTAAGTTTATTGTTACTTGGTTTCAGTTTGCTTTTTTAAATAATCACTTATGATAAGGTTTCACTTTCATATAAAATTAGTTTTGTTTAAATATCAAAGCAATTTTATTTTTTTTAGTTCAAGCTTTTTTTTATAGATCGCAATATTTCAATTTTTATAAATAGCATTTATTCTACAAGTTGTGTAACAATTTGTTTTATTTTTTATTTACAAAAAATTCAAAGTTTCCTTAAAAGTAGTTTTTTTTACATAATAATTTATATAAAAATTCGTGACAAAAAAAGATTACTACTTATTTTCAGAATGCCATTAACAGGAAAGGCTAATTAAGATAAATTACTTTACTGAAAATACATGTAAATTTTTAATTTGACTAAGAAACATACCATACTTTGTATAGAAATAAAGAAGTTAAGTAAATCGAAAACGAAAAAAAGTTACTTTTCTAAAATAAAATAAACAAGGTACTTACAATTATAGAAAACTTTAAAAAAAAAAAAGTCTGTTTGTTTCAAAAAACATTAAAAGTTTAATTAAAAATTTTAAAAAACTATAAAAAAAATCAAGAAATAAAATATTTTTAGACAAAAATAATTCTTTTCTTTTCTAGTATAAAACTAATAATTAATTTTTAACCTGTTTCATTACAAAGAATACAACTAATATTCCAGTGTTGAGCAAAACGCCAAGTAGACACTGAACTATAAAAATAGAGTGACTTATAATTGAATTTTTAATTAGCACTTCTTCATTTGTCGAATTCCACAATTGTGACGTCATAGTCACAGCTTTGAACTTGAGTCACACTTCTATGTTAGTGAAAATTGTTGAGCACCTGATAAACTGAATTAACGTTAAAAAGCTGTTAATTTATTCAAAGCTGATTAAAAAATGTACTTTTACATGTACACTTTTACAGTTTTTTTCAAAATGTATAATTAACTATTTTATATAAATACATCGCTTGTAATATTCCCATTATAATTTGAATTAGTCTTAATAGACATAAGGTAGTAAGATAGACAAAACTCTATTTTTAGTTTCTGTAAGGTGTTAATATTAATACTACTGTTTTTACGCTAATTAAGAGCAAAAAAAAGCTAAAGACTAAACTAATACTTTTGCACGTATAATGACAATTCGAAGTAAGTTTTAAAAGTAATAATTATGATGGTAATAACGTAACAAAATATGCCTTCCATTACTGAATCCCATATGGCATACATCATTTGTCATTAAGTCATTTACACATTTGTGTTTGCTCATGACATGTATAAATTAAAAAGTCTCCTAACTTTCAAATTTTTTAAAAAATTGGAAAAACAAAAGCTTTTTATTTCATAAAGTTTTTCTGTTTGTGTTTAAATTTTTTTTAGTTAAGGTTTAGCTGTTTGAAAAAGAAGAATTTCTAAATTTCAATTTCAAACTTTTTATCTTTTTTATGTTTTGTTATTTTTGTAAAACATTATTCTTTAATTTATAAATAGATCTGGTAAAAAAATTTAAAACGTTAACATCAAAAAGATTTTTCTTATAATTTATTAAAAAAAAAAAGAAAAAAGACAACACCTTTAATTATAGTTTTAACAAAACTGTTGTACAAAAACAAAACCTTCATAATACAGTTAGACTTCAAAAACCTGGTCGTTTTTTACTTGACTTAAGACAAATCAAACACTGTAATATATAATAAATAGAACCAAATACTTTAAAAAGAAACTTTTATCAAATGTAAACCACATTGTACTGAAAATCTACCTTTAATCACAACATAAATGCATACAACATACATATATTATTCTACATTCCTACTAAAAATGCTACTTAACTTGAAGTGTAAAACTCTTTTGACTTTGAACTTAATTAAAATAAAAAAAAAAGAAAACAATCCATTGGCTTAAGTTTGTCATGTTATAGAAAGTTTCAGTGAGCAAAACCTTCATCTTACATACCGCTGACCACTAACAATGCGCAAATGTCATATAAATTACAAATCGAATTTATTTACAAACTTCGTCGTTTCGATACTCACATGTTTCTTTTTACTTTTTTGTTCTCTCTTTTCGGAAGCGTGGTTGGATATCAGAACGATTTGAAATCTAGCACTGATACTTTTTAAGTAAGCTTAAATTCTGACAGGCGAACAAACTATACAAAATTTAAATATTTAAATTGGTTTTTGAAACAAAAGTTGAATAAATGTTGTTCATTAGAATGTCCTGTGAATAAAAACTGTTGTAAGGAAGTTTGTTAACGTTTTGTAACTAAAACTTGAATAAATCTTTCAGCTTGCTTGAAAAACACAAACAATTTTACAGAACAACTTTAAATTGATAACTTAAACAAAATAATTATGAGATATTTACATTAAAAAATGTTTTAAAAAATCAAATATGTTTAGCTGTAGGAAAATATTTTTGAAATATCGTAAAAAATCATCATGCTATAAATGTAACGCCTTGACGTATTTAAGTACTTTTAATTAATAGCAACAAAAATATATTGTCTATTATGAATTAACCTAGAGTTATCAACTTTGATTTAATACAAAATTATACAAATTATCAAAAAAAAAATTAAAAACACCTCTTAACATTTAAAATATTTGATTAATCAGCAGCCCTACCCAAAAGTACGCGCGTCGCCAGTTTGCCTTGTAACCAGATTTTTTCACAAATTTTACGTAGAAGGCATTTTTCAACAAACTCAATTTATAGCAAATGTTGCGTTGAGAAAATTTCATAATTACAGTTTAGTAACGCTGCTTCACGCTGGAAACATCACTTTTTCAATTATTCCGAAAGTAAAAGAATTTATCTTTTTTTTACGATTTACTTTTGAAAATTTTCAACTTAGCATTTTCTATAAAGTTTTATCTAACCACAACCTTCCTTTTGCTTCAACATTACTTAGATTTTACAATTGTACAAACTCAATTTTAGTAGTTTAATATTTTGTTTTTTAGTTTTGTTTTTGAAACTAATAGTTTTAAGTTCTGTAACTAAATATAATTTTACTTCTTTAGAAGTAATAAATGAACAAAAGTTTAAATGTTATTTTAGTTTAGTTTAAGTTTTAGCAGTATAACTGACTTTATAACTAAAATGTAAAAAGTTATAACTGAAAAACTGACCGTTTATAAATTTTATGATTGAAAATATAAAACGGCTACTACCATTATATTTCAAAAATCATTTCAAGTATTATTTGTTGTTTAAATACTAATATACCTTTTTTTTTTGATATTTAATTCATTATGTTTTTATCAAGATTAAATATTTAAGGAAACGTTTTGCGGCCTGCGTAATATTATTATTTTTTAAACTTTGGCAAACCATAAAATTTTGACCATTTTAATGTTATAAGAATAGTAATTAATAAACATTTTATAAAGTATTAAAGCCATATGTATAAAAGATTGTACTGAAAATATTTCAATTACTCTATTCAAAAACTAAAATTGTAAACAGTAAGAAAAAATAATTAAATAGTTAAGATTTTAAATGTAATTGAAATTATCTGAAACCGCTAATATATACATTTTTATTTAAACTAAGCCAGAATTTTGATACATTATTTATTCTTTTATGATAAAACTAAATAGTTCATAGGTAATAATAAAATACTTACTACAATAAATTTTTCTCATTATCATGTTAAAAGTTATCGTTTTTATTTACCGTAAAAAATCGTATGTACCTGATCATATCATATGTACATTATCACGTACAGTACAAAAAACTAATAAAAAGATAAACATCTGTTCGAACAGCGTTTTAAAGTTTTATAATTTTGTTTAAACTTATGCTACCGAAATTAAAGCTACGTAACATTAAATTGCTGATTAAACCTTAAAAAAATCAAATTTAAAACTAATGTTTTATAGCTATTAAACTAAGAATTTCATTAAATACCGTAAAAGTCGTGACTTATTGTTGCACTAATACAAAAATGTCCATAAACTTTCATGACCCGTTTGTATATACACATGAAAACTATAATTTGTTTTGTATAATGTTCCTTAGTACGTAATAAGAATGTACCAACATATTATCAACCGAACGTTAATTAGAATTTATATTGTATACAACAATACAGTCTGATTGTTGACGCATTATAAATTTATTATTAAATTTTCTGTTCACATTATTAAAAAATCTGAACAGAAAACTTATGTGAGGTCATATAATTTCAATTGGTGAACTATAACATACTTTAACGTATAAAATCGAAAAATTGATTTAAATAATAAATTTCAATAAAAAAGAACAGTAACACTTTAAGGTAGTATTGAATGTATTTAATTCTATTATATTCAATATAACTTACTTTTAATAAAAAATATTGTTACAAATATTTTATAACAATATAACCTAAATCTATTTTATAGCTAAAAAAGGTAACAAACATACATATTTTTATTTGTATTAAACTTCATATTATCTTGTTTACTGTAACAACTATTTTTTTCAGCAACAAAATAAAACTAACTATTTCTGCTGTAAAACTGTTTTGGTTAATAAACGCTTTTAACACTAAGATTTTCATACACTTTTTAATATCGTTTATTAGATTTTACAGAAGAACTTTGTTGTCTCTGTATTAAAAACAAATAAAAACATGCTACCATGACTTAAAATAAGCTCTTTTTTTTCTGTTGTCAATACAAACGTTTTCTATGATAATAATCTGTCACAATTGTATGAATATCCTTGGCTGAAGTTTTGTTTTGAATTAATCCACGCGCTAGTACATGTCAACCACGAACAATATTTATCTCATTTTTGCGGCGGTTACAAATATGTATCAAAAATAATTGAGCAAGTTTAATTCTGGTATTGTATTTTCTAAATATATACTTTAGTACTTTGAAATGTATTCTAACACAACAAGCTAAAAAATGTTTTTGAAACCGGTCAACTTTTTAAATGGTATTTAGTGTTAGTTAAAATTTAACTTTAAATAAACATACAACATTTTGATTAAAAACAAGATTATAGTTGTACATTTTTTATTCACTAAAGCTTATTGTATCAATTATAAGATGTTTAAATTTTTTTAAATTTTATTAAAGTAGGATCAAATAGTTACAATGTAGTCATTTTAAAATCTAGTTATGCAATGACGTTTGTTTCCATGATCAACAAAACTTAATTCCTACCATAATTTGAATAAGAGCGAACAAAAAACAATGACTTTTAGAGAAACCTTTAAACAAGTTTTAATCAAAAAACTTGCGTAATGTTTTAGCTCGTTTAGTTTAACCAAAGTATAGTTTAAAAAGATGTTTTGTTTAAAAGTACTTGAAAAAATAAGGTAGAAAACATCATTCTAAGTTTTAAAACTAGCTTAGAGGAGATATCAAAAATTCTTTACGCATTAATTAAATTTTCAGTAAATTTAAATATTCATAAAATAAATACCCGGCATTTCTCAGTGTGTGATATGTTATGAAAATTTTTAAATGTGAAAAACTGTTTAAAAAAAAGAAAAGTATTATTTTTGCTTTATAAAATATAATTAGCTTTTTATAAACTGATTTTTAAATACCGTTTAAATTTTGAGAAATTTAATCTAGGTTAAACTTATAATTAACGACCATTTGAATAATATTTCTAGTTTGGGGAAGTGTATGAACTACTTGTTTTAAAATGTATTAGTGCATCATTGTAATACTGATAACAGCCTAGTTGGAATATTTTTAAATATTGAAAATAGCTTAAACTAAAACTGTAAGAACTCATATAATTTTAAAATTATAAAGTTATTTATTTAAGTAGTATCTTAGTAAAAACTTCAACATTTTTTTTTAATTCTTCAACTGAAACATTTAATTATTGAATTTCTTATTTGGTAATCTAAAAAATGTATGTTAATTTTATAGATAAACATAAAGCTGAAAGAATTTCATAAAGCTTTAATAAATTTTATTCCGCTAAGAAGGAATATTCTCAATACAACAATAAATTGAATTTTTAGTGGTAAGGTTTTCAATTGTTACCTGCATAACATGTTGTAACTCATAACTAAAAGATACATTAAGTATGTAATGTATTAAAAGTACTTTAACTTTTTTTTTGTTCTTAAATTTTATATTTTTTGTATAGTTTTATTTTTTCAGTTATTAGGTTAAACTTTACAACAAAAAGACCTTTTCCATTTAAAAAATGTACGTAAAATATTAATAAAAGTAAAAAAAAAATTATTACTTTTTTATTCCTAACGAAACCATAACATAAACAATAACTACTTAAAATTTAGTTTAATTAAAATACTTAAGTATTTAAGTTAAGTTTTTATACATTTTAAACAAACCATTTTAAATTTGTAACAAAAGGCGACGTAGTTTAAATTCCATGTTTTGCATTGAACTTAAGGCTAAAAAAAAACATTCCGATCAAAAATATCTCAATTATAGTTTCGTAAAGAGCCAAAGATATACTGAAAGAAAAAGAAAAAGCCATAAAAAAAATCAACAGACACTATTCTTAAAAAACTCGGTTTGGAACTTGCTTTTTACTTTTAAAGATTTATGTTGCTTTTATAAAGATAAAATAAAGTTAAAAACGAACTATCAAAAAGTACTTGTAAAACTCAAAGATTTTAACAATTATTACATATATTGGTTGAGCTTTAGTATAAAGATATATGTATAAGTATTTCGGAGCTTTAAGTCAATATAGAAATTGAAGTAATTGTTTCAAATTAAGTTATGTTCTCTTTTCTACTAAAAACATTACAGTTTCATGAAGGTTAAAATGTTAATTTTTTTTATTAGAAATGCCCACTAGTTTGACTATTATTACTATTTAAATGAACAATATACCAGTAATATATTACTACTCTATAAATGTCGTTTGCAACTGTTAAAGAAACCAAAATTTTAATTATAATTATAAGATATAACTATCATACTTATTTATTTATTTATATCCATATTTATTCATACGCTTTAGAATTATTAAATAAAATGTTGATTTCATAACGATATAATCTAATATAAAAAAAAGGTCTGAGAATGTTTTTTTAATGCCATTATTTACGCAAAAATGTATCTATTTGCTTTCAAATTTAAATAAATTAATATAAGAGTGTTTTAGTTAAAGGTTTTTAGTGAGATAGAATACAAATTTTAACATACATCATGATTTTTAATTTTTCACATACAACATGTTGTCTTTTAACTAAAATTTCAAAGAAATTAATGTACAAAAACTGAAAAAAAAACATTGTTAAATGGTTTAAAATGTTTTAAACTTTGACTGAAAACGAAACATCTAAAGCAAAAAGACTATTTCTTCATATTTAGTATTTAATAAATTAGTTTTTTTTTTCTGTAAAAATTGATTCTTTATTGCGATTTTATAAGCACTAAACTTATATGTTTCCAATTAAAAAATAAAATATAAAAAAGTGGGTTAATATTAACGGGTTAATATCTAGTAACGAAATTTTACTAATTTTCAATGAAGCTAAGGTGTTTATTAAAGAACTAGACTGTACTGGATATTCATCCCACAATCCATGCAACATTCTATGAAATTAGTTCTCAATAGGACTCATTAGGCAGACATAATCAAGATAACCCAGTGTTTGAGTCTAACTAATTAGTACTAAAGCAACTGTTTCTAAACACATTTTAGATATAAACATTGCTAAAGATTGCCACTAGTTATTGCTACTAGTTAATTGATTAAGCTAGTACATACTATAACTTTACACTTGATCTGACTTCGATGTCATTAATGTTTAGGTCAATAATGGTTGCGTCATATATTTTACTTTATCAAAACCGAATGATTTGGTACTGATAAAAATAAGTTAGTTTATGATACATGCATTATTTAAGTTATGGAATAATTATTTTATTGAAATATGTAAAGCAACACATTGAAACAGTATATTTAAATATTTAGTATAAAAACTAATGTAATTAACTAAGCCTTTAAGTTTAAGTATACTATAAATACTTTAAAACTTTAATTTTTATGAGCTTGCTTAAATAAATGAATAATATTTTACGAAGTGTAGCTTATTTTTGAGAAAGTGTTTTATTTTTATATGAAAATACATTAGCTAATAGCCTCTTAGTTATTATTTACTTTAATGATATGTTACCATTTGATAAATAAAAGTAATACTTTGTAGAACTGTAATTTAAGTCCCCATAAACATTTTTAAGATTTAAATCTGCAATTCAATTTTTTTAAATATAATTTCTGTGTAGTTTTTAAATTAATCTAGATCATCACGGTCTGCACTTATACTAAGTAGTGTGCACAAAATATTTATTTTTGCGAATTTATTTTAATGAAATTTTTTGTTTTTGTCTGATATAAAGACTTAATCAAAACGTAAATTTACAGTACTTAAAACGTTGTTTATATTTCAACTACTTAAAGAATAAAAGTATAACAGTGTCTAAAGTGTTTGTAGTTTTGTTAACACATGAATTTAATATCGTTTATCAAAAATAATAGTTATAAACTGTGTACAGCTTTTGAAAATGTTGAAGAAAACTGAATTAGATATAAAAAAAACTATGTAAAATCAATTTTTATCATGTATTTAAAAGAAAATTAAAAGTCACACTAAATTTTACTGATAGTACAAAGAATGTTGTAAAAAATATTATTCAGTAGTAATTTTTTCAATTTAAAGTTTTTTCTTAACTTATACAAATAAAAACTAACTAGTATATTTTCAAAAAAAAAAAAACAGATTGTCAAAAGTTGTTTTGCATGTTTCTGTCATAAAATGAATATCTAAAAAAAAAAAACGATCTAAAAATGAACTTTTTCAAAACAAATAAATCAATAAATAAAACTTTAAAGTGTAGTATATCTTTATACTTTTTTTAGGAAAAAAATTATCACAAGATAAGTATTAGTTTAACATAAGGTTTTACTAAAAGTTTAAAAAAAATTGCATTAACGTTGTACTTATCTTTATGAAAAGGCAGTGATAAACACAAGTCAGACAGATATGAAACGATAAAGTTCGATAAATTCAAAAGAAGTCATGTATCGCTTTCTTCGTTTATCGGCGACAAGCTTTCTAATTGGTTAGTTTCAGCGGCAGTTTTATTCATCCGATCTGACATCAATAGAGGACTGACAACTGTGGTATCGATTTTTGGGCTTTTATCGTTCGCATCATTAACAATCTTTGTATTAGCAGTGTTCTTACTGTACCTCATTGTAAAATTAGGAAATCGGAAACATTTGTACAATTTTGAAACTACGTGCATTCTTATGTACTTGTTAATGTCTCTCTGTGTTGTGGCGTACACAATAGGGTTCAGTAAAACGCTGAAAAAACTTATAATTCGGACTGTTGTTATAATGGCATGGCAGTAGTTTAGGTCCTTTTCTTCCAAGCCCTAAAAAGTTTGTTTATATTTTAATATAAGTTACTATATGTATCATGTAAAACATTTTTTTAATCTTCTACAAAAAAGTTTAAATTTAGACAATATAAATAACGATATTCTTTTACAAGAATAGAAGTTTTTATACGTCTCATGTTTATCAACTAATTATGTAAAATATAAAATTAAACAAAATAAAAACTGAAACTAAGTCTTAATAAAACTTGGTACTTTTCAGGAAAGTTTAGCTATTTTGATTTTATGAAGTTTCTAAATTCTGTAATTAAAAGTAAATATGTATTTTAAATTCCTCTAGTCCTACCTAATTTTTGTGTTGCAGTAGAATTTAAAATTTTTTTTATTTTTCAGTTCTAAATTAAGAAAATATAAATTTCTTATAACTTTACTAACGTTTAAATTGAAAATTATCTGTTAGTTTACTAAGTAGAAATCTTTTTGACTTAAGTCAAATTCATTTTCTCACTTTTCAACTTTAAACTTAATTCATATGCGTTATCTATTTGTTAAACAGCTAACATTAAATCAGTTACTATTTTTTAATTTCTTACACAATAACTATATATTAAAACCTTTTAACTATTTTCAAATTAATTATTTCGTTGGTTAAATAGCAAGTTTTTAATTTTCAAGTATTATGTAAAAATTAAATTTGCTAACTAGGACTTATTTGCTACTATTTAATATAAATGCTTAGGAAACTTTATGTTAAAAAATCTCGGACCAAACAAAATTGAATAGAATAATGAGATTATTTAACACAAATTTACATGTTTTCATTTAAACTTTTAATCCTAAAAACACACTTAAACAACAAAATTTTGTAAAAAAATGTATTTATAGTTTTCTTGTAAAAGTATTATAAAACATTATGATATGAAACATTATTATTTTAAATTAAGCAGAAAAGTTTATTTCAATTACAACTAATGTAAAAGAAGTAATGTTCAAAGGTGACCAGTTATAGAAAATAAGTTTTGTAGAAAACGAAAATTGTTTTCATGTAATAGAAAATTTGCAAAATAACAAAAGTAATTTTTCAAGATAAATAGAACATTGTATTTGTAGATGATAAAATATTTTTTCTAATTTATGTATTAAAAATTTAATTAACCACAAAACAAAATATTTTAAAAAAGTTTCAAATCATTTTTTTTTACAATATGATATGCTTCAGAAAAACCGGTACTGCTTATAATGTGTGATTAATTTTATTTTAGCTACTAAATAACTATTATCTAAATATATTTAAACTTATAGAATACTTAAAATAATAAAAGTTAGCTTCAAGAAAATATACTATAGAAAAGTTTGTTTTTTAAGCTTAACCGAGGACAGTGTACTGTATAATAAGCTACTCAAAGTAAGCCAAAAAGATCAATATACTTAAAATATATGTAACGTGTTAATAGAGTCTTCTTAAATTTATGCTTAATAAAAAATTTAAATAAAAAATTAGATTTTAAAACCGCTAAAAATAAAATAAATGTTACAATGTTTTAAAGTTTTTCTTCAAGTAATTAGAGTATTATAACTTTTAAACAGAGAGTTCTTTGTTAGACTGCCTTTTAAACTTAAAATTGAAGGTCAAATGAGTTAGAATTTAAAATGAGATGATTTTTATAATATGTGTTGACATTACAAACCTGCATAATGTAAACAACCATGAATATTTTTTGTGGCAACCAGCATATTGAGAAGACAATCACGTAGGCAGTCACTGTTTTAGCAATCTTGATGTGTTTTTCAGCATTTTTGTAAGCTGCGGTTTTAACACTTAAATACCCCACTGTAAAAAAATGTTATTTTCAACAAGCATACAAGTTGTTATATTTTACTGTTAGCGTTGTCAATGAAAGCTTATTAATGTTATTTTTTATCTTTCTTTAATTTGATAGATATAATGTTTTGCTAGTTCATTTAGTTAGGTTTAAATGAAACCTATTTGATGCTTTAAGTCATAGTTGACATGAAGAGATATTTAAACATCTTAAAATTGATAATTTAAATAATTAAAAAGTAAAATTCTTAAAATACGTAATTTGTGGCTTATATATACATATAAAAATAACTAAAATTTTATGTAGTGCTATACTAGTTAACTTAATGTTAAAAACAAAACACAAACTTACTAAAATGATTTTGTTTATACCAATAGTGATAGAAAAATTAAAATTCTTAACTTTCTCTATTTTGAATTATTAATAATGTCTATTTCAAAAATTAAACTCAATAGTGGACATCCTAAGCAATATGCAGCTATTTTAATGTTCTGTTATTATTTTATAATAAGATAACTCATAAGATTCAAAACTAAAGACGTACTTTTATTTTTACTTCTGTCAGAATTTTTTTCTACAATTTTTGTAACGACTTCCTTGCTTCTACTTTGGCAGGTGAAACTAGGCGGAGTCATTATTATTCCCGGACTGACTTGAACGCAGGTCTGATCTGTGAAGAAGCTCTCAGTTGAACTCGCTGATGCGTTGCTCACCGGTCTCCTCTTCCGGTCCACCATCCTGTTCACCGGACTCAACTTCAGTTTTGGCACCGAAGACTTGTTGAACTTGACAATGGGGCTCACTGTGGTTTCTTTCGTATCGCTGTGCTTAATTGTGGAAACGTTGGAGTTGAACAAGCTCCTGTCGGTGTTCATTCGACTCCTGGCTCTCTTGTTTATCATGTAGGCGATCCCTGAATAGCTGATTGCAATGGCGATGTAGGGAAGAAAAAATCCAATGACCACGTCGACTGCAATGTTATATATTTTTGTTTTGTGTTCGTAGTTTGGAGCACAAGTGTAGCTACTTTCAATTTGTTTAGTTCCATTACTCTCAATCCATTCCCCATAGTAGTACAACAACCCTTCATATTCTAGTTCTCTGATATCTGGTACCTCGTCTTCTGTTGTTTTAAATAAAAAACTTTTTAAATGTAAAAATCGGATTTAACTAGTGTTCTGAGTTTTAGAAAATCCCTATGATTTCCATGTATATGTAATAATTTTTTGATAATAATTGAAACTTAAAAAAATTTTTTACTGATTTTTAGTTTCTAAAGCGAAATTCAACTTTATTTGAAGTACTGTAAAAAAAATTAACAAAGATTATAACAAAAAACGTTAAAAAACAACATTTTATTTACAAAAGCTTGAACTTGTCTTAATAATAAACAAACCCAAACAAGAGACACGAACAGATTTTATGAGTTTATATCAATTTATTATTAAATTCATATTATTTTTTTAGCTTTTTAAAATCTAACTTTGAAACTAATTGTTTGAATTTGAAATCTATGTCATAGTTTTCAAAATCTATAGTATATTTTAATATGACTTATTTTGTTACATAATATCACTCATAAACATATGTATGTACTAGTTTCTATTTACAAATACTAATTTATAAGACTAAACAGTTTTAACATTATTTTTTGAATAAGAGATAGTGCAAATTAAATTTATTATGAATAAATACCAATTCATGATACTAGTGCATAAGCATCATAATTTTAATAATAAAAAAAACAGTGTTTGTTTTGAACTGAGTATACTATTTACAACGTATCTATATATACATTTATACTTGTTTTTTTGAAGTCTGTTGATGGTGAGAGAGGCTCTCCACTTTTCGTAGGTGCCAATTATAGAAATAACATACACAAAATAAACTTTTGCTTGGTACAGCTGTTTCTGCGTTTAATACGCGTCCTCAGCCAAGTTTTATTCAATGAAAAGCAAACTTGTAAGTACAGCAATAAAATTATACAAAATTAGGTATTACGTAATAATAGATAGTTGATTTTAGACAAAATTATTAACAGAGTTTTTAGATAAATTGCTTTCTATAATGTATGCATCCAGTTTGTAATTCGTTTCTTTTGTTTAAAGATTCAGATTTCTTAACTTTTAAAATTTCGATTTTTTCCGCATTGCACAATTTACATCCGTTTTTTAAACTGTATTTATTTTTCGTTCTTGTTAATATTTCCCACTGAATTTTAAAATTAACTTCGTCATTTTTTAATTTCCAAATGTACTGCGATAAAGTTGTCGTATTTTTATATTTTTCGTGTTTGAAGCTGTACTTGTGCTTTGTGTAGCGATTCTTGAACGATAGTCCAGTTGTTGAAAACATTGTTGTTGAAAAAGGAAATAGTATTGAAAAACAAAATAAAAGGTAAAATTCCCAAACTTTCTCAACAACAATGTTACATTACTCTAAAAGATCATAAACCAAACTTCCCAAATAAACTAAGTTGTAGAATAATTAATCCGGCAAAAACTTTTATTGGCAAACCTGCAAAAACTAATTTAGATAGAATCAACAATTTTATAAGATCAAAAAGTAATTTAATACAATGGAAAAACACTTACGAGGTATTGAACTGGTTCAATAGCTTAAGCAATAAACCAACTTCAAGGTTTATCAAATTTGATATAGTGAGCTTTTATCCTGCCATCTCAGCAACAATTTTGGAAAACTCCTTCAATTTTGCTGCAGGCCTAACTAAAATCACGGAAAATGAAAAAGAGCTAATCAGACATTGCTGTAAATCAATACTGTTCCACGAGGGTGAACCATGGTCAAAAAAGCATAACAAGAACAGCTTTGATGTACCAATGGGAAGCTTTCATGGCGCAGAAATTTGCGAACTGGTTGGCCTATACATTTTAGATAAATTGAAGAAGGAGAAGATCTTTAGAGATGGTAATTTTGGTATATACCGTGACGATGGTTTAGCAGTGGTGGACATCCTACCGGGACCAGATATGGAGAGAAAAGTCAAACATCTAAGAAAAGTCTTTAAAAACATTGGTTTTGATGTCACCATCGAAGCCAATCTGTTTGTAACAGACTTCTTAGATGTAACATTAGATCTTCAAAATGAAAGCCATAAGCCGTACAGAAAACCAAATGCGCATACGGTTTATGTGAATAGCAAGTCAAACCATCCAGAGCATGTGTTAAAACACATACCGGTTGCAGTGAACAACCGCCTCCAGAAGATTTCTAGCAGTCAAAGCATTTTTAAGGAAACAACCCAACAATACCAGGAAGCTATAAGAGAAAGTGGATACGATCACGAGTTAGCCTATAGCCACAAAAACGAGAAGGGTAACAACAAGAAAAGAAGGAGAAGAAATATTTTATATTTCAACGCTCCATTCTGCAAAAGTGTGGCAACACGGGTTGGGAAGCGCTTCCTAGAGATTGTGGACAAGAACTTTACTGAAAACCATCCATATTGTAAAGTTTTTAACAGGAAGACACTAAAAGTGTCCTACTCCTGCATGCCAAACATGAAACAACTTATAATGGCACACAATCGAAAGATGTTAGACACGCAGTACAAAGAGAGGAGAATGTGTGACTGCAAAAAACAAGAATGCCCAGTAAATGGAAGTTGCCTGATGGAAAATGTTATATATAAAGCGACAGTCATAACTGATAACCAGACCAAGTTTTATGTAGGGTCGACTGGACTATCGTTCAAGAATCGCTACACAAAGCACAAGTACAGCTTCAAACACGAAAAATATAAAAATACGACAACTTTATCGCAGTACATTTGGAAATTAAAAAATGACGAAGTTAATTTTAAAATTCAGTGGGAAATATTAACAAGAACGAAAAATAAATACAGTTTAAAAAACGGATGTAAATTGTGCAATGCGGAAAAAATCGAAATTTTAAAAGTTAAGAAATCTGAATCTTTAAACAAAAGAAACGAATTACAAACTGGATGCATACATTATAGAAAGCAATTTATCTAAAAACTCTGTTAATAATTTTGTCTAAAATCAACTATCTATTATTACGTAATACCTAATTTTGTATAATTTTATTGCTGTACTTACAAGTTTGCTTTTCATTGAATAAAACTTGGCTGAGGACGCGTATTAAACGCAGAAACAGCTGTACCAAGCAAAAGTTTATTTTGTGTATGTTATTTCTATATACATTTATATATATATATATATAAGATGTAACGTTAAAAGGCGTTAAATCCTGGAGATCCTGATAATATCGGAATATTAGCTAAGCTAAGCCTATTCTTAGAGCTTTTTGAGACTCCGTAGATCTATTCTTAAATTTATTTGAGAGCAGTGAAACGCCATTAGTTGAAATAAAGTTTTAACACAAGAACATCTGTGGTATATATATATCTTTATTTATGTATGACATAATTATGAAGTGTTGTAGATTAATAACATTCAGTGCAAAAATTAATCTTCCATCTCAACAAACAACTAAAACTCACAAAACTACAAATATGTGACTATTACATTAAATAATTTAAAACTTATTGATTATTAAGAGGAGCTTTTTCATATGACGACAAAACGATATGAATTCACTTATCTTATTTAAGTAACCCTCTTTTTTTCAACGCATACACAACGGCCGTTAGTTCTTTAACTCAATAGCTTTTAAAGTATTAAATGTAATATTCACTTGTTTGTAGTTTTTTGAATTTTAAATGAGTGTTTAGTCTTTATAAGGAATATTAGTTTTTGCACTGAATATTTGTACTCTACAATAATTTATAAATACGTCATAGTGTTTTTTATTCTTTTGTATAACTTTTGTATTAATGTTTAGCAGTGCAATTAATTTCGAACAGCTAACAATAAAAAACGATGATACTTTTAATCAAACATATGATCTGTTATTTTTAAACTCGAACTTTCTCAATAATTTATTTAAAAGCCATCAAAGTGGGCTCTGTAGAAGATGATATAGTTTATTAATAATTTTATGTTAGTCATTTAATAGTTTATACTATTAAAAATTAATTTTGATATCTAATATTAACGGCCGTTAGTTATTTAACTCAATAGCTTTTAAAGTATTTAATGTAATATTCACTTGTTTGTAGTTTTTTGAATTTTAAATGATTGTTTAGTCTTTATAAGGAATATTAGTTTTTGCACTGAATATTTGTACTCTACAATAATTTATAAATACGTCATAGTGTTTTTTATTCTTTTGTATAACTTTAGTATTAATGTTTAGCAGTGCAATTAATTTCGAACAGCTAACAATAAAAAACAATGATACTTTTAATCAAACATATGATCTGTTATTTTTAAACTCAAACTTTCTCATTAATTTATTAAGAAATGATTTAGTTTATTAATAATTTTATAATAGTTATTTAATAATTTATATTATTAAAAATTAATATTTATATGTAATATATATATATTAAATTAAGTATATATATATATATATATATATATATCAATTTCTTTCAAGTTATAAATAAGTTTAGTGGCTTTAAAAATTCATGGTTTTAATCATTTTAGAGGAAGAACGTCTAAATACCAACAAGAATTAGTTTGACTAAAACTAACTATCATATTCACTAATGTCGTTTTTTAACTCTTCGCAAGAATAAACTGTTTTGACATTATAATATGAATAAGCGATATTGCACATGAAGTTTGTGCAGTTAAAAGCAGATATGTTATATCCTGGAACGCTTTCTATATTAATGATATCCATTTTATACTTAATTTTCCAATCAATTGCTTCTTTAAAAAGGAAATGGCAATCATTCCAATATTTCCACTCTGGTCCTTCGTTTCCAGTATGTTCGCTGAAACTGAAAAAAAAGTTTTATAAGTGAACTAAGCACAGACTACATACTTTTGTATCTAAGCTTGAAAATCATAATAAAAAAAGTTTTTTGCATAATGATAAGTGAATATTAAAAAGTATTTAAACTTTCTAACAGTTTATCATTTTTTGAACCAATTTGTTTTTGATCACCAAAACCAAGTTTACCGTCAATGATGCTCGGCAAAACACAAATAAAAGCAATTATCCACATCAATCCGCTTATAATGTATGTTAATTTTTTCTGTGAAAAAAAACAATTATAATTATTTATAACTAACGTTATATTAGTCTTACGTATAATAAAATAATATTTTTGAATATCTTTATTTTACTTTAAATCTTCAATAGTTATCCTTTATAATAACAGTATAGAAATTAAATTGGTTTTTGTCTTAACTAAATTAGCAAAAAGCACTAGGTTAAAACCGATACTAAGATATAACTTCAAATATGTTAATGATGATAATTAAAACTTAGAAAAACTAAATAAGTTCAAAGATTTTAGTATTTGTTGTTTTACACAATTTATTTTTCTTAACACGCAATTTTTATTTCAATAATCCGTAAAACGCAGTTTAAGCTGTTTTATTAAAATGCTTCTTTCAATTTGTGTGCCTAAATTTAAAAATAACGGGTTATTTATACAAATTAACTTCTATAAGTTTTAAATATAGATCTTTTAAATAATTTTTTTTTAAACAATTTTATCAAATGTTTATCAAAACGTTTAAAAATGTTTATTTTTTTTTAATTGTGTTGTTTTGATAGTTGTAGTAAACAACCTGAAAAAAATAATTAATAAAAAACACAAAATTATATAAAGGAACTTTTGATTTAGTCGAGCAAAAATATGTTTAAGAAAAAAAAAATTAATAACAAAACATGCTTATAACAAAAACTTAGTTGTCTTTAAAAACTATTTGTCTCAGGAAACTATATTATTTTCTAAGTAATTTATTAAAACATTTACAAAACAAAAAGTTAAACAAAACGATTTTTTCGTAATGAAGAAAATAATAACTGTTTTTTTTTTTCATTTTTGCTGTTAGTCTATAAAATTATTCAAAACTAACGTTAAACTGATATCTTTGACATCTAATCGACTTCCAAACAGCAACAAATCTTTCTACACTCATTGCGGCCAGTAGAAATATATTTATATAAAAATGAAAGTTGTATACCGTCACCACAGAATTTATTAATTTTATATCGAAACTTGAATCAATTTGGTCGCCTCCTTCTGTAGTAAGTGGTTATTGAAGAAAGTTTTGTATGTTTATTAGTTTCAATGGTTTTTTTTATATAATAAAGTTAAGACTTTACAACGTAAGTAACGTGTTATTGTTTTTTATTATATATTTTAAAATTTAGACTTAAATATTTTAGCCCACTATATAAGTTTTTCGAATTAAATTTGATAATTTATACTTATTATTTTCTTGTTTTAGTCTAGTTAGAAAAATTAAAAACTAAGTTATTTGGAGTTTTAAGTTATATATTTTGTATAAGCTAATAAGATATTGTTACCAAACATATTTACATTATTTGAAAAATTGTACTTCGCAATTTTACTTTATTTTTTGTTTAATTCATTAAAATTTTCCGTTGTTGTCCTGATTAGTCTGCATATTAAAATTAAAAAAAAACTTAGTTCCAAACTAAAAAACGAAAAGTGTTTTGAATTTATTAAATATTAATACTACATATGTTTTAAAATTTTAAAACTTTGGTTTCACATAATAGTTTTAAAATGTTTAAGTGTTTTGAACTTGGTTTATTATAATCTTGTAATTGTGTTATCTCAAACAGGTCAAGTTTTTTGTATGTAAATGCTTAAATATATTTTTCAAAATGAATGTTATAAATACAGAGTTTTTTATAAATTTTTTCTGCGTCATTAAAATAAAAATAATGATGTAATAAAAAAAAACATTGTCAAAATGCTAAATAATTAAAATAATATGATTGTAATTAAATTTTAACTTTTGAAAAGTTTAAATACTAATCAATGCCTAAAAGAATTGTAATACAAAATATAAAAACAAAAATGTACTAAAAAATCATAATTAAAATTATAATTGCTCGAACTAATAAAACACGCTTTCTTATGAAAAAAAAAAAACATGATAGTAATACACTTTTTTCCGGTTTACTTCAAGAGAATTTTAACAAATTTCAGGCTTACGTATGTTACCTTGTATGTTTTTAGTAAATAAATTCGAAGAAAATTTTGACGGCGGTAGCATACTATATACATAAACAACTGAGTATTGATTGTATAATATGACAAGATCAATAAATAGATCTAATAGCTCACGAATTTTTGCTTAAAGGGAAAGCTACTTAACAATGCTGTTATAACATTCTTTTATTACGACTAAAAACACACTAATTTACTTTTTCAATATTAGTTTAACCCTTGGTAAAATATATTTTAAAACAACATGAGGTTTCGCCTACTTAAACAATCGATGTTTTTTGTCATGTTTAAATACTGTCAATCAGTATTAATTTAATTGAAGACCAATTATACACAGACAATAATAATTGAACTTATTCTGTCATTAAACAGTGGCAAATCATTTCAAACTTCTTTTAAATTTCACTTGTAACAGTCAGTCTACTTTTAATCTTTTTGATTAATTAGGTTAAAAATGTATTAATATTAAATAGAAAAAAAATCACTTCTGATTTTTATTTAAAAATTTCTAAGCAATTTCAATTTTTTTACAGTTTTTAAGTTGATCAAACGCATATTTTCTCGAAAGTACAAAAAAATATTCAATGTTTTTGTAAACGATAAAATAACAAATTTTATAAATATAGTACATGTTGTTAATTATTTCGAATAAGTTTTTAACTAAAAGTAATATGAAACAAAAAGTAAAATGTTACAGCACTTAAAAATAATTAGCAACATTTTTAACAAATATTATAATTATTCATTACTTTTATAAACATTATAAACACTTATTATTTTAACAATTAAATAAACAGCCTTTGGTATTAGCAATACAAAATAAGTAGGAACATTTTTTTTAGGTTTGAATTATTTTAAAAATGTCTAAATTAATAACTATTCCTATTTGTTACTTAAAACTATTCAAAATAAGAGTTATCTTTTTATTGACATTTAACAAATTTAAAAACTAAAACTTTTATAGATTTTAAAATTATTATAGGTTACCTGAACTTTACACACATACAAATATCGATCTGAGGATAACTAGGATTTTTTAGTTTTAGTTTTAAATTATCAATTAATAGCCTAAATGTGAAAAAAACAGTGGCATGAGAGTAACTTTGTTTATGGTGTGTTTTTTGATGAAACTTTTGTCATCTGTGATGTGTGAAAACAAATTTGTTGTAACTATGCAGCTAACGGGATTAAAAAATCGATAATAAAACCTCATACCAAAAAAAATTTAAGTATTTAAACAAGAATTAAAGTTTGTGTAAAAATAAAGTTGAAATTTGTAGACTATTTAAGTGTAAAGATTAAATAAAAATTTTAAAATAAAAAATTATAGCAGATAGAAGAACAAAAATTACTACAATCCTTTAAAATAAAAAGCAAGTATGTACTCCTAATTTTTTCGCATAAATATGTAAAATTTGATAATAGTTGTTTTAAAGATAAATATTCAATTCTTTGAAATAAATCTTGATCTCGTTAAAAGAAAAATGACAACTTAATTATAAGTTTTTAATTTTAATTAGAAATTAATTTCGATGTTGTTTATATACAAAAATCTGAATATATTGTAGATAACTAAAATTTAAATTTATCAGTTTTGAGTTATTATCATTAAAAGTTTTATTAAACGTTTTAGAAATAAACTTGCTTATTATAATCTAAAATACTTGAGTTTAAAACTTAGTTCTCTTAACAGTAAAAGGATATAAGTTTTTTTAAATATGAACGACATATATATATTTACGATTTTTTTTGTACTAATAATTTAAACGAACCGTTTAATATCTGGTTTTTGTAGCTTAATTGGTTTATGTGATAAATATTAAGTGAAGAAAATAATAACCACGTGATACAAACTAGTACGTCAGTGATTGCAATTTGAATCATGTAAGATGCGTACACTGATCCTCGAACCTAAAAACAGTTAATCAATTTCTTAGATGAAAAATAGAAACTACTGCTCATTCAGTTGAGCTAAAGTTTTCATCATTAAAATTAACTTAAGTTACAAAACATTTCTTCTTAATCAAATAAAAAACGTCCAATTTTATAGTAAAAAATTAAAAACTTAAATATTACTACTAATTAAGGCACTTAGGTTTTTTTAAAGTTAACAAGCCCTACAAAATAAAGATATAATATTAAAAAGCTAACTGAACTATTCATTAATGTTTGATAAATGAAATTTATAACTATCTTAAACATCATTTGTAAACTTTAAATCACTAATGATTATAAAATTATTTTATGTGCAATATATTTTATATTGCGTGTATAAGTTATAGCTGCATCTTTTCGAGATAAACTAAGTTATTATGATCTATCATTAGAAAACTTATAATATTTCCGTCAAAAGATAACAATTTTATACTATAGTTAACCTAATTTTTCAAAATAAACCCTTTAAAATTTGTCTTATACCAGCTTAAAATAAAGTTGGTAGCTGAAAACATAATTTATAATTTCATTAGGAAAATCGAAGTTTCTATAAAATATTCATTATCCAATAAAACACGTCAACAGGCGAGTTTAAGTTAATTGTTACTTGGTTTCAGTTTGCTTTTAAAATAATCACTATCGATAAGGTTGCCCTTTCATATAAAGTTATATATCTATATATCTATGTAGTTTAATTTTTTTTTAGTTCAAGTTTTTTTTTTGTAGTTCTTAATATTTCAAACTTTTTAAAAAGCATTTTTCTACAAGTTGTATAATAATTTTGTTTTTAATTACGAACAATTCTAAATTTCTTTAAAAGTAAATTTTTTACATAATACTTTATATAAAAACTCGTGACAAAAAAAGACCACTACTTGTTTTCAGAATGCCATTAACAGGGAAGGCTAATTAAGATAGATTATTTAAATAAAAATACATGTAAATTTTTATTTAACTTAAAAACATGCGATAGTTTGTAAAGAAATTAAGAAGTTAAGTAAATCGAAAACGAACAAATTTTACTTTTCTAAAAAAAAATAAGATATAAGTTTAAGGTTTAAGTACAACAAGGTACTTAAAGTTATGGAAAACTTGTATTTAAAAACAAAGTTAGTATGTTTGTTTTAAACAAATATTAAAAGTGTAATTAAATATTTTAATAACTATATAAAAAATCAAAAAGTAAAATAGTTTTAGATAAAAAAATATTAACTTTGTTTACTAGTATAAAACTGATAGTTAATTTTTAACCTGTTTCATTACAAAGAATACAACTAATATTCCAGTGTTAAGCAAAACTCCGAGCAGACACTGAACTATAAAAATAGAGTGACTTATAATTGAGTTTTTAATTAGCACATCTTCATTTGTCGAATTCCACAATTCTGACGTCATAGTCCCAACTTTGAACTTGACTCACACTTCTTTGTTAGTGAAAATTATTGAGATAAACTGAATTAACGTCGAGAAGCTGATAATTTATTTAAAACTGATTAAAAAATGCTCTCCTAAAAGCTTTTAGATGTTCAGAATTCAAATAATATATAATAAATTATTTTACGTTTTTAAAGTACAGGAAACAATGTAAAATAATGAAACAGTATTAGTAAGTATACAAAAGTTTATATAGATTTATCAAATTTAAGCTAGTTTGTTTATTATCGTAATTATCTATTTTCATTAAAAATACTACTAAATTAGCCATAGACAAAGTAAAAAAATTAAATATTGTTTTATAACAGTTGTAAAAGTTTAGTAAAATTCTTATATAATAACTATATAAAACCTAAGTATAAAAGTTACTTTGTTACTTTTAGTTTGCAAATACAACTGTAAAATAAACTGACTTCAGATATGCATACAAAACTTTAACACTAATAAAATATAGTAAACATAGCAACTTAAATTAGTATTTTAAGCTTTAACAAAACAAAGTTTTTTATTTTTTTATGCTTATTATTTTTTATCTACCTACCATGATAACCTTACTAAACTTAACTGATTTAAGTTTATTTTATAATATTTTCTAAAATCTTAAGTATGTGTTATGTATAAAATTAATTTAAAAGCGTTAAACTCTAGCTATATATAGCACAATTTAATGATTTAAAAAAATTGAGTTTTATAGTACAATTTTACAAAAAAGTCCATTTCAAAATTTTTGCTGAACATTTTTAAATCATAGTATTGCTAAAAATATTCCCATTTTAATTTAGATTAGTCTTGATAGACATAAGGTAGTAAAATAGACACAACTCTATTTTTAGTTTATGTAAGGTGTTAGTAGAAATACTACTGTTTTTTACGCTGACTAAGCGCTAGAAAAAAAATGATAAAGAACTAAACTAATTCATACATTTGCACGTATAATGACATTTTGAAGTTATTTTCAAAAGTAATAATTATGACGGTAATATTGTAACAAAATATTTCTTCCATTACTGAATGCCATATGGCATACATCATTTGTCAATAAGTCATTTACACATTTTTGTTTGTTCATGACATGTATAAATTAAAAAGTCTACCCACTTTCAAAAACTTTTTGTCAACTTGAAAAAAAATATCTTTTTGTTTCCCGAAAATTTTTCTTTCTGTATTTGAATTTATTAATTGAGGTTTAGATATTAAAAAAAAAAAATTGTGTTTTGACTTTAAATTTTTGTTCTTTTTTATGTTTTGTTGTTTTTGTTAAACATTTTCTTTAACTTATATTTAGACCTTGTATAAAACTCTAAAATATAAAAACTTTAAAATGATTTTTGATGATATAGTTTTATAAAAAACAGATACGATGTGAATTATTTTAACTGTAGTTTTTATAAAATTTTTGTAATAAAACAAAACTTTTATAACACAGTAAAGCTTAAAACACCTAGTCGTTTTATATTCGATAAAAAAAAAGAGTAAAATATATACTAAACATAACCAGATACTTTACAAAGATACTTTTATCAAATATAGACCACATTATAATGAAAACCTACCTTTAACCACAACATAAGTGCACACAACATACATTTACTATTCTACATTCCTACTAAAGCTGCTTCTTAACTTGAAGTGTAAAGCTCTTTTGACTTTGAACTTCATTAAAACAAAAAGAAAAAGAAAACAATCCATTGGCTTAAGTTTGTCATGTTGTAGAAAGTTTCAGTGAGCAAAACCTTCATCTTACATACCGCTGACCACTAACAATGCGCAAATGTCATATAATTTACAAATCGAATTTATATACAAACTTCATCGTTTCGATACTCACATGTTTCTTTTTACTTTTTTGTTCTCTCTTTTTTTGGAAACGTGGTTGGATATCAGCACGATTTGAAATTTCCAGTAGTGAAACTTTTTTTTAAGTAAGCTTGAATGCTGACAGGCAACATACTTTAGAAAAGTAACAACTTTGTATTTACTATTAATACAAAAGTTGAATAAACTTCGTTGATTAGATTGTTGTGTGAATTAAGACTTTATGTATGGAAGTTTGTCGAAGTTTTTTTGTAACTAAAACTTGAACAAAGCTTTCAATTTGCTTAAAAGACAAAAATCATATTACAAAACAATTTCAATTGATAACTTAAACCAAAGCATAATGAGTTATATGCATTAAGTAAAAAAAAAATATGTTTAGTTCTAGGGCATATCTTTTGAAAATTCGTAAAAAATCGTCAGTCTATTAATGTAACGCCATGAGTTGTCTAATTCTTTTAATTAATAGCAACACAAACATATTTTTCATTATGAATAAACCAAAAGTGATTAACTTTCATTTCATACAAAATGATACAATTTACCACAAAAGTTTGTAAAAACAATTCTTAATATTTAAAATATTTGATTTATCAGCAGCCCTACCTAAAAGCACCCGGTCGCCAGATTTTTGTAACCAGATTTTTTCACAAATTTCACGTAGAACGCATTTTTCAACAAACTCAATTCATAATACAAGTTGCATTGAGAAAGTTTCATAATTACAGTTTAGTAACGCTACTTCACGCTGGAAACATCACTTTTTCAATTATTTCGAAAGTAAAAGCATTTATCTTTTATGTTACGATTTTCCATTGGAAATTTTCAACTTAGCATTTTCTAAAAATTTTATCTAACCACAACCTTCCTTTTGCTTTAACATTATATAAACTTAACATTACTAAAATTAAAATAGGTTAACTTTATGTTTTTCACGTTTTTTTCGAAACTAGTTTTAAATTTTGTATTTAAATATTGTTTTCCTTATTTAGAAGTAATCAATTTACAAAAGACTAAATATTTGTTTAGTTTAGTTTAAGTTTTAGCAATAGAACTGCCTTTAAAACTAAAATATAAAAAGTTATAACTGAAAAATTTAACGTTTACAAATTTAATGATTGAAATAGTTTTTAATAATACTTATTTTTTTGTTAAAATTTTGATAAACATTTTCTTTGTTTTTTAGTTCATAATGTTTTTATCAATATGAAATTATTTAGGAAATGTTTCGCGGCCTACTTAAAATTATTATCTTCTAAACTTTGGCTAACCATAGAATTTTGATCATTTACAATGTTGTAAGAATAGTTAAAAAAAAATAATTTTAAGTATTTAAGCCATATATTTGAAAATTGTACTGAAAAAGCTTTAATTATTTATTCAAACATTTAAAACTTGTAAGTACTAAAGAGAACTAACTAATTAGTTAAGATTTTAGTTAAGAAAATAATTATTCAATTAATTTTAAAATACGATAAACCATTCTGATAAAAAAAAAAGACAATACAGTTTTTATTGTGTTTTATTTTTAATAATATTTAAAACTTTTATGTTGTAAAACGCAAAAACTTAGTTTATGTTTTCTGAACAGTTTTTTAATAAGATTTAAAACAAGTATAAGATTTTTTCTTTCGGTAACAAACGCTGCTTTGAAATAAACTAATAATAGTTTCTTTCTTACTGCAAGTTCAAAAATTTACAACCCGTTATTACAACAAATTTTACTTTTATATATGTGTAAGGTTTATCCTTTTGAAGTACAAGTAGTCTTTTTGTTTTAATAATAAAAAGTGATTGAAAAAAAATCATCTTAAACAATATTACAATTGTTCAATAATATCTTAAATTTTTTAATAAGTGTTTTTATTTATTTTTAACGTTATTGAAAATTAAGCCTAATCCTACTGTCCTACTATGTACACTATTAAACTAAAAATAAATGAAACCACTTAACATATGTTTATTAAAACTAAGTTAGAGTTTTGAATTAAATAAATGACAATTTCTAACAAAACAATTACTAAAATAAACTTTACTTATTATTTGTTTTACAGTTATCGTTATTATGTACAGTAAAAAATCGAATGTATGTTATCATGTACAGCACAAAAAACAATTAAAAACATAAAAATATGCTCAAACAGCGTTGTAAAGTTTTATAATTGTATTTCAATTTATTCAACCGAAGTTAAAGCTACCTAACATTAAATTGCTGACTAAACCTCAAAGCAATCAAATTAAAAACAATTTTTTTTATAGCTATTAAACTAAGCATTTCATTAAATACCTTAAAACTAGTGATGTACCGGACTCACTATCCGGGTCCGGGTACGGCCGGATATTTCCATTTTTGTCTGATATCCGGATCCGGCCGGATTCTAATTTGAAAAAAAAGTCCGGATCCGGTTCCGGCCGGATTCTAATTTGAAAAAAAAGTCCGGGTCCGGTTCCGGCCGGATTCTAATTTGAAAAAAAAGTCCGGATCCGGGTCCGGCCGGATCCTAACAGAGATCCGGCCGGACCCGGATCTAGTTAGTAAAAATGAGCATACTGAAAAGTACTTTTTTAAAAACAAACCCTGAGTAAATTAATAAGAGTTATTTTCGTCAGTTAAAGTTAAACACCTACCGTGATTGGCTCATTTTGTACACGTGACTAATTTACATTTGTTTAAATTTAAACTATGAAATAAACATTTAATGAAATGAAACTCTTTACATATGTTGTAAAATTGATAACTTTGGAATAAATACTTGCATTATTTATTGTTTAAAGTTGAGCTCAGAGAATATTTAGAGTTAAAACGGTTGAATGTACAAGCCAATGAGAATCATATGACAAAATGTTTCAAACTAAATACTGATGCAACAAAACATCAGAACATGACAGGCAGTTAAATGTAAGCAGTTAGTTAGTTTGGTGTGTAGCTTGAAGCAACAACATATCTTGAACGTTTTTGTGAATGCTTATTATAAGTAATGTTTTGTTTTAAAAGTGAATATTTCAACAGGTGTTTAATTGTTTAAATATTTAAGCTAGGTTTATAGTTTGATAGTTTATTAAAAATAATACAGTTTCTTGTTTACTAAAAGTTTTATTTAATTTTTAGTTTTTTGTTTTAAGTCTTTTGATATAGATTTAAATAGCTTTCAGTTTTTAAAGTGTTACCAAAGTAATTGATAATTTTGTATTTGCTAGTATTTCTTGTTGTGTTTTATATAAAAGATTCATGACTCAAAACTGTCGTGCCTGATTATAGAAAGTAGTCTCAGTTAGAATTTAGTATTTGTTAGATATTAATTAAATAAGGTAGGATTTAATTATGATGGGTAGTGCTAATAAGTTAAGTGTACCACAATCAGTCCACAACTTTACTACCAAATTGTCAACTTTTGCTAGCTGTTCTACTGATTATTAGATTAAAGTAATTTTTTCAGTTTTTAAAAACCTCATTCTGACTCAAGCTTGTTTATACTCACTCTAGCTAGTTTTATTGACTTAAACAGTGGCAACCATGCTAGTTTGAAAATTTTTGGGAATTTTAGAAAATCTTAGACTGCCTCAGGCTAGTTTAATTTTATATAAAAACTCAGGCTAGTTTTCTTTTTGATTTTGAATAAATTTGAGCTTATCCAGTTTTCAATATTTTGTAATTTTCTAGTGTATTTTGTTCAAGAACTTGATTTCAGAATTTTAATTGTAAATAACACCTAAATTTGTAAACCTTGAGGCTAGCTGTTCTACTTATTATTAGATTAAAGTTCTTTTTTTTTCAGTTTTTAAAATCTCATTCTGACTCAGGCTAGTTTATTCTAATGATGTACCGGATTCACTATCCGGGTCCGGCCGGATATTACCATTTTTGTCTGATATCCGGATCCGGCCGGATTCTAATTTGAAAAAAAAGTCCGGATCCGGTTCCGGCCGGACTCTAATTTGAAAAAAAAAGTCCGGGTCCGGTTCCGGCCGGATTCTAATTTGGAAAAAAAGTCCGGATCCGGTTCCGGCCGGATTCTAATTTGAAAAAAAAGTCCGGATCCGGGTCCGGCCGGACCCGAAATTGTGGGTCCGGTACATCACTACTTAAAACTCGTGACTTATTGTTGCAAAAATACAAAAATGTGCATAAACTTTCATACACCGTTTGTATATACACAAAAAAATTATAGTTTGTTTAGTATAATGTTTCTTAGTACGTAAAAAAAAATATACCAACACAATACCAACCAAAAGTTAATTAAAATTTTTATTGTATACAACCATACAGTCTAATTGTTGACGCATTAAAAATTTATTCAAAAAAATTGTGAACAGAAAACTTCTGTGAAGTCATATAATTTCAAACAGTGAACTATAACATATTTAAATGTATAAAATCGATAAAATGATTCAAATAATAAAATTCAATAAAAAAGAACAGTAACACTTTACTGTAGTATTTAATGTATCTAGCTCTCTTATATTTAATATAACTTATTTTTACAAATAAATATTGTTATAACACTATAACCTGAAGCTATTTTATAGTCTAAAAAGGTAACAAACATGCATATTTTTATTTGAATTAAACTTCATTTTATCTTGTTAACTATAACACTTTTTTTTCAGCAACAAAATAAAACTAACTTTTTCTGCTGTAAAACTGTTTTGTTTAACAAAAGATTTTAATACTAAGATTTTCATACACTCTTTTTATATTGTTTATTAGATTTAACAAAAGAACTTTGCTGTCTGATGTATTAAAAACAATTTAAAAAATTCAACCATGTCTTCAAAATAAGCTCTTTTTTTCTGTTATCAATACAAATGTTTTCTATGATAATAATATGTCACAATTGTATGAATATCCTTGGCTGAAGTTTTGTTTTGAATTAATCCACGCGCTAGTACATGTCAACCACGAACAATATTTATCTCATTTTTGCGGCAGTTACAAGTATGTATCAAAAATAATTGAGCAAATTTAATTTTGGTGTTGTATTTTATAAATATATACTTTAGTACTTCAAAATCTATTTGAACACAGCAAGCTAAAAAAATTTTTTTGAAACCGGTTAACTTTTTGAATGGGTTTTAGTGGTAATTTGAGTTCATTTTTAAATAAAAGTTTGTTTAAAACAAATGTACAATTGTACATTTTTTATTCACAAAAGCTTATTGTATCAGGTATAAGATGTTTATAGTTTTTGTTAGTTTTATCAAAGTAGGATCAAATAATTACAATGTAGTCATTTGAAAAATTAGTAGTGCAATGGCTTTTGTTTTCATGATCAACAAAACTTCATTAATACCTTAAATTTACTAAGAGCGAACATAAAACAATGACCTTTAAATAAGTTCTAATCAAAGAACACGTGTAACTTTTTAGCTTGTTTTGTTTTACCAAAGCATAGTTTGAAAATATATTTATTAAAGTGTTTTAAAGAGTATTAATGTTAAAAAGCATCATTTTTAGTTTCAAAGCTAGCTTTGAGAAGATATTGAAAATTTGTAATGCATTCATTTAATTTTTATTAAATTTAATTATTTATAGAATTAATACCTGACATTCCTTAGTGTGTGATGTGAAAATTTTTAGTTTTTAAAATTATGTACTACAAAAAAAAATATCATTTGTACTTTTAAAAGTTTTACTATCTTTTTATCCTGTTTTAAATATGATATAAATTTTGATAAGTTTAACCTAGATTCTAATGATACATAATAACATTTTGAATAATTTTTCGGTGTGCAAAAGTATTTGAACTAATTACTTCATAATATATTAGTGCATCATTGTACTACTGATAACAGCCAAGTTGGATTACTTTTTCTTTATCGAATATAGCTGAAACTAAAACTATAAGAACTCATATAATATTAAAGTTATAAAAGTTTTTATTTTAGTAGTATCTTACGCAGAATTTTAACAAAAAAAAGTTTATTTTATAACTAAAGCACTTAATTCTTGAATTTCTTATTTGGCGATCTGTAAATGCATATTTAATTGAACCTAGTTCTAATAAACTAACACATAAGATGAAACAATTTTATAAAGCTTTAATAATTTTCAATCCGCTAAGTGGTACTATCCTCACTACAACAAGAAGTTGAAATTTTAGTGTTAAGGTTTCTCAATTGTTATCTTTATAACAGGTTGTAGCTCATAACTAAAATATTATTTTATTTGTAACGTGTTTTAAATATTTTAATTCATTTTCTATTCCCAAGTTTTAAACTTTTTGTATAATTTTTTTTAGTTATTAAAATAAACCTTACAACAAAACGACACTTTCAATTTAAGAATGTACATACAACATAAATAAAATTTTTTAAAAGATAAATTTTTGGTTCTTAATGAAAAAGTAACGTAAACAATAATTACTTAAAATATAACTTAATTAGCTTACTTGAGTAATTAACTTAAGTTTTTAAACATTTTGAACAACTCACTTTGAATTTTGTAATTCAGGACTACGTAGTTTATATTCCATGTTTCACATTGAATTGTAGCTAAAAAAAATAGAATATATTGATAAAAAATATCTCCATTATAGTTTCGTATAGTGCAAAAGATACACTAAAAGTAAAAAATAAAACCATAGATAAATTTGTTTAAGCAATGCATCTATTAAAAAAATGTTTTGTTTAAAAATACTTTGAAGAGTAGTAACGTAAAAAAAAACAGGATCGGCAGTCAAGGGTCCAAACCGCTGGACCATACAGGCGCCCGCCTGTATACTCTATTTACAGTATATAAACCGTTGAGTTTAAATGATTTTTAAACAAAACGGCACTGATAATTCTAATCGGCACTGATTTGTTGGCTTTTCTCTTTTCTATAAAAATGTTTTGTTGTCAACATTCTTTACAATGTTTAAAAAATTTTAAATGAAGAGGTGGAGCTTGAAACGTACTAGGGGGGTTGAAGTAACATAAACTACTGTTTTTTGAAACGCAGTTTATGTTACAACTACTGAAACACTTTATTAGAATATTAAAAACCTTAAAGAAACTTACCAGATATAATATATTTTCGAAAAACCAGTTTAAACTATTGTATATAAAATTTTTGAAAACAAGTTTAAGTTTAAATACTTTTATTGTTTTAAAAAATATTGATAATTTGAAAATGAAATAAAAGTAGGCGCTGTACAGCAAGCCTATTTTTTTTGGCTGCCGGATTTGGCTGCAGAATCGGAAATCGGATAATCGAACCGCTCGGCCATTCAGGCGCTCCATGTATACTCTAATTTAAAGTATATAAACCATTGAAGTACAATACATTATGAAAATAATATTCAACAACTTATATAAAATCAACTTAGATGTATATGACGATGAAACAAAGTTTAAGTTTCAATAGATTTTTTCTTTTAGTAAATATTGTAAACATAATTGAGAAAAATAAATTTTAAAGAAAATAAAAAGTACAAAAGAAATATTTAGTAAAAATTGAATGTTCTCATATTCTTTGTTTTTTAATGTATATATTTTTAAATTATAAATAAACCACATTTTCAAATAATTTTTATAAAACCAATATAATTGTATAAGAAACTTTAGAAATCAAGTTTAAACTTCAATACACTTATTGTATTAAAAAATTTTGAAGACATAATTTGGAAAAAAAAAAGTAGGTGCTGGACAGCCAGCTAATTTAGTTTCGGCTACAGGTTTTGCGTACTATGCTCATGTCCCGATGGAATTACCATCTTCGTCTGAAAAGACAATCTAGTACCTTACAAGGTTTACAATCTAGTACACATCGGGCTAACAAGAGTGCCAGCCGCTGATCGAATTATTATATACTTGCGTAGTCATCCCTATAAAGAGCAACCACCGGGACTCGAGCTCGGAGGCAGTCGGAGAACCAAACTGCTGGACCATTATCAGGAGCCCACAATCAGGAGAACCGTCATTCAAAGAGCAAAAAAATCACACTTTAAGTTTTTTTTAAACCAATTAAGTTAAAAATATTCCTTAGTATTGTTGACCTTGTTAGTGATTGTCATTTTTAAAAGTATTAAAGTAAATTTAAATGTTTTATGACAAACTGAATTTTGCAGGTTGTATAGTTAAGTAGTTTATAGTTTAAATGTCGCAAAGCATAGTGTGTTTATACAAATAAAGTAGAAGTAAGCTTCTATGACTCGTAAATGATTTAAAAACTAAAAACTGATAAAAGTTAAATTCTAAAAACTAGAACAAAAGTTAGTAAAGAGTTCATATTCACGTATGACATTATTTTGTTTATACCAGGTGTATATTACGTGATCAGCAATGTATTTTAAAACTCTCGTTTTATTTTATTACTACTAAATCATGATTTACAAAAATTTTGTCATAGTGCTTTTTGTTTAACCTTGTTATATAAAAGCTAACATTAAAAAAGTTATAAGCAAAATAAACTTTTCAGCAACACCGCAGTAAGTTAAAATAAAGTTTTTTTTCTAACTGTGTAAACTAACAAATATTTTAAGTACTTTTTAAAAGCTCTAGAGTTTTAAAAGCTGTATTTTGTATTGTTATGTATTTTTTGCTTGGCTTTTTAAATGCAAGTTTTAAAAGCGATTCATTAATGAATACATTTTCTGTTATTATAGTTCAAATAACGTGCGTCCAACAAACCAGTATAAAAAATACTTTACTAAGTAAAATTCAAGTCATTATTTACTTTGCAATTTTCAAAGCGTTTAACTTTACAAAGATTTTAATAAGGGATGTGCTGGTTTCAAAACAGCAAAATTTTTTTTTTTTTGAATTTTAAGACTTTTTTTTCAGGCTACTTAAAACTTAGAATTTAGCGAAGAGTTAAATGCTTAATTAAAAAAAGCTGTTTGCATTTTAAACTAATTGTGTTAGCTAAGATTATGTACAAAAATATTACTTTTATTAAACTTTTAAATTATTTTTAGTTTTCCAACAAATAAGCTAGTTTGTATTTTTGTTGTTACTTTCCAAAATATATTTTTGTTTTAGACCATATTTTATTAGTTCTTCAAAACTGCATAATTATAAAGTTTAAAAAAAACTCTCGTGTTTATCTATTATATCCGTTTGATAAACTTGGTCAGAAAATTAATTTCAAATCTGCCTTATTTAAACATTTAATAAATTATATCTCTACTACCTATAGTCACTGACTATAAAGTATAAAAAACTGGTAAACACAATGAAAAAAACTGAAGTTTTCCATAAACTTGGGTTGATCTATACACCGTTTGAATTTAAAATTTTTTATACAAATTTTGAATTTTGTAGGCTGCCAAGCTTTGCATGTAAAATATTAAAAAGCTAGCAGCTAGCAGACGCGCGCGTAGAAAAGCAACCAAATCAGTAGGCCGCCGTAGAAGGTGAAACTACAAGCAAGGCAACAAGCGCAGTTTATCGAAAACAAGTGAAAAATTTATCAAGACAAAGCGCTCACAGCTCATGTTAGGGTATTTTTAAAATGTTTCCGCACCCCTATCTAAAACACAAAGCGTCGCCATTGCGAAATTACTTGTTAATTTGTGCTAAAATCAGAAAATTGTTAAGCTAATATTTTTTTTTTAAATTTAATTTTATAAAAAAATTGGTTAAACTTCAGAACTTTACTTACAATAATATGGAAGAAGTTGATAAAAAAGTATACAACCACGAAGTTAGGGCAAAAGACAAATCGGTGGACTCAATTTACAAAATGCAGATTGTTTGGTCTAACGTTATACTTTATACTATTTTTCATATTTTTACCTTTGTTGCTATTTACCATAGCTTTTACGCCAAATATCAAACTAACTGGTTTCGTAAGTGTTACTAATGTGGTATAGAATTTTATTTTTTTTAATTAAGAAATAAAAGTTTTGAAGTATATAGTTTTCAAACCTTATTATTTTTACTATAAAAGTTTCAAAATTTAGAACTACATTAACTAAACTACAATGTGTGCTAAACTTATTTTGCGTTTAACAACTTATATGAGTCATAAATCAAACACTTCGTAAAATTTTATTTATTTTATATGAAATTTTTGCTTTATAAGATTTATATATTAATTACTATATTATGATTAAAAAAACCTTAATTATGTTTTTGTTCAAAACAATGAAGAATTTCAACGAAAACTTGTCAAACATTTTTAAACGATTGGCGTAATCGAATGCATAACCGTTGTATTTTAAACTGTTCGATCTGACAGAGCTGGGTTGTTATTGGATGAGTATGCTGGCAACTGTAGCAGGTCCTCACAGGTTGTGGTCTCACAAGTCTTACAAAGCAACTTTGCCATTGAAAATATTCCTTGCTTGCTCAAGCATGATTGCTTATCAGGTTAGTATGTTAGTTACAAAACATAAACCATTATAAACTACACTCTGAAATTAGGCTTCTCGAAGTTTTTGCATGTATTTTTACAATTTTTTTTTCAATTTATTTTAGAGTTAAAAGTTTTGTTTTTTAAAAACTAACTTCTTGTTGTCTTTACTTCAATAAAAGAAATCTAAAATTCTAATGTAATCTATGTTTAATTTACAAACTTAACTTTAATTTGATCTCTATTTTTTTTAATGATGCATTAATGATTGGATATTAATAAAAGCAATGTACTATTATTGCGTTTTCAGCTAGTTACGTATTTGTTAAAAGTAATATTAAAACTTAGATTTTTTTATTCCTTTTTAATGTAAGAAAAGATTTCTTTTGTTTTACAATAAATTTTAGGGTTACATGAACATTCATAAAACGACGGTTTAAATTCTTATAAAAAGCCTTAAGCGGCTATACTCTCACTTTGTCACGTGTAGATTTATTATAGTTATTGCATGTATGTTTTCAACTAAATTGATTTTGTTTAGTATTAAAAATCTTGCTGTAAAAATATTTCATTTTTCGACTTAGCTTTAAACTAACTTTTCAGATTAGTGTAAATTAAAAATGTATGAATGATTTATTATAAAAAAACTAAAAAATATGAAAATAACCTTTAGTTATTTTTTTGTTTGACATAAAAAATGTTTTATTTTATCAAAATTAACTCGAAAGTTTGATGAATATTCAAATAAAGACAATTCTTTTTTTTTAAACAACTTTTTACATATCAAATAGTAACTAGAATTTAAAAAAAAGTAAAACAATACTACTTCAAGACATAACGAAATTATGATAATGCGAGTTCTTTTTAATTTCATGTTTAAAAAGAAAAGTCAAAATTAAAAAAAAATTCTATACTTTTCCACAACTTCTTTAAGATTAATTCAAATCAAAAAGAAATATTAATTCTGGAAATCCAAAGTTTAAACTGTGATGTTGAAAAAAATCGAAACTTTATTTTTAAAAATGTTTAAATATAATTAACAATAACTCAAACTATTCTAAATTTTGTTGTCAGAATTTGAACAGGTGTATATACTCTATCAGTATTTGCCATTTGTATCACATAACTCAGTGTACGAATGGGCGAGAGACCACAGAGTCCACCACAAATATTCAGATACCGATGCCGATCCGCACAACAGCAGAAGGGGATTTTTCTTCAGTCATTTCGGGTGGTTGTTGTGCAGGAAACACCCGGATGTAATCATGCAGGGAAGAAAAATCGACTTTAGCGATTTGCATGGTGACCCTGTTGTCATGTTTCAACACAAGTAAAATAAAAAAATAATCTGAATATCTTAAAATGTTATAAATTCTTACAATTTCATTTATTAAAAATGTTGCAAAGATTTGAAAGTAGTTTTTTGATAAATATATTATAGCATAAATGATCCTTATTCAAACTTTACAGTCAAGCATATTTTAGACCTACTTATACTTTAATTGAAATTTTATTAACACTTATGGCTTTTACGAACTTAAGTTAAAACAAAATTTAAATACAAGGTTAACTTTATAAAAACAAAGTGTGGTAGATTTTACATTAATGCTAGTAACCAAACTTGCTTGTTCATTTAGATTAGAACAACAGAAGTTGTTAACTATTTTATTAAGAAAAACATGGAGTCATTAAATATTAAATTTAATCTTCGATCATTACAACAGTTGTTGGTTTATTCATTAAATAAAGTTGCCGTAAATAAAACTGTTTTAAAATAGAAAAAAAGCAAAATTGTAAGCAAATCTTTATGTAGGATAAAGTGTTTTAGAAATGAACTGACTATTTACAAAATTGATATTTTCTACAGGTACAAGTTTACTTTCATGGCAATATTCACGTTCATACATCTACTGGTTAGTTGGTTAGTTATTCAAAAACTCAGTCTTTATTTGATTTTTTTTGTTTTTTGTAAAAATAGTGTAGTAAAATGCTTGGTTTGAAATAATTTCATTTATCGGCTTCTTTAAATCACTTTGTTTATTAGTTTATTACGTATTCTGTTACATTTTTGTTGTATAAGAGCAACATTACAAAAGTAACTAATAAAGTTTAAAAATTTTAACAACTCGAAACAATAGTATAAGCAGAAAAAAAAAAGTTTGCTGATAAATCTTATTTATAAAAGTTTTGAGATTTAACAACTTAAAATTTATACACTAATCATTAATAGTAGTTATACCTATATAGTTATTTTGCATTTTAAACATTAAGTTCACTTTGCTAAAAGACATTTTAAATTAGAAATTATAGATGTTATATAGTATTAAAAAATAAAACTATTGAAAATTTAAACAGGAACTTTTTAAAGCATAAATCATAGTTATATCTTCTTTAGTATTGCCTGTTATACTTTGGAAGGAAAGTTTGTTGACTTCATTTTTTGTATGCGTTTTAAGGTATGCATTAGTGCTTCATGCAGTTTGGTCCATTAACAGTTTTGCACATCGCTTCGGTAATAAGCCCTACGATAAAAACATTCAGCCATCAGAAAATCTATTTGTTGCTTTTTTTGTAGCTGGTTAGTTGTATTCAATAAATTTGAGCATTACTTTTTTAAATGCACCAAAGCTTAATTTGGTGACAAATATTTTTTTTCTAATAGCTGATACATCTTAAATAAATAAATATATATATATATATATACATATGTATAACGTTAAAAGGTTTTAAAATACTTTATTTACTATTCTGACAGAATAGTTTTAAAACTACGTTCTTCCTTGCTTGATTTTGGTACCTAAGCTTGGTCCCCCTGTATAAATAAAGAGTTAAAGACATTAACAAAATTGATTATGTAAAAACAAAGTTTATCCGTTTTATATGTAAGTGTTTTAACATACCCATTACATCATAAAAGGATATTATAATTAAACTTGGCTTAAAATCTCTAGAATATAGAATAAAAAAACTTGATTTACTATCTCTTTATAAAATTATTAATGGCGAGTATAAGGCTTTTATCAATTAGGTTTTTTTCAAAATAGCTAAGAATTGAGAGAAAATAATGAAAAAATTACTTGTAAACATTATTTCTAAAAAAGTTCAGTGAGTCAGTGAAAAAATTAATTTTTGCACAGAACAAAGATTATGTTGAATTAAATGCCACAGGATTTAGCTTCGTGTGTGATGGTAAAACAAATTCGTTTATAACTAAAAGGATTTAATTTAAGTAGTATAAATATCAGCAAAATTAAATAATTTTCCCTAAAAAATAGCTTAAATAGGTTTATGTAATATCAACTTCATCTATATAACTACTGATAATTTTTCCTTACATTGTATTTATTAGTTTAGTTTGTCTACAACTCCCCCTTAGAAAATAGTTATTTAGTTTTATTATTTTTTTATAAGTATGCTATGATTTCTAAGCAATGCTTCTAGAAAATTAATTTAACTATATATAACTTAAATTTGTTTTATGTTTATTTATTTTGTTAGATGTCGAATATGAATTTTTTTTTTTTTGCGTATCCTGTTAATTACCTATGTTTTGATCCATAAATACAACATAGCACAATAAACAATACAATAGTAAAAAATAAATAAAATTAAAACATTATTTTTTTTTTGTTAAACTAAGTAAGTATTGTTTCATTTATATTTAGTATTATAGTGTTAAAAAATGTTTTGATATTGTCTAAAAAGTATAAAGATTTTGTAATATTTTATTTGTAATAATAGTGTAAATCTTACATTTAAACATGTTTTTGTTTAACAAGGTAATCACTATAGGTGTTTGTAAGACAGAGTCATAAGACTTGTGAGCTTTAAACACAGAAAAAAGCTCATAATAACTTATTTAGTTAACCTTATTATAAAACTACTACAATATTTTATAGGTTTTAAATGTATTGAGTCATATGATTTTTATTGAAAGATTTTATATTAGTTCAAATGATTTTAGCTTTTTTGTTTAATTTTAAGCATCTTCCTCAAAACTTGTATCCAAATTAAATAAAAAGAATCCATTTTAATTAAATAAACTCTAAGTTTTAATAGCGAATTGATACAGGCGAAGGTTTCCACAACTACCATCATACATTTCCAATGGATTATTCAGCAAGCGAATTTGGATTGAAGTTGAATTTCACCACATTGTTCATTGATGCCATGTGCTTCCTCGGCCTTGCTTCTGACCGTAAGAAGATGTCTGATCAGATAATTGAAGCAAGATCTAAGAGAACTGGAGACAATTCACGGAAAATTAATAACTAGTTTTACACACGGACGATGTAGTAATTTAATATTAGAATTTTTTAAGATTGTAATTTTTCGTATTGTAGTGTATTGGTTTTAGTATAACGGTTTTACTTAAAACAGATAACACAAAGTAGTTTATTTTTACACAGGATCATTTTTAAACAAAACTTCTTTAAGACTATTATTTATTTATGAAATTGTTTTAAAACATGCTATAAAAGTATAAGGTATACTTAAAAATTCACATGTTATTACTTGTTCAAAACTTTTGTGTTACTGTTTTTGATTGAACTAAATTTTTGTTTTTATTGAACTAATATTTGTTTTTATTTATTTTCCTAAATATTTATTTTTATATAAATTAAACTTTTTTCTTGTATATCAAAGTTTAAGTATTTATTCTTTTACATCAACTTTAGCTATAAGCGTTATGTAATGAGTAAGTAAGACCTACTATGATACTTATATTAGGCTATCCTTGGTTGTAAATAGATAATATTCAAAAGTTTAAAACCGTAAACCCAAGTCTCGATATAAAAATGTTAGCTTTTGATAAAACGGTAGAAGTTAAAAGTTTATAAAAAGAAAAAACTAAGCTTAAAATGATAAAATTCAAACAAGCAGATTGTTAGTTAAGTTGATGTGTAAACTTAAATCAGGGTTTTCCAAAAGGGCCGATATTGCCTCGTTGGGCAAGTTTACAAAATCAAACAATAGTAAAACGACAAAAGGGTTTGGCGATTTTAAGTTAGTGTTTTTTCTTACTTAAATTTTGTTGCAAGTTATGAACTTAATAATCTTATTACTCTAAAAAAATTAAAATAACTATTTCTTTTAAATAAGACATAATAAAAAATTTTATTTTAACCAATAGCTCAAGTTTGTTAGTATAATACATCTAAAATACTTAATACCAAATCTTATTGATACTGATTGTTTTTTATATAGTAAGCTTTAAAAAAATGCCAAAAAAATGAACTCGTTACAAACTTGATTTTCAAATTAGCATGATTAAAATGAAATATTGAACGTACTTTATATTTCTATTACGGATTTTTTAGATATAAAAACAAATACTTATCTACTTTAACCAGTAAACCATATTCATTAATTATACATTTGTTGGTATCGTTTTTATAAACCGTAATAACGTTTAGTAACCTTATTTTACAACTGAAAGAATGATCAACATTTTTTAAAACTAAAATTTAATTCAAAGTTAAATGATATTACTTAAAAAAATGTTAAAGGTATGCAAAAACTTTAGACAAAACAATTTTTTTAACCTAATTAAGTTAGGAAAAATTATGTTAAAAATGTAACAAACTAAAATTATCGAATAACTCATAAATGAAAAGTTAAAAAGTTTTAGGGTAAAATTTATCGCGAAATATATATGATATAAATTATAAATTATAATAGATCTTTATGAACAAAGTGATTAATCTCAATTTAAGTTAATTATATGTGTTTAATATTAGTACAATAAAAATACATCTATCACCCGAAACGGGTAAGTATGTTGTGTTCAAAATCAGTTATGTTTTAAATAAACTAAACTAAAACCAAAAACATACAAAATGGTGCAAGTAAATAAAATACTAAAATGAAAACCAATGAAAAATTTACGTTTGTGAAAAAACATTTAAAAACTTATTCTGTTTTGATTTCTCGGCAAGCTTTACTTTAGTAAAATAAAAGTTTTTTTTTTATTTGTTAATAGAAGGTCAGCATTTGTTGTGATCATGTCATCAGCATGAATTTAAAAAAGATCTTAATAAATAAAATATTTTTTATGGTTTAGGTTGGTTTAGCAAGAAAACAACTTAAATTTTTACCATAGAAAACAGCGTTTGATATAAATAAACATGTATTTAACGATCGTTGCTTACTAATAAAAAACTTGTTTAATGTAAATTGTAAAAAATACAACAAGACAAACACAAGTAAAATTTAAAGTTCAAACTTTCATACAAAGATTTAAAACAATTTTGTAAGCAGTTTATTGTTAAATACTAAGAGTATAAAAGAAATAGTAGAATCGTATTTAAAACAACACAAAGCAATACAAAACTTATTTCAAACAGTACAATCTTATAAGATTCAATTAACAAATTACTAGATCCTTCGTTTGTAAAACAAATTATTAATGTTTCGAGAATTGTCTCCAGTTCTCTTAGATCTTGCTTCAATTATCTGATCAGACATCTTCTTACGGTCAGAAGCAAGGCCGAGGAAGCACATGGCATCAATGAACAGTGTGGTGAAATTCAACTTTAATCCAAATTCGCTTCCGGAATAATCCATGGGAAATGTATGATGGTAATTGTGGAAACCTTCGCCTGTATCATTTTCTTTTAGGAAACTATTGTTTACCAAATTAAATTTAAGCTAATTTTTTATAAAAAAGTCTGAAAACAAGTTTACATTTATAATGTTAGAAGTACAACATTAACTTAAATAAAAAAGTAAATATTTTATGAACTATTATACAAGTTATACGTATGACCAAAAATGTTTTATGTATTGTAATAACAGTCGTAGTGTTAAGCCATATAAATTTAAGACAAAAAAAAATGTGTTTTAGTTTTAAAATCTAATAAGTTTTATGACTTTGTATTACAACGTTTATAGTACTTACTTGTTAAAATAAACAAAGCAGATATAAAACTTTTTTTTATTCTAAACTTTAAGCTTAAACAAAGTTTTCATCGGTATACTCAATTTTTTTAGATAGTCTGATCCTGAACTTAGTTATTGTACATGATGATAATTAAAAACAGTAAGTTCGTGTTTAATTAAAAATTGTTTAACGTTTTAAATATATGAAACAACACAGCAAATAAAAAATGTTTTTGTGTATCACTAAATTGAAATTTTGTGCACAGTAAAAACAATAACGTCTAAATTTATAACAAAATTACTAAAAACAACTAACCTGCTGCAAAAAATGCAACAAACAGATTTTCTGATGGCTGAATGTTTTTATCGTAGGGCTTATTACCGTAAAAATGAGCAAAACTGTTGATCGAACAAGTGGCATGAATTACTAATGCATACCTAAAAACGCATACAAAGAATGAAGTCCACAGGCTTTCGTTCCAAAATATAACAGGCAAAACTGAAAAAAAATAAATAGCTTCACAAATATATTTTTTAAACGTTTAATATAAGTTATATAAGTTATCAAACATTTTTAAAATTAAATTTAAAACGTCGATTAGCAAAGTAAATCTAATGTTTAAGATAAAATATACAAATTACGCATTATAACTGATAATAAAAAACAAAATAATCTAAAGTTGTTCAATCTCATTTATTTTAAAAGCAAGAAAGAGTAGCAAACTTTGAAAATTAATTTCTTCAACTACTATTTTGAGTTGTTAAAAATTCTTAACTTTATTAATTATTTTTGTAATGCTTAACAAAGTAAAAACAAAAAGCCAAATAAAATATTAATGGTAAAATATTTTTGACGAGAAGTTCACGCTTTTAGTGGAAATAACTTCATGCTTTCAATAAACACGCCTTAAATTTTTTGCATTGTTTATTTAAGTTTTTGTTCTAGGTATGGTAGTTAAAGCTTTGTAACAAATAGCCAAAATTTGTTATCAATAAAAGTTAACGCAATACTAGTCTAAGCTTATTAAATTTTTAATGCAAAAGCTAATTATAAGAAAATGGTTGCTACTTGAACATTTTACATTTTACTAAACGTGTAAAAGTATCTCTAACTAAACTATACTTTAATTGTGTACTACATTAAAAAAAAAAGTAAGTGCAATTAAATTTATTAAATAGCGTCTATGTATTAAAATAGTTCTCTTAATACAAAACTTTCACATGAAAATTTACTCTAAAAATGTATTAATTTTAAAGTTATGCTATTCTAATTATTTTTTATTAATACATATAGTTTGTAATTAAGTTTTATACACATAAACTATAGTCAATTAAAAATTTTAAACTTAAAAATATTCTTCTGCAATATAGAAAATAAAACTCAATTATAAATAAAATAAAAAGTTTATGTTGAATATCTGTTCTCTAAAAGTTAAACAAGATTTTGATTATTTAAAATTATTTTTATTTTTATTTTAGTAATTAAAATTAGTAAAATTACCATAAATTGGCTCAGCTATTAAACTTGTTAACGTAATTACTTATGTTATTTGAAAGGATAAATGATAGTTTGCAATATTGCATAAATGATGACTTTTTTCAATTATGTTTGTAAGTATTATCCTTTATTAAAGTCTAAAAGAAAATATGTTCAAAAGGGCAAACAAGACTCTTTAACTAAATAATTAAATTATTTGACACTAAAATAAATCTTTCCTGAAATAACTTACAACAGCTGTTGATGTATACATTATTTTAAAAGGTCAGAAATTATGAAAAACTACTAATTTAAGAAATTTTTTACTTTAGAACAAATCTAAACTTAAAGTGCAACTCTTTTAAATTTTCGAGCTGAGCTTCCCTGAAACTATAACTATTTTATTTTTCAAATTTACATTTAAAACAGTTTAATCTTTCGATTAAATATTCAATAAGTAATTGATTATTAACAAACTAACCGGTAGGCAGTAGAAACGTAAATATTGCCATGAAACTAAACTTGTACCTGTAAAAACAATCTACCTTAGAATTTAGTAAATAATTGCTGTTCTCAATACTTCCGAATTATTTAACTTTTAGTTGAATGTTTTTTTAAAGTCATTGTACGAAATGAAATATTAATATTTTTTAAGAAAATCTAGACTCAGCTTAGATAATAACAACTTAGTTTTAGCTTATTTTTGTTTTCTTTTTAAGAAAGTAATTTCAAAACCTAACAAGACTTTATACAAAACAGTTTACAAAAAAAAAAAAAAACTTATAAGATCTCCTGATTATTAAAAAACATTTAAAATTTACTTGTGTTGAAACATGACAACAGGGTCGTTATGCAAATCACTCAAGTCGATTTTTCTTCCCTGCATGATCACATCCGGGTGTTTCCTGCACAGCAGCCACCCGAAATGACTGAAGAAAAATCCCCTCCTGCTGTTGTGTGGGTCGGCATCTGTATCTGAATATTTGTGGTGGACTCTGTGATCTCTCGCCCATTCATACGCTGAGTTCTGTGATAAATGATAAAGCTTTGGATGAACAACAATTAAAACTCTGAATTGTGTCTAACTACATCTTTTTTAAAAATAAAAACTAAACGTTTTTTTACCATATTTTTATTACTGTTTAGATGTCAAGTAACATTTTAAAAAAATTAGTTTAATTTTCAGTTATGAATAAAACATATTTAAACTAAACAAAAATTATTAAAACGTTTAGAAGTTTTAAATTTAAAACCTAAAAAAAAATAATTTTTTTTCTAAACCATTATAACCTCACTAATTACATTAAATTTTTAGGTATTTTTTTAATTATTTGTACTTCAATTTACGTTTTCAGGTATAGCTCAAAAAGACTTTATATTTAAATTTAAATTTTCAAGTTTTAAAGGTTTCTAAATTAACATTTTACCATTGGTTTTATCAAACACGTAACCAGTATAAAAACATAATGATAATAAATTCTTTTTGGGTAGGAGTCAAATATGCACGAAGGGATACTTTTGCACGAAGATTATTTTAAACGAAGGTTCACTTTTGCACGAAGATTATTTTAAACGAAGGTTCACTTTTGCACGAAGATTATTTTAAACGAAGGTTCACTTTTGCACGAAGATTATTTTAAACGAAGGTTCACTTTTGCACGAAGACATTTTTGCACTGTTGAAGTTTTTTTTTTATTATTGTTTTTTTTTCTTAATTTTTTCACTGTCACTGTTACCCCTAACTCTTAACCTCGGTCAGTTTTTTTTTTTTCTTTGTTAAATTAGTTTTTATATTGCTTTTTTATTATTATTAGTTATTATTCATTTTTTATATATTTACTTTTACTTTTATCACCCCTAAAGCCTAACCTCGCTCGGTAACTTTATTTTTTAGTTTAGCTTTACTTAATTATTTTTTTTTAATAATAATTTGAGTTTTTATTTTTCTTTTATACTACAACTATTACTGTTACCCCTAACCTTACCCTTGGTCAGTAAATTGTTTTTTTTTTTTTTTGTGTTTTTATTAATTGCAATAAGTGCAAATAGTCTCTTCGTGTAAAAATTACCCCGCGTGCAAAAGTCACCCTTTATGCAAAAATATCCTGGTGCAAAAATGTCCTTTCGTGCAAAGATGTTCTCGTGCAAAAGTGTCCCTTCGTGCTTATTGACCCGTTCCTATTCTCTTTTTGGTTTACAATAATAAAAGTATTTCAAATCCACTTATCAAAAAACTTATAAAAAAAATTAAATGTGTTAAGTAAACTTATAGTATGATATTAATCTTAAAATATTTCAAATAGTAAACAAAACGACAATAAACGAAAGTTGTATAAAATATGACTTTTAATTCTAATATAAACCAAGTAATTTCAAAAATTCGTGCCAAAAACTTAAGAATCTACAAAATGAAAGTACGCCTTAAAACGAATAACTTATACTATATAATTATCATACTAACCTGATAAGCCATCATGCTTGAGCAAGCAAGGAATATTTTCAACGGCAAAGTTGCTTTGTAAGACTTGTGAGACCACAACCTGTGTGGACCTGCCATAACTCCTATGGTACTTATCCAATAACAACCTATTTCTGTTAGAACAAAGTATTATCATTACAACTGTTGTGTATCTAATTTGGCAAGTTTTTAATTATAAAAAACTATTTATGTTTGTAAACGTTATGAACACAGACTTTAGTTGTTTTGATAATTTTAATATAGTATTTGAAATAAAAACTATAGAAAAAGCACAAAAATCAAAAAAAACTCATATGAATTGTCCTGTATATGGATTATATATGTTGTTCAACGTAAACTAAAATGTATACATATTTGTTTTAACAATTAGTTTTACAACTTACGAGTTAAGTTCAATAATATTCATAAATAAAAGCTGAATGCTTAAAATATTTAGTTTCTAAGCTAATTAATTTAAATCAAATAATAAAATAGTAATACTAACGAAACCAGACAGTTTGATATTTGGCAAAAAAGCAATGGTAAATACCAACAAAGGCAATTATATGAAAAACAGTATAAAGAATCACGTCAGACCAAACAATTTCCATTTTGTAAGTTGAATCAGGAAATTTGTCTTTTGACCTAACTTCGTGGTTGCATACTTTTATATCAACTTCTTCCATATTAATTTCGTAAAAAATCTTAAATTTCAATATTCTAGTAGATTATTTTTGTACAAAAATTTTACATATACTAAATAATGTACCAAGTAATTTTAGAAACACAGTGGTGTCTTTGTACCTAAGATATTCTTATAGTCTTTAATATCGTAATAATATTATATTATATGAACTTTCTAAACTAACAACTTGCAAAGCTTTGTAGACAAAAAAGTTCAAAAAAATTTTGAAGTTCAAGTGTAGTACAAGTAAATTAAAGTTTTTATAAAACTTTAGTGACTTTAACTTTGGCTTCATATTTTTTGAAACTTTTAATCAAAGTTAATTTGCTTATAGCCATCCAGTGACTAAAGATGGTATAGAAGTTATACTTTTTTAATATAAGTAGTTAGATTAAGGTGATTTGAAAACAGTTTTTTTTCTAACTTATTAAACCTTTTAATGTATAAACACGAGAGCTTTTAAGAACTTTATAAAACGACTTTGAAAACTAAACAATGTATTATCAAAGAAAGTACTTTTGTAAAAATTAAAAAAAAAATTACAAATTAGTCTAAAAGTTGAAAAAAATAACTATTTTTTTGAACAAACACCCTACTTGCTTTATTATACAAACGAATTCTAAAAAATAATCCTCTGACTTGAAGCTTAATTTTTAATTTTAGCTAGTCTAAAGGTGGCAAATTTATAAAAAAGTAAAACAAAATGTTTATAAATATGACAAAAGTTTCGGTAAATCATGATTTAGTAGTTAGAAAATAAAACAAGTGTTATAAAATACATTGCTGATCACGTAATATACAAGTGGTATAAACAAAATAATGTCATACGTGAAATATGAACTATTTACTAACTTTTGTTCTAGTTTTTAGCCTTCAAGTTTTATTGACAGTTTTTATTTTTTAATTAATCAAATTACTAAATTATAAACTTACTTGAACTTAATTTAAATATTGACATATTAATTTACTGTATAAAAACTACATCTATTTAAATGTAAAACCTGCAAAGTTTTTAATGATTTAAAAGTTCAATTTGTTACTCAAAAGCCTTAAAAATGATTAATATTAATGTAAAAAATGCTAAGGAACTTTTCATCTTCTATTGTTCTTAAGTAGTTAAAAACTTTTAGCTCACTAGAAAAGTTAATTTTTATTTATTATATTTTCGACAAAGCTATTGAGTTAAATATATTACTGATTTAAAGCTCAAAAACGATTTAAATTGTAGTAGAAATATTTTAATTTCAATTGATAAGTATTTTATTGTGTAAGTTTACTAAAATTTTTTGTTTATTAAAGGTTCAAACATTTACTTTCATAATATTTTTTAATTGGCTTTTAGTCTAAAAAAAAAACTTTTTTGTAACTAAATATTTTAATTAATTTGTTAGCTACATTCAAATTAAGTATACTAACTTGGCATATTTTTACTTTTAAAAAACTATCAAAACAGTTTAAATGTTTTAATTTCATGCAAAGCAAGTTTAAATGATCGTAAAGTGATATACAAACTTTGTCAAACGTTTCTAACAGAAAAAAATAACAATAATTAAAGTATTTCCCTTATTTTTTTCTTTTGTAAAACTTTTGCCTTTAATCAAAACTTTTAAATATTTTCGTTAAAATACGATACTTTAGATTTCAAAAATGAGTTTTATCACTTATTAAGCTTGTATTGAATTTTTTTTCAAAAAGATAATAATTGGCTGGTAAAAGCAAATTTTTGTGCATAACACTGTCAGTGTATACACTTTAATGGTTGTTCAGTGTTTTTTTTGTTCGATAAAAAAAATAAAACAGCACTAAATTAAAAGTTTGAAGAAAATTAAACTCTAAATATAATTATGTGGATTTAACTTTTGAAAAAAAAATTCAACAACAAGAAAATTTTCCAACATTTTATAGCTTTAAGAGCATGTTTTTGAGCATTTAAAAGTTTAAGTTTTATAGTTTTAAAACTTTTAACAAGCGAAATTTCAAACGAATCATTTTTATTATTTTTTAAAATTTTTTATACCTTTCTGGTAAAAAACAACGTTGGCTTAGTTGGAAGCTATATGATATTTTTTCAAATTCGGCTATAAGTTTTGGTTTAATCAGCTTTTCTGTCGTAGTTTAATCATATATATATATCAACTTTATAACACTTCAAAACGTTTTTTAGCTTAATATACTTTCAAAATCATTTGAATTCTAACTTTATGTTTTTTCTGTATACACCTACTGATTTCGTTTTACTAAAAATTAGTTTTGTAAGTGTTAAAGTCATTCTTTTTTTTTTATTAAACTAAAACCAGCTTAACATTAAAGTTACCTAGTTCATATTACTATTTTACAAAGCTTAATTTACCTTAACTTGTTGCGTGTTTTTATTTTGCAATAGTTAAGTAAACACAAAAGTACAAAGGTGTTATTTGCTTGGTTAGTAGTTTACAGGTTGTTAGTGTTTTTTAGTTAGCAGTGACCACTTCAAAGTTATCAAAAGTTCGTGCCAGGTTAATACAAGCGCGTCGTTGTTTTAGTTCTATAACAAAACACGTGTAGTGTTATTCAAACAAAGCGGAAAAATTCCTTTAAAAGCGAATGATTTGTTTCAAAATAAAACAGTACGAACTAGTCCTATCAGAAAAACTAAGATGAAAAACATGAAATCGGCTGCTTTTATAATTTTCTTCTTAATTTTTGTAAGTTTTAATTTTTTTAACATGGCTTAAACGTTTTGTTTTCTAAACTATAAGTAACATAAACAAAAGAAAGCAATAAATTTTTTAAGGTTTTAAAAAGAGCTACAAGCACGCCAATAACAAGAAGCTGTCATCTACCACTACAAAATGAAACATATTTGACATTTCAGTTATTATATGACTTAAACTGGTACAATCCTGATTATTATATATCTGAAAATCTACCCAATGAGTTTCCTTCTCAATCAATATCTCAAAATGAAGGTTAATCATTGTACTTTATTGTACAAGTTATGTTATAAATTACTGAGGAAATAGGTCTAAAATCTAATATAAATAAAAGTAAATTAATTGAAATTAACTCAATTAGTATATAAGCTTAAGAAATTTATAAAAATTGGCTGGTTTTAAAAAAATAGCTGATATTTATAAAGCTCAAAAACAACATTTTAATTTTGAAACGCAATTGTTTGTTCAGACAACAAAAGCGTTGATGACGTAATAGCTGAATACGAATCAAAACTGGCGGAAGCTCGAGAAAACATCAAAGAAAAATACTTAAACCCGCAAATAACAATGCTGGAGTCGGAAATCGATGCAACTCACTTGGAACTTGTGAATAGATACAAGGAAGATTTAAACAAAATTGTGAATGAAAACGAAGCTACTACCAGCATGGAGGATGCATCGTTTTCAGTGGACACGCAGCCAGAGGAACAAAGTTATTTAGAAAACTGTCAGTCTGAATACATTACCCAGTTGGAGGAAAACAAAATGAAAGCGGTTGAAGACTTTAGGCTTGAAGTTGAAAAAGCCATTGATAACATTAAGAAAGTTCACGAGAGACTGATTGCTAGGTAGTTATTATTTTTATAAAGCAAATTGCTGAATTTTTGACCGAATTTGTTTATAATAAAAAAAGACAATAAGTCTTCCATGCACATTTTAAGTTCAATATGTTAATTTCCTTCCTATATTGCGTAATAAAAACTGCTCTTTTATAGGTTTTGCAGCTGTTTGATAAGCCGACAAAACTTGCTTACAAAGTACAATGAAAAAGTTGACAAAAAGGCTTACGAAATTCTATCAAGCTACCAAAACAAGGCAGAAAACATGCTAAAAAGAAGGTTACAATACATAACATCCACGTTTGACCGACTGTACGATACTGGTAACATAAACTAGTACTTCTTCAATTACATATATATTTATTTTTATAGTTTTAAGTGCAAATTCTAAAAAGAATTTAAAATACTCAGGAGTTATATTTTAATTCTTAACATTTTGTTTCAGCTAATAAAATAAACCATTAATTTTTTTTGTAACAATGTATCTTTATTTAGGTCTAATTGATGAAAGCTATGACGAACCAATAGAATACTATAAGAAAAGTATAAATAAAGAGATTTTAAACGCAATAAAAAAGTTTTATGACCAGTTAAAAGAAAAAACCGAAAGTCTAAAGCAACATTACAAGTTTAATTTGAAATGTACTTTCAACTCGGGAATTACAATTGATTATGAACCAACGATAGAGTTTTCGAGGTTAGGTTTAACCTACTAGTTTAATTTTGCTATAAATAACTCTTAACTAATGTATGAAAACAGTGTGGTGGAACCGTACATTGGTGAGCTTTATAGAAAAATAGATTCCGTCAAAAACTTTAATTATGAATGGATCGGAGCTGAATTTTCAAACTTAGAAAACTTTGATTCTGACAAAGGTATTTTTAGTCTTTTTTTATAAGACTGAATCCTATTTACGACTAGCAATTTGTAAAAACATAGTTATCAGTATATTTTAGTAATAATAATTATTTTTGAACTAAATTGAATTACATATAGTAAAATTAAAAAAAACATAACGGCAAAAGAAATAAATAGTTTTTTCTATAAATATTTTTTTTAATCACTTTTGTTCAGATAAACTTGATTGTATGAATTTGAATGACTCTATTCTGAACATAAACGAAAAATCCACAACTTTACTTAACCAACTAAAGGAAAAAGTAGCAGGGTGGAAAAAAAAAGTTGAAGAGTGGAAGAAAGATATGCTATTAGTTTCTGAAGAAAAATATAGAGCTAACTCTAAGTTAGTTATTTTTAACTTAGTTTTTTTTTTCCATTATTTTTAAAACTATCAAGAAAAAAAAACTTTATGTTTTAAATAACTTTCCAATAAAGTTTTTTTACTATCAAAAGCTTAGTAAAACTCAATAAGAAAAACATTTTTTAAGCAAGCTATTTAATTTCTTTCTTTAACAAAAATAATGGTTATTAAACAAAAGTTTGACAGAGTTCTAAGGTTTAAAATAACTGTTATTAACATTTTATTGTTGTTGTATTACAGAAAACACACTTATTATTTAAGTCTTTAAAACTAAAGAATTATTTTTTACAAAATCTAAAATATTGGTTTGCATGATTTTAAGTTGTGGTAATAAACATGTATTTAAACTGTTAGGTTAACGAAAGAAAACACCAAAAAATCTGAAATTTCTCCCCGAAATGCCAACTTTAAACAATACTTAAATGAAAGAAGTAGTTTGTGGATCACAGAACAGGAAAATAACTTTTACGCTGAAATAGCGTCTATAGAAGAAGAAGTTTGCGAGAAGATAGAAACTTGGAAGTCAAGAGCTATAACGCATGTTGAAAGTATACTAGAAGAACTAACTCAAAACGAAAACTATTTAGAGCGGGTTGAACTGTACAAAAACAGATTGGAAAAACAAAGAGAAGAACAAAAACTGTTCCATGAAACACAACTATTGATGGTATAGTTTTTTTTTAGTTTTATTTTTACTACTAGTTGGCTTATAGGATAGTATTGTTTAAAGTTGTTAAGTATAGGCATCGTATTTTTAGTGGGTAATCAAAAGCTTGTTTGTTGCTAGTTATGTTATTTAGTAATCTCAAAATATTTTATTAGTTTCTGACACAATTATAGATTGGTGGCATGGTATCTTTAGTTCGTTAACTACTTATCTAAGGACATTCAGTTAATTTGGAAAATCGTTTGCTTAGATAAGTAGTTAACGAACTAAAGATACCATGCAACCACTTTAAAACACTAAAAATTTTAATAATAACTCATAAAATCAATTATAAATATTCACTATAACTTACGGGGTATCATCATTTTTGAAAAACCTGCTTACAACATTATACTTTAATATTATTAAGTAGAATCAACTAAGTTTTCTCCTACTATAAACATTTGATTTGCTTAAGACTTGGTTTTACAATCTAAGTTAATCAAATCACGGAGTATACTCATAGTATACTGTTTAGTTGTTACAAAAACTGTTTCTTCGTCTATAAAAAAGTTAACAGTTTAACTTACACACAGCTATCCAACGAGCACAAGCAAGACTTCAGTGCATTTTATTCGAGCGCGTTCGGATCAATGAAGTTTGACGAGGAGCTGCAAAAACTTCGCGCTTCCTACTTCTGCCTTGTTGACGCAAAAGTTGAGGCGGCAATGAGCCAGTTTGCAGACTATTGGGACAGAGCTCAGCAAAGCCTCATTGAGGATTACAAATGCGACTTGTACAAGAAGGCGAAAGTAGCTGTTCCTGACTTGGAGCTGAGTTACGAGTGGGAACTGAAGAAGCCTTCGGTTAGTGCTTTCATGTGGAGATGATTGCGGTGCTTCATGAAGTTGAAGCGAAAACATAAACTGTAACTTTTATTAAATATTATTTTACTGTGTAGAAAAATTTAACGAAACATGATTCAAATAGTTATTTATTTTAAACGTACGTGTAAGACTTTTATTACAATTTTTTTTTCTTTTGTTTTGTATTCATGCATACCTCTGCTTTAAAAGTTCATTGTTCTATAATTTTTTTTTTGATTCGTTTAGAAAAACTAAATTTTTAAATAGTATTTAAGTTTTTAAACTACAAGCTTCAAACTTTTTTCTTGTTTCTTACAATAAAATTGCATTATTCCTATATTAGTGGTAAGAATAGTACGTACTATTGAATAATGATGTATTTAAGCTTATACTTATGAGTAAAACAAAAACAAGTCTAGTCTGAAAAATTATTATTATCAGATAAAGTTTTTCTCCTGAACTGGAACCAACTAATTTAAATTTAAAACAATTATCAAACACTTACAAATTTTTTTGGGAAATTTACTAATCATATAACCCATATATGGTTTAAGTGGTTGATTGAGATATAACTAAATATATTTAAATAAAAAATACTTTTAAATACTTTGAAAAATAATAAAGAATTAAACTACATGGTGAAATAAGACAGCTATAGTTTTCAAAAGTATTGCCACCCAGCATACCAAAAATCTAATTATTAAAGTAGAGCCGTTATAAATGAAGCTTTCTATGTCTTACGGTACTAAACTTTGTAGTTATTTGCGCTAAATTCATCGAGATGCATTAAATTTTAGTGTAGCAAAGTATAGTATTTACAACCTCTAAGTGATAGAAAACTGTGCAGTTGATAAACATTTTGTGCTTTTTCAAATTTCAAAGGTACACCATGTTTACATGAGTTACAATTGCGTAAATAAGGTTTATTGTGAAAGTCAGGTGCGTTTTCATACTTAAACTAACAAGTTTAAAAACAGTAACTTTGATTGTTGTTTCATTTATTTTTAGGTAGATAAAGAATAAAAAAATATATTTAGCATTAAAATTCTCATAAAAAATTAGCAAAGTTGTCAATTCATAACGGCATTATATTTGTATTAATTAATTTAGTTTTTTAATTTTTGTAGTAAAAACTTTTCAACTCTACAATAAGTCGCAGACCAGAATTTATGTATGACGGACGTAGTTATGTGTAACTTATACTATCACATCACAGTAGATCACAATGATGAAACTGTAACATCACAGTAGATAGCAATGATACAACTATCACATCACAGTGGATTAAATTGATACAACTGTTACATCACAGTAGATTGCAATAATACAACCACCACATCACAGTAGATCTCAATGATACAACTATCACATCACAGTAGACAACTATCATACAACCTTTTTTTTAATTTAAATCAACCTTTTACGCAACAATATAAAAAAATAGCATTGATTAGAGCTTTAACAAATTATATACAATATTTAAAATAAAGTTTACAGTGAGTTCAGCCAAGTACGTAAATATAATGTAACAGTTTAGTTATTCTTTGATTAATCCTGGCTTTAAATATAATATAAAAATGTTTACGCACTTGATTAAAAGACTTAGTACTTTTTAGAGTTGTCGTACGTTTACATAAATGTTTTTCCTAAAAGTTTTGAAAATTTAAAAGTAACTGTCGGAAAGCCATCACTTTAAGTAGTATTTTCCAGTAATTGTTATTTACATGTTTGTATTGTTGCGATCTACTGTGGTGTTTAAGTTGTATAGTTGCGGTCTACTGTAATGTTATAGTTGTATCATTGCGATATACTGTGATGTGATGGTTGTAAAATTGTGGTCTTCTGTGATGTGATAGTTGTATCATTGCAATCTACTTTGATGTGATAGTTGTAATGTTGCGGTCTACTGTGATCTAATAGTTGTATTATTGTGATCTACTGTGATGTGATAGTCGTACCATTGCGATCTACTGTGGTGTGATAGTTGTAATGTTGTGGTCTACTGTGATGTGATAGTTGTGTTGTTGCTAGCTACTGTTATGTGATAGATGTATCATTGTAATCTACTGTGATGTGATAGTTGTATTGTTGCGATCTACTGTAATGTGATAGTTGTTTTTTTGCGATCTAATGTGATGTGATAGGTGTATCATTGCGATCTACTGAGATGTGATAGTTGTATTGTTGAGATCTACTGTGATAAGATAGTTTTATATTTGAGATTTACTGTGGTGTGATACTTGTATTATTGCTGAAATTTATAATTAATAATATATCTATTCAGCGTTATATATATGATAAAATAGAAATTTATAAGAATAAATTGGTGACTGATAATAAAAAACAAAAAGAGTTGTTTCCTTGTTATTTTAATTAATTTTTTTTTTTAATGTTTGTTCAGCTAATTACTTTCTGTGTTAAAACTTTTTTAGTTTCCTACCTTTGGTTGATTTGTATAAGTGACGTTATTATTTATCCACCTTTAGTAAGCCTAACAGTACTCCCATAAGTACTGTTAGGCCAACTATCTCGCCTTGTACTAGGCGAGATAGTTGGCCTTTTATTAGGCCTCTGCAAAATTTTGCAAGTTTTTAGTTTTTATTGTACAGCAAGTTTGTTATATGATCGACCCCTCGTGTTTTAGTGACCGTGTGCAATTTTGTCTTCTTGCAATTTTGAACTGTTTCCCTATAAATCATACTCATAGTTTTAAATAAATATTTTCATAAGTTTTTTAGTCGTAAAGACGATTAAAATTTTGCTGTTTCAATAACTATAAACGCAAAAAAATCTTTAGATTCAAGTAAAAATCTAAAAATACGACAACGTAAGTAAGTTACAAAAGAGTTGTTGCTATTGCTGCCTTGAACTAAGCAGATTAGATCATTCAGCAATTTAGTTGCTGCTACCGAATCGACTCAATTAAATATGTCTTTAAAAACCATAAATATATTAAGAGCTTTTTTATCAAGAGCAATCTCTGCTAATCATTTCTCAAGTTTTTTAATACGATTTATATTTAGATATTAAAATTGTTAAGCTGTAAATCCACAGAACTTTTTTGATCTTCCTTTTAAACTTATACTGTTTTCAAGGCTGAGGTTAAAATAAATAGTAAATTCCATGATAAGCTTTCAATTCAAAATTTAATATGCTTACTATTCTTTCCATCAAGAGTTTTTTTACAAAAGATACTTCATAATTAATGAACAAGTCTTAAGTAGTTCTACAAAGGCATTTTTCTTTTCTGGTCTGGTTTATCTTTTGAAAAAAAAGTTTTTATTTTACTTCCGGTATATCATTTGCACTATACGAAACTATAATGAAGAATTTTTTTATCAATGAATTCTTTCTTTTTTTTAGCTACAAATTAAATGTGAAACATGGAATTTAAGCTACGTAGTCCTAAATAAAAAAGTTCAAAGTAATTTGTTTAAATGTTTAAAAACTTAAGTTAATTACTCAAGTAAGCTAATTAAATTAAATTTTGATTAATTATTGTTTATGTTACTTTTTGATTAGGAACCAAAAATTTATTTTTTAAATTTGATAAATTTTGTATGTACATTCTTATATGGAAAGTGACTTTTGTTGTAAGTTTTATCTTAATAACTGAAAATAATAAAGCTATACAAAAAGTTTATAACTTTGAAATGAAAAAATAAGTTAAAGTAATTAAAATTTTAATATTATATGAGTTCTTATAGCTTTAGTCTGAGCTATATTCAATGAAGAAAAAGTAATCCACTAGACTGTTATCAGCAGTACAATAATGCAGTAATAAATTTTAATATAGATAGTTTATACACTTTCACACATCAAAAAAGTTTATTCAAAATACTATCATCCTTCATCAGTTAAATCTAGGTTAAATTTCTCAAAATTTAAATAATATCTAAAAACAGGTTAAAAAAATTAATAGAACTTTCAAAAGAAGAAATAATAATTGTTTTTGATCAAAATTCTTTCACATCTAAAAGTTTTCACAATATCACACACTGAGGAATGTCAGGTATTGATTTTATCAATATTTAAATTTACTGAAAACTTAACAAATGCATTAAAAATTTGCAATATCTCCTCAAAGCTAGCTTTGAAACTTAAAATGATGCTTTTTTACGTTTCTACTTTTTGAAGTACTTCAATAAAAAAATATTTTTAAACTATGCCTTGGTAAAACAAAACGAGCTAAAACATTACACATGATTACATTGGATTTAAACTTATTTAAAGGTCACTATAAAATTCATTGTTTTATTTCGCTCTTAAAAAATGTAAGGTATGGATTAAGTTTTGTTGATCATAGAAACAAAAGCCATTGCATTACTAACTTCTAAAATGACTTCATTGTAACTATTTGATCCTACTTTGATAAAACTAACAAAATTTTAAACATCTTATAACTGATACCATAAGCTTGGTGAATGAAAAATATACAACTATACACTTGTTTAAACGAACTGCTGTATGTTTATTTAAAATTAGATTATAATTAACACTAAATATCATTCAAAAAGTTAACCGATTTCAAACACATTTTTGTAGCTTTTTATGTTGAAATACATTTTAAAATACTAAAGTATATGTATTAAGAAAATACAACACCAGAAATAAACTTACTCAATTATTTTTGTTACATACTTGAAACTGCCGCAAAAATGAGATAAATATTGTTCGTGGTTGACATGTACTAGCGCGTGGATTAATTCAAAACAAAACTTCAGCCAAGGATATTCATACAATTGTGACAGATTATTATCATAGAAAACGTTTGTATTGACAACAGAAAAAAAAGAGCTTATTTTAAAGACATTGTAGCATGTTTTTTAAGTTTTTTAATACAGAGACTAATAAGTTCCTTTGTGAAATCTAATAAACAATATTAAAAGAGTGTATGAAAATCTTAGTATTATAATCGTTTCTTAAACAAAACAGGTATTGAAATACAGTTTTATTTTGTTGCTAAAACAAAGTTGTTGTAGTAAACACGATAAAATGAAGTTTTATTCAATAAAAACACTGTATGTTTGTTACCTTTTTTTAAATATAAAATAACTTTACTTTATAGTGTTATGAAATACTTGTAACATTATTTTTTTTTTAATATAAAATATTTTAAATATAAGAGAGCAACATACATTCAATATTACATTAAAGTGTTACTATTCTTTTTTTTTGAATTTTTTTATTTGAAACATTTATTCGATTTTATACATTAAAAATTTGTTATAGCTCACTGTTTGGATGATAAAATTATAATGATGTCACAGAAACTTTCTGTTCACACTTTTTCTAAAAAAACTTCTTATGCGTCATCAATCAAACTACATGGTTGTACATAATATAAATTTAAGTTTGGCCTGTATTGTGTTGGTACATTGTTATTACGTATTAAGGAACATTATACAAAACAACTTTTTTTTTGTATATACAAACGGGTCATGAAATTTTATGCACATTTTTGTACATCTGCAACAATAAGTCACGAGTTTAACGGTATTTAATTAAACTCTTAGTTTAACTACTGTAAAATATATTTTTTAATTAATAGTTTTGAGGTTTAGTCAGCAATCTAATGTTAGGCAGCATTAATTTTGGTAGCATAAGTTGAAAGAAAATTATTAAACTTTACAACGCTGTTTGAACATTTATTTATGTTTATATTTGTTTTTGTACTGTACATAATGATGTACATATGATATGATAACATACATACGATTTTTAACTGTAAATAAAAACGTTAACTATAAAACAAATAAGGAAGAAATTTTATTTTAGTAAGTATTTAATAATTATTTGTCAAATATTTAATTTTATCAACAAGAACTAAACAGTGAACCAAAATTCTAGCTTAGTTTAAATAAACATATAAATATGAGTGGTTTCTGTTATTTTTAAATTAATAGTGTAGATAGTAGGATCAGCATTCATTTTTATTACTTTTAAAATTTAATAAAGATACTTAGAACAAAAATTTTTATGTAAATGAACAATTGTAAAATTGTTTAGATAGATTTTATGTTTTTTATTCACTTTTTATTATTCTAAACGGGATTATTTGTGCTTTAAAAGGATAAACCTTACACATGTATAAAATAGAAATTTGTTGTAATAACAGAATATATTTTGTTGTAAATTTTTGAAAATGCAGGAAAATCATTGACTATTAGTTTAATTCAAAGCAGCGTTTGTTATCAAAAGAAAAATTTTATTCCTCTTTTAATTTTGTTAAAACAGTTATTTAAAAAAAAAAGCGAATTTTTTGCTTTTTACAACATAAAAGTTAGAAATATAACTAAAAAAATATCAAATTTGCTTTTGAAATCTTAACTAACTAATAAATTCATTTAATATCTACAATTTTTAGTTTTTGAAAAGAGTAATTAAAACTTGTTCAGTACAACTTTTATACACATAGTTAAGATACTATAAAAAGTACTTTTAAAAAACTATTTTTATAATATTGGAATGCTCAAAATTTTATGGTTGGCCAAAGTTTAGAAAATAATAATATTACGCAGGCCGCAAAACATTTTCTAGATAATTTAATCTTGACAATTCTCGCAAAATTGTTTCATAATGGACTAAAACACGAAAGAAAATGTTTGTTAAAATTAATTTAACAACAAATAAGTACTGCTAGAAATTATTTGTAAAATATAATAGTAATAGCAGTTTTATAATTTCAATTATTAAAATTATAAACGGTCTGTTTTTCAAATATAATTTTTTATTATTTTAGTTTTAAAGTCAGTTATTTTGCTAAAACTCAAACTAAACTAAAATAACGTTTAAAATTGATTACTTCTAAATAAGTAAAATAACAAAGGAACTTAAAACTAGTAGTTTCAAAAACAAAAGTAAAAAACAAAAAATTAAACTGTTAAAACTGAGTAATGTTAAGTTTAAATAATGTTAAACCAAAAGGAAGTTATGGTTAAATAAACTATATAGAAAATGCTAAGTTTAAAATTTTCAAAGGAAAATTGAAAAAAATAAATTCTTTTACTTTCGGAATAATTGAAAAAAGTGATGTTTCCAGCATAAAGCAGCGTTACTAAACTGTAATTATGAAACTTTCTCACCACAACTTGTGTTATAAATTGAGTTTGTTGAAAAATGCGTTCTACGTGAAATTTGTGAAAAAATCTGGTTACAAGGCGAACTGGCGACGCGCGTGCTTTTGGGTAGGGCTGCTGATAAATCAAATATTTTAAATATTAAGAGGTGTTTGTGCAAACTTTTGTGGTAATTTTAAAATTTTGTATCAAATGAAAGTTTATCACTCTTGATGAAATTCATAATGGACAGTATATTTATGTTGCTATTAATTAAAATAACTTAGATAACTCAATGCGTTACATTAATAGCCCGAAATTTTTTTACGATATTTCAAAAGATGTGTCCTACAACTAAACATATTTGATTTTTTCTTTATATTTTTTTATTTAAATAATTCATAGTGCTTTGTTTAAGTTATCAATTTAAACTGGATTGCAAAATGATTTAAGTCTTTTAAGCAAGTTGAAAGTTTTTTACAAGTTTTAGTTACAAAACTTCAATACAAAAGTTTTAATTCACAGAACAATCTAGTGAAAGAAATTTACTCAACTTTTTTTCAAAAACCCATTTAAAGTTACAACTTTTCTTGAGTATGTTCGCCTGTCAGCACTTAAGCTTATTTAAAAAAGTTTCAATACTGAAAATTTCAAATCGTGCTGATATCCAACTACGTTTCAAAAAGAGAGAACAAAAAAGTAAAAAGAAACAGTAATTATATCGAAACGACGAAGTTAGTATATAAATTCTATTTGTAATTTATATGACATTTGCGCATTGTTAGTGGTCAGCGGTATGTAAGATGAAGGTTTTGCTCACTGAAACTTTCCATAACATGACAAACTTAAGCCAATGGATTGTTTTCTTTTTTTTTATTTTAATGAAGTTCAAAGTCAAAAGAGCTTTACACTTCAAGTTAAGTAGCAGCTTTAGTAGAAATGTAGAATAATATATGTATGTTGTGTGCTTTTATGTTGTGATTAAAGGTAGCTTTTCATTACAATGTGGTCTACATTTGATAAAAGTTTCTTTGTAATTTATCTGGCTATGTTTGATTTATATTTTGTTGTTTGACTTTTTTTTAAATAATATATAAAACGACCAGGTGTTTTAAGTTTTACTGTGTTATAAAAGTTTTGTTTTGTACAACAGTTTTGTAGAAACTATAGTTAAAGGCATTGTCATTGCATCAGTTTTTTATAAAACTATATTATATAAATTATTTTCAAAATTTTATGTTTTTATAGTTTTATACAATTTATGTTTATAAATTAATTTAAAAAAAAGTTTAACAATAACAAAAAAAACATAAAAAAGAACAAAAATTAGAAATTGAAACTCAAAAATTCCTGTTTTTTAAACAGCTAAACCTCAACTAAAAAAATCAGTTGCAGACAGAAAAAATTTTGGAAACAAAAATCCATTTAAAAAAAAAAGTTGAAAGTCGGGAGACTTTTTTAATTTGTACATGTCAGGAGCAAACACAAATGTGTAAATGACTTAATGACAGATGATGTATGCCATATGGCATCCAGTAATGGAAGAAATATTTTGTTACAATATTACCGTCATAATTATTACTTTTGAAAAATACTTCAAATTGTCATTATACGTGCAAATGTAGGAATTAGTTTAGTCTTTATCATTTTTTCAGCTGTTAATTAACGTAAAAAACAGCAGTATTTCTATTAACACCTTACAGAAACTAAAAATAGAGTTTTGTCTATCTTACTACCTTATGTCTATCAAGACTAATTCAAACTATTATAAGAATATTACAAGCAATGTTACTATTTTAAATAGTTCAGTAAACATTTTGAAATTAATTGTAGAAGTGTACTTCAAAACTCAACTTTTTTAAATCATTAAATTGTGCAATATATAGCTAGAGTTTAACGCTTTTGATTTATTTTTATACATAATACATACTTAAGATTTTGGAAAATATTAAAAAATAAACTTAAATCAGTTAAGTTTAGTAAGCTGCTCATGGTAGGTAGATAAAATAGTATTAAGCATACATATATTGTTTTGTGATAGCGTACAATACTAATTTAAGTTGCTATGTTTACTATAAATTATTAGTGTTAAAGTTTTGTATGCTTATCTGAAATCAGTGTATTTTACAATTGTATTTGCAAACTAAAAGTAACAAAGTAACTTTTATTATTTAACTGTCTATAGTTATTATTTAAGAACTTTACTAAATTTTTATACTTGTTGTAAAACAATACTTAATTTTTTTACTTTGTCTACGGCAAATTTAGTGTATTATTTTTTATGATGAAAATAGAGAAATACGATAATAAAAAACTAACTTAAATTTGATGAAAGTTTATAAACTTTTGTATACTTACTAATACTGTTTTATTATTTTACATTGTTTTCTGTACTTTACAAACCTAAAGTAATTTATTATTTATTATTTGAATTCCGAACTTCTAAAAGCTTTTAAGAGAGCATTTTTTAATCAGCTTTGAATAAATTATCAGCTTCTTAACGTTAATTCAGTTTATTTGGTGCGCAATAATTTTCACTCACAAAGAAGTGCGAGTCAAGTTCAAAACTGTTAGTATGACGTCAGAATTGTGGAATTCGACAAATGAAGATGTGCTAAATAAAAACTCAATTATAAGTCACTCTATTTTTATAGTTCAGTGTCTGCTCGGAGTTTTGCTTAACACTGGAATATTAGTTGTATTTTTTGTCATGAAACAGGTTAAAAATTAACTATTAGTTTTATACTAGTAAGGAAAGTTATTTTTTTGTCTAAAACTTTTTAATTTCATAATTTTTTTTTACAGTTATTAAAACATTTAATTAAACTTTTAGTGCTTGTTTGAAAAAAATATACTGATTTTTTTTTAATAAAAGTTTTCTATAACTGTTAGTACCTTGTTGCTATAAACAATTATCTTATTTTATTTTAGAAAAGTAGAATTTGTTCGTTTTCGATTTACATAACTTCTTAAATACAAAGTATTGCATGTTTTAGTCAAATTACAAATTTATATTTATTTTCTTTTAAATAATCTATCATAATTAGCCCATCCTCTTAACGGCATTCTGGAAACAAGTAGATAGTGGTCTTTTTTTGTCACGAATTTTTATATAAGTTATTATCTGAAAAGTTGACTATTAAAGAAACTTTTATTTGTTTGTAATTAGTAAAAAAAATTATTACACAACTTGTAGAAAAAACGCTATTTAAAAAATTTGAAATATTGCAAACTACAAAAAAACTTTAACTAAAAAAACAATAAAACTACATAGATATTTACAAAATTAACTTTATAGGAAAGGGCAACCTAATCATTAATGATTATTTTGAAAAACGAACTGAAGCCAAGTAACAATAAACTTAAACCTGTTGACTTGTTTTATTGGATAATGAATATTTTATAGAAACTTCGATTTTTCTAATGAAAATATAAATTATATTTTCAGTTACCAATTTTGTTTTAAGCTGGTATAATACAAATTTTGTAGGATTTATTTAAAAAAAATAAGTTAGTTGTAGTATAAAATCATTATCTTTTGACGAAAAAATTATAATTTTTTAATAATAGGTCCTAATAACTCAGTTTATCTTATAAAAAAAAACAAATATAATTTATACACGCGATGTAATATATGAGGCACATAAAAATACTTTTGAATCATTTGTGATTAAAAGTTTAGAATATGATGTCTAAGATAGTTCTATATTTCATTGTCTATTAAACATTAATTAATAGTTTAGTTATCTTTTAAATATGATTACTTTATTTTGTAGTGCTTATTTATTTTAAAATAACCTAAGTGCTTTAATTATTAGTAAAATGGAAATTTTTTATTTCATACTATAAAATTTAGATGTTTTTGTTTGTTAAAGAAGAATTTTTTTGTAATTTAAGTTAATTTCAATGATGAAAACTTTAGCTCAACTTAATGAGCAGTAGCTTCTATTATTCATCTAAGAAATTGATTAACTGTTTTTAGGTTCGAGGATCGGTGTACGCATCATACATGATTCAAATTGCAATCACTGACGTATTAGTTTGTATCACGTGGTTATTGTTTTCTTCACTTAATATTTATCACATAAACCAGTTCAGCTACAAAAACCAGATATTAAACGGTTCGTTTGAATTGTTAGTACAGAAAAAAATCGGAAATAAAGTTTCAAATAAAAACATTAACCTATAATTTTTTAGTTTTTGGAGAATTAAACTTAGATTATTATAAACAAGTTTATATCTAAAAAGCTTTTTAAAACTTTACTTAGAAATAACTCAAACATATATAAATTTGATTTTTATATGTACTGTCAGATTTAGATTTGAAATATAAAAATAACTTTAAAATTATTCCCTTACCAAAATTAAGTTCCGAGTTTTCTATTCACAAGTTCAAAACTTATTTTTAGATAATTGATTGTATGTATTATTCTTGCTGTTAACACAATTTTTTAATGAAACAAATTATACTGTGCAGTTTTTATCTTAAAAAAATTACTATTAACTTTTATGTCTCTTGCAAAAAAAATTAGAAGTGTTTGATTTTTACTTTAAACGATTTTCGTAAAATGATTCTTATATGTAATAGTTTTTTATTGTATAATTTTTATTTAATATTCAGACTTAAATAGTCTACATATTTTTAACTTTCTTTATACACAAACTTTAATTGTTGTTTAAATACTTATTTTTTTTTTGTATTAGGTTTTATTAATAACTTTATTCCCGTTAGTTGCATAATTACAGCATATGTGTTTTGATTCACACATTTTTAATACAAATTTCATCAAAAAACCAACCATAAACAAAGTTACTTCCATGCCTTTGTTTTCTATCACATTTAGGCTACCAGTTGATAATTTAAAACTAAAACTAAAAAATCGTATTCAGATCGGTATTTGTGTATGTGTAAAGTTCAGATAATCTATAATAATTTCAAAATTTATAACAGTTTTACCTTTCAAGTTTGTTAAACATAAAAATTAATAACAATTATTTTGGATTGTTAGAATAAAAATATAAACAGAATTTTTTATTGGTTTAGAATTTTTTTATTTTTAAACCTATTAAACTGTTTCGTACTTATTTTTTATAGTTGTTACTCAGTGCTTTTTATTTTATTAATTAAAATATCATTATGTATAGTGATTATTAATATAGAAAATATTGCTAACTTTGTTACAAGAGTAGTAATATTTTACTTTATATTTCATATTGTTATTAGTTATTTTGAAACCTTTTTCAAAATAACTAATAACAATAAATTATTTGAATACTTCGTTATTTCTTCGTTTATAAAATTCTTAAATATTTTAAATAATTCGTACTTTTAAGAAAATATGCGTTTGGTCAACTTGAAAACTTTTAAAAAACATTTGAAATTGATAAATAATTTTTTGAATAGAAATCTTAATTATCTTTTTTCTATATAATATTTAAACAATTCTAACCTAAATGTTAAAAAGTAGAATAACTGTTACAAGTGAAATTTAAACAAAATTCAAATTGATTTGCCACATTTCAATGACAAAAAAAAATCAATTTTTATTGTGTTTAATTGGTCTTAATTCAAATTAATGCTAATTGACATTGTTTAAACATGACAAAAAACATCGATTGTTTAAGTAGGCGAAATTCCATGTTGTTTTAAAATATATTTCACCAAGGGTTAAATTAATATTAAAAAAGCAAGCAAATTAGTGTGTTTTTAGTCGTAATAAAGGAATGTTTAAACAGCATTGTTAAGTAGCTTTCCTTTAAAGCAAAAACTTCGTGAGCTTTTAGCTCTATTTAGTGATTTAGTCATATTACATAATCAATACTCAGTTGTTTATGTGTGTAGTATGCTACTACCGTCAAAATTTTCTTCGAATTTATTTACTAAAAACATACAAGGTAACATACGTAAGCCTAGAATTTGTTATAATTCTTTTGAAGTAAACCGGAAAATGTTGTATAATTATCATGTTTTCCCTAAGAAAGCATGTTTTGTTGGCTTGAGCTGTTATAATTTTAACTATGATTTTCTTTTTATATTTAATAATTTTATATTTTGTATTAGATTTGTTTAAGCAATTAGACAATGTTTTTTTTTATACTACATCATTAATAAATTTTGTAACGTAAAAAAAAATTATAAAAAATTCTGTATTTATTACATTCAGTTTAAAAAATTTAGTTAAGTATTCACTTACTCAAAACTTGACTTGTTTGAAATAACACAATTACAAAATTACAATAAACTAAGTTAAAAAAAACTTAACAAGTTTTAAACTTTTATGTGAAACCAAAACTTTAAAACTTTAAAACATGTCTGGTATTTATATTTAATAAATTCAAAAAACTTTTCGATTTTTAGTTAGAAACTAAGTTTTTTTTTAATTTAAATATGCAGACCAATCAGGACAACAAAGGAAAATTTTTAATGAAACATACGAAAAATTAAAATTGAGAAGTACAAATTTTTCAAATAGTGTATATACGTTTGGTAATGATATTTGATTAGCTCATGCAAAATTTACGATTTAAAAATCCAAAAAACTTTATTTTTAATTTTTCTAACTAGACTAAAATAAGAAAAGAAGAAGTATAAATTATCAAATTATATTGAAAAGTTTATATAGTGGGCTAAACACTTAAGTTTAAATTTTAGAATATAATAGAAAAAAACAATAACACATTACTTACGTTCTAAAATCTTAACTTTAATTTCAAAAAAAAAAAAAATGTATCTAATGAACAAACAAAACTTTTTTCAATAACCACTTACTACAGAAGGAGGCGACCAAATTGATTCAAGTTTTGATATGAAGTTGATAAATTATGTGGTGACGGTATACAGCTTTCATTTTTATATAAATATATTTCTACTGGCTGCAATGAGTGTAGAAAGATTTGTTGCTGTTTGGAAGTCGATTAGATGTCAAAGATATCAGTTTAACGTTAGTTTGAATACTTCTATAGACTAACAGTAAAAATGAAGAAAAAAAACGGTTATTATTATTTTTATTACGAAAAAAATCGTTTTGTTTAACTTTTTATTTTGTTTTGTAAATGTTTTAAAAAATTACTTAGAAAATGATATAGTTTCCTTAGACAAATAGTTTTTAAAGAAAAAAAGTTTATGTTATAAGCATATTTTGTTATTATTGTTTTTTTCTTAAACATATTTTTGCTCGACTAAATCAAAATTTCCTATATGTAATTTTGTGTTTTTTATTAACTATTTTTTTCAAGTTGTTTACTACTACTACCAAAAAAACACAATTAAAAAGAAATAAACATTTTCAAACGTTTTGATAAACATTTGATAAAATGGTTTTAAAAAAAAATCTTTTGAAAGATCTATATTGAAAACTTATAGAAGTAAATTTGTATAAATAACCCATTATTTTTAAATTTAGGCACACAAATTGAAAGAAGCATTTTAATAAGACAGCTTAAACTGCGATTTACGGATTATTAAAATAAAAATTGCGTGCTAAGAAAAATAAATTGTGTAAAACAACAAATACTAAAATCTTTGAACTTATTTAGTTTTTCTAAGTTTTAATTATCTCATTTACATATTTGAAGTTATGTTTTAGTATCTGTTTTAACCGAGTGCTTTTTGATGATTTAGTTAAGACAAAAACCATTTTAATTTTTATACTGTTATTATAAAGGATTACTATTGAATATTTAAAGTAAAATATAGATTTTCAAAAATATTATTTTATTATACGTAAGACTAATATAACATTAGTTTTTATTTATTAGAATTGTTTTTTTTACAGAAAAAGTTAACATACATTATAAGTGGATTTATGTGGATAATTGCTTTTATTTGTGTTTTGCCGAGCATCATTGACGGAAAACTTGGTTTTGGTGATCAACAACAAATTGGTACTAAAAATGATAAACTGTTAGAAAGTTTAAATACTTTTTAATATTCACTTACCATTATGCAAAAACATTTTTTATTATGATTTCCAAGCTTAGATACAAAAGTATGTAGTCTTTAAATAATTCACTTACAAAGCTTTTTTTTCAGTTTCAACGAACATACTGGAAACGAAGGACCGGAATGGAAATATTGGAATGATTGCCATTTCCTTTTCAAAGAAGCAATTGATTGGAAAATAAAGTATAAATTCGATATCATTAATATAGAAAGCGTTCCAGGATATAACATATCTGCTTTTAACTGCACAAATTTCATGTGCAATATCGCTTATTCATATTATAATGTCAAAACAGTTTATTCTTGCGAAGAGTTAAAAAACGACATTAGTGAATATGATAGTTAGTTTTAGTTAAACTAATTCTTGTTGGTATTTAGACGCTCTTCCTCTAAAATGATTAAAGCCATGAATTTTTAAAGCCACTAAACTTATTTATAACTTGAAAGAAATTGATATATATACTCAATTTAATATATATATTAGCTATCAATATTAACTTTAAACTATAGAAATTGTTAAATAACTATTATAAAATTATTAACAAACTAAATCATCTTCCACAGAGCCCACTTGGAGTGCTTTTAAATAAATTATTGAGAAAGTTCGAGTTTAAAATAACAACGTTTAATAAAAGAAATCATTGTTTTTATATTATCAGCTGTAGCTTCGAAATGAATTGCACTTTGCTAAACATTAAAACAAAAGTTTTACAAAAGAACAAAAAACACTATGACGTACTTATGAATTATTGTAGTGTAAAAATATTCAGTGCAAAAATTATTCTTCCATCTAAAGACTAAACAATCAACTAAAATTCACAAAACTACAAACAAGTGAATATTACATTAAATATTTTAAAAGTTATTTAATAAAAGAACTAACAGTTTTGTGTATGCGTTGAAAAAAGAGGGTTGCTTAAATAAGAGAAGTGAATTCATATCGTTTTGTTGTCATATGAAAAAGCTCCTCTTAATATTCAATAAATTTTAAAATATTTAAAGTAATAGTCACATATTTGTAGTTTTGTGAGTTTTAGTTGTTTGTTTAGATGGAAGATTATTTTTTGCACTGAATTTTTTTAATCTACAACACTTCATATTTACGTCATAGATAAATAAATAAATATATATATATATAAAATAAGGTTATTATTCAAACTTGAACACCTTCTACTGAGCCCACTTGAAGGGTTTTTAAATAATTTATTGAAATGTACGATTTTAAAAATACTGTAATATATGTTTCATAAAAACAAAAAAGATTGTCTTTAATCTTCAGTCAGTTCAAATTTAAAATAAAAAGCACTTAGGTAAACAAAGATGCAATGTTTACAAAAAAAAACAAAAAAAATATGACGTAAGAATTGAACATTGTACATTACAAGTATTCAGTACAAAAATAGTATGTTAAAAAAGGAAGGTTGTTTAAATAAGAAGAGTGAATTCATATCGTCTTGTCGACATATGAAAAAGCTCCTCATAAAATACAACACATTTTGAAGTATTTTATAGTCAATTAACTGTTGTTTTCGTTAATTTTAGTTGTTTGATTATTTAGATGGGAAATCAATTTTTGTACTGAATATTTGTAATGTACAATGTTCAATTTTTACGTCATATTGTTTTTGTTTTTTTGTAAACTTTTGCATCTTTGTTTACCAAAGTGCTTTTTGTTTTAAATTTGAACTGGCTGAAGATTAAAGACAATCTTTTTGTCTCTTTATGTAACATATGTTCCAGTTTTTTTTAAATCGTACATTTTATAAAATTATATATATATATATATTACTTGTTTTTTGAAGTCCTTTAATGATGAGAGGGGCTGTCCACTTTTCGTAGGTGCCAATTATAGATCTATGATACACAAAATAAACTTTTGCTTGGGACAGCTGTTTCTGCGTTTAATACGCGTCTTCAGCCAAGTTTTATTCAATGAAAAGCAAACTTGTGTTTACAGCAATAAAATCATTCAAAATTATGTATTATGTGATAATAGAATAGTTAGTTGATTTTAGAAAAAAATATTAACAGAGTTTTTAGATAAATTGTTTACGATATTGTATGCTGCCAGTTTGTAATTCGTTTCTTTTGTTTAAAGACTCAAATTTTCTAACTTTTAAAATTTCGATTTTTTCCGCAATGCACATTTTACATCCGTTTTTTAAAATATATTTATTTTTCGTAGTTGTTAATATTTCCCACTGAATTTTAAAATTATCTTCATTATTTTTTAGTTTCCGAATGTAATGCGATAAAGTTGCAATTCGGAAAAAATCGAAATTTAAAAAAATAGAAAATCTGAGTCTCTAAACAAAAGAAACGAATTACAAACAACTGGCTGCATACAATATCGTAAACAATTTATCTAAAAACTCTGTTAATAATTTTGTCTAAAATCGACTTACTATTTTATTATTACATAATACATAATTTTTTATGATTTTATTGCTGTACTTACAAGTTTGCTTTTCATTAAATAAAACTTGGCTGAAGACGCGTATTAATCGCAGAAACAGCTGTCCAAAGCAAAAATTTATTTTGTGTATTTTATTTCTATATATATGTATGTCTAGATACGTTGTAAATAGTATACTCAGTACAAAACAAACACTGTTTTTTTTTTCTCAAAGTTATGGTGCTTATGCACTAGTATCATAAATTGGTATTTATTCATAATAAATTTCATTTGCAATATCGTTTATTAATATTATATTGTTAAAACAGTTTAGTCTTATAAATTAGTATTTATCGGTAGAAACTAGTACATATATATATTTATGAGTGATGTTATGTAACAAAACAAGTCATGTTTAAAAATACACTATACATTTTGAAAACTATGCCATAGATTCTAAGTTCAAATAATTGGTTTGAAGGTTAGATATCAAAAAATCTGAAAAAATTAATATGAAGTTAATAATAAATTAATAAAAACTTCATAAAATTTGTTCGTATCTCTTGTTTGGGTTTGTTTATTGTTTAATATTAAGTTAAGTTCAAGCTTTTGTAAATAAAATGATGTTTTTTATTCTTTTTTGTTATAATATTTGTTTATTTTTTTACAGTATTAAAAACACAGCTAAATTTAGCTTTAGAACCTAAAAATCAGTAAAAATATTTTTTTTCAGTTTCAATTATTATCAAAAAGTTATTACATATACATGTTAATCACAGGGTTTTCTAAAACTCAGAACAGTTATTAAAACAATTTTAACATTTAATGAAATTTTCATTAAAACAACAGAAGACGAGGTTCCAGATATCAGAGAAAATGAATATGAAGGGTTGTTGTACTACTATGGGGAATGGATAAAGAGTAATGGAACTAAACAAATTGAAAGTAGCTACACTTGTGCCCCAAACTACGAACACAAAACAAAAATATATAAGATTGCAGTCGACGTGGTCATTGGATTTTTTCTTCCCTACATCGCCATTGCAATCAGCTATTCAGGGATCGCCCACATGATCAACAAGAGAGCCAGGAGTCGAATGAACACCGACAGGAGCTTGTTTAACTCCAACGTTTCTACAATGAAGCACAGCGATACGAAAGAAACCACGTTGAGCCCCATTGTCAAGTTCAACAAGTCTTCGGTACCAAAACTGAAGCTGAGTCCGGTGAACAGGATGGTGGACCGGAAGAGGAGACCGGTGAGCAACGCGTCAGCGAGTTCAACTGAGAGCTTCTTCACAGATCAGACCTGTTTTCAAGTCAGTCCGGGAATAAAAATGACTCCGCCTAATTTCACCTGCCCAAGTAGAAGCAAGGAAGTCGTAACAAAAACTGAAGAAAAAAATTCCGACAGAACTAAAAATAAAAGTACGTCTTTAGTTTTGAATATCGAAGCTTAATACAAGTTTAGCCTTTTGTAATTTGAATATTTTTATGTTATGATAAAATATTTCAAATAACAGTTTAACAGTTGCATAGTGCTTAAGATAGCCACTGTTGAGTTTAGTTTTTGAAACAGACATTATTAATAATTTATAAAATGAGAAAGTTAAGAATATTTATTTTTCTATCATTTTTGATATAATAAAACAAATGTTTATATACTGCTTTGGTCTATTACCTGGTTTCGGTGTGCGTTAGCTGACCTTGTCAAATAAATTTTGATATAAACAATAATATTTTTGACAAGTTTGTATTTTGTTTTTAACATTAAGTTAACTAGTAAAGCAATATATTCTAGTTTTTGTTAAATGTATATATAAGCAATAAATTACCTATTTTAATATTTCTAACTTGTAAAATTATTTGTTTAATTATCTCTTAACATAACGTATGACTTAAAGCATTTCAAAAATAAAATAGGTTTCTTTTAAACTTAATTAAGTGAAGTAGCAAAAAAAATGTATTAAACTAGAGAATGATAAAAGTAACATTATTAAGCTTTTATTGACAACGCTAACAGTACAATACAACAATTTATATACTTGTTGAAAATATTTTTTTTACAGATGGGTATTTAAGTGTTAAAACCGCAGCTTACAAAAATGCTGAAAAACACATCAAGATTGCAAAAACAGTGACTGCCTACGTGATTGTCTTCTCAATATGCTGGTTGCCACAAAAAATATTCATGGTTGTTTACATTATGCAGGTTTGTAATGTTAAAACATATTATAAAATCATCACATTTTAAATCCTAACTACTTTGACCTCCGATTATAAGTTTAAAAGGCAGTCTAAAAAAGAATTCTCTGATTAATTATTAGACTACTCTAATTACTTGACGAATAACTTTAATAGATGGTAACATTTATTTCATTTTTAGCGGTTTTAAAATCTGATTTTTCATTTAATTTTTTTATTAAATATAAATTTAATAACACTCTATTAACACGTTACATATATTTTAAGTATATTGATCTTTATGGATTATTTTGAATAGCTTATTATACAGTACACTGTCCTCGTTTAAGCTAAAAGCACACACTTTTAAATTATATTATTTGAAGCTAATTATTATTATTTTAAGTATTTTATAAGTTAAAATATATTTAGATAATAATTATTTAGTAGCTAGAATAAATTTAATCGCATATTATAAGCAATAACTATTTTTCTGAAATATTTCGAATACAAAATAAAAGAGCTAAAACTTATTTGGAATATTTTATGTTGTTTTATGGTTAATTAAACTTTTAATACATATATAGGAAGAAATATGTTATTATCTACATATATTAAATTCTGTTTATCTTGAAAATATTTAGTTTTATTTTCCTTCAAAACTTTTTATTACATGAAAAAAAAAGTTTTTTACGAAACTTATTTTCTTTAACTAGTAATCTTTTCTTTATACTTTTTACATTAGTTTTAATTGAAATAAACAATTACAGTTTAGTTTAAAATGTTAGTAAGTATATAATATCATGAAGTTTTAAACTACTTTGTAGGAAATTTGAAAACACATTTTTTATAATAATTATTTTTGTTTACGTGTGCGTTTAGAATTAAAAATAAAAATGGAAACAAGTAAAGATGTATTAAATAGTCTTAATATTACAATTAATTTTGTTTAGTCTGTAGTTTAGAAAAAAAAATAATTTAACATATAACAATAAAAGTATTTATATTAAATAATAGCAAAACGATTTTAGTTAGTAATTTATATTTATGGAAAAACAGTAAAACATTAAAAACGTGCTATGTAACAAAAAAGCTAATTAGTTTTAAAAATGTTAAAATGTTATATTATCAAGTTATTGTGTAACAACTTGAAAAATAGTAACTGATTTAATGTAAGTGGCTGTTTAACAAATAGATAACGCATATAAACCAAGTTTAAAGTTTGAAAGTGACTTAAGCGAAAATTTAGTAAATTAAAAAATAGTTTTCAATAGAAGCATTAACTATATTACAACAAATTTATATATTGTTAATTTGGAACTGAAATGTAAAATATGTTTTTTAAAACATTTTTTGTAGGCAACACAAAAATTAGATAGGACTAGAGGAACTTAAAATAAATAATTTATTTTTAATTAAAGAAAATTAAAAATTTAGAAAGTCAAAATAGTTAAGCTTTACGGAAAACTATTAAGTTTTATTAAAACTTAGTTGATTTTTTTTTAATAATAGTTTAACTTTATATTTTACTTAATTACTTAAATAAAATTGAGACGTATAAACACTTTTGTACTTGAAAAAAAAAAAATTATTCATAATGTCTAGTTTTCAATTATTTTTTGTACAATATTAATAAAAGGTTTTATATGATACATTTTAATAACTTTTATTTAAATCTAAATAAACTTTGTAGGGCTTGGAAGAAAAGGACCTAAACTACTGCCATGCCATTATAACAACAGTCCGAGTTATAAGTTTTTTCAGCGTTTTACTGAACCCTATTGTGTACGTCACAACACAGAGAGACATTAACAAGTATATAAGAAAGCACGTTGTTTCAAAATTGTACAAATTCTTCCGATTTCCTAATTTTACAATGAGAAACAGTAAATACACTGCTAATACAAAGTTTGTAAATGAAGCGAACGATAAAAGCCCAAAAATCGATACCACAGTTGTCAGTCCTCTATTGATGTCGGAACGGATGAATAAAACTGCCGCTGAAACGAACCAATTAGAAAGCTTGTCGCCGATAAACGAAGAAAGTGATACATGACTTCTTTTAAATTTATTGAACTTTATCGTTTCATATCTTTCCCACTTGTATTTATCACTGACTTTTCCATTAAGATTAGAACAACGTGTATGCAAACTTTTAATAAAGTTTTAATAAAACCTTATGTTGAACTAATAATTATTATGTGATATTTTTAAAATCATAAACAATATAAAAGATATACTATACTACTAATTTTTTTTATTGATTTTTTTTTGACAAAATTCATCTGTTTTAAACCCTTTTTTTTTTTCTAAGATACAAATTTTTTGACATAAACAATCAAAAATTGCTTTGACAGTCTGTATATGTTTTATTTGAAAATCTGTTAGTTAGGTTTAATATGTAAAAGTTAAGAAAAGCTTTAAATTTACAAACTTATTACTGAATAATATTTCTAACAACACTCTTTGTACTATCAGTAAAATTTACTTCTACTTTTTATTTTCATTTAATTACATTCTAAAAAACAAAATTTCCATAGTTTTTTTTTATATCTAGTTCAGTGTTCTTCAACTTTTTCAAAAGCTGTACACAGTAAATAACTAAATAATAAATTCATGTAAATACAAACATTGTTATTTGTGAATAAACTTTTACTTTAAAAGTGTTTAAATATATAAATAACGTTTTACTAGTACTAAAACATTTGCTTTTGAGTACAGTAAAATAAGTGACGAAACCATCCGTTTATGACATTGCTGTCAGATTCAGTGTAAAGTTATAGTATACCTTCACTTAATCATTTAACTAGGAGCAATAACTAGTGGCAATTATTATATTTAAAATGTGTTTACAAACAGTTGATTTAGTACTAATGTACTTAAGCCTGCTTATTCAGACTTAAATATTGGTTTATCTTGACTATGTTTGTCTAATGAGTCCTAATGAGAACTAAATTCATAGAATGTTGCATGGATTGTGGCATGAATGTCCAGTACAGTCTAGTGCTTTTTGTATAAGTAAAACACCTTAGCTTCGTTGAAAATAACTAAAATTTCGTTACTAGATATTACCCCGTCAATATTAACCCACTTTTTTATATTATATTTTTTAATTGGAAACATATAAGTTTAGTGGTTAGAAAATCGCAATAAAAACTCGATTTTTACAAACAAAAACTAATTCGTTAAGTATAAAGAAATATTATTTTTGCTTTAGATATTTTATTTTCAAATAAAGTCTAAAACATTTAAAACCATGTATTTAATAAATTTTTTTTAGGTTTTGTACATTAATTCCTTTGAAATTTAATTAAGAGACAACATGTTGCGCATGTTACATAAAAAATGATAATATTTATTAAAATATCTATTTTATATTACGAAAAACTCTTAACTAAAAAACTCTTATATTACTTCGTTAATCTTGAAAGCAAATAAATACATTTTTGCGTAAAGAATGGTATTCAAAAACCATTCTCAGACATTTTTTTCTAAACTAGATTGTATTGTAATAAAATTAACATTTCATTTTATAATTCTAAAGCGTGTGAATAAATATGAAATATTTTCTAACAATTAAAACATTTGATAAGCTTTCTCAAAACAATTTTCCCTGTTTCTCACGATAACATTGTTTATTTAAAGAAATCATTTTGCCTTGAACGCGTATATATCGGCGTTTTACTTTCAAATATGCGTTAACTACTTCTATTTGTACTCCAAGCCGTGTGTCGCAAAGTTGCGATAAAATAACGTTCGCATCAACAAATTGAGCTCAAGTCTATAAAGTATAATCTACAATGAAGAAAGTATACGTTGTCTAGTAAAGAGAAAATTACCCTTTGTCAAGGTTGTAAGTATTTTGCATGAATTGTATCATAATAGATTATTTGTTTATTAACTACTACATTTTTTTTTCTTAAGTTTTGATAACAACTATTTTATAATAAGCACTTATTCAAAAAGTGTTTTACTCATAACTTAAAAGTATGTTACTTTGAGTTTTTTAACTTTAGTACTGTAAGCTACTTGTAAGTAAAGCAGTCAGTTTAGTAAGTACTTGGAGACCACATATTTAAGACCATAAACATAACGAGTGCTATAAATATATCAATGTGGTAATAGTTTGTATGCAAAATGTATAAACTTATTAAATTAAGTTGAAAAAAATGTGTGAATATTGTAACGATTTACATTTTTTCTATCTGACAAGATCACAAAACAATATATACCTGACAATTAAGTAGGTGTGTGACTAACTTTTTTTTTAAATTTGTTTATTGACTTACGTAATTTGTTATCAAATATGTTACTCAGTTTATTTTGAGAATTGCACAAATTTTATATTTAGCTGGCAGTAATATATTAGTAAGTGTGTTTGATATACTAATAATAAAATAAATAAAACTATGTCTTTAGCAACAAAACTTCAATAATACAATTTTAAGGTGTTAACACCATCTACTCGAAATTAAAAAAAAGCACAACTTTAAGATCTTATTCACTATTGTCCTTAATCACTATGGTTTTACTAACTTAAATTTTTATTTAGAATTCAAGTAAAATTTAAAAAAAAGTTTATAGGTTAAAGAGTTATGAAAACTCTTTTGACTTTAAGTTTATGATAAAAGTCATATAAACATATTTAAATCTACAATTTACTAAATGTGGGTAACTTTGCATTTCTATTTCGGAATGAAAAATCTAAATGCTTTAGTTTGTATAGATAAATGGGGAACGGGTCACTTTTGCACGAGCGTCACTTTTGCACGAGCGTCACTTTTGCACGAGGGGACACTTTTGCACGAGGGTCACTTTTGCACGAAGGGTCACATTTGCACGAGGGGACACTTTTGCACGGCGACTCTTTTGCACGAGCGTCACTTTAGCACGAGGGGACACTTTTGCACGGCGTCACTTTTGCACGAGCGTCACTTTTGCACGAGGGGACACTTTTGCACGGCGACTTTTATGCACGGAGGGTCACTTTTGCACGGCGACATTTTTATTTTTAATTTTTTTTTTTCTTACTTAAATAATATTCGCTTTTAAACTTAAGTTGTTTTGAATACATAAAATGTGGTAGTTTTTTTTTATGAAAATTTAATGCAAAGACTTTGTTTGAAGTTTTACGTAGAACAATATAATAACGTACCACAGTTCATTAATTTATATTTTTTAGCTTATATTAAATAAACTAGATGAATACACATTTTTAATTTTAAATAAAAACAGTTTTGAATATATTAAATGAAAATAGTGTTAATTTTTTTACTTTTCAAACAGGAAAATAAACTTAATTTAGTAAGGCTAGTACATTTGAGTATTATTTTTTACTTGTTTTCTCTTAATGTTATAATTAGCATTATATAGTTGTTGAACAAATATTTTAAATTTATTGTAATTTTAAACAATAGTTAAATTAAAAACAAAGATTTAGTTAGTTTTTGAAGATTAAAGGTATTTAAGATTTTACTTGTTGTTTATTTTTATTTTTTAATTTAGCGTGAGAATAAAAAAAGCAATAAAATAGCGCATTTTTCATGGTTTAAACTTAGATTATTTCATAACAATAATGTTGCATGATCATGATAAGCCAATGAGAGAGTAACATTTGGAAGTTTAAACTTATGTTCATCAAAAATATCAAGAGATGCTTACACCAGCATTCCATGATCATGAAATAAACCGATGAGAGCCTAACGTTAATGTCCTTGGAGCGTTAGGTTTCTATTTTTGTCAATGCATTTAATTACTTGATGTTGATCGTTCTACATCAAATCGTAAATCAATATAAGTTTGTGGTTAAAATTTTGCTTTTTATTTGACCTATAAACTTTATATCAAATAATGATTTTATATTTGTTATAATAAATAAACTATATGTGTTATTTTATCTTTTATTTATGTGTCTTCCAGTTTAAGTGGTCTAGGTTTTGATGCCTAGGTTCATCATATAAACAATAAACTTGTAACCGTATAGTAAAATAAATAAAAAGGCATAGTTTTTTAGTTATATATTAAAATTCAAAATAAACTAGAACAACTTACTTACATTTAAAAAATATTTTATCCTGTTTCTATATAAATTAACTTTATTGTCCCTGGTATGAATCTTTTATAAATAATCTTATTTTATCTTTTCGTTAGTTTGTTTCTAACAGTAACTTTTACTGTTTAAAGTTTTAGGCCTTTCATTTTTTGTCTTTAGTATAGGTATATTATAACAATTTAGTTTTCAGTTTCTTTTTTATGTTACAGACTTGGTAGTAGCTAAAAAAACTTTTAATCGGCCTGCATGCAAAATTGATTTTCCGTGCGAAAAAGTCATCGAGCCAAAATGTCGCTGTGCAAAAATTTCATCGTAAAAATGTGACATTGTGCAACAATGCAGCCGTAAAAAATTGTCATCATCAAAAAATTTCGCCGTGCAAAAGTGTCTCCTCGTGCAAAAGTGACCCTCCGTGCAAAAGTGTCACCTCGTGCAAAAGTGACCCTCCGTGCAAAAGTGACGCCGTGCAAAAGTGTCCCCTCGTGCTAAAGTGACGCTCGTGCAAAAGAGTCACCGTGCAAAAGTGTCCCCTCGTGCAAAAGTGACCCTTCGTGCAAAAGTGTCCCTCGTGCATAAGTGTCCTCTCGTGCAAAAGTGACGCTCGTGCAAAAGTGACGCTCGTGCAAAAGTGACACCCACCCAGATAAATGTTAGCTCTTATAGTTATTTATACAAGAGTAGCAAGCATTAATATGACATGGTAGACTAACAAAACAATTCAGGCAATTATTGCATGTTTTGAATTTTTTTCAAAGAAAGAGGAAAGTAATGAAACTTAGTTTTAAGAACTATTATCTTAATTATATAAAAATGTTTGAAATCATTGAAGTAAATGACTTAAATGAGCTAAAAGAAGTACAAAAGTTTTAAAAATATTCAGTAATTACTCGATTTTTAAGCCTAAAAGTATGTTAAAGTTAGATACTATGCTACCTTAAGTATAAGTTATAAATTCTCAATCAGAATTACAAAAGTTGAAAACCATACACGATAAAGAACATTCATGTAGACAAAATTAATTGTTTAGCTACGTAATGTTTAAAAACAATTTTTACACTTTTTTTGTATTTCGTTATATATCTTGAGTCAAGCATAATAATTGTCCAATTGTGTTGATTTAAAATGACTCTATGATGTATAGAATTTTTAGAAGTAATATTTATGAATAAATTCTTTTTTTTTAATATTTTATTTTTACTATAAATCAAGAAATAAAGTTTGTTAAACTAAAGGTAAAATATATTGTAAATTCAACGAACAGTCCAATCATTGAAAATAAACACAACAAACTTGGTTTATAGTTTACCGTAGCGATTCATTTTAAGCGGGAACGAGTCTAAGTTGCACAAAGACAAAATTACACGAGGTTACTAAATTGCACGAGAAAATTAGTTTTATTTAGAAACTTGTTTATAGTTACAAAATATTTCTTTAGATTTAGTTCTATCATTTATGTTTAAAGTTGATAATAAATGTAATAATACATATTTAGTATTATGTAAATCTTATTTTACGACGTTTATTCGAAAATACCTATGCTTTAAATTATTATTTTTTAAATCTAAATAGCTATAACTTCATGATTCACTATATTAGATGGTAGCACTTTTATTCACAGATTTGAGAGCTTTTCAGAATTAGGTGATTTCTTATAATAATTCTTCAAAATATATTACTAATTTTATAATAAAAAAACATCGAATTAAATTATACACCGTTAGAATTCATTTAAATTTAAAAAATCGGCTGGATATGATGTTATTGTTTCAAAACATAAATACTTTACAAAAGATTAGCACTCAAAATACTATGGTAAAGTCGAAAAAAAATTTAAGAAAATAAAATGAAACAAGCTTATATAGTTTCGAATGCACAAAAGATTTTGTTTCGTTTTGTTTTATATTTTGGAAAGGATATAAGAACGTTTATTTGTAATTTAATATTAGTAATACTAGTTTAGTTTCACGTAACAAAGTTTAAAAGGGTTCAGTTGTGTTTATACAAAATTAAACAAATGTTGTTGTGATAACTTTTTTAATATAAATAAACGAACATGTCAAAGTAGAAAATATCGGAATTGTTAACTGTATTAGCTCTAAAATTCTTTTTAAGCGAAATTTTATAAAGTAATGTTTTCCACATTAACGCTTGGTTTTTCTTTAGAAAGTATTATCTAACAATTGGTTCTTTTTAAAACTATTTTCATTAGCTTACAAAACAGTGGTTAGTATATACTATTAAAGCGTAGTTTGTTTCAATTTTTTTAATGTATCTATTCCCAGCTGTTTCTCAACTTATTGCATTAATATGGAAGTTTTTAAATAAAACAAAAAAGCAACGTTGTACAAAAATAAGTAAGATTGTAACATCTTTAAGTTATTTTTAAAACAAAAACACTTATATTTCAAAAGTTGTGAATTTAAAATGCGCATTTACTCAATAAAAATTAAATTTGAAAAAAAGAAGATCATGTTATAAACTTTATAGATTTTAACTTAAAACTTTGAAGTTGTAAAAAGATTGTTTTTATATCTATATAAAGTAAACACAACAAAAAACGAACGTTTAAGATACTTTTTCTGACATAGTAACTAGACAGTTCATATTGATCTACATATAAAATAAACTTTTACACTAGTTAACCACATTTACCAACAAACTCTTTTTAGATAGTTGAGATTTATTCCTCTACTTACTTTAACATTCTGACTATCTGTAACAAAAACAATTATTGCTCAGTAGTCTAATCTTTGGAACAGTATAGCTTTTGTTAGTCTTTAAATACATTACATACTTATATAACCTTTTAGTTATGAGTTACAACATGTTATGCAGATAACAGTTGTGTAACTTTAACACTAAAAAATCAATTTATTGTTGTACTGAGGGTATTCCTTCTTAGCGGAATATTTTTTTCAAATTTTCATAAAATGCTTTTAGCTTTGTGTTAATCTACAAAAACTAGGTTCAATTAAATATGCATATTTTAGATCGCCAAATAAGTAAATTGAAAAAATAACCGCTTCAGTTGAAAAAAAAACTTTTTTTGTTGAAGTTATTACAAAGATTCAAACAAAATAAATATTTTTATAGTTTTAAAATTATATGAGTTCTAGTTGTTTTTGTATGAGCTATATTCAATACAGAAAAAAAATCAAACTTGGCTGTTATCAGTAGTAAAATTATTTTCTAATATAATATGAAATAAATAGTTATCATGTGAACCTCTCATGTTAAATTCCTCAAAATTTAGATAATATTTAAAATTAAGCTAAAAAAAATTAATAAAACTTTATTAAACACAAAGAGTAATTTTATTTTTTGATAAAAAATAATTTTTTACATCAATAAATTTTCACGATATCACACACTGAGAAATGTCAGGTATTGATTTTATGAATATTTAAATTTACTGAAATTTTAATTAATGCGTAAAGAATTTTCAATAACTCCTCAAAGATAGCTTTAAAACTTAGAATGATACTTTTTTACGTTACTACTCTTTAAATTACTTTTGATAAAACATATTTTAAACTATGCTTTGGTTAAACATACTGAGCTAAAGCATTATACATGTTCTATGATTACAACTTATTTAAAGGATTCTATAAAAGTCATTGTTTTATGTTTGCTTTTAATAAATTTAAGATTTGAATTAAGTTTTGTTGACCATGGAAATAAAAGCCATTGCATTATTTACGTCTTAAGTGACTACATCGAAATTAATTGATACTACTTGATCAAATTACCAAAATTTTTAAACGTCTTAAAACTGATACAATAAGCTTTGGTGAATAAAAAATGTTATTTAAACGTTTGTTTTAAACAAACTGTTGTATGTTTATTTAAAGTTAAATTGTAATTTACACTTTTAACCAATCAAAAAATTTACTAGTTAAACATTTTTTTTAAGCTTGTTGGGTTCAAGTACATTAAAAAAAACTAAAATATATATTTAGAAAATACAACACCAGAATTAAATTTGCTCAAATATTTTAGATACATACTTGTAACTGCCGCAAAAATGAGATAAGTATTGTTCGTGGTTGAGATGTACTAGCGCGTGGATTAATCTAAAACAAAACTTCAGCCAAGGATATTTATACAATTGTGACATATTATTATCATAGAAAATGTTTGTATTGACAACAGAAAAAAAAAAAAATTTAAGTCATGGTAGCATGTTTTTATGTGTTTTTAATACAGAGACAACAAAGTTCTTTTGTGAAATCTAATAAACGATATTAAAAAGTGTATGAAAATCTTAGTATTATAAGCGTTTAAAACAGTTTTACAGCAGAAATAGTTATTTTTATTTTGTTGCTGAAAAAAAAGTTGTTACAGTAAACAAGATAAAATTAGGTTTAATACAAATAAAAACGTGTATGTTTGTTACCTTTTTTAACTATAAAATAGATTTAGGTTATATTGTTATAAAATATTTGTAACAATATTTTTTATTAGAAGTAAGTTATATTGAATATAATAGAATTAAATACATTCAATACTACGTTAAAGTGTTACTGTTCTTTTTTATTGAATTTTATTATTTTAATCAATTTTTCGATTTTATACATTAAAATATGTTATAGTTCACCGTTTTGAATTATATGACCTCACACAAGTTTTCTGTTCACAATTTTTTTAATTAAAATTTTAATGCGTCAACGATCAGACTGTATGGTTGTATACAATAAAAATTTTAATTAACTTTTGGTTGATATTGTGTTGGTACATTTTTATTACGTACTAAGGAACATTATACAAAATAAATTATAATTTTTTGTGTATATACAAACGAGTTATGAAAGTTTATGCACATTTTTGTATTTGTGCATCAATAAGTCACGAGTTTTACGGTATTAAATGAAATGCTTAGTTTAAATAGCTGTAAAACATATATTTTAATTAATAGTTTTGAGGTTTAGTCAGCAACCTAATGTTAGGCAGCATTAATTTCGGTAGCATAAGTTGAAAGAACATCATTAAACTTTACAACGATGTTTGAACATCTATTTATGTTTTTATTTGATTTGTGTACTGTACATGATAACGTACATATGATAACGTACATACGATTTTTTACTATAAATAAAAGCGATAACTATAAAACAAAAAATGAAGAAATTTTGTTTTAGTAAGTATTTAATTATTATTTATTAACTATTTAGTTTTATCACTGATAATAAACAGTGAACCAAAATTCTGGCTTAGTTTTAATATAACATATAAATATAAGTGGTTTCTGTTATTTTTAAATTAATAGTGTAGATAGTAGGATCAGAATTCATTTTTATTACTCTTAAAATTTAATAGAAATACTTAAATCAAAATTTTTTATGTAAATGAACAATTGTAAAGTTGTTTTAGATGGTTTTATGTTTTTTATTCATATTTTATTATTATTATAAAAGGGATTATTTGTGCTTTAAAAGGATAAACCTTACACATGTATAAAATATAAGTTTATTGTAATAACGGAATATATTTTGTTGTAAATTTTTGAAAATGCAGGAAAATTACTGATTATTAGTTATATTTTATATTTATTATATTTTAAAGCAGCGTTTGTTATCAAAAGAAAAACCGTATATGTGTTTTAAATCTGATTTAAAAAGTATTCAAAAATCAAAAACACAGGCCGCAAAATACTTCCTAAATAATTTCATCTTGATAAAAACATAATGAACTAAAACACAAAAGAAAATGTTTATAAAAATAATAACAACAAATAAGTATTACTAGAAAATATTTAATGAAATAAAATAGTAATAGTAGTTTTATAATTTTTATTATTAAATTTATAAACGGTCTGTTTTTCAATTATACCTTTTTATATTTTAGTTTCAAAGTCAGTTATATTGCTAAAATTTAAACTAAAATAACGTTTGAAAATAATTACTTCTAAATAAATAAAATAATATTAAAACAAAAGAACTTAAAACTAGTGGTTTCGAAAACAAAAGTGAAAAGCAAAAAACTAACTATTAAAACTGATTAATGTTAAGTTTAAAAAAATTTAGAGCAAAAGGAAGGTTGTGGTTAAATAAAATTTTTAGAAAATACTTAGATAAAAATGTTCAAAGGAAAATCGTAAAAAAATAGATAAATGCTTTTACTTTTGGAATAATTGAAAAAGTGATGTTTCCAGCGTTAAGCAGCGTTACTAAACTGTAATTATGAAATTTTCTAAACGCAACTTGTGCTATAAATTGAAATTGTTGAAAAATGCGTTGTACGTGAAATTTGTGAAAAAATCTGGTTACAAGGCGAACTGGCGACGCGCGTGCTTTTGGGTAGGGCTGCTGATAAATCAAAAATTTTAAATATTAAGAGGTGTTTTTACAAAACTTTTGTGCTAAATTGGATAATTTTGTATTAAAAGAAAGATAATCACTCTTTAGTAAATTTATAATGGACAATATAATTTTGTTGCTATTGATTAAAAGTACTTAGATAACTCAAGGCGTTGCATTAATACCCTATTAACATTTTACAATATTTCAAAAGATGTGTCGTACAACTAATCAAATTTGATTTTTTAAATATTTTTTATGTAAATAACTCATAATGCTTTGTTTAAACTATCAATATAATTTGTTTTGTAAAATGGTTTATGTTTTTCATTCAAGTTGGAAGTTTTGTTCTAGTTTTAGTAACTAAACTTCTAGAAACTTTTATACAAATTTTCTAGTTCACACAACAATCTAAAAAAAAAAATTATTCAACTTTCCTTTCAAAAAACAATTCAAAGTTATAACTTTTCTAAATTTTATTCGCCTGTCAGCATTTAAGCTTACTTACCAAAGTTTCAATGCTGAAAATTTCAAACTGTGCTGATATCCAACTACGCTTCCGAAAAGAGAGAACGCAAAAATAAAAAGAAACACGTGAATATCGAAACAAAGAAGTTTGTATATAAATTCGATTTGTAATTTATACGATTTTCGCGCATTGTTAGTGGTCAGCGGTATGTAAGATGAAGGTTTTGCTCACTGAAACTTTCTATAGCATGACAAACTTAAACCAATGGATTAATTTTTCTTATTTTAATGAAGTTCAAAGTCAAAAGAGCTTTACACTTCATGTTAAGTAGCAGCTTTAGTAGAAATGTAGAATAATATATGTATGTTGTGTGCATTTATGTTGGGACTAAAGGCAGCTTTTCATTCAGTATGGTCTACACTTGATAGAAATTTCTTTGTAAGGTATCCAGTTATACTTAATATATAATTTTCTGTTAGATTTTTATTATATAAAACCACAAGGTGATTTAAGTCTTACTGTAATACATTTTTTTTGTAAAACAGTTTTATTAGAATTACAATTAAAGGCATTGTCATCGTATCTGTTTTTTTATAAAACTACATTATATAAAACAATTTTTAATTTTTATGTTTTAGAGTTTTATGCTAGGTTTAAATATAATTTAAATAAAAAAAGTCTATAAAGATCAAGAAAACATATGAAAAAAAAAATTTAAAATGAAGCACAAAAATTCTTGTTTTTCAAATAACTAAATCTCAACTAAAAAATTCAAATAAAGACAGAAAAGTCTTTAGGAAATAAAAAGATTTTTTTTTCAATTTTCTAAAAAGTTTTTAAAAGTTTAGAGACTTTTTAATTCAGACATGTCATGAGCAAAATGTGTAAATGACTTAATGGCAAATGATGTATGCCATATGGCATTCAGTAATGGAAGAAATATTTTGTTACAATATTACCGTTATAATTATTACTTTTGAAAAATAACTTCGAATTGTCATTATACGTACAAATGTAGGAATTCGTTTAGTTCTTTATCTTTTTTTAGCTCTTAATTAGAGTAAAAAACAGTAGTATTTCTATTATCAACTTACAGAAACTAAAAATATATTTTTTTCTATCTTACGTCTACCAAAACTAGTCTAATTAAAAATGGAAATATTCTTAGCAATGTTATTATTTAAATTAGTCTAGAAAAAATTTTGAAATGGATTTCTTTGTAAATGATTAATGTGTACCTCAAACTAAACTTGTTTAAATCATTAAATTGTGCAATATATCGCTAGAGTTTAACACTAAAAAATATTTTTATATGTAACATATACATAAGAGTTTAGAAATTATTAAAAAATAAACCTAAATCAGTTGAATTTTGTTAGCTGCTCATGATATGTAAATTAAAAAAGTGGCAAGTATTCAGAAATGTAAAGTTTTGTTTAGTGATAGTTTACAATACTGATTTAAGTTGTAATGTTTTCTATGTTTTATTATTGTTAAAGTTTTGTATGCTTATTTGATGTCAGTGTATTTTACAATTGTATTTGCAAATTAAAAGTAACAAAGTTTATACACAATAGCTTTGAATAATTATTTTTTGAGAATTTTACTAAATGTTTGCACTTGGTATAAAACTTGTTTTTTTTTAAATAGATAAAATCAATACTATTTAAACTAACTTAAATTTGATACCATTATCTAAACTTTTATATACTCACTAATAGTTTCTATTATATTACATTGTTTTGTGTACTTTAAAATCCTAAAATAGTTTATTATCTATTATTCAAGTTCTGAACTTCTAAAAGCTTTTAGGAGAGCTTTTTTTAACCAGTTTTAAATAAATTATCAGCTTCTCAACGTTAATTCAGTTTATCTCAATAATTTTCACTAACAAAGAAGTGTGAGTCAAGTTCAAAACTGTTAGTATGACGTCAAAATTGTGGAATTCGACAAATGAAGATGTGCTAATTAAAAATACAATTATAAGTCACTCTATTTTTATAGTTCAGTGTCTGCTCGGAGTTTTGCTCAACACTGGAATATTAGTTGTATTCTTTGTCATGAAACAGGTTAAAATTTAACTATTAGTTTTAAACTACTAAGGAAAGTCACTAGTTTTTGTCTAAAACTATTTCATTTTTTTGATTAAAAAAAAAAAGTTTTCAAAACGTTTATTCAAACTTTTAATGTTTGATTGAAACAAACATACTTTTTTTTTTCTTTAGTAAAAGTGTTCTATGACTTTATGTACCAAGTTACTTTTTACAATTATCTTATTTGTTTTAAGAAAAAAAAATTAAACTTTGTTCGTTTTCGATTTACATAATTTCTTAAATACAAAGTATTGCATGTTTTAGTCAAAGTACAAACTTACATTTATTTTCATTTAAATAATCTATCTTAATTAGCCTTCCCTGTTAATGCCATTCTGAAAACAATTATTGGTCTATTTTTGTCACGGATTTTTATAAAAACTATTATGTAAAACTTACTTTTAAAGAAACTTTGAACTTTTGTAAATAAAAAATATAACAAATTGTTCCACAACTTGTAGAAAAAATGCTAATCATAAAATTAATAATTGCGAACTATAAAAACAAGTTTGAAATAAAGAGAAATAAAACTACATAGATGTTTATATAAAACTAACTTTATATGAAAGGGCAACTGTATCATTAGTGATTGTTTTAAAAAGCAAACTGAAACCAAGTAACAATAAACTTAAACTCGCCTGTTGACTTGTTTTATTGGATAATTAATATTTTATAGAAACTTCGATTTTCCTAATGAAGTTATAAATTTTATTTTCAGTTACCAAATTTATTTTAAACTAGTATAAGACAAAAACTTTATAAGGATTATTTTGTAAAATTAAGTTAATTGTAGTATAAATCATTATCTTTTGAAGGATATATTATAAATTTTCTAATAATAGATCATAATAACTTAGTTCATCTTTAAAAAATTAACTATAAGTTATACACGCGATACAAAATATATGGCATATAAAAATACCTTTTAATCATTAGTGGTTTAAAGCTTACAATATGATGTCTAAGATAGTTTTAATTTCAGTTTTATCAAACACCAATTTATAGTTAAATTAGCTTTTATATATGATTATTTTACTTTTAGTGCTTAGTTAATTAAATAAATCTAAGTCAATTAATTACTAGTAAGGTATAAGTTTTTAATTTTAAATAATAAAATTTAGAATGTTTTTGTTTAATAAAGAGGAAATTTTTGTAATATAAATAAATTTCAATGTCGAATATTTTAGCTTAACTGAATGAGCAGTAGTTTCTATTATTTTTCGAAGAAATTGATTAACTGTTTTTAGGTTCGAGGATCAGTGTACGCATCTTACATGATTCAAATTGCAATCACTGACGTATTAGTTTGTATCACGTGGTTATTGTTTTCTTCACTTAATATTTATCTCATAAACCAATTCAGCTACAAAAACCAGATATTAAACGGTTCGTTTGAATAGTTAGTACAAAAAAAAAAAACGTAAATATAGTTTCAAATTAAAAAAAAATTATAACTTTTTACTGTAAAGAGAATTAAGTTTTAAACTCAAGTTTTTTATATTATTATAAACAAGTTATTATCTAAACGATTTTTCAATACTGTTATTTAATGATTACTTAGAAGTGATAAATTTAACTTTTAGTAATCTTAATAGATTTAGAGTTTAACATATATATAACTTTACAATTAATTTCTAATTAAAATTAAGTTCTCAGTTTTCTACTAACAAGATCAAGATTTATTTCAAATAGTTGAATTCAACAACTGTTTTTGTGGTTTAAACAATTTTTTCAATAAAGCAAATTATACTTTACACACTTTATCTTAAAAACAACTATTATCAACTTTTATATTTTTATGCGATATAATCAGGATTATTTGGTTTTTACTTTAAACGATTGTCGTAATTTTTTTTTTGGGTATGAGGTTTTATTATCAATTTTTTATTCCCGTTAGTTGCATAATTACAACATATGTGCTTCGATTCACACATTTTAAATACAAATTTCATCAAAAACTAACCATAAACAAGATTACTTGCATGCCACTGTTTTTCACATTTTTCACACCAGTTGATAATCTAAAACTAAAACTAAAAAATCGTATTCAGATCGATATTTTTGTACGTGTAAAGGTCAGGTAACCTAGAATAATTTCAGAAACTACAATAGTTTTAGTTTTTAAATTTGATAAATGTAAAAAAAAAGTTAACTATTACTTTAGATAATTAAAATAAGAATATATACAAAAACTATTATTGGTTTAGACATTTTATAGTTATTATAAACCTAAAAACAGTTTCGTACTTATTTTGTATAGTTGATAACAAGTGCTTTTTATTTTATTAATAAAAGAATAAGTGTGTAGAATGTTTATAAAAAGATTATAATCTTTTCTTTAAATGTTACTAGTTTTGCTACAAGAGTAGTAGCATTTTACTTTTTGTTTTATATTGTATTTAGGTTAAATCTTTTTTAAATAAATTAATTTCTAAACTTTTCATTTTTTTTGTTCATAAAACCTTTAATAAGTTAAATTATTCGTACTTTCAAGAAAATATGCGTTTGATCAACTTAAAAACTGTGAAAAAACATTTGAACTTGCTAAATAAGTTTTTGAATAAAAATCTAAAGTTTTTTTTTTTCTATATAACATAAAGCATTTTTAACCTAGATATGAGTCCTTTTGTTAATGTGACGTAAATCCCACGATATTTGCTGGGTCAGCATTAAAAATTTTAATTTTTTATATATTAATTAGTTTTTAATATGTTTGGGTAAAGTGGGTTAAGGTTAAGGGAATAAATATTAAAAAACTTTTTTTAAATGTTATTTGATGATTCATCAAATAATAGGGGAAACAACTTTGCTTTAAAATCCATCCCCCTAAATAATCAAAAATATCAAAAGTAGACTAACTGTTACAAATAAAATTTAAAGGAAGTTTAAACTTATTTAACATAGTTTAATGACAGAACAAATTTATTTTATGTTTTGTAAAATTTGTCTTATTTTAAATTAATACTGATTGACAGTGTTTTAACATGACAAAAAAATCGATTGTTTAAGTAGGCGAAACCCAATGTTGTTTTAAAATATATTTCACCAAGGGTTAAACTAATATTAAAAACGCAAATTAGTGTGTTTTTAGTTGTAATAAAAGGTTGTTTAAACAGCATTGTTAAGTAGCTTTCCTTTTAAGCAAAAACTTCGTGATCATTGGATTTATTTATTGATTTTGTCATATTACATAATCAATACTCAGTTGTTTATGTATGAAGCAGGCTACCACTGTCAAAATTTTCTACTAATTTTTTTACTAAAATTATGCAAGGTAACATACTAAGCCTAAAATTTGTTATAAATCTCTTGAAGAAAACCGGAAAATGTTGCACAATTATCATGTTTTTTTCTTACGAAAGCATGTTTTATTGGTTGGAGCTATTGTAATTTTAATTATCAAAGTTTTTTTTTGTTTAATTTTTACATTTCTTATAAGATATTTTTAGGCATTGATTAATATTTAAGCTTTTCAAAAATTAAAACTAAACTATTATTATATTTGTTTTAATTGTTTAGCAATTAGACAATGTTTCTTTTACACTACACCATGTCTTTAACTTTAGTAATGTAGAAAAAATTAATAAAAAACTCTTTATTTATTACATTCACTTTGACAAATTTAGTGAAGCTTTTAAATACACAAAACTTTACCTGTTTGAAATATTACAATTACAAGATTATAATAAGCCAAGTTCAAAACACTTAACATGTTTTAAAACTTCTATGTAAAACCATAATTTTTAAAACTTTAAAACATGTCGGGTATTAATATTTCATAAATTCGAAAAAAAAACTTTCGATTTTTAGTTTGAAACTAAGCTTTTTTTTTTAATTTAAATCTGCAGACTAATCAAGAAAATTTTTAATGACACAAACGAAAAACTCAAATTGCAAAGTACAAATTTTTCAAATAGAGTGAATACATTTGACATTAATATTTGATTAGATCATACAAAATATTTGAGTTAAAATTTTCAAACAATTTTTTTTATTAAATTGTTTTAATAGACTAAAATAAGTAAAGAAAGAGAATAAATTATTCAATTAAGATTTGAAAATTTTACATAGTGGGCTAAAATGTTTAATTATAAATTTAAAAAAACAAGGAAAAAAAACACATTACTTATGTTGTAAATTATTAACTTTAATTTCAAGTAAAAAATGCTTGAAACAAATAAACAAACAAAACTTTCTTCAATAACTACATACTACAGAAGGAGGCGATCAAATTGATTCAAGTTTCGATATGAAACTAATAAATTCTGTGGTGACGGTATACAATTTCCATTTTTATATAAATATATTTTTACTGGCTGCAATGAGTGTAGAAAGATTTGTAGCTGTTTGGAAGTCAATTAGATGTCAAAGATATCAGTTTAACGTTAGTTTTTAATACTTTTAAAGGATAAGAGCATGTGAAAAAAATCAATTATTATTTTTTTACATCATTAAAAAATCGTTTTGTTTAACTTTTTATTTTTTGTGTAAATGTTTTGAAAAATTATTTAGAAAATAATACAGTTTCCTTAGACAAATAGTTTTTAAAGAAAACAAAACTTATGTTATAAACATTTTTTTATATTTCTTAAACATATTTTTGCTCGACTAAAACAAAAGTTTAAAGCTTCTTTTATAAAATTGTGTGTTTTATATTAATTATTTTTCTTTTGAAGTTATTTACTATAGTTATAAAAAAACAAAATTAAAAACAAATATACATTTTCAAACGTTTTTATAAACATTTGATAAAATAGTTTTTTTTTAAATTAGTTTTTCTTTCAAAAGATCCTTATTTAAAACTTTTAGAAGTTAATTTGTATAAATAACCCGTTATTTTTAAATTTAGGCACACAAATTAAAAGAAGCATTTTAATAAAACTGCTTAAACTACGTTTTACGGATTATGTTTTGAAATTAACATTGTGTTTTAGCAATAAAATGTTGTTTAAAACATCAAAAAATAAATTCTTTTATCTTATTAAGCTTTTTAAATTTTAATTATCATCGTTCGCATATTTATAATTATGTCATAGTATTTGTTTTAACCAAGTTTTTTTGCTCATTTAAAGTTAAAACAAAAAAAAAATTAAGTTGTTTACTGTTATTATAAAGGATTACTATTAAAAATCTAAAGTAAAGTAAAGATTTAAAAAAATATTGTTTTATTATACGTAAGACTAATATAACATTAGTATTTGTTAGTAATAATTTTTTTTTACAGAAAAAGTTAACATACATTATAAGCGGAATAATGTGGATAATTGCTTTTATTTGTATTTTGCCTAGCATCATTGACAGAAAACTTCGTTTTGGTGATCAACAAGAAATTGGTTCAAAGAATGATAAACTGTTAGAAAGTTTGAATCATTTTACTAATCATTATATAACAAAAATTTTTTTAATGATTTCCAAGCTTAGATACAAAAGTATTTAGTCTTTACATAATTCACTTATTAAACTTTTTTTTAGTTTCAGCGAACATACTAGAAACGAAGGACCAGAGTGGAAATATTGGAATGATTGCCATTTCCTTTTCAAAGAAGCAATTGATTGGAAAATTAAGTATAAACTCGATAGCATTAATATAGAAAGCGTTCCAGGATATAACATATCTGCTGTGAACTGCACAAATTTCATGTGCAATATCGCTTATTTATATTATAATTTCAAAACAGTTTATTCTTGCGAACAGTTAAAAGACGACAATATTGTATATGATAGTAAGTTTTAGTTAAACTAATTCTTGTTAGTATTTAGACGTTTTTCGTCACAAATGGTTAAAGCTATGATTTTTTATAGCCACTAAACTTATTTATAACTTGAAAGAAATTGATAAATATATATATACTCAATTTAATACATATATTAGATATCAATATTAATTTTTTTAGTACAAATTATTGAATAACTATTATAAAACTATTAATAAACTAAATCATCTTCCACAGAGCCCACTTGAAGGGTTTTCAAATAAACTATTGAGAAAGTTCGAGTTTAAAAATAACGGAACATATGTTTTATAAAAAATATAATTGTTTTTTATTGTTAGCTGTTGGTTCGAAATTAATTGCACTTTGGTAAACATTAATACAAAAGTTATACAAAACAACAAAAAACACTATGACGTAATTATGAATTATTGTAGAGTACAAATATTCAGTGCAAAAACTAATCTTTCATATAAAGACTATACAATCAACTAAAATTCACAAAACTACAAACAAGTGAATATTACATTAAATACTTTAAAAGCTATTGAGTTAAAGAACTAACGGCCGTTGTGTATGCGTTGAAAAAAATAGGATTACTTAAATAAAATAAATGAATTATGTCGCCATATTAAAAAACTCCTCTTAATATTCAATAAATTTTAAAATATATAGTAGTCACATATTTGTAGTTTTGTGAGTCTTAGTTGTTTGTTGAGATAGAAGATTAGTGTTTGCACTGAATGTTTTTAATCTACAAAACTTAATAATTACGTCATAGATAAATATTATATATATATAGATACGTTGTAAATAGTATACTAAGTACAAAACAAACACTGTTTTTTTATTATTAAAGTTATGATGCTTATGCACTAGTATCATGAATTGGTATTTATTCATAATAAATTTAATTTGCACTATCTCTTATTCATATAATATTTTTAAAACAGTTTAGTCTTATAAATTAGTATTTATCGGTAGAAACTAGTACATACACATGTTTATAAAAGATATTATGTAACAAAATAAATCATGTAAAAAAATACACTATGCATTTTGAAAACTATGACATATATTTTAAATTCAAACAATTAGTTTGAAAGTTAGATTTTTAAAAAGCTAAAAAAATTAATATGAAGTTAATAATAAACTGATAAAAACTCATAAAATCTGTTCTTATCTTTTGTTTGGGTTTGTTTATTGATTATTATTAAGACAAGTTTAAGCTTTTGTAAATAAAATGTTGTTTTTTGATGTTTTTTGTTATAATCTTTGTTAATTTTTTTTACAGTACTTAAATAACAGTTAAATTTAGCTATAGAAACTAAAAATCGGTATTTTTTTTTTAAGTTTCAATTATCATCAAATAATTATTACATATACATGTTAATCATAGGAATTTTTTAAAACTCAGTACAGTTGTTAAAACCGAATTTAACAATTAATAAAATTTTCATTAAAACAACAGAATACGAGGTACCAGATATCAGAGAACTAGAATATGAAGGGTTGTTGTACTACTATGGGGAATGGATTAAGAGTAATGGAACTAAACAAATTGAAAGTAGCTACACTTGTACCCCAAACTATGAACACAAAACAAAAATATATAAGATTGCAGTCGACGTGGTCATTGGATTTTTTCTTCCCTACATCGCCATTGCAATCAGCTATTCAGGGATCGCCTACATGATCAACAAGAGAGCCAGGAGTCGAATGAACACCGACAGGAGCTTGTTCAACTCCAACGTTTCCACAATGAAGCACAGCGATACGAAAGAAACCACGTTGAGCCCCATTGTCAAGTTCAACAAGTCTTCGGTGCCAAAACTGAAGTTGAGTCCGGTGAACAGGATGGTGGACCGGAAGAGGAGACCGGTGAGCAACGCATCAGCGAGTTCAACTGAGAGCTTCTTCACAGATCAGACCTGCGTTCAAGTCAGTCCGGGAATAAAAGTCACTCCGCCTAACTTCACCTGCCCAAGTAGAAGCAAGGGAGTCGTAACAAAAACTAAAGAAAATAAATCCGACAGAACTAAAAATAAAAGTATGTCTTTAGCTTTTAAAATCGAAGCTTAATACAAGTTTAGCCTTTTGTAATTTGAATATTTTTATCTCATGATAAAATATTTAAAATAACAGTTTAACAGTTGCATAGTGCTTAAGATAGCCACTGTTGAGTTTAGTTTTTGAAGCAGACATTATTAATAATTTATAAAATGAGAAAGTTAAGAATATTTATTTTTCTATCATTTTTGATATAATAAAACAAATGTTTATATACTGCTTTGGTCTATTACCTGGTTTCGGTGTGTGTTAGCTGACCTTGTCAAATAAATTTTGATATAAACAATAATATTTTTGACAAGTTTGTATTTTGTTTTTAACATTAAGTTAACTAGTAAAGCAATATATTCTAGTTTTTGTTAAATGTATATATAAGCAATAAATTACCTATTTTAATATTTCTAACTTGCAAAATTATTTGTTTAATTATCTCTTAACATAACGTATGACTTGAAGCATTTTAAAAATAAAATAATTTTCTTTTAAACTTAACTAAGTGAAGTAGCAAAAAAACGTATTAAATTAGAGAATGATAAAAGTAACATTATCTAGTTTTTATTGACAACGCTAACAGTACAATATAGCAACTTATATGCTTGTTGACAATTAACATCTTTTTTACAGTGGGATATTTAAGTGTTAAAACCGCAGCTTACAAAAATGCTGAAAAACACATCAAGATTGCAAAAACAGTGACTGCCTACGTGATTGTCTTCTCAATATGCTGGTTGCCACAAAAAATATTCATGGTTGTTTACATTATGCAGGTTTGTAATGTCAAAGCATATTATAAAAATCAGCTCGTTTTAAATTTTAACTATTTTGACCTTCGATTTTAAGTTTAAAAGGCAGTCTAACAAAGAAATCTCTGTTTAAAAATTAGACTACTCTAATAATTTGACGAATAAGTTATAAAAATAATAACATTTAATTCGTTTTTAGCGGTTTTTAAGTTTATTTTTTTTATCTAATACAAAAATTTAAGAACACTCTATCAACACGTTATATATACTTTAAGCCTATTTATCTTAATTGCTTCTTTTAAATAAATAGTTATACAGTACAATTTCCTTGTTAAGCTTAAAATTAAATGTTTTTTATTGAATTCTTTAAAAGCAAAATATAGCTATTAAAGTATTCTATTACTTCAAATATACTTAGCAGATATTTATTTAATAGATAAAATATAATTAACTAAACGTTATAAGAAGAAGCAATTTTTCTGATAATTATCGAATGTAAAATTAAAGAGTTGAAATTTTTTTATAATAATTTCTTTTGTTTTGGGTTAATTACATTTTTAATATACATATAAAACAAATTTTTATCATCTATGATTACTATGTTATATTTGTTTTTTTTTTAACTTAGTTTTGCTTTTTTTCAAAATTTTATATTCAAGAAAATAGTTTTCGTTTTTACAAAACTTAATTTCTGTAACTAGTAATTTTTTCTTCGTTTTTTTAATGCTTTTAAAATTAAAAGTACAAACTAAAACATATAAGTTGTATTTAATAATCTTATTATTCATATTAATTTTTTTTTTGATCATTACTTTAGTAAAGGAGTTATTTTTAAAAATAAAATCTTCAATTAATTTTTTCTAAATATTAGCAACTAGTTTCTAGTTAGCAACTTATATTGTTAAATAACACTTACACATAAAAACATGCTATACAACTATAAAACTAATTGATCTAAATATAGGTATAACGTTTTATTACCAGTTTATTGTTTAATGACTTGAAAAATAGTAACTTATTTAATGTTAGCGGCTGTTTAACAAATAGACAACGAATATAAATTATGTTTAAAGTTAAAAAGTGAGACAATATATCTGATTTAAGTCAAAGAGTTTTTAACTTAAAATTAACATATAATTTTCAATATAAACGTTTTTTAAGTTACAATAAGTTTATAAGTTGTTACTTTAGTACTGAAACATAAAAAATCTGTTTTAAAACATACTGCAACAAAAAAAAATGTAGGACTAGACTAGAGGTATTTTTAATAAATGTTTATTTTTAATTATAGAATACTACAGCTTAAAAAAAATTTAAATAGCTAAGCATTGCTAAAATCTATCAAGTTTTATTAAGACTAAGTTGTTTTTTTTTTGCTTATTTGTTTAATTATAAAATTTACATGATTACTTAAATAAACATGTGACGTGTAAAAACTTTTGTACTTGTGAAAAAGACTATCGTTATTCATACTGTCGAGTTTTCAAACGTTTTTTCTACATTATTAATAAAATATAATACATGATAAAAATTTAATAACTTTTAATTGAGTCTAAATACACATTGTAGGGCTTGGAAGAAAAGGACCTAAACTACTGCCATGCCATTATAACAACAGTCCGAATTATAAGTTTTTTCAGCGTTTTACTAAACCCTATTGTGTACGCCTCAACACAGAGAGACATTAACAAGTACATAAGAAAGCATGTCGTTTCAAAATTGTACAAGTGTTTCCGATTTCCTAATTTTAAAATGTGGTACAGTAAGAACACTGCTAATTCAAAGTTTGTAAATGATGCAAACGATAAAAGCCCGAAAATCGATACAACGGTTGTCAGTCCTCTTTTGATGTCAGAACGGATGAATAAAACTGCCGCTGAAACGAACCAATTAGAAAGCTTGTCGCCGATAAACGAAGAAAGTGATACATGACTTCTTTTTGATTAATCGAACTTTATCGTTTCATATCTTTCTGACTTGTATTTATCACTGCCTTTTTCATAAAGATTAGAGCAAAGTGTATGCAAACTTTAAAAAGTTTTAGTAAAGCCTTATGTTGAACTAATACTTATCTTGTGATAATTTTTTTTCCTAAAAAAATCTTTAAAAATTTATTAAGGTTTACTGCACTATTAATTTTTTTATATCGATTTATTTGTTTCTACAAATTTCATCTGTTTTAAATCTTTTTTATTTAAAGTTTTTAACTTTTTGACATAAACAACCAACATTTTTTTGACAGTCTGTATATACTTTATTTGAAAATCTCTTTGTAAGATTTATATGTATAAGCTTAGAAAAAACTTGAAATTTAAAAACTTACTACTGAAAAATATTTTTTAAGAACACTCTTGTACTATCAGTAAAATTTAGTCCGACTTTTAACATTCTATTAATTACATGATATAAATTGTTTAAACGTAGTTTTATTTTTCTGGCATCTAGTTCAGTGTTCTTCAACTTTTTCAGAAGCTGTACACAGTAAGTAACTAAATAATAAAATCATGTGAATACAAAACTACAAACAGTATAAACACTGTGATACTGTTACAGTTTCTTTCTTGAGTTTTGAAAGTAAATACTCATAATAAACATTAATTTAAAGTGTGTTTTTTATTTATAACTTAGGAATAAGTTACTTTAAGTTTTGTAAGCAACTTTAGTACTGTAAGCTACTCGTTAGTTAAGCAGTCAGTTTAGTAAGTACTTGGAGACCACATATAACATAACGAGAACTATAAATATATTACTGTGGTTATAGTTTGTATGCAAAATGTATAAACCTATTAAATTCAGTTGAAAAATAAATTTTTTAGTATTGTAAATATTTACATTTTTTCCATCTGATAAGATCACAAAACAGTATATACCTGACAATTAAGTAGGTGTGTGACTAACTTTTTTTTTAATTGGTTTATCGACTTACTCAATTTGTTACAAATTATGTTAATCAGTTTATCATGAGAATTGCATTATTTTTATATTTAGCCGAAAGTAATATATTACTAAGTGTGTTTGAAATATCAATTGTTAGATAAATAAAGTTATACCTTCAGCAACAAAACTTTAATAGTATAATCTTACAATGTTAACACCATCTACTCTTAATTTAAAACCACACAGCTTTAAGATCTTATTCACTATTGTACTTAAGCACTATGGTATAACTAACTTAGATTTTGATTTAGAGTTCAAGTAAAAATTTCAAAAAAAAGTTTTTCATTTTAAAAATAATGAAAATTATTTTGAATTTAAGTTTATGATAAAAGTCATCCAAACATATTTAAATCTACGACTTGCCAAATGGGGTAACTTTGCATTTATATTTTGGAATGAAAAATTTAAATGCTTTAATGTGTGTAAATATTTTCAATGTTATCTTTTATACTTATTTATACAAGAAAAGCAAGCATCGATATGACTTAGACAAAAATAATAATTCAGGCAATGCTTGTATGTTTTGATTTTTTCAAAGTAAGAGGAAAATGTTGATAACTAAGTGTCAAGAACTATATCTTAATTATATGAAAATGTTTTAAATCATTGAAGTAGATGACTTAAACGAGCTAAAAGAAGTACAAAAGTTTCAAAAATATCAAGTAATTACTCGATTTTTAAGCCTAAAAGTATGTTAAAGTTAAATACTATGCTACCTTAAGTATATGTTATGCATTCTTGATCAGAATTACTAAAGTTGAATACCATACAAGATAAAAAACACTCATTAAGTAGACAATATTAACTGTTTAGCTACGTAAAGTTTCAAAAAAAAAAAATTTTATGCTACCTTGTATTTCGTTAGATATTTGAGTCAAGCATAATAATTGTCCAACTGTGTTGATTAAAAATGATTCTATGTTGTCTAGATTTTATAGAAGTAAGAATTATGAATACTTTTTTTATGTAAATATTTTATTTTTGTTTTAGTCTAAATCAAAAAAAAAGGTTTGTTATACTAAGGGTTAAGATATATTGTACATTCAACGTACAAGACTTCAGTCCAATTATTAACAATAAACACACCAAACTTTATTTAAAGTTTACAATAGCGAGTCATTTTAAGTGGGAACGACTCTAAATTGCACGAAGACAAAATTGCACGAGGTTACTAAATTGCACGAGAAATTTAGTTTTATTTAGAAATTTATTTAAAGTTACAAAATTATTTTTCAAGATTTAGTTCTATCATTTATGTTTTAAGTTAATAATAAATATAATAATAAATATTTGGTCTCATGTAAAACTTATTTTACGACGTGTTTTCGAAATTACCTATGCTTTAAACTATAGTTTTTTTTAAATCTAGATAGCTATAACTTCATTATTCACTATATTGTTTGTAGCTTTTTTGTTCAAAGATTTGAGAACTTTTCAGAGTTAGGTGATTTCTTACAATACTTTTTCAAAATATATTACTTATTTTTTAATAATAAAACCGCTAAATAAATTATACATCGCTAAAATTCATTTAAATTTTTAAAAAGCGGCTGTATATGATGTTATTGTTTCAAAACATAAATACTTTACAAAAGATTAGCACTCAAAATACTATGGTAAAATCGAAAAAAAAATAAAATAAATAAAATGAAACAAGCTTATATAGTTTCGAATGCACAAAAGATTTTGTTTCTTTTTGTTTTATATTTTGGAAAGGGTATAAGAACGTTTATTTGTAATTTAATATTAGTAATACTAGTTTAGTTTCACGTAACAAAGTTTAAAAGGGTTCAGTTGTGTTTATACAAAATTAAACAAATGTTGTTGTGATAACTTTTTTAATATAAATAAACGGACATGTCAAAGTAGAAAATATTGGAATTGTTAACTGTATTAGCTCTAAAATTCTTTTTAAGCGAAATGTTATAAAGTAATGATTTCTACATTAACGCTTGGTTTTTCTTTATAAAGTGTTAGCCAAAACTTGGTTTTTTAAAACTACTTTCATAAGCTTACAAAACAGTGGTAAGTACATGCTATTAAAGCGTAGTTTGTTTCTTTTTTTTTAATGTATCTATTCCCAGCTGTTTCTCAACTTATTGCATTAATATGAAAGCTTTTAAATAAAACAAAAGAGCAACATTGTACAAAAATAAGTAAAAATTGTAACATCTTTAAGTTATTTTTAAAACAAAAACACTTATATTTCAAAAGTTGTGAATTTAAAATGCGCATTTACTCCATAAAAATTGTATTTGAAAAAAAAAAAAATCATGTTATATACTTTATGAATTTAACTTAAAACTTTTAAATTGTAAAAAGATTGTTTTTATGTCTATATAAAGTAAACACAATAAAAAACGAACGTTTAAGATACTTTTTCTGACATAGTAACTAGACAGTTCATATTGAACTACATATAAAATAAACTTTTACACTAATTAACCACATTTACCAACAAACGCTTTTTAGATAGTTGAGATTTATTCCTCTACTTACTTTAACATTCTGACTATCTGTAACAAAAACAATTATTGCTCAGTAGTCTAATCTTTGGAACAGTATAGCTTTTGTTAGTCTTTAAATACATTACATACTTATGTAATATTTTAGTTATGAGTTACAACATGTTATGCAGATAACAATTGAAAACATTAACACTAAAAAATCAATTTATTGTTGTAGTGAGGAAAGTCTTTCATAGCGGAATTATATTTTTCTAAAGTTTTATAAAATGCTTTTAGCTTTACGTTAATCTATGAGAACTAGGTTCAATTAAACATGTATTTTTTAGATCAACAATTGTTTCAGTTAAAAAAGAAACCTTTTTGTTGAAGTTTTTACTAATATTCTATTTAAACAAATAACTTTATAACTTTAAAATTATATGAGTTCTTATAGTTTTAGTATGAGCTATATTCAATATAGAAAAAGTATTCTAATTAGACTGTTATCAGTATTACAATGATGCACTAATATATTTTAAAATAAGTAGTTCATACACTTCCAAACACCAGAAAAATTATCCAAAAATGTCATTAATTATAAGCTTAACCTAGCTTAAATTTCTCAAAATTTAAACGGTATTTGAAACAGTTTAAAAAATACTAAGAAAACTTTTTAAAGTACAAACAATACTTTTACTTTTTTTTAAATTATCTGCGTCTTAAAAACTTTACAATATCATACACTGAGAAATGTCAGATATTGATTTTATGAATATTAAAATTTACTGAAACTTTAATTAATGCTTTAAAAGTTTTCAATATCTCCTCAAAGCTAGCTTTGAAACTTAGAATGATGCTTTTTTACGTTTTGTATCTTTAAAGTACTTTTAAACATAACATCGTTTTAATCTATGCATCGGTTGAACAATACACATGTTCTTTAATTTAAGCTTATTTAAATGTATCTTATAAAAGCCATTGTTTTATGCTTGCTGTTATTAAATTTAAGGCATGGATTAAGTTTTTTTGATCATGTGAACATAATTTATGCATTACTAACTTCTAAAGTGACTAAATTGTAACTATTTAATCCTACTTGACTGAATTAAAAAAAAATAAACATCTTAAAACTGGTACAATAAGCTTTCGTGAATAAAAAAAGTGCAACTATACATTTGTTTTAAACAAACTGTTGTATGTTTGTTTATTTAGAATTTAATTCTAATTAACACTAAAAACCATTCAAAAAGTTAGCCGGTATCAAAAACATTTTTTTAGCTTGTTTTGTTTAAATACATTGTAAAAAACTTAAAGTAAACATTTAGAAAATACAACACAAGAATTAAACTTGCTCAATTATTTTGATACATACTTGTAACTGCCGCAAAATCGAAATAAATATTGTTCGTGGTTGACATGTACTAGCGCGGTGATTAATTCAAAACAAAACTTCAGCCAAGGATATTCAAACAATTGTGACAGAATATTATCATAGAAACGTTTGTATTTACAACAGGAAAAAAAGCTTATTTTGAAGACATGGTTGCATGTTTTTTAATTTTTTAATGAAATTCCTAAACAGAGACTAAACATTTCTTTTGTTAATTCTAAAAAACAATATTAAAACAGTGTATGATAATCTTAGTATTTAAAGTATTTTTAAACAAAACAGTTTAACAGCAGAAAAACAAAGTTTTAATTTGTTACTAAAAAAAGTTGTTATAGTAAACAAGATAAAATAAAGTTTTATTCAAATAAAAATGTGGATGTTTGTTATTTTTTGAACTATAAAATAGCTTTAGTTTATAGTGCTATAATTATTTGTAACATTGGTATTTTTTGAAAGTAAATTATATCGAATATAAGAGAGCTAAATACATTCAATACTACGTTAAAGTGTTACTGTTCTTTTTTATCGCAATTTATTATTTGATACATTTTTTCAGTTTTATACATAAAAATATTTTATAGTTTACCGTTTGGAATTATAATAATCTTAAATTAGTTTTTAATTCAATTTTTTTTTTTTTCAAATGCGTCAACAGTCAAACTGTATGGTTGTATACAATAAAAATTTTAATTAAAGTTTGGTTGATATTGTGTACTAGTTTATTACGTACTAAAGATTATTATACAAAACTAATTATAGTTTTCTTGTGTATATACGAACGGGTTATGAAAGTTTATGCACATTTTTGTATTAATGCAACAATAAGTCACGAGTTTTACGGTATTTAATGAAATTCTTAGTTTATTAGCTATAAAATATTTTTTTAAATTGATTGTTTTGAGAATTAATCAGCAATTTGATGTTAGTTAGCTTTAATTTCTGTATAATAGGTTGAAACAAAATTATAAAACTTTACAACGCTGTTTGAACATATTTTTATGTTTTTATTTGTTTTGTGTACTGTACATGATAACGTACATATGATATAATAACATACACACGAATTTTTACTATAAATAAAAGCGATAACTATAAAATAAACAAGGAGGAAGTTTTATTTTGATAAGTATTTTGTTATTATTTATGAATTATTTAGTTTTATCAACAATAACTAAACAGTGAACCAAAATTCTAGGTTAGTTTAAATAAACATATATATGTATGAGTGTGGTCTGTTATTTTTAGTTTAATAGTGTATATTGTAGGGACAGTAGGTTCAGGTTTCATTTTTATTACTGTTAAAATTTAATAAAAATTCTTGATACAAAACTTATATATTAATGAACAATTTTAAATTTGTTTTAGATATTTTTTTGATTTTATTCACGTTTTATTAAATAAATAAAGGACTATTTGTACTTTATAGGGATAAACCTTACACATGTATAAAAGTGAAATTTGTTGTAACAACGGAATAAACTTTGTTGTAAATTTTTAAACTTGCAGTAAGAAAAAAATATTTATTAGTTTTTTTTTTTTGAAAGCAGCGTTTGTTATAGAAAAAAAAATCATTTTCCTGTTTTAAATTTGATTAGAAAAGTATTCAAAACATAAAAAGTTAGTTTTTGCTTTTTATAGCATAGAACTTAGAAATATAACTAAAAATAAAAAACAACGGAAACTGTATTTTCTTTTTATTATTTTACTTTATCAAAATGGTCTATGAATATAAAAAAAGATGATTAAATATTTTTCTTACTTAAAATCTTAACTAATTAATTAATTCTATTTCCTATTTACAATCTTAGTTTTTGAATAGAGTAATTAAAACTTTTTCAGAACAATTTTCAAAAAAATGGCTTAAATACCTAGAAAAAATTTTGTTTTTTAAATATTCTTATAACATTGGAATGTTCAAAAATTTGTGGTCGGCCAAAGTTTAGATAACAATAATATTACGCAGGCCGCAAAACTTTTCCTAAATCGTTTCATTGTGAAAAGAACATAATGAACTAAAACAGCAAAGAAAAAGTTTATAAATACTTTAACAACAAAATAAGTATTACTAAAATTTGTTTCTGAAAAATAATAGTAAAAACAGTTTTATATTTTCAATCATTAATTGATGAACGGTCGGTTTTTCAATTATAACTTTTTATATTCTAGTTTTAAAGTTAGTTATATTGCTAATGCTTACAATAACATTTAAACTTTTATAAATTGATCACTTCAAACGAAGTAAAATAATATTTAAATTAAAGAACTTAAAACTAGTAGTTTCGAAAATAAAAGTGAAGAACAAAAAGATTTTATTTAGTAATGTTAAATTTATATAATGTTAAAGCAAAAGGAAGGTTGTGGTTAGATAAAATTTATAGAAAATCGTAAGTTGAAAATTTTCAAAGAAAAATTGAAATAAAAGATAAACGCTTTTACTTTTGGATAAATTGAAAAAGTGATGTTTTCAGCGTGAAGCAGCGTTACTACACTGTAATTATGAAATTTTCTCAACGCCACTTGTGTTATAAATTGAATTTGTTGAAAAATGCGTTCTACGTGAAATTTGTGAAAAAATCTGGTTACAAGGCGAACTGGCGACACGCGTGTTTTTGGGTAAGGTTGCTTGTATATCAAATATTTTAAATATTAAGAGGTGTTTGTACAAACTTGTTTGGTAAATTAAATGATTTTGTATTAAATGAAAGATAATAACTCTTGGTAGATTTATAATGGACAATATATTTATGTTGCTATTAATTAAAATAACTTAGATAACTCAATACGTTACATTAATAGCCCGAAAATTTTTTACGATATTTCAAAAGATGTGTCCTACAACTAAACAGATTTGATTTTTTCTTTATATTTTTTTATTTAAATAATTCATAGTGCTTTGTTTAAGTTATCAATTTAAACTGGATTGTAAAATGATTTAAGTCTTTTAAGCAAGTTGAAAGTTTTTTACAAGTTTTAGTTACAAAACTTCAATACAAAAGTTTTAATTCACAGAACAATCTAGTGAAAGAAATTTACTCAACTTTTTTTCAAAAACCCATTTAAAGTTACAACTTTTCTTGAGTATCTCCGCCTGTCAGCATTTAAGCTTACTCAAAAAAGTTTCAATACTGAAAATTTCAAATCGTGCTGATATCCAACCACGCTTCCAAAAAGAGAGAAGAAAAAGTAAAAAGAAACAGTAATTATATCGAAACGACGAAGTTTGTATATAAATTCGATTTGTAATTTATATGACATTTGCGCATTGTTAGTGGTCAGCGGTATGTAAGATGAAGGTTTTGCTCACTGAAACTTTCTACTACATGACAAACTTAAGCCAATGGATTGTTTGTTATTTTTTCTAATTTTAATGAAGTTCAAAGTCAAAAGAGCTTTACACTTCAAGTTAAGTAGCAGCTTTAGTATAAATGTAGAATAATATATGTACGTCGTGTGCATTTATGTTGTGATTAAAGGTAGCTTTTCATTACAATGTGGTCTACATTTGATAAAAGTTTCTTTGTAAAGTATCTGGTTATGTTTGATTTATATTATGTTGTTTGACTTTTTTTTAAATAATATATAAAACGACCAGGTGTTTTAAATTTTACTGTGTTATAAAAGTTTTGTTTTGTACAACAGTTTTGTAGAAACTATAGTTAAAGGCATTGTCATTGCATCTGTTTTTTATAAAACTATATTATATAAATTAATTTCAAAATTTTATGTTTTTATAGTTTTATACTTGGTATGTTTATAAATTAAATAAAAAAAAGTATAACAATAACAAAAAAAAAACATAAAATAGAACAAAAACTAGAAATTGAAACTAAAAAATTCCTTTTTTTTAAACAGCTAAACCTTAACTAAAAAAAACAGTTGCAGACAGATAAAATTTTGGAAAAAAAAAATCCATTTAAAAAAAAAAGTTGAAAGTCGGGAGACTTTTTTAATTTGTACATGTCATGAGCAAACAAAAATGTGTAAATAACTTAATGATAGATGATGTATGCCATATGGCATTCAGTAATGGAAGGCATATTTTGTTACAATGTTACCGTCATAATTATTACTTTTAGAAAATAACTTCAAAATGTTATTTACATGCATATGTAGGAATTAGTTTAGTCTTTATCATTTTTTCAGCTGTTAATTAGCGTAAAAAACAGCAGTATTTCTATTAACACCTTTCAGAAACTAAAAATAGAGTTTTGTCTATCTTACTACCTTATGTCTATCAAGACTAATTTAAACTATTATAGGAATATTACAAGCAATGTTATTATTTAAAATAGTTCAGTAAACATTTTGAAATGAATTGTAGAAGTGTACTTCAAAACTGAACTTTTTAAAATCATTAAATTGTGCAATATATAGCTAGAGTTTAACGCTTTTAATTTATTTTTATACATAAAACATACTTAAGATTTTGGAAAATATTAAAAAATAAACTTAAATCAATTAAGTTTAGTAAGCTGCTCATGGTAGGTAGATAAAATAGTATTAAGCATACATATTTTGTTTTGTGATAGCATACAATACTAATTTAAGTTGAAAACTCGCGACTATTCCTGCCTGATGAGTCCTAATGAGGACGAAACCGGTCGTAGGATTGTCTCGGATGCTGTTGTTGTTGATCTTGCGGTAAAGTTCATTGTTTATTATAAATGGCATAAAACATCTCAACTTGTTGATGATGGCCGAAATAAATACTGGCTAGTTTTATACTAGTAAGTAAAACAACTATTTTTGTCAAAAACAACTTTATTTTTATATATTTGTCTTATATATAGTTATTAAATCGTGTAATTATACTTTTAATGTTTGTTTGAAACAGGCGTACCACTTTTTTATTAATTTTTTTTACATATTTAAGTATTTAGTTGCTTTTAACAACTATCTTGTTTGTTTTGATAAAAATAAAATTAAGCTTTGTTCGTTTTCGATTTACATAACTTCTTAAATACAAAGTATTGCATGTTTTTAAGTCAAATTACAAATTTACATGTATTTTCATTTAAATAATCTATCTTAATTAGCCTTTCCTGTTAATGGCATTCTGAAAACAGGTAGTGGCCTTTTTTTGTCACGAATTTTTATATAAATTTTGATGTAAAAAAATTATTTTTAAGGAAATTTTGAACTGTTTGTAATCAAAAAATTAAATAAGTTATTATACAACTTGTAGAAAAAGTGCTATTTAAAAAAATTTTAGTATTGCAAACTACAAAAAAAAAACTACAACCACATAAATATTTTTATAAAATGAACTTTATATAAACTAGAAAGGGCAACCTTATCATAAGTGACTATTTTAAAAGCAAACTGAAACCAAGTAACAATAAACTTCAACTCGCGTTTAAATTTTCATTTAAAAATCTATCTTAATTAGCCTATCCTCTTAACGGCATTCTTAAAACAAGTAGTGGTCTATTTTTGTCACGAAATTTTATATAAGTTATTATGTTAAATACTTAATTTTAAAGAAACTTTGAATTTTTTGTATTTAGAAAAAAAAATATTACACAACTTGTAGAAAAAACGCTATTTAAAAAATTTGAAATATTGCAAACTACAAAAAAACTTTAACTAAAAAGAAATAAAACTACACAGATGTTTATATAAAACGAACTTTATATGAAAGGGCAACCTTATCATAAGTGATTATTTTAAAAAGCAAACTAAAACCAAGTAACAATAAACTTCAACCCGCCTGTTGACTTGTTTTATTAAATAATGAAAATTTTATAAAAACTTCGATTTTCCTAATGAAATTTTAAATTGTATTTTCAGGTACCAATTTTATTTTAAGCTGGTATAAGGCAAATTTTATAGGTTTATTTAAAAAAATTAGTTAATTATAGTATAAATCATTATCTTTTGACGGAAATATTATAAGTTTTCCTAATAACTAGATCATAATAACTTAGTTAATTTTGAACAAATTTACTATGATTAATACATGCAATATAAAATATATGGAATATAAAAATATTTTTTAATCATTAGTGATTTAAAGTTTACAAGTGATGTCTAAGATAGTTCTAAACTTCATTTATCAAGCAATAACAAATAGTTCAACTAGCTTTTTTATATGATTGCTTTGTTTTGTAGTGCTTATTTATTTAAAAAAACCTAAGAGCTTTTATCACTAGTGTTATAAGTTTTAAATTTTTTACTATAAAAGTTAGAATTTTTTTATTTGATTAAGAAGAAATGTTTTGTAATCTAAGTTAATTTTAATGAATAAAACTTTAGCTCTACTAAATGAGCAGTAGTTTCTATTATTGATCTAAGAAATTGATTAACTGTTGTTAGGTTCGAGGATCGGTGTACGCATCTTACATGATTCAAATTGCAATCACTGACGTATTAGTTTGTATCACGTGGTTATTGTTTTCTTCACTTAATATTTATCACATAAACCAGTTCAGCTACAAAAACAAGATATTAAACGGTTCGTTTGAATTGTTAGTACAACAAAATCATAAGTAAAAAGATAAACTTATAATTTTTTAGTTTTGGGAGAATTAAGCTTTAAAATCAATTGTTTTAGATTATAATAAACTAGTTTATACCAAAAAAAACCTTTTAAAAACTTTTACTATGAAATAGCTAAAAATATATAAATTCAATTTTTAATTGTCCTGATAGATTTAGATTTGAAATATATTAATAAGTTTAAAATTAATTTTTAATTAAAATTAAGTTCTCAGTTTTCTATTAACGAGATCAAAATTTATTTTTAGATAGTTGATTTTATCAATTAGCCTTGTTGTTAACACAACTTTCAATGGAACAAATTATACTGTGCAGTTTTTATCTTAAAAACAACTTTTATTAACTTTTATGTCTTCTTGCAAAAAAAAATAGAAGTACTTGGTTTTTACATTAAACGATTGTCGTAAAATATTTTTTTTATCTAATAGTTTTTATACTAAAATTTTTAGTTAGTTTTCAGACTTAAATAGCCTACAAATTTTTAACTTTCTTTAAACACAAGTTTTAATTTTTGCTTAAATACTTAAATTTTCTTTTGGGTATGAGGTTTTATCATAAATTTTTTTATTCCCGTTAGTTGCATAATTACAACGTATGTGTTTTGATTCACACATTTTAAATATAAGTTTCATCAAAAAACTAACCCTAAACAAAGTTACTCCCATGCCATTGTTTTTTCACATTTAGGCTACCAGTTGATAATTTAAAGTTAAAACTAAAAAATATAGTTATTCTCAGATCGATATTTGTGTATGTGTAAAGGTCAAGTAACCAAAAATTATTTTAAAATCTATATTAGTTTTTGTATTTAAATCTGTTAAACGTGAATAAAAAGATAACTCTTATTTTGGAAAGTTAAAATATGAATAGAAATAGAAGTTGTTGTTAATTTAGATATTTTTTAAATACTTTAAACCTAGAAAACTGTTTCCTACTTATTTTGTATAGCTGATACAAATTGCTTTTTATATAATTATTAAAATAATAAGTGTGTATAATGTTTATGAAAAAAAAATATATAATGTTTGGTAAAAACGTTTCTAATTTTTTTAAGAGTTATAGCATTTTACTTTTTGTTTCTTATTGCTTTTAGTTCAAAACTTTTTCGAAATAATTAATAACATTAACTATATTTCAAAACTTTTCTATTTTTTTGTTTACAAAATTATTAAACATTTTTTGTACTTTCGAGAAAATATGCGTTTGATCAACTTAAAAACTGTAAAAAAACCATTTAAAACTGCTCAGTAAATTTTTGAATGAATTTACTTTTTTTATAATTAATATTAAAATATTTTTAAATTAAATCTTCAAAAAAATCAAAAGTAAACTGACTGTTACAAGTGAAATTTAAAAGAAGTTTACACTGATTTGCCACAGTTTAATGACAGAATAAATTCAATTATTATTGTATGTGTATAATTGGTCTTAATTTAAATTAACGGTGATTGACAGTGTTTAAACATGACAAAAAACATCGATTGTTTAAGTAGGCAAAACCCCATGTTGTTTTAAAATATATTTCACCAAGGGTTAAACTAATATTGAAAAAGTAAGTTAGTGTGTTTTTAGTCGTAATAAAAGAATGTTTAAACAGCATTGTTAAGTAGCTTTCCTTTCAAGCAAAAACTTCGTGAGCATTAGATCTATTTATTGATTTTGTCATATTATACAATCAATACTCAGTTGTTTATGTGTGTAGTATGCTACCGCCGTCAAAATTTTCTTCGAATTTATTTACTAAAAACATACAAGGCAACATACGTAAGCCTGATATTTGTTATAATTCTCTTGAAGTAAACCGGAAAATGTTGCATAATTTTAATGTTTCTTTCTTTCAAAAGTAGCTTTATTAATTCGAGCTATTATAATTTTAATTGTCAAATTTTGTGTTTACTTTTTATTTTGAAATTTTTATTAGTTTTTTTTAGGCATTGATTGATATTTAAACTTTTCGAAAGTTAAATTTAAACTACTATTATATATATATTTATTCATTCAGTAATAAGACAGTGTTACTTTTACATTACATCATTATTTAAATTTTAATAACGTAGAAAAAATTGATAAAAAATCTGTATTTATAACATTCACTTTGAAAAATATGTTTAAGCATTTACTTACAAAAAACATTTACTGTTTGAAATAACACAATTACAAGATTATAATAAGCCAGGTTCAAAACACTTAACATGTTATAAAACTTTTATGTGAAGTTAAAATTTTAAAGTTTTAAAACATGTCGGGTTTAATATTTGATAAATTCCAAAAAAACTTTCGATTTTAAGTTGGAAACTAAGTTTTTTTTTTTAATTTTAATATGCAGACCCATCAGGACAATAAAGGAAAATTTTTAATGACACAAACGAAGAATTCAAATTGCAAAGTACAAATTATTAAAATAGTGTTAATACGTTAGGTATAAACATTTAATTAGCTCATAAAAAGTATTTGACTTAAAAATTTCAGACAATTTTTTTTTGTATTAATAGACTAAATAAGTAAAGAAAGAGTACAAATTAAGATTTGAAAATTTTACGTAGTGGGCTTATATTTTTGATCATAAATTTAAAACAAAATAAGAGAAAAAAAATACATTACTTATGTTATAAAATCTTAACTTTAATTTCAAAAAAAAAAAAAAGCTTGAATCTAATGAACAAACAAAAGTTTTTTTAATAGCGCTTACTACAGAAGGAGGCGATCTAATTGATTCAAGTTTCGATATGAAGTTGATAAACTCTGTGGTGACGGTATACAATTTTCACTTTTATATAAATATATTTCTACTGGCTGCAATGAGTGTAGAAAGATTTGTAGCTGTTTGGAAGTCGATTAGATGTCAAAGATATCAGTTTAACGTTAGTTTTAATTACTTTTATAGGTTATCAGCAAAAAAAAAAAACAGTTATTATTTTCTTCATTATAAAAAATCGTTTTGTTTAACTTTTTATATTTTTTGTAAATGTTTTGAATAATTTTTTAAAAATAATATAGTTTCTAAAAATAGTTTTTAAAGAAAACAAAGTTTATGTTATAAGCATATTTTGTTAATAATTTTTATTTTTTAAACATTTTTTCGCTCGACTAAAACAAAAGTTTAAAGCTTCCTTTATATAATTTTGTGTTTTATATTAATTATTTTTCTTTCGAAATTGTTAACTACTGTTATCAAAATGCACAATTTAAAATATTTAAATATTTTCAAACGTTTTGATAAACATTTGATAAAATAATTTATAAGAAATTATTTTAAAAGATCTTTATTTAAAACTTATAGAAGTTAATTTGTATAATAACCCGTTATTTTTAAATTTAGGCACACAAATTGAAAGAAGCATTTTAATAAAACAGCTTAAACTACGTTTTACGGATTATGTTTTGAATTTAACATTGTGTGTTAGCAAAAAAAAAATTTGTATAAAACAACATATAATAAATTCTTTGAACTTATATAGTTTTTCTAAATTTTGAATATCATCGTTCACATATTTACAATTTTGTCTTACTATTTGTTTAAACCAAGTTATTTTTGCTCATTTATATTGAAGACAAGAACCAATTCAAATTTATACTGTTATTATAAAGAATTACTATTAGAGATTTAGAATAGAATAAATCAATTAAGTATTGTTTTGTTATACGTAAGACTAATATAACATTAATTATCAATAGTAACAATTAAATTTTTACAGAAAAAGTTAACATACATTATAAGCGGAATGATGTGGATAATTGCTTTTATTTGTGTTTTGCCGAGCTTCATTGACGGAAAACTTGGTTTTGGGGATCAACAAAAAATTGGTTCAAATAATGATAAACTGTTAGAAAATTTATATGCTTTTTAGTATTCACTTATCTTTATGCAAAAACATTGTTTTTGTTGATTTCCAAGCTTAGATACAAAAGTATGTAGTCTTTACATAGTTCACTTATAAAAAATTTTTTTTAGTTTCAGCGAACATACTGGAAACGAAGGACCGGAGTGGAAATATTGGAATGATTGCCATTTCCTTTTCAAAGAAGCAATTGATTGGAAAATTAAGTATAAACTTGATATCATTAATATAGAAAGCGTTCCAGGATATAACATATCTGCTTTTAACTGCACAAACTTCATGTGCGATATCGCTTATTCATATTATAAAGTCAAAACAGTTTATTCTTGCGAAGAGTTAAAAAACGACATTTGTGAATATGATAGTTAGTTTTAGTCAAACTAATTCTTGTTAGTATTTAGACGTTCTTCCTCTAAAATAATTAAAACCATGATTTTTTATAGCCACTAAACTTATTTATAACTTGAAAGAAATTTAATATTGATATATATATATATATACTTAATTTAATATATACTAGATATAAATATTAATATTTAATAATATAAACTGATAAACAGCTATTATAAAATTATTAATAAACTAAATTACCTTCCACAAAACCCACTTTAAGGGCTTTTAAATAATTTATTAAGAAAGTTCGAGTTTAAAATATACGGAACATATTTTTAATAAAATATATTATTATTTTTTATTATCAGCTGTAGGTTCGAAATTATTTGCACTTTGCTAAACATTAATACAAACGTTATAGAAAAGAACAAAAAAAAACTATGACGTAATTATGAAATATTGTAGAATACAAATATTCAGTGCAAACTAATTTTCCATTTTAACAAACAACTAAAATTCACTAAACTACAAACAAGTGACTATTACATTAAACTCTTTAAAAGTTATTGAACTAAAGAATTAGTGCCCTTTATGTATGCGTTGAAAAAAGAGGGTTACTTAAATAAGAGAAGTAAATTCATATTGTTTTGTCTTCATAAAAAAAAAACACCTTCTAAAATTCAATAAATTTTAAAGTATTCAATGTAATATCCACATATTTCTAGTTTTGTAAATTCTAGTTGTTTGAGTAGATGGAAGATTAGTTTTTGCATTGAATATTTGTTTTCTACATCGCTAATCTTAGTTTAAAGCTTTAGATTTGTAATTTTTTTGCAGCTTCTACTTGTCGAAGTAAATATATTGTGTAGTTTACAGCCAATTTTATAAGTTAGTTTTGCTATAGTTCAGCTCATAATGTCCTATTTGTGTCTTAATTTTTATTAATGTCTTTTTAATCCATAATTCAGTAGATAGTTTTGTTAGATGTGTTTTTTGTTTATGCACACTTTTATATGATTCCAGTATCTTTTTTAAAGTGGAATTGCTAGTGCATCTTTATAATATTTATCTTGTTGTTGTGTAATGATTAAGAACTTATGAATGAATAGTTGTCATAAAAAGCGTGTTTAACAGATTTAGCTATTTTTTTTAAAGTTGAACGTAAGCTGTTGTAAATAAAATCTTGTTTTTTAATCTTTGTTGCACTTAAACTGACATTTTTTAACAGTATTTAAAATGCAGTTAATTTTAGCTTTAGAAACTAAAGATTATTAATAATAACTTTTACTTTTAAGTTTTAATCAAGATACAACACAAAAATTATTACACATATGTATTAATCATATTAATTTTCTAACACTCAGAACTGTAGTTAAAAACAATTTTAGCATTTAATGAGCTTTTCATAAAAACAACAGAAGACGAGGTACCAGATATCAGAGAAAATGAATATGAAGGGTTGTTGTACTACTATGGGGAATGGATTAAGAGTAATGGAACTAAACAAATTGAAAGTAGCTACACTTGTGCCCCAAACTACGAATACAAAACGAAAATATACAAGATTGCAGTCGACGTGGTCATTGGATTTTTTCTTCCCTACATCGCCATTGCAATCAGCTATTCAGGGATCGCCTACATGATAAACAAGAGAGCCAGGAGCCGAATGAACACCGACAGGAGCTTGTTCAACTCCAACGTTTCCACAATGAAGCACAGCGACACGAAAGAAACCACGTTGAGCCCAATTGTCAAGTTCAACAAGTCTTCGGTGCCAAAACTGAAGTTGAGTCCGGTGAACAGGATGGTGGACCGGAAGAGGAGACCGGTGAGCAACGCGTCAGCAAGTTCAACTGAGAGCTTCTTCACAGATCAGACCTGCGTTCAAATCAGTCCGGGAACAAAAATTACTCCGCCTAACTTCACCTGCCCAAGTAGAAGCAAGGAAGTCGTGACAGAAACTGAAGAAAAAAAATCCGACAGAACTAAAAATAAAAGTACGTTTTGAACTACGAAGCTTACAACAAATTTTAGTATTTTTTATTTTGAAAACTTTATCTTATAGTAAAATAGTAAAAGAACAATTCAATAGTTGAATATTGCTTAGGATAGCCACTATTGAGTTTAATATGTAAAATAGAATTGAATAATAATTTATTAATAAAAAAAATTAAGAATATTCATTTTTTTAACACTTTTAGTACAATCAAAATTGTTTTTGCAAAATTTGTATTTAGTTTATACCATTAAGTTAGCTAGTATATAATTATATAAACTTCTAGTTTTTGATGTATGTATATATAAGCATAAATTACGTATTTAGAACAAATTAATTTGTAAAACTGTTTTTATAATTATCTCTTGACATAAGCTATGACTTAAAGTATTTTAAAAATCAAATAGGCTTTTTTCAAACTTAATAAAATGAAATAGCAAAAAAAATAGTATGAAATTAGAGACCTTTAAAAAATAACATTATTAAGCTTTTATTGATAACGCTACCAGTACAATATAATATCTTATATGCTTGTTGAAAAAAAACACTCTTTTGCAGTGGGGTATTTAAGTGTTAAAACCGCAGCTTACAAAAATGCTGAAAAACACATCAAGATTGCTAAAACAGTGACTGCCTACGTGATTGTCTTCTCAATATGCTGGTTACCACAAAAAATATTCATGGTTGTTTACATTATGCAGGTTTGTAATGTCAACACAAGTTATAAAAATCAGCTCGTTTTAAATTTTAACTATTTTGACCTTCGATTTTAAGTTTAAAAGTTTAGGCAGTCTAACAAAGAACTATTTGTTTAATAATTAAAATACTCTAACTATTTGACGAATAAATTTAATAAATGATAACATTTAATTAGTTTTTAGCGGTTTTTAAGTCTAATTTTTTTATCTAAGACATAAATTTAAGAACACTCTATCAACACTTTATATATTTTTTAAGTCTATTGATCTTTATTGCTTATTTTAAATAGTTTATGGTACAGTACAATTTTCTCTTTAAGCTTAAATTAAGTTATTATTATAGTATATTTTTTAAAGCTAGATAAAGCTGTTTAGAGTATTTTATAACTTCAAATATACTTAGCAAATATATATTTAATAGCTAAAGTATAATTAATTACACATTATAAGCAGTACTGAATTTTCTGAAACATAACGAATGTTGAAACTTTTTTCTTATACTTTTTTGTTTTGTGCTTAACTAAATTTTTAAAACACATTTAAAACAAATTTTTATCATCTATGATTATTATGCTATATAAAAAACTTAGTTTTGTTTTTCTTCAAAACTTTTTATTACATGAAAACAGTTTTCGTTTTTTACAAAACTTATCTTTTATAACTAGTAACATTTTATTCACTTTTTTAGAGTGCTTTTAAAGTTAAAAGTACAAATTAAAACATGTAAGTTGTATTTGATAATCTCATTATTCTAATAAATTTTTTTGATCCATAGATCAGCATAAGAGTTTTTTAACTTAAAATTTCCAAACCATTTATATTTAATAATAGCAAATAATTCCTAACTAGCAATTTTTATTTTTATATAACATTTACACATTAAAAACGTGCTATACAACTATAAAACTAATTAATCTATATGTAGGTATAAGGTTTGATTATCCAGTTATTGTGTAATAACTTAAAAAGTAGTAACTGATCTAACATTAACGGCTATTTAATAAATAGACAAAGCTTAGAAATTAAGTTTAAAGTTCAAAAGTTAGAAAATATACTGAACTTAAACCAAAGATATTTCAACTTAGTAAATTAACAGATAATTTTCAATATATACATTATTTAAAGTACAACAAAATTATAAGATGTTAATTTTGAACTGAAATATAAAAAAAAGACTTTTAAAACATACTGCAACAGAAAAAAAAGATAGGACCAGAGGAATTAAAACTAAATATTAATTTTTAATTACAACATTCTAAAATTTTGTAAAATTAAAACAGCTAAACTTTTCTAAATACTATCAAGTTTTAATAAGACTAAGTTGTTGTTTTTATTCTTTTATGTTTAATTTTACATTTTTCATGATAACTTGAATAACATGTGACGTATAAAAACTTTATACTTGTAAAAAAATATATTTAATCATGTTGTCTGGTTTTTAAATGTTCATTGTACAATACTATTAAAACATTTTATATGATACGTTTCAACAACTTTTAATTAAATTAAATAAACTTTGTAGGGCTTGGAAGAAAAGGACCTAAACTATTGCCATGCCATTATAACAATAGTCCGAATTATAAGTTTTTTCAGCGTTTTACTGAACCCTATTGTGTACGTCACAACACAGAGAGACATTAACAAGTACATAAGAAAGCACGTCGTTTCAAAATTGTACAAATGTTTCCGATTTCCTAATTTTACAATGATGTACAGTAAGAACACTGCTAATACAAAGTTTGTAAATGAAACGAACGATAAAAGCCCCAAAATCGATACCACAGTTGTCAGTCCTTTGTTGATGTCAGAACGGATGAATAAAACTGCCGCTGAAACGAACCAATTAGAAAGCTTGTCGCCGATAAACGAAGAAAGCGATTCATGACTTCTTTTGAATTAATCGAACTTTATCGTTTCATATCGTTCTGACTTGTATTTATCACTGCCTTTTTCATAAAGATTAGAGCAAAGTGTATGCAAACTTTAAAAAGTTTTAGTAAAAATTAGTATGTTTAACTAATACTTATCTTGTGATAATTTTGTTTTCCTAAAAAAATCTTTAAAAATTTATTAAGGTTTACTGCACTATTAATTTTTCTTTATCGATTAAATTGTTTCGACAAATTTCATCTGTTCTAAATCTTTTTATTTTTTAAGTTTTTAAATTTTTGTCATAAACAACCATCATTTTTTTTACAGACTGTATATACTTTATTTGAAAATCTCTTTGTAAGATTAATATGTATAAGCTAAGAAAAAACTTTAAATTGAAAAACTTGCTACTGAGAAATATTTTTAAGAACATTCTATGCACTATCAGTAAAATTCAGTCCGACTTTTAACATTCTATTAATTGCATGATATAAATTGTTTTAACGTAGTCTTATGTTTCTGGCATCTAGTTCAGTCTTCTTCAACTTTTTCAAAAGCTGTACACATTAAGTAACTTGATAATAATTTCATGTGAATACAAAACTACAAACAGTATAAAAACTGTGATATTTTTTTTAAGTATTTATATATATAAATAAAGTTTTAAGTACTGTTAATTTATATTTTGATAGGTAATTGTATTAAATTAAAACAAAAATCAATAAAATAGATTGGCAAAACTAAATTTTCTATGTGCACTACTTAACACAAGTGCACACCGTGATGACCACTGGTAACGATTAATTTAAAAACTACACAGAAATTATATATAATAAAAAATTTTATTGCAGCTTAAAATTATAAAATGGTTTATGGAGACTCAAATTACAGTTCTAAAAACATAATTTTTGTTTATTTATGGTAAAATATCATTAACGTAAATAATTACTAAAAGGCTATTAGCTAATGTTTTTACGTTTAAAAAGGAAATGTTTTCCTAAAAATAAGCTACACTTCATAGTTATTTACTTAGACAAGATCATAAAAATTTAAGTTTTTAAAATATCTATAGTTTAATTAAACTTAAAGACTTAATTAATTACATTAGTTTTAAGGTCAATGGTTAAATATATTGTTTCAGTGTGTTAACTTTCACATCTTAATAAAATGAATATTATATATTTTGAATAATGCGTAAGAAATAAACTAACTTATTTTTAAACTTAATTATTAGAAGGTTACAATTAAGTAGATGAGTGACTAATTTTTTTTAAGATTTGATTATTGACTTACGTCATTTGTTATCAAATATGTTATTCAGTTTATCTTGAGAATTGCATTAATTTTATATCTAGCTGGCAGTAATATATTAGTAAGTGTGTTTAATGTATTAATTATTAAGTAAATGAAACTATGCCTTTAGCAGCAATACTTCAATAGTATAATCTTAAGATGTTAACACCATCTACTCGTAATTAAAAAAACAACACAGTTTTAACATTTTATTCACTATTGTCCTTAATCACTATGGTATTACTAACTTAGATTTTGATTTAGAATTCAAGTAAAATTTAAAAAAAAAGTTTATAGGTTAAAGAGATATGAAAACTCTTTTGACTTTAAGTTTATGACAAAAGTCATATAAAAATATTTAAATCTACAATTTACTAAATGGGGGTAACTTTGCATTTATATTTTGAAATGAAAAAGTTAACTCTTTTAATTTGTATAAATATTTTAAATGTTATCTTTTTTACTTATTTACACAAGAGTAGCAAGCATCAATATGACTTGGTAGACAAACAAAATAATTTAGGCAATGTTTGTATGTTTTGAAATTTTTTCGAAGTAAGAGTAAAATATAGCAAATTTAGTTTTATAATAACCACAAAGATATATTTATGATAATGGTTATTTTTATGATCTTAAATATGTTGTTTCCAACTACTTAGCTAAACTACGTGTCTTACTTAATAGTAACTTACAGTACTGAGCTTACAAATTTTGGTCTTACTTAAAGTTACTTATTCCTAAGTTATGAATAAAACACACTTTGAATCAATGCAAGCTACTTTATTTAAAGTAATGATTATTAGTTCTCAAGAAAGAAACTATTAGTTCAAGACACAAATAAAATCATTAAAAAGTATTAATAATCGTAAAGTTCTATAAAATACTAACGATGTAGACGTTTTAATGCTCGATAATTGATATTCTTGATTCTTGAAACTAGATGTTGAATGTAACTTGTTCAAACGTCGACTTCAATTGATCATCGTAATTTGAAAACTGAAAGCGGCAGAAAGAGAATCAGCTAACGCGTATTTGAAAGACACCCGCCGATATTTACGCATTGGAAAAAAAAATAACTTTTTTGAATAAATAATGGTATCGTGGGAAACAGGGAATATTGTTTTGAGAAAGCTTATCAAATGTTTATATTGTTAAAAAAAATTCCATATTTATTCACATGCTTTAAAATTATAAAATGAAATGTTGATTTTATTATAATTAGAACTACATGTTATTTATACAAAAATTTTTGAAGTCATTGAAGAGATGACTTAAATAAGCCAAAAGAAGTACAAAATTTTTAAAAATATCAAGTTTATCAACCAAATTTTAAAGCCTAAAAGTTTGTTTAGTTAAATACTATGCTACCTTATGTACATGTTATGCATTCTCAATTAGAGTTATTAAAGTTGAAACCATACAAGGTATAAAACATTCATTTAGTAGACAATATTAATTATTTAGCGACCTATACTTAAAAAAAAATTATACTGTCTTGTGTTTTGTTAGATACCTTGAGTCAAGCATAATAATTGTCCAACTGTGTTGCTTAAAAATGACTTTATGTTGTCTAGTTTTAATAGAAGCATATAATTTAAGAATACACTTTTATTATCTTATAGTATTTTATTTTTGTTTTACTCTAAATCATATGACAAATTGCACGAGGGAACTAAATTGCACGAGAAATTTAGTTTTGTTTAGAAATTTATTTATAGTTACAAAATAATTTTTCTAGATTTAGTTCTATCATTTATGTTTATAATTAATAATAAACATAATAATACATATTTAGTCTTATGTAAATTTTATTTTACGACGTGTATTCGAAATTACCTATGCTTTAAATTAATTTTTTTTTAATCTAAACAGCTATAACTTCATGATTCACTATATTAAATAGTAGCACTTTTGTTTAAAGACTTGAATACTTTAGAACTTTTTAGAATAAGGCAATTTCTTATAATACTTCTTCAAAATATATTACTACTTTTGTAATGATAAAACAGCTAAATAAATTATACACCGTCAGAACTCATTTAAATTTTAAAAAAGCGGCTAGATATGATGTTACTCTTCTAAAACATAAAAATTAGCACTTGTAAAATATTATGATAAAATCAAAAAAAAAGTGTAAAGGAAATAAAACAAAACATCCTAGTATAGTTTCAAATGCACAAAATATTTTGTTTCGTTTTTTTTTTTTTGATAGCGTATAAGAACGTTTATTTGTAATTTAATATTAGTAAAGCTACTTTAGATTTACGTAACAAAGTTTAAAAGGGTTCAGTTGTGTTTATACAAAATTAAACAAGTGTTATTGTGATAACATTTTATATATAAATAAATGGACATGTCGTAGTAGAAAATATCGGAATTGATAACTGTATTAGCTCTAAAATTCTTTTTAAGCGAAATGTTATAAAGTTATGTTTTCAACATTAACGCTTGGTTTTTCTTTATAAAGTATTAGCCAACAGTTGTTTTTTAAAACTGTTTTCATCAGCTTACAAAACAGTGGTAAGTACATCTATACTACTAAAGTCTAATTTGTTTCAATTTTGTTTATGTATCAATATCCAGCTGTTTCTCAACTTATTGCATTAATATTAAAGTTTTTAAATAAATCAAAAGTGCAACATTGTACAAAAATAAGTAAAAATTGTAACAAACTTAAGTTATTATTTAAAACAAAAAGATTTATATTTCAAAAGTTGTAAACTTAAAAGGCGCATTTACTCCATAAAATTGTATTTAAAAAAAGAAGACCATGTTATAACCTTTATAGATTATAACTTAAAACTGTTAAAAGGGTAAAAAGATTATTGTTATATAAAGTAAATACAATAAAAAACGAACATTTAAGGTATTTTTTCTGACATAACTAGACAGTTCATATTGATCTACATATAAAATAAACTTTTACACTAATTAACCACATTTATCAACAAACGCTTTTTAGATAGTTGAGATTTATTCCTATACTTAATTTAACATTCTGACTATCTATAACAAAAATAACTATTGCTCGGTAATTTAATCTTTTGAACAGTATAGCTTTTGTTAATCTTTTAATACATTTCATACTTATATAATATTTTAGTTATAAGTTACAACATGTTATGCAGATAACAATTGAAAAAATTAACACTAAAAATTCAATTTATTGTTGTAGTGAGGATAGTCCATCATAGCGGAATAAAATCTTTCTAAAGTTTCATAAAATGTTTTTAGCTTTATGTTAATCTATGAGAACTAGGTTAAATTAAACATGCATTTTTTAGATCACCAATTGTTTCAGCTAAAAAAGAAACTTTTTTGTTGACGTTTTTACTAAGATACTACTTAAACAAATATCTTTATAACTTTAAAATTATATGAGTTCTTATAGTTTTAGTATGAGCTATATTCAATATAGAAAAAGTATTCTAATTAGACTGTTATCAGTATTACAATGATGCACTAATATATTTTAAAATAAGCAGTTCATACACTTCCAAACACCAGAAAAGTTATCCAAAAATGTCATTAATTATAAGCTTAACCTAGGTTATATTTCTTAAAATTTAAACGGTATTTGAAACAGTTTAAAATAAAATAATAAAACATTTTAGGGCACAAACAATACTTTTACTTGTTTTTAAATAATAATCCGCGTCTAAAAAACTTTACAATATCATACACTGAGAAATATCAGGTATTGATTTTATGAATATTCAAACTTACTGAAACTTTAATAAGTGCGTTAAAAGTTTTTAATATCTCTTCAAAGCTAGCTTTAAAACTTAGAACGATGCTTTTTTACGTTTATTATCTTTAAAGTACTTTTAAACATAACATCGTTTTAATCTATGCATCGGTTAAACATTACACATGTTCTTTGATTAAAGCTTATTTAAATTTATCTTATAAAAGTCATTGTTTTATGCTTGCTCTTATTAAATTTAAGGTATGGATTAAGTTTTTTTGATCATGTGAACATAATTCATGCATTACTAACTTCTAAAGTGACTAAATTGTAACTATTTTATCCTCCTTTGATCAAATTAACAAACAATTAACAAACATCAAATTAACAAACAAATTAACAAACATCTTAAAACTCATACAATAAGCTTTATGAATAAAAAAATTCAACTGTACACTTGTTTTAAACAAACAATTGTGTGATTATTTAAAATTAAATTGTAGTGACAACTATTCGAAAAGTGAACCGGTTTTAAAAATATTTTTTACCTTGTTGTGTTCTAATACAATTTAAAAAACTAAAGTATACATTTAGAAAAAACAACACCAGAATTAAACTTGCTCAATAATTTTTGATACATACTTGTAACTGCCGCAAAAATGAGATAAATATTGTTCGTGGTTGACATGTACTAACGCGTGGATTAATTCAAAACAAAACTTCAGCCAAGGATATTCATACAATTGTTACAGATTATTATCATAGAAATCGTTTGTATTGACAGCAGAAAAAAGGGAGCTTATTTTAACGATATGGTAGTATGCTTTTAATATAGAGACTAAAAGGTTCTTTTGTGAAATCTAGTAAACAATATTAAAAAAGTGTATGAAAATCTTAGTATTAAAAAGCGTTTGTTAAACAAAACACTTTTACAGCAGAAAAATTGAGTTTTATTTTCTTGCTAAAATAAAATTGTTAGAGTAAACAAGATAACGTTAAGTTTAATATAAATAAAAATGTGTATGTTTGTTACCTTTTTAAACTATAAAATAGCTTTAGGTAATAGTGTTATAAAATACTTGTAACAGTATTTGTTTGTAAAAATAAGCTATATTGAATACAAGAGAGCTAGATACATTCAATACTACAGTAAAGTGTTAGTGTTATTTTTAATTGAATTTTATCATTTGAATCATTTTTTCGATTTTATACACTAAAATATGTTATAGTTTACCGTTTGAAATTATATGACCTAACACAAGTTTTCTGTTCACAATTTTTTTAATTAAAATTTTAATGCGTCAACGATCAGACTGTATGGTTGTATACAATTAAATTTAATTAACGTTTGGTTGATATTGTGTTGGTACAATCTTATTACGTACTAAGGAACATTATACAAAATAAATTATAATTTTTGTGTGTATATACAAACGGGTTATGAAAGTTTATGCACATTTTTGTATTTGTGCATCAATAAGTCACGAGTTTTACGGTATTAAATGAAATGCTTAGTTTAAATAGCTGTAAAACATAAATAATTATTAATAGTTTTGAGGTTTAGTCAGCAACCTAATGTTAGGCAGAATTAATTTCGGTAGCATAAGTTGAAAGAACATTATTAAACTTTACAACGATGTTTGAACATCTATTTATGTTTTTATTTGATTTTTGTACTGTACATGATAACGTACATACGATTTTTTACTATAAATAAAAGCGATAACTATAAAACAAAAAATGAGGAAATTTTGTTTTAGTAAGTATTTAATTATTATTTATCAATTATTTAGTTTTATCACTAATAATAAACAGTGAACCATAATTCTGGCTTAGTTTTAATATAACATATAATGATAAGTGGTTTCTGTTATTTTTAAATTAATAGTGTAGATAGTAGGATCAGAATTCATTTTTATTACTCTTAAAATTTAATAGAAATACTTAAATCAAAATTTTTTATGTAAATGAACAATTGTAAAGTTGTTTTAGATGGTTTTATGTTTTTTATTCATATTTTAATATTATTATAAAAGGGATTACTTGTGCTTTAAAAGGATAAACTTTACACATGTATAAAATATAAGTTTGTTGTAATAACGGAATAGTTGTTGTTGTAATTTTTTGAAAATGTAGGAAAATTACTGATTATTAGTTATTTTAAATATTTATTATATTTTAAAGCAGCGTTTGTTGTCAAAAGAAAAACCTTATATTTATTTTAAATCTGTTTTAAAAAGTATTCAAAAATCAAAAACGCAGGCCGCAAAATACTTCCTAAATAATTTCATCTTGATAAAAACATAATGAACTCAAACACAAAAGAAAATGTTTATGAAAATTTTAACAACAAATAAGTATTACTAGAAAATATTTTTGAAATAAAATAGTAATAGTAGTTTTATAATTCTTATTATTAAATTTATAAACGGTCTTATTTTCAATTATAACTTTTTATATTTTAGTTACAAAGTCAGTTATACTGCTAAAACTTTTACTAAAATAACGTTTAAACTTTTTTTATTAATTACTTCTAAATAAGTAAAATAATATTAAAACAAAAGAACTTAAAACTAGTGGTTTCGAAAACAAAAGTGAAAAGCAAAAAACTAACTATTAAAACTGAGTAATGTTAAGTTTAAAAAAAAATTATAGCAAAAGGAAGGTTGTGGTTAGATAAAATTTTTAGAAAATACTTAGATAAAAAAATTCAAAGGAAAATCGTAAAAAAATATGTAAATGCTTTTATTTTTGAATAATTGAAAAAGTGATGTTTCCAGCGAGAAGCAGCGTTACTAAACTGTAATTATGAAATTTTCTCAACGCAACTTGTGTTATAAATTGAGTTTGTTGAAAAATGCGTTCTACGTGAAATTTGTGAAAAAATCTGGTTACAAGGCGAACTGGCGACGCGCGTGCTTTTGGGTAGGGCTGCTGATAAATCAAATATTTTAAATATTGAGAGGTGTTTTTACAAACTTTTGTGGTAAATTGTATCATTTTGTATGAAATGAAAGGTAATCACTCTTTAGTAAATTTATAATGGACAATATAATTTTGTTGCTATTGATTAAAAGTACTTAGATAACTCAAGGCGTTGCATTAATACCCTATTAACATTTTACAATATTTCAAAAGATGTGTCGTACAACTAATCGTATTTGATTTTTCAAATATTTTTTTAAGTAAATAACTCATAATGCTTTGTTTAAACTATCAATTTAATTTGTTTTGTAAAATGGTTTATGTTTTTCATTCAAGTTGGAAGTTTTGTTCTAGTTTTAGTTACAAAACTTCTAGAAACTTTTGTACAAATTTTCTAGTTCACACAACAATCTAAAAAACGAATTTTATTCAACTTTCGTTTCAAAAAACAATTCAAAGTTATAACTTTTCTAAATTTTATTCGCCTGTCAGCATTTAAGCTTACTTACCAAAGTTTAAATGCTGAAAATTTCAAACCGAGCCGTTATCCAACCACGCTTCCTTAAAAGAGAGAACGAAAAAGTAAAAAGAAACATGTGAGTATCGAAAGGATGAAGTTTGTATATAAATTCGATTTGTAATTTATATGACATTTGCGCATTGTTAGTGGTCAGCGGTATGTAAGATGAAGGTTTTGCTCACTGAAACTTTCTATAACATGAAAACTTAAACCAATGGATTGTTTTTTTATTTTAATGAAGTTCAAAGTCAAAAGAGCTTTACACTTCATGTTAAGTAGCAGCTTTGGTAGAAATGTAGAATAATATATGTGTGTTGTGTGCATTTATGTTGGGATTAAAGGCAGCTTTTCATTCAGTCTACACTTGATAGAAGTTTCTTTGTAAGGTATCCAGTTATACTTAATATATAATTTTCTGTTCGATTCTTTTTTTAATTCAAATATAAAACGACCAGGTGATTTGAGTCTTACTGTAATACATTTTTTTTTGTAAAACAGTTTTATTAGAATTACAATTAAAGGCATTGTCATCGTATCTGTTTTTTTATAAAACTACATCATAAAAAATAATTTTTAATTTTATGTTTTAGAGTTTTATGCTAGGTCTAAATATAATTTAAATAAAAAAGTTTATCAAGAACAAGAAGACATAAAAAAAGTAAAAATTGAAAATGAAACACAAAAATTCTTGTTTTTCAAATAACTAAATCTCAACTAAAAAATTCAAATACAGACAGAAAAGTTTTAAGAAAATAAAAAGATTTTTTTTTTCAACTTTCTAAAAAGTTTTTGAAAGTTTAGAGACTTTTTAATTCATACATGTCATGAGCAAAATGTGTATATGACTTAATGGCAAATGATGTATGCCATATGGCATTCAGTAATGGAAGGCATATTTTGTTACAATATTACCGTTATAATTATTACTTTTGAAAAATAACTTCGAGTTGTCATTATACGTACAAATGTAGGAATTTGTTTAGTTCGTTATCTATTTTTAGCTCTTAATAAGCGTAAAAAACAGTTGTATTTCTATTAACAACTTACAGAAACTAAAAATATATTTTTTTCTATCTTACGTCTACCAAGACTAGTCTAATTAAAAATGGGAATATTCTTAGCAATGTTATTATTTAAATTAGTCTAGCAAAAATTTTGAAATGGATTTCTTTGTAAATGATTAAATTGTACCTCAAAATAAACTTGTTTAAATCATTAAATTGTGCAATATATCGCTAGAGTTTAACACTAAAAATTATTTTTATACGTAACACATACATAAGAGTTTAGAAAATCTAAAAAAATAAACCTAAATCAGTTAAATTTTGTTAGCTGCTTATGATATGTAAATTAAAAAAGTGGCAAGTATTCAGAAATTAAAAGTTTTGTTTAGTGATAGCTTACAATACTGATTTAGTTTGTAATGTTTTCTATGTTTTATTAGTGTTAAAGTTTTGTATGCTTATTTGATGTCAGTGTATTTTACAATTGTACTTGCAAATTAAAAGTAACAAAGTTTATACACAATAGCTTTGAATAATTATTTTTTGAGAATTTTACTAAATGTTTCCACTTGGTATAAAACTTGTTTTTTTTTTAAATAGGTAAAATCAATACTATTTAAACTAACTTAAATTTGATACCATTATCTAAACTTTTATATACTCACTAATAGTATTCTATTATATTACATTGTTTTATGTACTTTAAAATCCTAAAATAGTTTATTATCTATTATTCAAACTCTGAACTTCTAAAAGCTTTTAGGAGAGCTTTTTTTAACCAGTTTTAAATAAATTATCAGCTTCTAAACGTTAATTTAGTTTATCTCAATAATTTTTACTAACAAAGAAGTGTTAGTCAAGTTCAAAGCTAGGACTATGACGTCAGAATTGTGGAACTCGACAAATGAACATGTTTTAATTAAAAACTCAATTATAAGTCACTCTATTTTTATAGTTCAGTGTCTACTCGGAGTTTTGCTTAACACTGGAATATTAGTTGTATTCTTTGTAATGAAACAGGTTAAAAATTATTTATTAGTTTTATACTACTAAAGAAAGTCACAAGTTTTTGTCTAAAACTATTTTATTTTTTTGATTAAAAAAAAAAAAGTTTTTAAAACGTTTATTCAAACTTTTAATGTTTGATTGAAACAAACATACTTTTTTTTCTTTAGTAAAAGTGTTCTATGACTTTATGTAGCAAGTTACTTTTTACAATTATCTTATTTGTTTTAAGATAAATAAAATTAAACTTTGTTCGTTTTCGATTTACATAACTTCTTAAATACAAAGTATTGCATGTTTTAGTAAAATTACAAACTTACATGTATTTTCATTTAAATAATCTATCTTAATAAGCCTTTCCTGTTAATGCCATTCTGAAAACAAGTATTGGTCTATTTTTGTCACGGATTTTTATAAAAAACTATTATGTGAAACTTACTTTTAAAGAAACTTTGCTCTTTTGTAAATAAAAAATATAACAAATTGTTCCACAACTTGTAGAAAAAATGCTAATCAAAAATTAATAATTGCGAACTACAAAAACAAGTTTGAAATAAAGAGAAATAAAACTACATAGATGTTTATATAAAACTAACTTTATATGAAAGGGCAAATTTATCATTAGTGATTGTTTTAAAAAGCAAACTGAAACCAAGTAACAATAAACTTAAACTCGCCTGTTGACTTGTTTTATTGGATAATTAATATTTTATAGAAACTTCGATTTTCCTAATGAAGTAATAAATTTTATTTTCAGTTACCAAATTTATTTTAAACTGGTATAAAACAAAAACTTTATAAGGTTTATTTTGTAAAATTAAGTTAATTGTAGTATAAATCATTATCTTTGAAAGGATATATTATAAATTTTCAAATAATAGATCATAATAACTTAGTTCACCTTTAAAAAATTAACTATAAGTTATACACGCGATACGAAATATATGGCATATAAAAATACCTTTTAATCATTAGTGGTTTAAAGCTTACAATATGATGTCTAAGATAGTTTTAATTTCAGTTTTATCAAACACCAATTTATAGTTAAATTAGCTTTTATATATGAATATTTTACTTTTAGTGCTTAGTTATTTAAAAAAATCTAAATTCATTAATTACTAGTAAGGTATAAGTTTTTTATTTTATATAATAAAATTTAGAAAATGTTTTTGTTTAATAAAGAGGAACATTTTTGTAATATAAATAAATTTCAATGATGAATACTTTAGCTTAACTGTATTAGCAGTAGTTTCTATTATTTTTCAAAGAAATTGATTAACTGTTTTTAGGTTCGAGGATCAGTGTACGCATCTTACATGATTCAAATTGCAATCACTGACGTATTAGTTTGTATCACGTGGTTATTGTTTTCTTCACTTAATATTTATCACATAAACCAATTCAGCTACAAAAACCAGATATTAAACGGTTCGTTTGAATAGTTAGTACAAAAAATAAAAACGTAAATATAGTTTCAAATTAAAAAAAAATTATAACTTTTTACTGTAAAGAGAATTAAGTTTTAAACTCAAGTGTTTTAGATTATTGTAAACAAGTTAATATCTAAAACATTTTTCAAAATTGTTATTTAATGATTACTTAGAAGTGATAAATTTAACTTTTAGTAATCTTAATAGATTTAGAGTTTAACATATATATATAGCTTTACAATTAATTTCTAATTAAAATTAAGTTCTCAGTTTTCTACTAACAAGATCAAGATTTATTTCAAATAGTTAAATTCAATAACTATTTTTGTGGTTTAAACAATTTTTTCAATAAAGCAAATTATACTTTGCACTTTTTATCTTACAAACAACTATTATCAACTTTTATATTTTTATGGGATATAATCAGAATTACTTGATTTTTACTTTAAACGATTGTCGAAATATTTTTTTGGGTATGAGGTTTTATTATCAATTTTTTATTCCTGTTAGTTGCATAATTACAACATATGTGTTTCGATTCACACATTTTCAATACAAATTTCATCAAAAAACTAACCATAAACAAGATTACTTGCATGCCACTGTTTTTCACATTTTTCACACCAGTTGATAATCTAAAACTAAAACTAAAAAATCGTATTCAGATCGATATTTTTGTACGTGTAAAGGTCAGGTAACCTAAAATAATTTCAGAAACTACAATAGTTTTAGTTTTTAAATTTAATAAATGTAAAAAAAAAGTTAACTATTACTTTGGATAGTTAAAATAAGAATATATACAAAAACTATTATTGGTTTAGACATTTTATAGTTATTATAAACCTAAAAACAGTTTCGTACTTATTTTGTATAGTTAATAACAAGTGCTTTTTATTTTGTTAATAAAAGAATAAGTGTGTATAATGTTTATAAAAAGATTATTATCTTTTCTTTTAATGTTACTAGTTTTGCTACAAGAGTAGTAGCATTTTACTTTTTGTTTTATATTGTATTTAGGTTAAATCTTTTTAAAATAAATTAATTTCTTAACTTTTCATTTTTTTGTTCATAAAACCTTTAATAAGTTAAATTATTCGTACTTTCAAGAAAATATGCGTTTGATCAACTTAAAACTGTGAAAAAACATTTTAACTTGCTAAATAAACTTTGAATAAAAATCTAAAGTTTTTTTTTCTATATAACGTAAATAATTTTTAACCTAAATAAGAGTCCTTTTGTTAATGTGACGTAAATACCACAATATTTGCTGGGTCAGCATAAAAAATTATAATTTTTTTATATATTAATTAGTTTTTAATATGTTTGGGTAAAGTGGGTTAAGGTTAAGGGAATAAATATTAAAAAACTTTTTTTTAATTTTTTTTGATGATACATCAAATAATAGGGGAAACAACTTTGCTTTAAAATCCAACCCCCTAAATAACCAAAAATATCAAAAGTAGACTAACTGTTACAAATAAAACTTAAAGGAAGTTTAAACTGATTTGACATAGTTTAATGACCGAATAAATTTATTTTATGTTGTGTAAAATTTGTCTTATTTTAAATTAATACTGATTGACAGTGTTTAAACATGACAAAAAAAATCAATTCTTTAAGTAGGCGAAACCCAATGTTGTTTTAAAATATATTTCACCAAGGGTTGAACTAATATTAAAAACGCAAATTAGTGTGTTTTTAGTTGTAATAAAAGGATGTTTAAACAGCATTGTTAAGTAGCTTTCCTTTTAAGCAAAAACTTCGTGATCATTGGATCTATTTATTGATTTTGTCATATTACATAATCAATACTCAGTTGTTTATGTATGAAGCAGGCTACCACTGTCAAATTTTTCTACTAATTTTTTTACTAAAAACATACAAGGTAACATACTAACCTAAAATTTGTTATAATTCTTTTGAAGTAAACCGGAAAATGTTGCACAATTATCATGTTTTTTTCTTACGAAAGCATGTTTTATTGGTTGGAGCTATTGTAATTTTAATTATCAAAGTTTTTTTTTTGTTTATTTTTACATTTCTTATTAGATATTTTTAGGCATTGATTTATATTTAAACTTTTCAAAATTAAAACTAAACTATTATTATATTTGTTTTAATTGTTTAGCAATTAGACAATGTTTCTTTTACACTTCTCCATGTCTTTAACTTTAGTAATGTAGAAAAAATTAATAAAAAACTCTTTATTTATTACGTTCACTTTGACAAATTTAGTGAAGCTTTTACATACACAAAACTTTACCTGTTTGAAATATTACAATAACAAGATTATAATAAGCCAAGTTCAAAACACTTAACATGTTTTAAAACTTCTATGTAAAACCATAATTTTTAAAACTTTAAAACATGTCGGGTATTAATATTTCATAAATTCGAAAAAAACTTTCGATTTTTAGTTTGAAACTAAGCTTTTTTTTAAATTTAAATCTGCAGACTAATCAGGACAAAAAAGGAAAACTTTTAATGACACAAACAAAAAACTCAAATTGCAAAGTAAAATTTTTTCAAATAGTGTAAATACATTTGACATTAATATTTGATTAGATCATACAAAATATTTAAGTTAAAATTTTTAAACATTTTTTTTTATTAAATTATTTTAATAGACTAAAATAAGTAAAGAAAGAGTATAAATTATTTAATTAAGATTTGAAAATTTTACATAGTGGGCTAAAATGTTTAATTATAAATTTAAAAATACAAGGAAAAAAAAAAAAAACACATTACTTATGTTGTAAAATATTAACTTTAATTTCTAGTAAAAATGGCTTGAAATAAATAAACAAACAAAACTTTCTTCAATAACTACTTACTACAGAAGGAGGCGATCAAATTGATTCAAGTTTCGATATGAAGTTAATAAATTCTGTGGTGACGGTATACAATTTTCATTTTTATATAAATATATTTTTACTGGCTGCAATGAGTATAGAAAGATTTGTAGCTGTTTGGAAGTCAATTAGATGTCAAAGATACCAGTTTAACGTTAGTTTTTAATACTTTTACAGGATAAGAGAAAGTGAAAAAAATCAATAATTTTTTTTTTCATCATTAAAAAATCGTTTTGTTTAACTATTTATTTTTTGAGTAAATGTTTTGAAAATTTACTTAGAAAATAATACAGTTTCCTGAGACAAATAGTTTTTAAAGAAAACAAAACTTATGTTATAAACATTTTTTTATTTTTCTTAAACATATTTTTGCTCGACTAAAACAAAAGTTTAAAGCTTCCTTTATAAAATTGTGTGTTTTATGTTAATTATTTTTCTTTTGAAGTTATTTACTATAGTTATAAAAAAAACAAAATTAAAAACAAATATACATTTTCAAACGTTTTTATAAACATTTGATAAAATAGTTTTTAAAAGAATTAGTTTTTTTTCAAAAGATCTTTATTTAAAACTTTTAGAAGTTAATTTGTATAAATAACCCGTTACTTTTAAATTTAGGCACACAAACTAAAAGAAGCATTTTAATAAAACAGCTTAAACTGCGTTTTACGGATTATGTTTTGAAATTAACATTGTGTTTTAGCAATAAAATGTTGTATAAAACATCAAAAAATAAATTTTTTGATCTTATTTAGCTTTTTAAATTTTAATTATCATCGTTCGCATATTTATAATTATGTCATAGTATTTGTTTTAACCAAGTTTTTTTGCTCATTTATAGTTAAAACAAAAAAAATTAAGTTGTTTACTGTTATTATAAAGGATTACTATTAAAAATCTAAAGTAAAATAAAGATTTAAAAAAATATTGTTTTATTATACGTAAGACTAATATAACATTACTATTTGTTAGTAATAATTTTTTTTTTTACAGAAAAAGTTAACATACATTATAAGCGGAATGATGTGGATAATTGCTTTTATTTGTATTTTACCTAGCATCATTGACGGAAAACTTGGTTTTGGTGGTCAACAAGAAATTGGTTCAAAGAATGATAAACTGTTAGAAAGTTTGAATACTTTTTACTTTTTACTAATCATTATATAACAACATTTTTTTTAATGATTTCCTAGCTTAGATACAAAAGTATTTAGTCTTTACATAATTCACTTACTCAACTTTTTTTTCAGTTTCAACGAACATACTGGAAACGAAGGACCGAAGTGGAAATATTGGAATGATTGCCATTTCCTTTTTAAAGAAGCAATTGATTGGAAAACTAAGTATAAACTCGATAGCATTAATATAGAAAGCGTTCCAGGATATAACATATCTGCTGTAAACTGCACAAATTTCATGTGTAATATCGCTTATTCATATTATAATTTCAAAACTATTTATTCTTGCGAACAATTAAAAAACGACAATATTGTATATGATAGTAAGTTTTAGTTAAACTAATTCTTGTTAGTATTTAGACGTTTTTCCTCACAAATGGTTAAAGCTATGATTTTTTATAGCCACTAAACTTATTTATAACTTGAAAGAAATTGATAAATATATATATATATACTCAATTTAATATATATATTAGATATCAATATTAATTTTTAAAAATACAAATTATTGAATAACTATTATAAAACTATTAATAAACTAAATCATCTTCCACAGAGCCCACATGAAGGGTTTTTAAATAAACTATTGAGAAAGTTCAAGTTTAAAAATAACGGAACATATGTTTTACAAAAAGTATCATTGTTTTATTGTTAGCTGTTGGTTCGAAATTAATTGCACTTTGCTAAACATTAATACAAAAGTTATACAAAACAACAAAAAACACTATGACGTAATTATAATTATTGTAGAGTACAAATATTCAGTTCAAAAACTAATCTTCCATATAAAGACTAAACAATCAACTAAAACTCCCAAATTACAAACAAGTGAATATTACATTAAATACTTTAAAATCTATTGAGTTAAAGAACTAACGGCCGTTGTGTATGCGATGAAAAAAATAGGGTTACTTAAATAAGATAAGTGAATTACGTCGTCATATGAAAAAGCTCCTCTTAATATTTAATAAATTTTAAAACATTTAATATAATATTCACATAGTTCTAGCTGTGTGAGTCTTAGTTGTTTGTTGAGATAGAAAATTAATTTTTGCACTGAATTTTTTTAATCTACAAAACTTAATAATTACGTCATAGATAAATAAACATACACATATATATATATATATATATATATATATAGATACGTTGTAAATAGTATACTAAGTACAAAACAAACACTGTTTTTTTATTATTAAAGTTATGATGCTTATGCACTAGTATCATGAGTTGGTATTTATTTATAATAAATTTAATTTGCACTATCTCTTATTCATATAATAATGTTAAAACAGTTTAGTCTTATAAATTAGTATTTATCGGTAGAAACTAATACATACACATGTTTATAAAAGATATTATGTAAAAAAAAAGCATGTAAAAAAATACACTATACATTTTGAAAACTATGACATATATTTTAAATTCAAACAATTAGTTTGAAAGTTAGATTTTTAAAAAGCTATAAAATTAATATGAAGTTAATAATAAACTGATAAAAACTCATAAAATCTGTTCTTATCTTTTGTTTGGGTTTGTTTATTGATCATTATTAAGACAAGTTCAAGCTTTTGTAAATAAAATGTTGTTTTTTGATGTTTTTTGTTATAATCTTTGATAATTTTTTTTACAGTACTTAAAATACAGTTAAATTTAGCTATAGAAACTAAAAATCAGTAATTTTTTTTTTTTAAGTTTCAATTATTACATATACATGTTAATCAAAGGAATTTTTTAAAACTCAGTACAGTTGTTAAAACCGAATTTAACAATTAATAAAATTTTCATTAAAACAACAGAAGACGAGGTACCAGATATCAGAGAAAATAAATATGAAGTGTTGTTGTACTACTATTGGGAATGGATTAAGAGTAATGGAACAAAACAAAGTGAAAGTAGCTACACTTGTGCCCCAAACTACGAACACAAAACAAAAATATACAGAATTGCAGTCGACGTGGTCATTGGATTTTTTCTTCCCTACATCGCCATTGCAATCAGCTATTCAGGGATTGCCTACATGATCAACAAGAGAGCCAGGAGCCGAATGAACACTGACAGGAGCTTGTTCAACTCCAACGTTTCTTCAATGAAGCACAGTGATGCGAAAGAAACCACGTTGAGCCCCATTGTCAAGTTCAACAAGTCTTTGGTGTCAAAACTGAAGTTGAGTCCGGTGAACAGGATGGTGGACCGGAAGAAGAGACCGGTGAGCAACGCATCAGCAAGTTCAACTGAGAGCTTCTTCACAGATCAGACCTGCGTTCAAGTCAGTCCAGGAATAAAAATGACTCCGCCCAGTTTCACCTGCCCAAGTAGAAGCAAGGAAGTCGTAACGAAATCTGAAGGAAAAAAACCCGACAGAACTAAAAATAAAAGTACGTCTTTAGTTTTAATTGTTGAAGCCTAATACTACTTATCTTTATAATTTTTAAAATTTAAAGTATTTCTAAATAAAATATAAAAGACTACCCTAAATAGTTACCTAATTCTAAATTTATAACAGACATTATGAAAAATTATTGAAAAGATAATGTTAAAAATGTTTAATATTCTATTTATTTTGGTATAAACAATTTTTTTATTCCTTGCATGTATTTTGTTTTAATTACTTTTGGTTATTTAGTTAAGCTTTATACAAACTTTTTTTATAGTTTAACTTATAGTTGAACTATACTAGTTAAAACTTATGTGATCTTTTAACTTCATGTAAAAAACTTATTCGTATTTGGCAAACTTTACAAAAACACCTTGAGCAAACCTTTTGCTGATTTGAAAACCTTTTCATAGACCCTATTTTTGATTTTCTAAAAACAAACCAAATGTTTACTGCATGAGACCAAAAATTTCATCCTTAGCGTTTTTCAGCTGTAAATTATTTTAATAAGGCAATTAATACTAAAACAGGTTGTTTAAAGTTTAAATGAACTAGAATAAAATTTTGCGTAAGCAATAATTTTTGCTTTTTCAATTTTTATTTTCTATGTAATTTTTTCGATAACTTCAACTTATTTAAGAAAAACAAAAAAATTTTCAATTGTTAAATCATTTTTTGTTCTACTCAATGTTTAAGGTGACAGTTGCCACATTTTAAATAAATTTCACCTAAAAATTTAAAGTCAAATAATGTGGTTCCCATACAGTTTATTGGGCTTGATTTTAGAAAAATAAAAACGAAAATAGCCTCTGTAAATTTTCTTTAAAGCTAAAACTTTGCATAAGGTGGTCATGTGATATTTGAGAAATAAAAATAAGTTTTCTTATTGAAAACTAAAAGGTCACATATTTTATAGTATCCTATTGTTTATAAGTATGTATAACAATTTTTTTTTTTTTTTGATGTAAAACATTTAATATAAATTGAAGATTATGTTAAAAAAGAATTTAACTTAGTACATTAATTTATTTATATGACAATAACTTTAAGATTTAAAAAGTCACATATGTGTATTTAAAGTTTAGTTAGATGCAGCAGTTAAACATATATAAAAGTAAATGTACTAAACTAGAGTATTACAAAAAATATAACTTTCAAAAATATTCATTAACAACGCTAACAGTATAATAAAGTAATTTATATTTGTTAAAAATTAAAACTTTCATTTTACAGATGGGTATTTAAGTGTTAAAACTGCAGCTTACAAAAATGCTGAAAAACACATCAAGATTGCTAAAACAATGACTGCCTACGTGATTGTCTTCTCAATATGCTGGTTGCCACAAAAAATATTCATGGTTGTTTACATTATGCAGGTTTGTAATGTCAAAACATATTATAAAAATCATCTTATTTAAAATTCTAACTCATTTGACCTTCAATTTTAAGTTTAAAAGGCAGTCTAACAAAGAATTCTCTGTTTAAAAGTTAGAATACTCTAATTATTTGACGTATAAGTTTAAAAGATGGTAACATTTATGTCAATATTAGCAGTTTTTTAGGCTATTTTTTTTATTTTAAAACATAATTTTAAGAACACTTTATTAACATGTACATATATATAAAGTCTATCGATGTTTTTTGCTTACTTTAAATAGTTTATTGTACAGTACATTTATCTCCTTTAAGCTTAAAATAAAATGTCTTTTAAAAGCTAAAAAAAATGCTTTAAGTACTCTATGATTTTAAATATAGTTAGCAAATAGTTGTTTAACAGCTAAAATAAAATTAGTTACACATTATAAGCAGTACAGATTTTTCTGATACAAATCGAATGTAAATTAAAAGAATTGAAACTTTTTTTTCAGTTAAGTTTTTATTGTGGTTCATTAAACTTTTAATACATATACAGGAAAAAATATTTTATCATCTATAAGTATTATGTTCTGTTATCTTGAAATATTTAGTTTTAATTCAAAACGTTTTATTACACGAAAACAATTTACGTTTTTTACAAAACTTACTTTCAATATGTGGTAACCTTTTCTTCGTTTTTTAGATTTATTTAATATGAAATAGACTTTTACAGCTAAATTTGAAGTATTAACATTTATATCATAAAGTTTTATAACTCTTTGTAGGAAAATTAGAATTACAATTTTTTTGACAATAATTAGTTGTTTAAGTGTGCTTTTCGATTTAAAAGTATAAATGAAGACATGTAAAGTTGTATTAAATAATCTCAATGTTCTGATTAATTTTTTTGGACCGTATTTTAATAAAAAGACATTTTTCAACATAAAATTTTAAAAGCGTTTACGTTAAATAGTAGCAAAAAAGTTCTAACTTAATAATAGCGAATTGTATTTTTCAATAATACTTACGCATTAAAAAAGTGCTATTTAATGAAAAAATAATTAATTTAAAATAGGTAAAAGGTTTTATTATCAGGTTATTGTGTAACAATTTAAAAAGAAGTAACTAATTTAATGTGAGCGGCTGTTTAACAAGTAGGTAACGCATAAAAATAAGTTATTTTATTGTTAAAAAATATAAATTAGGTTTAAAGTTTGAAAGTGAGAAAATATATTGGACTTCAGCTTTAAATTAACAGATTGTTTTCAATAAAAACATTAACTAAGTTACAACAAATTTATATGTTGTTACTTTAGAACTAAAAAAAATGACTTTTAAAACATACTTCAATACAAATATTAAATAGGACTAGAGATATTTGAAAAAAATATTTAATTTTAATTACAAAACATTGAAATTTTAGAAAATCAAAGTAGCTTTCCTGAACACTGTCAAGTTTTATTGATACTTAGTTGCAGTTTTTTTTTTTTTAAATTTTTTGTTTTAAATGATTACTTAAATAAACAAGAGACGTATAAAAATTTTTGTCCTTGGAAATAAAAAATATCGTTATTTATTTTGTTTAGTTTTCAAACGTTGTTTATACAACATTACTAAAACATTTTATATGATACATTTTAATAACTTTTATTTAATTCTTTATAAACTTTATAGGGCTTGGAAGAAAAGGACCTAAACTACTGCCATGCTATTATAACAACAGTCCGAATTATAAGTTTTTTCAGCGTTTTACTCAACCCTATTGTGTACGTCACAACACAGAGAGACATTAACAAGTACATAAGAAAGCACATCGTTTCAAAATTGTACAAATGTTTCCGGTTTCCTAATTTTACAATGAGGTACAACAAGAACACTGCTAATACAAAGTTTGTAAATGATGCCAAGGATAAAAGCCCCAAAATCGATACCACAGTTGTCAGTCCTCTATTGATGTCAGAACGGATGAATAAAACTTCCGCTGAAACTAACCAATTAGAAAGCTTGTCGCCGATAAACGAAGAAAGTGATACATGACTTCTATTGAATTTATCGAACTTTATTGTTTCATATGTGTCTGACTTGTGTTTATCACTGCCTTTCCATTAAGATTAGAACAACTTGTATGCAAACTTTAAAAAGTTTTCATAAAATCTCATGTTGAGCTAATTCTTATCTTGTGATAGTTTGTTTTCCTAAAAAATCTTTAAAGTTTTTATTAAGGTATACTGCAATATTATTTTTTTTTAATCAATTTATTTGTTTAGACAAAGTTTTTTTGTTGTGAAACTTTTTTTATTTAAAGTTTTATGTTTCTTACATAAAAAATCAAACATTTTTTGGCAGTCTGTATATACTTTTTTTGAAAATATGTTAGTTAGGCTTGATATGTATAACCTCAGAAAAACTTTAAACTGAAATAGTTACTACTGAAAAATGTTTTTAAGAACACCCTTTATATTATCAGTAAAACTAATCCGATTTTTAACATTCTATTAATTACATGATAAAAACTGTTTTTACATAGTTTAACTTTTTTGTTTCTAGTTCATTGTTCTTCGACATTTTCAAAAGCTGTACACAGTAAGTAACTAAACAAAAAAATCATGTGAATACAATACTACAAACAGTATAAATACTTTTATACTTTTACTATTTAAATACTTTAATATATAAATAACGTTTTAAGTACTGTTAATTTAAGTCTTGAATAAGCATTTGTATTACATAAAAATCATTAAAAAACATTCTCTAAACCAAGTTATATATGCACACTACTGTGAAGTACAAGTGCACACCGTTAAGACCACTTGTATAAATTAATCAAAAACTACACCAATATTATATTAATGGGTGCATATAATTAATTTAATTATTTTCTTTCACTTTAACAATAATGTTAAGTTGACGTAATGATTTTTCTAAATTTATAAATTTTCTTATATTAATTGTTTTGCACTATTTATTAAGTTATCCATCGTCTTATTTTCATTTTACAGGCCTGAACATCCCTTTTTGGTGAAACGACGTTGCCTTTGTTTAAATAAATAAATTTTAGTATAGATTATATCAAAATGAAAATGAATTACAGCTTAAAGTCTTAAAAGGGTGTGTGGAGACTTAAATTACAGTTTTACACAACACTACTTGTGTTTATTCATAGTAAAATATCATAATTGTAAATAAAAACAGCTATTAGATAGTTAAGCTATTAGATAATGTTTTTTCGTGTAAAAAGGAATTGCTTTGCCGAAAATAAGCTTCATTTCAAAACTATTTAGGTAAGCAATATCATAAAAACTAAAGTTTTTTAAATATTGAAATATTCAAATATTTTGTTTTGTTCTTAAACTTTAATATCCAAAAAATTACATTAGTTTTAAGTTTGAACAATAAATATATGTTGTTTAAGTGTCTTACCTTACATATCTCTACAAAAAAAATGTTAAAACTACGATTTCCCAAATGAGGGTAACTTTGCATTTATATTTTGGAATGAAAATTTTAAATGTTTTAGTTTGTATAAATATTTTAAATAATATCTTTTATAGTAACTTATACAAGAATGGCAAGCATCAATATGACTTGGTAGACAAACAAAATAATTCAGGCAATGTTTTTATGTTTTGATTTTTTTAAGTAAGAGGAAAGTGTTGCAAATTTGGTTTTAAGATTTATATGTTAATTATTAAAAAGTTTTTGAAGTCAATTTATACTCGTTTAAATCAACGAATAAGATGACATAAGCAAGCTAAAAAACATCAAGTACATATTACGTACTTATACTCGTTAAAGTTAAATATGCTACCTTAAGTTTATGTTATGCACTCTTAATCTAAATTACTAAAGTTGCAATTTATACAAGATATAAAGCATTCATTCAGTAGAAAATATTAACTGTTTAGCTAGGTAACTTTCATAAAAAATGTTTTACATTTTTTTGTATTTTGTTAGGTATCTTGAGTCAAGCATAATAATTGTCCAATTGTGTTGATAAATGAAATTGTGAATTAATAGTCTAATGCTGACAGAAGTTGTACAAAAATTATGTTCTGCAACTAAAAATAATTAATCAGAATAGAAAAAATAAATAGTTTTCTAAGATGTTTTTAATCAACTTAAAACTTTATTTATAATATACAATATATTATTACTAAAAGTAAAAATTATACTTTAAGATTTTTTATCTGCAAATTAGTAGGTTAGTGTTGACACATGTCGTACAAAGTTTATAACCTCTCGCGAATACTTTCTCACAAAAATTAATTAAATTTCTGTTTCAATGGGTTAAAGGTTACTCTTATGATTTTTTACATATAGTACTCAACTAATACTATAAAACTATTTATTAAGTTTACATTTTATTGTTTCAAGCACTTTGTTAGCTTTATGTCTAAGACAAATATTGATAAATTTTTTTATATTACCTTTACACTTTTTGTTTTTTTTAACTAAATTTAATATTAAAAAGTTATTTTAGTCTTTAGTTAACTAAAAACTTTTAACGAGTTTAAAATTACTTTATATACCAAACAGGTTGTACATAAATTTAATTTATTTTTTTGAAAGTAAATAATGTGATTTTATTTTTAGTACTCATACATAACTCAACTGCCTTTTAGCAAGAAATTAAAAACATTGTTACTCATCATCTAGCTAAATTTTTTTAAACTTTGAAATATTCGCTAATGGCAAATACCTAAGTTCATTTATAAAAAATAGTTTAAACTTTATTCAGTTGTATTCAAAATAAAAACTTAAGTTTCATTTGTGTAATCAATTATACATTGATTAAACTCACTGTTTTGAATACAAAAAACTTAACATTTGAAAATCTTTATTATCAAATTTTTAGGATAATAGTGACACACATCGTACAAAACATGTCTTCCTCGGGAATATTTAAAAAAAAATCTACTAAGTTTAATTTTCATCAAATCAAACATATTCTATTAGTTTCTGAGCAAGATAACTAAAGCCTTTATAAATGCTATCTGAACGAGTAATTACTTTTACGAACTGTTGAATTTGTTCAAAAGTTTAACTTTAAAGTTAACGGTAAAATTTTTGTTTGAATTCTATTGAAAATCAGATAAAAGTTACAATATAGTTAAAACTTTTTTTTATTTAATATTTTTAAAAATGAAATAAAGTTTAGTGTTTTCCGATTGATATAACATTTCTGTAAAAGTATTTTGTCAGCGTTTGTAATTAAAAAGTAATGTGCATTACTTTGATCAAGTTTCCAAACATTTTTGTACATCTTTTAAAATATCTATTTTATGAGGTTTGGTTTACTACATCAGTCATTTAAAACATTTATCTGGACAACCTGTTTAGTATATTAACCCAAGTTTTTAAGTTAAACTATAGTTTAGTTTAGAAAAGTGTTACTTATATTACAGTTACTTGAGCTTTAATCGACATCATCTTAGTAAATTCTTTTATCGTAAAGAATTTTAACGAAAAAAATAAGTATTTTTAATAAAATAGAATATTATTAAAAAAGTTAAAACACATTAGTTTTTGAGTTTAAGTATCAAAGTATTATTTTATTTCAAAAAAATAAACAACACATATACAGTTTTTATCATTTAAATCATTTTATGTAAGTACTAGTTTACCATAGTTTTTTTTAATATTGTTAAAACTAAGTAGAGAACTACACATTGAACATCGGTATAGTAATAAATAAATAAAGATTGTCACAAATGAAGTACTTAAAAGAAATTAGGTTTATAATGTTTAAAAGTTTTAAAGTATATAGAGATTATAGACAATATAAACACAATGCACTATCAAATTACACAGTGGTGCTCGTTAAAATAATTTCTATATAAAATGTACTGAAAAAGTTTTGTATCATTATAAGCTTTTGGTTTTATTAACACTACCAATTTTTTTTTTTTGGAACTTTTCAGTTACAATTAAAAAAAGAATAAATTGTTTTCAAAACTAAATAATTTAGTATATTGTTTTTTACCTTGCTATTAGTATATATTTGTTGTAAATAGATAATATATATATATCTTTTAAATGTAACGGAAGCTTAATAATAACGCTAAGACTAGAAGTTTTGTATTTATTTTACAATTTATTTTTTAAATTTAAAAATGTTTAACTTTTAGCTTAATGTTAATCTTTTTGAATAAGTTTTATTTGTACTCTGATAATTGTTACATATAGTTGAAATTTTCTTTTATTATATAACTAAAAAAATTAACTAAGCCATAGTTTTGTCCTATTGTCAAAAATACTTCTGTAAAAGCAATAACATTTACAACAAGATTAAAGTTTCAAAAATCTTTAATATACGCGTTTAAAATATTTACTTAATGAAATTTAATTTACTACTTTAATCATTTTTAACATTTTTCAAGACAACCTAGTTAGTCTATTTTTTAAAGTTTGCAAATATTACTAGATTTCAGAAAAGAATAATGTTACTTATATTACGGTTATTCTAAATGAAAAACACAATAGTGTTGTCAAAAAGGTCATTAGTTTTACTATTGATTTGTAAGCATGTTTTGGTGGAAATTTAATTATTTATAAACTGATATAGCCAAATTGTTAAAATATTATTTTTTATTATGTTTTAGTGATTTCTTTCACTTTTAATCTCAATCAAGATCATTTAAATAAACTAATTTTTTTATCGTGATGCATTTTAGCAAATAAATAAGTATTTTAGTTAAAATAGAGTATTGGTAAAAAAGTAGTATATATTACTTTTTGAGTTTCAGTATCATCCTAAAACTTTTAATCTTAATAAGAAATAACACGTATACAATTTTTATTGATAACAATATTTTATAAGAACTTCTTTAACGTAGTAATGTTGAGTAGAGATAAACGAAACTTTAGTTATTGTAAGAAGTATTATTTAAAAGAGGATTAGAACAAAGGAAGTATTTAAGAAAAATTGATTTTGTAATGTTTAAAAGTTTTGAAGTATTTAGAGATTATAGACAATAGAAACATAATGATAATGCACTAGCTAATTTAAAAAAATTATTTTTCATCATTTTCTATATAAAATGTTTTAAAAGTTGTTTGTACCAATATAACTTTTTGATTATAAAAACATTATAGAACAATACTTTGAAATTTTTTTTTTTTTTTAGAATTTTTTTTTATGTATTTTAAATTAATCTTTTTTAATAAAATTTATATATGTTGACCTCGCTTGCCTCATTATAAATCAGCTCAAATTTTTTTTTTGAAGATAAATGGTATAATGTTTTTTCTAAGTTACAAAAACTTAAAAAGACGTAAAATAAGTAAAATAAACAGTATAATTATTTATACAAGCTTTTAATGTGATTTTTTTTTCGACTGTTGGTTATTATTTTATGTATCTATCATTTTTTTATGTTTAAATCTAATTTTTTGTTTTTTAGGTAAGTTAATGAAGAATAAATTATTAGTTTTCGAAGAAGCTCCTAGACATGCTTGAATTTAAAGCCTTTTTTTTTAAATCATTATTATAATCGTTAAAAAAATATTTTACAGGCTTTATAAAGTTATAATAATGGTTAAATACTATGTAGACATCGAAAGACCTTCAGGTACCTTCACAGTTCATTACAAGTATAACCACAATTTTACAGCTGCTCAAAAAGAATGCGCGAAGCAAGGACAAATATTGGCTCCTATAACTGAAAAAGAAGATTTTGACGCGATTGTTGAAGTTTTGAGCGCTGAAAATGAAGAGAACATTCTTACTGGTAGAGATTTTACGCAATACATGGTAGGGCTAGAAGTTGCTTACGATAACAGCAAAAAGGTTTTTATGAACGGCGTTGAATTCGACAAAGAAAAACACGGTGCTTTTTACAAAGACGACCAATATCATGAATTAGCGAATGGTAGATGCCCATTGGCTTTGCTATGGCCTATGGATCCAACTGCAATTGCTGTAAGGTACACTTGGTGCGAAACTCATCTGTTCGATTACATTTGTTTCAAGCCGAAAAACAAGCCATGCGCATCATCAGAAGCTGTTGTTAGTAAAACAAGTTTCAAAAATTACGATGTCAAAATTCTTTTTCTTGCAGGTTTTGGAGCTTTCGCTTTAATTATTTGTGCAGTTGTATTTGTTGTTAGATTTTTAAACCGAGTTAAAAAAAACTGAGATGCTCACTAAAATATTTCGCTGAACTTATAGAGTAATTTTAAATAAACTGTATTAAAGTTTTATTGTTGACGTCAAATTTATTATTTAGTCAGCTATTTTAGTTAGTTTTCTAGAACAAAAACTATTTTAATTAACCATATAGCACGGTGTAATAATGGTTTGGAGTTGCTAAAGAAGTAGCAACTGCAAAATTAGACTTCATTACACTTGCAAAATTAGAGTAATAATAAACGTTTTAAAAGTTAGTGTTTGTTACTAAATGCTTTAAATAGCTAAAATGGCAATTTAAAACAATTTTTATCTTTAGTTACAAATCATTTCACCGTTTTATCAACTTTTTGTGATTAGTTAATGCGAAAATAAAAACTATTAAAACTCAAGGCAACATTGTAATTCTGTAAAAAAACAAAACATGTTTACTGAACACGAAAAAAAAAACATATTGACGGTATTATAAAAAAAAAACAGTTTAATTGACTTTAAGCGTTTGAGCTTTATAGTGCGTATTTTTTAAAATATTAAAAATTTTATACACACATGATTATATTTAAGTTATTGCTAAAAATTTGTTAATGAGTATCAAAAATTACAACTAAAATACAAAGTAAAATAAGGTGCTCATTTCAGTAATAAAGAACATGGAAATTAATGTTACCTCAATTATAATGAAAAAAGTTGCTTATAAAAATAAACTCAAACACTTCTGATAAATTCTAAAAAAATTGTATGATTTAAAAAGTTTAAATATAAGTACTTTCAGGAGTACTTTCATACTTACTATAAGGTATCAAGTTTTTATAGCTACAAGTAAGTATTTATACTTGTAACTTCAACTTGATAGAGACAATCAATGTAAAAACGAAACAAGCGTAAAGAAAATAAAATATTTAATCTGTATAATACATTAGTTCCTTTATAGTAAAATAATATAAGAGCTATGGTAGCAAAAACATCAAATTTTAAAAGTAGTTTAAGTTAGTATTTAGATAATGAATATTCTGATATAAGTTATATCAAAAATTCTATATATCTGCTTTCACAAAACAAAATATCAAAAGATATTTATTACTAATTTCCGTAAATATAATTGTGATTAGTTACAAGATGAATCAAATATTTTTACTTCATTTTTTTCATTTTTTATATGCTTTGTTTGTAAACGTGTCTATATTACAAGTTTTAAGACAATATTATTATCTAATAACATGATAAAAACCAGACATTTTATTTAAACCTAAGTATAAGTTGAACCTTTCTTCAACAGAAAACTTAATTTGGCAAATTTTTCAAAAATACATGTTTATGAACATTCTAATTTAGAATTATATTAAATCTTTTTAAAATCTAAAACTTAAATATATAAATAAAAAGATTTATTAGAGAACTTACAAATGTTCTTAAAGTTTTCTTTAAAATTTAACTATAATTGTAATTAAAACAACTTAGTTTAAATACTAGAGTAAGAAAAATGTTTTTGGTTGAAGCAAGTACTGCTTGACTGATTCTATTAGTTAGATAATTTACTTAAGTTACTAAGTAGTAACTTATAAGTGTTGTTAAGTAAGTACATATAGTCTTTAACCTAGATACTTGATTTTTAACTTTGACCAAAAAAAGGATGCAATTTAATAGTAAGTTAATCTCTGTCTGATAAGTATTAAGTAAATGTTTAAACATGCTATACAGTGAATCTTTTTCCTCGCGAATACTTAAAAAACTCAATTAAAACTTGACTTTAATAGAACAAACTTACTTTACCGCTTTTATCATACAAAATTGTACAAATAGGTTTTTTTTGTTTTTATATATATATAGTTAAATAATAAATAAATAACTTTAGATATATTTAAGTTTCAGTATTAGAATTGTATAAAACTTAAAAAGAGATAAAGTATTTAAAATTAATCTATCACAGTTTTTTACATAAGTGCGGTAATGTTTTAAATAGTTTTTGAAATATTTTGTTATCACATAAAATTTTAAATTTAGTACGCATGAAAAACTTTAAATATTAAATAAAAGCTTAACTGAAGCAAATCATTCTAGATTAAGAGTAAAACTTTACTTTAGTTACACTTTTAGTTTGACTGTTACCAAAAAATAAGTTAGCATTAAACTTAATTTTTTCCTGTATATTAACAGGTTAATGTTGACACATGTCGTACAGAATTTAAATCCCTCCTTAATGCTTTCTTACAAAAATCGATTAGTTCTCAGTTTTAATAGGTCAAAAGCTATTTTACTATTTAAACACACAAATTTGAATAAGATAAATATTAGACATAGTTTTTATAAATTTTTAATTTAAAAAACTTTAAATTTCTTTTTATGTTCTGGTTTAGATCGTAGAAAGTTTGAAAAGATATAAAATATTTGAAACTATATTTTCATAGTTTTTTTACGTAACTGTGATAACGAATACATTTGTTTTTAAATTTTTTTGTTTTCACGTTAAACTGGAAATAGGTATGCAAGAAAAGATTAAAAACTAAACAAAACTTAGCTAAAGCAAATAAATCAAGGTTTAAAGTAAACTTTTATTTTCTGTTCATTATTTTACTTTTAGTACTAAGTAGAGCAGTTGTGAATTAATTTTAAAGCTTTTTTGTACAAAAACAAATTAGAAGAAGATAAACGCATTTAGCACTAAAGTTTTTTACATGTACAGTAAATGTTTTAATGTTTAATAAAAAAAGTAAGACATACAGTGATATTATTTTTTAATAAAGAGAGTACTTGTTAGTTTATATTTAGTTAAATGTTAACTTTAATTTTTCGTCAAATTTGGAATTAATTGTTATTAAATTTAAAACTAAAAAGAAATATAATCTTTAATTAATCACTTTTATGTGACCCTGCCTGCAAAAGTGACGCCGTTTAAAAGTGTCCCCTCATACTAAAGTGACGCTCGTGAAAAAGAGTCGCCGTGCAAAAGTGTCCCCTCGTGCAAAAGTGACGCTCGTGCAAAAGTGACCCGTTCCCATATTAATTAGGTTGTACACAAATTTAATTAATTTTTTTGAAAGTAAAGAATGTGATTTTTTTTTAGTACTCATACATAACTCAACTGCCTTTTTAGCAAGAAATTAAAAAGATTATGACTCTTCATTTAGCTAAACTTTTTTGAACTTTGATATATTTGTAAAGGCAACCACCTAAGTTCATTTAAAAAAACTATTTCAAGCTTTATTCAGATATATTCAAAATAAAAACTTAAGTTTGTTTTTTGTAATCAACTATACATTGATTGTACTCACTTTTTTAAACACGAATAAACTTTACGTTTGAAAACTTTATTATCAAATTATTAGGATAACAGTGAAACATATCGTACAGAACATGAATTCCTCGCGAATACTTTCTTTAAAAATTCTACTAAACTTAATTTTCATTTAGTCAAAAATATTCTAATAGTTTATTATGAGGATAACTAAAGTCTTTATCAATGCTAACTGATCGAGTTATTGCTTTTTCGAACTGTTGAATTTTTCAATAGTTTAACTTTAAGCTTAACGGTAAACATTTTGTTTAAGTTTGATTGAAACTCAGAAGAAGTCACAATATAGTTGAAACAGTTTTTTATTAAGTATTTTTTTAAAATGAACAAAAATTTAGTCTTTTCCGATTGATATAACATTTCTGTAAAACCATTTTGTCAGAGTTTGTAATTTAAAAGTAATATATATTACTTTGATTAAACTCCAAATATTTTTGTACATCTTTTAAAATATCTACTTTATGAGGTTTAGTTTACTACGTCAATCATTTTAAACATTTATCTAGACAACCTGTTTAGTTTATTAACCCAAGTTTCCCACTAAAAATATGGTTTAGTTTAGAAAAGTGTTACTTGTATTACAGTTACTTAAACTTTAATCGACATCATGGTAGTAATATCATTTATCGTAAAGCATTTCAACGAAAAAAAAAAGTATTTTATTTAAAATAGAATATTACTAAAAACTTTAAAACATATTAGTTTTTAAGTTCTAATATCGAACTATCATTTTATTCCAAAACAAGAAACAACACATATACAGTTTTTATTATTAAAAACATTTTATGTAAGTACTAGTTTGCCATAACTGTTTTTAATATTATTAATAATAAGTAGAGAACTACACATTGAACATCGTAGTAGTATTAAATAAATAAGGATTATCACAAATGAAGTACTTAAAAGAAATTAAGTTTATAGTGTTTAAAAGTTTTAAAGTATTTAGAGATTATAGACAATATAAACACAATGCACTATCAAATTACACAGTAGTGCTTTTTAAAATACTTTCTATATAAGACGTATTGAAAAAGTTTTGTATCATTATAAGCTTTTGGTTTTATTAACACTACCAAGGTTTTTTAGAAACTTTTCAATTACAACTAACAAAGTACTAAATTGATTTCAAAATTATTTAAGTTAGTATTATTCGTGTTAGCTTGCCATTGACATATATTTATTGTAATTAATAAACATAAGATTCTTTTATAGTACAAAAGTTTATTAAAAACGCTAAAACTAGTGTTGTATTGATTATACAAGTCATTTATTTTTTCACTTTCGAAAAAGTTTGACTTTCAGCTTAATGGTAGTCTTTTTGAATAAGTTTTTTATACATCAATACTTGTGGCACACAAATGAATCAGTATTTTATTATATGCTTAAAAAATTAAATAAAATATAGTTTTGTTCGATTGTTAAAATGTTTTCTGTTAAAGCATTTTAATTTACAACAAGATTTATTTTTCAAATATCTTATAACAAAGCGTTTAAAATATTATGTTCAATACTATAATCATCAAAGGTATTTCTGGACATCCTAGTTAGTCTGTTCTTTTAAAGTTTTCAAACATAACTAGGTTAAAGTTGGAAATAATGTTACTTGTATTTCGGCTACTGAAAATAGCCGTTATAGCCTGATATACACAATAGTGTTGTCAAAAAAGTCATTGATTTTACGATTTATTTGTAGGTATGTGTTAACAGAAATTTAATATCTTTTAAAAAATGAAGCAAAATTTTAAAATTACTTTTTAAAGTATGCTTTAGCAACTTTTTACAGTTTTAATCTTAATCGAGACCTTGTAAATAGCTTTTTTTTTATCGTGAAGCATTTCAACAAAAATTTAAGTATTTTAATTAAAATAAAGTATTACTAAAAAATAAAATACTATAACTTTTTGAGTTTCAGTATTATAATAAGAAATAACACGTCTACAGTTTTTATTGTTAATAATTTTTTATAAGAACTTGTTTAACATAACAGTTTTTTTATATTATTATATAAAGTTATTGCGAGTAGAAATATTTATAAGAGGATTAGAACAAGGAAAGTATTTAAAAGAAATCAATTTTATAGGGTTTAAAAGTTTTAAAGTATTTAGAGATTATAAACAATAAAAACACTATGCACTATTATAGGTTATGATTAACTTTAGGTTAGCTCCAATATCAAAATGAAAATATAATAAGTTCGATGTCTTTTTTTACCATAACTTTAGGCTAAAAAACGATACTTTGTTTTAAACAAGCTATATAAATAGTTAGAGGGAGCTAAATTAATATATCATAAACTAAGAAATTACATAAATAAGATGTATTTATAAAATATAAATTTTTAGCCTAAAGTTAAGATTAAATAAGACATCAAATGTATTAGAATTTCAGCTTGGTATTGGTGCTCACCTAAAGTTAACCATAACCCTATAAAATTAAACAATAATGATTATTTAATTATTTTCTGTATAAAAAAATTCAAAAATTGTTTTTACCCTTAAAAATTTTTAATTGTAAAAACACTACGGAAGAGTACTTTGATTTTTTTTTTCGAATATTTAATGTATTTTAAATTAACTTTTTAAATAAAGCTCATATATATTGACCTCGCTTGCCTCATTGTAAATCAGCTCAAATTTTTTTATTGAAGATAAGTGGTATAATGTCTTTCTAAGTTACAAAAATTAAAAAGACGTAAAATAATTAGTTCAATTATTTATTAAAGCTTTTAATGTGAATTAGTTTTAGATAGATCTAATTTATTGTTCTTTAGGTAAGTCAATGAACTATAAATTGTAAAAATTGAAAAAAAATCCTAGACATACCTAAAAACAATGTTTTTTTTTTTATTTTAAAAATTATTATTATAATCGTTATAAAAAATTATTTTACAGGCTTTATAAACTTATAATAATGGTTAAATACTACGTAGACATCGAAAGACCTTCAGGTACCTTCACTGTTCATTTCAAGGTTAACCAAAATTTTACAGCTGCTCAAAAAGAATGCGCGAAGCAAGGACAATAATTGGCTCCAATAACTGAAAAAGAAGATTTCGACGCGATTGTTGAAGTTTTGAGCGCTGAAAATGAAGAGAACATTCTTACTGGTAGAGATTTTACGCAATACATGGTAGGGCTAGAAGTTGCTTACGATAACAGCAAAAAGGTTTTCATGAACGGCGTTGAATTCGACAAAGAAAAACACGGTGCTTTTTACAAAGACGACCAATATCATGAACTAGCGAATGGTAGATGCCCATTGGCTTTGCTATGGCCTATGGATCCAACTGCAATCGCTGTAAAGTACACGTCGTGTGAGACTCATCCGTTCAATTATATTTGCTTCAAGCCGAAAAACAAGCCATGCGCATCATCAGAAGCTGTTGTTAGTGAAGCAAGTTTCAAAACTACTGATGTCAAAATTCTTTTTCTTGCAGGTTTTGGAGCTTTCGCTTTAATTATTTGTGCAGTTGTCTTTGTTGTTAAATTTTTAAACCGAGTTAAAAAAAACTGAGATGCTCACTAAAATATTTCGCTGAACTTATAGAGTAATTTTAAATAAACTGTATTTAATTTTTTTTTGTTGACGTCTAATTTATTATTTAGTCAGCTATTTTAGTTAGTTTTCTAGAACAAAAACTGTTTTAATTAACCATATAGCACGCTGTAATAATCGTCTGGAGTTGCTAAAAAAGGAGCAACTGCAAAATTACACTTCATTACACTTGCAAAACTAGTGTAATAATAAACGTTCTAAAAAGTTAGTGTATGTTACTAAATGCTTTAAATAGCTAAAACGGCAACTTAAAACAATTTTTATCTTTAGTTTTAAATCATTTCACCGTTTTATCAACTTTTTGTGATTAGTTATAGGGAAAATAAAAACTAATAAAATTCAAGGCAACATTGTAATTCTGTAAAAAAACAAAACATGTTTACTGAACACGAAAAAAAAAAAACATATTGACGGCATTATAAAAAAAAAACAGTTTAATTGACTTTAAGCGTTTGAGCTACATAGTGCGTATTTTTAAAAATATTAAAAATTTTATACTTACATAATTATTTTTCAACTATTTGTAAAGATTTGTTAATGAGTATCAAAAATTACAACTAAAATACAAAGTAAAATAAGATGCTGATTTCAGTAATAACGAACATGGAAATTAATGTTACCTCAGTTATAATAAAAAAAGTTGGTTATGAAAATAAACTCAAACACTTACGATAAATACTAAAAAAATTGTACGATTTAAAAAGTTAAAATATAAGTACTTTCAGGAATACTTTTATACTTACTATAAGTTGTCAAGTTTTTATAGCTACAAGTAATTATTTATAATTGTAACTTCAACTTGATAGAGACAATCAATGTAAAAACGAAACAAGCGTAAAAAAATAAAATATTTAATCTGTATAATACATTAATTTCTTTATAATAAAAATATAAGAGCTACAGTAGCAAAAACATCAAATTTTAAGAGTAGTTTAAACTAGTTTTTAGATAATGATTATTCTGATATAAGTTATATCAAAAATTTATATATATAATTTCACAAAACAAAATGTCAAATGATATTTATTACTAATTTCCGTAAATATAACTGTGATTGGTTACAAGATGAATCAAATATGTATACTTCATTGATTTCATTTATTATATGCTTTGTTTGTAAACGCGTCTATATTACAAGTTTAAAACAATATTATTATCTAAAAGCATCATAAAAACCAAACATTTTTTTTAAACCTAAGTATAAGTTGAACCTTTCTTCAACAGAAAACTTAATTTGACTAACTTTTCAAAATACATGTTAATGAACCTTCTATTTTTTTTAAATTTAACTAAAATTGTAATTAAAACAACTTAGTTTAAATTGGCTTTGCTATGGCCTATGGATCCAACTGCACTTGCTGTAGAGTACACTTGGTGCGAGACCGATTTTTACGATTACATTTGCTTCAAGCCGAAAAACAAGCCTTGCGCATCTTCAGAAGCTCTCGTTGGCGACACTAGTGTTGGAACAACTGACGACAGAAGTGTTTACTTTGCTGGTATTGGATCAGGAGTCTTGATTGTTTGTGCCGCTTATTTTGTCTTTACTTTGTACAATCGAAATAAGGAGAATCGTGCACAAATTTAAATCTTAGAATGTGACTAAGAATAAATAAAGATAACTTCTGTAATTTCATTTTGTATACATAGTTTATTCATACGTTTAATATATTTATGTTTAAAGTTTGTTGGGCGGCTATTGTTCTACAACAAATTTTAATTAGTTGAGCTAGTAATACAAAGTTTTCAATATTTAATGTATTTTGAACTTTAAATAAACACTAAAAAATGGTAATAAGTAGAATATATTGTAAGAAACAAAAAGTGTAATTAACATTTGCATATTTATTGTTGAGAAGTACGAATAAAAGTAATTGAAAAGTTTGTACTAAAGTAAAACTTTTAATTACTAATGGTATTTGAAATGTATCAAGTTACTAAAGTAAAACTTAAAAGTAAAATCAAAATTCACAGCGTTTTTTAGCTAAAAAGTGTGTACAACAGCAGTAAGTACTCAAAAAGTGCGTACGAAAGTGGCAGACTACTGTAATGAATATCTAGACACTAATAGTAATGATTGATATTGTTTAAGAACTGACTCCAAAATATAAAGAAATTTGTCTTTTAATAGATATAATTTAGCAGAATTTTTTTTCACTTTTAGAAACACAATGTGAAGTAGAATGATAATAAGAATGAAATTCTATTTGATCATTAAAGTCGGTCTTTAGAAATAATAATAATGATAACAAATGATTAGTAGGCCAAAAAAACTATAGTTTAATTAAAAAAAATCTTAGTTTAACAACACAGAGCTGTTTTCATTGTTATCTGTCTACAACAAAAACTATTTAAAATATATTAAAAGAACAATTAGTAGTTTTCAAAAACTTTGATAACGATTTTTGCAATAATTATTTTAAAAGGCGCAAGGCTTACGTTTTGTATTGAATTTATTTAAACGTAAAGAACTTCAAAAATCAGTAATATAACAGATACCACTGTAAACAATACTTGTATACTTTTGATAGTTATTTCATTTATCTAGTTCTTTATCACCGTAGATAAAAACATTAATTTTTTAAAATAAGTAGAAAAACAAAACATTAGAGTTGACAAGTGTGTTATTTTGTAATTTATTTAGCACTAATGGTGTTCATTATTTTAAAAACAAAAAAATTATATAATTAAAATCTTTTATTGTAAGTTAGTAAGTTAGTAGGTAAATAATGACTTATATCGTACAGGATATATTCACCTTTGCGAATACTTTCTTACAAAAATCAGCTAAATACCGGTTTCATTAAGTCAAACATGTTTTAATGATATCTTAATACACGATAACTAATGTTAATCAATGCAAGTTTATACCACATGTTGTTTCTTTTTTGAATTAGGAATTTTTTCAAAAGTTTATCTCTCAGTTGAACGGTAAACGTTCCACATAAGTTTAATACTACTCAGGTAGTACTTACAGTATAGTTTAAACAGTTTTATATTAAATATTTAAAAAAAAAGAATAAGTATAGTTTTGTACGATTGTTGAAACATTTCTCGAAAATTATTTTATCAGCATTTACAATTTAAAACAAATATATATTACTCTGATTAAATCTTCAAATATTTTTGTACAAAGGTTTTGAAATATTTACATTGTAGATCTAGTTTACTATTTAAATTATTTCAAAGTTTTTCGTGAACATTGTATTTTATTTATTGAATTCAAGTTTTTAAAAATAACTAGGGCTAGATAAAATAGTGTTGCTTACATTACGGTTACTTAAAACAAAAAAAAAACAATAGTGTTGTGAAAAAAGTCATCAGTTTAAATATTGATTTTTTAGTACGTGTTGGTGGAAATTTGTTAACTTAAAAAAAAAACTAGTTTTTAAATAAACGAAACAAACTGGCTTAATTTCAACATTAAAATATATTTTAATAATTTTTTACAATTTAAACGCTAATTTAGATCGTATGGGTAAATAGTTGTTTTTTATCATGCCACAGTTTCAACAAAGCAGTAGAGCATTTTAGTTAGTAAAGAGTTTTACTAAAATAATTAAAACCTACTACTTTTTGGCTTTCAGTATCAAACTTATATTTCATTTCTAATTAAGAAGCAACTCATCTACAGTTTTTTTTAATTAATTTTTATAAGAATTTGTTTACCATAACTGATTTTTATCTTATTAAAACTAAGTAACGATAAACTACACATTGAACAACGTATTTTTCAAGTGAGGATTAGCACAATTGAAGCACTTAAAATAAGTATAATTTGTAGTGCTTTAAAGTTTTTAGAGATTATATATATTAGAAACACAACGTAATGACGACTTTTAAATAATTTTATCTATCAAATTTTAAAAAATTCTTTTGTACCATTATAAGCTTTATATTGTAAAAAAGTTATAGAGTAATCCTAAAAATACTTAAATTTTTTGTTAAATTTTTTTGTAGTTAAAATTATATTTTTAATTTTTTTTTATATATTTAGACCTCACTTGCCTCATTTTAAATCAGCTCAAACATTTTTTGTAGATAAACAATATAATGGTTTTATGAAAAGTAGAAGGTAAATAAATATATCTTTCTTGGTTGAGTTTATTCACAAACTAATTACAAGAATGATAAAGTCTGTAATACAAAACATAATTAAACTAGGTAAATACTTATACATCTCCCCCCAGATTTTATCTACGAAGGAGATAAAATGGTAAATTTACCTAGCGAAACAAAATTATTTTAAAACAATTTGTTACAACTTAAACACATTTTTCAGGTCTAAAATTCAACGAAACTAAACTCAAAAAGACAAAACATTTAAAAAATTACGATTAACTTAGTTCACTATTGAATTATTTGTTAAAACAAACTACAACTTAAACAAACAAACAAACTGTAACAAAAATTTAAGACTTGATTTCGCCAAACTTAGAGAAATATTTCTTTATTCCGAACGCGTTGCCTCTGTTAACTTTCAACTTTTTTATGAGCACAGAGTTGAAATTTTTATCGGCTGATTCGTTGTCACTCGAGCTACCCTCTACATCAGAGATTTCCGAGTCAGAAGATTCAAAACTTTCATTATTCACATGTTCAACGTCTACCTTGACACCACGTATTTTGTATGTGAGATTGGCAAGAACAACTTGAGCATCTCTGGGATAAGGAAACTCCAGGTAGGCGTCTCCGTACCAACGACCTTCTTTCAGCACACAATCGAACAGCATCTCGACTCTTTCCACTTTGTCTTTGCATCGCAGCTTTTTGAGCACGTCATTGGCGGTTGTGAGAGGGGAAACACCCTTGATAAGAACAATATTTTGCTCCATGACTGCAAAGATTTACAAAACTTATTCAATATTTGAATATAGACCATAAAACATTAATTTACAGTTAGCATTCCAACTTGACAATAAATGAATATCAGCAACATTGGTGTCACGAAGCTTTTAAAAAGCATTATAAAGTCTTAGACGGAAACGCTGCAAATAATCCGATAATTTCACACACTCATCCCGGACACATTACTGTTCGCAAGTAAACTTTGGTGGTCTGTTTGCTTTTCTGTATAAAATATAAGTCAAGAAAATATAGATCTAAGCAAATCCGAGACATTCCGGTTCAACATCAATATTGAAGAAAACCATTAGTACAGTGAGAAATTACTTAATTCTTTTTCAAAAAGAATCTTCCTTCTGGAAACACAGAACATCAAAATTTTTCTTGAAATGTTTTTACTCAACTTTACCAGAAAAGACAAACTTTTACAGTGGTATGTTTGCTTTTCTCAGATAAGGGATACTACTTAGACATTTGCAAACAGGAGGGGTAAATCTTCTTAGAAACTTACGATTTTGAACAGTTAAGCGACCTGATCCATCAACTTTGACAACACATTGATGACAGTCCTTCACTTCCACCACCACTCCACTTTTCCCCCACTTACTAGGAAAGTTACCTGTTTGATTTAATATCACGACATGATCACCGCAATTCAAAGGTGGCAATGATTTTGTGTTCTTTCTGACGTAAGGTAATGACTTCTTTTCATTTGGAGGTAGGTGAGGATTGCTTAGGGATTTGTGCGGTTTCCGTTGCCATCCAGTGTGTAAAAATATATTTTTCTGTCCCTGTACCTCCTTTTTCTTCTTAACGTTTTTACGCTCGAACATATTTTTCCTACGACCTCGGCTGCAAATGTTATCAATGTTTTGTGTATACAATCCACCAACTAGAAGTGCATTTGACTCATCAGCATAATTTTGGTGACTTTGATAAACTTTTTTACGGGACTTTATCCAGCATTGTTTGCAGGCAGAACACTCAATATACCTCATATTTTTACTGCTCCAAACAAATTTATCAGTTGATTTATTACATATGCCACAAGTTGTTTTACCACTTGGTTTTTGTGTGGTTTTCTTTGAGGAATTGTTTGAGAAAACTGAGGCTGTAACATCAGGTTTCGACATTGCATCACGTGCCATCTCTTTACCTTCGATAAAACCGATTGTCTCATTGACATTTTTCTCATCTAGGTTTTCCCATCCTAGCACCTCTTTACGGATATCCTCATCGGCTAAACCTGTTACCATGACATCTTTTAGGATTATGTCTGTAAAATCTATCATTTGATTACAGCCATCCTTTGGGCATTTACATGTATACGAGCATGTACTGGCTTTTCTTTTTAAACGGGCGGCAAATGATCTAGTATTTTCAGTCAAATCCTGTCTTGCACTAAGAAAGTATGATCGTCGTACAACAACTGAAACAGGAATAACTGCAAGCTGCTTGATCATCCTTAAAAGCTCTTGCTCATTTAAATTTACTACATCTTTATGTCCTTTTAGAATAGCATCGCCTAAATCTTCCTCACAGCACTGGTATAGTTGACGGCGTTTTTCTACATCTGTCATCTGCATGCTATCTTTAAACATAGTCCACTTTTGTACAAATATGTTCCAACCCTCTTCACTGCAGTCTGTCCCTATTCGAGGACGGTCCATCTTTGGAAGCTTTGGTTTTGAAGAATTTGCATTAATGTGAACATTATTGTGAATGATAAGTAAAGCGGCAACTACAGAAGCATTGACGTCTGGTGTTTCATATGTGCAACTCTCAAGAGGGCATTTAATCACAGGCATTATTGATTCAATTCAGCTTGACTTTATCATAAATAAATATATCTTTCTTTGTTGAGTTTATTCACAAACTAATTACAAGAATGATAAAGTCTGTAATACAAAACATAATTAAACTAGGTAAATACTTATACAGAAGGACGCAAAAGAAGTAGTTGAATTATTTATAGAACTTATTTATTTAGCATTTTTTCGAAAGTTTGGTTTGAAGTTGATGTTTTGGTCATTTCGAATATAGTTTATTGTTTTTTAAGTTACTTAGAAAACTAATAAATGTAAAAACTTCGTGAAAAATCCTCAGCATGCCTAAAACTTGAACAACTTTTTTCAAGTTATTATAATAGTCGTTATAAAAAGATCTTTTAACAGGCTTTACAAATGTGTACTGATGGTTAAATACTACGTAGATGTCGAAAGACCTTCAGGTACCTTCACTGTACATTACAAGTATAACCAAAATTTTACAGCTGCTCAAAAAGAATGCGCAAAACACGGGCAAATATTGGCTCCAATAACTGAAAAAGAAGATTTTGACGCGATTGTTGAAGTTTTGAGCGCTGAAAATGAAGAGAACATTCTTACTGGTAGAGATTTTACGCAATACATGGTCGGACTAGAAGTTGCTTACGATAACAGCAAAAATGTTTTTATGAACGGCGTTGAATTCGACAAAGAAAAACACGGTTCTTTTTACAAAGATGACCAATATCATGAAAAAGCAAATGGTAGATGCCCATTGGCTCTACTATGACCTATGGATCCAACTGCAATTACTGTAGAGTACACTTGCTGCGAGACTAATTTTTACGATTACATTTGTTTTTAAGCCGAAAAACAAGCCTTGCGCATCATCAGAAGTTGTTGTTGTTGTTAGTTAAACAAGTTTCAAAACTACTGATGTCAAAATTCTCATCCTTACCGGTTTTGGAGCTTTCGCTTTAATTATTTTTGCAGTTGTCTTTGTTTTCAGTTTTCAAACCGAATTAAAAAAAAAACTGAGATACTCACTAAACTATTTCACTGTACTTATAGAGGATTCTAAAATAAATTGTAGTAATACACATAATAAATAAAATAATAAATAATAAATAAATTGCAGAGCTACACACTGCGCATTTTAAAAAAAATTGAAAATTTTATACTTGCATCTTTTTTTATCAATTATAACTAAAACTTTGTTAAAAACAATATTACTAGCAAAAACAAACCACTAAAATACAAAACAAAAAAGGGTGCTCATTTCAGTAATAACTAACATAGAAATAAATGTTACCTAAACTATAGAAAATAGTTGCTTATAATAATAAAACACTTATTTAAAGTTGTAAAAAAATTGTAACACTTAAGAAGTTTAAATACAAGCACTTTCAGGAATACTTTTCTACTTACTACAAGGTGTCAAGTTTTTATACCTACAAGTAAGTATTTATACTTGTAACTTCAATGTGGTAGAGACAATCAATGTAAAAACAAAACAATCATAAAAGTATAAAATATTTAATCTGTATAATACATTAGTTCCTTTATAGTAAAATAATATAAGAACTACGGTAGCAAAAACTTTAAATTTTAGTAGTAGTTTAAGCTAGTTTTTGGATAATGAATTTTCTGATAAAATTTATATCAAAAATTTTATAAATATACTAACACAAGACAAAATATCAAACGATATTTATTTCTATTTTTCGTAAATATATTAGTGATTGGTTACAAGATGAATTAAATGCTTTAACTTTATTCTTTTCATTTATTATATGCTTTATTTGTAAACGCGTCTATTTTACAAATTTTAAGACAATATTATCATCTAATAACATCATAAAAACCAAACATTTTATTTAAACCTAGATAAAAGATGAACCTTTCTTCAACAGAATACTTAAATTAACAAATTTAAAAAAAATACATGTTTATGGACCTTCTGGTTGAGAATTATATTACGGCTATTTAAAATCTAAAACTTAAACAAATAAATATAAAGATTTACCAGATTTACAATTCTTCTTGAACTTTCCTCTTAAATTTTACTAAAATTATAAATAAAACAACGTAGTTTAAAAACTAGAGTAAAAAAATTATTTTAGCTAAAGCAACTACTTTTTAACCGATTCTATTAGTTATATGATTTACTTAACTTACTTAATAGTAATGCAGTTGATTGTATTTTGAAATAAGTAGAAATAGTCAATAACCCAAAGACTCGGTTTTTAAACTTAGACTAAAAAATTAGAAAATTTTATAGTAAGTTAATCTTTGTCTGTAAAATATTAAGTTAATGCTTAAACATATCTTACAGTAAATCTTTTCCCTCGCGAATACTTGAAAAAAATCAATTAAAACTTGTTTATAGTTTTTTAACGTAAGTGCGATAATGATAAAACAGTTTTTGTATTTATTTTGCTATCACATAAAATTTCTAATTAGGTACACATGAAAAACTTGAAATATTAATTGAAAGCTTAACTGAAGCAAATCGTTCTAGATTTATAGTAAAACATTACTTAAGTTATACTTTTAACTTTACTGTTACCAAATAATAATTACCAAATGTAATTTGATGTTACCAAATGTAACCAAGTAATTGCAGTTGGATCCATAGGCCATAGTAGAGCCAATGGGCATCTACTATTTGGTAATTCATTATACTGGTCGTCTTTGTAAAAAGAACCGTGTTTTTCTTTGTCGAATTCAACGCCGTTCATAAAAACCTTTTTGCTGTTATCGTAAGCAACTTCTAGCCCTACCATGTATTGCGTAAAATCTCTACAAGTAAGAATGTTCTCTTCATTTTCAGCGCTCAAAACTTCAACAATCGCGTCAAAATCTTCTTTTTCAGTTATTGGAGCTAATATTTGCCCGTGTTTTGCGCATTCTTTTTGAGCAGCTGTAAAATTTTGGTTATACTTTTAATGAACAGTGAAGGTACCTGAAGGTCTTTCAAAGTCTACGTAGTATTTAACCATCAGTACACATTTGTAAAGCCTGTTAAAAGATCTTTTTATAACGACTATTATAATAACTTGAAAAACGTTGTTCAAGTTTTAGGCATGCTGAGGATTTTTCACGAAGTTTTTACATTTATTAGTTTTTTAAGTAACCTAAAAAACAATAAACTATATTCAAAATGACCAAAACATCAACTTCAAACCAAACTTTCGAAAAAATGCTAAATAAATAAGTTGTATAAATAATTCAACTACTTTTTTTGCGTCTTTATACTTTTCAGAAAACCATTATATTGTTTATCTACAAAAAATGTTTGAGCTGATTTAAAATGAGGCAAGTGAGGTCTAAATATATTTTTTTTTTGAAAATATGACTTTAACTACAAAAAAAACTTGACAAACTAATTAAATATTCTTAGGATTATTCTTTAACTTTTTTACAAATTAAAGCTTATAATGGTACAAAAGGATTATGAAAAAATTTATAGAGAAAATTATTTAAAAGTCATCATTACGTTGTGTTTCTAATATTTATAAGCTCTAAAAACTTTAAAACACTACTAATTATACTTATTTTAAATGCTTCAATTGTGCTAATCCTCACTTGAACAATACGTTGTTCAATGTGTAGTTTATCTTTACTTAGTTTAAATAAGATAAAAATAAGTTATTGTAAACAAATTCTTATAAAAATTAATAAAAAAAAACTGTAGATGAGTTGATTCTTATTTAGAAATGAAATATTAGTTGATACTGAAAGCCAAAAACTATTAGGTTTTAATTATTTTAGTAAAACTCTTTACTAACTAAAATGCTCTACTGCATTGCTGAAACTGTGCATGATAAAAAAACAACTATTTATCAATACGATCTCAATTAGCGTTTAAATTGTAAAAAGTTATTAAAATATTTTTTAATGTTGAAATTAAGCCAGTTTGTTTCGTTTATTTAAAAACTAGTTTTTTTAAAAGTTAACAAATTTCCACCAACACGTACTAAAAAATCAATATTTAAACTGATGACTTTTTTCACAACACTATTGTGTTATTTGTTTTAAGTAACCGTAATGTAAGTAACACTATTTTATCTAGCCCTAGTTATATTTAAAAACTTGAGTTCAATAAATAAAATACATTGTTCACGAAAAACTTTGAAATAATTTAAATAGTAAACTAGATCTACAATGTAAATATTTCAAAACCTTTGTGCAAAAATATTTGAAGATTTAATCAGAGTAATGTATAATTGTTTTAAATTATAAATGCTGATAAAATAATTTTCGAGAAATGTTTCAACAATCGTACAAAACTATACTTATTCTTTTTTTTTAATAATGTTTAATATAAAATTGTTTCAACTATATTGTAACTGCTACCTGAGTAGTATAAAACTTATGTGGAACGTTTACCGTTCAACTAAAAGCTAAACTTTTGAAAAATTCCTAATTCAAAAAAGAAACAACATATGGTATAAACTTGCATTGATTAACATTAGTTATCGTGTATAAAGAAATCATTAAAATATGTTTGACTTAATTAAGTATTCGCAAAGGTGAATATATCCTGTACGATATAAGTCATCATTTACCTACTAACTTACAAAAAAAGATTTTGATTATAATTTTTTTTTGTTTTTAAAATAATGAACAACATTAGTGCTAAATAAGTTACAAAATAACAGCCTTGTCAACTCTTAGGTTTTGTTTTTCTACTTTTTTTTTAATATATTTTTTTATTTACGTTGATAAAAAACTAGATAAATGAAATAACCACAAAAGTATACAAGTATTGCTTACAATGGTATCTATTATATTACTGATTTTTTAAGTTCATTACGTTTAAATAAATTCAATACAAAACCTAAGCCTTGCCTTTTTTAATAATTATTGCAACAATCACTATCAAAGATTTTGAAAACTAATAATTGTTCTTTTAAGATATTTTGAATATTTTTTGTTTGTAGACAGATAACAATGAAGATAGCTCTGTGTTGTTAAACTAAGATTTTTTTAATTGAACTATAGTTTTTTTGGCCTACTAGTCATTTATTATTTATTATTATTATTATTATTATTATTATTATTATTATTATTATTATTATTATTATTATTATTATTATTATTATTATTATTATTATTATTATTATTATTTTATTATTATTATTATTATTATTATTATTATTATTATTATTATTATTATTATTATTATTATTATTATTACTATTATTATTATTATTATTATTTTTATTATTATTATTATTATTATTATTATTATTATTATTATTATTATTATTATTATTATTATTATTATTATTATTATATTTACTATCATTATTATTATTATTATTATTATTATTATTATTATTATTATTTCTAAAGACCGACTTTAACTATCTAATAGAATTTCATTCTTGTTATCATTCTACTTCACATTGTGTTTCTAAAAGTGAATAAAAACTTCTTCTTATTATTATCTATTGAAAGACAAACTACTTTATATTTTGGAGTCAGTTCTTAAACAATATCAATCAATACATTAATGTCTAGATTTCATTATATTAATCTGCCACTTTCGTACGCACTTTTTGAGTACTTACTGCTGTTGTACACACTGTTTAGCTAAAAAACGCTGTGAATTTTGATTTTACTTTTAAGTTTTACTTTAGTAACTTGAAACATTTCAAACAACCTTAGTATTTAAAAGTACTACTTTAGTATAAACTTTTCAATTACTTTTATTCGTACTTCTCAACAATAAATATGCAAATGTTAATTGCACTATTCGTTTCTTACAGTATATTCTACTTATTACCATTTTTTAGTGTTTATTTAAAGTTCAAAATACATTAAATATTGAAAACTTTGTATTACTAGCTCAACTAATTAAAATTTGTTGTAGAACAATAGCCGCCCAACAAACTTTAAACATAAATATATTAAACGTATGAATAAACTATGTATACAAAATGAAATTACAGAAGTTATCTTTATTTATTCATAGTCACATTCTAAGATTTAAATTTGTGCATTATTCTCCTTATTTCGATTGAACAAAGTAAAGACGAAATAAGCGGCACAAACAATCAAGATTCCTGCTCCTATACCATTTATTACCAATTTTTAGTGTTTATAAAATTTTCAAAAGCTGTACACAGTAAGTAAGTAAATAATAAATTCATGTGAATACAAAACTACAAACAGTATAAACACTGTGATACTTTTTTTTAGTGTTTACATATACAAATAACGTTTTAACTGCGTTAATTTAAAATTTTATTAGGTATTTATATTAGTTTAATACAAAAATCATTAAAATAAATTCGCAAAACTAAGTTTTCTATGCACACTACTGTGTAGCACAATTGCACACTGTGAAGACCACTGGTCTTAATTAATTTTAAAACTACACATATATTATGTTTTTGAGTACATGTTAATTTTGTAAATTTAATTATTTTCGTTCACTTTAACAATAATGTTAAGTTGACGTAATGATTTTTTTAATTTATAAAATTTCTTATATTAATTGTTTTGCACTATTTATTAAGTTATCAATTATCTTATTTTTTATTTTTGCAGGCCTGAAGATCCCTTTTGGGTGAAACGACGTTGCCTTTGTTTAAATAAAAAAAGATTTAGTATAAATTATTTTAAAATAAAATTGAATTTCAGCTTAAAGTTTTAAAAAGGTGTCTGGGTCTTAAATTACAGTTTTACAAAACACTATTTGTGTTTATTCATGGTAATATATCATACTCTTAAATAATAACTAAAAAGCAATTAGTTAATATTTGTTTCGTGTAAAAAGAAATTGCTTTCCCAAAAATAAGCTTCACTTCAAAACTATTTAGTTAAGCGAAATCATAAAACTTAACGTTTTAAAAATATTTATTGTCTTCTTAAACTTTAATATTTAAAAAATACATTAGTTTTAAGTTTGAATAGTTACATAAATGTTGTTTAAATGTCTTACCTTATATATCTCCAAAGAAAAAACTGTTAAAACTACGATTTACCAAATGGGGGTAACTTTGCAGTTATATTTCAGTATGAAAAAGTTAAATGTTTTAGTTTGTATTAATGTTTTAAATCTTAGCTCTTATACTTATTTATACAAGAAAAGCAAGCATCAATATGACTTAGTAGACTAACAAATTAATTCATGCAATGTGTGTATGTTTCTTTTTTTTTTTCAAATGTAAGAGAAAAGTGTTGCAAACTTAGTTTTAAGACCTGTATGTTAAATATACAAAAATTTTTGAAGTCAGTTCATACTCTGTGAAAACATTGAATTAGATGACATAAACATGCTAAAAGAATTACAGAAGTCTAAAAAACATCATGTACATATTTAATTTACCTAAACTCGTTAAAGTTAGATATACTACCTTAAGTTTTTGTTATGCATTCTTAATATAAATTACTAAAGTTGCATTTTGTACAAGATATAAAGCATTCATTCAGTAGAAAATATTAACTGTTTAGCTACGTAATTTTCATAAAAAATTTTTTTTTTTTTTGTATTTTGTTAGATATCTTGAGTTAAGCATGATAATTGTCCAATTGTGTTGGTTAAATAAAATTGTGAATTAATAGTCTAATGCTGACACAAGTTGTACAAAAATTATATTCTGCAATTAAAAGAAGTAAATTAAAATAGAAAAATAAATAGCTGTTAAAGTTCTTTTTTAATAAACTTAAAGTTTTATTTATATTGTACAATATATAAATATTACGTATAATAATTATAGTTTGAGAACTTTTATCTGCAAATTAGTAACTTAATGTTGACACATGTCGTTCATAAATTGTTTTCCCTTGCAAAATTTTTTTTACAAAAAACCATTTAAACTTTTTTTTTCAAAAGGTTAGAGGTTACTTTTATGATGTTTTATATATAATACTCAACTAATAGTAACTAACTATTTGTTAAATTTACATTTTATTGTTTCAAACACTTTGTTAGCTTTATATCTAAAACAGATAGCGATAATTTTTTTTATTAACGTTACACATTTTGCTTACTTGATCATATTTGTTTTCAAAAAAAAAGTTTAGTTTTTAGTTAATTAATATAACATTTTTAACCAGTTTAAAATTACTACATATATATATATATATATAGATATTAATTAGGTTCACATGAATTTAACTTATTTTCTTTGAAAGTAAAGAATGTGATTTTATTTTAAATACTTATACATAACTCAACTGCCTTTTAACCAAAAGAATAAAAAGATAACTACTCTTCATTTAGCTAATTTTTTTTTGAAGTTTGATATAATCGCTAAAGGCAAATATCTAAGTTCATTTATAAAAACTAGTTTAAACTTTATTCAGTTGTTGTCAAAATAAAAACTTAAGTTTCATTTGTGTAATCAATTGTACATTGATTAAACTCACTATTTTGAATACAAAAAACTTAACATTTGAAAATCTTTATTATCAAATATTAGGATAATAGTGACACACATTGTACAGAACATGTATTTCTCGCGAATATTAAAAAAAAAATCAACTAAGTTTAATTTTCATCAAATCAGACATATTCCATTAGTTTCTTAGCAAGATAACTAAAGCCTTTATAAATGCTATCTGAACGAGTTATTACTTTTACGAACTGTTGAATTCTTTCAAAAAGTTTAATTTTAAGCTTAACGTTAAACATTTTGTTTAAGTTTGTTTTAAACTCAGTATTTTCCGATTTATAAAACATTTCTTTTAAAGCCTTTTGTCAGCGTTTGCACAAACATTTATCTGCACAACCTGTTTAGTTTATTAACCCAAGTTTTTAAGTGTAACTATGGTTTAAATTACAATAGTGTAACTTGTACTACAGTTACTTGAAACAAAAAATAGGGTTATGAAAAAAGTCACTAGTTTTTTCATAGGTTTGTAAGTATGCGTTGAAGAAATAATAATAATTTTTAAACTAATTAATTTTTCAATAAATGAAACAAATGGTTAAAATCATACTTTTTTATGATTTTTGAGTAATTTTTTTAAACTTGATTTTTTATCGACATTATGTTAATAATTCTTTTATCGTAAAGCATTCAATAAAAAATTGAGTACTTTAATTAAAATATAGTAATACTAAAAAAATTAAAAGTATTAGTTTTTGAGTTTCAGTATCAAACTATTATTTTGTTCCGAAATAAGAAACAACACATTTACATTTTTAATTATAACATTTTATGTAAGTACTAGTTTACCATAATTGTTTTAAATATTGTTAAAACTAAGTAGAGAACTACACATTGAACATCGAAGTAGTATTAAATAAATAAGGATTATCACAAATGAAGTACTTAAAAGAAATTAGGTTTATAGTGTTTAAAAGTTTTAAAGTATTTAGAGATTATAGACAATATAAATACAATGCACTATCAAATTACACAGTGGTGCTCTTTAAAATACTTTCTATATAAAATGTATTGAAAAAGTTTTGTATCATTATAAGCTTTTGGTTTTTTAAACACTACCAAGTTTTTATTAGAAATTTTTCAATTACAAATGACAAAGTACTAAGTTGATTTCAAAATTATTTAAGTTAGTATTATTCGTGTTAGCTTGCCATTGGCATATATTTATTGTAATTAAAAAATATAAGATCCTTATATAGTACAGAAGTTTATTAAAAACGCTAAAACTAGTGTTGTATTGATTATACAAGTCATTTATTTTTTCACTTTCGAAAAAGTTTGACTTACAGCTTAATGATAATCGTTTTGAATAATTTTTATTTATATCCCAATAGGTGTGGCACACAGATGAATCAGTATTTTATTATATGCTTAAAAAATTAACTAAAATATAGTTTTGTTCGATTGTTAAAATGTTTTCTGTTAAAGCATTTTAATTTACAACAAGATTGATTTTTCAAATTTCTTATAACAAAGCGTTTAAAATATTATGTTCAATACTATAATCATCAAAGGTATTTCTGGACATCCTAGTTAGTATGTTCTTTTAAAGTTTTCAAACATAACTAGGTTAAAGTTGGAAATAATGTTACTTGTATTTCGGCTACTGAAAATAGCCGTTATAGCCTGATATACACAATAGTGTTGTCAAAAAAGTCATTGATTTTACGATTTATTTGTAGGTATGTGTTAACAGAAATTTAATATTTTTTAAAAAATGAAGCAAAATTTTAAAATTACTTTTTAAAGTATGCTTTAGCAACTTTTTACAGTTTTAATCTTAATCGAGACCTTGTAAATAGTTTTTTTTTTAATGGTGAAGCATTTCAACAAAAATTTAAGTATTTTAATTAAAATAAAGTATTACTAAAAAATAAAATACTATAACTTTTTGAGTTTCAGTATTATAATAAGAAATAACACGTCTACAGTTTTTATTGTTAATAATTTTTTATAAGAACTTGTTTAACATAACAGTTTTTTTATATTATTGTATAAAGTTATTGCGAGTAGAAATATTTATAAGAGGATTAGAACAAGGAAAGTATTTAAAAGAAATCAATTTTATAGGGTTTAAAAGTTTTAAAGTATTTAGAGATTATAAACAATAGAAACACAATGCACTATAATAGGTTATGGTTAACTTTAGGTTAGCTCCAATATCAAAATGAAAATATAATAAGTTCGATGTCTTGTTTTACCATAACTTTAGGCTAAAAAACGATACTTTGTTTTAAACAAGCTATATAAATAGTTAGAGGGAGCTAAATTAATATATCATAAACTAAGAAATTACATAAATAAGATGTATTTATAAAATATAAATTTTTAGCCTAAAGTTAAGATTAAATAAGACATCAAATGTATTACAATTTCAGCTTGGTATTGGTGCTCACCTAAAGTTAACCATAACCCTATAAAATTAAACAATAATGATTATTTAGTTATTTTCTATATAAAATAATTCAAAAATTGTTTTTACCCTTAAAAATTTTTAATTGTAAAAACACTATGGAAGAGTACTTTGAATTTTTTTTTTTATTTCGAATATTTAATGTATTTTAAATTAACTTTTTAAATAAAGCTCATATATATTGACCTCGCTTGCCTCATTGTAAATCAGCTCAAATTTTTTTATTGACGATAAGTGGTATAATGTTTTTCTAAGTTACAAAAATTAAAAAGACGTAAAATAAATAGTTTAATTATTTATTAAAGCTTTTAATGTGAATTAGTTTTAGATAGATCTAATTTATTGTTCTTTAGGTAAGTCAATGAACTATAAATTGTAAAAATTGAAAAAAAATCCTAGACATACCTAAAAACAATGTTTTTTTTTTTTATTTTAAAAATTATTATTATAATCGTTATAAAAAATTATTTTATAGGCTTTATAAACTTATAATAATGGTTAAATACTACGTAGACATCGAAAGACCTTCAGGTACCTTCACTGTTCATTACAAGGTTAACCAAAATTTTACAGCTGCTCAAAAAGAATGCGCGAAGCAAGGACAAATATTGGCTCCAATAACTGAAAAAGAAGATTTCGACGCGATTGTTGAAGTTTTGAGCGCTGAAAATGAAGAAAACATTCTTACTGGTAGAGATTTTACGCAATACATGGTAGGGCTAGAAGTTGCTTACGATAACAGCAAAAAGGTTTTCATGAACGGCGTTGAATTCGACAAAGAAAAACACGGTGCTTTTTACAAAGACGACCACTATCATGAATTAGCGAATGGTAGATGCCCATTGGCTTTGCTATGGCCTATGGATCCAACTGCAATCGAGGTAAAGTACACGTCGTGTGAGACTCATCCGTTCAATTATATTTGCTTCAAGCCGAAAAACAAGCCATGCGCATCATCAGAAGCTGTTGTTAGTGAAGCAAGTTTCAAAACTACTGATGTCAAAATTCTTTTTCTTGCAGGTTTTGGAGCTTTCGCTTTAATTATTTGTGCAGTTGTCTTTGTTGTTAAATTTTTAAACCGAGTTAAAAAAACTGAGATGCTCACTAAAATATTTTGCTGAACTTATAGAGTAATTTTAAATAAACTGTATATAATTTTTTTTGTTGACGTCTAATTTATTATTTAGTCAGCTATTTTAGTTAGTTTTCTAGAACAAAAACTGTTTTAATTAACCATATAGCACGCTGTAATAATCGTCTGGAGTTGCTAAAAAAGGAGCAACTGCAAAATTACACTTCATTACACTTGCAAAACTAGTGTAATAATAAACGTTCTAAAAAGTTAGTGTATGTTACTAAATGCTTTAAATAGCTAAAACGGCAACTTAAAACAATTTTTATCTTTAGTTTTAAATCATTTCACCGTTTTATCAACTTTTTGTGATTAGTTAATGCGAAAATAAAAACTAATAAAATTCAAGGCAACGTTGTAATTCTGTAAAAAAACAAAACATGTTTACTGAACACGAAAAAAAAAATATATTGACGGTATTATAAAAAAAAAACAGTTTAATTGACTTTAAGCCTTTGAGCTACATAGTGCGTATTTTTAAAAATATTAAAAATTTTATACTTACATAATTATTTTTCAACTATTTGTAAAAATTTGTTAGTGAGTATCAAAAATTACAACTAAAATACAAAGTAAAATAAGGTACTCATTTCAGTAATAACGAACATGGAAATTAATGTTTCCTCAATTATAATAAAAAAAAGTTGGTTATAAAAATAAACTCAAACACTTACGATAAATACTAAAAAAATTGTACGATTTAAAAAGTTAAAAAATAAGTACTTTCAGGAATACTTTTATACTTACTAAAAGGTGTCAAGTTTTTATAGCTACAAGTAAGTATTTATAATTGTAACTTCAACTTGATAGAGACAATCAATGTAAAAACGAAACAAGCGTAAAAAAATAAAATATTTAATCTGTATAATACATTAATTTCTTTATAATAAAAATATAAGAGCTACAGTAGCAAAAACATCAAATTTTAAGAGCAGTTTAAACTAGTTTTTAGATAATGAATATTCTGATATAAGTTATATCAAAAATTTATATATCTAATTTCACAAAACAAAATGTCAAATGATATTTATTACTAATTTCCGTAAATATAATTGTGATTGGTTACAAGATGAATCAAATATGTATACTTCATTGATTTCATTTATTATATGCTTTGTTTGTAAACGCGTCTATATTAAAAGTTTAAAACAATATTATTATCTAAAAGCATCATAAAAACCAAACATTTTATTTAAACCTAAGTATAAGTTGAACCTTTTTTCAACAGAAAACTTAATTTGACAAACTTTTCAAAATACATGTTAATGAACCTTCTAATTTTTTTAAATTTAACTAAAATTGTAATTAAAACAACTTAGTTTAAAAACTAGAGTAAGAAAAATGTTTTTGGTTGAAGCAAGTACTGCTTGACTGATTGTATTAGTTATATAATTTACTTAAGTTACTAAATAGTAACTTATAAGTATTGTTAAGTAAGTACATATAGTCTTTAACCTAGATACTTGATTTTTAACTTTGACCAAAAAAAGGATGCAATTTAATAGTAAGTTAATCTCTGTCTGATAAGTATTAAGTTAATGTTTGAACATGTTATACAGTGAATCTTTTCCCTCGCGAATACTTAAAAAAATCAATTAAAACTTGACTTTAATAGAACAAACTTACTTTACCGCTTTTATCATACGAAATTGTACAAAAAGGTATTTTTGTTTTTATATATAAATAGTTAAATAATAATTACATAACTTTAGATACATTTAAATTTCAGTTCTAGATTGTATAAAACTTAAAAAGAGATAAAGTATTTAAAATTAATCTATCACAGTTTTTTTTTACATACGTGCGGTAATGTTTTAAATAGTTTTTGAAATATTTTTTTTAATTTAGTACGCATGAAAAACTTTAAATATTAAATAAAAGCTTAACTGAAGCAAATCATTCTAGATTAAGAGTAAAACTTTACTTTAGTTATACTTTTAGTTTGACTGTTACCAAAAAAAAAGTTAGCATTAAACTTAATTTTTACCTGTATATTAACAGGTTAATGTTGACACATGTCGTACAGAATTTAAATCCCTCCTGAATGCTTTCTTACAAAAATCGATTAGTTCTCAGTTTTAATAGGTCAAAAGTCATTTTACTGTTTTAAACACACAAATTTGAATAAGATAAATGTTTGACATAAGTTTTTATAAATTTTAAATTTAAAAAACTTTAAATTTCTTTTAATATTCTAGTTTAGATCGTAGAAAGTTTCAAAAGATATAAAATATTTGAAACTATACTATCATGGTTTTTTTTTTTACGTAACTGTGATAACGAATACATTTGTTTTTAAATTTTTTTGTTATCACGTTAAACTGAAAATAGGTATGCTAGAAAAGATTAAAAACTAAACAAAACTTAGCTAAAGCAAATAAATCAAGGTTTAAAGTAAACCTTTATTTTCTGTTTATTATTTTACTTTTAGTACTAAGTAGAGCAGTTGTGAATTACTTTTAAAGCTTTTTGTACAAAAACAAATCAGAAGAAGATAAACGCATTTAGCACTAAAGTTTTTTACATGTACAGTAAATACTTTAATGTTTAATAAAAAAAGTAAGACATACAGTGATTTTATTTTTTAATAAAGAGAGTACTTGTTAGTTTATATTTAATTAAATGTTAACTTTAATTTTTCGTCAAATTTGGAATTAATCGTTATTAAATTTAAAACTAGAAAGAAATATCATCTTTAATTAATCACTTTTACTACAGTTTTAAAATTCGTTTCAGTTAATAAAATTAAAAGAAAACTTTTTAGATTTACTTATACTTACTAAGTAGTTGTACAAATGATAAGTTTTTGAAAATCATTTGAATATGTTGATGCAGTGTTTCTTTGCATTTTTGTTTGTTTATGCAGCTGTCACTACAGAAGGTTAGTACTTTTTAGCTGATTTATGTTTTAAAAATACTTGAAAAACTTTTTTACTAACTCAACTAACAATTTAATTTTATATGAATAAGTACAGCTTACTTTAATAAAAGTTTAAGAAACAGTTGTTTCTAAAACCTATTAAGTCAAAAGAAACGAATAGATTTACTTTGTGAAATACAACGTAAAGCTGTTTTTAGTTTTATCTTCATTCTAATTGTACGTAAAAAATTTAAATTAAAAAAAAATCGTTTAGTAAAAATTAAAAAGTTTCTTTTATAAATAAAGTCATTTATAAGTTTTTATAAATTTATCTAAAAACGAAATAAAAATATTTCAGAAAACCTGTGCAGTCAATTCAGTTTCAATAATTCTGACTATTTTATTGGACCTCAACCGAATACCATTCAAGACAGTAGAAAATTCTGTGCAAGTGATGGAGGGCAGCTAGCGTATTACAATAAAAAGCTAGCAAAAATTATATTTGAAAAAAATATAGAAAGTTTATGTCGTTTAGAAGAAGGAACTGTTCTAGACAGTCTGGAAGAAAACAACAATTGTTATTACTTGATGTTAAAAAAAAATGAAAAACTTGTAAAGAAGTTTCAGTGTAGTCTATATGTAAAGAACTATTTTGTATGTCAAAAGTTTCAAAAAGTACCAACAACTTTCAATCAACTTTCTACGGTGAAAACTCAAACTAAAATTGAAATAAAACCAATAAAAGTAACCAGTCAAATAAATAAAACAAACAGTTATACCAATAACAACACTTTTCTCGTCTTATTTATGGTCATAGTTTGCACTATCTTATCAAGCGTAGCCACTTTAATGTGTCTGGTAAGTAATTAAAAAATTATTATTTCACTGTTTTATTTTTTACTTTCTTTAATATATCTCAGTATAACAATTTATTAGAAGTTTTATAAGTGTTTTAACTTATATTTGTGGTCGATATGCTTATTGATAAAAGTCTTTAAATGTAATTATGCACAACGAAATGATTATTTTAAACAGAAGTATAAAAAAATGAAGCATTCCTGCAACCTAGAAAAGTTTAAGTTTTTGGATAAACTTGGCGAAGTTAGATATTTGTTTTGCTTTAACGAAACCTTGTTCGAAATATGCGTTGTACTAAAGCTTAAAAACGTATATTTGCAAAATTATTTAAACTATTTAAGTACATTTAAAGATAAACAAATTAAATCTAAATATTTATATATATTTTTTTTAATTATATAATTTAGAATTTATTTTAGCTTTAATGCCATTATCAACCTTAAATTTAAAAAAAATTCAAAATGCAGAAATTTTATTACGAATTTAAGCTGTTCAAAGAATGAAAATAAAAACCAGTACACTTTGTTTATTTACAAAGATAATCTAACTTTTAAATTAAAGCCTTAAGCATGTCTTTTCGATAATGCTTGCTTTATATTTTAACTTCTCAACCACATAAAATATTTCTAAATGTAAATCAAAAAGGTACATAAAGTAATTTTTGTACATATATAAATATTTTAATTCATTTCTTATTAAGTACATTCATAGTAAAAATATACTTTTTAAAAATGGACTTAATTATAAAAACAAAAACTTAACAATTATTTAACAGCTTATTAAACTTGTTTTGCGTTTATAACATACATATACATTAAATAGTTTTTTGTATGAACATTTTAATATTTCGATTTCTATATTTATTGTTGTCGATTTGCTATAGAGACTAAGTTGTTATTACTAAACCAAATCCTAGTTAAGTTTTAACAATATAACGCTTTGTAACGAATTTATTTATGATAATTAGTCAATCGCTAAATAGAAATAAAATTAAAATGTTTGGAGTTCTGACTGTTTTGCATGACTAATTTTTTTTCAATTACATTAAGTTTAGTTATTCACTTTTAGGGACAATTTGGGGTGGCAATAAAAGTCCTCAACAAAAAGGACCAAAAGGAGTATTGTATCAAGATGCTTATGCCTGAAGATGGGTTAGTATAAACAAACGTTTCAAAACTGTTGTGCATTTTGATCAAAAAAGTTTGTATTCAAATAAGGCTTTTGTTATTCCAAGTTTATAAAATTATATATCAACGTTTAAGTCAAATTAATAAAAACTCTTAATAAGTATAAAAGTTTAATATTTTAATCAAAATTTACTTAGAATCGTTCATACTCAAAATTATTTCTGTGACAGTGGCTAACATTCACACCATCAAATAAATTGTTTTAGTTAACAGTGTATAATATTATAAAACAGTTTCTAAAAAAACTAAACATTGTACTTTCACTTTGTATTGGTACATGTTATTTTAAAACCATACAAAAGAGAATTTTCAGAACTTTTATTTAAAACAAATAGTAAAAAGAGTTATTTCAGAAACACATGCAAAGTTCAAAGACACGAGGCAATTGTCATGAGTAGGCTTGAGCACAAAAATGTGCTGTCCTACCATGACAACATCGATGTTCGGATAAACAAAAACTTAAGGTATATTTACTTTATGTAAACTTTTAATGGTTTTAGAAGAAAAATATAGGCTACTTACAACTAACAAAAAATAAAATAACTTTTTTTTAAACAAAGCACAAAAAATTACAAAAACTTATTTCACTTTCTTAAAAAAAAGTAACAAGAAAACTTAAAGTATACTAACAGTACTGCAAAAAAATTCTAACATTGCTTCACAAAAACTTTTATTTTTTCATTTTTATACATAATAAATAATTACAATAGTAAAAATTTTAGTAATTTTTTTTTGTTAAATAAACCATATAAATATAAAAGAAAAAATTTGTCTAAAGTTTTTTTTATTAAGTCATAACAAAGTTACATCAAAACTTAGACACAACAAGCATTAAATACTTTTTGCTAATTATCTATACATGGTAAACTAGCTATATAAAACTGCAGTTATAAGATAAGTTTTGTTTATGTAGTTCAAAGATATTATAGAAAAAATAAATATTTAATTTTAAACTGATTTAACCAACAAAACAGATAAAGTATCTTTATTGTAAGTGTAACTTTTCAGAAAAAAAATTGAGAAGTACAATGAAAAAGCAGCTGGTTTCCAATCAAAGCTAAAATTGGATAGCTTTTTCAGTTTATCAACCAATACGCCTTTGAGTTAGTTACAATTTAGTTTTAAACTCTATAGAGCTTTTTATAACAAAATTTTTGCAAAAAGTAGACCTTTTAGTTGTTTTGCTTACTTAAATTCACTAAAATATACTTGTTTTAAATTAAACAAATTAGAAACCTCAAGGGAAAAGTACGAAAGCAAAAACTTTCACAAAGTTTAATTAATTTCTAAAGCCATACAATTTTTAAATGTAACTTTTGGCCTTAAAATTTAAAGTATAACTTTCATAGTGACATTACTGATATAGTTAAACAAATAAGTGTCTAACTTTATGAATAGTCTTTTCTTGCATACGAAAAAAAAACATATAATTTTTATTGTAATGTTTACTTTCTGTGCAACTCAAAGTACTCAAAGTTTACGAAGCTGATTTTAGATAAAGCTTATACCAAAATGTTTTGTAAACTGATTTAATCTTGAAACTATCGGTTTCAAGCATAAGTAATGTCGGTTTTTTAACTCCCATTAATTACAATAACATACTGAGAAAAATACTGCTGTACTTTTAATTTTTTAAATTTTTTAAAAAATACATAAGTAGCATAAATAGGCTAGTAAAAATGTTTATTTTAGAATTGAAAAATTTAAAATATTTATTTAAATACATAAGCAAGTATAAAATTTGTTGTTATGTATTTCTGTTTTCATAAAGAATCAAAAATAAGTCCTAAATAACTTAATAAAACATAAATTACAAGAAAGCACTTTTTTAAGTTAGCTGTTAACTTGATAATAAACAGTGATCTTTTTTTATATGTAGATACTACTCTTAAAAAATAAAACTCAATTGCTGTTTTAATAACAATTAGAATGTTACTTTGCTTCATTTTGTAAAAAGCAAGTTTTGTTATTATTAAAAGTCAGAATCTGCTTTTCGAAATCATAAAACGTATAGAAACATACAAGTTTTACGCTGTTTACTAACATAGTATTGATTAACATTTGAAATGTACTTTTATTTTATATATATTTTCCAGTATAATTAACTTTAATAACGTTGTAAATATTTATCGCTGTAACCTTTTGTTATACAACCAAAACATTCGTCAATTAAATTAAAACAATAAATATAAGTAGACATTTTTATTTGTTTATATTGCACTTTTGTAATTGAAAAACAACGGTGATGGAATAAAACTTACTGATTGGTAGTTATATTACATAACAAAATGTTTTAATTAAGTTGTTTCAATCAATGAAATAATATGTTGTAAAACTCAAAGTTTAAAAATAAAAAAAAATGTTTTTTACACACATAGTCATAAAAGTATAAACTAAAAAGCTTATAAGAACTAAATTGTTCATTTCACGCTAACATATTAATGTTTAAATACATAAATCACCAGTTTTTACTAAAAATACCGTAGATTTAAAGAAAGCTGACTACATATATTCTTGCTAATTATCGTTTTCAGTTTTCAGTAATGTTTTTACATTATTTAATAAAAGTTTAGTAGATTTATATAAAGCAACAAAGAAAAAGTGATATAACTTTATAAAATAGGGTCAAAGATGGTTGCCCTAAAATTGGAGCTTTGTGACAAAAATCTCACAAAATATCTTGACGACCACAATTTAGCGAAAGGCGAACAGCTGTCTTTTTTTAAACAAGTCAGTTTTTACATGCAAATATTTTCTGGAATGTTTTATGCCTTTTCAAAAACAGTTTCTATCATTCAACAGACAAAACCATAGATTTTAACAAAAACTTAAGTTTTTATGGGCAAGTTATAATTTCTATAAATCCCTATTACATTCAAAAAACTCATAATATTTCTTCTTTCTTTTTTTATAGATCGCAGCGGGATTGAACTTTATTTCGAGTCGCGGTGTAATCCACCGCGACTTGAAACCAGATAACATTCTGGTGAAAACAACAGATGGTCGAAATGTTCTGAAAATTACTGATTTCGGGCTCTCTGTGTTCACCGAATCGTCTGGCAGGAGAAGAATACGGAGGAACTTAGATGATGGAGATTCGTATATCCGCTTCCAAATGACCAAATCTGATCTCGGAACGGAACTTTTTCGTGCACCAGAAATAGTTAGTTAAAAATAGCAGTTAAAATTGATTATAACATTTTATTCAGTTATTATTTAACTTTTAATAATTTTCTGTAGTCCGAAACAACCGGTTTCCAGTACGGTCCGAAAGCGGACTGTTTTTCAGCTGGCATGATTGGTTTCATATTATACCATCAAGTTGCTAACCAGAGCATAACGCTTCTCGAAAACGCAAAAATATTAGAATTTCCGCGAGCTTTTATAAAAGATACTGAAAGCAAAATAAAGGTTGTTCTATATAAATAGTCGTTAAGATAAAGCAGTGAAATTAAAAAAAAATCATAACAAATAAATTATTTTTATACAGTTTCTAATTAAAGAACTCCTTAATCCTGATCCAAGAAAAAGACTTTGCGCAGAAAATCTTTTGAAAGAGTTGAAGAAGTTGATTACGAGAAATAGGCGAGTATTAGTGCTTCCAAAAAATATCAAACCAAGTATTGAGAAAAGTCGCTCGTCCTCTGACGTCACTCTCGTTGTTACCCACTTCAAGCAGAATGAGACGAAAGAAAAAAAGAGCAGAGTGGAAAAGATAGAAGTCGGTGTGGAACAGCATGAATGCTGCAACAAAATGAATGAATATTTTAATGAAAGCTACGTTTGATGAGCAGGATATCAATATGTGATTGTTGTAAGCTTGAAAAACTAAGTTTAACATTATAAAAACACTAAAATCTTATTATTTTCTGAGGTTTTTGTTCAAATGACTTTAAAATAACTTAAACTGTATGGTTTAATAGTACTTTTTGTTTTTAAAATAACTATTAAATGTATAGACGCTACATGTATGTTTTTTTTAAATAAAACAGATAACAAAATACTTTGATACTTTAAAAGTATATTGAGTGAAAAACAAACTAATGAAGCTATATCACTTTTAATATATTTTCTAGCTTAAATATAACTGTTCTTATTTTTTTTTTACTTATGTATATTAACTATACTAAACAAACCATTTTCTTATACCCAAATTCGAACTAAGTTACTATTTAAGTTAATTTAACAACTTTTATAAGTACTTAAAATTATTTATTTTACAAAAATAATAACTAGTAGTTTTAAAAACTTCAAATAAAAGTTTTGAAGTTTTGGCTAATGGTTTAAAAACTTGAATGTTTGTTTTATAGAATAACTTAATATTCCTATTTATATATTTTTTTTTTATTAACTCAAATATTTTACCATATGAGCAACAGGTTTTTTTATCTATTTTTATAGTTAAGGTAAATGAAATGACTAAAAAATTAAAAGTTTTTATACAACTTCAATTTCTATCACAATAAAATATTCAAAAAACGCAATTATTAAATAAAACTAGCTTAACTACAAACTTGTTGCTCATTCTAATTGTTTTTAATTTTTATTAACTTACACCTGCACATAAATGTAATCAGCACGTTTTTTTAATTGTAATCAAGTTTTTTGTATATAAATTAATTGTTTTGTTTATACTCTATTTAGATGAAAACTTTTCGAGGCAAATTATGACAAAAAAACATTTTATTTTTGTCGAAATTTTGAAATTTTTTAAGACATGATAGTACTATAGCTTGTTTTGAACATTGTATAATTAATTCAATAGCAGCTTTCTAAATAAAAACTTATCAAATGCTAATCACTAAAAAAATATGTGAAGTCATTTGAAGTTGTAGCTGTGACGTAACAAACGAGGAGTTCAAATAGTGAAGTGGAATGAATCAGTCAATTAACTTCCATAAGTTAGGTTAGTAATAAAAAATAATTTTAAACTTCGTTGTAATATAGCAATGATACAATTTAAGCTTTAGTTACAAGAAAATTAAAACACTAAGTAAAATTTAAAATAATGTACTAGTAATTCTTTTTTTTTCAGGTACAAAAATACACTATATTATTTAAAAAGTCTAACTTCTAACTTAATATGTAGTAAGTTTATACTTATGCAACTGATTAAAGAAGTTTAAAGAAATTTTAGCTAAAAAAACCTTTATAACGTATATTTCCTGCTAATAGTATATAATATCAACAATGACAGTTTTTCAGACTTCTTTTATAAAACCTGGATAATTACTAAGTTTAAAAATCAAAAATAGTATTATTATTGTTTTAGTTGTTGTATTTTTTATTGGTTTTACTCAAATTAAAAAAACCTAAAAAGTTTTAGGCCTTTTTTTGACAAATTGTAGACCGTAAAGCGTAAATCTGCTCTTATCGAATGCTAATGACTCAAAAAATATGTATAACCAATTAAAGTTGTAGCTATGATGTCACAAATGTATAATTAGTAAAGTGAAGTAAATTAATTAGTCAATTAACTTTTATAAGTTGGGTTTGTAAAAAATAATTATAAATTTCGTTAAAATAGAGCAATGATAAAATTATTTCAGATTTTACTACAATAAAATGTGTTATGTACATTTTAGCTACAAAACAACTTCTTTTCAAACTAAAAGAACTTAAAAAAGCCTTACAATTTAGGCTTTAAATTCGTAACTAAAAATTATAAGTGACTTTTTTTATCATATTTTTCTTTCAATTATGTTATTTTGTGATAAACACAAATTCTTTTTATAATTGCTGCCCGAGAGTAATTTTTTGTAGTAAAATTGGCGTGTGATTTATAAAGCCTAACCCCAACATGGACTAGGCAAAAACAGCTTAACTTCACTACGGCAGACTTTATGCAGTTTCGTAGTTTTTATAATATTTTTAAAGAATAACAAAGGTTTTATTAAAGTACCGATTCGTCAAATAAAACACGAGTAACTTTGCTATAAATTTATTTTGTTTGAGTCAACATTATTGTTATTAAAAACACTATACTACAAAAACTTTACTTTAAATTTTTTCAAAAAGTAGCTCATCTTTTCTAACTAACTGATTGTTACTTCAGTTATACTACAAAAATGGGTCAATGTTAAAGTATTATTGAAAATTGATTACCTTTAAGGTTATCAAAACAAAGTGAAAGAAGCAACACTTGTGCCCCAAACTACAAATACAAAACAAAAACATACAGGATTGCAGTTGACTTGGTCATTGGATTTTTTCTTCCCTACATCGCCATTGCAATCAGCTATTCAGGGATCGCCTACATAATCAATAAAAACGCCAGGAGCCGAATCAACAGGAGCTTGTTCAACTGAGAGCTTCTTCACTGATCAGACCTGCGTTCAAGTCAGTCAGCAATAAAAATGTCTCCGCCTGACTAAATCTGCCTAAGTAAAAGAATAGAATGGACAAAGTTGAAACCTGAGAAGGTCAACTTTGAAGCTATATAACTAAAAGTAAGATTTATGTTTCATAGTTATTTTTCTTTTATATAAGCTTAGTAATTTGGCTGTGATAACACTTTGTGAATTTTGCTGTATAAACGGTTACTCTATTTTTAAAAGTAAAATATTCATTTAAAAACTTTTATGCAAAATTAGTATTTTTTTTTACATCTATAGTTTTTGAACAAAAATGTCATGCTTACAAACAATCTTTGCAAGCTAAATAAAAAGAAAAATCTATGGAGCTTCAAAAAATATGAAATCTCGATTATTCCCACAACTTAAAACAGTATCTATTATATTGGAAATTATAAATGTTTTAATTTTTACTTTAGTTTTTAACATTTTTTGCACAAATTAACTCGTATATCAAATAAAAAAAACATTACTAGACTATTCATTTTTTTATTGAAATAAGTTGAACTAGTACATTTAAACAAAGGTTAAAGGAAAAAAAAACTTTTTTTTATAACTAAAACATTAACATTCAAAATTTTAAGTTTCTCAAGGTAAACATTTTAGTAGATACATATTAAGATATACTAAATAATAAACTATTATTTAGTGCAGTTTTTAAATTTATTATTATAAAAACGTATTTTGTGCTAAATTATATTCGTGATGATTAAAACATTATTAACATATTAACTTTTAATATATAAGAAAGCCAAACGCATTCTTTTTGTTATTAACTATTTATCGAAATCAAGTTAACACGTTTGCAAAGTTTTATAAGTTTTGAAAAAAATGCTTATCCTAAATTTTTAAAACATCTGCCAAATATTAATTTGAAAAATGTATACCATGAACAATAAGCTTAAAAAACGAACTTACTCATATCAACATAGGAGTATTTTTTATTGGTAGATAAAGTTCAATAACAACTAACTGAAGCTGTTTTACGATACTTTAAAAGTAATACTTTAAAGTGTTTATTTGACAGAGATAACCAATAGAAAATGTTATGTCTCAACAAATCGGTTTAAATACAAAACCGTTAAAAAAAACAAAACAAACAAGCCTAATTATTCTATGCTAATATTTTATTAGAGTAATTAGTTTCGATTTTAATAAAAATCGAACTAAAAACATAATTATGTTGGAGTGTTTAGACTGTTAGATAGCTGCGGCCCGCGTGGTATTTTTAAAATTAAACATTTTATTTTGTAAAATAGAAAATATGTAGTAAAAAAATATTGTTCTGTTTTTTAAGTCAACCTTTTATCATCGCTTTACTTTTGCTTATTTTGTCGCACTTTAAAATTCAAATTTGAGTTTTAATTCAATAAAAACAACTATTTTAAACAGTTTATTCAAAGAATATTTTTTTATGTGGGGTAAACAATGTACGGTTGTTCGTTAACAAATGGATCGAAAATTACAAAAAAGCTATTAGTTTCTGCTTCAGATTATAGACAGTGTTAGTTAAATTGAGTACTTACAAACTAAAAATACTTGCTTTTGCACTTTCTTCATAACTTTATTCCATAAACTTTACTTGTAATATTCATTAACCTAATGTTTTACTTAAACATCTTAATTAAATAAACAAAACAAATATTTTTTAAAAGGCAAGGTTTAATTGCAAAAATAATGAAGATTTCAGAATTGTAGAAAGTTATAATAAATTTTAATTTAAAGGCCAAAAAAAACTCAACATAAGTTGTTATAAAGATAAAGTTTGCAAAAAGTTAAAGACCATATAATATTATAAAAAATACTTGTGCTATGTACTTCAAAGTTTATCAAGATAACACTTAAAAAATTAATGTTAAAAGATAAAATACTAATATATATAATATAAAGCTTTTATCAACTCCTTAAAATTTATCAATGCAGATAATTCCCTTATAACTAATTATGAAGCAATATGTCATTTTTTACTAAAAATTATCAAAAAACTTTTTTCCGTTATTAGTCAAGCTAAAAACTAGTGTTATTTGAAGTATTTTGGATTTCAATGTTTTACTAACGTTAATCAATTAGTCATGAGTGTACATTGAATATAAATTATGCCTTATGTTATCTTTGTGGCTTGTCAGTCCTTTTTTATAATGTAAAACCAGTATAAATGGTTTTTACTCTGCATAAAGTAAGCTAGCTTTTTAGCTTTCTTAATTTAGCGTAGAAATGGTAAATTATAGTTTCTTTACTATAAGTATTCTTTATACATATATATATTTTTTTAATTTTCAAATCATAAACAACATTGTTAGTGAAGATTTGCTATCTTTACAATTTTTGATAAAGTCAGACTTTTTCTCCACTGAAACCTGATAATAAATGGAATAGTTGATTTTCACATTATTTATTACTATTTAAACAACTTTAACACTTTACAATAAAGTAAGCAACATGTTTTAGTTTAGACAAATATCTGTGTTATACCTAACTTTAATCAATCTTTGTATAGATGTTCTTTAATATCAAACGTATAAAACAATTATATATTTTTGTTTTAACCTAAGTAGTTGAAAGTAAAATAGTAAATTTCTTTTATGGCTATTAAAAGGATTTCATGGCTATACAAACCTACAACAATAATAGTCGAACTTTAGCTTTTTAAATTATATTGAAACTTTTAATTGATATAAAAGCTTTTAAGAGTTAGAATTTGATTAGAATAGAACTTAAAAAGACATTCAGGTTATTTTATAAAAATTAATAGTATTTTATTATTTTTTTTTTTATAAAACAAAACATTTAACTCTATTTAAAAAGTTTATGAACCATAAAGTTTATGAACCATTAAGTAAGTTATATGAGTTTTTTGTTTACATCACGTTACACATTCAAATATTATCTGTAAAAGTTATTAAATCATGTTTACTAAACATAATGATAAAAAAAGTTTTATTTTTAGACAAAATTAAATCTAACTAATAAATGTTACTCGACTATTACAAAGCATAAAAGTAAAGTTATTAGTATTTTCATAGCTAAGTTTTAACAACTAACAGTTATTTCTTTGGCTTAATTAATTTTTATTGTTAACACTTTAGCTTTTTAAATTAATATTCTTAAGCTTTACCGGATACGGAACAATGAAAACAAGACAATGGATTGCGAAAACTTCAGCTAGAAGAACTTTTTATTTGAACTATTTCCAAAGAATTTTTGCCAAGGTTTATATCATTAAAAAACTTAACTAATGTTCATTTTAAATATTAAATGCACATGCAAAATAAAAGTTACCCTTTAAAAGCACCGAAATTTTTTGTAAATTTTCTTGAAAAGTTTAAAATAAGTTTTACCATAAAAATAAAATTTCTAAACTGGAAATACTTTATTAGAGAGCGCGGTTGCCGGATAATATCACAACGATTTGTTGCAATACGTGGCGGAAATTCAATTCAAGAACTTTTCTCCAGCGGTTAAATTGACAATAATATTAGCAGTCCGTGTGTGGGTAGTTCTTGTATGACAATCAATTCTGTTGCTACAAAAAAAGCTAAAACTGGATAGTGAAGTAAGTGTTTCTGTAAAAAAAAATGAATAATATATGTTTAAATTATCAATTTTTATTTTATTAATGTTTTGAATTTTAGTTTAAAAAGATCCAGTTTTTTACACTATTTATTGAACAAAATGTAACTTTCGTTAATCGAACAATGTTAAATCGTTACACTGATTTTTTTTTACTAAACCTTAATTTTTTCTGGTTCAAAAGAAATTTATATTTATGAACTGAAATGCAACACAGTGTTCGCTGAGAACTCGGTGAGTGATCCGCTTCTGCAGCAACAAATCACAACGTCCCTTCGACCCAACAAAACAACCTGAAAGGTTATCGACCAATTTTAATCCGAGGCCATCTTGGATGGGTAAAGGTTGTCCAAGGGGTGTTTACTTGCCGCATGGATTACATATAACAGACATCCGGAGATTTTAAAAAGTAAGTTTTGAACGGTAATAAAAATTGCGTTTAGTAAAAAAAAAAATAACTGAAAGATAAATATTCACAGACCTCCACCTTGATAATCGAAGGGAAATTTGGTTGCCTCTCAAGTGGTTGAAGAACATCAACCAGCTTTAAAGTATCAACTACAACCCGGTCAGCCACCGCAACAGGGTAATTACTAGCAGCAACCCGGTTATTAGCAAGGTGGTTACCAACAGTGACATAAAAAATTTCGGAGTATGACTAAAGCCAATACTGCAAGCTAGCAAACAGAATCCTTCCACTTCCATACTAGAGAAATGCGATATAAGTTTATCTCTTTACCAAAAGCGACAACAACAGTATGAATGAGAAGGTTTGTTAATAAAGAAGAGCAATGTATGTTTTTTGAGTGTTGATGATTACTTTTTACAATATTTTATGCCAAGGAGAATTTCTTTATATCGGGTGACCTATGTACGGTTGTTTGTTTAAAACTGATATGGAAAAAAAAGCTATTGATTTTTTTTTCAGATTACAGAGTTGGTTAAATTAAGTATTTAAAATTTATTTTTGCACTTTTTTGTTAATTTTATTCCTAAAATTTGACTTTTATCGTGTATAAACCAGTTTTTGAGTTGTGCACTATATCTATAGATACAAAATTTATATATTTTAAAAATGTAGGTATATTAAATAATATGTTTTAAAATTGTTAAGAAAAAATCAATTTAAAGCCGCTCGTAATTAAAAAAAACTCAAAACAAGTTGTTATAAAGGTAAAGTTTGAAACAATTAAATATCAAAGAATATTTTTAAACCTTTATAAAAACCACTTGTACTATGTACTTTAAAAATTAATACTCGTTTTATTAAAACAACACTAAATAGGTAACATTAAAAAGATATAAGATAAAATACTTATGTATAGCGTACAAAACTTTTATCAACTCCTTAAAGTTTGTCAATGCAGATAAACTTTAAACTTCTTATGTAACAGTTTGTCATATTTTACGAATAGTTATTAAACAAACCTTATTATGTTATTAGTGAAACTTACAACTAACGTGTTTTATCTAATTATTTCGGATTTCAATGTTTTTTTAACGTTAATCATTTACTCATGAGTGTACATTGAAAATAAATTATGCCATATTTTATCTTTTTGGCTCGTCAGTACTTTTTTATAATGTATAAGCAGTATAAATGGTTTTTACTCTGCATAAAGTAAGCTAGCTTTTTAGCTTTCTTAATTTAGCGTAGAAATGGGTTTTTGAAGACAAACTAAATTATAGTTTTCTAACTATAGTTATTCTTTTATACATATAGTTTTTTTTTCCATCGCTTAAACAATACTGTTAGTGCAGATGTACTATGTTATTAATATATTTAAAAAAAACAACTAACATTGGTTCAAAAGAAATTTATATTTATGAACAGCTTTGTACTTTCACGTGTCAATTAGTAAACTAAATTGTAATGAAACACAGTACTGTTCGATGAGAACTCGGTGAGTGATCCGCTTCTGCAGCAAGTAATCACAACGTCCCTGCGACCCAACAAAACAAGCCGAAAGGTTATCGACCAATGTTTAATACGTGGCCATTTGGGTGGGTAAAGGTTGTCCAAGGGTTATCAATTTACCGCCTATTACATAACAAACATCCAGAGAATCAAACAAGTAAGTCTGGAAAGTTGTTAAACCTTGTGTTTAAATAAAAATTAAAGTGTTAAAAAACTAACTAAAAGATAAATGTTTACAGACCTTGGTCTAGGACCTTGATAATCGAAGGGAAATTTGGTCGCCTCTTAAGTGGATGAAGAATATTAACCAGCTTTAAAAGTATCAACTACAACCCGGTCAGTCATCGCAACAGGATGGTTACTAGCAGCAACCCGGTTATTAACAAGGTGGTTACCAACAGTGACATAAAAAATTTCGGAGTATGACTAAAGCCAATACTGCAAGCTAGCAAACAGAATTCTTACACTTCCATACTAGAGAAATGCGATAAAAGTTCATCTCTTTACCAAAAGCGACAACAACAGTGTGAATGAGAACATTACGGTTTGTTAATAAAGAAGAGCAATGTACGTTTTTTGAGTGTTAATAATTACTTTTTTTAATAATTTTTATCAGTTTGTATTAGAGCTGCACACTTTATAATTTCTTTTATTTTATATTAGCTTTTTAAATATAATATTGTTAAGTTGTACTAGTCAAATTCTTTATAAGAGCTTTTAAACTTTTTATTACAATTTTTTAATAGTTTGTCCCAAGAAGATTTTATTTATATCGGATGACCCATGTACGGTTGTTTGTTTAAAACTGATCCGGAAAAAAAAACTATTGATTTTTGTTTCAGATTACAGAGCTAGTTAAATTAAGTATTTACAAATTATTTTTGCACTTTCTTGTTTTTTTTATTCAAAAAATTTGACTTTTATAATGCATAAACCAGTTTTTGAGTTATGCTCTTTATTTTTAGATACAAAATTAATATATTTTAAAAAAGTAGGTATAATAAAAAAAATATTTTAAAATTGTTAAAAAAAAATCAACTCAAAGCCTCTCGTAATTAAAAAAACTCAACATAAATTGTTTTAAAGTTAAAGTTTGAAACAATTAAACATCAAGGAAAATTTTTCAACACATATAAAAACACTTGTGCTTTAAAAGATAATACTTGTTTTATCAAAACAACACTAAAAAGGTATCATTAAAAGATAAAATATAAGATAAAATACTTATGTATAGAATACAAAGCTTTTATCAATTCCTTAAAGTTTATTAATGCAGATAAACTTTAAACTTCTTATGTAACAGTTTGTCATATTTTACGAATAGTTATTAAACAAACTTTATTATATTATTAGTGAAACTTACAACTAACGTGTTTTATCTAATTATTTCGGATTTCAATGTTTTACTAACTTTAATCATTTACTCATGAGTGTACATTGAGTATAAATTATGCCATATGTTATCTTTTTGGCTCGTCAGTACTTTTTTATAATGTATAAGCAGTATAAATGATTTTTACTCTGCATAAAGTAAGCTAGCTTTTTAAGTTTCTTAGTTTAGCGTAGAACATGGGTTTTTGAAGACAAACTAAATTATAGTTTTCTAACTATAATTATTCTTTTATATATATATAGTTTTTTTTCCATCGCTTAAACAATACTATTAGTGCAGATGTACTATGTTATTAATTTATTAAAAATAAACAACTAACATTGGTTCAAAAGAAATTTATATTTATGAACAGCTTTGTACTTTCACGTGTCAATTAGTAAACTAAATTGTAATGAAACACAGTACTGTTCGATGAGAACTCGGTGAGTGACCCGCTTCTGCAGCAAGTAATCACATCGTCCCTGCGACACAACGAAACAACCCGAAAGGTTACCGACCAATGTTTAATACGAGGCCATTTGGGTGGGTAAAGGTTGTCCAAGGGTTATCAATTTACCGCCTATTACATAACAAACATCCAGAGAATCAAACAAGTAAGTCTGGAAAGTTGTTAAACCTTGTGTTTAAATAAAAATTAAAGTGTTAAAAAACTAACTAAAAGATAAATGTTTACAGACCTTGGTCTAGGACCTTGATAATCGAAGGGAAATTTGGTCGCCTCTTAAGTGGATGAAGAATATTAACCAGCTTTAAAAGTATCAACTGCAACCCGGTCAGCTATCGCAACAGGATGGTTACTAGCAACAACCCACTTATTACAAGGTGGTTACCAACAGCAACAAGGAAGTTTCTGAAATTTTGAGCTTGATGTGACCCCACACCCAAAGTTATGAACTAAAGACCCTCCTCCCCTGTATCAGCGAATTGCGATATGACGTCACAATACTGCCAAAAGCGTCTGCAACAAGGTAGAGAGCAGTTTATTAATAAAAAGTTATAGTGTTCATATTTTTGGTGTCAATTATTATATTCTTATATTTTTATCGCTGTTATTAGTCGGTTCTATATCTGCACCCTTATTACTTTTTCTAGTTTCATCTTAGCTTTTTAGCCAATAATTGTAAGGTTTTACTTATCATATTCATTACAAGTGTTTAAATTTTTATTTTTCAAAGATAAATATATTTTCTAGATATGATCAATTACACTAACTACAAAGCCTTTGGGTAATCCTCAAATGCAGACCTCCGGGTCTCCAGCTTTTTGCTGGTAACTACGGATCATTAGCTGCAAGAGATTTCTATGGAAACACGCCTCCAACCCTCCGCATTGATCATTTTTCGAATCGATATTGGAATCATTATAAGATTAAAATGTTTTATAAAAAATTTAAAAGTTTTGAAAATCTAGAAACACCCAAAGTTTAATTATTTTTTTAAAAAAGAAAAATTACTTAAAGCATTATCTTTCTTTTCTACTGTTGTAAGTTATTTACCATTTTAAAGTATTACTTTTTTTTTTTTTTACATGTAATCTGCTAGTGTAATTTTGAAAAATAACATTTAAACTTAATAAGATATTGTTGATTGCCAAACCTAATAAGCTGCTTTGTGCAAAAAAATAGTAATAACTACATCTTTTAATGTTTTAATTGTTGATATTTTTTTTTTGTTGAATGAAATTTCATACTTAATAATGTTATTTAATTTATATATACATTTTGATTTTATGAATGAATGTTAAATAATTAATTACATTAACGTGTAAAATTAAAACATAACTAAATGATTTCAAGAAATTATATTTAAATATAAAATGTTGTTTTTCAAAACTACTGTCGAGATATTTATTCGTAAAACAAAAAAGAAAACTTTATAAACTTTGATCAAATTAATTTCAAAGTTTATTCTAAATAACTGAAAAGTAACTTTAAGGTTTTGTTATTGACTAACTAAAACAATTTTAAGCTTAAAATTTTGGTTTATCTTTTTTAAAAACTTTGTTTAAACACTTAATAAGCGTTTTGTGGTCTTCAACCAATTCCTTTTAACAGAAAAGTCAAATACAAATAAGTAGTACCAACTTCAATAAACGCCTTTTAAGTGAATTGAAAAATGTGCGTTTTGTTTTAAAGACCAATCATTAACGAACTAAACGTAAGGTTGTTTTGGTAATTAAACTTTGACAGTATTTTTTTTTTCCTTTCGTTTAGCAAAACTTTGAGCAATTTTTTGTTTTTTTTTTAATAAACCACTTAGTTTAAGAACTAAAATTGTTAGTGTATGTAGCTCCTAAAAAAATAATTAGAAATATTTTATAAATACGTAATCTGGGAGCTTCCTTTATAGTTTTCGGTGATAATTAAATAAAAACTTTAGTTTTTAACTTGCTAACAAAACAATTTAAAAACCCCCTCTGAGTCAGTTTTTATTTTTCCAGATTATTTTGGTCACTTAAGTATATCATAAAGTCACCATAGTATGTACTAAAACTGTTTAGAATACTTTTCATTATTTGTCAATCCTACACCAAAATAAATTTATGGAATGTTCATAAACATATTAAAATATTTATTTTCCAAAAACCTTTCACTTTAATTTTAAATCTACTATTTGTAAACTAGATAAATAAAAATAGGATTTTAAATTCTTTGTCTGTGATTCTACAAGCTCATATTGACATATGTTGTACAATAGTTATAAACCTTAACTAAAAAACTAAAAAAAATAAAATAAAAAGTAAATAATTTAAAGATTTCATTATTAGTTAACTTAGAATTTAGTTTTCAATGCAGAATTTATAAATATTAAGAATAAAAACTTTATTCTATTAGTAGGTTAATGTTGATACTATACTATGTTTGCTTTTGGCCTACCAATAATTTTTTATTATTATTACTCTTAAAGACCGACTTCAATGATCAAATAAAAGTATATTCTTATTATCATTCTATTTCACATTGTGTTTCTAAAATTGAAAAAAATTTCTGCTTAATATTATCTATTGAAAGACAAACTACTTTTTATTTTGGAGTCAGTTCTTAAACAGTATCAATCAATACTATGAGTGTCTAGATATTCATTATATTAAACTGCCACTTTCGTACGCACTTTTTTAGTTACTTACTGCTGTTGTACACACTTTTTAGCTAAAAACGCTGTTAATTTTGTTTTTACTTTTTAAGTTTTACTTTAGTAACTTGAAACATTTCAAATTCCCTTAGTAATCAAAAGTTTTACTTTAGTATAAATTTTTCAATTACTTTTATTCGTACTTCTCAACAATAAATATACAAATGTTAATTACAGTCTTTGTTTCTTACAATATATTCTACCTGTTAACAATTTTGAGTGTTTATTTAGAGTTCAAAATAAATTATATAATAAAATCTTTGTATGACTAGCTCAACTAATTTCAGTTTATTGTAGAACAATAGACACCCAACAAACTTTAAACCTAAATATACTAAACGTTTGAATAAACAATGTATACAACATGAAAACACAGAAGTTATTTTTTTATTCTTAGTCACATTTTATAATTTAAATTTGTTCACGATTTTCCTTCTTTCGATTAAACAAAGTAAAGACAAAATAAGCGGCACAAACAATCAAGACTCCTGCTCCAGTACCAGCTAAGAAAACACTTCTGTCGTCAGTTGTTTCAACACTAGTGTCGCCAACAAGAGCTTCTGAAGATGCGCAAGGCTTGTTTTTCGGCTTGAAGCAAATGTAATCGAACGGATGATCCTCGCACCAAGTGTACTCTACAGTAATTGCAGTTGGATCCATAGGCCATAGTAGAGCCAATGGGCATCTACCATTCGCTAATTCATTATATTGGTCATCTTTGTAAAAAGCACCGTGTTTTTCTTTGTCGAATTCAACGCCGTTCATAAAAACCTTTTTGCTGTTATCGTAAGCAACTTCTAGTCCGACCATGTATTGCGTAAAATCTCTACCAGTAAAAATGTTCTCTTCATTTTCAGCGCTCAAAACTTCAACAATCGCGTCAAAATCTTCTTTTTCAGTTATTGGAGCCAATATTTGCCCGTGCTTCGCGCATTCTTTTTGAGCAGCTGTAAAATTTTGGTTAACCTTGTAATGAACAGTGAAGGTACCTGAAGGCAGACTTGTCATAATTTGTTTTTAACTTAAATGAAGCTGTTTAAACGAGAGTGTCGCTAAGCACGCGCTGTAGTAAACAAAAGAAAAAAATGTTTAAAATTTGAGAGAATAAGCTAAAGAAGTAGTTTATAATGCTCTTTAATGCATTTCTCAACTATATTTTTCCTTTTTTTATGACTTTAAAATGTTTAAATAACTTTTTGTGTATTAAACATTTCTCTTATGTTATTTGTGATTGCTTTTATTAGATCAAAATTTGTTAATTTCAATAATAAAATGTACTTAACAATAATTGAAACATTGGAAATGATATATTTTTATGGATTGAAAAATATATATTTTGTCAGTAAAATTAGTATTTTCATTTTAAGATGCTTGCTTAAATTGAATAATGACTTATTTGATTTTATTTAAAATTTCTAAATTAATTTGATTCTACAAAGCGCAATTGTTAATAATTTTTGACCAACCTCAAACTAAAGTTTATTATTATTATGTAAGACAAATTTAAAAGGTGCTTATATTGATATATTTCTACAAAACAAATTTGTTTTAAACAAGAATAAATAAGTGACATTATAATGTAACTATTTTATGTTATATGTAATAGAAATTTTTTTAAACAAATTGAAGCTATAATTTTACAAACTAACATATAAGGGGTTAATGTTTACAATTAAATTACATTCATATCTATGAACTTAAAACCATGTATTTTTTCATCTTTTTTATTATAGCTTAATAAACACTGTACAAAGTAAAAATGTTTTAAATAAAATAAAACTGTAATATTCACATTTAAACTTATAAAAAATTAAGTTTTTAATAAATAAAACAAAAGCATTGAAAACTTTTCAAAGAAACAATATATAGTAAAAACAGAAAATTTTAACAAAATTAATCTATGACTTTTGATTAAAAAATTGTTCTGTAAGGTATTGGTTAAAAAAAATCTAAAACATACTTACTTTTTGTTAATATTTTTAATTTGAAGTGTTAATTTTAAACTTTGTTGAGGTAAAACTAAAAATAATTCTTAAACAATATCTAAAACGTTAACAATTAAAACAGCTTTGACAAAAAAAAAACAGATGAAAATTTAATATATATTATTATTTTTATTATTATACTAAATATATAGCTTGTTTCAGTGTATTGTAGTAACACTGATCTACATAATAATGTGTTGAATTTAATAATATTGATTTACACTTATAACAGTTTTTGTTTTGTTGGTTGAAAAAGCTTGAAGTCTGCCACTGACAATTTTCTTAAACATTATGGTTTCAGTCTTTAAGAGGCTAGTCTTTCCATCCTCTTTCATCATAATTTAATTGTAAGGATAGTTTCAGAAACGAAATTCCATGGCTTTGCAAGTTGATCTGAAAATACTAATGTTAAATTTTGGAATATTGCATTTAAATTTGTATAACAGTTTTAATTCATTTTGTTTAAAAATAGAAAGTATATTGGCAACTGTAGTTTAAATGTGTAAAAATACATGTTTAAAATGTTTGTTAAAATTTGTATATAGACTATACAATTCTAGTTTCATAAACAAGTTTCTTAAATTAAAAGTAGTCAACGTTTTGTATTGTTGGTTTTTTTCTAAAAATCTACAAGATCAAGCTGCTGATCAAGCAGTGCACTAAAAATGACTTGAAATTTCTTAAACATTTTTTTAACATATTGCAGTAGATAAGTTCTCAAAGCATTTACTACTTATTAAAATCTGTTTTACAGATTCACTGACTATTACAAGTCAAATTAAAAATGTAGAACAGCAAAAAAATTTGAATGAAACATATCAAGTAGATAGTTAGGTATTAATATTTTGACAATAAAAACCTCTGCAAATTACTAACATAATAACATTAAAAAAGTTATACTTTGTTACGTTATTTTAAATATTGCTAAAATATATAAAAATTAAATTTAAATATACTAATTTAACGGAAAAAAAAAACTTTCAAACTCAAACACAGGTTCAAAATATTTCATATAGTTTTTAAACACTAGCTTTTTAGATTTATAATTATCTAAATAATTAAAACTAAAGATACCTATAAAAGACCAAAGTACTATTGTAATATGTTATATATACAAAGTATAACCATTACAACTTTTTTAAAAACAATTGAGTCCAAAGCACAAAATAAATTTCTAAATTCTGCCTAAACTTGCTAGTCAACAACATTTGTGTTTTAACAAGTCTAAATTATATTATTTCAAAACAAATTTTGCTTATATCACATTTAATATTTAGTACATGAACTAAGCCAAAGATAAAGAGTGGTAAGTAATGTCATCTCATAACCATAGAAAATAAGCTAGAAATATAGTTTTTTTTTTTCTTTTTTTTTTTCAAAAGTTTGCATAGTTTTTATAGTTGCAATTATAAATTTACATTCCAAAAAAGTATGATATAAATTAATTTTTATTAAAACTATTAGAACATTCAATGAACTATTTGAGCCATAGGGGAGTGTGAAGGGGTCAGGTTTTTATTAACAACTTTGATCTAAGTTTGTATAATTTTAAGTTAGTAAAATTGATCTTACTTTTACCTTTTTTGAAAATAAAAACAATTTTGAGATTTGGTTTTTAGTTTGGTATTTTTGTTGATCAATTTGAGTATAATAGGTTGCTTATAAAAGAAGAAGACTATAAATATAGTTTTTCACTTAGACCTATACTTTTCCTTAATTTTTAAGCAATCTTTGCCTGATAAAACAAATATTAAAGAATTAAAAATAGATATTTTTGAAATTTCAATAAAACACTTATTTTTAATTATATGAAAAAAAAATATTTAGATTTGTTTTTAATCATACAAGGATCAGTTTAAAAAAAAATTTAGGTCATAAGCTAGAAAAATTGATTGAAGATAGGTTTTTAGTGATAACTTTATTTGACATTTTAGTGTGCCCTTTCTACATGATTTTACAGTACTCTTTGACTTTAACAGCCAAAGTCTCTTTAATTAAAATAGATCTATTTTCAGTAAACAACTACTTTTACCAGCATCAATAAAACATGTTTAACTCAACCATCCTTCACTCTTTTTTTATTTTTTTACATAATAATCTAACTACACTTTTTTTTTATCACCTTAGGTATGTGGTAATTTCAAAATACTATGAAAAGATATGACTTAACAACTTATCTAATAAACTAATTTTATCATACTATGTTTATTATAAATAGACTAAAACCCTTATCCTTTTTTTAAACTTTAAAAATAAAATGACAACTACATAATTTAACTAACTAAAAAATAACAAAATATTTAAGAAATACTTGTAGTTATAAGCATATTTAAAAATAATCATACACTTTGACTTGAGTATAGAAGTAGAATTTGAGTTACTATAACAACATTTTACATTTCAATACTAATTATAAAAAATATATATGATTTCAAGCAAAATACAATCAAATTTTTAATTAAAAGACAAAACAGCAAAACAAGTTCTGAACATAATATAATTTGAAAAATTATACCATAACTTTACATTAGACTTAAACTACACCACACCATTTTTTTAAGTATTTTCTAAAATTTAAATGTTTTGTTCAATTCTTTAGTAAAGATAACTTAACCATTTTTTATTTATCTTCAAAAACCTCAATAATAAAAAACTTACATGGTTGTTTTGATTCATTATCTCCTTTTTACTTTAATTATTTTTTGATTTAATATCCAAGTGAATTTCATTCATTATATTTTTAAAAATAGGGTATTCCCCTACGAGAGACATTCATATACTGTAAAAAATGAATTGTAAACTATTCATTTGACAAGTCTGCCTGAAGGTCTTTCGATGTCTACGTAGTATTTAACCATTATTATAACTTTATAAAGCCTATAAAATATTTTATCATAACGATTATTATAAAAAAATTTGAAGTGAAAAAATACTTTATTTTTAGGTATGCCTAGGATTTTTTTTAAATTTTTACAATCTATAGTTACCTAAAGAACAATAAACTAGATCTATCTAAAACAAATTTAAAATTGTTAATACGTACAATTAAAACCAAACTGTCGAAAAATTAATTCACATTAAAAGCTTTAATAAATAATTAAACTATTTATTTTACGTTGTTATAACTTTCTGTAACACAGAAAAACGTTATATTATTAATCTTCAATAAAAAAATTGAGCTGATTTATAATGAGGCAAGCGAGGTTCAAGTATATGAATTTTATTTAAATAAAATAATTTAAAATACATTAAAAAATCTAAAAATTAAAAATTCCAATTTTTGAAACATTTTATATGGAAAGCATTTTAAAAATCATCATTGTCTAATTTGATATTGCATTTTGTTTCTATTGTCTATAATCTCTAAATACTTTAAAACTTTTATTCACTACTAACTTAATTTCTTTTAAGTACTTCATTAGTTATAATCCTCTTTTAAATAATTCTGCTTATAATAACCAAAGTGTAGTTTATCTCTACTTAATTTTAACAAGATAAAAAACTGTTATGTTAAACAAGTTTTTATAAAAAAATATTAACTTTAAAAAATGTAGACGTGTTATTTCTTATTTAAACTAAAAATTTTAGGACAATACTGAACCTCAAAAAGTAATAGTTTTTTATTTATTTAGTATTACTCTTAATTAATTAAAATACTTAATTTTTTTTGTTGAAATGCTTCATGATAACAAAAATATTTACACGATCTTGATTAAGATTAAAACTGTAAAAAGTTACTAAAACATACTTAAAAAATGATTATATAAACTTTGTTTAATTTTTAAAAAAGTATTAAATTTCTGTCAACACATACTTACAAGTCAATGGTAAAACTAATGACTTAATGACAACACTATTGTGTTTTTTATGTCCAGTAACCGTAATACAAGATACATTATTTCCAGCTTTAACCTAGTTATGTTTGAAAACTTTAATAGAACAGACTAACTAGGTTGTCCAGAAAAATACCTATAATGATTATAGTATTGAACATAAGACTTTAAAAGCGTTGTTAAAATATATTTGAAAAATTAATCTTGTTGTAGATAAAAATGCTTTAACAGAAGTGATCGAACAAAATTATAATTTGGTTAATTTTTTAAGCATATAATGAAATACTGTTTCATTTGTGTGCCACAACTATTGGGATATAAAAAAAATTATTCAAAAAGACTACCATTAAGCTGAAAGTTAAACTTTTTTAAAAGACAAAAAAATAACTTGTAAACTCAATACAACACTATTTTTAGCCATTTTAATAAACTTCTGTAACATAAGTTGACCTTATATTTTTTACTTACAATAAATATATACTAATGGCAAGCTAATACGAAATATACTAACTTAAACAATTTTGAAATCAAGTTTTTATTTTGTTAATTGTAACTGAAAAGTTTTTAAAAAAAACTTGGTAGTGATTATAAAACCAAAAGCTTTTAATGATACAAAACTTTTTCAATACATTTTATATAGAAAGTATTTTGAAAAGCATCACTGTGTAATTTGATAGTGCATTGTGTTTATATTGTTTATAATCTCTAAATACTTTAAAACTTTTAAACATTATAAACCTAATTTCTTTTAAGTACTTCATTTGTGACAATCTTTATTTATTTATTACTATATCGATGTTCAATGTGTAATTCTCTACTTAGTTTTAACAATATCAAAAACAATTATGGTAAACTAGTACTTACATAAAAAGTTTTCAATAATAAAAACTGTAGATGTGCTTTTTTGTTATTTAAGAATAAAATAATAGTTTGATAATGAAACTCAAAAACTAATACATTTTAATATTTTTAGTGTTACCATTTTTGAATTTAATTACTCAATATTTTGTTGAATGCTTCACGATACAATATATTATTAACACAATGTCAATATAAAAATAAAGTTTTCAAAAATTTCTAAAAAATCATAAAAAAGTATGGTTTTAACCTTTTTTTTAATGGAATAATGAATTTGTTTAAAAATTATATTATTTCTTCAACGCGTGCTTACAAACCTATGGTAGAACTAATGACTTTTTTCATGACCCTACTTTTTGTTTCAAGTAACTGTAATGCAAGTAACACTATTTTAAACCATAGTTATACTTGAAAACTTTGGTTAATAAATTAAACAGATTGTGCAGATAAATGTTTTAAATGACTGACGTAGTAAACTGAACCTCATAAAGTAGATATTTTAAAAGCATGTACAAAAATATTTGGAGTTTAATCAAAGTAAATATATATTACTTTTATATTGCAATCGCTGACAAAATGCTTGAAATATTTTATCAATCGGAAAACACTAAACTTCTTTTCATTTTTTAAAATATTCAATAAAAAACTGTTTTAACTATATTGTTTTCATCTTAGTTTCATTCGAACTTAAACAAAATGTTTAACGTTAAGCTTAGAGTTAAACTTTGAAAAAATTCAACAGTTCGTAAAAGTAATAACTCGTTCAGATAGCATTTATAAAGACTTAAGTAGACCTGCTAAGAAACTAATAGATTATGTTTGACTTAATGAAACTGAAGTTTAGTAAATTAAAAAAAAAAAGGTATTCGCGAGGAATGCATTTTTTGTACGATGTGTGTCACTATTATCATAATAACTTGAAAATAAAGATCTTCAAATGTTAAGTTTATTTGTGTTTAAAAAATTGAGCACAATTAATGTAAAAATGATTACACAAAAAAAAAACTTGTTAGTCTATTTCAGAATTTATAAAGTTTTTAGTAAAGTATAAACATTCTAAAAGTTTCTTAATTCGAAAATAAATACAAAACTGTTAAGTTATTAACAACTTAAAAGAAATTTGTTGTGAAAAATATTTAAACTCCTTCAATTTATTTTTCTTTCAAAAGTAAATATAAAAATTACAAGTGTTTAATAAAATCCATAGTTTAATAATTTCAATACTATTTTAGTGAGATAAAGTTACTACAACTACAAAAATTAGGTAAAAAACGTTATTTAAATTAATCATATAAATATTCTTTAATAAATTCAAGTCTTTTAATGATTTTAGGTGGAGAACCTGCTTCGACGTTTCACCCAATTTCACCCTAGATAACTACTATCTTAGTATATGTACAGTAACAAACCTTATAAAAGTTCACAAATCATGAATTACTTTTTTTTGGAAGGCCACAATTTTTGATTTGTTAACATAAGCCTTAGCAAGCCGCATAACTTTAAAAATTCACGGTATAAAAGTATAGATCAATTTATAAGAGATTCGAAATGAAAAAAAAAACGGTTGTAAGCTCTACTGTGTAATAAAAACGAGTTGTGAGCACATTCCGAAATATTTTGGTTATAAAAAGGCCAATTTTGTTGCTTTCACAAGTTGCTTTTTAGCTTAACATACGTGGCTTGCAAAAGGATTCAGCTAGTTTGTCGTTTTTCGCCCACACTAGATTAATGAAAATATGAAATATCAGCACAACTATTGAAAACGAAAAAAAAAACTACTTTCAAAAAAATTCCTGAAATTTAAAATTGAGGAAATATTAATAAAAACTAGCATCTTTTTTTTTAAACAGTCAGAACAACATTTTAAATGAGTGTTTAATTAAGTTTTTTTTTTTTTTGTTTTAAATTTTCTAAAAAGATAGTAATTCATATAAACTAAAACCTCATTAAACCTTAAACTTTTGTTTGGTAGATTTGGTATTATGCTTTAAAGGTGATGTAGCTTTTTTTTAAGTTTACTAACAATTGTTTTTTAGAATTTAAATAGTTTAATTGTAGACACATTTATGTTTCACAAAGTCAAAAAGGGTCATTTATTGCTTTGTAATAACCCAACAATAACTAGTAGTAAAGCAAAATATCTTTCTAAATAGAGGCCTTGAAACATTAAATTCAAGAAAATTTTTGAAAAAGTCTTTATTAGAACACAAATTATTGCAAATGAACAATAACTATTAGTATGATAAAATTACCATTGATCTATGACAATAAATACTTTAACTTATCAAATTATGTAAGTAAAGCACTTAAGATTTTCTTTTGGGTAAAACTATAATTAGTTTTGTGCGTTTGAAATGCCAGTTTTATGAAGTCATTAGATACAAGTTAACTCAAACTTTAAATTTTGTTAATATGTGTTACTTCATTTTTTAAGCTTATAAATCTCGGAAATCGACTAAATATAGTTTTAATGACAAAGTAAAACGAGTAACCTTGCTAAATCAATGACACATGCAAACTTAAGAAGTACGTCTTTTTGAAGTTCGTTAATATATCATGATTTTATTTTTTAATTGTGTTAAGTGACTGTTTTAACTTAGCATAAGTTACAACACGATGTGTGTTTAAATTTATCACTAGTTATTGTTTTTGACAAAATAAAAATACTCACACTAAATAAAATGTTTTTACTTAGACTTTTTTTTCCTATTTGAACCATTTTAAAAAACAAGATTTTAAAATACACCGAGATCATAAAAAGCTGCAAAACTGCCGCTATTTAAATTTTTAGGAAACAGTAATGCATATAAATTTTAACTTATTTAAATTTCCACTTCGAACGAGTTTTCTGCTTTCAGAATATTGCACAATAAATACAATAATAGAAGGTATTGACAAAACTGTTAAAAGCTTTTTGTTCAAAGTTGGCCTGTAACGTATACAATGCTTTAGATTTAGACTGAAGGTATAAGTGCGCCCTACGATCATGCAACTTGGAAAGTAAAGTCTTGAAACATACACTGATGTTTTAAATAAAGAGCATAAAAATGTTTTTAGGTAAAAATGCAAAAAAAATTAAACTTATGTTAGATATTTTTGGTCTGTTACGACGATTATAAAGAATAACAAAAAATTTGGCTAGCGAATGTTTTTATTTTCAAATTTTAAGTAACAAACGCCAAATGCCTACACTGAACCCTGGCTTAGGGATTAAAAGAAAGGGTTTGATATTTCTATTAGTCAATATTTTACATAAGTTATGTACAACACAACAAAAATAATAGAATCCTTAATTTTAAGTTGACGGTTGGTTTTATAAAACTTAAAACTAAGAATATCGACAGTTTTAATTGCAGTTCAAAATCATGCAAATTCAATGGTTAAGTTTATTAAAAAACATAAATAATAATATTTTCAAGTAATCGTTTTTTTGCTTTGTAAGGAATAATTTTAGTAAAAACATCTTTAATTTTTTCTTCTAAATTAATTAAGTAAGTAAGTAAAACCAGAAGTTTCGTAGTAAATATGTAGGTAAAAGTTTTTTTTTCATTAAAATTTGAAATCTTCAAATTTTAACATGAGAAGTCATTACATATGATAAGTAACATAAAAGATATTCATTAGAAATTTTTATTTTGCTAACATTTAATTGTAACAAAACTAACAAAATGTTTTTTAATGACATGCCTTCTTTTGTAAAAACTGTCATAAATTTAGAAACGAAAATTTTTATTTGCCGTTAATATGAAGGAATAAATCAATAAAATATACTAATTCAGCAAAATATTGTGACTTACTTTTTTATTGAATACAATGAGACTAGTCAAGTTAACCAACAACAGTATAAACTCGTTTATCTAAAGTCCTTTAATTTTAAAATGATTGTTTATTAAGTTTATTAGTTAAATTTTATTGAACAAAAAATGTTTTTAACATTGAAAACTTCTACAAAATGTAATAATAAGTTTTCTTTGCACTAAGCAGCTTATTACATTAGGCATTAAACAATATCTTTTTAAGTTTAATTTTTGTTTTTCAAAATTACACTAGCACATAAAAGAAAAAAAGAGAAAAAACGTAATATTTTAAAACGGTAAATAACTTACAACATTAAAAAAGAAAGATAATGCTATAAGTAATTTTTCATTTTTATAAAAAAATGATTAACGTTTTGGTGTTTGTAGATTTTCAAACGTTTTTAAATTTTTATAAAACATTTTAATCTTATAATGATTTCAATATCGATTCGAAAAATGATCACTGCGGAGGGTTGTAGGCGTGTTTCCATAGAAACCTCTTGCAGCTAATGATCCGTAGTTACCAGCAAAAAATGGGAGACCCGGAGGTCTGCATTTGGGGATTACCCAAAGGCTTTGTAGTTAGTGTAATTGGTCATATCTAAAAAATAAATTTATTTTTGAAAAGTAAACAAAAAAATTTTTAAGACTTGTGAAGAATTTGATAAGTAAAACCTTACTATTATAAAATTAAAAGCTAAGATGAAACTACAAAAAGTAATAGGGGTGCAGATATAGAACACACTAATAAAAACGATAAAAATATAAGAATAAAATAGTTGACACCAAAAACATGAACATTACAATTTTTTTTAACAAACCTTCTCGCTCTCTACCGTGTTGCAGACGCTTTTGTCAGTATTGTGACGTCATATCGCAATTCGCTGGTACAGGAGGGTCTTTGGTTCCTAGCTTGGGTTGTGGGATCACATCAAGCTCCAAATTTAAGAAACCACCTTGTTGCTGTTGGTAATCACATTGCTAATAACCGGGGTTGTTGCTAGTAACCATCCCGTTGGGGTGGCTGACCGGGTTGATACTTTTGAAGCTGGTTGATATTCTTCATCCACTTAAGAGGCAATCGATTTACCTTCGATTATCAAGGTGGAAGTCTGTGAACATTTATCTTTCAGTTATTTTATTTTTACTAAACACAATTTTTATTAACTTTCCCAACTTACTTGTTTAAATCTCCGAATGTCTGTTTCCAAATTTGACCAAATTTCCCTTCGATTATCAAGGTGGAGGTCTGAGGTCTGTAAACATTTATCTTTTAGTTAGTTTTTTAACACTTTAATTTTATTTAAACACAAGATTTAACAACTTTCCAAACTTACTTGTTTAAATCTCTGGATGTTTGTTATGTTATAGGCGGTAAATTAATAACTTTTTTTGTAATTGAACAGCCTTTTCCCATCCAAGGTGACCTCGGATTAAACATGGTCGATAACCTTTCGGGTTGTTTTGTTGGGTCGCAGGGACTTTGTGATTACTTGCTGCAGAAGCGGATCACTCACCGAGTTCTCATCGAACAGTACTGTGTTTCATTACAATTTAAATTACTAATTGAAACTTGAAAGTACAAAACTGTTCATAAATATAATTTTCTTTTGAACCAATGTTAGTTGTTTTTTTTTTAATATTAATAACATAGTAAATCTGCACTAACAGTATTGTTTAAGCGATGGAAAATAAAACTATGTATATAAAAGAATAATTATAGTTAAAAAACTATAATTTTGTTTGTCTTCAAAAACCCATGTTCTACGCTAAATTAAGAAACTTAAAAAGCCAGCTAACTTTATGCAGAGTAAAAACCATTTATACTGCTTATACATTATAAAAAAGTACTGACGAGCCAAAAAGATAACATATGGCACAATTTATATTCAATGTACACTCATGAGTAAATGATTAACGTTAGTAAAACATTGAAATCCAAAATAATTAGATAAAACACGTTAGTTGTAAGTTTCACTAATAACATAATAAAGTTTGTTTAATAACTATTAGTAAAATATGACAAACTGTTACATAAGAAGTTTAAAGTTTATCTGCATTGATAAAATTTAAGGAATTGATAAAAGCTTTGTATTCTATACATAAGTATTTTATCTTATATCTTTTAAATATTACTTTTTTAGTGTTGTTTTGATCAAACAAATATTATATTTTAAAGTACATAGGACAAGTGGTTTTTATAAAAATTGAAAAATATTCTTTGATCTTTAATTGTTTGTAAACTTTACCTTTATAACAACTTATTTTGAGTTTTTTTAATTACGAGAGGCTTTGAGTTGATTATTTTAACAATTAAAAAAAAATTTTTTTATTATACCTACTTTTTTTAAATATATAAATTTTGTATCTATAGATAAAGTGCACAACTCAAAAACTGGTTTATACATGATAAAATTCAACTTATTTGGAATAAAATTAACAAGAAAGTGCAAAAATAAATTGTAAATACTTAATTTAACTAGCTCTGTAATCTGAAGTAAATATCAATAGCTTTTTTTTCCGGATAAGTTTCAAACAAACAACCGTACATGGGTCACCCGATATAAATAAAATCTTCTTGGGACAAACTATTAAAAAATTATAACAAAAAGTATAAAAGCTCGTATAAAGAATTTGACTAGTACAACTTAACAATATTATATTTAAAAAGCTAATATAAAATAACAGAAAGTACAATGGGTTCAGATCTATTACATACTAATAAAAATTATTAAAAAATGTAATTATTAACACTCAAAAAACGTACATTGCTCTTCTTTATTAACCAACTTTCTTGTTCTCATTCATAGTGTTGTTGTCACTTTTGGTAAAGAGATGAACTTATATAGCATTTCTCTAGTATGGAAGTGGAAGGATTCTGTTTGCTAGCTTGCAGTATTGGCTTTAGTCATACTCCGAAATATTTTATGTCACTGTTGGTAACCACCTTGCTAATAACCGGGTTGCTGCTAGTAAACACCCAGTTGCGATGGCTGACCGAGTTGTAGTTGATAAAGCTGGTTAATATTCTTTATCAACTTGAGAGCCGACCAAATTTCCCTTCAGTTATCGAGGTGGAGGTCTGAAAACATTTATCTTTCAGTTATTTTTTTTTTACTAAACACAATTTTTATTACCGTTCCAAACTTACTTGTTTAAATCTCCGGATGTCTGTTATGTGCGATCTAGACGGCAAGTTAACACCCCTTGGACTACATTTACCCATCCAAGATGGCCTCGGATTAAACATGGTCGATAACCTTTCGGGTTGTTTCATTGGGTCGCAGGGACGTTGTGATTACTTGCTGCAGAAGCGAATCACTCACCGAGTTTTCATCGAACAGTACTGTGTTTCATTACAATTTAAATTACTAATTGAACGTGAAATTACAAAACTGTTCATGAATATAAATTTCTTTCGAACCAGTAAAAGTTGAAGTTTTAGTAAAAATAAATCAGTGTAACGATTTAACATTGTTCGATTAACAAAAGTTACATTTTATTGGATAGATGGTCTAAAAAAGCGTAAACTTTAGTAAACATGATTAAAAAACGTACTTTTACAGATAAAATTTCAAATAGGTAACCTGATATTAAGAAAAAAAAACTTATTAAATTTATTCACGTTTACTTAATGGTTCATAAATTTTTAAATAGAGTTATATAATCTATTTTATACAACATAAATAAAAGTTCTTTTACTAGAAACTATTTGTTTAAATTAACTTCAATCTCTTTTTATTTTTTATAATAGTCAAACTTTAATTCTCAAAAGATGTTTTAAATAACAAAATCAATAAATTTTACACAACTAAACTTCGATAATTAACATCGTAGGTTGTTATAGCCTTTTAAACTCTTTTAAAAGTCATAAAATAAATTTACTATTTTTCTATCAACTACTTAGGTAAAAACAAAAATATATAAATGTTTTATTACGTTTGTTATACAAGAATATCTATACAAATATTATTGAAAATTAGGTGTAACACATACTTTAGTCTAAACTAAAAAATGTTGTTTAACTTGTTGTAAATTATTAAGTTGTTAAAATAATAATCAATAAATCTGCAAATCAACTATGCTACTTACTAAAAAATTTCAGCGGAAAAAAAACTGATCTTATTACATATTAATAACATAGTAAATCTGCACTAACAGTATTGTTTATGCGATAGAAAAAATAAAAAATTTATATAAATAATACTTACAGTAAAGAAACTATAATTTAGCTTATCTTTAAAAACCCATGTTCTACAAAAACTGTAATTAAGTAACATAAAAAGCCAGCTTACTTTATGCAGAGTAAAAACCATTTATACTGCTTTTACATTATACAAAATTACTGACAAGCCACAAAGATAACATATGGTATAGTTTATATTCAATGTACACTCATGACCAATTGATTAACATTAGTAAAACATTGTAATCCAAAATACTTTAAATAAAGCACGTTAGTTTGAAGTTTCACTAGTAACATAATAAGGTTTATTTAATAACTATTCGTAAAATATGACAAAGTGTTACATAAGAAGCTTAAAGTTTATCTGCATTGACAAACTTTAAGGAGTTGATAAAAGCTTTGTATTCTAGACATAAGTATTTTATCTTATATCTTTTAGATATTATTTTTTTAGTGTTGTTTTGATAAAACAAGTATTATCTTTTAAAGTATATAGCACAAGTGGTTTTTATAAAAATTGAAAAATATTCTTTGATCTTTAATTGTTTGTAAACTTTACCTTTATAACAACTTATGTTGAGTTTTTTTGATTATTAGCGGCTTTGAATTGATTTTTTTTAAACAATTTTAAAATATATTTTTATTATACCTACCTTTTTAAAATACATCAGTTTTGTATCTATAGATAAAGTGCACAACTCAAAAACTGGTTTTTACATGATAAAATTCAACTTATTTGGAATAAAATTATCAAGAAAGTGCAAAATTAAATTGTAAATACTTATTAAACTAACTCTGTAATCTGAAACAAAAATCAATTGTTTTTTTTCCGGATCAGTTTTAAACAAACAACGTACATGGGTCACCCAATATAAATAAAATCTTCTTGGGATAAACTATTAAAAAATTATAATAAAAAGTATAAAAGCTCTTATAAAGAATTTGACTAGTACAACTTAACAATATTATATTTAAAAAGCTAATATAAAATAACAGAAAGTACAATGGGTTCAGATCTATTAAATACTAATAAAAACTATCAAAAAAAGTAATTATTAACACTCAAAAAACGTACATTGCTCTTCTTTATTAACCAACCTTCTTGTTCTCATTCATAAAGTTGTTGTCGTTTTTGGTGAAGAGATGGACTTATAATACATTCCGCTAGTATGGAAGTGGAAGGATTCTGTTTGCTAGCTTGCAGTATTGACTTTAGTCATACTCCGAAATTTTTTATGTCACTCTTGGTAACCACCTTGCTAATAACCGGGTTGCTGCTAGTAACCACCACGTTGGGGTGGCTGACCGGGTTGCAGTTGATACTTTTGAAGCTGGTTGATATTCTTCATCCACTTGAGAGGCGACCGATTTACTTTCGATTATCAAGGTGGAGGTCTGAAAACATTTATCTTTTAGTTAGTTTTTTAACACTTTAATTTTTAATTAAACACAAGATTTAACAACTTTCCAAACTTACTTGTTTAAATCTCTGGATGTTTGTTATGTTATAGGCGGTGAATCAATACCCCTTGGACAACCTTTACCCATCCGCAAAGGCCTCGGATTAAACATTGGTCGATAACCTTTCGGGTTGTTTCATTGGGTCGCAGGGACGTTGTGATTACTTGCTGCAGAAGCGTATCACTGTGTTTCATTACAATTTAAATTACTAATTGTAACTTGAAAGTACAAAGCTGTTCATAAATATAAATTTCTTTCAAACCAGAAAAAGTTAAAGTTTTAGTAAAAAAAAAATCAGTGTAACGATTTAACATTGTTCGATTAACGAAAGTTACATTTTGTTCAATAAATAGTCTAAAAAAACTGGATCTTTTTAAACTAACATACAAAACATTAATAAAATAAAAATTGATAATTTAAACATATATTATTCTGTTTTTTTACAGAAACTCTAACTTCACTATCCAGTTTTAGCTTTTTTTGTAGCAACAGAATTGATTGTCATACAAGAACTACCCACACACAGGCAGCCATTATAATTGTCAATTTAATTGCTGGGGAAATATTCTTGAATTAAATTTCCGCCACGTATTGCAACAAACCGTTGTGATATTATCCGGCAACCGCGCTCTCTAATAAATCATTTCCAGTTTAGAAAATTTAATTTTTCTGATTTTACTTACTTTTAACTTTTCAAGAACATTTACAAAAAAATTGGTTGCTTTTAAAGGGTAACTTTTGTTTTGCATGTGCATTTAATATTTAAAATGAACATAAGTAAAGTTTTTTAATGATATAAACCTTGGAAAAAAATATTTGGAAATAGTATAATAAGAAAGTTCTTTCAGCTGAAGTTTTCTTAATGCATTGTCTTGTTCTCACTGTTTCATATCCGGTAAAGCTTAAGAACAAATAATTTAAAAAACTAAAGTGTTAACAATAAAAATTAATTAAGCAAAAGAAATCACTGTTAGTTATTAAAACTTAGCTATAAAAATACTAATAACTTTACTTTTATGCTTTGTAATAGTCGAGTAACATTTGTTAGTTATATTTAGTTTTGTCTAAAAATATTATTTTTATCATTATGTTTAGTAAACATGATTTAATCACGTTCTTTTACAGATAATATTTTAATGTGTAACTTATTGTGAATAAAAAACTCAAATAATTTACTTAACGTAAACTTTATGGTTCATATACTTTTTGAATAGAGTTAAATGTTTTATTTATAAAAAAAAAACTTAATAAAATACTACTTTTGTGAATTAACCTGAATGTTTTTTTAAATTCTATTCCAATCAAACTTTAACTCTTGATTTTTTTTATGTTAATTAAAAGTTTCAATAGAACTTACAAAGCTAAAGTTCGACGACTAATGTTGTCGGTTTGTATAGCATTTAAAATCCTTTTAAAATTAATAAAATAAATTTACTTTTTTAGTTTTAACTACTTAGGTTAAAAAAATATATATGTAAATGTTTTATACGTTTGATATTTAACAATATCTATACAAATATTATTGAAATTTAGGTGTAACACAGACATTTGTCTAAACTAAAAAATGTTGCTTAACTTGTTGTAAGTTATAAAGTTGTTAAAATAATAATCAATAAATCTGCAAATCAACTATGCTACTTACGAAAAAGTTTCAGCGGAAAAAAAACTGATCTTATTATATATTAATAACATAGTAAATCTGCACTAACAGTATTGTTTATGCGATAGAAAAAATAAAAAAAAAATATAAATAATACTTACAGTAAAGAAACTATAATTTAGCTTATCTTCAAAAATCCATGTTCTACGAAAACTGTAATTAAGTAACTTAAAAAGCCAGCTTACTTTTTGCAGAGTAAAAGCCATTTATACTGCTTTTACATTATAAAAAAGTACTGACGAGCCACAAAGATAACATATGGCATATTTTATATTCAATGTACACTCATGACTAATTGATTAACATTAGTAAAACATTGAAATCCAAAATACTTTAAATAAAGCACGTTAGTTTTAAGTTTCACTAGTAACATAATAAGGTTTATTTAATAACTATTCGTAAAATATGACAAAGTGTTACATAAGAAGCTTAAAATTTATCTACATTGACAAACTTTAAGGAGTTGATAAAAGCTTTGTATTCTAGACATAAGTATTTTATCTTATATCTTTTAAATATTATTTTTTAGTGTTGTTTTGATAAAACAAGTATTATCTTTTAAAGTACATAGCACAAGTGGTTTTTATAAAAATTGAAAAATATTCTTTGATCTTTAATTGTTTGTAAACTTTATCTTTTATTATACCTACTTTTTTAAATATATAAATTTTGTATCTATAGATAAAGTGCACAACTCAAAAACTGGTTTTTACATGATAAAATTCAAATTTTTGGAATAAAATTATCAAGAAAGTGCAAAAATAAATTGTAAATACTTATTTAACTAACTCTGTAATCTGAAACAAAATCAATTGTTTTTATTCCGGACCAGTTTCAAACAAACAACGTACATGGGTCACCCAATATAAATAAGATCTTCTTGGGATAAACTATTAAAAAATTATGATAAAAAGTATAAAAGCTCTTATAAAGAATTTGACTAGTACAACTTAACAATATTATATTTAAAAAGCTAATATAAAATAACAGAAAGTACAATGGGTTCAGATCTATTACATACTAATAAAAACTATCAAAAAATAGTAATTATTAAAACTCAAAAAACGTACATTGCTCTTCTTTATTGACCAACTTTCTTGTTCTAATTCATACTGTTGTTGTCGCTTATGGTAAAGAGATGAACTCATATCGCACTTTGCCTGTATAAAAGTGGAAAGATGGTGTTTTTTAGATTGCAGTATTGGTTTTAGTAATACTCCGAAATTTTTTATGTCATTGTTGGTAACCACCTTGCTAATAACCGGGATTGTTGCTAGTAAACTGTTGGGATGGCTGACCGGGTTGTAGTTGATACTTTTGAAGCTGGTTGATATGCTTCATCCACTTGAGAGGCGACCGATTTACCTTGAAGTCCTAGACTGAGGTCTGTAAACATTTATCTTTTAGTTAGTTTTTGAACACTTTTATTTTTAATTAAACACAAGATTTAACAACTTTCCAAACTGACTTGTTTAAATCTCCGGATGTCTGTTATGTGTAATCCATGCGGCAAGTTTGTAACCCCTTGGACAACCTCTACCCATCCAAGTGGCCTCGGATTAAACATTGGTCGATAACTTTTCGGATTGTTTTGTTGGGTCGCAGGGACTTTGTGATTACTTGCTGCAGAAGCGGATCACTCACCGAGTTCTCAGCGAACAGTACTGTGTTTCATTACAATTTAAATTACTAATTGAACTTGAAAATACAAAGCTGTTCATAAATATAAATTTCTTTTTGAGCCAGAAAAATTTAAAGTTGTAGTAAAAAAAATCAGTGTAACGATTTATCATTGTACGATTAACAAAAGTAACATTTCATTTAATAAATGGTCCAAAAATTTGGATTTTTTTTAACTAAACTACAAAATATTAATAAAACTAAAACTAATAACGTAAACATAGATTATTTAGTTTTTTTATAGAAAGTCTAACTTTACTGTCCAGTTTTAACTCTTTTCTTACCAACAGAAGGGAACATACAAGGACTACTCACTATACCTGTCAATTTAACCGCTGGAGAAATATTCTTGAATTAAATTTCCGCCACGTATTGCAACAAATCGTTGTGATATTATCCGGCAACCGCGCTCTCTAATTAAGTATTTCCTGTTTAGAAAACTTAATTATTCTGATTTTAGTTACTTTAATACTTTTTAAAAACGTTCACAAAAAAATTGGTTGCTTTTAAAGGGTAACTTTTATTTTGCATGTGCCCTTAACATTTAAAATGAACATTAGTAAAATTTTTTAATGAGATAGACCTTGGCAAAAAATTATTTGGAAATAGTTCAATTAAAAAGTTCTTTCAGCTGAATATTTCACAATCCATTGTCTTCTTCTCATTGTTCCATATCCGTTAAAGCTTAAGAACTAAAAAAAAATTTTATTAATAAAACGTAATTATAACCAATGAAATAATTACAATTATTAACACTTAGCTACAAAAATATTAATAACTATACTTTGTTCTTGAAAAAGTTAAGTAATATTATTCAGTCTGAAAATAAACTTTTTTTATCGTCATCTTTAGTAAACATGATTTAATAACGTGCTTTTACAGATAAAATTTCAAAAAGGTAGCTTTTACAGATAAAATTTCAAATAGGTAACTTGATGTTAAGAAAAAAACTTATTGAATTTATTAACGTAAACTTAATGGTTAAAAAATTTTTGATATAGAGTTATATAATCTATTTTATAAAACATAAATAAAGCTTTTTTTTTAAACTATTTGTTTAAGTTAAGCTTAATTTTTTTTTTAGTTTTATACTAGTCAAACTTTAATTCTCAAAAGATGTTTTACAAAAAAAAATCGATAAAATTTACATAACTAAACTTTGATAATTAACATCGTAGATTTTTATAACCTTTTAAACCCTTTAAAAAGTCATAAAAGAAATATTTAGTATTTTTCTATCAACTACTTAGATAAAAAAAATAATATAAAAGTTTTATTAAGTTTTGTTATATAAGAATATCTATACAAAGATTATTGAAAATTAAGTGTAACACAGACATTTGTCTAAACTAATAAATGTTTCTTAACTTGGTGTAAGTAATAAAGTTGTTCAAATAATAATTAATAAATCTGCAAATCAACTATTCTACTTATTAAAAAGTTTCAGCGAAAAAAAAACTGACCTTATTATATTTTAGTAACATAGTAAATCTGCACTAACAATATTGTTTATGCGACGGAAAAAAAACTATATTTATAAAAGAAAACTTGTAGTAAAGAAACTATAATTTAGCTTACCTTCAAAAACCCATGTTTTACGCTTAATTAAAAAACTTAAAAAGCTAGCTAACTTAATGAAGAATTAAAAACAATTTATTCAGCTTTTACATTATAAAAAAGTACTGACAAGCCACAAGTATAACATATGGCATAATTTATATTCAATGTACACTCATGACTAATTGATTAACGTTAGTATAACATCGAAATTCAAAATACTTTAAATAACACTCATTAGTTATAAATTTCACTAATAACACAATAAGGTTTGTTTAATAACTATTAGTAAAATATGACAAACTGTTACACAAGAAGTTTAAAGTTTATCTGCATTGATAAACTTTAAGGAGTTGATAAAAGTTTTGTATTCTAGACATAAGTATTTCATCTTATATCTTTTTAATATTACTTTTTTAGTGTTGTTTTGATATAACAAGTATTATCTTTTAAAGCACATAGCACAAGTGTTTTTTATAAGTGTTGAAAAATATTATTTGATCTTTAATTGTTTGTAAACTTTACCTTTATAACAACTTATGTTGAGTTTTTTTGATTACGAGCGGCTTTGAATTGATTTTTTTTTTACAATTTTAAAATCGATTTTTTATTTTACCTGCTTTTTAAAAATATATTAATTTTGTATCTATAGATAAAGTACACAGCTCAAAACTGGTTTATACATGATAAAAGTCAAATTTTTGGTATATAATTATCAAGAAAGTGCAAAAATAAATTGTAAATACTTAACTTAACTAACTCTGTAATCTGAAGCAAAAATCAACAGCTCTTCTTCCGGATCAGTTTTAAAAGAACAACCGTACATACTTGTGGTAAAGAGATGAACTTATATCGCACTTTGCTAGTATAAAAGTGGAAGGATAGTGTTGACTGGGTTGTAGTTGATACTTTTAAAGCTAGTTGATATTCTTCATCTACTTGAGAGGCGACCGATTGACCTTCGCTCTTTGAGGTCCTAGACCGAGATCTGTAAACATTTATCTTTTAGTTAGTTTTTTAACACTTTAATTTTTAATTAAACACAAGGTTTAACAACTTTCCAAACTGACTTGTTTGAATCTCCGGATGTCTGTTATGTGTAATCCATGCGGCAAGTTTGTAACCCCTTGGACTACCTTTACCCATCCGCGATGGCCTCAGATTAAACATTGGTCGATAACCTTTTGGGTTGTTCTGATTGGTCGCAGGGACGTTGTGATTACTTGCTGCAGAAGCGGACCACTCATCGAGTTCTCATCGAACAGTACTGTGTTTCATTACACTTTAAATTACTAATTGACACGTGAAAATACAAAACTGTTCATAAATATAAATTTCTTTTGAACCAGAAAAAGCTAAAGATTTAGTAAAATAAAAAATCAGTGTAACGATTTAACATTGTTCGATTAACAAAAGTTACGTTTTGTTTAATAAATGGTCTAAAAAAATCGATTTTTTAGACTAACACACAAAATATAAATAAAATAAAAATTGATAATATAAACACATATTATTAAGTATTTTTAAAGAAACTCTAACTTCACTATCCAGTTTTAGCTCTTTTCGTAGCAACAGAATGGATTACAAGAAGTACCTACACACGGTCTGCTAATATAATTGTCAATTTAACCGCTGATGAAATATTCTTGAATTGAATTTCCGCCACGTATTGCAACAAACCGTTGTGATATTATCCGGCAACCGCGCTCTCTAATAAAGTATTTCCAGCTTAGAAAATTTTATTTTTCTCATTTTACTAACTTTTAACTTTTCAAGATCATTCACAAAAAAATTGGTTGCTTTTAAAGGGTAACTTTTATTTTACATGTGCATTTAATATTCAAAATGAACATTAGTAAAGTTTTTTAATGAGATAGACATTGGCAAAAAATCTTTGGAATAGTTCAGTTTTAAAATTCTCTCAGCTGAATATTTCACAATTCATTGTCTTGTTCTCACTGTTCCGTATCCGGTAAAGCTTAAGAACTAAGAAAAGTCTTACTAGTAAAAAGTAATTATAACCAATGAAATAATTACAATTATTAACATTCAGCTATAAAAATTTAAATAACTTAACTTTTATGCTTTGAAAGGTCGAGTAATATTTATTAGTTTTAGTTAACTTTGTCTATAAATATTTTTTTTTATCGTTATGTTAGCAAACATGATTTAATCACGTTCTTTTACAGATAATATAAATATAAATTTATAACAGTATAATACTTTATAAAATAATATGTTTTTAAATTAACCTGAATGTCTTTTTTACTTTTGTTCCAAACAAACTTTAATTCTTAAAAGCTACTATATCAAACTAAAGTTTCAGTAGAATTTTCATAACTAAAGTTCGACAATTAATTTTGTATAGCCTTTAAAATCCTTTTAAAAGTCATAAAGAAATTTACTATTTTACTTTAAACTACCTAGGTTAAAATAAATTATATAAATGTCTTCTTAAGTTTGATATGTAACAATATCTACACAAAAGTTATTAAAAATAAGGTATAACACAGATATTTACTCTAAACTAATAAGTGTTGCTTAATTTATTGTAAAGTATTAAAGTTGTTTAAATAATAATAAATTTTGTGGAAATCAACTATTCTTTCTATTAGAAGGTTTCAGCGGAAAAAAGTCTAACCTTATCAAAAATTGTAAATATAGCGAATCTTCACTAACAATGTTGTTTATGATTTGAAAATTAAATGAAATATTGTGTATAAAGAATACATATAGTAAAGAAACTATACTTCTGCTCATCTTCAAAAACCCGTTTCTACGCAAAATTAAGAAACTTAAATAGCTAGCTAACTTTATGCAGAATAAAAACCATTTATACTGGCTTTACATTATAAAAAGTACTGACAAGCCACAAAGATAACATATGGCATAATTTATATTCAATGTACACTCATGACTAATTGATTAACGTTAGTAAAACATTGAAATTCAAAATACTTTAAATAACACTAGTTTTTAGCTTGACTAATGACAGAATAAAGTTTTTTAATAATTTTAAGTAAAAAATGACATAATGCTACATAATTAGTTAAAAGTGAATTATCTGCATTGATAAACTTTAAGGAGTTGATAAAAGCTTTATATTCTATATATTAGTATCTTATCTTTTAACATTAATTTTTTAAGTGTTATCTTGATAAAAATAAGTATTATATTTTAAAGTACATAGCACAAGTGTTTTTATAATATTATATGGTCTTTAACTTTTTGCAAACTTTACCTTTATAAAAACTTATGTTGAGTTTTTTTTGGGGCTTTAAATTCAAATTTGTTATAACTTTCTGAAGTTATGAAACCTTTTTTTTTAAATAAGGTTCTTTAAATAGGTTCTTTAAATGAGATGTTCAAGTAAAACATTAAGTTGATGAATGTTAAAAGTCAAGTTTTGGGAATAAAGTTAGCAAGAAAGTACAAAAACAAGTATTTTTAGTTGGTAAGCACTCAATTTAACTAACACTGTCTCTAATCTGATGCAGAAACCAATAGCTTTTTATAATTTCAGGACCATTTGTTAACGAACAACCGTACATAGTGCACCCCACGTAAAGAAAATCTCCTTTAGATTAACTGTTTAAAATAGTTGTTTTTTTAAATTAAAACTCAAATTTCAATTCGAATGTGCGACAAAATAAGCAATAGTAAAGCGATGATAAAAGGTAGACTTTAAAAAAAAACAGAATAATATTTATTTACTACACTTTTTCTATTGTATAAAACAAAATGATTTAGTTGAAAATTACCTCGCAAGCCGCAACTATCTGGCAGTCTAAACATTCTAAAATAATTAGATTTTTAGTTCGATTTTTATTAATAATCGCAAAACATTACTCTAATAAAATATTAGCATAGAATAATTAGACTTGTTTAGTTTTTTGACGGCTTTGTATCTAGATCGATTTGTAGAGACATAAAATTTTATATTGGTTATCTCTGTCAAATAAAAACAATTTTTAAGTATCGTAAAACAGCTTCAGTTAGTTGTTATCGAACTTTATCTGTCAATAAAAATACTCCTATGTTGATAAGTTCGTTTTGTAAGCATATTGTTCATAATGTATATTTTCTAAATTGATATTTGGCAGATGTTTTAAAAATTTAAGATAACCACTTTCTTCAAAATTTATAAAACTTTACAAACGTGTCAATTTGATTTCGATAAGTAGTAAATAACAAAAAAAAACGTTTGGCGTTCTTATTAATTTAGGTTAGTATTTTACTAAGATAAACTTTTTAATCAAAACAAATAAATTAGCACAAAATACTTTTTTGCAACATTAAAATTTAAATTTTTACTAAATAATAAACTACTATAAGTAGTCTACTGACTTATCTAACTTGAGAAACTTTAACTTTTGAATGATAGTTTTTTTAGTTATAATACATGTTAATTTTTTTTTTTGTTTAAATATACCAGTTAAACTTATTTTAATACAAACACGAATAGTTCAATAATGTTTTGAAGTTTTAAACGATTAATTTGCACAAAAAATATTTAAAATTTAAGTAAAAAACTTAAAGCATTTATTTTTTCAAATATAATACGTACTGTTTTGAATAGAGGGTATAATCCAGAATTCCTAATTTTGGAAGCTCCATAGATCTTTCTTTTTTATTTAGCTCGCAAAGATTGTTTGTAAGTATAACATTTATGTTCAATAACTATAGATGTAGAAAAAAATTGTTTTCATTAAATATGCTTAAAAGTTTTAAAATGAATATATAAATATTAAGAATAAAGTAACCTTTTATACAGCAAAATTCAGTGTTAACACAGCCAAATTACTAAGCTAGATGAATAACTGTGGAAAAGAAACCTTACTTTGAGTTGTATTATTTTAAAGTTGACCTTTTCAGGTTTCAACAACTTTGTCCTTTCCTTTCTTTTACTTAGGCAGATTTAGTCAGGCGGAGACATTTTTATTCCTGACTGACTTGAACGCAGGTCTGATCAGTGAAGAAGCTCTCAGTTGAACAAGCTCCTGTTGAATCGGCTCCTGGCTCTCTTGTTCGACTGCAATCTTGTATATTTTTGTTTTGTATTCGTAGTTTGGGGTACAAGTGTAGCTACTTTCACTTTCGAAAACCTTGAAGTAATCAATTTCTAATAATACTTTAACATAGATTCATAGTCTATTTTTGTAGTATAACTGAAGTAACAATCAGTAAGTTAGAAAAGATGAGCTACTTTTTGGAAATATTTAAAGTGTAGTTTTTATATTATAGTGTTTTCAGTAACAATAAAGTTGACTCAAACAAAATAAATTTCTAAAAATAAAAGTTACTCGTTTTTGTTTGACAAACAGGTACTTTAGTAAAATCTTTGTTATTATTTTGAAATCCTTAAACACAAGCTTTTACTGGGTGAAGCCTATTGTAACTTAATTTTAAATGCAACCCTGTTTGATTGTTTTGAAAACAAAATAAACATAGATAATAAAAACTGCGAAACTGCATAAAGTCGGCTGTAGTAAAGTTAAGCTGTTTTTGCCTAGTCCATGTTAGGTTTAGGCTTTATAAATCACAAGCCAATTTTACTACAAAAATTTACTTTCTGGCAGCAGTTGTAAAAAGTATTTGTGTTAATCAAAAAATTACATAATTGAAAGAAAATATGATAAAAAAAAGTCACTAATAATTGTTAGTTACGAATTTAAATGCTAAGTTGTAAGTCTTTTCTAAAATCTTTTAGTTTGAAAGTAAGTTGTTTTTAGCTAAAATTCACATAACACATTTTATTGTAGTTATATCATAAACTGTTTCATTGCTCTATTAAAACGAAATTTATAATTATTTTTTTTACAAACCTAACTTATGAAAGTTAATTGACTATTTATTTTCCTTTCATTTTTCAAGTTCCACATTTGTGACGTCATACCTACAGTTTCAATTGGTTTCACGTGTTTATTTAAGTGATTAGCATTGGATAAGAGTAGATTTACGCTTTACAGTCTCAAATTTGTCGAACAAAAGCGTTACACTTTTTTAGATTTTGTTTATTTGAGTAAAACTGATAAAAAATACAACAACTAAAATAATAATAATACTATTTTTGATTGTTAAACTTAGTAGTTGTCCAGGTTTTATAAAACAAGTCTGAGAAACTGTCATTGTTGATATTATATAATATCAGCAGGAAATATACGTTATATAGTTTTTTTTAGCTAAAATTTCTTAAAACTTCTTTTATTTATTGCATAAGTATAAACTTACTACATTTTAAGTTAGAAGTTAAATTTTTAAATAGTGTTTTTTTGTAGCTGAAAAAAATTAGTTACTAGTGTATTGTTTTAGTGTTTTTCTTGTATTTCTAATTTTCTTGTAGTTAAAGCTTAAATCGTATCATTGCTATATTACAACGACGTTAATAATTATTTTCTATTACTAACCTTACTTATGTTAGTTAATTGACTAATTCATTCCACTTCACTTTTTGAATTCCTCGTTTGTTACGTCATAGCTACAACTTCAAACGACATCAAATTTTTTTTGAGTTAAAAGCATTTGATAATTTTTTTTTAGAAAGCTGCTATTGAATTAGTTGTATGTACAATGTTGAAAAAAAGCTATAGTACTATCATGTCAAAAAAATTCGAAATTTAGACAAAATAAATTGTTTTTTTGTCAAAATCAGCCTCCGAAAGCTTTCATCTCAATAAAGTATAAATAAAATAAACAATTATTTTATACACAAAAAACTTGATTACAATTAAAAAAACGTGCTGATTACATTTATGTGCAGGTGTAAGTAAATAAAATTTGAAAACAACTAGAATGAGCAACAAGTTTGTAGTGAAACAAATTTTATTTAATAATTGCGTTTTTTGAATATTTTATTGTGTTATAAATTAAAATTATATAAAACTTTTAATTTTTTAGTCATTTTCATTTACCTTAACTATAAAAATAGATAAACAAACCTGTTGCTCGTATGGTAAAATATTTTAGTAATTAAAAAAATATATAAATAGGAATATTAACTTATTCTATAAAATAAGCATATAAGTTTTTAAACCATCAGCCAAAACTTCAAAACTTTTATTTGAAATTTTTAAAACTATCAGTTATTGTTTTTGTAAAATAACTAATTTTGAGTTCTTATAAAAGTTGTTAAATTAACTTAAGTAGTATCTTAGTTCGAAATTGAGTAAAATAAAATGCTCTTTTAGTATAGTTAATATACATAAAATAAGATAAATTAATTAGAGCAGTTATATTTTAAGCTGGAAAATATATTAAAAGTGATACAGATTCATTAATTTCTTTTTCACTCAATTTACTTTTAAAGTATAAAAATATTTTGTTGTCTGATTTATTTAAAAAAACATAGATGTAGCCTCTATACATTTAATAATTATTTTAAAAACAAAAAGTACTTTTGAACCATACAGTTTTAACTATTTTAAAGTCATTTGAACAAAAACCTCAGAAAGTAACTATATTTAAGTGTTTTTATAATGTTAAACTCAATTTTTCAAGCTTACAACAATCACATATTGATATCCTGCTCATCAAACGTAGCTTTCGTTAAAATATTCGTTCATTTTGTTGCAGCATTCATGCTGTTCCACACCGACTTCTATCTTTTCCACTCTGCTCTTTTTTTCTTTCGTCTCATTCTGCTTGAAGTGGGTAACAACGAGAGTGACGTCAGAGGACGAGCAACTTTTCTCAATACTTGGTTTGATATTTTTCGGAAGCACTACTACTCGCTTGTTTCTCGTAATCAACTTCTTCAACTCTTTCAAAAGATTTTCTGCGCAAAGTCTTTTTCTTGGGTCAGGATTGAGAAGTTCTTTAATTAGAAACTGTATAAAAATAATTTATTTGTTATGTTTTTTTTTTAATTTCAGTGCGCTATCTTAACGACTATTTATATAGAACAACCTTTAATTTGTTTTCAGTATCTTTTATAAAAGCTCGCGGAAATTCTAATATTTTTGCGTTTTCGAGAAGCGTTATGCTCTGGTTAGCAACTTGATGGTATAATATGAAACCAATCATGCCAGCTGAAAAACAGTCCGCTTTCGGACCGTACTGGAAACCGGTTGTTTCGGACTACAAAAAAGTTATTAAAAGTTAAATACTTACTGAATAAAATGTTTTAATCAATTTCAACTGCTACTTTTTACTTACTATTTCTGGTGCGCGGAAAAGTTCCGTTCCGAGATCAGATTTGGTCATTTGGAAGCGGATGTAAGAATCCCCATCATCTAAGTTCCTCCGTATTCTTTTCCTGCCCGACGATTCGGTGAACACAGAGAGCCCGAAATCAGTAATTTTCAGAACATTTCGACCATCTGTTGTTTTCACCAGAATGTTATCTGGTTTCAAGTCGCGGTGGATTACACCGCGACTCGAAATAAATTTCAATCCTGCTGCGATCTATTAAAATAGAGAGAAGAAATATTTTGAAATTTTTGAATGTAATAGGGATTTATAGAAATTCTAACTTGCCCATAAAAACTTAAGTTTTTGTTATAATCAATAGTTTTGTCTGTTGAATGACAGAAACTGTTTTTGAAAAAGGCATAAAACATTCCAGAAAATATTTGCATGTAAAAACAGACTTGTTTAAAAAAAGACAGTTGTTCGCCTTTCGCTAACGTGTGGTCGTCAAGATATTTTGTGAGATTTTTGTCACAAAGCTCCAATTTAAGGGCAACCATCTTTGACCCTATTTTATAAAGTTCTATCATTTTTTCTTTGTTGCTTTATATAAAAACTACTAAACTTTCATTAAATAATGTAAAAACATTACTAAAAATTGAAAACGAGTATTAGCAAGAATAAATGCAGTCAGCTTTCTTTAAATATACGGTACTTTTAGTAAAAACTGGTGATTTATGTATTTAAACATTAATATGTTAGCGTGAAATGAACAATTTAGTTCTTATAAGGTTTTTAGTTTATACTTTTATGACTTAGTGTGTAAAAAACATTTTTTTTATTGTTAAACTTTTAAGTTTTACAACATATTATTTCATTGATTGAAACAACTTAATTAAAACATTTTGTTATGTAATATAATTACCAGTCAGTAAGTTTTATTCCATCACCGTTGTTTTTCAATCACAAAAGTGCAATATAAACAAATAAAAATGTCTATTTATATTTATTTTTTAAATTTAATTGACAAATGTTTTGGTTGGAAAACAAAAGGTTACAGCGATGAATATTTACAACGTTATTAAAGTTAATTATACTGGAAAGTATATATAAAATAAAATTACATTTCAAAAGTATATCAATACTATGTTAGTACAACAGCGTAAAACGTGTATGTTTCTATACGTTTTATGATTTCGAAAAGCAGATTCTGACTTTAAATAATTACAAAACTTGCTTTTTACAAAATGAAGCAAAGTAACATTCTAATTGTTATTAAAACAGCAATTGAGTTTTATTTTTTAAGAGTAGTATCTACATATAAAAAAAAGATCGCTGTTTATTATCAAGTTAACAGCTAACTTAAAAAAGTAATTTATGTTTTATTAAGTTATTTAGGACTTATTTTTGATTCTTTATGAAAACAGAAATACATAACAACAAATTTTATACTTGCTTATGTATATAAAAAAATATTTTAAATTTTTCAATTCTAAAATAAACATTTTTACTAGCCTATTTATGCTACTTACGTATTTTTTAAAAAATTTAGAAAAATTTAAAGTACAGCAGTATTTTTCTGAGTATGTAATTGTAATTAATGGGAGTTTAAAAACCGATATTACTTATGCTTGAAACCGATAATTTCAAAATTAAATCAGTTTACAAAACATTTTGGTATAAGCTTTATCTAAAACCAGTTTCGTAAACTTTGAGTACTTTGAGCTTCTCAGAAAGTAAACATTACAATAAAAATTATATGTTTTTTTTTTGTATGCAAGAAAAGACTATTGATAAAGTTAGACACTCATTTGTTTAACTATATCAGTAATGTCACTATGAAAGTTATACTTTAAATTTAAAGGCCAATAGTTACATTTAAAAATTGTATGGCTTTAGAAATTAATTAAACTATGAAAAAGTTTTCGCTTTTGTACTTTTCCCTTGAGGTTTCTAATTTTTTTAATTTAAAACAAGCTTTTTTAGTAAATTTAAGTAAGCAAAACAACTAAAAAGTCTACCTTTTGCAAAAATTTTGTTATAAAAAGCTCTATAGAGTTTAAAACTAAATTGTAACTAACTCAAAGGCGTATTAGTTGATAAACTGAAAAAGCTTTCCAATTTTAGCTTTGGTTGGAAATCAGCTGCTTTTTCATTGTACTTCTCAATTTTTTTTCTGAAAAGTTACACTTACAATAAAGATACTTTATCTGTTTTGTTGGTTAAATCAGTTTAAAATTAAATGTTTATTTTTTATATAATAACTTTGAACTACATAAACAAAACTAATTTTATAACTGCAGTTTTCTATTGCTAGTTTACCATGTATAGATAATTATTTAATGCTTGTTGTGTCAAAGTTTTGATGTAACTTTGTTATGACTTAATAAAAAAAAACTTTAGATAATTTTTTTCTTTTATATTTATATGGTTTATTTAACAAAAAAAAATTTACTAAAATTTTTATTATTGTAATTATTTATTATGTATAATAATGAAAAAATATAAGTTTTTGTGAAGCAATGTTTGAAACTTTTTGCAGTACTGTTAGTATACTTTAAGTTTTCTTGTTACTTTTTTTCAAGAAAGTGAAAAAAGTTGTTGTAATTTTTTGTGCTTTGTTTAAAAAAAAAGTTATTTTATTTTTGGTTAGTTGTAAGTAGCCTATATTTTTCTTCTAAAATCATTAAAAGTTTACATAAAGTAAATATACCTTAAGTTTTTGTTTATCCGAACATCGATGTTGTCATGGTAGGACAGCACATTTTTGTGCTCAAGCCTACTCATGACAATTGCCTCGTGTCTTTGAACTTTGCATGTGTTTCTGAAATAACTCTTTTTACTATTTGTTTTAAATAAAAGTTCTGAAAATTCACTTTTGTATGGTTTTAAAATAACATGTACCAATACAAAGTGAAAGTACAATGTTTAGTTTTTTTAGAAATTGTTTTATAATATTATACACTATTAATTAAAACAATTTATTTGATGTTGTGAATGTTAGCCACTGTAACAGAAATAATTACGAGTATGAACAATTCTAAGTAAATTTTGATTAAAATATTAAACTTTTGTACTTATTAAGAGTTTTTATTAATTCAACTCAAACGCTGATATATAATTTTATAAACTCGGAATAACAAAAGCCTTATTTGAATACAAACTTTTTTGATCAAAATGCACAACACTTTTAAAACGTTTGTTTATACTAACCCATCTTCAGGCATAAGCATCTTGATACAATACTCTTTTTTATCCTTTTTGTTGAGGGCTTTAATTGCCACCCCAAATTGACCCTAAAAGTAAATAACTAAACTTCATGCTACTTTTTTTTTAAAGTCAAAAATTGAAGTGTTTAATTTTTTTATACTTAGCGATCGACTGATTATCATAAACTAATTATATACAAAGCGTAGAACTGTCAAAACTTAACTAGGGTAATATAATATTATTTTAACCTATAGACTAAAATCAACAAAAAAAAATATAAAACTTGAAGTATCAAAATTCTTTTACATCTATACAAAACTAGTTAATGTATAGATATATTATAAACCCAAAATTAGTTTATACATCTCTTATATAACTATTTAGTCTTAGTTATTATAATAATCTTCCTTTTTAAATAGTTAATTAACAATTTTATCCATGGAAATGTAAAAAAAATACTTGAAAGTATTTATAAATATATTAATGTTTACTTAATGAAACTATTTGATCTACATATAAAAATGCATGATATGACTTAAAAGTAAAGATAAAAATTACCATTATCGACAATGACATTCTTTAGGTTTTAACTTATGTTATATTAGCTTTGTAAATAGACAAAAAGTATCAGTTTTAGTTTTCGGTATTTTAAAAGTTTAAATTAAGTATAACATTTCTTTGCTTAGTACTTTTTAAGTTGATGACAGCTTTTAAGCAAAATATGTTTTTAAATATAAAGCATTAAAAAAATTATATAAACTTTTAGATTAAATTTCTATTACTTTAAATGTATTTAAAATTGTTTGAACACTTTTGCAAATAAAAGCAATTAAGCTTTTAGACAAGACATATTAAAAATTAAGTTTTGTTGAAACTTTACAAAAACAAATTTCTTACTTCGCCAAGCTTATCCAAAAACTTGAACTTTTCTAGGTTACAGGAGTGCTTCATTTTTCTATACTTCTGTTATATAGTAATTTGCCTTAACTAAAAAAGAATGCTAAATTTACTGGGATGTAAAAAACTTATTTAAATAGATTTATGCAAATTGTATATTTTATTCGCGACCGGTTTCGGTGACAAGAGATTGCGACCTTTTCAAGCAAAAATAAAATATGAAACTGCATATAACAATGTTAGTTAATTATACTGTTATTTAAAAACTAATTCATGCGTGAAGAATATAAACAAAAACAAAAATGTTGCATATTCGAAAATTCAAGCATATCAGAGTGGATTTAGGTAAAACTGGTACTAGTTTTTAGAAAAACGGATTGAATTAATATTAATATAATGAGTCAAAAAATAAAAAGTAAAAAAAAAAAAGCTCTGGATTCAGTTTTTTTATTTGACTCATTATATTAATATTAATTCAATCCGTTTTTCTAAAAACTAGTACCAATTTTACCTAAATATACTCTGATATGCTTGAATTTTCGAATATGCAACATTTTTGTTTTTGTTTATATTATTCACGCATGAATAAGTTTTTAAAAAACAGTATAATCAAGTAACATTGATATATGCAGTTTCATATTTTATTTTTGCTTGAAAAGGTCGCAATCTCTTGCCACCGAAACCGGTCGCGAATAAAATATACAATTTGCATAAATCTATCTATATATACTTCTGTTATAAACAATCATTTATTTGTGGTAATAAATAAAATATAAATGTTATGAAAGACTTTTATTGTTAAACAAAATATAGCAAAAAACTCTCTAAAACTTTATTTAAAATTTTGTTGCTACTTAGTATATTAAAGCATGTATGAAATACAATTAAATATTATTTTTTCTACTACTTACCAGAAATATTAACGTAGCTATGCTCGATAAAACAACGCATATTGTCACCATAAATGAAATTAGGAAAGTATTGTTAATGGTATAACTGTTTGTTTTATTATCTTTTTGACTGTTTACTTTTATTGGTTTTACTTTTTTTCTAGTTTCAGTGTTTATCGTAGAAAATAGAGTTTGAGTTGTTTGAACACTTTGAAACTTTTGACATAAAAAATAATGTTTTAAATGTTGGCTACACTGAAACTTCTTTGCAAGTTTTTCATTTATTTTTAACAACAAGTAATAACAACTGTAATTTTCTTCTAGACTATCTAGAACTATTCTTGCGTCTAGAACACATAAATTTTCTTTTTGGATGAAGTTTGCTAGCTTTTCATTGTAATATGCTAGCTGCCCTCCATTTCTTGCACAGAACGTTCTACTGTCTTGAATAGTATTCGGTTGAGGTCCAATAAAATAGTCAGAATTATTGAAACTGAATTGACTGCACTGGTTTTCTGAAATATTTTTATTCCAAAGATTAACTACTAAAAGTTTAAATTTTTACGTGTCTTTATTTACGAAAAAAGGTTTTTCACTTCAAGTCTTGACATAGAATTAGATAATACTTAAAATTAAATAAAAGTTTTACATTGTATTTTACAAAGTAAATCTCTTAGTTTCTTCTGACTATATTGGTTACAAAAACAACTGTATCTTAAACTTTTATTAAACTAAGATGTACTTATTCAGATAAAATTAAATTGCTAATTATATTTTAAATTTTTTTAAAGTATTTTTTAAACATAAATCAGCTAAAAAGTACTAACCTTCTGTAGTGTAAGCTGCATAAACAAACAAGAAGGCAAAGAAACACTGCATCAACATATTCAAGTGATTTTCAAAAACTTATCATTTGTACTACTACTTAGTATGTATAAGTAAATCTAAACAGTTTTCTTTTGATTTTGATTATCTTAGCTAAAACAAATTCTAAAACGGCTATAAGAGCCACCGATTAAAAATTATGTTTCACTTTAATTTTTATTTTGATAACTATTAATTCTACAATATAGCGTACAATTAAAGTTAACATTTAATAAATCATAAACTAACAACTACTGTCACCATTAAAAAAAAAATATTGTATATCTTACTTTTTTTTATTACACGTTAAAAAATTTACTGTACATAAAAAAAAACTTTAATGTTAAATTTGTAAATCTTTTTCTAACTTTTTTTTTGTATTTTAAATCTTTAAAATTAATTCACAACTGCTCTATTTAGTACTAAAAGTAAAAATATGAATAAAAATAAAGTTTTACTCTAAACCATGACGGATTTGCTTTAGCTAAGTTTTGTTTTGTTTGTAATCTTTAAATACGTACTCAGTCTAAGTTTCATGTGATAACAAAAAAATTTAAAAGCAAATGCATTCGTTATCACAGTTACGTAAAAAAGCTATGATATAATAATTTTTATTATTTTATACAGTTTTAACCTTTCTACGATCTAAACCTGAACATTGAAAGCAATTTAAAGTTTTTTTAAATTAAAAATTTTATGAAAACTTATGTAAAATATTTATCTTATACAAATTTGTGTGTTTTAATTAGTAATATAACCTTTAACCTAATGAAACTGAAGTTAAATTGATTTTTGTTAGAAAGCATTCAGGAGGGATTTAAATTATGTGCGAAATGTGTCAACATTAACCTGTTGATATACAGGTAAAAAATAAGTTTAATGCTGGTTTATTTTTTGGTAACAGTAAAATTAAAAGTATAACTAAAGTAAAGTTTTACTCTAAATCATGAATTGTTTGCTTCAGTTAAGCTTTTAATTAATATTTTAAGTTTCTCATGCGTATTTAATTTAAAGTTTTATGTGATAACAAAATAATTCAAAAGCATTTTTTTCTTAATTATCGCATTTATGTAAAAAATTATGATAGAGTAATTTAGAATGTTTTTTTTTTTTACTTTTAAAAAATCTAAGACTAAAACTTTAAAAAATCTGAAACTTTCTAACTATTATTTAATTATTTATATATAAAAACAAAAAATATTTATACAATTATGCATTTTTAAAAACAGGTAAGTAAGTTTGTTTTAATAAAGGCAAGTTTTAATAGATTTTTTTTATGTATTCTCGAAGGAAAAGATTGTTTAACACTGTAAGACATGTTTAAACATTAACTTAATATTTTACAGACAAAGGTTAACTTCCAATTAAATTTTCTTTTTTTTTGGTCAAAGTTCAAAAACCAAGTGTCTAGGTTAAAAACAATACATACTTATTTTATTATACAAACAACTGTATTATTATTTAGTCACTTAAGTAAATCATATAACTTATAGAATTAATTAAGCAGTAGTTGCTTCAACCAAAATCATGTTATCACTCTAGTTTTTAAACTAAGTTGTTTTAATTATAATTTTAGTTATATTTAACAGGAAACTTTAAAAATTATTGTAAATTTATATATATTCTTATTTATTTAAGTTTTAGATTTTAAAAAGACGTAATATGATTCTAAATTAGAAGGTTCATAAACTTTTATCTTTAATTAAAAAAGTTTTTTAACTTAAATTTCTTGTTGAAGAAGCATCAACTTAAATTTAGCTTAATTTTTTTTTTTTAGTTTTTATGATGTTGTTAGATAGTATAAAGAGTTAATGTTTGTTACCTAAAAAATAATTAATCTAAAACTCCAGGAAGATTGTTTTTAAAAAAAAATAAATGCTCAAAAGTTTATTGTTTTAAAAATTTTAAAATAGACGCGTTTAGAAATAATGCACAAAATAGATTGAAAAGAATAAAGTTAAAGCACTTAGTTCATTCTATTACCTCTAACCATTATATTTACGAAAAATAGCAATAAATATAGTTTGATATATTTTTTGTGTAAGTAGATTTATAGATTTTTTTGATATAACTGTTTTCAGAAAATTCATTATCTAAAAACTAGCTTAAACTATTTTAATAATTTAAAAACTTTTCAAACTTAGCTCTTCAATTTTTACTATAAAGAAAATAATGTATTATACAATTTAATTATGTTTTTTTTTTCATTCCTGTTTAGTTTTTACATTGATTGTTTCTATAAAGTTCAAGTTACAACTGTAAATACTTACTTGTAGTTATAAAAATTTAACACCTTTAAGTCAGTAAAAAAGTACAGCTGAAAGTACTTATATTATAACTTCCTCAATAATAAAGTTTTTCAAAGAATCTGTAATACGTGTTTGAGTTTATTTCTATATGCAACTACTTTCTTTAGTTTAGGTAACATATGTTTATATGTAAGTTATTACTGAAATGAGCCCCGTATTTTATTATGTATTTTAGTTGTATTTTTGATACTCATTGACAAAGTTTTAGCTTTAATTGCTAAATAACGATGAAAGTATACAGCTTTTTAAATTTTTTAAAACACACAGTATGTAGCTTGAAGACTTAAAGTCATTTGAACTTTTTTTTTGTAAAAGGTCTATATGGTTATTTTCTTTTTCAATAAACAGTATTTGTTTTTTAGCAGAACTATAAATTTGCCTTGAATTTATCTATATTTTTTTTCGCATTAACTTTAGATAAAAATGGTGAAATGATATAGAACTAAAGCCAAAAGTTGTTTTATAAAGCCTTATTAGTTTTTTAAAGCATTTAGTAACAACCACTTACTTTAGGAAACGCTTGTTATCCCAATAGTTTTACAAATGTAATTAATACAGTTGTTACTTTTTTAGCAACTTTATACCATTATAACACCGTGCTATATGGTTAATAAAAGAATTTTGTTGTTTAAGAAAACTAACTTAGTTAGCTGTCTATACAACAAATTAGGACAACAACAAAAAAAAAGTTTATAGTTTATTTGTAAATCTTCTAAAGAACAATGAAATAGTTTAGTGAGCATCTCAGTTTTTTTTAATTCGGCGCACAAGTTTAAAAACAAAGACAACTGCACAAATAATTAAAGCGAAAACTCCAAAACCTGCAAAAAGAGTTTTGACATCAGTAGTTTTGAAACTTGTTTCACTAACAACAGCTTCTGATGATGAGCAAGGCTTGTTTTTCGGCTTGAAGCAAATGTAACAGTACAGATTAGTTTCACACCCCGTGTACTCTACAGTAATTGCAGTTGGATCCATAGGCCATAGTAGAGCCAATGGGCATCTACCATTCGCTAATTCATGATATTGGTCATCTTTGTAAAAAGCACCGTGTTTTTCTTTGTCGAATTCAACGCCGTTCATGAAAACCTTTTTGCTGTTATCGTAAGCAACTTCTAGTCCGACCATGTATTGCGCAAAATCTCTACCAGTAAGAATGTTCTCTTCATTTTCGGCGCTCAAAACTTCAACAATCGCGTCAAAATCTTCTTTTTCAGTTATAGGAGCCAATATTTGTCCTTGCTTCGCGCATTCTTTTTGAGCAGCTGTAAAATTGTGGTTATACTTGTAATGTACAGTGAAGGTACCTGAAGGTCTTTCGATGTCTACGTAGTATTTAACCATTGTTATAACTTTATAAAGCCTGTAAATTATTTTTTTTAACGATTATAATAATGATTTTAAAATAAAAAAATTGCTTTAATTTCAGACATGCCTAAGAACTGTTTTGAAATTTTATAATTCATACTTAATTAACTTACGTAAAAAACAATAAATTAGATCTATACAATAAATTTTAACAAAAGTCTACGAGTTTAGACTTTTATGTGCCGATAGACAAGATTTACACAGCATAAATTTTTGATTACACTGCTTCAATCAGCACACAACAAACTTTCGGTAGACTGAGAACCGGATTTTATCTCTATAAAACTCGTTAGTCAGTCGCAGCCGAAGAAGTCTGCAGTCGTCAATCTACAAACGATATATCATGTATTTCCATAAAGCTACCTTCAATAACTACTACGTTGAAAAGGTTAAATATAAAAATACTTAAAAACTGCTTCTTATATACTGAAACTTAGGTAGTGAAAAGCATTGTAAGAACTTTGATCATTAAATTAGCTTAAAAAACAGTAATTATTACAACATAAAAATAGTGTTTTGTAGAACGAAAAACATTCGATAAAATAAAACAGTAATTTTTCTAGTCTATAATAACCATAAAACTAATAAAATAAACCTACTTATACGGCTTATTGTTGTACTCATTGTAATTTATAATCTAGTTATTGTTTTATTATACAGTGTCGTATGATCAATATTACAGCACTTGTTTGTTAATTTACTAAACCATTAAATTCAGATTAAGTTGTACTATCACTGAAAACTAAACACTGATTATCAAGTTTTAATACTAAAGACAAATTAAAATCAATTAAGCATTTAAAAACGTCTCATATCATAAACTGAAAAGATTAATTTACCCTTTTTATTAAAAGCGAAAAAAATAATGTAGCTAGTAAAATTCTTGTTGATTACAAGTAGTAGGTCAAATTTAACATAAATCAAAAATATAGCTCAAAGATTTGAAATACTAAAATATACCGAGAAACCTTTTGACTAGACATTTTCAAAACATTTTCACTTTCAAAATAAAAAACGATACAGAGTGTAACATATTTAAATATATTTATATATAAATTACGTGTAGCTATAATAAAGAATAAAAAGACATTTGATTCAAACTTTTGTAACTATAAGTTAGGAACTGTTATTTTGTTTAAAATATTTCTAAAACATTTATTTGAATAATTATTCAATTAGCTAAAAAGCTACAAAGTAAAATGTACAACAAAACAACCATTAAAACGGTTTAACAAAACAAAAATTCTGTTTAAACATTGATTTAGAATAACATTTTGAAAATGTTAATTAAAAACTTTGTAAGTTTCTCTGTACTTTGATACTTCTTATTTTATAAGTAAAAAACCAAGAAAACACAAAAGTCATTAAAAGTAAGCTTTAACATTTACTAAATGTTAGTAAAATGAATATTTTTATCAAAACTGTTTTTTATTTTTGCATTTGTTAACCTTAGCTTGTAATATCAAAGTTTAATGACTTAATATTTTAATATTACAAACGTACAAACAAATCAAATTTGTGAGCAAATATTTACCACAAAACTTTTCTTGATTAATCTTACGACTTAGTTTTTTTTTTCATTTGTTCCTTACCAAGTAAAAACTAACACCTGATATGAATTTTGCAGATTTTTAAAACAAACATTGATTGTACAATTTATGGAAACTGTGTAAGTCCTTATTTTTACGTTTTTAAACCGTAGCTTGACGTACTCTATAAAGTTTTAAAAAGAGTTTTATAAAACAACAAAAGATAAACTTAGTGATATAAAGATTGTATATCATAAATACTATTTGTTAAATAAAAAAGAAATTTTAAACGAATCCTTTTATTTTTTAAAATCCTAAACAAGTTTACATTTTATGTGTTCTTGTAAAATCTAGGGTTATGATCAAACTATGTTTTTTTTTATAATTTTATAATATCAGTAAATATAATTTTTATTGTATGTATTTAAAATTTGTAAATGAAAGTTTTAAAGTGAACTCTTAAAACATAAAAACGAAAATCATCATTTAGAATATAAAGGTCCTTAAGAGACGTTAAAAAAGTTGAATGAATTAAAAATCTATCAGTGTAAAGTAAAATAAATATAAATTTACTAGGACTTTTTAGCCAGTGAGATATATAAAGTTTAAACTATATAGATAAAAAGTCTAAATCATACAATAAAATATAAAACAACTAAATGTTTTTTCTAAAATTAATCAAAAAAAAAATTTTTTCTTTATAAAATTTTTAAATATTTACTTTGCAGGTCATTTTTAGGTAAAAAAACATCGTTCAAAGATAAAATTTGATGCAAAAAGATAAATACGAAACTCTAATATTGATAGTTATACGTTTAAATTTTTAACTTTTTAGAGTTGTCAAAAGTAAAAAATAGTTTTCAATTTAAATTAGATTGATGCCTTTTGGACGAACCAAAGAGTTTCTATATGTGCGAATTTGTAAACTGTAAAGGGTAAGTTTATTTTTGATATTTCTTTTGTCAGAAACATACGAATTTAAGTAAAGTTGTTTTCTTTTTTCAATTCAATACCTACATTAAAATTTTACTATCATCAAAAAACACCGATTTTTTCATCTAGCTTTAATTTTTTACTGTCAGCTTTTATTTACGCGCGTATTTGAGTTGACATGGAAGGTCGAGAGCTTGATTTATTTACTTTATTGCTTTGTTAAATATTAATGCTTGTGGGTATATCGATTAAATTATTATTAAAATACAAATAAAATTAAAACTAAAATTTATTGACGTTTACAATCGTTTAGTCATAATTTATTGGACTTCTACTGTAGTAACAAGATTTGAATATTTGTTGTTATATAATAAACAAAAACAACCCCTTATAAGTAATTTGTAAATTACTTACTTACACGACAAAATTTATCAAAGAGAACATATTACCTTTTCAAAATGATATATAAAAATCTTCAAAAGTACTAAGATTTTATTTTTTACAGAAAGCTTATACAAAAAAGAAAGTACAAAAAATACTTCATTCAAAGGTAATGTTATACGATTTTTCTTTGTTACATTTATTATGAAATAAAAAGAAATAGTTCTTAATTTTAAATGATTGTAATGAATAATTTCTTATAAAGATTACTAATTTAATCAATAGTTTTAAAATAAGACTAGTTATCTTAATTATAATCAAAATAACTTTCAGGTTTTGAATGGATAACAATTTTTACATTTTTAGGACTGTTTGTATTAACCTGGCGAGGTAATACATTTTATTTTTGTTTGTAAAGTACACTAACATTTGAATGAAAAATTTAGGCAATAGTTTTAAGTAAAACATGATTAATAGTTTTTGAATTCAAAACTTAGTTCTATATTTTTTATATTGAATTTTTTTTTGTTCTGTCATAGGTTCGCAAAAAATATAGGTTTAAAGTTAAGTTTAACTTATTTAAAATTGTTTTCAAAATTTTATACCAAGCTGTTTTATTAAAATTAAAAGTTCAAAGTCTTAATAAAAAATATTTATTAACATTAAAAACAATAACAATAAAGTATTCGGATCAGGCTGCATGATCCGACAAAGGTACTATTCATGCCCATCGTGCGCAGTCATTCTTATTCCTGAAGGCAACAATTTGATCGCCGACGTTTGCAGCACTTTCGCCCAAGAAGTCTACCAAGCCATCGTCGCTACTGGCAAATACGACAAGGTCTTCTTCTACGCCTAACACAAGAGTTGTGACTTCACAAAAAAAACTTAAAATGTTCAAGAAGTCGATCGAAAATTGTTAACTTGCCATCGTGGTAGCGACACCTTACGGTAAGAAATGCTACGAGAAGTTGTTGGCGAGCAGGGACTTTTCAAAGTTCAGAGGGGATTTTTTCAGTTTGGGATGCTACGCTCTGCTGCACATGAGAAAGTTGAGCGTGAGTAAGGGAGCGAAGATATTCGTCGCTTTCAAGAAATCAATCCACGGAAACGTCGTGGATTTTCACGTTCACAAAGATCTGAAGCGAAATGCCGAGAAGTGTTTTGACGTGAACAACGATAATTCGTTGGTTTTAGACGCGATTTATAAGTTGTAAATTGTAGTTACTAGTTGAAGTAAAATTTTGTACGATTCGTTTAATGAAAACTTATCTAGTTAGAAATAAGTTGACAAATAATAATGAATAAATGTTTTAAAGTCTTAATTTATTTGCTTCTTAAGAAGTTAATTTTTTTCATGTATGATATTAATTTATTTCAGGGAAGAAAAGTATATATGTTTTAAATGATAGGTTGTTCTTTTCATACGATATCTTTTTAATTTGTTTTCTTTAGTAAAAATAACTTCTTAATAATAATTTAATTTCTTTAGCTTAATTGCACAATATTTCACAAAAAAAATTTTATAAAAGTATTTGCATACAAAGTACAAAACTAAATTTACTTAAATTAATTATTTATCTATTTAAAAATGTACATAGTTTATTTTACAGATTAACAGTACTACAAAATTCATGTAAAAAGAACTGTTAAAATTTTGAACACATAAGCTAAAAAATATGAAATAATACAAACTATTAAAATACTGACCTTTTTAAATCTATTATGCTTTCATCTTTTCAGAGTTTAACAAGTCAACACCATAAAAAAATATTTTTTATAAAACATTTAAATAACCTTTTGAAACTTTTCAAAAATGATAATAAACTTGTTTAAGTTTAGTAAATTAAAAGCAAGCATACTAAATGTTTATTTTTATACATACAAAATATTTATCTACTTATCTTTAGGAATGTACCAGTAGAATCATAAAGCAACATATAGCTTAAATTTAAAAAAAAATATAAAAGATAGTAATTGTCATACAGAAAAACTTAGTAATAAAGTTTAAGTAGTCAAACATATATAAAAAGAAACTTGAATTTATTATTCAAGTAAAATTTAAGTTAACACACACTGTGCTTTCAAAAAAACTAATTTATTATTACAAATAATATTTTAGATAAAATCTATAAAAAAGTATATTTATTTAGGAAGCTGAAATTTATCTTAAATGTCGGATAACAGTCAAACTCGTAATTAGGTATGAGTTTTTTAAATAATAAGTTGATACAAAATAATTTTACTAATAATTTTTGTTATCAAATTTCTAACTTTTCATGCTTGTTAAAGGAAAAAAGTCAAATTGATTATGATTTTTAAGCTTTTTGTACAATACAAAACCTGCAAAAACAATAATTAACATTACAAAAATTGTAATGAATACTGTTAATGCAGAGTTGCAACCTTCTTTCACTATCTTCGTATTTTGTATTGTAATTTTATGGTAAAGATCCATTAAGTTATTTGAAAAAATTAAGAAATTTCTTGAAGCTGACTTTTTGAAAACCTAAAATTTAAATTAAATTATTTTTTTTTCATATTTTATCACAATTAAATATGTTATAAAAATACTTATTTCTGTATAATCTAACTAACCAAAGAGGTACCTTCAGTAACTTTTAAAACAAAGTTGTTTGAATTTAAAGACAACTTCAAGTTTTGAATAATTTCTGTATTAAAAGCTTCTTCTGTTGAGTTTTCTTTAAAAAAAATTTTTAGTAATAGTTTTAGTTTTTGATTATTTTTAGTAAATCTTATTAGTTTTAAATTTTTATCTTGTTTAATTAAAACTGAAGCAACATTTCATATTATTTTGACTTTTAAATTTTCAATCACGTAAACTGAAAAAAAGGTTTTGTCAAAAATACAACAAGTAAAACATTTTACCGACTTTATTTTAAGAATAATTGCTGAACAACAAACGTTGAAAGCACTAAAACAAGACTTTTTTAAAACGTATATGTATAAATTAAAACAAATATTTTAAGTATATATGATAATATATAATGTAATTCTTAAGTAAAATAAATTAACTTGCCGTTATTTTATAAGTTAGAAAAAACAGCTTATACCTTTATAATTTAGGTGTGATGATAGTCGAAATAGTGCAAACAATGTATTCTGATATATATAAAACTTCACATCAGAACTAATTTGTAGTAAAGTAATATTTGTGTGTTTTACAACTTCCTTTATGAAAGAATCTAAATATATTAGTATTACTTTATTAATTATACAAAAAACAGGTTAATTTTTAAAGAACTGAGTAAAAAAATCAAATACATAAAATAATACTTATTTTTATAAGTATTCAAGTTACTAATACACTCGTTATAGTATTTTAAATAACAAAGCACCTCGAAATTCTTTTATGTTAGTTTTTTCAACATTAAAATCTTTTTCGTCTACATCATCAAATTTCACAGCATAAAAATTTGAGTTATTTGTTGTAAAACATTGGGAAATATCGAAATCTTCAGTACTAACTTCATAATTTGATATCAAAAATTCGGTTTTTGTATTAACAGTAGAGTTTCCCTTGAAAAGTATGAGGGTTTTAAATTTATTTATACTTAACTATAAAAGACAGATATTCTTGAAAATCTTATAAAATGACATTATTTCAATAGCTGTTTTTTAAAGATAAAATAGATAAAATCGTGAATAAATCTACGAAACTTTAGTTTACAAAAAACATTATGTATTCTAAGTTAAAATGTACCTAATTAAGTTAGAGTAATAACTAGTTTAGTTAATTTTAAAGATAGTTGTTTAGAAGTTTTGGACTGTTTTTTTTCTAAAGTTAATCTTATTAATTTAAAATTAAATTTTATAAAAAATTTTTACTTAAAACTTTAAAAAAGTTTTAAACTTACTAATTATTTACTTTAAAAATGCTTACTATTTAATTTAGTAACTACAACCAAGTCAACATTCATAAATATATGGATGCGTTTAAAAATGAATTTTAGAAGTTTTAAAATGAGCTTTTCTAACATATTCGTCTTTAACTTCGTATAAAATACTTTCAACTCTTGTGTAGTTAGTTATTAAATCTTGTACAAATTTTAGAGTTTTTTTGATTTTTTCTCCCTGCAAAAAGTTTGTAAAAGTATTAAAATAAAGTATAATAGTTAACCACTATTTTTTTATGTTTTAAAACATGCTATAATCATTTTTACTGTAAATAAGTGGATATATATTTGAGCTACCCAGTTTTATTAAATTCTCAATTTCAAGTTTGTATATATAAAGTTGAAAACAATTATTGACAACTTAGAATAAAAAAATTGTATAATCTTTTATGTAACTAAGAGAAAATAAACGTGATTGAGGTAATAACAAACAGTTTAAGCTAAACTTTAGATAAAAGAGTTATGTTAAGAATATAGAAGTGTTTACTCGACTAATTAGTTTAGTTAATTATACATTGTTTTAAAATTATAAAATAATATACATTTTTTTATTTTGATAGGTACAGAGTTATTGGTTATTTAGAGTAAAAGTTTTAACAAGCTTTTCATGTAAAATATGTAAGTTCAGAATACACTTTGTAAAACTTATACTTATTTTTGTGCTGCGTTTTGTGCAGTTAAAAGTAGTTTTACAAAAACAAGCTGAATTTTTAAAAGTATTTTGCTTTTTATTTACTCAACAGGTCGTTTGACCATTGATTCAAAAACATTAAATGAATTATAGAAAAACTTTATAAAAACTTTATAAAACCTTAAACAAAAACTTTGTCAAAAATCTTAGTTTATCCATCTAACTACATACTTTACCTGTCTTTAAAGCAATAAATGTTAACAAGCAAATGTATTAAAAATAGTATAGAAAGTTTTATCATAAAAAGTAGTTTAAACCTTTTAGAATATTCAAGTCAAAAATATTATCAAAGTAAATGGTTATTGGTTGTATAACTTACATCAGAACCTTCATGTTCATTTATATAATAATGAGAAACAAAGTTCTTTGTTTCAGTTACGGATCCAGCAAATTGATATTCTTTAAACGAAATGAACTCCGATATATGCTCTATGGATTCCTAAAATTTGTTTTGTAATTTTTTATATAGCAATAAATGTTTTATTGATTAAAGATGTACTGCAAAATAAAACTTCACTCAATTATCCTACAACCGTCATTCAAAATAATTTCTATAGCTATTTTTATACTTATCCATTGTGTTGTGATTATAAAATCTATGTAAAAAGAGTGTTCAGTAAACATGTTTCTGATAATTAGCTTAATAGTAGCTTTAAAGATTCAGAAGAAATTATACAGATTAAAATAGCATAGAAATACTACTTAAATATTCACTAAACCTCATGGTTAGATAATATTGTGTCGTTGAAATCTTGAACTGATTTAAAGCTGAATATATGACAAACTTGATTTATAACTTTGTAATAAACATGTTGGTTATAATCGAAAATACTGGAAAAATAATTTTTTTTCAGATCATTTAACTATAAGACTGTATAAGTAAGTATAAAACCAATTGTTGTATTATAATAATATTATAAATCTTAAATAAAAGAAAGCTCATTATTTTTTTTTTCCTTATTTTATAATTTGCAAAAAAAAAGAATATTATTTTTTATAGAAGTTATACTGCGAAATTTTGTCATGTAAAGTTAAATATTGGCAATTAAAACAATTAAAACCTACAGCTTTTTGTGAGCTTTAAAGCTGTAAGAATTCGATTAATACTTGCTTTTTAAATAAGTAAATAATGAAGTAATAAACTAATAATCGTCATTTAAACAACTTCTTGCAATAATAAAAATCTACTATGGTTTATAATACTTTTATTCTTTAATGTTTATTGATTGTAGCTAAAGCAAGATAAAAGTTATACTATTAACTAACTAATTACTATAGTAGTTTATATTATAACTATAAAAGTTTCTTTTGAAGTCGAAATGCATATTCATAGTTATTGGATTTTTGTCTTGTTCTAAAAAAGATTCGGTTGTTAAAAGATGTAGTTTTTCTTGATTAAGATGGGGCAACTCTACATTTGGCAAGTCTTTTCTACCTGATGAAATTTAATTTTAAAATACATTAAAAGATCTTTAAACAATTCGTAATGGTAAAGAAAGATTATCTTTTATGTGAAATACTAAAAAAACTCTTATAAAAAGAAACTTGTATCGAATACAATAGATTTCATTGTTTTAGCTATTATAAGTTGTTTAGATTTTTTCATACGTAAGTTTATTTTGCATTGTTTCAAATTAAAAAGTTGTTATCAATATACAGTTTTATCTACAGCAGTTGATAAGTAACTCATTACAAATAGATATACAACTGATGTTTCAAGAAAAAGCACTAGCATTCATAAGAATTACCTTTGCATACAACTAAGTAAGGTTTTGGAAGCTCATCTACCCTCTGTAAGTTCATTGAAAAATGAAGAATGTTAAACATCACTTGCTTGCTTCCTCCACTCTCAAAGGTAACCTATAAGTTTTCTTCAAGTTATTTTTCACTAGTTTTTTAAATGAGTAAATGATTCATACTACAGAAAATTAAAAATCACAAAAGTTTAAAAAAGATTTACAAAAGCTTATTTTTGGAAAAGTAAATAAAATAAACTAACATTTAACTTGAGACGTTGCAAAACATGTTTTCCTCCCACTTTCTCGAAAAATGCTTTAGTTTCGTACATTAGAGTTTCATTTTCAAAAAGTAAACATGATTCGTACATTGTTTCGTTTCTATTAGCACATTCATAGTAGTTATAACATGATGAAGAACTGTTTTCATTATACTGTATAATAATAAAAAAATTAATATAAGCTATATAATCTGATAAATTGTAACAGCTAAATACAAAATTGCTTGGTTTTTGACTTGAAAAATTGCTTTAAGCTGTTTTTTTTTTTTTTTTTTTTTAAATAGTTTATATTAACAAATAATAAGACTAACTATAATTTTTACAATTAGTTTATTTTTTAAACATTTAGTAAAACTTGGTAAATAAAAAAAAAATAAACTAAAAAGTCAAATAATAAAGTATTGTTAAATTAAAAAGCAATACTTTTTGTAACACAAAAAATTTCTTTCTTAAAAATACCTTTGTCATAATTGCAGGGTATTTTTTGTTAAAGAAAAACCCGTAAGTGGAACTGTCCAATTTAGTTTCAACAAAATTGTGGTGGAAGATGGTTGACTCATTGTAGTTTATGTGGTCTACTTCACACTTTTTCTCGTTACTCATATAACTGTCCAAGTCCAAATAATAGTTTTCGTCGTTTTTCAGTATATCTAAAGTAAATAAAAAAATATATAAAATATAAAGTCTACCTGCACGAATAATTGCAATTTTCATGGAACTTTGTTTTTTGTTCTATAATACTTGTTTATACTTCTTATCAAAAAAAAAGTAATGCAAAAAATGATATTTTTGCACATGCTGTCACTTTTTGATAGATTACATTTTAAGTATTAAGTTCAAAAAAATACCAATATCAAAAACTTATCAAAAAATAATATTAATAAGTTCAACTAAACAAATACTTAACCAATACGTAGTTCTATTTGAACTAAAACCAATTAAATAAAAAATTTAAATTTAATGTTAAAAATAACAGAATAAAAAAAAGAATAGTTTAAAATTAAAGAAAAAATTTAAATTAAAATGTAGTTAAAGCTAGATTGAAATCATCTTAAACTTTAGCATTAAGTATGTGCAAATCCAATTCGTTTCCAAGTTTTTAGATAAAAAATATAGTCTGTAATTATATAAGACTTTTAAAAATATAGCAAATATACTAAAAAATTATAAGTGTAATAGATTTGAATAATTTTTAAGTTCTTAAGAAATATTTTAAAATAATCTATAATAAGTATCATGAAATTAAAGTTTTTTTAAATATCTATGGCTAATATTACATTCAAAAACTTAATAAAAAAATATCAAAAAAAAGTATTTTCTTAAAAATGAGTTATAGATAGGTTTATTGAGGAAAAAACTTTGTTTTGCTTAAAAATAACAAATAAAAAAATTTAGTAGCTTTCTTTTAATTATTTATAACAGATATTTGTTTATATATTCATATATTAGTTTACGTACTAAATTCAGATGTACTTTTTAAATTTGTTTTATAACTGAACAAAACCTCTTTTCTAGATATTTTTAGAATTAATTTCTGCTGAAATACCCTTATCACTTTGAATATTAAAGTTCAGATAATGCACTATGTTTTACATGCGATCTTTATTTTAAATTTTTGGCCTTTATTTAATGGTTTTTTTGATACATTTAAAAATTTGCTTAAACATAAATCACAGATTTGATAAGCATCCTAAAAACTGTTTTTAACTTATTACAAAAGAGTACCTACAAAGTTTAGGCGCTGTTTAAATTTGTAGTCAACAACTTTAACTTCAAGAGAATTTTGTCTGTATCTTATAATAAATCGATGAGGAGATTTTCTGTTAAACAGCCAAATTTGTTTCTTTTTCTCTACTGCATCATAAATTTCTTCCATTTCCACAACGCCTCGATGACCAGAACTATCTGCAAAGTTTATAGTTTTAAAACAAAAAGTTATGTTTAAACGTTATTATAGTGTTGTTCTATTATAACACATTTTGTTTTATATAGTTACTAGATTTTATTATGCATTTTAATTACAATATATTTGAACACAATATATTACTAAAGAATATATTTCAATTAAAAGTATGAATATAAATAGTTTTACGTCCCCTCATTCTCTACTTCCTGCTATGACGTCATCACGCTTCGCAACTTATGACTAAATACTTTTTGTCAATTAAGCAAAATATTTTTGTTTCAAATAGATTTAAACATATAGTTTTACATCGTTAAAAACTAAAGTTAAAGCTCTAAAACAAATAACCTTCATCGTATACAAAAGCTTGAAACTGATAAGATCCAGAACTTATTTGTGGAACAAAAGACGTCGCTTCTTTATACTTTCCATTGCATTTCAAAGAAACAGTCAAGGTGGTTAAGTTTAATAATGTAAAACAAATAAAAATAAACTTGACCATTTTAGTTAATTACACTCTGTTGAGGAATGTTTTTTTAATTAGTCATCATTGTGTTGATTTTTTTTTTGCTAAATATTCTAATTGATAGCTGCTAGTAAAAGTTGAATTGCGGACTACTACTCGCATAGTATTTTGTCGATTATATTTTAACTATATTTTAAAACCATCTGTATTAATGTACTTCAAAAATAAAAACAAGGCCTAACATAATATTAATTTTACAAAGAAACGTATTAAATAGAAATAAATTGATTGTTTAATAACTAGTTTCTTTTTTTCAGTATAAGTGTGAAAAGTAAAATAAAACTATACGTTTGATTAATAAGCTTGTTTAACAACCATATAAATCTAATGTAACAACTTTAATTTTCTTTTTTATTTAAAATCAGCAAAAAAATCTGAAACACTAGTATTAACAAACTTTAAACAGAATATTTCTATTTTTTTACCATATAACTTAAAAATGTTTTTGTTTAATTGATAATCTATAAACTATTTCTTTAAACATTAAGTCAGGGCCCTAAAAAACACGACACGAGGGACAAATTTGGCCCGTAAAGAAAAAATTGTGACTCGCTTTGTAACTTTTAACTAAAAATATACCTTTTTAAATTACCTAAAACCATTTTTTATTTAAAAGATACAAATAAATTAAGTTTAAAGTTATTACTTACCAAAGCATTTTATTGCTTCTTTTTTATCACATTTTAGCTTTAAAATGGTTTTTTAATTGTTTTTTACCACTACTATGTTGAAACACTGCGGTCCACACTCTTCTATGTAGTTTTTCCCTCGAGTATTTTTTTCCGAGAAAAAACTTTCCCCTAATATATTAAAGACTGCCGACCCCAGTAACATTGACCTTAGACGTCTAGGCTTTAACACAAGTTTAAAGTGTAGTAACTGTATATTTTACGGTTTAGTCATGTCGTCAAAAAAGCATACTAAATTATATTTAATATTTTTTTTCATATTAGATTATTTTAGTTTTAAAAATTTATTAGATGATTCAATGTACTAAAACTTTACAAAAAACTTAAATATATCATCGAATCATTAATAAAATCATTAAATAAAAAAGTATTTTTTCATTAAGTAGACATTAAGTAAAAATTCAAACTTTGTAAAAGTTTAACAACTTTATATTTGATTTATGGTAATTTTCATAAAAATAGTTTTTGTAGTATTTTTATAAAAACCGGTATTATTAAGTTAATTTCTGATAAAAACCTAAAACAAAATTCTCAACACTTAGGAAAACTTAAAGAAGTTAAACAGTATTTAACAAATGTTACATAAGCAAAGCACAAAGATGTCATAAAATAAAACTTTTATAATTAAAATCGATATTCTTTTATAGAACTGGATAAAAGTGTAACTCTGATAAAAATTTAAATGCAAAAAACTTAAATTTACGGCTAAAATTATTTAGTTTTCGTAATATTCAAAAAACAAAACTCTAGTTAAATATTTCTAAAAGTAAAACTATAAGTAAATACATTTTAAAAAGATAATATGAATCGATAAAGTATTTAAAATTGATCAAACATTATTTTTAATCTAAAATTTGAGTAATTATTCTTATCGTTTTTTTTTCAATTTTTTTTAGTATTTTTCAGGTAAATCGAAATTCAAGTTAATTAAAAAATCCTTGAAAACAACTGTCTCGATGCTTTGATTAAAAACATTGAGCAAAAAATTTTTCGTTTATAAAATGAAACATTTTCGATTTTTATACAAATAGGTTCTTTGAATAGAATAGATCAAAAAAAAGTTAAGGATTTGTAAGTTTAAAATTTACAAAAATCTAATCAAACATTTTTGTAAATAAAAAAATAAAAATCTGTTTTCTGTATTGGAGACATTATACTTTCTTAAGATTAAAATGTTCTAACTTAAATATTACAAAAAGTTTTGAATTCAAAATTTGCTTGTTTTTTACAATTTGTTTCACACTAACAGATGTTCCCAAAGATTAATTTAGTTTAACAAACTTCATAAATACTTTTATTTTTTATTTAAGTAACAAGTGATAAAAAAAATAAAACCCTTTATTTTCTGCTCAATCAAGCATTTTAAAATATTCAAAAATAGTCTTTAGAGTTTAAAATTCTTCATTAACAAATCTAATAAAAAATCTTATGCTAAACTAAAAACGATGAACTAAAACTTTTTGGTTTTTCGCGATAAACTTATTGCGTTTAAAATAAATAATCTAAAAATAAATTTCACTTAACAGAAACTAAAAACTATTTACACTTTTAGATTATCAAAAAGTACACCTGAAATGCAAATATGCCATATGGTTTAATTTTTTAACTTAATAATCGACTTTCTAATGTAGTAGGTCAAAGTGTTCAAAAAGCGTGATTACAGCAGCTTCAGTCTAGCATAATTTCAAAACAAATGTAAGCCAAAATTTCATAGGAATACATTACAAGTTCTTTCTTAAACCAAACAAAAAAAAGTGTTATGTATATTGATAAAACTCTGAAATACTTTTAATATCTTAACTTGATAAGTGAAGCTTTATCAATTATTCTTTATCTTTTATCTTTTTCGATGTTTTGATATTTCTTTGTAGAAACAAAATATGTTTTACTTTAGTCACGTATGACAAGGATATTCATTAATTGTAAGAAAGATATTATAACTATTGTGATAAAAGTTTAGCTACAAGTTGTAATTTATCAAATAAAGCCTTTAGATTAGATAAATTTAATTTATGTTTCATGCGTTTCAAAATTGTTGTTTGCTTTAACTAATTTAATTTTTATGTTTTAAAGATCAACATTTATTTAGTACTTTACAAAGTATTTTCTTTCTTTTTTTTGTCATGTACAAAAAATATTTCTATTTCAATTTTGTTACAAAACCTGCTTTTAAATATAAAATTTATTTTGTAAGTTCACATATTAAATTAGTAAAACTTTTTAAAATAATTAAAGATTGTAATGTTAATTTTAAAGAAAAATAAAAGTTATCATCTAAATGCAATTTTCAATATAGATATAAAAGCTTAAAACTATAGAAATAAACTACTTAATAACATTTAAAACTACTTTCAAAACTACTAAATTGTTTGTTTAGAATTAATGTTTTAAAGATATTTACGTTGTCAAAATAAACCAAAACAAAACAGTTTTAATAAGTATAGCTAAAATTTTATTACAACTACTCAAAAAAAGTTCAAAAAAACACTGAAGTAGTTCACAAACTTATTGGCACTATTAGAAATGTTATAAACATAATCTACTTGTAATTAACGCTTCAAAAAGGTTTTAAACAACTTTTAAGGTTTTAGTTTTTATTAATTACTTAGTAACAATTTGAAGTAGCTTCGGTTTTTACTTGTAACAATTTAAGTAATTTAATATTACTTTTACTCTACGTTTAGTTTATTATAAAGTAAAACATCTATAACACTTCCAAGCATAAATAAAATGTTTCTTATAAAAACTATGTAAGTACAATTTTTTTAACTTAATTTGACTATCAAATTTTTATGTTTATTAAAATGAACAGTTCTAGTAAATCTGTAATTTAACTTTTTAAGGTGTTTTGAAGAAATATAATTTATAATTTATGTAAAGTATTTACGCTTGGCAAAATGTTAATTTTATTTCTTGTTTTTCTTAAACTTTTGGGTTTGACATGATATTTCATTATCTTTAAAAAAATTATATTGTTATCTGTAAAAAAATGTTTCACTTAGTTCTTATCGATTGTTTAAAATCAAAAACAAACTCCTTTGCTAGTTCAAGTTAGTTTGATATGATAATTCGTAAGATATATTTGTTCATTCGTTTTTTTTACATTTATTTAAGTTTTTTTAAATCTTATGTTGTTCGAAATTAAAAACTAATAAGTAAACTTTAATGTATCACATTCTTAAGTAATAACATTTCAAACCATCAGGATTTTTATCAACTAAGAGCTAGTGCATCAACTACATTGATTTTTTTAGATACTAAAAACTTGCCTTTTAAATTTTTTAAATTTCCCTAAAAATTAAACTTTGAGAAAATGATAAATAATTGATAAAAATTAATACTATTTTATTAAATACAAAACTTCAGACAAGCTTTCTTTCAAAACCAAAACGAATAACAAAAATACTAAATGACGAATATTTAAGTTAAACTAACGTATACTCTGTTAGAATCAATCAAAACAAAACATATAAAACAAAACGTTTTTAAGGTTAGTTTTCTTAACAGTTTTATTTAAAATGAGTTATGTAATAAAAGTTTTGGTTCAGAACACTTTTATTAACAAATTATGTTTTTTGTTCAATTTATATAATTGTATACTAAAATTTTGTAGACTATAACTTCCTTTATTACCTTGATTAGGGCTTGCTAGTAAAAGAAAACGTTATTTTGTTTATTTCTCGGTAAACATTGTATTATTTCATTGACCTATATTTTGTATTACAGTAGACTACCGCTTAAGTACGCAAATTGAACCCGAACAAAAAGTGCGTACTTAGCACGGGTAGTGCGTACTTTTTGACGACATAGTATAATATGAAATTTAGTTGTTTGTTTTTTTTCTTACAATTATCCACCAAATAATTTAGCTGAATAAACAAGTCTTTTTCTTTGAAATATAATTTAATACATAATTCTAATCTGCACAATTTTTTAATAGATTTTAAAATGATTTATTCTTTCTATAAAAAGTTTCTACATAATTAATACATACATTTATTATAGAAAGACAATGTCAGTTAATGATATGAAAAAGAATATCAAGCCATATTTTCCATATTTTGTTTTGTTAGAGGGAAAGACCAAACTACATTGTGTTTACCAACATTTTCAAAACATCAATGTGTGTACATTTAAGTTTAATTATGATTTAACTATGTTGTTTTTGTAGGTTTTTTTTTAACTTTGTAATCTAGATTTATTTATTTTATAGCATTACAGCTCAGATATCATTATTCTTTTCTCTTTTCTGCAACCACTACATAAGCATTTAGTTTATTAACATTCAATAACAGGACTGTCACAATCTCAGGCCACTTAGACTACTCAGGACTACTCACCCTAGTTTGAAAGTTGTGAAAGTCTCCGGCTAACTCAGCAGGTTGGCCATTCTACCTGGAAACATATAATAATCTGGAAAAACTTAAGTGCGTACTTAAGGCGGGGTGCGTACCAAAAAAAGTGCGTACTTAAGCGGTAGTATACTGTACTTATTTTTTTCTTTCTCAAACTTTAAAATTTTGAATAAAATAAGACATATACAAGCTCTAATATTATTAACCTAATTATTTTTTTAAGCTAAGATAGATTTAAGTTTTTAATTAATATCATATAACCAGTTTATTAAAAAGAACTACATAGTTTTTTGACAAACAAGTATTAAACAATAGTATTAGTAACTAAGGTTAAAAAACAAAAAAAATAGTTTCGTGTAACAAAAAGAATTTAGTAAAATATTTGTGTACGATAATCAAAACAAATAAAAAGTTCTTAACTTTTGTTTTCACACAAAAAATTAAACTATTTTAAAACTAACTTAATCTAATATTATTATTTTTTACTTAACGACAAAAAAGCGCTCAAAATATTTGGTCCTAGAACATGGTGCACGAAAATACCTTTCGGTTATCGAGTGCACACCACTTGGATACCTTTTAACGTCTTGTCGAGGACTAATAGTTTTTGAAATTGAAAGTAAAATATTTCTAATTTTTTTTTTAATACACCAATTATAACACATTTTCAACGTGCTGTTAGATTATATTTATATTTTTTATAGCTTAGAAAACTAATTTATCTAATAGATTCAAAGGACGGCACACTCTATTCCGAGGACTATATGTAGCCAACAATACAAACTTTTTTGGACGGCTACGTGCTTTCACGTTCACACTAGTTTAAACTACACTACTAGAAATTAAGTTTTTTGTGTATTAAAAATTACTTTGTTAAATCTATTATGTTACCATAGTTTAAAAGACAAAAAAAAAACTTTTGTAAAAACTAGATATAAGTCATATAATCTGATAGTGTTCATTTTAAATACTGAAACATTTCTAAATTTATGTTGATACAATAATTATGATACATTTTAAAGTACAGTTTGTTAATATTTTCAATGTCTTTATATCTCAAAAATTATCTTATTCGAATCAGAGGTCGGCACACTGCATTCTGAGGGCTAAATGTTGCCAACTTTTCAAGCTAAAAGCTGGTGCGGTAGAAACAAGTTCGTGCTTTTATAAAATAGAAATTTACAGACACACTTTTAGTTTATTTTATGAGCAACTTTATGACTCTTTTAAGTTTAATTGTTTACCTATTTTCTTTTTCTTATAGATATAGATCAAATAATTTTAATGCCTAATAACTAGAAAAAACTATGACCCAATTTTTTTTTTTTCCTTTATATGTGACTTTTGAAAAAACCCGTTCCTAAAAAAATTTGCCGCTCCTAAAGTAGGTAAACAAGTTTCCAAACTAAGTAAAAAAGAATTATTAACTATTTATAGTACATTTTATAATTAAAAATTATTTTAAAATTTACAATCCAAAATAAATTATAAAAAACATTTTTCAACAGTTTTTGTAGTTTATTTTGTGTTATTAATAAATCATTGAATTTTTTTGTTGAATCATATAATCCTTATAATGTAAAAAAAAGGTTTAAAAAGGTCAAAATTTATGTATATTTAACAAACTACTTAAGGAACTACTTGTCCTCGACAAGACGTCAAAAGGTATCTGTGGTTTGCGAATCGATAACCGAAAGATTTTTTTTGTGCACCAAATACTTTTAGCGTATTTTTTTGTCGTTTTACAAACTATAAATACTTCCAGTAAAAAAAAGATGTTTCAAACAGCTATATCACTAAGTTTAAATAAACAAGTTTAAATTCTTTGTCAAAAAATGTTGTCTATACTAAAAACGAATGTCTTTTATATAAAGCTCACTTGAAACCAAATAACAACTCAAACTCACATATACTAGCAAAAAAAAACCTAGTTGTAAAAATACCACGTGGGTAAAAGTTTCAACTGAATAATCGATTTTCTAGTGTAGTAGGTCAAAGTTTTTCGTTTTCTAAATGCGTGATTACAGGTACAGTCATTCTTTTACTACTACTTTTTAACTTCAACACTTTCTTGCAAAAGTGCAAAAAACAATTATCTAAATTCTTAAAGTAAAAAAAAAATCAGTTAAGTAATATAAGAATTCTTCTTCATCTTTATACTTTTTCTACTTTTTTTAATAGGAAACCAAATTTAATCTTGTAAATTACATTCAATTATTTCTAAAAAAAAAACACTATCATCAGTGTTAAGCACCAACATTAAAATGTATATTTGTTTTAAGTAAATTAATACTAATTATAAGAAGAAAGCCTTTAAATAAGCTAGGTAAATGTTTTTTTTAGGAGTGTAAACTTAAAAAAAGCACTCACAAAATATAGTCTGTAGACTTAATGTACGAAATAACCTTTTAGTTTTCGAGTCGTACACCAAACAATTTTTTTAATCAAACAATTATTCTTTTTATTGTATATTGAATTTGATCGTCTTTTTAGTACTTAGTTATATCAATTTTACTTAGGTTTTTTTTCAGCTGACAAAAAAAAACAGCTTTAAATACAAAAACATATTAAAATTGTTATTATTTTGCACGATATAGAATATATATAAAAAAGTAAGAAAATTTTAGGTATCACTAGTACAATAAAAACAATGTGATCATACTAATACATAAGTAAAAATCTTAAAAAACTTTTTACGACAATTTAACTAAAGTGTTTTTAAATTAGATTCAAGGAATAGTCAATTAAACAGATAATGGTTTTCGAAATGTTTTAGTAAATAAAAAACTTAAAATTTTATTAAACTGAATTTATGAAAGAACTAAAAACTTACTTAGAATAATGTTTAAACTATTGATATACTTACAACTAATAAAATAGCTATACTCAATTTATAAATAGTGCTCAAAATTAACTTGAAAATGTTTTAATATTTTAGAAGTATTAAATTATAGTATGCAGATTTTTCTACATTTTTAGTAAATTTTTGATAGGTTTTTAATATATGGTATTTGTAGAGTAAAATTAAAAGCTGCAAAATAATATTTTAGTTTAACTTTATTTGATCAACTTTGAGATCAAGTTGATTTGTACAAAATACTGCAAATCAATACAAAATACTCTAAATAATGTAAACCTTTAAACATAAATATTAATATATTTAGTATTTTAAAATAAAAAAAATTAGCAGTTTTTTATGAAATATAAAAAACATATAAGTTTTTATTGTTATAATGTTTATGTATGCTTTTACTTAAAGCTTGTTGCATTTTTTTATAGATATGAACTTTATATCTTAGCTTAATTCAATTTTCTTTGGTTAAAACTTCGTTTAATTATTACTAAAAGTCAAAAGTACATCAATGTTGCCAGCTAGAAAAAAAAATTTACGGATAAGTTGTAAAGCCTAGATGTAGTAAATATATTGAATATAAAATTGAAATGTATCTGTAAGAACGGTTTTTAAAGTAAAAATACTTGAGATAAAAACCATGATTGAATCACAACTTTCTGTTAGAATTTGTAAATCACGGGTGAAGTTATTAGCAAGTCATTTAAAATATTTTTAAAAATAATTTTTAGAACTCTACTAATCTTAAAAGACGTAAATTCATTCCGAAAGCTCAAAAATCGTTTAAGTCTTATCTTTGTCTTCAAATATATTCGTTTTTTTATCAATATGTTTGTTTTTTGTAGTCATCTATCAATAAAGTTATACTAATGTTTAGACGTATTAAAAAATTACTAAACAGTGTCTTAATTAATTAAATACGTTAAATACAGAATAACTTTAACTTAGTTACATACTTTTATGTTTAGAATTACGTGCAGTTTAGCTATTTTGTGAGCAAATTTTTTTCTATTCAAACTAAATATATTATGTAAAGTTATAAACGTTCTACACAAGCATATACACCTAGTTCTTAGAAGTCGAAACGAGTTTACTCAATAATTATAAACATATTTGTTTGGTTTTTATTCCATTTTTTATGTTTCTCATTTGTTTTTTGTTTTACATTAGCTTTTAAAACTTCCTTTATTCATTTTTTTTTATTTTTTTTAGCTAGAAGACATCTTTTATTGACTAATATTAAATTTAACAAAACTTTTATGTAAACATCAACTAAAAAACAATATATACTTAAAATTACTAACAGAACATTAAACGTGAATTGGTTTTGAAAATAAATTTTATTTCAGTCGCGTTTTAAAACTAATTTAATCTTAAGTTTATATATGTAAATTTACACGAGAATAACAATCTACATAGTATTCTTTTTTAAATCAAAATTATAATAAATTTTATGAGCAAATAATTCCAACAAAGGCAAATTATTATAATCAACAAATAATTGTTTTGTTTAACATTATCTACTCAAGTTAAATCACCTAAAGTTCCAAATTAGTTTATATGCAAACTATTCTTTTGAAGAGCCGTCGTTTTAGCCTTAAATTTTTAAGTTCCAAGAACAAATCTTACTAAAAACGGATGTAATACAAACCGATTGCACTTTAATTTGATTCAGCACGTCAGCAAGTTTAGTGAAAAAAGAGCTTTAAAAAGCCTCTTATCATATCAGTTTATATAACTTAACACGGCATAAATACTTTCGTTACATTTTCAATTTTTCACCTTGTTTGTTTTGCTAGTCTTCCAGTCTGCAGTGCTACGACGGTTTCTCTCCTGAACTGACTGTTAAAACTCGTACAGAACACAGCTCAGAATTTTGTGCAACCTTCACATACGACAACGGTGAGTTTGGACGCTGCAAGAAAGAAACTGGCACGGAGATGGGTTGCAATAATAGACATTTTTGAGTCAGGAACATCTAAACCGGACAATAAATTTAGAAATATTTTCTGTGACAGTGACTTATGCAATAGTAAAAGTTCGTCGCAAGTTTTAAACAAAATAAATGCTGTTATTTTTTCTTTCAGTCTTTATGTTTATTATTTTGTTTTTTTCTATACATACCGTTAAATTGTTTTTTTTTTCCTAATTCTGCTATAAAAAATATTTTTTACACAATTTAGACTATAAAGGATCACAAACTGCCAACAACTACAACTAATTTTTACTTGTTTTTAGCAAATGTAATGGTTGTAAAAAATAAGTTAAAATACAGTGACAAAAATTTGAAATTTTCTTTGTTGATCTAAAATAAAAAGCTTGATTAAAAAAGCTTATAAAATGCTTATTAGTAATTACATTTTGTCTATTTTAAAATCATTAATGAAAGTTATATAACATAGGTTGTTTATATGTTTAATAAGTTAGATTTTTGTAGTATATTTGTTTTAAATAACTAAATAATTGTTAAACTTACAACAAACATTATCTGTTAAATAAAGTTTTAGCATTTAACTACTATACTACTAAGTTAATAATATTTCAGAATTTTTTTAGGTAAAGTAACTTTTTTTTCTAACAATATTAAAAAGGAAAATTTTATAAATAATAATAAATAGTAAAGTAGTTTTAATTTTTGTTGACAGTTGTGTGAAATTAAAACTATAAAAGCATAACTACTAATATTTGCAGTATAGCTTTGAAATTTTTGTAATTAAATTTTGTAAATTTTCGTACAAAGGATGAATAGTTTTTGTCATAACTATAATGTTAACATTTGTTAAATAACTTAGAATGCTCAAAAAACTATATCGATAATATGTTTTCCATTGTTTTTAAAGGACGTAATATGTACTATATAATTGTTTTAGAATATTTATTTATAAAAACTAATAAGCCAGGTTTATGCAAACAAAAATTTATTTATAGTTCTAATTTGTTTAGATTATTGTAGTTTTTGTTACTAAGTTTCGTTTTTCTTTTGCTTCATTTTTAAAGATAGTTTAAATAAGTTTTTTTCCTCTTATTAAAATTGCTATTAATGCTTTTAATTTCTAATACTTTTCCTTTATACTTTAAATTTTGTTAAATAAGTTTTTTCTTATATTTTTACGCCGTATAAAACCTTTTCAAAGCTGGTATCAACGTAAAATTGTAATAGATTTTTTAGAAATGGTCTTAAGTTAGGAACTCTTAACTTTATAATTTATTTAGTATCTGATAATTTAGTCTTGTTTTTTTAATTTTTTCATTAATAGTTTTAAAATTACTTTATAGTAGCATTGTATTGTTATATAATATACTATTATAATTCTATTTACTATTATGACGCATAATCTTACAATATTTTTAAGTTTACTGTTTTACACAAATATTTTTAGTTATCTGCATGAACTTTTGACAAGCGTAGATCGAAAAATTTTAAGTTAACAAAAAATAAATGCAAAACGAATTTCTGTCTCCAATTTTTATTTAAAGTTAGTACCGAAAAGAAGTTATTTAGTTATACATTTTATTAATCAGTTTAATTTATTACAGTCAGTGTTACCAAATTTAAAGTAGAACTTTTAAAATATTAAACAAACTCGAAAATTTTTATTGCTAACTGCTTGAGATATATTATAATGATAAATCAGTTATTATTAAACAGTTTTTTATCTTAAAGTTTATTTTCAAGACTAGTTTGAAGTTAGTTAGTTTTTTAATCAGCTTAAAATTTTTTTGTTGTTGACTTTTATACGGCTTTTATAAGGTGACAAAGGACTTTAAATTTAGTTTTTTCAATAAAGTTTAAAAATTTAATTTTTACTGATGTCAAAAACTTGTTCAGATACAATTATATGCTTGATAAAATTTCACATGTTTCAATTATTAAACTCGAACAACTTTGAACAAGCTATAAAAACTTTATGCAATTTTACATCTGTGCAGTAGCTTAATAAATTTTATTTCATCCAGACAATAACAATGAACCTTAAAAGTAACAAATTGCTCGTGTTTGTTTCAGTCACGGTTTTCCAAATGCTGGTTGACAATGTTGCTTGTCAGGAACGGACTTGCACCATAACAAAGACGTACTCTTGCAGCGAGTACCAACATTCCAACTATGACGTCACAGTTGGTAAAATGGGGCCGAGGGGGCCGCCCGGCAAAGACTGCGACTTGACCACGGTGAAGGAACGCTTGAACGTTGTTCAGCACGAGTTGAACAAAACTAAACGAGGTTTGATAGTAAATTGTTAAATAAGATAGTACAATTAAAGTTTATGTTTACAAATAAACTTGATATTTAATTATGTTCCAGTAAACTTTTAGTCAACTGTTTATCAAGTCGAGAATATTTCTTTCAAGTAAAAGCTCGCCGTTTCATAAAACAGAATTTAAAACTTCGTAAAAATAATTCAATACTTTTGGCTTATCAACGTTTAATAAGTCTTCTAAACCAACTTGAACTCGTTACAGAACTGACCGAACTGAAAAAGCAACGCAGCTCTAGACAGCCGAGGGACTGTTACGACATAAAGAAGCTCGACCCGCTGCTGCCCTCTGGTGTTTATAAAATTTACCCTGTTTTCGGTGAAATCGACGGTTTTCTCGCCTACTGCGATCAAGAGACAGACGGTGGGGGCTGGACTGTTTGTTTTTGTTTATAATTTTGTTTTGTGATAAGTTGTGTAGTTTATAAACAAGTTTGTTTTCTACAATAATGTTTTGTAAAATAAACCATGTAAAAGGTACAGTAGAAATTCATGTTAATATGCGAAAATAAGGTTTAATTTGCAAACATTTTTTTTTATGATAGAACTAAATAGAATTTTGTTTAAAAATCTAAAGTAACTTTTTTAATCTTTGATAGTAAAACATTCATAATACTTTAACAAGTACAAACAAGTATGTTTAAATTTTGTAAAAGTTATTAATTAAACTTTTTTATCAGTGTTTTGCTAAAAACTCCTTCATTATTTTATAAACATTTATTTCACATCGACGCTTCAGTAGAAAAATCTAAACTTAAATATATCGATAATTTAAAAAAAAATACATTTTGCAGCTGTTCCAACGTAGGTTCAACGGCGAACAAGATTTTCAGCAAAACTGGGTCTCGTACGCAAATGGATTCGGAAATGTCAGTGGCGAACATTGGCTTGGTTGGTTGTATATCAGTTTTTAAAATTATGTTTTCTTTTTTAAACTAAGATACTTAATTCAATATTACTAAAGTAGGCTTTTGATATTTTTTGAAAATTTTGAAAAATATAAGTTTTAGTTTTTTAAATATTTTATTTTAAGTAAAATGGTTAACCCGGTTTTACTAAAGTGTGCTTTTGCTTTTTTTTTTTTTAACTTAAACAAAAATGAATAAGTCATGTACATTTACTAAACAAGTTTGAAAGTTTCACCAAAAAATTGATGTATGTGATTAAGGTTTGGAAAAGCTGCACCAAATCACAACATCCGGGTTGTTCTCGTTACGGGTGGATTTGGAAGATTTTGAAGACAATAGAGTGTATGCCAAGTACAAGTGAATACTTTATTATTTCCTATGTCACAGAGTTTTATTAAAAAGTTTCGTTAGTTTATGTAGGGTAAGCACTAGGTATATGTATCATATTTCAAAATTATCAAATATTGTTTATTTTTATTCAGCTGTCTAGTTTGATTTTAAATTGTACCAGTTGAAGGTTCGTCCGTATTTCAAACTAAAACTTACTTTAATACTAAGTTTATACAAATATTTTTTTTTCAATTAATTTTATGTGTTGTAATATCATCTAGATATTTTCCCTTAAACGTTTTTATTAACTAAAATTTTAAAAATTTTTGATTAAGTTTCAGTGAAGGTATTAACCACAAGCTTAGAGTGAATACTTATTTGAAATTAGCTTGAGTTTTTTTATTAGATACTTTTCAATTGGAAAAAGGGAAAGCTACCAATTGAATTTCGATAAAACTACCTACGAGGGGACTGCAGGTTAGAAATTGTTTTTTTTTTTAATTTAGAATTACTCATAAGTTTTAGAATCTTTTACTAACATGTATATATATATAAAAAATTTTAAATATTTGAAACCTAAATTGCTTTCATAATTTTGCTTTTAGTTTTAAACAGTTTAAACTCTTGGTACATAGACTTACTGCGGACCGGATCTGATGCGCAACTTATCTTTGATTTAAATTTTTTGGGCTAAATAAACTTAAAAAACTAATTAAAGCTACAAAAATGATTTTAAGTTATTTGCAAGTGATCAACTAATTTAATCTAATGGTTACTTCATTACAACTTTAATGTTGAAAATGTTATTTGTTTTGTATATTTTAAATATAAAAGTATGATACCACTTAAAACTATGCTGCTTTTTTTTGGCATGCTTAATACAAAAGGCGACCGTCCCATGATTTAAACAGGTTTTCCTTAAGCAGGTCATATGGCTCCCTTAGGGGCAATTAAAAAAAGCTAGGGGGTTATAATTGAAAGGGAGGACTTGAAAAACAAAGGGGCCACAAGAGGGCGCAAAGCCATAGTTTGAAACTTATACTAGATATTCTGGAGTGGTTGATGAACACAAAAAAAGTCTTAGGCGTATTTAAGGGTAGTTTCGAGTCATACACTAGATATCAGGGAGGATTAACATTAGAAGTGACCGTTGCTTTTAAAATTCCTTAAAAATGGACGTCATGAAAAAACGTTTCGAAACCCTGATTTAGATATTTTTTTTAAGTAACTGAAAAGTTAACTTAACATAAACAAAAGTAAAACAAGACAACATTTACTTTTAGGAGACTCATTGGGATATCACAGTGGGTTCAGCTTCAGCACTCACGACAGAGATCAGGACAGCCACGAAGCTCTGAATTGCGCGGCGCGGCACAAGGGGGCGTTTTGGCACGGCGGCTGCCCCTACGCAAACCTCAACGGACTGTTTCTCAACGGGGAAAACCGCCAGTACGGAGACGGGATCGTTTGGGAGAGCTTTAAAGGATACAATTACGCTTTGAAAATTTCAGAGATGAAGTTCAAGCCCGTATACGACTACTAAACTTTGGTAGCAAATGAGTGTTCTTCTTTAAATGTTATGAACAGTTCATGTTTAGTCGTTGGTTTTTGTTTACACAACCAAACCATTTATTTGATTTTTTTGAAGGAAAACTTATGGTTTTAAATGAGTTTTTTTTTAAGTTTATATTTTCACTTTTGCATTCTTTGGTTTTATTTAGCTTTTGTTTTAGACAATCATAAGTTTAAAACAAGCTGTTACCATTTTAAGTAATAATGATTTGGTTTAACAGTTTTGTTGTATTGGATTTTAACTTTGTGTATACTGAATTATGGTTTTAATTACTTACAAAAAAAAAATTAGTACTAAAATTTCGGAAAATTTAAAGTTAATAGTAGTATGTTTTGATACAAAAATGAAACTAATCTACATTACCTTGAACAAACTTTTACGTTTAATAAATAACAATTTAGTTGAATAAGCTTTCAAATAATTTAATTTATATCGTAAGCACAGTTAGTATTTTTTTTGGTAGCTTTTTGTTTTTGTGTTAATGAAATTTATACTAATATTCGACAATAAAATAAAACCACTACAACCATAAAATTTGTTTTTCAAAGTAGTTTTCACACCTAAAGTACAGTTAAAAAATTAACTGCTCTCACCAGAAAAAAAATTATTAAAAAGACTAATTAAGAAATGTTAAGGTTGTAGAAAATCATTAAAACCTTCTTTATATTTTCGATCTAATGGAAAGAAATTTTTGTACTTAAAAAATGTTTTTAAATAATAAATTTCTTATCTGTACGCGAGTTAAATCCAAGTAATGTCAGAAACTCAAACTTTAACTTTTATTAATTTAATTAATAAAATTTCGCACAAGATTTTTTAGTGATGTTTTCCACTTGTAATTTCCGGTAGCTCGAAACTCAAAAGAAGCATTCTTATAAACGCCCTACTGTTTATTCAAGCGTTTCAACAATTAATCACCATAATGGTTTAGTAAACAGCGAAAATTAAGAAAAGTTAGAACTTAAGTATAAAAACATTTTGCTCCAGTGGTAACTTATTTTAACTTGAAACTTTAAAAGCTAACTAAACTCTTATAAAAAGTTTTAAAGGGCCGCATCTCGAAACATAGTTAAAGTTTAAAAATAAGGTTACATAGGTCTTATTAATAAGATTATGCTGGTGAATAGAACTTTAAATTTTTTTTATAAGAATAGAAAATTTAATAATTATAAAAATAGCAATATTTTAGTAAGTTTAAATACTTATTATAACTATATATTAAAATAATGTACTTTAAAATTGAAAAAAAAATTATGAAGGTCTAATAAAATAGATTACACTAGTAAAACAAAGTTTGAGAGAGAATGTTTTAAAAGATATAGATCTAAATAATTAAGAATTATTAGAACTGAAAATTTACATTTTACAAAGTTTTTATAACATTTATCAACTCATTCCAAATGCTTATTTCTTAGAATTGTAAGAAAAGATGTTTAAGAAACTAATAAAAGCAACGTAGTTCCTATTTAAGTATTAAGTTGGTATGGTAATACTCTCATTATATTTCAAAAGTTATTTGAAAATTAACAAAAGTACTCTAAAACATGTGCAGAAAAATAACGCATAAAAAATTTAATCACATGCTATATCATAACAAACTAACTTGAACTAACAAAGGAGTTTTTTATATATAGTTAACAATCGATAACAACAAAATGAAACATTTTATACAGATAGCAGTATATTTTTGTCAAAGATAACGAAATTGGACGTTTAGTACTAAAATGCAGACACGTAAGAAACAAAAGCAGCTTTTTTTGTACGGAAATGCTTTAATAACTCTTTGTTTATAAAGTGAAAACTTTTACTGTCTTAGTAAAACTGATAATTTTTAGTAAATACAGTCAAAAAAGTTAAACAAAAACAGTTGTAAACGATGTAAAACAAAAGTAAGACTTTAAAACTTCAAAATGTTTTTATTGTTTAACAAGTTTTTTTAAGCTTACTACCAATTACAATATAGTTTAGATCAGTGGTCAGCAAACTGCACCCCTCGGGCCAGATTAACGATAAAAGACGGTTTGCGAGCATGTGTTTGTGTTAAATGTGATGAGGCCTAAGAAAAAAAAACTAGTTGTTCTTTAATTTGGAACGAATAAAAATAAATAAAAGGTCTTAGATATACTTCACGGTACATTCAAAACACTAGATATTACGAGTCTGTATTACAATATTACAAACTGATATTACAAACTAAAATTACGATTGCGGCCCGCGAATATTTTTATATTCAAAGTTTGGTCCGCTGCCACCAAATGCCTGCTGAACCCTGGTTTAGATAAAAGATCTTAAATATGTTTAGCAATAGTTTTATTACTTTTAAAAATCGATTCTTAAGATATTTTGCTATTTTTTAAATTAAAACGCGAAAAAAAAGAAAGTGCAAAAAAAATTAACTTAAAAGTTTTTATTTTAATTAGAAGATCATTTCAAACTAGAACTGAAGTATTATTTTTTAGGTTTTAATTTTATTTTACGGTTATAATTGTTAATTATACAATAAGTTATAAAATTAAAGCTGAACAAATTTTAATTTAAATTAAAATTTAATTTGAGATATGTTCTAAAAATATTTTCAAAGCCTTAATCGATAACTAAATTGAGTACTTTAAGTTTATTTTGAAAGTATTAGTTTACTAGTTGTAATCAAATTTAAGTTCTGTTAATTGATTGTGTTTTGAATTAATTTATTGACTTATATATTTCTAAAGCACTAACTGCTAAACAAACATTTCTATTATTTAACAAAAAAGAAATTAATAAGGAGTATTTTTAAGATTTTTTTTCATGGATTATTATGTTCATCAGCATGTTAAGAAAAAATTTAGAATATATAGCTATTTTTATTACGTTCGTTTTTTGTAAATTCGAAAACACTTCATTAAAACATTTTATAAACTAGTAATAAAGCTGTTTAAGTTTTAAAAATGTGTTCTTTAACTAATTTAAGAGTAAAAAAAAACTTTTATTTCGTGTTTAAAAAGTAACCAACTTAAACGTCTTTACTATGTACTAAAGAGAAGTTTATATTTAAATTATGTTTGAATATTTTAATACTTTTAGAAAACAACAACTAAAATCATTTGGAAATATTATTGAAGTTTATCTTTAAGCTTTCTATTTGCACTAAAATATATTTTAAGCGTTTAAAACTACGGAAAGTACGAATTCTAATTAATTCAAGATCATATGATATTTTAACACAAAATCAATTGAACAAACTTACAATATTTGGTACACATGATAATATTTTGGTTTACCGAAAGATATCAAAATAACTAAAAAGATAAAAAGGAAACAAATTGAAAGTTATAAGTGGATAACTTCTTTACAAAATTTTGATCTTTTATCACTAAAGATAATTATTTTTTTTATTCGGTTTATGCAAGTAACCGCAATGTTCTTTAAAATGAGTTTAAAATAAATTTGTTTTTAAAATTATTTTAGATAAAAAAATGACTGTAGCTAAAATCACACTTTAAGGAATACTTTGTTCTATTATATTAGAAAATCGATTATCAAGTTGAAATCTAAGCTATATGGCATATTCGCACTTTAGATATAACTTTTACTAATCAATTTTTTTGTGTTAAGCGAGCATTGTATCAAGTTTTTATTTTAAACGAAGAAATTTTTTACTTATGAAAGCTTAAGTTTATCAATCTTTGTTTTGAGTATCAACTTTTTCATTTTAATAATGTATTAGTGCGGCCTGCAATGTATATTTTAGTTAAAAATATACGTTTAAATAATATAAAAACAATTTTTTTTTTGTAGTAAAAACTTGCAATAAACCTCTTAATTTAATATTAAGTACTTAATATTGTAAATTAACCTAACTTTTTAAACATTTAAAACAAAAAACATAAACCTAGCTTACTTAAAGGTTTTTTTTCTTAAACTAATTAAAAATTTACTTAAAGTAAACATACATTTAAGTTTTGGAACTTAACTATCATGATTTTTTTCTAGATATAATTAAACGTGATTTACAAAATTGAATTTTTTTTAACAAAAAATAAAAAGTAGAAGTATAAAGATGAAGAAGAATTTTTATATTACTTAAACTGAAGTTGTTTTTTCAAACTTTTTGAATTTAGATAACTTTTTTTTGCACTTATGCAAAAAAGTGTAGAAGCTAAAAAAAAGTAGTAAAAGAATGACTGTAGATGTAATCACGCATTTGGAAAACCAAAAACTTTGACCTACTACATTAGAAATTCGATTATTCAGTTGAAACTTTTACCCACGTGACATATTTACAACTAGGTTTTTTTGCTAGTGTAGATTATGTTTAAAAAGTTGTTTTTGGTTTTAGGTGAGCTTTAATTGAAAGAAATTTGTTTTTAGTATAGGAATATTTTTGGAAAAAAAATAAATTTTTATATTAAAGCTTAGTACTCTAGCTTTGTTCCTAAATTATGTAAAGTTTATTGAACGACAAAAATACGCTCAAAATATCTGGTTCTAGGACCTGGTGCACAAAAAATTTTTAAGTTATCATGTCGCACACCAGGGAGGTTGCACGACTATTCAAACTTGGACAATTTAAGTTCCGACAATTCAAAATCTTTAAAAAAAAGTTGGAAAGGCCAAAATTAAAGAAGTAATGTATATAAAATATATGCAGGTTCTTTTAATATCTACAAGCAATTTTTTTCTTCTTGGGAAACATTAAATATTTTTTGAGATATGGCTTAGGTAAAGTAAAATACGTAGTTATTTTTAGTGTATTTAAAATATCTTAAAAATGTTTGAAATTTAGCGAAAAATAAAAAGTGGCTTGTTGATTTTAATAAGATTTACATACATACTTTTTATTTTTATCAAACTTATTTTACTTTTTGAGATATAGTCTTTTAAATATTTTTTTTTTAAGAATTTGAACTGTCATGTAATCCACCACGAATATCTATTGACGTCATGTCGGGACAAATAGTTCTTTCAAAGTATTTTGTTTTAACATACATAAAAACTTATATTTTTAAACATTTTTTTACTATTTTAAATTTAGATAGATCAACAAAAAAAAAGCTCAACGATTTAATAATAATATATGATAAGCTTTAAAAAACTTATAAAAGCGTGATATTTTTTATAACTTATTTCGCATTGCAAATTATAAAATTAACTTAAAATTTTAGCTGTACTAAGAATGGTTAATAAACCTTCATTACGTAGTTTAAAAACCTAATTAACTAATTCAGGAGCTGCAAATTTTTGTAGGAAAGGATTTTCAAAAGTCACATTAAAAGAAAAAAAATATTTTCGGGCCACAGTTTTTTTCAAGTTGCTTCTCGTTAAAATAATTTGACATATAAATGCAAAAGAAAACGGGTAGAGAATTAATTAAAAGAGTCATAAAGTTGCTCATAAACAAAAATAAAAATATGTTTGTAATATTCTATTGTAAAAAAAAGCTCAAACTTGTTTCTACTGCACTAGCTTTTAGTTTTACGTCGAGTGCAGAAAGTGTTTGGCTTCATTTAGCCTTCGTGCTTAATAGTGTAGTTTGAACTACTTTAATACTCATTTATCAAAAAACAACGTAATTCCTTTTAATAAACTGATTATACTTAATTACTTATAAAATTAAATTTACCTTAGATTTGCAAACATAAAGAAAAATGTTTCTCAATTTTAAGTAAATGATGGTAGAATTTTTATATTTACTGTTTTCTTCAAAAAGTTTAAAAAAAATTAATACAAAATATAGATCAATGAAATAATACAACGTTTACTAAGTAGTGAATAAAGTTTTTTGTTTTTTTTACTAACGAGCACTACCTAAAGTAAGTAATAAAGGTATAGTCAACAGAAGTTTGAGTACACAATTGTATAAATTAAACAACAAAACATAATTTGTTAGTGGAAATGTTTGTAATCGAAAATGTTATCATTTTAATTCATTTCAATTAAAGTTTGTTTAAAAAAACTAACCTTAAAATCTTTTCGTTTTTATATATTTCGTTTTTGATTGATTCTAACAATATATACTTAAGCCTAAATTTACATTACTTTAATATTTTTTCCTACTTTGTTTTTAAAAGAAAATTATTTGTAATTTCATGCGTAAAGAATGATAAAAATTTTCATTTATTACTAATAAATTTTTCAAAGTTATTATTTTTGAGGAAAATTGAAAAAAGTTTGAAGTAAAGTTTTTAGTGTATAAAATTAAGCAACGTAGGTTATACACAAGTTTTAATTTAGTATAAACACATGAAGCTATGAAATATCATGTTATACTTTGATAATAATAATTTTTTTATTAGTTTTTATTCTGGAACAAAATAAAATATTAAACACTTGTATAAATAAATAAAAATAATGCATCAAGAAAAATATCACATGCAATACTAAAACAAACTAGCTTGAATCAATAAAGGAGTTTTTTTATTGATAGCTAACAATGAATAAACAGTAAATGAAACATTTTTTACAGATAACAGTATATTTTTGTCAATATTAACGTAATGTGACATTAAATTTATAAAATTAAGACTAGGGAGGATTAATATATACTTTTTCTTAAGCGTAGATGCTTTATTAAATTACGAATTATCTTTCTTCTAAACACTATAAACAATTCAATTACAGATTTAGTAGAATTGTTCATTTTAACAAACATAGAAATTTTGTTAATCAAATTAAGTAACAAAAAAGTTTGTACTTACATCGTTTTTACAAGAAATTTTATATTTATATTTGAAACTGTTGATAGATGTTTTACTTCATAACAATGTATATGAAGAACATAAGTAACATTTGATAATTCAAATACTTTAAGTAAAAACCAAAGTCAATAAAAATTGTTACTAAGTAATTTATAAAAATTAAAACCTTAATTTTTGTTTTAAACCTTTTTGGAGCGTTGATTACAAATTGATCATGTTTATAACATTTCTAATAGTGACAATAAGCTTGTGTTTTGCTTCAGTGATTTTCGAATTTCTTATGAAGTAGTTGTAATAAAATATAAGTTATACTTGTTAAAACTGATTCGTTTTGGTTTATTTTGACAACGTTAATATCGTTAAAACATTATTTCTAAACAAACATTTCTATTAGTTTTGAAAGTAGTTTTAAATCGCCTTTAATTGGTTTATTTCCATAGTTTTAAGCTTTTTTCAGCATATTTAAAATAAAACTTATATGATATTGTTTATTTTACTGTAAAATTTACTTTACGTTTTTTAATTACTTTAACGTTTTTAATTGTTATGATCTGTAAACTCACAAAATAAATTGTATGTATTAAAACCAGATTTCGCAAGTAAAATTATTTTCAAATAACTTTTATCTCGTACATGATAAAACAACCAATTAAGTACAGCGCTAAAAAAACATAAATAGAACTTTTAGTTATAAAATACAACATTTACGAAACGAATGAAACATAAACTAAACTTATCTTATCTAAAGGCGTATATTCTTTCTTAAAAAATTTTTTAATTTAATAAATAAAACTTGTAGCTAAACTAAGTTCACATGATACATTATCATATATTTAGTTGAATAACCTTATGTACGCGACTAACACAAAAATATCTATTTCTACCAAAAGATATCAAAATATCGATAAAGATAAAATAAAGAGTAAATGATAACATTTGAACCCAAAGTTTTTACAGGCTTATCAATACAGATTACTCATTTTTTATTTTGTTTTGAAAAGAACTTGTAATGTTTTAAAATAAAACTTTGAAATACATTTGGTTTGAAATTATACTAGACTGTTGCTGCTGTAATCACGCTTTTAGAACACTTTGACCTACTACATTAGAAAATCAATTGTTAAGTTTAAACTTTAAGCCATATGGCATATTACACTTTAGATATACTCTTTATTAGTCTAAAATGTGTTTATAAAGTTTTTATGAGTTAAGTGAGTTTTATGTTATGAAGAACGTTTTTTTTTAGTTTAGAAAGTACAAAAATGAAAACTGATTTAATTTTTTTAAAGTTTATCATTGTAATTTATAATATAAAGTTTTTTTTTATTTAGATAAAAAAGTATGTTTTTATTTTTTTTTATACACATTAAATTTTGTAGATTTATAAAAAAAAACTACAGTGTTTACTAAAGGTTTTCTATATTTACATAGTTATCTTGACTATTAAGTATAAATTTTAAGTATTACAACGACTTTATATAAATATATATATAAAGCGAAATCGCTTTTCACAAGTTAATTAACACCTTAGTGTGCGTACTTAGTATAATTAAGACTACCTTAGGTTTTATAAAACCAAGTAGTTACTTTGTTATTAAAGTTATATATGTATTTTATTTTAAAGTATCAAAACGCCTTGGTTGTTTTAATACAATACATTAAGTGATAAAAAAGTAAACAGATTAATAAATGAATAACTTCTCGAGTAGTATCTTTAAATTAAAATTTTACTAGCAACTACTAATTAAAGTATTTAACAAATATAGTCAACACAATTTTATTATAAAAAACTTGCCGACTCCTTTATAACAACAAGCTTACTTTCGTTTACAGAATGCATTTCAATAAAATGACTAAATTTATATTTGTTTGTTTTGCATTTTTAAACTTAACTACCTTGACTGTTTCTTTGAAATGCAGTGGAAAGTATAAAGAAGCAACGTCTTTTGTTCCACAAATAAGTTCTGGATCTTATCAGTTTAAAATTTTTGCTTATGATGAAGGTTATTTGTTTTGGAATTTAAACTTTAGTTTCTTTTTTGGTGTGCACCTTTACATTAAAGATTTTTTTCAACAATAAAGTTTTTGTTGAAGTAACAAAAAAACGTTAGTCATAAGCGGCTGTGAAGCATGATGACGTCATATGAGGAGAAAGAGGAGTGTAAGATAGCTTAAAATTAAATGATCTATCTTATATAGTTGTAAATGAATTGAAATTTTCATTGGAGCAATGTCTTAAATTTTAACTCCATAATTTATTTGTTTACTTTAAATAAATCGAAATTACATAAAAACACTGTTAACACTTGAGGTAGTTGTGTTTCTCTGATGCTGCCCTGATGACGTCACCATGTGTTACATCCTCATAATTATTTTATTGCACACAAAATTGTCAAGCTTAGAATAAATGTGTTTTAAGCGTTAAAAAAAAAGTTTGGCTTTAAAATGCTCAAAGTAGTAGTTGTATCTTTAAAGATACTAAGTTTTATATTTTAATTAAATAAGTAAAACAACATCATGTAGCAAATTATATGACCTCAAGAGTTTAATGTAGTAATTTTCAACTTAATACTAAAAAGGCTTTTCACAAAGCTCTACGGAAAAACTAACGTTTAATACTAAACTAATCTTTTTATTTAATACTGTGTAAAGCAATGTTTACACGCAAATTAAAACTAGCTTGTTTAAATTTTTACAGGTGAATTTTTATCCATAGAAGTTGTTAATGATGCGTTGAACAAAAAGAAACAAATTTGGTTCAGTAAGCCTTTATCTTTCTTCGATTCTAAATTTCAGACCAAGAAAGAACAGGTTGTTGACTACAAATTTAAACAACGCCTGAACTTCGAAGGTATATTTTACAATCGAGTTTAAAATACTTTTTAATATTATTAAATTTGTGCGTAACGTTTTACTAGTGATCTACCGGATTAGAATTTTTTATATAATAATAGCTGGCCGGAGCCAGTTTCACATAATTTAACATTTTGAAATTGTTAAAGATTCTTTAAATATGATTTCAGTTTTTTATTCACCGTTTTATGATAGAAGTGGGCAAGTTACAACTCGACGTGGTACAACAGAAAAGCTTTTTTGCAGTTTGGAAAAATTATAAAAAGTCTAGTATATAGTGTAATTTTAAAGCTTGTATTTTTTTTATAACTCTGAGAAAATTTATCACTTCATAAACATTACTGTATACTGCAAACGAAAGTAGCTGCACATTTGAAATCATTTGGTACAAAAAAAAACTAAACTTAATTTATTATTCACAAATTATTTAAAAGTTAAAACACTCGTCGCGAGGTGGGCCGTAAGTTTCTGACCTACAATTATCTTTAGCTAATAATCAAAATTAAGTATATAAATATTTTCTTGTTTATCTTTATCTTTAGCTTATATAACTTCATAGTATGTTAGTGGGATTAGACTCGTATGTTGCTGCGTGCGACTAAATTTTTGTTTATAATTTATTATTTTAAACAGCAAATAAAAAAAAGCTTGTTAAGATGATATATATCGATAAAAATCAAATTGATTTTAACCTGTTGTGAACTTATAACTATATTTTTATAATTTTTGGTTTAGTTAAATTAAAATGTAGTTTTAATGTAAAATAAGCAAAGTAAAGCGGCCCGCTTCGAATGATTTTATTCTTTAATTGAGTTTGTGCAAATTTCATTTAAAATGTATACAATGTACCTTGTAAAAAAGGTTGTGAACGTTGTATTTCTTTTAAGAACCTTTAGAAGTAAACTTTATGTTTTCTATCTGTAGTGTTTTCATTCGATTTCAGATGTACCGAAAAGCAATTTTTGGGATTTAAATAGTAACTTTTGGGATTTCTTCAGTCAAAAATTTACTGAAAAAAAATGTGAAGTAGACCACATAAACTACAATGAGTCAACTATCTTTCAAAACAATTTTGTTGAAACCAAACTGGATAGTTCCACTTACGGGTTTTTCTTTAACAAAAAATACCCTGCAATTATGACGAAGGTATTGTTGTGAAGGATTTTTTTACGTATTTAGCAGTATACTGTATTATTTGATTCTTACTTAAAATTTTTATATCAACACAGTTTTATCAATTTTACACTAGTTATAAAAGTTTAGAGTAGCTTTGAAAAAACTTAAGTGTTCTACTTTTGTAGTGTTTACTTAAAACTACTTTTTTTTAACATTCTAGCATCATTGAAAGAAGTTGAAACAAAGTAATTGGTAAATTTTAAATAAAAAAAGCCATTGCAAAGTATTTTTTAGCTATGAAATATTTATCATATGATAAGCTAAATTTAAAAATTTCTTGAAAAGAACACTTCATTATGCAAAGAGTACGATGAATGTGGTGTTAAGAACGAAACAATGTACGAATCGTGTTTGCTTTTTGAAAATGAAACAATTATGTACGAAACAAAAGTAGTTTTTGATCAAGTAGGAGAAAGAAAAGTTTTGCAACGTCTCAGCTTAAATGTTAGTTTATTTACTTCGTGAAAAGCTAATAAAAAACAAGTTTTTGTAATTTTTTTTTTGTAATCGTGTAGTTTTTTCACTCTCTCGTCAGACTATTTCAAACTGGCAAATTTACTTTTAAAAACTAACATCAGGTGACCTTTGCAAATGGAAGCAGTAAGCAAGTCTATTTTGATTTTCGTGATATTTTGACGGACACTGAGCAGATAACTGAGCTGTTTACACCTCAAATAGCTGTATGCAAAGGTTGTGTTTATAACTTTTAGTAAGATATCGGTTACTTATCAATTTATTATCAGTAACTTATCAAGTTTCGTCAATCGAAGATTATTTTTGTAATAGTACATAGATAAAGTTTAGCTATGAAACATTTTATGGAATTTTTTTCAGTGTAATTTTTAATTTAAAAAAAAATGCTGACTTCGTTCCATATTAAGTAATAGAAAAAATACCTTAGTAGATAGCTTACTTCAATTGAAAAAACCTTATAGAATTAATTTCTAATTAAGACTTTAAAAAAAAACGGTTTTAGTGTAAATTAAAAATAAATCTATCAGGTAGAAAAGATGTGCCAAATGTAAAGCTACCGCATCTTAACCAAGAAAAACTGCATCTTTCAACAACCGAATCGTTTTTGGAGCAAGACAGAAACCCAATTACCATGAACATGCATTTCGACTTTAAAAGAAACTTGTCTCGTTATAATACAAACTACTATAGTAACTAGTTAGTTATCTGTATAAATATTACCTTGTTTGTATTTAGCTGTAATCAATAAACGACAAGTAACAAAAGTTCAGTTCAAACAAAAACTTCATTTAAAGGGAAATATCTATTTCTGTATCAAGTAAATAAAGTAAGCTTTAGTTGTTTTTTCATCAGTAACTTTTTGATAATTATTTAAATACTTATATTTAATGCTCACAAGAAACTCTAAGTTTAAGTTGATATAATTATCAACTATATGAATTTTTAAATAATTTAGTATTGCTTATAGATTTCTATAATAACTAATACCATTTTTTTACTGCAAATAAAATACTATGCAGAAAAAAAATATTATTTATTTATTTAATTTAACACTTGAACTTAAACTTTTAAATACACAAACGAGATCCTCAATTGAATTATTTCAAACGAGTGAAACATTGTTTTGACAAATATTAAATATTTGAGTTGATGGTTCTCCTTGTATTTACGTAGCAAACTTTTAATATGATCTTTAAAGTAAATAGTACACAATTAAAAAACTTTTTAAACTAATTAACTTATTGAAAAACCATTAATGCAAAATTTTCGTAAAGTTAACTGCAAAAAACATTTCAGTATTTTTGACTTTAACCAACATGTTTACTACAAAATTATAAACGAAGAATGCAAAATATTTAACTTTACTTCAATTGAGGCTATCAACAGCACAATACTCTCCAACCATAAAGTTTGTTGAACTTTTAGATGGTATATTTGGGCTATCTCAGTTTTTTTTTAAAGCCTTACAAGCTGCAAATAAGATTAAATGTCAGAAACTTTTTACTGATTTTCAAAACCTGTGTACAAAGACAAAAAAATGTGTTAATTTATTTCATTTATAGTTGTAATATAGAATACTTAAGTTCTTTTAGCTTAACGGTTGAAATTAGAAAAATATTTATTGCATAAGAAAATTAAAAAAACAATTATTAGGAATCTATAAAACTATGAAGTTTAATAAATATTTAAGTAGTATTTCTATGCTAATTTAATTTGTATATTTTTCATGGAATGTTAAAAACTACTATTAAAGCTAATTATAGCAAAATGTTTTCTGCTCACTAAAATCTTTTTACATAGATTTTGTGCAAAGTATACGAATAAAAAACTTATTTTGATTGACAGTTGCAGGATAAATTCTTTTGCAGCGCATCTTTAAGCAACAAAATATTTATCGCTATATAAAAAATTACAAAACAAATATTAGGAATCCATAGCGCACATATCAGAGTTCATTTCGTTTGAAGAATATCAATTTGCTGGATCCGTAACTGAAACAAAGAAATTTATTTCTCACTATTATATAAATAAACATGAAGGCTCTGATGTAAGTAATACAACCAATAACCATATACTTTTAATTTGATAATATCTTTGGTTTGTAGATTGTAAAAACTTAAAAGTACTTTGTTAAATAAAACTTTCTGTTTAATTTCAAAACATTTGATTCTTAATACTTTTTTTCTCAAAAATCAGGTAAAGTATGTCGTTAAATAGAAATAGAACGTTAATTGTTTTTTTATTTTTAGCAATCTTTTTTTTGTTTTTCAAATTAGTTAATATTCTTAAGTCCACTATCAAAAGATCTAAAAAAGAAAAAAAGAAATATTTTAAAGATTTTGTACGTTTTTTTTAAACTACTTTAGCTGCACAAAACGCAGTGTATAAAAGTATAAGATTATCAAAGTGAATTCTGGACTTAACTATTTTACAATTAAAGCTTATTATAATTTTAACGTTAAATGTTTTACTTAAATGTTTTATAAATAAAGCTTATCATAAATTTAATTTTAAACAAATAATAACTCTTTACCTATTGAAAAAGTAGTATTTGTGTTTTTTTTAATTTTAAAATAACGTAGAGTATACTAGACTGCTTAGTCAAGTAAACACTTTTATACTCTTAATATAACTCTTTTATTTAAAACTTAGCTTAAACTTTTCGTTTTTACTGCAACCATGTATACTTTCTTTTAACTTGGAAGATACATAACTGTTTGTTTTAAATTTTCATAACCTATGTTTACCTTTCTTTGCACATTTTTGAAATTGAGATTCTAGTATAATTGGTTAGCCTAAATCTATTCACTAATCTACAATAAAAGTGATGTCAAGAATGTTTTTAAACATAAATTGCAATGAAATTTGACTAATCAACCTTTTACAATTTTTTTGCAGGGAGAAAAAATTAAAAAAACTTTAAAATTTGTACAAGATTTAAAAACTAACTACACAAGAGTTGAAAGTATTTTATACGAAGTTAAAGATAAAGAAGTTAGAAAATTCATTTTACTTCCTTTAAAATTTATGTAAATTTATTTTAAAACACATTCATAATTTTTTTAAGTTGTTTTGGCTGTAGTTGTTAAATAAATTAAAAAGTAATTTTAAAGTAAATTGTATGTAAGCTAAAAATTTTATATAAGTAATAAGTAAACTATTTTTCTAAACTTTGAATTTTCAATAAACTAGAATAACTTTTCAAGATACATAGTATAATACTTCTGAACGATTAATCTTAAAATAACCTAAAGTATTTATAACTCTAACCTAATTTTGTACATATTAACTTCGACTACTTAAAAATAAATGAAAACCCAAGGTTTTGTAGATTTTCTTACGATTTTAACTATATTATTCTTTAAAAAAGACTATTTAAATAATGTCATCTTATAAGATCTTTAAGTAACCCTGTCTTTTTTAACTAAGTATAAATAAATAGATAAAATTCCCTATTTTTTTGAAGGGAAACACAACTGTTGATACAAAAACCGAATTTGTAATTTCTAATTATGAAGTTGGTATCGAAGATTTCGATACTTCTCCTTGTTTTTCAGAGGAGAATTCAAATTTTTACGCTGTGAAGTTTGATGATGTTGACGAAAAAAGTTTAAAAGTTAATAAAACTAACATCCAAGCTTTTCGAGGTACTCTTTTGTTTTTAAAAATACTATAGCTAGTATATCATCAACTTTTTAAGTACAAAAAAAAAATTATCTTATGAAACTGATTTTTTTTAAGCTCAAAGTGTTTTCTAATTAAGTTTCTTTTGATATCATTAATAAAAAAGTGATAATTTTCTTTTAGATTCTTTCATAACGGAAGTAGTAAGACACACAAATATTACTTTACTTCAAATTAATTCTGATGTGAAGTTTTATACATATCAGAATACATTGTTTGTATTATTTCGACTGTCTTTACACCTAAACAATACAGGTAAAAGCTGGTATTTTGTTTTTTTTAACTTATGAAAATAATGACAAATTTAATAATTTTACTTAAATGTTATTATATATATTATCATTTGTACGTTAAATATTTGTTTTATTATTTTTATATATTTCTAAAAAAATTTTGTTTTAATGCTTTTTACGTTTGTTGTTCAGCAACTATTCTTAGAAAAAAATGGTTAAGATGTTTTATTTACTTATTATATTTTTGACAAAACGTTTTTTTTTTAGTTTACGTGATTGAAATACTCAAAACTTAAAAATATGAAATGTTGCTTAAAGTTTAATCAAACTATTTAAATTACAATAAAGTCTAATTTGAAAAAATCAAGAAAACTACTTCAAAAAAAAATATTTTTTTAGTTAACTCAACAAAAGAAGAATATAATAAAGAAATTATTCAAAACTTGAAGTTGTCTTTAAATTCAAATAACTTTGTATTAAAAGTTACCGAAGGTACCTCTTTGGTTAGTTAGATTGTACAAAAGTTAGTATTTTTAAAAACAAATTTAGTTGTGAAAAAGTTTGAAAACAGCTATAATCTTATAACTTTAGTTTAAATTTTAGGTTTTCAAAAAATCAGCTTCAAGAAATTTCTTCATTTTTTCAAAAAACTTAATGGATCTTTACCATAAAATTACAACACAAAATACGAAGAAAGTGAATGGAGGTTGCAACTCAGCATTAACAGTGTTTATTACAATTTTTGTAATGTTAATTGTTGCTTTTGCAGGTTTTGCTTTACATAAAAAGCTTAGAAACCATAATCAATTTAACTTTTTTACTTTAACAAGCATGAAAAGTTAAAACTATTAAAAATTACTAGTAGAAATATTTCGTATCAAACTATTCTTTAAAATTAAATAAAACCTTATTTGTAACGACTAGTTTGACTGCTAATCGATATTAAATTTTAAATTGTAACAATTGTAACAGATAACATTTCTTAAAAATATTTTACACAAAAATATGTATTTTTTATACTAAATCAATTTATTTAAAACATAAAACATATTAAATCAATTTTTACATAAAAAATTGAAATATATTGTTTTTATGTTTTTATTACTTCAACTTTGTTATTATTAAGTTTTTGTGTATCACAGTTATCATTTTTTATATATGTTCTAAATTTAAGCCATGTGTTGTTTTATAATTATACTAGTACATTCCTTAAAGATAAGTAGATAAGTATTTAGAATGTAGTGAAAAAAAAAACATTTAGTAGGTTTGCTTTTTTTATTAAATATAAAAGATTATGATTAAATTTATGAGAATGTTTAATTGATAATGTTGAGAATATCTCAAAGCGTCATTTATACTTTACTAAACTCACTTTTTTTTTATTTTAATTTTTTAATTTTCAAAAGAACATTTTTATATTTTAGTTAATAGAGTTCAGTACCTTAATAGTTGAAAAAGCTATTAGTGTTTAAAGTTTGTTTTGTAAAAGAATATAATTGAAAGTTTTAACAAAACATTCTAAATAAATTTATTAGTGCTGTTAGACTTTTAAATAAATAAGCTCTTTCTTAAATAGTTAAATAAATTATTCAAAGAAGTATTTTAAGTTTTGTACTTGGCTTGTTAATACTATCTGTTTTTTTTATAAAGCTATGTACAAAATTAGCTGAAGAAATTTTAGATAATTTTTTTTATGAGTTTTAAGAAAAACTTTAAGATAAACAAAACATGCTTAAAAAGGACAACTTATTATTGAAATATATGAAATTTTTAAGTGAAAAAGATTTAATCAAGTAAAAAAATAACCTATTCGAAAGCAAATAAACTAAAAGTCTAGAACTAAAAATAGTCTAAATAAATTTTATTTTCAATTAGTTACAACCGACAAAATTATTTATTATTATTTATAACTTATTTCTAACTAAGGTTAAAGGATGATAAAAGGAGTTAATCAAAAAGTTTTGATTAAATGAATCGTACAAAAATTTACTGCTAACTTATTTCACAACTTTTTAATCGCGTCTAAAACCAACAATTTGTCGTTGTTCACGTTAAAACACTTTTCGGCATTTCGCTTCAGATCTTTGTGAACGTGAAAATCCACGACGTTTCCGTGGATGGATTTCTTGAAAGCGACGAATATCTTCGCTCCCTTACTCACGCTCAATTTTCTCTTGTGCAGCAGCGCGTAGCATCCCAAGCTGAAAAAATCCCCTCTGAACTTTGAAAAGTCCCTGCTTGCCAACAACTTCTCGTAGCATTTCTTACCGTAAGGCGTCGCTACCACGACCGCAAGTTGACAACTTTCGATCGACTCCTTGAACATTTTAAGTTTTTTTGTGACGTCACAACTCTTTTGTTGGGCGTTGAAAAAGACTTTGTCGTATTTGCCAGTGGCGACGATGGCTTGGTAGACTTCTTGGGCGAAAGTGCTGCAAACGTCGACGATCAAATTGTTGCCTTCAGGGATAAGAATGACTGCGCACGATGGGCATGAATAGTACCTTTGTCGGATCATGCAGCCTGATCGAATACTTTATTGTTATTGTTTTTAATGTTAATAAATATTTTTTTATTACGACTTTGAATTTTTAACTTTAATAAAACAGCTTTGTATCAAAATTTAAAAACAATTTTAAATAAGTTAAAATAACATTTTAATCTATATTTTTTGCGAACCTTAGGCAAAACTATAAAAACTATTCAATATAAAAAATATAAAAATAAGTTGTGAATTGAAAAACTATTAATCATGTTTTACGTAAAGCTATTGCTTAAATTCTTTTTTTAACATTAGTATACTTTACAAACAAATGAAAAAAAAATAACAACGTGTAACCTATCCAAGTTAATATTAAAAGCACAAACAATCCCGAAACTGTAAAAATTGTTATCCATTCAAAACCTGAAAAATCATTTCGATTACAACTAATGTAACTAGTCTTTTTTTATAAACTATTGATTATATACGTAAACTTTATAACAAACTAAAAATTATACTTAATAAGCATTTTAAATTATGAAAATTATCTTACAACTTCATGATAAATGTAACAAAGAAAAAGCGTATAACATTACCTTTGAATGAAGTATTTTTTGTGCTTTTTTGTTTGTATGTGCTTTCTGTAAACAATAAGATATTAGTACTATTGAAGATTTCAGTATATCATTTTGAAAAGATAATGTATTTTCATTGATTAATTTTGTGTTGTAGGTAAGTAATTTATAAATTACTTATAAGGGGTTGTTTTTGTTTAGTAGCTAACAAAAAATATTTAATATTTGTTACTACAGTAGAAGTCTAATAAATTATGAATAAACGATTGTACACATCATTAAATTTTAGTTTTTATAAAATTGTATTTTAATAATAACTTAATCGATATACTTAATAACGTCTATGTAACAAACAAATGTAATAAACAATGCAATATGTTTTTCAAGCTCTCAAAGGTTCATGTCAAACAAGTTAAACTCAAATACGCGCGTAAATAAAAGCTGACAGTGCAGTAAAAATTTTAAAGCTAGAAGGAAACATCGGTGTTTTTTGTTGATAGTAAAATTTTAATGTTAGTATTGAATTGAAAACAGAAAACAGCTTTACTTATGTCTGTATGTTTCTGAAAAAAATACATCAAAAAAAAACTCACCCTCACAGTTTACGAATTCGCACATATAGAAACTTTTTGGGTTGTCCAAAAAGCAACAATCTAGGTTCAATTGAAATTTATTCAAATTGCTTAATAACTGTTTACATTGTTTTAAATAGTATAGAAATCTCAGTTCTTGATGTACTAAGTTGTAATGAAAAACCTAAATCGGTTTTTTTATTTAAAAATCTATAAGTTTAAATTATTTCATACCTGGTATGTATTGGTGAGTTCTGCACATTTTGCCTTGTTTATTACCACTTGCAGTTCTTATTGTTGCGTTGTAATCGAAATCCGGAATGTAAAGATTGGAGCAATGTGAAAAAACAACTTTTATCTGACAAGAAAAAAATAAATTAAGTTATTTTATTAATACAACAAACACGACTTACTTAACAGACACTAACTTTTTTATTAGCAGAATTTCTTTCTGGTTTCGGTATGCTAATGGTGTACAAAGAAGTTTGCTTAAATATTTGTATAGAAACAGTAAATCCATCTTTACTAAGATAACCTTGAATAGACAATAAAGTAAATGTTAGTCCGTTAAAAATTTTTGAATATTTAGAAGATTTACTTACAAACATTAGTGTTAAAACAAAGCAATATATTTTTCAAGTTCCTTATTTTTCATGTCAAACAAATTTAACTCAAGTATGCGCGTAAATAAAAGCTGACAGTAAAAACTTTTAAAACTAGATGGAAACATCGGTGTTTTTTGTTGGTAGTAAAATCTTAATGTTCGTTTTAATTTACAAAAGTATGAGAAATATCTAAAGTTTAACTATAAGTATTTATATAGTGATTGGTTTGTAATTAAAAAAAAAAACTGCATTAACTAACTTCGAAAAATTTACTACATAGCTTTTGCATTTAAATATGCTTTCAATTATTGGTTTCAAAAGTAGTTTGCGCTTTAGAAATTTTTTATATATTCATGATTCATAACAAAAATTATTGATTTTTGCTAACAGTATTTTAAATCAACTAATAACCTTCAAATTAAATTGTGTTTTTATTCATTTGATTGTATAAAATTTGTTGTGTAACTACTATTTTTTCTATTAACAAATTATTTATACTCATTTAAAAGCATTAAAGTAGATTTTACTTGTAATTTACTGTTTATGTATGATTCTTCTAAAAACTCAATGAAATAAATAAATACTTGAAGTTCAAAATTTTAAAAACTACCTTGTTAGACAATAAAGTTTTAAAAGTATTCAATGATTAAAAATCAAAACAGGATTAAATAAAAAAAGTATAAAGGTATTTTATCTTGAATTGAAACTTAAGCTAGTATAATTTTTGAAAATATATTAATTGTTTAATTTAATAAGTAGAAAGTATAAACATAAATACAAGTTTTTTTAATGTTCTGAATTATAAAAATTGCTTTAAACCAAATTCAAATGATGTATGTCATTTGTTGATATCTTATAAAAAAAATTTTTTTAATGTTTATGAAAATCACTTTTTTATATTCAGTTGAAACAAAGGTAACTTAAAATAAACATATTTCTAATGCATAACATTTTTTCTAAAAATTATTTATTCTTATTTTAATAAATTTTCAAAACTTTTAAATTGATATTATAACATACACAAAAAACCTGTGTATTCCCAAGACAGTTTAATGTATAATTCGCTTCTTTTAATGGCAACTCTTTGTTGTATATACTTCATCAAGCACCTTTTTGGCTGTGAAACGCTTCTTTGTTCGAATAGAGAACTTCTGGGTGCTTCCAAAATTTCTAAAGTTTTAGACATTTCGATTTAGCCATTATTTTAAAACAAAATTATTTTTTTTTTTTCCTCTACAAAGAACAAACTATAAAAAAGTAACATAAACTGTTTCTCATAAAAACCACAAAACTTTTATTTATTCAAACATGTACTAGAGGAATAAATAAACACTAAAACAAACTTTTTGCTTCACAAAACAGATTTTCGGTAAAGTAAAAGGATTGTTTGTTGCATCCAAGTTCACAATGATAAACATCGACATTGCATACACAAAAACTCACCAATTCGAGCATCGTAACGATTAAGTAAAATATGAACATTATACTTAGTAGTATACATCTAGTTTAAAAATTCTAAATCAAATTTTGATTATTATATCAGCGTTTACTCTTACAAAAAGCATTAAAAAATAAGAAAATTTGAGTTTTTAGTTGTAATGAGTCTTGTTGTAATGTAACGGTGTTTCCCTTAATATTTGCTGAGTGAGCAAAAAAAATTACTTATTAAAAACTTATTTTTGATAAATGTTTAATATGTTTGGGTAAGGTGGGTTAGGGATAACGGTATGTATTTAAAAAAATATATTAAAATATTTTTGCTGACTCGCCAAATATAAGTGGAAACACCCTTACACTACAATCGGAGCAAGTTGTAATGAAACACAAATGTCTTTTAAACTAGTACGAATTATTTCGGCCATCGTCAGTAAAGCTGAAATGCATCTCTTTAAATTGCAACTGGCACAACACTTCACCGCACGACGATCACAACAATCCATTCTGCAGGTTTCGTTTTCATTAGAACTCATCAGGCAGAATTAGTCACAACGAATCGTTGTATCACTTTAACCAAACTATTACTTTTTAAAATAAGTTATTTTTCAAACTTTAAATAAAACTATTATGAGATATTATGTATGAGATTGATAAAAGAACAAACAAATTTGTACGCTATTAAAGTCTTTTACAAAAAAAAATCTTACAATTCTCAAATTTTTACAAAAAATACTTATTAAATTTAATTAAGATACGCTTATTTTTTTCAATTAAGCGAATGCATATGTTGTTTGCTTTTGGAAATTTATAGAAAAAATATGAAGCATTAACAATAAAAGCAAGGTGTTCAACAAATTTCTTGCTTTTTTTACTAATTTTATACAAAACTACAAACCCATGAATAAATATTTGTAAATCAAAAAATATTTACTGTTCAGTAATTTATTGATCACGATTTTTTCGAGAAAAAAAGCGTTTTACAGCTTTGCTCTCGCGAGTTTGATTTTAATTGCCTCGGATATGGTTTAAGCATTTTATCGATTAATTATTAGTAAATAAACAAAGGTAAAAATTTTCGTTTGAATTTTCGTAGGTTATTTATAGTCGTCTTTTTAAAAACTGAAAGTTGCTTACATAAATATATTTTTGAAACTCAAATTTAACTTTTTATGATGCACATGTTTTTTATTTCTGTCCATGTAGAACATTTTAAAGTTAAATTTCTTCAAAAAATACTGAGCTTTGGTCAAGCTGTTGAAAGACCAGCAAAAAAAAACTCAATTTATTTTTTGTTTGACCTGTAAAAAACATAAACTTTTCTTTGATTATAAAATTTTGAACTATTTTTGTACAAAATGTGATTAAATTAAGAATAAAAAATACCGATTAAGTATTTTCATGCCTTATTTTTATTTACTTTATATATTATCTCATTGTAAAGTTTTATATATGTATTAATATAATTTATATTTTCAAATAGTCCTTAAAACTATTAATATTTTTTCTGAGAAAAATTAAAACATTTAAACAAAAAAAATAAATTTAATTTTAACTGTTGTTCATAGGTTTTTACTACTTAAAAAAAGTTAAAGTACTTTGAAAAATAATTGCAGCATTGATTAAATTTAAAAATTAAACAAAGTTGATAAAAAACAAAAAAAATGTTTTTTCTATATTTTTAGTTTAGTTTAGATGTTTTTTCACCAAAAAAAAAAAGACACATACATTTAAGATAATACTTTTGTTGCTAAACTATGTAAATACTTTACTGCTGATAATGCTAACTTCACATTAAACTATGTTTCCAGGTAGAAAGTTATGTGGTCTTAAACTTTTAATAACTAAATACCTGTGTGCAAATTTTAAAGAAAAAATATTTTTTCAGACTGGACTCATTGTATCGGGTTTATTTTAGCCTTAAAATTTAGTTTTATAAATCTATAAGGTTTTGATCAGTAAAAACATTAGAATCTGTGTACAAACTAGAAAAAATTCTTCAGTTGACATAACTCTTGAAAAGCTTTTTCTAATGCATAAATATGATCTAAAGAACTTTGTACTTTATTTGTAAAAGCTTATTATTTATAAACAGCTCTAACACAATTATTATTGTTTAAATTTTGTTATTGTTAATTTTTACTTTTAAGTAAAGTTATCACAACTAAAGAAGCTTATCCAGTGTTACATGAAATGTATGTTATAATTAAAGTACACAATAATACAATGTATACGAGAAAAAGTGGCGGTTGCCAAAGCCGACTGAAGGGATAACTTAAATAAACGGTACGAACTATTCTATTTTTCCCCAATTCAAAAAACTACATTTTAAAACTTAGGTCTTAAGTTGTTTGTAATACTGGTTTTGTGCATGCTCTTAAAAAGTTTTTATGTAGTTACTACTTTCTGGAAACTAAAAGTTTTTATAAAAAGCAACCAAGATAAGTTTTAAATTTTCATAGTTATTACAAGGATATAGTTTTTTAAATTTTTGGTAGTTACGCTTACATCCTAATTAAAATTAGCTACATTAAAATTTTTGTTAACTTAAAGCTCATTTACTACTTTCACAAAAAATTTTTAATTAAGCAATATTTATTTTCAAAATTCGCTAGAAGAAATAAAGAAGCCTACATATAGATTCTCATCGTTAGTTTTTTTTTTTTTTTTTTTTCGAAACTTTACTAAAATTTAAACTTCACCATAAATTTGTACCTTAACATTAAAATTAAAAAGGCTTGAAGTGGCAGCTTGGTTAATAAATGAAGGAGGTAAAATTACTTTTTACTACGAAGTTACTTAGTTTTTTATTTTTCTAGTTTAACATATATACTTAGCTTGTAATATATAACACTGATATAAACTAACTTATTTTTAGTTATAAACACAACTATCTGCTACAAATGCTTTATGCATACTCCAAGTTATAGGAATTGTAAAGAAGATAATTATGATTGGGTAAGTTGTTTACATTTTAATGCTTAGTTGATTTTCGTTAAAAAAAAACCTAATAAAAATCAATATCAAGTTATTTAGACAAGCAATTTTTAGGTACAATGCGACAACTACCTAAAATGGTACCACAAGTGCTGCCTTAAAATGCTGCCAGAACAGTTTAAAAAAATTTAAGACTTAAAATTGTATTGGAGTTGCTCATTATGTAAGTTTATGTAAGATGGTGACAAGTCACAATGAAATTGTGATAAAACGTAATGACAGCATTTAACTTTCTTTTTAATATTCTGTGTTGAATGTTTTTTGATTAATACAGTTTTTCTATCTTTTCAAAAACTAAAACAAATTTATTAGAACAAAAATGAATAATTTAAAAATGTTAATTGTAATTCTAGATCCTTTATCAGGACCTAGTTGGTGATTAAGTTTAGGTTTAAGTTTTTTAATCATAATAGCTTCTACTGCAAATAAAATATTTCTATTTTTACAAAATTTAATTACCTCAAAACAATTAAAAATATCATTATGATTCTGACAGATTCTACATTGTTCTATATGTGAAAAAACTGCGCTATTTGTAGGTTTTGTATGTTCTTTAATTCTGACGAACAGTTGTCGCTCCGTTTCTCCAATATATTGGGTATCCAGGTCACCTGGACATTGAAACTTATAAACGATGCAATTTCTGTAGAGTTTGTTGATCTTTTCTTTCAGTGAAAAATAGTTTCCAACTTTAGATGTTCTGAAAGCTACTTTGATGTTGATTCCAATTGTTTCCAAATTTTTTGTTATATTTTTGCTGAATTTTTCTGAAACCTTTTTTATATAAGGAATTGTTAAATACTGTTGTTTAGGAATTTGTGGCTTATCTTCTAATTTTTGAAGTTTTTCTATTTCTTTGTTTATGAAGTTAATCGGATAACCGTTTCTCAAAAGAAGATTCTTTATTCTATTTGTTTCTAGGTTCTGTAGTTCTTCTGACACTAATCTTTTATTTCTGATGAACAATTGTTTAATCAAGTTTTTCTTCCATGATTTCGGGGTACAAGAGTGAAAATTTAATAGAACATCTGTGTTTGATGGTTTCTTGTAAATTGAGGTAGTAAATTTGTTCTCTTCCAGCTTAACACTTATGTCAAGAAAAGGAAGTTTACCTGATGTACATGTTTCCATTATGAAAACAAGATCTTGATGTAGAGTATTTAATTTTTGATTGAATTCATTTGCCATTTCTTCATTTGAAAAGATAGTAAAAATGTCGTCCACATATCTCGTGTACATTTTAGGTTGAGTTTCATTTAGAAGACCTGTTTCTAATTTGCTAACGAACCAATTGGCCAAAAGGGGGGCCAAAGGCGGTACCATAGATAGTCCATCTATTTGTTTAAATACTTGATTATTAAAACAGAAGATGCTCTGTGAGCAAGTTTTCAGTATGTTCTTGAATACTTTTTTCGTTATTTTTGATTTTATGAATACTGAAAGATTTTCTTTTGAGTATACATCGTCTGCTACCATGTTTATCGTTTCCTCTAATGGAACACATGTATATAGACTTTTTATGTCAAAGGTTCTACAAACATCACCTTCTTTTGGCTTTATGGTTTTTAAAGAATCCATAAACTCAATATTTGAGTTTATTATCCATTTACTATTCAGTAAAGGTTTAAGTTGTATTTCTAACCATTTGCACAATCTATATTCAGGTGTGTCTATAGCTGATAGGACTGGTCGAAGTGGACAGCCAGTTTTATGATGTTTGGCCATTCCATACATTTTTCCTGGCTGACTACCTTTAGGAATTAGACTGAAGTAAACTTTTTCATCCACTATTGGTTTAATATATTTATTGATGTAACTATATATACTTTTTTCTTTTTTATACCAAGGTGCTTTTTCATAACTGTGATTATTTTCATTTAAGTTAAAATCAAGTTTTTTAAACTTTTTTGTATCATCTAGAATAACACTCATCTTCTTAATATATTCAGTAGTATTTAATAAAACTATTCCATTTCCTTTGCCCATTTTAAGACATTTGATCCTTTCATTTTGTGATAAATTTTTCAGTGTTCTGTGCACCGCTTTATTTTTTCTGGTTGAGCAAACTTTCTTGCTTTCAGAGATAAATTTAATAGTGTTAGTTCTAATTTGCTCAGTAACGTCATAAGATAATGTTTTATTTTCCTTTTTAGTAATTTGTTTAATTTGGGATTCGATTGAAGCTTTAATATTAATTTAATCTATAGTTTTTGGTAAAATAGAATGCTTGAGGCCAAACATTAATGCATTTGATTCACTAATTGTTAATTCATGACTACTGTTGTTTATGATACAGTTTGGAGTTTTACTTTTACGTTGGTTGTTCCATAATGAAGCTATTTTCTTCTTATGTCTCTACCTTTTGTCCAATAATTTTTCTTTAATACTTTTTTCCTTAATAGAACTCAAGAGAAGGTGATACTGACTAATGCTAGTTTTGTTGCGGATAACTTTTAGTATTTCATTTCTGTTGTTTTTAGTTATATTATACTGAGTTCTTGCAATTTTTAATTGTTCTAACAGAACTTTTCTATAGAATCTATCAACATTATCGTACACTAGCAATTTTGGAGGTTTGAATTTTAAAAACTCTGGAATTATCCCAAGTTCTTCACATTTAGTTAAATATTTAATATCCATAAATCTCATTACCGTTCTAATCATACTATTTTCAAGGTTCCTTAACTGAGACAAAGAAATACCAGTCTTTCGAGCAATTTTTATATAAACAGAATATAGCGAAAGGTGTTTACATGATTTTATGTACCAATTAATTGCTAATAACAAAACTTTTTTTCATTTAAACGGTTTATTGAGCAATGCTTTCAAAATTTAACTAATTTCCTTGTCAAAACAAAATATATACTCACAAAAACTAATTAATCAAACACAATACGAGTAAACTAAAGAAGCAATCAATATAAAACTAATCAAATTAATCATAAAAAACTAAAATAGATAATTAGAACAAAAATGAATTATTTAAAAATGTTAATTGTAATTCTAGATCCTTTATCAGGACCTAGTTGGTGATTAAGTTTAGGTTTAAGTTTTTTAATCATAATAGCCTCTACTGCAAGTAAAATATTTCTATTTTTACAAAATTTAATTACCTCAAAACAATTAAAAATATCATTATGATTCTGACATATTCTACATTGTTCTATATGTGAAAAAACTGCGCTATTGTAGGTTTTGTATGTTCTTTAATTCTGACGAACAGTTGTCGCTCCGTTTCTCCAATATATTGGGTATCCAGGTCACCTGGACATTGAAACTTATAAACGATGCAATTTCTGTAAAGTTTGTTGATCTTTTCTTTCAGTGAAAAATAGTTTCAAACTTTAGATGTTCTGAAAGCTACTATGATGATGATTCCAATTGTTTCCAAATTTTTTGTTATATTTTTGCTGAATTTTTCTGAAACCTTTTTTATATAAGGAACAAGTTTATGATTAGAACAAATTTAGATAGTTTCGCTTATTGTTTTTTTTTTTCGTTAAATACTACTGAAAGTACAACAACAAAAAAAGGTCTTAATTTATTTAGCAGTTAAATACAAAGTACATTTATCGTAAGCTTAAAGTAATTATAAAGTATTAAAAAAGTTAGTTGAATATACAAAACAAAAACTTAGTCGATTTTTCTACGTAAATCAGAAGTCGACTGGACTTTTTTTTTATGGTGTTTGTTTGATAAAAAATTCATAATCCAAAGCATAGAGATTTATTACATTAGCTGTACGAAAGATTATAAGGATATTATCAGTAAGAATTGAAACAAATCAAATAGTGTACGATAAACATTGGTTATACAACATTTTCGTCTTAAACAGCCGATTATGACGTCAATAGTTGTTTTTATTTTTTGAAACTTATAATCCAAAGCATAGAGGTTTATTAGATTAGCTGTACGAAATATTACAAGGATATTATCAGTAAAATTGAAATATTTTAAATAGTGTACGATAAACATTGGTTATACAACATTTTCGTCTTAAACAGCCGATTATGACGTCAATAATTGTATTTATTTTCTGAAACTTATAATTTAAAGAAAAGCGGTTTATTAGATTAGCTGTACGAAATATTACAAGGATATTATTTGTGAAAATTGAAATATTTTAAATAGTGTTGAATATGAATCTTCGTCTTTGAATATGGAGCCAACTATAAAATCGTGTTTGCATAACAAAGAATTAAAAGAGTAAATATAGTTTTAAGATGTATTAGATTGTTTTCGAATATTTGTTAGATTACGCTTAAGTTCTTCAGCCAGTTCTGATTGTTTTTTAATTTTTACACAGTCCGTGAATGCATCGATTTGTTGGTTTGATGAAAAATTGAAATTTGAAATTTTGTAGTATTTTTTAATACTATATGACTAGTTATATATAAGTCTATTTAAGCTGTAAGAATGTTAAAAATTAATTTAAATTGAGTTAAGTTTAGTTATTACTTATTGTCGCCTTTAAAAAAAAATTATGTTTATTCCATTTCAAAATGTAGCGAAAACGAATATTAATAAAATAAAAAAAGCTTTAAAAACTTTGCTGACCCAGCAAATATGCAAATCAGATTGTCCGTTAAGTATAATATATATTCGTTTTATAAGTGTTGTAAAAATATTCAAAACATTTTATTGTCAGTAGAAAGTTTATTGCTTACAAATACCGTCTGCTTCTGCTCTATAATATGATAATATTTTCCATTCTAACAAAGTTACAAACTTGAAGCGTTTCCAATCGCATCCCTGATTCTTTTCTGAAAGCTTTAAGCTTTGTATTAAACAGTTTTAAAGATTGTATAAAATTAAGTTTAACTGTTTATAAAGTAAAGTTGCAAAGTTTTAAAAAAATGCTTATAGAACTATATTAACAATAATTTAAGTTGTATTAATTTATTGTAAGTAGGTGTAGGGATATTTGTTTCTGTTTCTAGATATTTGCGTATTTAGTTTTAATTTTTATTTTCCATTGATTCCAAAGCCAAACTATCAAGCTCAACTCTAGCACACATTTGAGGACTTAAAAATTGTTATCGCCATTAGCGTTTTAATATTGTGTACAACGATGCAAATGATCAAAAATAACACTGCGTTTCTCTTTTCCTTTGTTATCAGCAATTTTCTTATTGTCTCATCAAACTGTTTTTTATAACTTTGTAAAATTACGTCATATTTTATTTAAGTTAAAATTTTTTTATATTTTTTTTTTAAATTTTTAACTTATTATTTAAATACTAAAAAAATAGAGATGGTATAATAAAATCTTAAAATATTTAATTTTTTAAATGAAAAAATATTTAAACAAATTACATTTTAAGTTCCCGGACAAGTTTTAAAACTAAACTAATTTTTGTATGCTGTTTTTATGGCGTAGTAATACTTGCTGTGCCCATATTTTTACAATTATTCAAGTTAATCAGATTGATAACATTTATTAGTTATTTAATTAACCCTAAAATTAATTCAGTGAATTTGAACTAGTGCTTATTATTTTCACTAGCCTATAATAACTTTATTCCAAAAAACTTCTGTGTTTTTGTTCTAATTTACCTATAAAACAATCAGAAAAATATCAAGCTTAATCTTGTCACACCATTAGTTAAACTATAGATACTATTTAAAAATACAAGGTGCTGTTACAGTATTATACTAAATGTTTTATGTATTGTGACCATACCAATTCTCCCATCTTATTTAGTTATAAGATATTTGTTGCACTTTTATGGTTACTTTTGTAGAAAGGGCAACAACAAAAATGTGAATGTAAATGGTCAAAAAATTGGATTCTAGGGGGGAGAGGTTGTGGAGTCCATAGTAGACTACAGTTTCCATGGTTGATATTGGCAGTAATGGATTAAAAAAGGGTACCTACTATTTAAAACTTAACTTTTATTATTAATGTAAATATAATTACTTTTTAAGTTTTTGTTTTTTATTATTTATTCATTATGTTTTAAACTTAGCTCAAAGTATTAGTTACCAGCAAATGGTGCGCACCTTGATGACTGAGAGGTCTTTCTCTACACCAATGCATTGATCTTAGTTGTGAGTGTTCACATTTGTTTTTTCTTTCAAATATCATCTTTAAATACTAAATTTATTTTCTCAAAATCTTGTTTGATCGATATTACTCAAACTTGTAAATAAATGTGATCAAAGATCACTGAAAAAAGAAAATAAATTATTTGTTAAGGGCAAAGGGGGTAAATTACTTTTTTAATTTAAGTGTATTGTCTATCATCTATAAAAACCTTAAATCTTCAGAGAGTATTTTATTTGTGTTTTAAAAGACTTTAAATGTTAGTGTTTAAAAAAAAATATATAATATAAAACAAAAATAGTGTGTTTTTTATTAAACTTATATACTTCACAAATATAAGTTTCTGCATTGAAAGATTTGAATATTATTTAAAGATTTACTGTGAAAATTTTAAGAAGATCAATTAGAAAATGAAAAAAATACATTTGTAGTGAAATAGCTTTTCCCACTTTGATTGAGATACTATTGAGCTTACCCACTTTGATCACTTAAATCTTAATGTTACTTTGAATTTTGTTAAGGTGTTAAAAAGGTTTGATAGTATAGATAAAATTAACAAAAAGTTCAACATTAAAAAACAAGGTTGACCCCTATGCCCTAACTTTCTCAGTTAAATCTTAAATTAAAAATAAGAAAATGTGTTATTAGATTTATTAAAACAAATTATACAGTAATCTTCCTTTATTGTACCAACATATGTTTCTGTGTGTTAACTAATCAACACACTTCAACACCCAGTTTAAAATAAGATCAACACGTACCTTAAAGTGTAAGTGCCTTACCCCCTCCCTATGCCCTTTTACTTAGCATCTCTGAGAATTTTTTTTTTAATTACTTGGTATCTCTGAGAAAAGAAAACTGGAAGCTATTATTCTGTTAAGTTGAAACATTTTATTTAAATCATGTAAGTTATTATAAATTTTATAACAAATGAAGAAGTATGAGAATAGTAAATTTATTAATAAACTAATAATTGTTGCTTAAAAATATTAAAGTATTGTTAAATTAATATGATCTATTTCTATAGTTATATTTTGCATAAAGAACCAACAAAACTTAAAGACTTCAATACTACTTTACTTAAAATTTTTTGTGTAGTTTCACAAGTAGTAAACAAAACTGTTAACAACAGTGTTGAAGTTCTCAGCAACAAATTATTTAGTAAAAATAAATCTTAAACCCCTTTATACAAATTAGGTACTTTAAAACATTAGTTTTTCTATTTTTAATTTTAGTTGTTATATAATTTTTTGTTGTATTTAAAGGTATTTTGATAAAAAAAAAGTCAACTTGATAAAAGTATTTCAATCAGCATGGGTCTTTATTCAATTTTACTTGTAGATATTAAAACACTCTGTATTTTAAAATCACAATATTAATTTATTACAACCAAAATATTGTTTAAAGCATGTAAAGAACATTTTAATCATTATGAAACATAATAAATATTTTCTATATATTTTAAAATAAGTTAATGTTAGATTAAAAAGTGTTTACATATGTTTAGTCAATTTAAACTTATTAATTATGTTTTTACACAATTAACTGTAAATTAAAATTTCTTATATAAGTTTATTAAAAGTTTAAATTAAACTTAATAGAAAAAAAGAATTATAAAAAATAAACTTTATATAGATTAGCATTAAGTAAAGTTAACACCTTTTTAGCTGTCTAATTCAATTATTTCTAGTTAATTTATATACATTTGTTCACTACATACCAAGTGTTTATAAATGGTAATTTGTATTAAGACCGTTTTATAAAGTTTAAATTTTTTTTAATAATATAGCTAATAAGTTGTAAATTTTAAATTTACTAATAAAATAAACTTTAATGAGGTGTTTTATTGTAAAATTTTTCACAATAAGTAAATGTTGCATATAGAATCTAACTCAAAAACATAAAAAGAACAAAAACAAATAGTTTTCTTATTTTGTTTAAAATTCAATAATTTATTTTGAGTGATAAGTTTTTTAAACATGTTATAACATAAAATTTGTAACAAAGGTTTTCATTTATATTGTGACAAGATTTATATTGACTATCAGGTATCATTCAAAGCTCAATAAGTTTTTAAGTAGTTTCTTATGAAAGGTTTGAACAATTAAAAAACATAACTACAGTCAAAAACTTGTGTTTAAAATTTTTGCACATGTTTTATTTTTTTTACAGTTAGTTTCTGTAAACAAAAAAGTTTTTAAAGTATTTAATGTGATTTATTTAATCTATTTTTTTTGACTTTAATATTGGGAAATACTTGGTTTGTAATTTCAAAAATATTTTTCAAAAAAATCACTTATTTAGAATCAATTTTTAGTATTTTAGTAAGTTTTCAGTCTTAATCAGAATTGATTTTAGTAGTTTTATGTACTGAATTTAACTCATAAAACAAGTATGGATGAGGGTCCATGTTTTAATAAAAAAATAAAATAGTAAAAAAATAAAACTTAATAAATAAATAACTTCACTCTACAACCATAAACAACAGCATCTGAGAAACCTTAAATTTGTACTTACAAAGGACATATTATTATTATAGGCACTATTGATGACACAAAACATCTAAACTTTGTTGATTATTGCCAAAATAATTACTTGTTAAAATTGAAAAAAATTAAAGTATGAACTGTTGTTTAGTTTTTAGAGTGTAAAAATTTCAATTTTCTTTTGAGATATATTTTTGTAAACAGTTGCAGAAAGAAAACCTATGGAATCAGTTTCATCAATGTTATTTTTTTCCAAAACTTAAAATTTTACTAAAAGTCTACCTCAAAATTTTAACAACTCATAAGAACAAAAAAGTTTAAATAAAAAAATTAAGAAATATTTTTAAAGATTAAATTTTGAATTTTTTAAAAAGACTACTCAAAATTGTAAGAGGTGATATGTTTTTAGTTGAGTAGTATTTTTTTTTTCTGTTATGAAGCTATGATGAAACTCTCAAACTTTAATTGATGAATATCAAAAATGCATTAAGCTTAAAAAATAGTAAATTGTTATTAGTAGCTTAGCTGTTTATATAACACATAATAAGTAATTTAATCACATTCCTTTTTGTTCCATTGATAAATTTTTCTTCCTCAAAAATAGTCAAAACTTAAAAATTGTTAAATAATTTTTTAATGATAGATTGAAAACTAATGGTAGAACTTTCCTTCTATTAAATATTTACTAGTAAACAGTTTGGTTTTTAGTTATATATTATTTTGATAGCATTTTTTTCTCTTTATAATAAAAAATGATAATTAAATAAAGGTTTTTAGTTTTAAAATGTGTAAAGTTTCTGTATTTTTATTATTACACATATTTTATAAAACTGCAATTTTCTAATTTTTTTTAAGGTTAAACTTAACACAGAATTAATTTTAAATTGTGAAATCTAGTGCTAACATTTTACTTTCATAAATTCTTGAATAAGAATAAAAAAACTCTAACATTGTAGTTATCAGACTGTTAATATAGTATGGTAAATATGGAGGAAGACTCTCAAGTGTTAGCAGGTGCAGGTGATGTCCCAGCCCCGCAAGAGGCGAACAACGGCACCAGACTTCTCAACTTGTCAGGTCATGTTGGTTTCGACAGCTTGCCTGATCAGCTCGTCAACAAGGCCACCAACCAGGTTTGAAAAACTTGTGTGCTTTGTTTAATAATAATCAACCCTTTTGAATGCATTTGGTAACTGTAGAAAATTTTGCCTCTAAAATAAACTACCAGTTAAATGTTTTTTTGGCAGTAAGTTAAAGGTAGACCCTTTGGAACACAGGTTAGTTGAACTCATAACCTACTGGCTTATTTTAATAAACTTTAAGATGTAATTAGTAGTTTTGTAATAAGGCTATTGAATGCATAGACTAGAAAATAAGTATTATTTTTATTATCATATGCAAAAATATTTCGAATCTCAGATGTTGATTTTTTTCAGGATAGATAACTGACACTTAATGAATAAATTAAATATAACGGTCTTATAACAATTATATAAAAAAAAATGTTATATCTTTTACTTGAAAAACTCCAATTTTTGTTGTCAAGTGTTTTTCTTCTGAAGTATAAACCATGTAAGTTCACAATAAACAAAAATCGAAGTTAAAAAATAATAACATATTTAACATAAATCAAATATTAAGTATCAAGCGTTATGCCAATTTAAGCTAAAGAAAAATACTTATATTTTTAGTTTGTTATATTATGCAACACTGTAAATACTTGAATATTTTTTAAGTTGAAAATTTATCTCAGAATGATTTTTACACAAAAAGTAAGATTTATACTAATTTATATAGTTAACAAATCCTTTAGCTATTATATTAGTATGGTTATTTAAAATCATTAATTTAAAATTTTGATGATTTTTATAACAGTATTGTTAACAAATATTTTGGTTAGTTTATATATTTATAGAATGAAATACAATATAAAGTTTTATTATTTATTAATTTAAAGAACTTCTCTACCAAACTGAGTTGGTTAGCACGTGATGTTCATAATACATTTATACAAAATGTCATTTTACGATCTGAATCATCATTGTTACCAACAGGGTTTCTGCTTCAACATCCTGTGCATTGGTGAAACTGGCATCGGCAAGTCCACCCTGATGAACACGCTGTTCAACACCAACTTTGAGAACGAGCCGCAGCACCACAACATGCCGGGAGTGAAGCTGAAGGCCAACACTTACGAGCTGAACGAGAGCAAGGTGAGGCTGAAGCTGACCATCGTGGACAGCGTCGGTTTCGGCGACCAGATGAACAAGGAGAACTCCTTCCAGCCCATCGTCGAGTACATCGACCAGCAGTTTGAAAACTACTTGCAGGTTTGTTTTGTTGTTTGTAACTTGAGATCTCTTGAGATTTTTTAAGTTTTAGCATTTTTTAAGTCATTATTTTTTGAATAAATATTCGACATAAAAATATTGGAACAACATAAACTACTGTAAACTTTAAGTATAAAATATTGTTAAATGAGTAAATGGTTAAATGCTTTGGAAATTGAAAAAATAATATTTGCTAACTCAGTTTTTTTAACTCTAACAACAAAATACTGGCTCAAATTGTTTTAAGAGCATTTCAAGAGCATTAAAATATATTTCAATCAAACAAAACAGGAAGAGCTGAAGGTTTCTAGGTCGTTGTACAACTACCACGACACCCGCATACACGCTTGCTTGTACTTCATCTGCCCCACCGGTCACGGCCTCAAAACCCTCGACCTTCTCACCATGAAGCATCTTGACAGCAAGGTTGGAAGAACAATGTTCTACAAATTTACGTACTCATGTTATTGAAAAATGAACTCGAAAAATTGAGTTAATTTTACAATTAAAAAAAATTCAACTTAAGCTTTTTTTTTGTTGTGGTAGTTTTGTTGATTGAAACTTGATATTTTAAAGTAAAGAGTTTTCATAGTTTCTTGAAACACAGTCTTTACTTTATTTTTTCAAATTCGTGCAGGTAAACGTGATCCCAGTGATAGCAAAGGCTGACATCATTGGAAAGAGCGAACTCGTCAAGTTCAAGAAGAAGATAATGGACGAGTTGAACGATGTGCAGATCTACGAGTTTCCCACCGACGATGAAAATGTTGCCGATACGAACGCGCTCATGAACAAAATTGTTCCCTTTGCCGTCGTTGGCTCCACTGATGAGATCAAAATTGGCAACAAAATGGTCAAGGTAAGTGTAAAGTTTTAGCTTATTCCAAATTCAATTACTTTCTTGTATAAAATTTTGTTAAGCAAATAAGGTTTTTTATTAAATAAAATACTTGGTCGTCTATTTTTCTTTCAATTGTATGTTGGTGTGCTTTATATTGATTTTATTGAATATAAGATACTACCTACTACTTTATGTAGTTTTGTATATTTTATTAAACCAAAATAACTCGCAAAAAAGATGATTTATAAAAAGAAGCGGAATAACAAAGAGCAAAGTTGATTTCATAACAAACATCAAAAACAAACTGATTTTTTATCAAACAGGCGCGCCAGTACCCGTGGGGCATCGTGCAGGTGGAGAACGAGAACCACAACGACTTCGTGAAGCTGCGCGAGATGCTGGTGCGGACCAACATGGAGGACCTGCGGGAGAAGACCCACTTCAAGCACTACGAGCTGTACAGGAGGAGCAAGCTGACCGAGATGGGGTTCCAGGGCGGCGCCAACAAGAGCTTCAGCCTGCAGGAGGTGTATGAGGCAAAAAGACAGGTTTGTGTGATTCTTTGTTGTTGTGGTATAATATTGTATCTACTTGATTTGATGGGGCCAAGTTTTTGTTAGCTTGTTTTAGTTTTCTAATAAGTTAAAAAAACATTTGTTTAGATTTTAGGGTTAAAATTTTGAAATACATGGTTTTAAAAGCTTGGTAAATTTTTTTAAGTTATAAGTTTTACTGTAAAGTGGGTTTTTTCTAATTTTTTTATTTAAACTTTCATAATAATTCTATTGGATTTTTCTATCAGCATAAATTAGTTAATTAACTTTTTTTTAACACCAAATTACAATTATTTAAGTTATTAATAAGGTTAAATGTGTTTGTTATAGTTGAGTTAAACTTAATATTTAATCTTTCAAATGCTAATTACATTTTAAATTTTTTAACATTTAATTAGCTAATTAATTGTAATAAAAAATTATTGCCTGTTTCAAGTTATTAAATCTAAATTAATCAGTTTTATCTTAGTTAAACTCACTTAACTGTTATTATAAAGTATATAGAAAGGTAAAAAAATAGTTAGGTTTATTAAATATTGTTTAAGGTAATACTTAAACCTTAAAAAACTTTTAGCTTATTATCTTAATACATTTTAAAAGAGTCTATACATAAAATATGCCTTTTTGATAACAAAATACTTTTTAAACAATTAAACATAAATTATATAACTTATAATGTATGAACAAACATTATTTCACCAAAAGTATCATAGTACAATCATTGTTTTATTATTAAAATGGTATTTTTATTTTATACTTTCTTCAAATAAAATTTAGAGACAAATTTAAGCTGTACCTAGAAACTGTTGAGTATAAATGCTTTTAATAATTTTAATTGCATTTATGAAGTTTTATTCCTTTGATTATGCTTTAGTTCAAATTTTAAAACTTTTTGTTGAATTTCATCTTTGTTAGACTTTTATTTGGTTAAAGATATAAATAAAATAATATAAGGTAAAACATAACATGTATCTAAATATAATAATGATGAATAATTAAGTATATATTCAGACAACTCTTCCAAAATTTTGCTCATCAGTTTCTCATAAAAATCAATAAAAGATAATCTAATCAAGCCTCTCTAGATATATTTCAACTATTATATAAAATAATGCCTTAATACCAACAAATTAAAAAACTTTTACAAAATATAAATTTTAACTCGAAAAGTTTATTACAAAAAATAAACTTTTTAACTTCATTGTAACATATATAAAATATTTTTATTACTATTCAAGTAGCTATTCTAGATAACTAGTCAAATTTTTATTAACTTTTTTTCATTTAAACTAAACAAAACTATTTTAAACATCTCAAACATTTTTTATATCCATATTCTGCTTAAATAATAATTGCTCTCTCACAAAAAACTTTAATTTTTATAAAGTTAAAGTTTTGCTCTCAAACCTCAAAAATATTCGTTTCAGTTTGTCTATTTTTAAATTATTTGTATATTATCTTAAACGTATCTTCCGCACACTAAGTTGGTGAGAGCTTATTAACTTTTAAAAACAAGTTGCTCGTGATAAATTTGGTAATCTATATAAAAGTTTCATAAAGAAGTACATAGAAAAATGTTTGATTAATTCCTATAGTAATTATATTAGCTATTCCAGGGTTGCCTGAACACCTGGAAAAACCTGGAATTTGCTAATTTAGACTAAAAAACCTAGAATTTTTAACAATTTAAACACCTTCAGTAGTCAAATTTCGATTTGACACAAAAAATCTATCATATAAGTAAAAAATTTTTGCCATCATCAAATTTTTTTAAATTAAAAATCATATTTAAAGTAGCATTGCAGGTATCTTTTCAATGTTTTTGTACTATTTAACACAGTTTCTTACCTTAAACTTAACTTAGACATAACTTTAAACTAAAAACATACCCACAAATGTGTACTTTTGAAAACCTGGAGCAAACTTTTGGCAAGCCTACATTAGTAAAACTAGCTGATCAAACTAAACCTTTCTTCTTTCTAAGGTTTTTATATGACTAATTTTTTCAAACTTTTTAAAACCTGATTTAAGAACTCTGTTCTTAAACCAAGCCAACTTTTGAAACTTTCAACAAAAAACTTCTAAAACTTTTCTTCTGTTGTTTCAACGTAGCACCCAACCACGCAGGAGCACATGGAGGAGCTGCAGCGGAAGGAGGACGAGATGCGGCAGATGTTCGTGGCGCGGGTGAAGGAGAAGGAGGCGGAGCTGAAGAGGAGCGAGAAGGAGCTGCACGACAAGTACGACCAGCTGAAGAAGACGCACGGGGAGGAGAAGCGGAAGCTGGAGGAGCGGAAGAAGGCGATGCAGGACGAGATCGAGGGGTTCAACAGGTGATCAAGTTGTTGATTGCTGACAAGGAAAAATAAAGTGAAAAGAATCAGTGATTCACACTTACTATTCATGCATTTACTGTATAATATGAAAAAAAATAGATTTCGTTGATCTTCAGAATAACTGCAGCGTTGTTGTTGGTTGCTGGCGAGGAAAATAAAGTTAAAAGTTTTAATGATTTAAATGATTCACACTGATTCATGCATTTACTATGAAAAAAATTAAAGGGGTTTCATTGACAATTGAGCTAATTGAAACTTTTTGTCCTGAACTTTTTTTTTAACAGGTGAACGTTAAACTTTGGAATAACTAAAATAATATTTTCTGTTTTACTGTTCACCTTAATTAGATGTTTGTCTTTAGAAAGTTGTTGTTGGTTGCTGATAGGAAATATAAAGTAAAAAAAGTGTGGTGATTTATGCTGGTTCAAACAATTACTAATACAATTTACTAATGTTTAAATTGATAATATATTACAGTTAACTCTTTTTCAACTTATAGCTTTTAGTGAAATATTTATTATTTTGTTTATAAACCAGATATCCGATTTTTTACGGCTTGACTTAGGTTATTTAGTTTTTTTTTTTTTGCGATGAAAATACATTTTCAACAACTAGCAGCTTGTATCTTTAACTTACTGACTTTATTACAATCATGCTTTGACAAAATAAGAAAAAAAAAATCCAGCAGTCATTTTACTTCTAATCTAAACTCTTGTATTGTTTAAATTTCAAGGTTATTTTGACTTAGCAATAAATATTTTTCAAACAGACTAAAGCAACAAACTCTGGATCAAAACCACTCAATGGCTGCTGCGAAAGGAAAGAAAAAATAAAAACATTTTTGTTGAACACTTTATTTCGCATTTTTTTACAGTCAGCCATAAGTCTCGACCTCAGCAGAGTTTTATCACGAAAACTTTTTATGTAAAGTTGAGGCTGGCAAAAATATTTTTCAATGCATGCTTATGCCAAAAGTTTGTAAATTCTTCCGTGGTTTTCAGGCTCTGTGCCTTTTTTTTCAAGTAACTTGAAACTTAATAGCAGCCTCTTTAATTAAATATTCGAATAATGTTTATGCAAAAACTTAAGGTTGTTTTTAAAGCAACGTTTTCCAGCTTAGTATTGTGTATATAATTTCAGTGTTGAAGTTTATTTTGAGGCATGCATTTTTATTTACTAAATGGGCAATTTCGTTGTTTAAATTACTTGTTTTTAATTATTATACTTTTAATTACCATTACACTTGTTGTCCTTTGCTTCTACATAAATACCATTAAATTCTAAAACTGAAAAAAAAATACTTATGACAAATTTACCAGAATTAATTTAGCATAAACATGATTACCTAGTGATTTTTGAAAGTCATAAATATTTGCTGACTATTTTTTGTGTCTGTTGGATTAGTTTTTGAATTATTAAGTAGCTAAATAGCTGCTGATTTAAAAATTGAATTATAAAGAATTAAAATCTTTTTGCATTAGTTATTAAAGTAATAAGTTTTATTAAATAATTTTTAAGATCCAAAATATTTTGAATTAGTTTTTACTAGTATGTTTATGTTGATGTTATCAGTATTTTTCGTGTAAATTTTCTCTGATGGTCTTTTTTCCGCCGCATTTCCACTAAAATATTTCACAGCTAAAAAGAGAGACATTTCTTACATTTAATAAAACATTCAACAAAGTATTTCTGGTGTTTTTTTTCTCGACTCGTCGTATCAGTGTTACTAACGTTTTCTTAATATTTGTAACCAGAAAAGTAAATAAATGTAAAAAATGAACCCGTGAAACCGTGAAATGGCCAGTTTTGAGAACGGAACGGGGGACGACTTGAAGTGGCGGCTGGCGGAGGTGAGGGAGTGCTTGGCGCGCGCCAAGAAGCTCAACGACTGGCTCGTCGCGTTCAGGGTCGACAGGGTGTCGCTCGAGGGGGTTTCCCTGCACTTGAGCGAAGTGGAAGGGGTGGGGGAGGGCTTGGACGGGGTGGAGCGCGTTGCCATGGCGGCGTTGCGGAGGACGGAGGAGGTGGTCGACGGGGGAGAGCTGAAGTTTTACGGGGTCGAGGAAAATGTGGGTTTTTATCGTTTATTAAGTTAATTGAGAAAACTAATTCAAATTGGTTTTAATCAGTACAAGCTTAACTTCAAGCAAAGAAGCTAAACTAAAACATAACCAATATTTTGCATAAATTCATTCATAAATTTGTACAACTTACCCTCACAAAGTTCCAAACAACTATGTAAAAACTTGCTAAATTGCACCTACAAACTTGAACAAACAGGACGCCCGACCGGCGAGCAGCAAGGACGAGATCCTGCAGATAGTCACCACCCTCGCCGCCCAGCTGCGCGACTACGTGCATCACGCACACGACAAGTGCCGCCTCCTTAATAATTCCCTCCTGCACCTGCAGCGCATCCTGCGTGACGTCACAAAGGCGAGCGGGGAGCTGAACGGGATGATGGGCGACCTGGAGGCGGTGGTTGCCGAGTGGCCGCCCGTCAGCCAGCTCAAAGTCAGTGGAGCATGTCGAAAAGTGTGTGCAAAATAAGTCCGGTTGTAATTTAAAGGCAGTTCCCCTCATATTTGCTGAGTCAGCATTTTCTTATTTTTTATTTTATTTTTTTTTTATTTATACCCTTATCTCTAACCCACCTTACCCAAACATATTAAAAATTAATCAAAAAACAAAAATTTATTAATTAAAAATTATGATTTTTTTGTTTTGCTGACTCCGCGAATATTAGGGGATTTACCTTTAAATTACAACAAATATAAGAGTTGTTCTACGAGTAGCTGCTTGATGTTTGAAGTTCTTAGTTGTTTAAAAAAGAATGTACGAAAAGTTTCTGTATTTTAACAGAAACAAAAGCTACTTGGAATGACGTTTCATCAAAATTAAAACATAAAAATAAGTAGTTGCATTGCACAAATGTTGATTGTACATCGAATCAAATTAATTTAAAAGAGCATGAGTCATTATTTTTGTCATGACAAAACGTCAACAATTATAAATAATTCCACTAAGTTTGTAATAAAAAGTTTTCTTAAAAGATTTATGTGCTTTAATTAATTTATCTATCACAAACAGACCTGTGTTTGGATTATTATAAATTGTAGTTTACTTTTGTTTAAGAGGTTTACGAACTCTTAAAAGTCTTTTGTTATTACTTGCAAACTTTAAAAATGTATTAAGAAAACTACAAAAGTAAGCTTTCAACATGCGCTTTATTCGCCTATGTCTTCTTTAATTGGATCATAAAAAGCATGCTGACTGATTGGTTAATGGCAATAACAAAGCACCTTCTTTTCAAATTTTTGTTTTTATGTATAGTTTTTATGGAAATGTTTTATTCAGAAATTAATTATTTTCTGTACACTTAATGTTTATTAACGCAGTTGTTTAAGTTGTATGTAGGTAAAGCATACACTTCTTATCATGTTTTGGCTACGTTTCGAACATTATTAATTTCGCCATCCGCTATACTTGTTGTATATAAAGTTGTAGAAATATGACTATTAAGAATAAAAAGCACGGTAATAAAGTTTATTTTACTATGATATTATAAATAGATACTTTTAAAGCCAACTAAATGGAAACCAACACGATATTAATTTTTATTTAATTGAGATGGTTAGTCGATAAAAAACAACTTGAAATATTAAAAGGGCCACAATTTAGACACTTAAGAGCTAGTAGAACATAACAGTACGCAATAAGTAAATGACAAAACTGCATTCAGAGTTTAATTTAGCATTAGTAATTTTAAAAGTTTAAAAACTAATTGTGAAACTCTGAAGATCAACAACCAATAACTGCATAAAAATATTTATGATAAAAAAGATATATTGTATGTGTGTTATAAAAAAAACTTTTTGTCTCGAAAAGCTAAAAGATAGCTAATCTACGCTGCACCACTAAAACTATACGATTGTTAGTCCAGTATAAATAAAATTTCACAGCTTCGGAACTTAATTACAGCCCTAAATTCGCAAAACAAGGCAACCAAATTTTCCTTAAACTTAAAACTTCCAAACCATTAATATATCGCTGGTAACCATTCGTCAAATGTGTTTGACTTTCCTACTTGCAAAGAAGTGTGTTAGCTTAATTTTTTTGCCAGGTCATGTCTTTTTATTATACCCTGCATTGTTTTTTCGCTTGGGAGACATAGTCTGATGTTGCCATTTATATTGAGGACAAAGTTTAAAATTCCACTTAAGATCATACATTGACAAACTGTAGCCCACGTTTAAAACTTAACTTCATTTAATTCAGTTCAGTGTTGTCTTCAAAAAATTGATCTTAGAATTTTATCTTTTTAAAATATAAATTTTCCACAAAATACTTTTTTACAGTACTCTAGCTTAAAGTATGTTTTTGTGCAGTTTCGGATCCTTAATTTTTAAGCTGCCGACCCCTTTTTAAGATTTATGTAATTAAATTGTTTTAATGGACTATATGTGTCATTATCTCTTTTGTTATAAAAACACTAATTGCAAAGTGTAAACAATACTGTAAACATTACAGGCAAAAACTTTAAAACCTGTTTTGAAAAATTTATCTTTTAAAGTTAGTATTGAAACAAAGCTTGAAAACACGACGTAACTTAATCAGATCCTATATTTCACTTAAAAAACAAAACAACATACTGATACTTAATTATTTTTATTTAGAATCATAATGCTTTTATTTTATTAAAGATTATATATCAGACCAAAACTAATTGTAGTTTGATATTTAAAAATGTTATTTCTTAAGAAATACTTTTAAAATAGTCAGTGTTTAAAACTTAAAAAATGGCAGTAGTAAAATAAAATTAATTTATTAATGCTAATAAGATAATGTGATATGTGTTTTATATATGTCCATTAGAAAAGAAAGTTGTTGTACAAAGGTATTTTTAAAGGTACAAGTTTATTTTTAAGCTGTAATTAATTATTTTAGGTAAAGCAAGGTTTAATTTTAGAAAAAATAATCATGAAAAAATTTGAAGCAAATTCGCGGAAGTAGTTGAGCTTGAACAGCCTTCTCACGTTTTGGCTTCAACTTTTACGGTTATGCGAAATACTGATAGATATTAAAAGTATAGTGATTTAACAATTCGGTTGTAATAAAATTGTTACTTCGCAGTTTTAAATAAATGCGGGCAGTAGGTAAAATATGTATTAAGAAATTGTTTGAAAATAGTGACATGACTCCCTTTGTTTTTAAAAGAATGCTATCAAGCATTTGAATGATATTTTCAACTCAAAAAAAAAGATGATCGTTTGATAAAAGTTTACTACAGCATGTTGAAGAACAAAATATATTGTAAACAAAACAATTTAACACAAATAGTGTTACTTAAAATAAACAAGTATAATTAATTTTTTTTCATCTCGTTTAAATATATAAAACCTTACAAACAATTTTAACCAACTAAACTTTTAATACTAAACTAGTCTTACTTTTTTTATAACTCAAAATTTCATTTTGAAGCAAAGTATAAAATTAAAATAAATTTTATTATTATTATCTTTTTTTATTACTAGGTTATTTAAACAGATAAAAGTGTATTGTAATGAAAAAAAATCTAATTTTAGAGATTAAACTGTAACTTGTTTTGTTGAAATTAATTCAAAATGTTTCTTTTTATTTTATGTCGGTCAAAATAGACAAAATTTGAGCATGTGATTTTTTATTGTAATAAATAGTGCATGTCATAAAAACGTTGATGATCAATAATATCTGTTATTGAGAACTAACCAATACTTATTTCGGCCATCATCAACAAAGTTGTGATGTTCGCGCCATTAACAACAAATAATTAACAACAAATAAACTTCAACTTTCAACAACAAATAATGAGCTTCACCACTCGACCAACAACAACCGAGACAACCTACGACCGGTTTCGTCCTAGTAAGGACTCATTGGGTAGGTATAGTCGCGTGAAATGCAAGTCGTCCCTAACTAGGACGAAACCGGTCGTAGGTTGTCTCGGATGCTGTTGGTCGTGTGGTGAGGTTCATTATTTGATATTCAAAACTAGAGAATCACTGTTGCGTAAAATATTTGAGAACGAAGGCCAGATAAAATCACTAAACATTGTAGGTGGATGAAGCTCATAATTGAGAAGTACAAAGAATTACTGTAATTTTGACCACTTTTTTAAACAAAAATATTTTTTTGATATATTGCAGTTTAAGTAGACAAATTGTGAGCATTCAAAATGTTTTATTTTTGCTAAAAAATAATATATGTTGTAAACATACAAATAAAAATTCAAATAATCACGTTGCAGGTGGGCGAGGTGCACGACCACATATCGGTGATGGAGCGGGTGAGGTGCCGGCTGGTCGAACCCGCGCACAGCAGGGCGGTCCTGCTGAAGAAGGAGCTGGCTCAGCTGAGCGCGGCCAAGCTGCAGATGGCGAAGCAAGACGAGGTGGACGACTGCGTTGCAACGTGGAAGCGGCTTCAGGTTTCAAAATGAATTTGATGTGATTGCTGTGTTTGATCAAGTTATCCTCTAGAATTGAAAGTTTTTGTAATAAAGTCATGTTGAAAATTTTGATTAAATAAACGTAACATTTTTTTGTTTTAATTATTATACCCAATTAAGTATAAATAAGGTAATATTGTTTTTTTTAACAAAAATTTCTTTTTAGAATTTTTGGAACGAAAGAAGCATGGAGCTGGCCGAAATGACGCAGAGACTTTCGGACGACCCCTCGTTCGTCATGGCAACGTCGGTGCGTCACCCGTGGAAACGAGCGGTTCTCCCTGACAACGGGATCCCCTACTACGCCAACGACGACACCCTGACCACGAGTTGGGACCATCCGATGCTGGCACAAGCGTTGGCGGGAATGAAGGACCTGGAAGACATCAGGTTTGAATTTATTATATCATTGGTTGAGTATTTTAATGTTTTTTTACGAAAACAATTTTTGAAAATTGTAGTTTCCATAAAGGCAATACAGTATTGATAGGCTTAACCAAGAAAAAAAAAGCATTTCGTGTGAGATTATATGGAATTTTCCATAATAGTTAGATAAAAAGTAAAAGCATGTTAAGTTGCCTAGACTAATTGTTCAAAATGTTCACCTCCGCAGGTTTCCAGCTTACAGAACGGCGATGAAGGTGACCAGGCTTCGCGACGCTCTGGGATTGAACGAGGTCACGCTGAGCCAGCTGAAGACGTGCCTCGGTTCTTGCAACGTCGTCGACCTCAACAAGAACTTGGACGTCGACCAAACCGCTAGGATCATCTTGAAACTGTACCAGGTATTTGGAAATGATCAAGTTTGTATAAAAACTCAAACCTTTTTGTTTTAAGCAACATATCAATGTTTGTTACAAAAAAAACTTTATTAAGCGTCAGGACTAAATAAATAAATTTTCTCTAAAGTTTTTTAGTTTATATAAATTATAAAAACACATTGACCAGATTGGACAAATAGATTTATATTTTACCATAAAAACTGAACATTCAGATAATGGGAGATAATATTTAGATAAACTTTTTTTACATAATTGTATATTGGTTAAATGGGTGATACTTGAAATATTCTTTAAGTTTGATTGTTGTCTTGAATATTTTTTGTTTTTTCAACACATTCATAACTTTAAACTTAATGTTCAGGTAATGGGAGACACTTTATTGATTTCATAGCTCCGTTGAAGTGTGTTAACGGGTTAACACACAGAAACATGTGTTAGTGTAATAAAGAAAGGATACTGTAAAATTTGTTATTATTATATATTCCAAGCAATTAAATTTATAATTTGCATAGTTTTTGTTTATTTTGATAATGCAATAAATAACTTAAATGTTCAGATAATGGGAGACAGCGACGCGGCGGTCCACGCCGACCTGACTCTCAACTGGCTGCTCAACTTGCACGACGCGGAGAGGCGGGGAGAAGTTTCAACTTTCGGTTTCATCAGCGCCGTCGCCTGCATGTGCTCCGATCCCGTTGAAGACGTTTACAGGTTGATTGAAAACATAGTCGGAATTTATAAAAAAACTTGCTTTCTCAATGTGATAATTGGTTTTTTGCTTTAAAAATAATAACAAACTATAAAGTATCCTTCTTGTAAACACTGACATATGTTTCTGTGTGTTAAACGAGTCAACACACTTCAACTGAGCTCGGTAAAAAAGTAAATGCTGTAAGGAAAGATTAGAAGCTCAAGTAGGTGTATACATGTGTCCATTAAAAATAATTGCTACGGGTTTTTATAGGTTGATTATAATATAAACCACTTACATGAAAATGAAGAAAACTCGTTTAACACACAGAAACATATGTCAGTGTAATAAAAAAAGGGTACTGTATAATTTGTTATTATTATATATTCCAGTGAACTTGTTTCGCTAGGATCTTTTGTTAACAAACGCTTAAGTTTATATTTTGAATAGTTTTTGTTAAAATACTTTTTTTTTATAGATAATAAAACAAACAAAAACATGTTAGTTTTGTTGAATTAAAATGTCAAAAAACCATTGCATCCAAACATAACAACATTTTATACCAATACAAAACAAACAAAGTAGTTGCCCTCAAAGCTAAACCGAAACACATTTAATTATTGATACTTTCAGGTAATGTTGAACATTAATATTCCGAACAGGTTCTTGTACTGCAGAACCGCCGAATCACCGTCAATCAGCAGCGCGCAAATCAACGCATTCCTCGCCTCCATAATGAAGGTTCCCTCCCAGGTGAACGAGTCGAAGGCGTTCGGAGGCACGCAACCACCCACCATGCAGGGGATGGAAGCTTCGGGTTTCATCGACTGGCTGCTGAGCGAACCTATGTGCGTATCGTGGCTTCCCGTCATGAAGAGGTTATTTGGTTGTTTCATTTTGTTTAATAATAAAACTGATAAACATAATTTAGTTTTAAACTTTTCCTAAAATAGTTTCACTACTTTACTGTAATCGTTTTATTTTTCAACGTTTTATAAAACTAATTCAAAATCTCTCTTACTTGAAGAAAGTAATCATGCAAATGTTTTCGTATATGGCTTCTTGTTATGAAGAGATTGGTGAACAAATAATGCAGTTGCTTCGTTTTGTTTAACTTGTACTTAAATACTTTAATTATTAAGTTATAGTTGATTTTTTTTTTGCCTTGTTTTTTTACCAACGTTGTTTAAAACTACCTTGTACTTTAAGAAAGTAATCATGCAAATATTTTTTATAAGTTTGATACAAGATGTTAAGAAAAAGAAAGTGTTTTGTCAACCGTAAATTAGTTTATATATAAATAGTAGTTTAGTAATACAACTTCTGTATATAAATAATTATGTGCACTAAAGCAGTGCTTCTGAAATGGGGTTCCGCGGAACCCTAGGGTTCCGCGACGCCTCTCAGGGGTTCCGCGAAGCCTTTCGAAACTTAAAAAAGAAATTTGAAAGAAAAAAAAAACTTTAAAACTTCAAAAAAATAGAACACATAAAATGGAAAACATATATAGTTATAGCATTCATTGATCTGCTTAGTGTGTATCTAGTGGTAGAAATATTAAGAGATATTCATTATTAATAGGTGTCCTCGTTGCGCAAATTTTTGTAAATTTTTTGAATTTATATTTTTAGTGAAGTCATTAAAATACTGGTATTATTACTAAAGCAAACAATGTAGGAGCGATCAAAACAAATTCTAAATGTTTACACAATAAAACTAAATAAAAGATCTTTATCATAAACTTATTTTGGTATTTTATATTGTTTCAATTGCTGTAAAAATGTTTAAAAAGATGTCTATTAGCTTGATTTAAAATTTAATATGTATAAAAGCTTATTTTTTACTTAAAAAATGCTACTATAATGAAATGAAATGTGTCGAAAATTATTTCGTTAGCAAGGGTTTAGAGTGGAATAAATGTGTCGGCATTTGTACTACTGACGGTGCAGCGTCTATGACTGGGTCCAAAAATAGTGTAGTGAGGAAAATAAAGGATAAAGCACTTGAAGCTAAATGGATACATTGTTTTTTACTTAGAGAAAATTTGGCAACAAAACATCTTCCTTCTTGATTACAAGAATTTCTCTCAGCGTCGATTAAAACTGTTAATTTTATAAAGAAAAGTGACACAAAGGCCAGGTGTTTCAATAACATAAGTTCGCTGGCTGTCGAAGGGGCGGACACTGGTTTGTCTCGTTGAATTAAAAAAGCAGGTGTTCACCCAGTAAGCAATGATTAGCAAAGGTTAGCAATGGTAATTTTGCGATGTTTCACCGGTTTGATGAGGCCCATGAAAAATGCATAGAATTCAACTTCTCTGACGAAATATACAACCATCTTGATCTTTTGTCTATAAAGTTTCAACATTATTTTCCTGAAGATGTTCGCATCGGAAATTTATGGATTTTGAATCTTTTTATGTGTGATTTTGCTTCAGAAGAAGTGAATCTTCCTACAGATACAAAAAACGAATTCCTGCAACTATCTGAAGATAGCAATTTAAAATTGAGTTTCAAAGGGAAGGAGTTTTTAGATTTTTGGATATGTGCAATTTCAGAGTACCCCGTCTTAGCAAAGCGTGTAGTAAAATTTATTTTACCATTCACCACCACTTATCTTTGCGAGTCCGTCTTTTCGCATGTAACAAACATTAAAACAAAGCAAAGGAACTGAATGCTGACTCCAACCTTATCTGCCTGTTTCCGTCTCAGTCTATCCAAAATCCAGCCACACATTGACATGCTTGTTGCTAAGAGACAAGTTAAAGCTTCGCACTAAATGTTTTTTATTTATTTTTTGTTAGGCATATTACCCGTTTATTACAGTAATCTGTGAATTCGATTAGGTTCATGTTCATTTCGTTATTGTTTGTAGCTCTCATTTTGTTTTTATTATGCAAGGAAAGATTTGTATGACGTTGCGATTAATCATGTTTGTTTTCGTTTATTTATTATAGAATCATAAAATACCTATTGCCTCAGGCGCACTTTGAGTTTGACTCGAATTAATACTATTACAATTGGTATGATTTCTAATAATGTAATGCTGAAAAATTAGTTTTTCACTGAAATTCTTTTGTTTTTTGCAGGAAATATTATATTAAACATTTTATGTAAAATTAAATTAGGGGTTCCGCGGAAAAGTTGAACTTTGGAAAAGGGTTCCGCCACTAGAAAAAGGTTCAGAAGCACTGCACTAAAGGATATAATAAAGTTTATAAAAGTTGAATTATAAAATTATGAAGAAAAGCTTAACCGCGAATATCTAACCATTCGTGCTACACGTCATAAAACTATTTTTAGCAGAAATTAACTTTTTCACAACACTGCCATTTGTTCATAAGCTTTCACGAGATTTTTGAATAGCATCTTAGCGCTTTGATGTACTTAAACTTATTTAGAAAGCCGAAGCTGGTTTAATTAAACGCTTGTTTATTTAAAGTTTAGAACTTGATAAATTTCTTTAAAAATTTATTCCTCACGTGTGGAATTGGAAAAATTCTAATTCAAATGTTACCTGAGGCGATATTTAGTTTGTTTTAGTAAACACCAAAGTGACAATTGATTAGTGTTCAATTATGACGTAACACACATCACTGGTTTGTGAATAAAGTTTGAAATTGTCTGAATTTTCACAGAAAGCATAAATCGTTATTGTATAGAAAGTATTTGATAATTATCTTTAATAAAAGTACAGAACACGCTAGTACAATTATTGTTTGTGTAATGTTTTTCATCCTAATTTTCAACATTAAGATTAAAAAAAACATGAAATAGTACTTACTTGGATGCATTTAATTGCTTATTTAATAAAAAGCATTTTAAAATAGGATTTTTTTACAAGCTTCTATATCTAATATACTTGGGTGTAGTTCTACTTTTTGTTGTTTAAAAGCAAAAAAAACAACTAAAATATTTTGTTATATGTTCCATACTTAAACTGCTGTAAAACTAATTATTTTCTTGAAAAATAGTTAATAAATTTTTACTGACAAATAGCTGACAAATTTAAAATAATAACTATAACTCTAAAAGCAATCAAACCGTCACTAGTTTACTCCTTGTATTATGTACTAGTAAATTAATTGTTATTAAATTAATTACTATTATTTCTAATTTAATATTTTAACCAACCCTTTTTTGTATAGAGTATACAGTTTGCATATTGGTCAGGATAAGTTTTAAGTAATAATGTATTTTATCAGAGAGTTCTTTGCTGCCTTTAAAGTCTAGTACTAGTATGATATAAAGTCAAAATGAAGTTGCATTTCAATAAGAATATAGCATTTTCTTTCAATTAAAAATTAAACGTATAATTAGATTGGACGGAGCCAGGTCAGTAACACACAACAACTTCAGGTGTGTCGTTTGCAGAAGTCAGATTTCAGGTCTTTTGTACAGGTGTCTGAAAAAATTCAACTGCAATTTCTGCCAAAAATGTTTTCTTTCACGAAAAGTTGCTTCTTCTTACAAGTAGGCTTTTCATGTAAACGTTATTGTTTAAAAAAGCTTCTTAAAATAAAGTTTATATAGGTTTCATGCATTCTTTCAAGAATTTTTTATGCAATTTTCTTGTGGAATATTTTTATTTTAAAGCAACATAAAAGTTTGGCTTTCGGTTAACGGTAACATAAACACAAAGGAAGTTTTGACGTATAAAAGTTGGAGTATAGTGTTACAACTGATAGCTTTGTTACTTCGTTTTAAAAATATTGATAAAAAAAAGTATTTTTATTTACTAATATTTTAAGTGATTAAGACTCTTGTTCAACTTTACATAAGCAACATTCACTACGTTTTTATACATACACTTCAATAAATGATTGTAAATAAATAAAAAAACATCTCAGGTTTTCCTACCCGATAGTGGAGTATTGCGAGCAGTCTTCTTCGGCGAAAAATTTGAAAGACATGACCAAGGTGATAAGGAACAAGCTCACCGGCAAACTCAAGAGAAAGCAGAGTCATTATGACGTCACAGACGAAAGGAGCGCATCCACCGCCGTCACCGACGACAGCCCCAAAGCACAACAAAATGTTGGGAAACTGTTTTTAATTTTTATAGATGTTTGCATACAGTTAAAAACCTAAATACTGCTGCTAAAAATTTATGCTTGTTGTTAAACGATTGCTAAGATTTTTTTATTTAAATAAATAGTTTTCTTTGCATTTAAAACATAATAAAATAAATAACCGAAGTTAATTCTATACAGTCAAACCACCCGGATGTTCATGATTTGATAATCGGCTGCGTCAACCAGCTTCCGGGAAGTTCCCCAATTCAAAACCTCCATAGCAACCGCCACTCGGCCATATTCGACATGCGCAGCAATCAGGTCGTCCTCCGCACCCCGCTCCCCCGTTTCCATGGCTACCACCCCACCACGCCCCCTCCCCACGCGACGTGCAACGGCGTTTCAGAAAACTACGACAACATCAACGGAGATGCTACAAAGCATTTAGGTGATTCCCCTAGCAAAGTCATGACGTCAGAGGAGGACGTGTGGGCGGTTTCCAACGGCAACGGACCCAGGTCGCTGACGAAAGTGGAGCGGGAAGCGACGAGCTCGTCGAAAAGCGACAGTTTCGCTTCAACGTCGGTTGAAGAAAAAGTTCCGAAAAAGCTGACAAAAATAACGAGCCCGCCAAAAAGTTCCCTGGAGAAAGTTTTCGCCTCGAAAGTTATGAATACCGAAGACGATGTTATAAAATTTTCGCAAAAAGCAAAAGATCTGGTGAAGGAGCTGTTCGATTTGGACGAAGTTCTTTCGACGGTGGAAGCTGCCGATTGGGAGAAAGTTGGGAAATCAGCCGGGCGTGACGGGAATTTGAAGAATTCGGAGCTGCTTTCTCCGTCGGATTACATAAACAAGTTGATTGCCGCTGGCATGAGTCTCAGGTTGATTTTTTGAATATAATTATAAAACAAGCAATTATGTATTTAGTCTTTATCAGCTGGCATAAGTCTCTGGTAAGTTGCTTGTATAAGTTATAAGGAAGCTAGTAAATCGTATATATACAAACTTAAACTGAATTTTATTTAAGCTAAAAATTATTCTAGTATTGCTTATATCTATCCAAACATTGCTACTCTAAAAACTTTGATTGAATTCCTTTTTATTTCGCAAAAAAAAGTATGTAATATGATAAATGTTAACTAGAATAGTCAAAAGATAATTACACAAAAATTTTTTAAACTTTTTTTTTTAATTTTTTAGGTGCTAAAGTTTAAGTATTCATTCAAACCTTACACGTTTGAACACTTTTTCGTGTGTTGCTATTAAAAACAAAAAACACACGTAAACTTAATGTACAAATATAAATAATCTTATTATATACATGTATACTTAATTTTAGAACATAAGAAAAACTAAACTTAAAATGAAGAAAAGTTGATAAGCGGATTTATAATATAATTAATAATACATATATAAATACTCCTGTATTAGTTCATTTATAAATTTAAAAATTTAGTTTATAGAGATCCTGTATATTGAATTAATTTTGTAGGCTTATTAACTTTACTAACTTTAAAATATGTAACAACAAGAAATTTATAGAGACTAGTTGTTAGCTATTAAACATTTTGAGAGCAAGTCATATTTTTATTTCATTATCATACATTTTAATAAAAGTGTCACAAACATAAAAGCTTCATAGCCATATTACAGTTTATTGTTAAGAGAGGGTTTGTGCAAACAATACAACGCATGAACAGTTAGCGACATGGAAAGTGTGCTGGAAGCTTATTACAATCACTTTGCGTTCAACTAGCAGTTGTCCAAACAAAGTTAATTGCTTGTCAAATATTTGAGTATTTTTCCCCCTGCATAGTAATGCATGAATGATGTGTGGTTTATTCTTTTTACATATACTTTCGTGTAATGGTGTGTGTGTGAAATTTTATAATGAGTGATTTTCAAATTTAAAGCGTGACTGTATCTGTCAAACTTTTTTATTTTAATTTGTAATAAAGTCATAAACAACGGGTTTATTTAATGATATATTTTTACTTGTGTCAAAAATTAAAATATTTTTTTTATATCACAATATTGGCACGATATTAATTCTAGTACCCATTTTGTTTGTTTAATGTATGATCAGTTGATGGTAAGGTCTTTAATTTGTGTATAAACTATTTTTTTATTCTTTGGTTGAAACAGTTGTTCTTACTATGTTTGTGGTTCTTCTGATAATTTTTGTAATATTTTATGTAATATTGTGTATCGGCTCTAAGCATGAACACATTTTACCAAGTTGATGTTAGTTGGTACTAATTTTTTAACGATAAGTTTCAAACTTTGTTTTGAATAAATAAAATCATGTGTCTAAAATATGTTTTAGTTTTTAAAACTATTGTGTGAACTTGATATGTAACCGCTAAAAGTTATTGAAAATACAAGGTTAGACAACAAATAAACAATTGCTGTTTACTTCTTACAGCTCAAATAAAAATTTAATTTATTTAATTTATAATAATTAATAAAAGCTTGTATTAAACAGATGCATAAAAAAATATGTAGTTTAAACGCAAAAATAAAGATTTGAGAAAGTATGACTTTAACGTATACTTATTAAATCAATTTTAAATAAATTGATTTTTGAATTTAGTTTTAATACTACGAATTACATTATATTTATTTACTAGATAAGTAAGGTTTAAATATAAAAAAAGTAAATTAAAAAAAAACATTGTTCTCTAAAAATAATTTTACCTATTTTACAAAACTAGTTCAAAGGATTTTAAAAACTATTTTATTGCTTAACAATACTTCATTTCTGTTAATGTAAAAAATTCATAAAATAATAGAAAAAGTATTTTATAAATAGTATGTTTTTATTTCAAATTGACCTAGTATGAGTAGAAAATTAAAAAAAAGTTTCGTAAAAAATAGGTTGATATTAACTAGAACTTTTTGTAAAACTTTATGTGTTGCTAACTTTTTGGTTATTACTTTGTTGTATATTTATAATGTCAAAAACGTTGTAAACAAATGAACTATTTTTTATCAATTTAATTATTTTGCAGTGACAAGAACACACCCTGCAACAAGATAACTTGAAAAAAACGTTAGTGCTGTTTTTGTACACATCAAAATATGTTGTTTTAGCTTTATACTGGGTAGCTAACCTGTTAAGAATTGTAATTTTTTGTTTAACAAACATCCTAAACTAAAATTCAGTATTAAATTGTAGAACTTTTCAGTTTGAAAAACTAATTAAGATCTTTTTCCATTTGCCCTGCAACAGAAGAGTACGCTCAAACTAAGCATAATGTGAGAATAAAACGCATTTGTGATATTTTACTTATAATGCATTAAAATATGCATTACTGAAGACATATGACGCTCATGGTTGCGTGCAGTTATGTGCAGTAATTCTACAAATTTCTCCACTAAAAGCCAGAACGTTCTAAAAACGTGAGATGAAATTTAACCATCATTTCGCACTGCAATTTTTTAGCATACAATGTTTTGTTTTGATAAAATTGCTCACATCTTTTTGAGCCTCGGCTTATTTATGTAACAAGAAATTAGTAAAGTAAAAAAAAAAAATCTTTTTTATGCTTAACGTGAAAACAATGTGGCTTGAAAAATTTATCTTTATGAGGATTGTTTTGCACAACAATGAAATTATTTACCTGTGCAGCTTAAACTTCTTAGTCATGACGACTTGTACAAAAATTTATGTACAATGTTTTATAATAATTTCATACATACTAGTTCATTTCACAAGCGTAATGTGGTTTGGCCGGTTTTAAAGTGGTTTCTTACATATTTTTACATAAAACATTACAATGCGTAATCACGAAATGATCATAAAAATTTAAATCACTTTGAACTGTTTTTCTAGACAAGTCTCAAAAATGAACAGTGAAATTCTTGTACAACTACTATTTATATTTTTCACTTGCAAGGCACAAATGGTTGTTTTTAGTATGAAGTTATCAGTAGAAAAACATCAAACTTTATCAACTTCCTTCGATAACTTTTAGGTCGTTAAATTTCCAGCTGCAAAATGTGACGTTTTGTTCTTTTAAAGTCTTGCAGACATTTTTATGTTTGCAATAAAATGTTTTGTTGTGGTAAGGCTAATTTTTACTGCTGAATTTTTTCAGTCATTGTAAAAAATAAAGTTTAATAGCTTTGCTGTTTTTTTATGGAAAAAGAGTAAAATTTGTGTTTTTTAACAAAATGCTAGAAATAAACAAAAGCCATAAAAAAAGTCTTATAATTTCTAAGTATGAATAAAAAAACTAAATGTGTTTGTAAAACTACTACTGACATATCTGATATCATCATTCTTTATAAATTTTGCACAAGTATTTTTTTTTCCTTAATCTTCCTTGCATCAAGTTTTCATACAGCAGTGATCGATCCGAATATTGAAGTATATAAACTTTTTATTGATTGAACAATATTTTTGCTTTCTAGCATAAAATTAACCTTGCATAGTTTTGGTTGTTTTGTACACATAGTTGGGTATGTTTTTACAACTTGCTTATATTCAAAAAAAGTACATAATGTTTTTTAGTTTTACAAAAATACTTCACACAATGCATATAGCATTAAAAACTTTACGTTGCATTTACCAAGTACAAAAAACCCATTCAAGCATTTTTTCTTAAAAACGCTGAAAGCATTGACGAAAACTTGAAATTAAATGTCAAAAGAACAAAAGGATTTTTTAAACTCTGTTCGTCCTTTGTTTTTACGCTCACGCAGTGGACACATTCTAGCGGCTGTGAGTTTTCAATGGCCTCTAAGTCAAATCAATGCGGATTAAGTTTACTTATTCATTGAAATGAGCCACTCGGTATAACTTGCACCGAGCCGAGAGTTTTAATCTTGTTACACGTCCGTTTTTTTTCGATTTACAAGAGTTTCATTTTTAAAGCAGTCTTTGGTTTCATACGTTGCATTGTAAAAATACTTTTTATGAAGAGGTTTTAGAGTAACGTAATTAGCGCGCATATTATCAATAATGCATGAAGTGTTTGTTATGGCCTACTTTTTATGATGACACTAATTATATTGAAAATACATATATATATATATATATAATATACATTAAATAATTAATAAAAAGGTCATTGTTTTGTTTCCTAGCAAGCTAAATTAAAAGCTTTAATAGGTCAAAAGTTGTTAAATTATTGGTAAAAGGTAAGATGTATTTTTACTTTTATGTAATTGGAATAAAACTTTTTTGAGGCATGATTTTTTTTTTCATATATGCAACTTTATTACTAACATATTCATTTAATAATCTACCCATTTTTGATATTTCTTAATTAAACTTAAAAATACATTTTAATGAAATACATTTAATTCAACTTTATAAATTTCCTTGAAGTTTTGTTTTTGTTTGACTTTAGATAAAAGTCTTATCTACGGCCAGAGCTGCATTTCAGCACAACTTGATAAATGAGTTGATAACAGATAATTTTCGCATACACACTAAAAACATTAAAGTTAACAAATAAAAGCCAAATAATTTTTTAACCACAGCTTAAATTAGTTCACAAAAATATAATATTGAATTTATTTTGAAAGATAAATTATTAAGATAAATTTATAGAAAAAATATTTATAGTATGTTGTATAATTAAACCACATCTTTATAATATAAAATTAGTTTTTAAAGTTTAGTTTCAATGATGTTTATAAAACTTTGATAAATGTGTAAACTAATCAAAGTATATTTCGGATTTATTTAATAAACAAAAAATTAATTTCAAAAAAGTATAAATTTATTTACTTATTGAGCAGTTTTGTTTCAAGAAAAAAAGTAAATAAAGCATACTTCTGATTGAAGTTTTTGCAAGCTTGAATAAGTAAGTGAGAAATAGCATTGGCGTTAGTAAGGAAGTGAAAATATCGGCTTATATGGAAGTTTTCATACACTCCCCATTTGCGCTCATATATAAATGTGCCATTGTGATATAACTTTGATAAGCATTGTTTTATAAACACAAGTGCATTTCAAATGAACACGCCACTTTATTTCATATATATGTGTTTTTATTTGAATGGTTTTGTTGAAGAAATTGAACAAACATTATGCTTTTTGTTTTATTACTAAATTTAAAAGAAAGACTAATGCTATATTTTGATTCTTTAAACAATTTGGATTAAGTTTTGATTTTTGTTTTATTTTGCAATTATTTAATTAAATTTGTATCAAAAAAGCAGTCAATAGCTAATTAAGTCCGCGCTTTGTTCGCTAATTTATTAGCTTGTTGTGTCATTGTTTAGCTAAACATTTTTTTAGAATGTTGTATTAGTTTTAATTCATTTAAATTTTTACTAATTAAATAACTAGCTAACGTTGAACTTAGTTGGTAAGCTGCCAATAGTAAAACACAATAGTGAGTAGTAAATTAGCTTTTTGTATTAGTTCTCTATTAAAGAGAAAGTTTAAAACTTAATTAATGAATGATATCATGAAACTTTTCAACCATTGAAAAGCTTTCTTATTCCTGAAAATCCTTTAAAAAACCGTTAAAGTTTACAGCATAACAAATATGAACTTTATTTCAAAGTTATATGTTTTATTTTGGTGTTTATACTCAAACTTTACAACTTTCATATTCTGTTAGCATGTAAAACAACATGTTTATGTTTTTTGTGTAATATTTTTATTGATCATGAGATTATACGGCCAAAATTGAAATTGCGCTCAATTTTCTTCAAAGTTCAAGTGGGAATTAATACAAGTAATTTTCATTGCAACAACGTACGACGCGTTGTCTAAACACAAGCGTTATTGGATTAGAATTATTTTTATTTTGTTAGTAAACAACATTTACAACTTTATTATCGTTTTTTGAATTAAAATATAAACTCAGTCAGATTAAATTTTTGCTGCTAAATGGAAATGACTATAAAAATAACTTGTTGTAATACTGATTATTTGCAGCAGTTTTTGTAAAAATCGTAAAGTGGTTCTGGATCGCCAAACCCTTTTAAATTTCAAGTGTGAGTAAATGTTTGCACGTAAAGTCAAAAGTTCAACAGAAGATTGCACTTGGCAAGTTTTGAGTCATTTAACTTTTGTTTGGCCTTTCAAAAGAACTTAATCTCTCTCATGATCGACCCTTGAATCCCTTTAATTTAAGTTTGTGATAATTTTAAAGGTCATAAAAATGTAAGAGTTATTTTTGTCTCTGTAGATATATGTTATAGTGTTGTTTTTACATACTTTCTTTAAAGGTTTATAAGTAAATTCTTAGTGTTATTTAGCATTAAAAAAAGTTTGCAAAAAGCTATGTTAAGTATACTTGAAGTTAAAATGTAATTGGGTTTGATGTTTCTTCTCTACTATTTTGGTATTTTGTTTTTTGTTTACATTTCAAACAATATTTTTGTTTATTTTATCACTAATAAAACTTCTTTTTTTAGCGGAACTTTTAATCTAGAAAAATAAAAGACAAAATACTTAAACATTGGTTTTCTGCAAAGGTATTGTGTTTTTTTACAAAATGTGTAATGTTTTGTAAGCTGTAAAATACTAAATATTTTTCTCTGTTGTGATTCGTTGCAAAATTTGTGGTTTTTCCCGAAAAAATCTTTCCCCTTCATTTCGGTTGAGTATTGATTTTCTTGAAACTAACAGATTATACGAAGCAACGGTTTTGTTTGCAAAACATCAATGCTCGTAAGCTTGGTCATACAGAAGTTTTATATCTAGGCTTTGCCGCTATATTTTACATGATATTAACTTTAATTACATGTTTGTAAAATCTGTTTTATAAACTGTCGTTTACAAAAATGGGTTTCGTAAATCATAACTATTTAAATAATTGTAAAACAAATTAATTAATAGATTATAATAGTCAAAATAGCTCTTACATAACTTTTGTAACACTTTTTTCAAATTTTCTATGAGTAGCTTAAATAATTAGTGAAAAAAACAGTAGAAAAAATCCAATATTATCTGCAGATTTTGCGGGAAATTCCGGAATTGATCTCAAGGCACAGTTCAGTTTGAAGAAAAACGATTTGTGGTTGGAAAATATATCTTTGTGGAAGGAATTTTTTTTGCTCCGCTTTTTTTGCTTGCTTAAAGTCGCTTTGACATTGGTTTTTAAAAGATAAAAGAATAAAATTTTCATTGAGTTTAAATTCCAACTACGCACATTGAACAAATTTTTTTTTTCTTGACAGCTAATTATCTGTACCAAAAAGTAATACTTGAGTATTACTTATTTTCCAGCAATATCGATTGATTAAGTCTAGTTTTTTTTTTCAGCATTTTCAGTCCTTTTAACAAATAATCAGCGCTTCAAGCATTTTCATATAGTTTTTTCAGATCACTTATTTAAATAACGGTGCTTTTTTTTTGATAAACTGTTTTGGTCGTGAAATTTCAAATTTAATTACTGTGCTATAATTTTCTGCTCATGTACGAATAATGATTTTGTTCCATTTTTTTATAACTGTTTGCTTAAAGAGCAGCTTTTGAAAGAGTTTGTCAAATATTGAGTGTGTACATGCTTATTTATGTACTAAAGTTGGTTGGCTAAAAAAAAAAAACTGTAACTGCAACATTCATTGCTTTTCAGTAAATTAAAATGAAACTTAAAAGATTACTATAGTATTTCAAGTCAAAAATTAAGCTGCGTCAAAGTTAACTTGGTTATTAATAACAAAGCTGTTTTATTTCTGAACAAAAATTTTTCTACTAACTTGTTACTTGATTTATAAGTATTGTATGCCTATAAAACAATACAAACTTATTTATTATTAGTTTTGTAAAGTATTTTTCGAGTGCAAAATATTAAATTAAATTTTTAGGGATAGCTATCAGTTTTATCTTCAAACGTACACATATATAACAATCTTTTATTTGATTTATTTTTAACATAAACTTACTTTTATTTAGCAATTATTAAGTTATCAGGTATGCATATATTTTAAAAGTATTAATCAGTAAATAACGTTCACTTTTCAACACCTGATATAAATTTGAATGCTTAGATTAGTTTAGTATTGCTCTTTTAGCTTGGGATGGGCAAGACTGCTAAGTTTAACAGCGAAAGTCTTTAAATGCCACGAAATTTAAAAAGTTCAGCTTAAAAATTTAAAATAAAAGTGGAAATGAATAAATCATTTGACGCGCACTGTTGTGTACTGGAAAATCACATCAAGGGCACATTAAAAAATTTTTGTTACCAAAAAAATAAATTTTACTTTAATTCTTTTCAGTGTAAAAGCTAAATCACAATCCAGGTATTCTTTATCCGTACGTTGCCAACCCCTATTCTAGGCCCTAGCATAGGGTCGGCAAACTGCGGCCCGCTGAGCAAAAATGTATTTCAAGTAAAAATTTACTCGTTAATTTAATTAGTATTCAATTTGATAAGTCTCTGTATAACACAGGGTTGCCACTTTACCTGGAATTTGACAATATAGGCAAAAAAATCTGGAATTGAGAAATTTTGAAAAAAACCTGGAACTTTTTAAGTTTTTGTTAACTTTCATAGAATAGATAAAATTTAAATACTTATAGTTTTTAAAAACTTATAAATCTGTAGTTTTAGCTAACTTTGTTGTTATGGAAATAATTGTCTTTTACTTAAAATCTGTTCTTAATAATATTTTTCAGAAGCTTGAAATTTAAAATAGATAACAACTTTTTATAATTAAAAAAATTCTGTGCTTTCTTTAAGATGTAATTTTTTTTTCGCAATAATTTGAACAAACAGTAAAATTTTACATAAAATAGTGGTAAAAAAGTAATTAAATACTTTTGATCAAAAATGAATTATTTAATTATGGCAAATTATGTAGATTAAATCAACAAAAATGCCAATAACAAACTAAGTTAACTAATCAACAAAAATAGCTTTAATTTGTTTACTTGGTAAATTGTTTTAAAATAAAGTTGCATAATTCAAAAGTTTACAACTAAAATTGCATTATAAATATAGTCAAGATTCTGAAATGCTCAGTTTATTCTGATTTTACTTAAAATATTTTTACTAACAAATTGTAACAATTGTATTTATTTAAAATAAATAAAATGGCTTATTTAAAAAAATATAATACATTTTAAGAGGCCTAGCCTAAACATTGAAATAGCATTTAATCCTTAAACAACAAATTTTAAAACCTGGATAACACATAGATACTTGAACAATTTTTATCATGTAAATCTAAAAAAATATTTCATATTCAACTTCTGTAAAAATTTCAAAGGCCTGGCCAAAACTTTTTAAAGTTATAGTAGTACGTGTTAAGTAAAAAAAAATCAGAAAGTAATATATGTGTGTTAATAGCCAATGCCCGTGAAACTATTGGCCACTTTAACCATTCTTCTACAGCGTGCGAGAAACTAAAAAAAAAAACAAGTTTCTTTAGGTTCAACAGTATCAATGCAAAAACTTTTGTTACTTGTGCAAGATGCGGAAACAAGGTTGGACGTTACCTACCTAATGCTGAAAAGATATGAAAAATTAAAAACAAGTGTCCAGAGCTACGTGGCTAACAACAAATATAAGCTCGAAAATGTTCTTACAGCTGATGAATGGAAACTTGTTATCCTCCTTAATGAACTGCTCGTCTATATAGTAACGCAGAAGTGTAGTAAAAACAACGTATTGCTGTCAAGTGTAATCCCGCATGCAGCAGTACTAAAACAGTTTTTTAATCATAAAGCTGTCCACCAGATATTGATCAAAGTAGTTCTACACCTTAACAGAAAATATAGAAGAAGCTTTTGAAAGAAGGTTTTTTACTACTAATAACAGCACACGAACAAACCTTTATAACTAACTTGTTTTTTCTCACAACAGCTGTTGGTCCAGGGTATCAACTTGACCTTTTCCCTACTAATCTAAACAGAAGGTTGTAAAGCTACTGAAATAACAATTAGAAAGTCATAGTTGTCGTGAGACTAGCCAAGGTTCCTCTAGTACCGCGTAATAAACCTATAGTTCAAATATATACAAATAATGTTCCCAAAAATATTTTGTTGTTCTACTCTACATTTTAATTGAAAAGAAGTTGTTCTTGTAAAGTTGTTAAAGCTATTCAAAGACTGTGATATAAAAAATATTTTTTTCTTATATTTTTACCTAAAGTTAATATTCATAGTTTTTTAAAGCTATAGCCATTGATTAATAAAACAAAAAACCTCTTAAACTTTAAAAGTTAAACTATAATTCAACTTAAGACATTATAAAGTTTTTATTTTCAATCCAAACAAAAATTCTTAAGAGTGGAAAAGTTATAAGATTAAACAGCTAAAAGTTTTTTTTTTTTGTGCCTGTTTTGTAAAGTTTTATTGTCAAAAAACTGAAAAGATCCAAATATTATTACGGTTCTGACGATTTTTAACTAATGATAATATTTAATAATAGTAAAAAACAGTAGTCAATAATAAAAACTTAAAAATTCAATTAAGAAGTTTAATAAGAGATAAGTATTTTTTTACTGGTTTGATAATAATAAAAAAAGTTATTACGTTTCTAAATATTCCAAAGCTAGTAAGAGTTTTAATCAACTTTTATTTATGTATAGTTTGTTTATAAGCTCTAAGTATCATTCATGCTACATAATTCCATTGAAAACTAGTGATCTACCGCATCCGGTCGGATCTTGATCAAATAATTCAAAAGGACTAATACTCATTTTTTGTAAAAACAAAAGTCTGTTATACATTGAAAAGACAAAAATTAAGTACCAAGAAAAAAAAAATTACATTTTATAAGTATTTTTACAAATTGTAATTCTGTAGGCTCACAAATATTCATAAACCTGTTTTATTATTGTTTATTGAATGACAAAAAAGCGCTATTTCAATATAATCAAAAGACCTAGTGTACGAAAAAACCTTTCGGTTATCAAGTCGTACACCACTTGGATACCTTTAAACATCTAGTCTAGGACAGTAGCAGTAAAAACTACAATAATCTAAATTTAAAATATAAAGGCTTATGTTTTACTTGCTCTTTTTTATCATGTATTATTCTTATTCAAATTAGAAAATGTTAACGTGTAGTAATTTATTTTAGCCTTTTACTTTTCATTTTGTATAATTTTTTTCTTTCACTTTAATTCGTTTTTTAGCTACACACTTTATAGCTTGAACAAAAAAAACAGTTAAAAAGTTTAGTATTCTTAATATAGTAATTATTCTGTTTAAACAATAAATTGGTTTTAAGTGCTTAAAAACAGTCTAAACTTAACAATGAAAATTCCTTAACGGAGAAAAAGCTAACTTGATTTAAGTTAAATGAAACCAGTAAACTTTATGTTGGACATTAAAGCAAAGGTTAAAAAGCTAAAAATTTAAAGGTTAAAATCATTTAAATAAAAGAGTGTCTGAAATAGAGAGTAAAACATTAATTAAATTTCTTAAAAAAAATAAAAATTTAAAAAATACCAGCAATCAATACTTTTCAGCAATATTTAAAACATATTGATTTGGTAAATTTCAACAAACATTCACAGCTTATAGTACATTACACAAACTAGTTAGAGACATACTACTGTAAGCAGAATACGACCCGCAAAAGGTCAACTTTGAAAATTTAAAGCTATTTTTAAACTAATGGTGTGAGCACGTAGATTTTTTGATATTTGACCAAATATTCTGAGATCCACAATATATATCAAGAAACAATTTATTTAAGATTTAAAGTTTACACTCGGTACTTGAGGGTCATTAATGAATTTAACCCTTTAAATGTAGTTTTATTGGTATTTGTTTTTATATTGTTTTTGTTTCTGGTTAGTATAGCCCGCTGACTGAAAACATTGCTTGACTTTACTAAAACTTTATTTGGCCTTAATTTACAAAGTATAACAAATTTTACATTTATTGTATATGATTATTAAAGAAACGCTTCAATATTTTATATTTTCCGTCCACACTGTTACTAAGCTATTACATACGCTTTAACTTAGTTATTTATATAAGTCATGCTTTAAATTTTTTTATACAGAATATTTTTGTTTTATGTATATTTAATAAGTGTTTTTGGTACAAATTTTTATTACTTTATTTCGATAAATTTTGTACAACGATCGAATTCTTCTTAGCACAGTTATTAAAAAAAAATATTTCAAAAATTTCGTTACAAAATATTCTTTTTACTTTATTAAAGACCTTTAATAAGTATAAATTGTTATAATTTTTTAATCATTGTTCAGATTTGAATAATAGTTTATCTCCTTTAACTTAAATTGAGAATACTAGTTTTTACATATTAAAACAAAAGTTTAAGTTATTAAATTCAAACTTGATTAGATCGAGACGGGTAAGTTTTGCAAAAAGAAACTTTTGCATGAAGGATCACTTTTGCGCGATGACTTCTCTAAGGGTAAGGGGTATAATTTAGAGAAAAAAAATAAAAATAATAAATAAATAAATTGTCAATCAAGTGTGGCGGTTAGGGATAACAGGGATAGTAAAAAACAATTCATATTTATATATTCATTTTTATTTATATATCATATAAATAAAAAAGAAAAAGTTATAGATGTAATAATATACATAAATTAAACAATTTAGCAAGGGTAATAAAAATAATAATATAAAACTTACATTTTGTAAAAAATATTTCTTAATTTATAAACATTTAAAAATATTTTAAAAGTTTGAACTATTTTAAAATAATTTTAGCTATTGTTTTATTTTTTATTATAGCTTTATTGTGTAATGTTTGTTTATGTTTTAATTAAAACTAAGCTATAATTTAATTTAACAAGGTAGGTTAAGATTTTACTAATGACATAAAACAAATGCGTATGGTTTATAAAAAGCCTTTACAATGCCAGTCAAGTCACGTTGTTTTTAATTCAATTCGAGAAACTTACTTTTTCACTATAGAAATTTCAATAGCTTCTTATTTAAATACTTAGTGCGTGTGAAACACGTCAAACAGTTATTTTTTATGAATAGCACTTAAAGTTTTCTGTTTAAAAATAAGTCAAAATCAGTTACAAGTTGTGTATAAAAACTTTTTTATTTTAAATTACAGTTTAGTTGCAACTAACTTACACAGATTTTTAGTTGTTATTTAAGAAAAAACTGAATATATTTAATTTTTTACGTTAATCATCAAAAGTTAAGATATAAAAGCATTATTCTCTGAACTTATAAACCAAGTTGAATGTGATATAACTACAAAAACACCCGCAGTCATGCCCTTCGATAAAGATAAGAAAAAACTTGAAAGGCAGCGGACGATCAGAATAGACGAGGAGATCGAAAAAACCAAGAACGAGATCAAAAAACGGCTGGAGCTGCTCTTCATCGACATCGACCCTCAACTGAACACGATCCGCCCCAAGCAGCTCAAGCTGCACTTCAAAACCCGCGCGGACTCCAGGTTTTCGCCCAAAAAGCTGCTGAGCCAAATGTTCAGGTGCTTCAACACAAATCCGAGCTACCAGGTGCTGGACGACTCGGTGTGGCTGAGCGAGCAGGAAATTGGTGAGACCCTGCACAGGTACAAGAACTTCAGGGGGTTCAGCTTGAAGGACTTCGGGGTGCAGAACGCCCGCAAGCACAAGTGGATGAGGATGCTGGACTCGAGGAACATCAGCATGCTCGTCGTCATGATCGACCTCTTGTGGTACGAGCAGTTTTACTCGGATGAGGGGAACCACCGAACGAGCAACAAGATGCTCAAGTGCCTCGAGTTCGTCGAGCAGGTGGAAGGCATGAAGGCGTTCAAGGAGACGGACATCCTGCTGTACTTTTACAACAAGGAGGAGTTTATTAGGAGGCTGGAGGTGGTGGGTTTCAAGGAGTGTTTTAGCGAGTACGAGGGCGGGGACACTTTCGAGGAGGCGTCGGAGCACTTGGACAAGTTGCTCGGCAAGGACAGGAAGGGGTCTTCGACGTACGCGCACTACCTGGACAGCAAGGAGATAGGCGACGACGTAAACATGAAGTTTCTGATGAGCACGTCGGTGTGGGTGTTGATCAGGAGCATGATGAAGGTCTACCACATGTTGTAGTTGGAACTACCACGTGTATCTTGGCGGGAAGTTGTTTGAGTTTGGTTTTATGCTTGATTTAGATATGAAGGTTGCAGTTTTGTGACAACGTTTGTTTAATTTACAATGACTGTGTAAAGCTAGCAACTTTGTTTTATAAATGACTATTTCGAGCTCTTAAACAATGATTCTTGTTTACTTTAAAGAGTCTACTAACATACTTTTTTTAGACTTAATTATAGTTATAACTTATGTATACACTGGTTTAAGTTTTTACACCTTTTAGAATTTTTTTATAGTTTTTAAATTATTTAATAAAAAAATAATAATTTAACTTGATAAGAAAAACAAATAAATTTTCTTAATTTTTTTTACATTTGTAAATAGTTGAATTGTTAAACCGAAATAAATTTAGGAAAATTTTTAAAGTTCAAGAAAAAAAATTGTTCATAAAGATATAACTTTAATTAAGTTTTTATTTTTCAAGATACAAAAACAAACTTTTTTGTACGCAAATACTTCGTTGACTTACGACGTTTCGCTGCAAACAAACTATGAAAAAAAATATTAAAATTATGTATAAAACGTTTTGTAATTTTTATTAAACGTTTGTGCTAATCAAGTCTTTAAAAAAAATTATTAGACATTTAATTAAGGTAAGTACATTGCTTTATTTTAAAACACATCAGTTTTTCAACTTAATCCATTAAGCTTTTTTTTATAAATTTTACACATAAATATTTACTTGCATATTTTAAAAAATAATAATATAAGAAATTTATATAAAATTTACAAGAAAAGTTCTGCCTTTTTCAAAAACAGTCTTTAATAGAAAAACTATACAGTTTTAATACTTTTTCAACAATGCTTGATATTTAATTATTTAGTAGCATATTAAAATGCCAAAACCTTCGTTTAAAAATTGTAGCAAATATGTATAAAGGTCATAGTTAAACAGAGAATATTTATACATACGTAAGTATATGACGTAATAGTCACATGTGCAAAGAAAGTCGTGTTTTTTGTCAAGTAGAAATATTCTAAACATATAAGTTAAACTTATCCAAACGTTGTACAACGTATCTTAATTTATACTTGCTTCAAACTTACTAAAAAACATCTATTTTGGTCTTTTATTAAATTACTTATAAAATACTTAATCAAAAGATTACATATGATAAATACACTGATCGAGTGCTGACAAAAAAGCTTCTAGAATAATTTTTCCTCGACAGCTCTACATGCGATTGCTTGTTCGTAGTTTTATCAAACAAACCTTTAACGTACAAGTGTATTTAAAAACCAAAAGGCTTTCAATAATAAAAAAGGACAATTTTATTTTTTTAATAACATTTAAAGTTTCCAACAAGTAACGTGTACTTTATACATACCTTTAAAAAGTTACACATACTGAAAGTTACATAAAGTATACAGGTAGGTGTCAAATATGCATAAAGAGTCACTTTTGCACGAAGGGTCATTTTTGCAAAAATACAGTTTTGCACAAAGACACTTTTGTACAGGTTTGTTTTTGTTTTAATAATTTTTTTCATCTTATTTATTTTTTATTACTACCATTGTTACCCCTAACCCTTATCCTTGGTCAATAAATTTGTTTTCTTTTTATTGTTTTAATTGCTTATTCTACTTTTACTATTTTTTTGTTAGTTTTTTTTTTACTTTCACTGTCACCCCTAACTCTTATTCTTGATCGGTAATTATTTTTTTACTTTTGTGCAAAAAACAAACCATCGTGCAAAATTTCCCTTATAGCAAAAGTTTATTCGTGCATATTTGACCCGTTTCCAACATGAACGTTGTGCTGCAACTGCAACATGCTTTTATAAAATTTTTATTTGTTTTAAAAATTGAAATAAGGTGAGCAGTTAATCCTAGCACACAAAGTTATTTAACTCTTTTGTTTTTGATAAAACTGGTAAAAACTCTAGACAACATTTATTTAAAAAGTAGAAACTTTATTTTTAGAGACCTTGTTAAAATCGAAGAATTTTTCTTAGCAGGTTAAAAAGAAACACTTACATAGAAGTGTTTTCAATGATTTATATAAACATTGCTGTATAACAAAAATATATATATACATATTAGGGGTTTGTTTTGACTACTTTTCTGTGCCACCCCTGAATAAAAAAAAGGAATAAACGTAATGAAAAAGCAGTTGAACATTTTAAAAAGATATTAAACTAAAGTTCATAACTGTAACAAATTTTTTATATCAAGTTTAGCTCTGTTTTTAAAAGAACTACTCAAAAATGAAGTAGTTTTATAGGTTTCTCGTAGAAATAAAGTACAAACTATATAAAATTATAACAATTTAGAAACTTGTACACTGTACCAGGCACGTAGCTTGTGCTTGGTACGTTTCTGCAAGTCTGCAGAAGCGTATACCTATGTGCGAAAAAACTAGCTTTTATTTCAGCTTGAAAAGACTCTGCTTTCTTAGCTTTTAGTATTCATTCGTACTTACTTATGCACTGTGTACTCTTTAACGAATTAAATACATCTAAATTGTATGCATTTAGCGCGTTAAAGATTTAATTTGTAATAAAGCTGCATTGCAAAATTGATTCTAATGGAAAGTGTAGCTTTTATTTCAAATGTCAAAATTATACAATTTTATGAAATATGCTAGTTTTATTGCAAAAATATCATTTTAGAAAAATTTTACTAATTTTAATAATAAATAGATTTTATCTTTATCTATATGTGATTTATTTGATACTTAACATTTATATTCTATTCTACTTAGCAAATTCAATTTATAATTAAGCTTTTGTGTTAAGTGTAAGCTCTATATTTATTAAGTATCACTGCTACTTTTCGCTAGGAAGTTTAATTAGATTTCTTTTTTAGATCTTTGTTCATATATAGGGCAAGAGTGCTTAATTATTTGTTTGGGTTTTAAACTTCCATTATACTTTCATTATTTAACACAGCCATATTTCTTTCAGAATTCTAATTTAAACTCTTATTGTTAACAAAATTTCTGATATACTAAGGTATAACTAAATGTTTATCAATTAGTCAAGGAACATAAGTTTACAAAGTCTAAAGATATAGTGAAAAGAGCTAGCATTAAATAATATATTTTACATTAAAAATATAAAATAAACCTAATTTGTGCAATACTAAAAAAATATTAATTTTTTTTTTTTGAATTGTTTAGAATTCTAAAATGCGTAACTAAACGAGAGTGCGTAACGTCACGAGTGCGTGAAAATGCGAGAGGTTACTGTAGCTACAAAAATATTTGGGTTGTTTAAATTCTTTATTGGTTGTAGAATGTTTAGAATTTGAATAGGTTATTTATCTAAGTTAAAATAAAATCAAAACAATTACCTGATAAAGTTTAACAGTAAGCTATAAAACATCAAACAACAATTACCTTGACTTACACGATTCTTCCAAATCGTATGAATGCTTCTTCCAGCTAAACATCTCCTACGTCATCAGCCATACCTCTGACGTATACGCTGGTACTCGGTACATGACGGTAAGGTGGAACAAAAGGGGAGTGCATCGGTGATATTAGGACCTGATTGTGCATTGGCGGCATTGTGAGCTGATTGTACGCCGGAGGTGTTGGTAAAGGTTTAAGTTCACCTTCATTCATACTCTCATTTAGGTTGTTGATGTACACAAAGTTATTCATTTTCGTTTTAAACACTGAAAATTGCTTTGATACAAAAGTTAAATTAAAGATAGGGTTGTAAGCAGCTACAAGTTTAATAAATAGTGATATAATTTTAAAATAAACATATTAGAAATATGAAATGCTTGAATAATACTTAACCAAAATATACAAGTACTTAATACTTAAGTTATGTAAAATATACATTACTATTAGAACATGCTTAGTTTAGCTACTAACTACAATAGGTTTTTTTTTTGATTAAATAATTGCACATGTAAATAATTTTAATTAAGAAATTAAATTTCTACAAGCTTTAATTTACCTAGTAATATATAACTTTTTTCGTTATTATGACTTTGAACTTTAACATTAGTAGTTACATAAAACTAGTTTTAGAAGTTAACAAAAATAAAATAGGTAAATAATTATAGAACGATGAGTTTTACAAACTGAACTGTCAATTAAAACTTAAAATTTTCTAAATTGTATTAAGTTTTCAGCCTCCATCAACTAAATATAATCAATGTGCAAATAGTAGTAATTATACTTAAATACAATGAATTTCTAAGGAGTTCAATAGATTTTTAATTTTTTAAGTAAAAACGAAACTTTTTGTTATACGACTCTAACCTTACTAAAAAATATTTTTATCTTTTTAATTTATATACACTGACTTTATATTATACAAATATATGTGCTATGGACTTGAGTAAAAGGCTAGCAAAAAGAAATGTATATATTATGGTAACATAAAGGTTTAATATTTTAGAAACTTTTAAAACTCATTTTGTATAGTTATTAGTGATAGCAATTAACATAATAGAAGTAAGTAAACAATATTTTTATAAACATAGGTTTTGTCCGATAGTTTTTACTATTTTTGCAATTAGAAAATAAAATTGTTGTCTTGATAGTAGAAAACATTAATAATTAGAAAAAAATCAATTAAACACATTTTTGCAAAGTTATTCTAAAACTTAGCTCAGAATTTATACCGTAAAATTTTTTGTTAAAGAACGCTTTTAGTACTATTAAATTAAATGATAAAGTAGGTGTTGTAAAATAGATAAGTGTTTTTTATTAAACTCCTAAAACAGGGCCGAATTCTTTTAACAAGGTTTTAATCGAGCTTTGTTTGTTGCTTAAGGCATGTAGATTTATCTTAATGTGTTTAATATTTTAAAGAACAAAAGGATTATTTTAAAAAAATAAATGAGAACAACTCCTTTCCATTAACTAGATTCATTCCTTCTTTTTAAATTAACGTTTTCAATGTCTTATTAGCTTGAAACAGTAAAACTAGTGTAATTATTTATTAGCTAATTTCTTTATATACAGATTTCAGACTAAAACAAACAATAGAAAATATAAATTCAAAATGTAACTGTCCGATTGAAGATGAAATCTGTTTAGCACTACGTTTGTTACAAACTTTTAAACGACTATTAGTTGTTGTAAATTTTTAACAAGAACAATACGGCTTTTTAAAGTATACTACTTACATACCAAATTTATCATGCATTACTAAAAAATACTTTTTTTGTTTAACTTCTCCGTTTCTTTTCTTGATCAAGATTAATTTGAAAATCAAATTCCGGTAGTTTGTTTTACCGGGTATGCTTATTATTGGTTATAATTTGTTTCTAAGATATTATTAATGGATTAGTAGAAAAAAAAAACTAAATAGTTGACTATAACATGTGTTTCTATAACCATTCAAAAAATTAATTTACTGAGAAGGTTTATAATGATTAATAATTCAACATGAACCACAAAAATAACAAGCCTTGACATGACATTAAACCATGACATCCTGGTGTATGACTCGATAACCGAAAGGTTTTTTCGTACACCAGGTCCTTGGACCAAATTTTTTGAGCGCTTTTTTTTCGTTTTAAAAACAATATATATACATTTTAAACATTACATTTTATACTAAATTTAAACTAAGCTTGTTTTAATACAACTTTTATTTGGTATGTTTTTGTCAAAAGCGCTATTTTCAGTATTAAATTTTATCTAAAATATTTTTATTGATAGATGCTAAACTTGTTTTACAAATTTAGGTATTAGGTAGTTTTCCCTATTTACGTAAATCTTTTAAAAGCTACCCAGTTTACCTGAATAAAAACACTGAAATTTAGCATGATAAAATAAAAAATAAACAATTTAAATGTAATATTTGAAAATAATTGATTTCAAGCATGTGAATTATGAGTCTTTATTGCAATCAATCCTACATTTATTACTCTCTAATTCTACTGATTAAAGTGGTAAACTGTTTGGTCTGATGGCAAAGGGGTCTTAATGACAGCTTTGAAAACTCTCTGAGTTGAATGTTGCAAGATCAAAACCCATGGCAAACATATATACTAAAAAAAAGTTTATAAGTTTTGTATTTATTTTATTAGTTTTCATATAATAGGACTACTTAGGCCACACTGACTATGTTGGGTTAGTTTTAAAGGTTATTTTAAAAACTCCAAAACTACTATAACTTTACTTCAAAACTAAAAAAAGTTCTGGTTATTTTTCTTAAATTTTAAGCTAGTTTTCTATTATTAAAGAAAAAATGTTAAATCTCAAAACTATAGTCAATGGATTGGTGTGGAGAATTTTTTTGTTATTTAAAAAGTTAATTATTTTTATTGTTTAAAAGTAAAGTATTTTCTTCTAAATCTCATATCCTTTTTTTAGTATATTTTTTTGATGCTTATAAGTTAGATTAACTTCTTTTTTTTTTGCTGTTTGTAATTCTTCACTCTATTAATCAACTTTTTTGAAAACTCTGCTGACTGAGGATAGTTTCTTGCAACTCTCAGGCTTGTTTTTTGTAACTTTTTTGCTTCAAGTAGTGTAGTTTTGCTACAGATACTACAAGATCAGAGATGGTAAAATGCTAATAGTTACTATGGTCATTCAGCATTGAAGCGTATAAACTTTGGTTTGTTTTAAGTTAGTAATTTCACGCTCGAGTAAACAAAGCAAAGCTTTTTAACATGTCTGTACAAGATATTATTATATATTATTAATAGAGATTTACCAGCAATAAAACATAAATTAAAATAATATTAATAAAGGAATATAAAAACTGTTTTTTTTTTGTTTATTTTTTATATAATTTTCTTATTTTTTAATTTAAAAAAAATTTCTTTTGACAGAATTTTCTAAATAAATTCAGGAACATTTCCTGAAAATTTCAGGAAGTTATCTCAAAAAACATACGAGAAAATAGATTTTTAGTGAAATAGCCTATTTTTGTCGTTTTAGTTTGCGCCTCCCATAAGGAACCTATTGTTGCCTCTGACTTCAACCGGCTATATCTCAAAAATTATTTTGAATTTTTTAAATGTGTAAAAATCATTTTGTAGCTTAGTAAAAACTAAAAAAAATAAGATCAAAAAACAAAAAAGGGTGTTTACCCCCCTATGCCCTTAATTAATTAATTTACTTTCACTGTTACACCTACCGTTGGTTAGTAACTTGTTTTTTTTTTTTTACTATCACTGTTGCCCCTAACCCTTACCCTCAGTCGGTAGCTTTTTTTTGTAATAATTTTTTTTTTTATTTTTTTTTTTCTGTGTTTTTTTCTTGAGCAAAAATTTAACTTGTGCAAAATTGTCTTTGTGCAATTTTGTTCCCTTGTGCACTTGTTAAATTTAGTAACCTTGTGCAATTTTGTTTTTGTGCAATTTAGACCTGTTCCCACTAACATTAGCTTATAGTTTTAAGAAGTACTATAAGACTTTTTATTAACTTTTACCTTAAAGACTTTCTATACACATCAATACTTTTTTACTGTCACTGTTACCCCTAACCCTGACCAATGGTCCTTAACCTTCTTATTATATTTAAATTTGTTATTACTTTTTTTTTTTACTCACCTGCAAAAATGACACTCTGTGCAAATGTGACCCCTACTTAAAAAGTGACCCTTGGTGTAAAAAAGTCTTCAAGGAACAGTGTATTTGTGCATATTTGACCCGTCCCCATGCTACTAAGCTATTTGTTAAAGGTAAGAGTTACAACTTCAAAATAAAACTAAAATATCATGTTAACTTTTTTCATAACAGAGTTTTTCTCAAGAACAACTTATAATCAGTCTCAAGTTGTGTAAAAATTGGTAGAGACAAAGAAAAGCCTAATTATATCATAGGATTGAAGAGCATTTGAAAAAAGCCTCAAATGTTATTGTACTTTATTTTAAATTATGTAAATATGTTAAGTTTACAAAAATAAAGAAACTTTAAGATTTAAGAATTTAAGGTAATTTACTACACCAATTATGAAGTCACCACTGGTATGAGGTGAGTTATTTTGTACAATGTTGTACGATTATATTTTAAATCAAATCCAAACAGTATAATAAAGACTAGATTTAATGATACTATACTATACTCACCCTCTATTACAGTAATATGCAGGGTATACTCACAATTCTCACCCAAATTAATTCCCACCCTTTCAAATCCCATCCAAAAATTTTATTTTTTTTACTATAACAGTTGTCTCTTACCCTTGCTTGGAAATTTTATCTATATACCTTTTCCTTTTACTCTGAATTGATTGGGTGAGAATTGTGTGCAGGTTGGAATTATGTTCCCAACTAGTAAATGTTTCTTTTTAATCCAGCATAAACTTAAAACTTAAACAAAATTGTTTAGTTGAATAATTTTCAAGTATTAGTATTCAAATAACAAAGTCAGTGTTGTCTGCTATTCAATCTTCATCTATTATATTTTAGACTAACTTGAATAAATACATTGTAAAAATATTTCTTCAAATATTTATATTTATGAAAAACTTTAGTTTTAACTTAATAAAGAATGAGAAAAATGTTATTAGTTTAAAATTAATTTAGCAACAGGTAACACACACCTGTTTTTAAACCTACTTATGTACTAGTATAAAATGTAGATAAGAAAAACGTTAGCCTGTTGTTTGAAGAATTGAATTTTATCTTATTTTAGTTATAATTTTGTTCAAGAAGTTTGGATTTAATTGTTGCAAATAGAAAATATGACAGTGTTAAAAAGTTTATAATTGTTTTTTTAATCAGACTGTTTTTTTTTGATTATGTTATTTTTGTCTTATGAATATTACTATGGTTTTTAATAAATCAACACTCTATAAATTGAATTATGTTTTCTTTCTGTACTGAAGCTTATTTATCAGCTAAACCTTGTAATTAAATATTACATTTTTACCGATTAAGTTAGTTGTGTGATTCACTCAAACTACATGAACTACTATAAATACAAAAAACATTTTTTTCTCACATTTATATCTAGTCTAAAAATATTTCCTCTATATACTAAATAAATGTGTAAAAACAGTTAGGCAGTAGTGTAAAGTTTTCAAGTAAGCACAATTTTTAATTCAGTATAACAAAAACTTTAATATTGTAAAGGTAAAAAGTCTTTTCAAACTTCTAAACAGTTAGCTTTTTTTGAACATTGTAAATATAGTCCCATATCGACAGTTTCCAGTAAGTAATTTTATAGTAATTCAAAAACAAGATTTAATAACCTTTTTGTTCTTTACTTTACACTTTGTCTAATAATCAGGCAACACTAGCTCTTTTGTTTTTTGCTAAAAACGTTGTTACCATATTAATTTTAAAGGTTAATTTGTACAACGAAATGTTACATGTAATGTATTTTAAAGTGTAAGCTAATGAAATTTGATAACATATTTAATCTTTAAAAGTTTCTAAAAACAATTTCTAAACATACTAAGTTTTAAATAATGCTTTCTTATAAGAATGATTTTTTTTTTAACAAAAATTATTTAATATAAATTTAATGTTAAATTTATTTACCAGTTGCAACTTATTATTAACAGACCACTCATTTTGTTTTATATTTTATTTGACAAAGATTTTCAAAACTATACTAGTTTAATTCTCAAATGGTAAATGTTAAGTGAAGTTTGAAAAAATTTTTAGTTAGTAAACATCTTAAAATATAACTTTAAATTATGATGTATGAATAAATTCAAGTAAATACAAAATTTAGAGATTTAGCAAGTAAAACTAAAGTAAAGGTATGTTTATTAATAGATACTACCTTTAGTTGCCAATCTTGTTGTTTGTAGACTTCTAAATCTGGTAGACTAGACTTTAAAAATTCTGGTATGAGCTTCATTTCAAAACATTTGTCAAAATATTTTGCATCTAGTTTTAATTTGGTTACTTTTTGGTAAAGTCTTTCGAAACTTCTTAACTCTTTTAATTGTATGCCTTTGCATGCTGCAATTGTTTTCATAAGTACTATTATAGGAAGGTTTTTGAACGTATTTATATACCATTTGCAACTTATTATTAACCTAGACCTAGTAAGTAATCTGTTAATAATAAGTTTTAAATGGTACATAAATAAGTTCAAGAACCTTCCTATATTAGTACTAATGTTAAATTGTTTTTTACTTCTTTGGTCTTGCAATGATGTTGGTTGAAAATTTTTTTTATTCAGTTTTTGAATTTTTTAAATAAGTTTTATTTCAAAAACCAAAAAGTTTTGTAAAAAAATATGTTGATTTTTTTATTGCTTACAGATTTAAAATAGTTTATAAATGATCTAGTATTAGGTTTCCATTTAAAGTTTTAACATGTCTCAAAAAGATTTAAAAGAGAACAAAAAGGTTTTGCTTCTGCCAATGTCGCAGACTCAACTTTGCTTTGATAAGAATGATTTTGTAAAGGTTTGTTATATCTTAAAGTTTTTTTGTAAAAATTGAAGTTGTTTTACCCTAAATTAACTGTAATTGATGTCTTCAAAAATGTCTAATGTAAAGGACTATAAAAACTTAAATTAATCTTTTTTAGACAGTTAGATAATTTGTAAATGAAGCACAATATAAAACTACCCTATTGTTATTTATTTTACTCAACTAATGACATCAGTTTGTTTATGCTTCATTGCTTTGAGTTAATACTTGAAAACTATTTTTTTAAACTACTTTTTATCAATAAAAAACTGACTAACTATTTTTAAATTTTAGTCACACTGCAGATGGTTTAATATAAGTGTTAAAAACATTAAAAAAGAAAAAAAGTATATTTTAACTTATCTAATAGAATAATGAACTGAAGTTAACGACAAAAGTATTTTTTAATTTACAACGTTTAAACTTTTGTATTTAAATTCAACTATATATATATATATATTTATATTTACAGAAAGACTTTTGTGTCGACCAATTTGTCTCAAAGTGCCGCCAGAAAGTTTCATTGGAGACGTTGAGGGAGAACTTGGAAGTTTACTTCAAATTGCTGAAGAATGCCATGATTGAACTGATCAACAAAGATTATGCTGATTTTGTCAACCTGTCCTCTAATTTAGTTAGATTTTTTTAGTTTTTTTGTACATTTTATGAAAATCTTTGTAAATAGAACTGTTTGCAAACAGTAATGAGTTTACTTTAAAAAACTGCTTCATATCTATAACAGTTTTACTTTTGTTATTTTTATGAATAAAGTTTTTATTTTATTTTGAATTCAAAAATACATGTATAATGGAGTTTTAAACTAAAGTTATGTATTTAAAAAAACTGGAATTCAATAAATAACTGAAAAAATGGTTGTTGTTTAGAAAATAAAAGATTTATTTTAAAAACAATGTCAATTAGTATGTTGTTAGTTAGAAATAACATTACTTTGTGTAAAATAGGATAACTTTATTATAAAAAGAATTATGAACACTATTTTTGTTCTAATCATTTATCTATTATTGTCCATAAAGTTTACATGACACATTTTGTCTTGATTAAAAAGTAAAAGTTATCAACAACAACAACACTAACTTATGTGTATTACTTTTTTGAAAGTGACTTTTTGTAACAAAGTTCATAGCTATAATTGTTTAAATCATAACTAACCCTTTAAAAATTAAAAGGTTTAATCTATTATTATTTTCCACTTTGTTATATTTATCATAAGTTATTTTTCACGTTAAGTTTTTTTTATGTTTGAATCACTTTAAAGCTCATCTTTTAACATAAAAGGAAGTAGCATATTTATTGAGTTTTAAGTGTAAATTTTTGTGCTGAGAGTCGACATATTTTAACTAAAAGTTTAATCTTTTATTTTTGTTTAATAACTAAGTATTCTTTCTTAGTATCTATGTTGTTTAACTAATTAAATTTTTAATCTGTAAAATATTTATGAAAAATCTACGACTTTAGGTTGGAATGGATAAATCAATAGAAAGCGTCAGAGAGCCATTGAACAAAGTGAACACAGTTGTTACGGCAAGTTTTAGTTTATCAATATAGTTATATTTATTTGAAATGTATCAACTACCAATATTATAGTTCTACTAACAAAACTGTTTTTTTAAGAACTTTTTGTTGTTTATTTATTAAAACTAAGATCTAAACTAGGCAATTTTTTTGTTACACTTTAAGATAACTCAATTGTTCATAAAAGTTTAATATTTATATGTCTAAGTTTTAATGCATTAATATGCTGCTTATAGATTTTTTATGTGTTTGCTTGATATGAGTAACAGTGTTACTAAAAAACTTGGAAACCTGGAGTTTGTCAATTTAGGCTTAAAAACCTAGGTTTTTAAACATATTTTACATGTTAACTAGAAAAATTTTGGTTTTACACAAAAAAATCTATCATATAGATAAAATATATTTGTTATCATCAAAAATTTTTTTAGTAAAAAACACATTTGAAGTAGCTTTACAGTATGTTTTCAATGTTTTTATACTAATTAACACAGTTTTCTACTTTAAACTAAAAATAGACCCAAAATGTATACTTTTAAAAACCTGGAGAAAGTTTGCCAAAAAAATTTGGAAACCCTGGAGTAAACAGTTATACAAAATAACTACTCACGTGTTAAAATATAGAAAAGGAACTACTTTCAATAATCTAAATGTAACAAAAATGATGTCTTGCAGCATGGGAAAAATAATTATTGGTTACAACTACACAGTGTGGTCGGTTGTTAAACTCAAATTGATTTCAACAGGCCTCGCAAGAGATGATGGACGGGAAATGCAGTGAGCTGGAGGGAGCTCTGGTGAGGCAGTCCGAGTTGAAGCAGAAGAAGAAGTTGCTGAGACACATGAAGGGACTGATTGACTGCGTGGACAAGATCGAACACATACAAAACTCCGAAGATGACAAGTCGGATCAGGTAACTTGTACGGATTCAACGTTCACACAGATTAGAATGCATAGTTTTAGTGTTAGCTCTATATAGTCTGAAGTTAGAAATGAAAACACGTCGGAAGTGTCAATTTTTTTTTTGTGTTTTAAACTGTATACTTTAATAGAATAATTATTTACTTTTATTGCCTTTTTATTTTTAACAAAATTATAAACTAAAAGTAAAACTTAAAGATATTGTTTTTAAATGATTTGCTAACAAAGTCTGTATTAAATTTTGTGGACCAATCATACAATAAAAATGATCATACTTTGATTTGTATGATATATAAACAAGTACCTTTATTAAGTAACTTATCTGATTTCAGATGTCAGAGAGAATAGCAGGCGAGTTCAACCAACTGCAGCATCACGCGGTGTTTTGTAAAAGTCTTCCAATCCTACAACAACTCAGACCTGTAAGTGTATACAAAGTTAACTGTTAACTACACTAGTTTTATAAAATACTTGAGGTTCTTTTCTTTTTTAGTAAAGTTATGTTATTAGTAAAAAATGACAGTTTGTTACTAATAAAATACTTAATTTAAAAACGTAATTTTAGTTTGTCTTGCACTGCGTGTGTGACAACTCAGAAAAAATCTCATTTACAACATATTTAACCTACATATATAATTTTTGTTTTTTTATCAAATGCTTAACAGAGAATATCAGAGATCACGGGCAAGTTGGAGAAGCAGCTGATTGGCGAGCTGCTGGAGGGAATAGCCAATGAGGACGCGAAGAAGATTCACAAGTGCCTCAACTCATACTCGCTCATTGGTAAGACCAAGCACGCTGAAAATATAGTGAAGGAGTACATTGTCAGGCCCAACATTAAACAGGTTTGCCATGGACGATTGTTTTAGGTAAAACATTTATTATCACTTTGCTAGTTTTTAACATTTTTAATATACTAAATGTATATTGTGACTAACTTTTTTTCAACAACTTTCACATATTAGTTTTTTTTTGTATTTAAAGTTTTGTTTCTTTATACATTTTTTAATAAACCTGAAATTTGGTAAATTATATATATGTAATTTTTTTTTTAAGTTAAGTTTTTGTAGAATTTTTTTGGCAAACATAATTTTAATAGCTTTTTTTTGTTTTTATTTTTGACCTTATATATCTTTAGTGTTGTGAAGTTTCTAAAACTAGTTTCGTAGAACATACTTTCATAAATACTTGAATTAAAATGCTTTCTATCTTACGAATTTTTTTCTTATAGTTTAAACTGGTTTTTTACTTAGTTGAATTTTAACTTAGGTGCGGTAAATATATGCAATTTTTTTTTTCAACTAACTTTTTATTTTGATGATAAATACTGACTTCTAGTATCTCTTTTAATATGATTGTTTGTGTAATAAAAAAAAAATTAAATCTACTGTTAGTAATGATGTTCCACTACCAGATAATAGATGATCACGAATGCAACGACAAGCTATCTCCAGCTAACCTGAAAACGTTGTTCTCGAAAATACTCGACTTTCTTGCGCACAATCTGCGATTCTTGTGCGACATCACCTGTGGCAGGAAAACAAAGTAATTTAATATCAACATTATATATTTTAGTTATGTGAAAGTTTAGTGTTTTATGTTATAGTTTTTTTTTCATTCTGTACAAATTTGTAGGTTTTCTTTACCATATAAAACTTTTACATTCTTCAAATGTTTTTCTTTAAGCTAAAACTCCAATATTTATTATTTTTTTTGTTAATTTTATAAAAAATAAATTAATAAAGTAATAATTTAAAGTTAATTTTTTTTGAAACATTTGCCTACAATTCAACTGTAAAGCATTATTTTATATGGAGATGAATGTTATCAGTGTTAAGTGAAACAATCACACCCTCTCTATTTCCATACAAACAGGTGTGGAGAGCAGTTCAGAGGAATACTGGGATACGACTTCACGGTTAACTCTGCGTGGCCGGCCATATTCGAGTGCGTTGAAAACCAGCTTGACGAACTGTTCGCAATCACCACCTCCGACACCCAGCTTTACTTGCAAGTTTGTTTGTTAACTTTCATCACAAAAAACATTATTGATTTTAGTTGGAGTGCGTATCAATTAAGGTAGTTTCGTAGCTTTAGAAAAATTCTTCTTGAATAAGACTAGTTAGATTTTTTATGTAAAACTCAGGCAGTTTTGGAACTTTTTCCCAAATCTGAGACTGATTACAACAAATTTGATTTTTTTTTTCTCAACTCTAAGTTTTGTTTATGATTAGTTTTAGTATTCTAGCTTAGTTAAGAGTGTTTTTTAGTTGTTTATTCTAATAATTTTTTGTCATAAAGTCTGGCTAGTTTAGTGTAGTTTATAATATTTTTGTTTCATTACTGAATGTTAACTCTGATTGCGTTGTTAATTATTTTGTATTTTAGTCTTTTTTATAGTTTAAAATAAAAATTTTGTTTAAAAAATTGTCTGCATATACTTGCACATGTTATATATTATTTTACTTTTTTATATATAACAACTAAACTAAAGATTGTCTAATAACTAAACTAAATATAACAACTATTTTAGTTCTTTCATTGTCTTCACCAATTACAAAACATACTTTTATGTATGATAAGTTTTGTTTTTACCTATATGTCCATGAGGTTTTTTACTAGTTCTATTAACTTAATTCTGATATGTCTTTGTTTCTTTAATAGCAAGGTCGCCACAAGGTCAGGAAAAGTCAGAAAAAAACTAAAAAAATGACAAAAGTAAGTAAAAAACGGGGGTTTTTGAAAAAAAGTCTGGAAATTTGACAAGTTATAAAAGGTCAAATTTTGTCAGTTTAAATTTACAAAATTCCTTATTTTTTAAAAGTATTCAGATGGTAAAAAGTTAATTAAAAATCCTTTAAAGTCAGATTAAAATAGCAAATTTTTTTTAGAAGTTTACAAGATTATTTTATTTCCAATGCCTTCATCTGGTATAATTAATAAAATATTTATTATAAAACTGCAAAATGTTTCTATTAACATATTGAACAACTACCCAAATTAAACAAGCAGTTTTTGTAAGCTTTTTAATAATGATGATCTAAAGTAGGGGTGGGCAACTTAAATAGTTGACGGGCCGGATCCAGAAAAATATAGTCCTCAGCGGGCCGGATCATTTCAAGTTAGTGATCTTTTGGGTTCAGCTGAATCCTTTTTTAGATCCGGAACTCAGGCAATTTTAGAATTTTCCTAAATCTGAGACTGATTACAACAAATTTGATTTTTTTTCTCAACTCAAAGTTTTGTTTATGATTAGTTTTAGTATTCTAGCTTAGTTAAGAGTATTTTTTTAGTTGTTTATTCTGATAAAAATTTTATTTTCATAAAGTCAGGCTAGTTTAGTGTAATTTATAATCTTTTTGTTTCATCAGTGAAAGTTAACCCTGTTTGTGGTGTTAATTATGTTGTACTTTAGTCTTTTTGATAGTTTAAAGCATATATTTAAATTATCTGCATATATTTACACATGTTACATATTCTTTTACTTTTGAAAATATAACAACTAAAGTAGAGCTTATCAAAAAAAAAACTAATAACTGTTTTAATATTTTCATTGTCTTCACCAACTATAAAACTTACTTTTATGTATGATAAGTTTCGTTTTGACCTTAATATATACATTATGTCCGTGAGGTTTTTTACTAGTTTTATGACTATTACCCTTCCGCTTATATATCTTCGTTTCTTTAATAGTCTCTTGTCGTATAAATAGTTTAATACCAGTAAAGCATATCGTTTTTATGTAAAAATAAATACCAGAAGCATTATTTTATAGTCTCGATGAGTGCTAAACTGATAAGTTTTTACAATTTTGTACAATCTTCTCTAGTACAATTTGGTTTAAACAAGGTTTTAGTTTTGATTTACGCAATAGCAATTACTTCGCTCTGTAACACAGTGTTTTTAGCGTTTTAAAAGCCCAGTCGGGAAACTGAGCTGAAATCATAAAAACTAAACAAAATACATTTTCTGCTAAACAAACCAACATAGCATGTGAATAAGAGTATACTATCAAAATTCACCCGCGTTCAAAATCTACCAGATCAAAATCACCCGTTTTTTTTTCTTTCTTTATTTATTAATTTATTTAATTTATATTATTTTTTTTACTATCACTGTTACACTTAATCCTTACCCTCGATCGGTAAGCGGTTCTCGAATTCGACTGGGTAGATTTTGAACGTGTCCCGTGAATAAAAAAGTGCTTCTAAATGTTAACTTGAAAATTTATTGGAACAAACAACAGAGGTACCAGTGCTTCATGGAATTCTTGTGCAGTTTCGAGAGAATGTGCGGTTCTCAGGCCAGCATATCGCGGCTGAGAAGTTGCAATCAGTACGAAGAAGCGCTGTCCAAATGGAACCTTCCAATTTACTTTCAGTTGAGGTTATTTCTTATGTTTGATTTTGTTTTTTTGAAAACCTTATTTGATTTAAAAATTGTTTTAATGCTAATGGATAACTTTACTTTTGATAATTTACTTGTGTCTTAGTGTTCGTAAGTAGATCGCGTTAGTTAATAGTGGTTAATGTTCTAAGAAATCTTATGAAGATTGTGGAAGTTTTTTTTGTTTATAAAAAACTTAGAAAGTTACTTATGTCTAATGAGAAAACTTTAATTATAAAAGCCAATCATCAGATATCAAAGTACATTTTATTACATAGATTTTGATAAACTTTCTATAAAATCTAAGTCAGACAAATTTTACTTTGACTTTTTTTTAATTATGCAGTAGTTTTAAGAGCAACCATAAACATATATCTTATTCAAACAGGTTCGAAAAAATAGGTCGACTATTTATTTCTGGTTTGAAAGACCCCACAGCCCAGACTAAAGAAGAAAATTCTGCTTTCAGGTATTTTTTTATTGAAGTCATAAAGAACAAAAATGGTTTGTTAATTAAAGATACAACCAATGAGCTTAAGCTTTTTTAAAAGTGGTTTTCTTACCTTTTATTTTAAGTATTATTATTTTAAAACATTTTGCGTGTTTTCTGAGCATGCCAATTGAGTTTAGATGCTTGCTAAAAACATCTCGCGAAAGTAACTGAGTATTATTTTGTAGACTGCAAATGACGAGCACATTGTGGAAGTGCATACAAAATTGCTGGAATGAAGACAACTTCCTGTTGCCGCTCCTAGACAGATTCTGGAAACTGAACCTGCAGCTCATATCCCGGTACAACACCTGGGTTAAAAGTGTACGTATTGTTGGAACTTTAAATTTGGTAGTTTTGATGGTAAAAAACTCAATTTAAAATGTTAAAAAAGCATTTTGAATGTTTTCTTTAAACTAAACCTGTAAATTGCACTTTGCATAAGTGTACAACTTAAATTCCTTTTAAAAAAATTAAAGATTACAGAACTTATCCAAAACTTATTTAAAACAAATTACGTCACAAACCCGCAGGTTACCGACTCTACAAACAACCAAGCATTGAAAATAGACGACATAGCGGCGTTGATTCACGACTTCACGGTTTTGAGTGAGAAGATGAACAAGATGTTCGAAGACGTCATCACTGCAAATATCAGCAGGCAGAAGTTTAAAGACATTGATCTGCTAAAAAGTTAGCTGTTGTTTGTGTGTATTTTTTTACAACTTATATGTATACGTATATTATTTATAGTATACATAGCGGATAATGTTTTTCTTGCAAAACGACAAAGATGTACAATGTACATACAATATTAGTTTATTTCTAGTCAGCTTACATAAAAAGACCACAAGTTCCTAATATACTTAGGTAAAACATATTGTACAAAATTTTGTTTTAAACAGTCTTAAGGAAAAAATAGTTTTCAATGCAAAACACACACCAGCTTCTTTATAAATTAGTAGATACAGGTAGTTTTCTTTAAATGCTGTTAAAATTGACATCTAAATATGTTTACTGATCTGTTTTAGTAACAATGGGGATGATAGCATCTTTGTCAAGTTTATTAGTTCGATTAATCATTAAGATTTTAAAAACAGAGTCTACATTGTATATAAAAAAATATTTTGTTAAACTAGTTTTAAATGATTTAACAACAAAAAATATTTTTTAAAGTAGCTATCTATATCTTATTTGTTTGGTAACTACAAAGTATTTTTTAGGATTAAAACTACAAACGTATATTAACTAAGTTACTTTGAAAAGATTGCATGCACTTTGCTTATTGTAACCCTTTTTTTGCGTAACAGAGAGTTTTCTTAAATATTTTACAACTTTGTTGTGGTTTTATTATTTACTATCTTTATATAAGTGATTCTAATTCTCACATTTTTGTTCAGACGTTTTTTTTTTTAATATTTTGCACATAAATTATTATAATTGTCATGTGGTCTTAAATTCTACGTTTAAAGTTTACAAAAAGAAAGTAATTAAGTCTATAATAAAAATTTTCACATTATAGTTTTCTTTTAATTTTTTTATAAGCTTTATTAAATGAGTTGCAAATTGTTTAGATGCTTTGGAATCTCAGCTGGGCAGTCTTCATTCAATAAAGACAGATTTAACTGAAAGAATAGTGAATAACCTAGTTGAAAGTTCTGTAGCTTACTTGAAACAAGCCAAAGATGTTCCTAGACTCTACAGAAATACAAACAGGCTAGTATAAGTACATTCATAGGTTTTAAATCAAATGTAGTAAAAATTTTGTACAGTTTTAGTAATAAAGTTAAACAAGCTTTGCTTAGCCGGTTTAGTTGTTTATCTTTTTTCTGGTTATAAAATAGTACAATTTGCTCGCTATTATAAAAATTCATTTAAATTAAACTTTTAAAATAAAATGTATATATCTTTATACAAAAATTCTTATGTATTGATACTATTACAAGTTAGCTTTAACTTTTAAGTTTTATTTATAGTGAATATTTGATAGTAGTTAATTAATAATAATAAATTCTTGAATTAAAATAATTAAAAAAATACCTTAATTGTACGTATTTTTTGCATTATAAATTGTTAGCAAACTTTATATCTCAAAAATATACAAGCTGTGCATAAGAAGTTTCAAAAAATTTTAATAATTTATTTTTATTTTTTAATTAACAGAGCCACACCCACAGAAGCTTCGAGTTATGTGAGCCAGATAGTGAAAGACCCACTGAATTTTCACTTCACTCAAGCTCAGTACATGGACAATCAACTGTTAGGTACATGGATGTCTGGATACGTGCAAAGTATCAGTGATAAGTCAGTTTGTTTTTTTCTTAAAAACTATTTCAAGTTGAGGTTCATGTGGAATCTTTATATTTAAGCAACAAAGTTTCATTACTTAAACTTAGTCAAAACTATCTTACAATTTTATTAAATGTAATTATGTATTTTTCATGTAAATTTTATTTATTTTTTATTAATCCAAAATTATTATTTCCACATTTGACATTATCTTTTTATTCTTTTTCTCAGGTACTTCACGGTGGTATCTGAAACTTTGACGCAAATCAGGAAGATGGAGGAGTCTCTGATGAGGCTGAAAAGGGTGAGAAAGGGCGGGAAAAACCAGCAAAATTCCCCTAATGAGGGAAAAGAAACAGATGACGACAAAATTAGGAGGCAACTTTTCATTGATGTGGAAAAGTTTGGAGAAAATGTAAGATTTGTTGCAAATTAGTAATATTTCTTACTACTGTATATCTTACAATATTACTGGTAATAAATTTTAAATACAAACTTGAAAGTTTTACAACTTAAATATCAGGTTATATCAGTCAATTTTGATATAAAAAAATTTAAGATAACTTTGATACTACTTTATTTGTTTTAGGAAACTAGCTTGTTCTAATAAACATAATGTTTTTTACAGTCACTAGTATATTTCTCTCCATAGACAAGTCCAATTTAATACGTTTCTTTAGGATTATTTAGTTTTAAGTTGTTTTAAGTTTGTCTTCTAAATAACTAATAAAGATTTTAAACGTTTTACAGATGAAAACTTGTGGAGTTGATTTAGAAAATACTGAAAAATATCAAGAACTATTTAAACTTGTGCAAAACGCTCAAAAAAAGTAGTTATTATATATTTTTTCTTAACTTATTTTTTCTTAAGTGCACATTTCTTAAATGTACGTTCCAATCTGATTTTTTTTTTTGATTTTCAGTATTAAATTGATATTTATAAAAATTAAACATGTTATTTTCATTTATCTAGTGAAAAATTTTATGATTTTATTTATTTTTCTAAAATTTAAACTGTAAATATTTTTAATGTAGTATTTTTTTTTAATTTTAGTCCTGCTTTCTATGCCTTTTATAGTTTAGTGTTACTTTTTAGTATTTCAATTTTATTATTTATTTAAGATAGTACATAAGTAATAATAATACTTAAAAAACTTAACTTGTTTATTTTTTGATACCTTAAATTTAAAGCAGTATACTTTTTGAATCCAATATATTTGTTTACCCTGATATTAATCTTTTAATAATCTGCTAACTTTTGAGGTTAACCTTCCATCTTAGTTTGGTGTTTTACAACCAACAAAAACTTTTTTTTTCTTATTTTGTTTTAATTAGTTCATAATACTTTTTAAAAGTTTGACACAATATAAAAACCTAACGTAGGCATTAAACCTTGCTAACCTAAAAGAAATATACAAAGTGAAAATAAACATTATTAAGAAATTTTAAAGTATTTATATTATTTTTATATCTAACGTTAAAGACAAAAAGTATAAATAAAAGCACACAGTTTTTTTTTAAAGATTTTCTAAAAGATATCAGAGACTTAAAAACTAATTATGTTTCATCAATTCCTTAATATAATATCAAATGTATTTTAAGTTATACACCTTTCTTAAGAGCATAATTAAGTAGGTTTTTACTTGCATAAAAGTTGACTGTAAAACCAACCACCCAATGTAATCAATTTTTATAAATAGAATAAAGTTAATTAAAAAAAAAGATTCATAATTTGACTTTTTTTTTTATATTACGAAACAAATTATTTTTAATTTCTTAACTTTATGTAAGTAACGTTAAATTAGATCAGTAACCAAATAATGATAAGATTTTTACAAATAACGGGTTGCTTACAATGTGCTTAATTATTTAAGATCTTTTTAAGCCTAGATAATTTAAATATTTTTTATTTTAAATGTTATTTATCTGTTGCGTAATAAAACTCTTCTACAAATTGTAATATAAATTCCTTAAAAAGTTTTGTATAAATGTAAAAAGCAATTAAAGTTAAGTATTTTATACTTTTAAGATCTATATTCTTAATACCAAGTTAGATTGGTCATAAATTTTTTGGTAAAATATTGTTTTGAACTTCAGATAAAACCTTTCAAAAGTTTTATGATACTAGAAAATTGACTTATAACTTTAAGCATAATTTTCTTTGAAAAATTGGTATTTCACTTTTATTATCTGTTTTAAAGTATCTTTTTTTATTGGTTTAGTTCTAAAAATTTTGAAATTAAGTTTTTTTTTCTCTTACTAAGAAGACGGCAGCCTTATATAAGTAAATGGTCAGATTCACTATAAAGGATCTTACACCCGACTTGTTAATTAGTAAGGATCTTTTACAAGCCCCTTTGGTTTAAAAAATGTTGTTCTAAAATAAGTAAAACTTTTGAAGTACTTTAAACAAAACATAAGAAATACAGTAACCTCTTGCTTATTTACGCACATTGTGTCCACAGAAAAAATGCGTAAAGATACAAGAGGTACCAAATATACTTACTTTAATGGCTATTTTTTGATATTGCTTCTAGTTAAAAGCAGACTGGGTACTTTTCCACTTTTAACAATTTGTTCACTTTATTTATAAATATGAAAACAAAGGATAACACTATACAAAAAATGTTTAAATTTATATAAAATAATAACACCTGTACAAAATTTTTACTAATTTCGATAATAATTAGATTTTATCTTTATTTATATGTGACTTACTTGATACTTAACATTTCTATTCTACTTAGCAAATTCAATATATAATTAAGTTGTTGTAAGTAATAGTGTGGTATCTATATTAAAATTTGTTTCTATAGCCTTTTATAAAAATATGCATTTAGTGCTGTAATGGATTTCTTCTTTTAAACAAAAATATAAGAAAAATGTTTAATAAAAATTGTTTATGTTACTACAACTTTTTTTAATTTGACCTTTGCCCACATAAGGATAAACTTGTCTTGCATTTTATAAAAGATATATTAATGGATTTTTTGAGTAAAAATGAAATTTCATGCCATAAGAATTTGAGAAATTGAATTTTTTTATTTATTTAAAGTATAAATATATAGGGCAAGAGTGCTGTGTTATTTATTTGTGTTTTAAACTCTCATTATTTCATTATATTTTCATTATTTAACACAGTCATATTTCTTTCATAATTTTAATTTAATCTCTTATTGTTAACAAAATTTCTGATATACTGAGGTATAACTAAATGTTTATTAATTAGTCAAGGAACATAAGTTTACAAAGTCTAAAGATATAGAGAGGTGAGTTAGCATTTAAAAACATATTTTAAATAAAAAATATACAATAAACGTAATTTGTGCAATATCAATTTTTTTTTTTTTTTTTTGAAATTTTTAGAATTCTAAAACGCGTAAGTAAACAAGAGTGCGTAACGTCACGAGTGCGTAAAGATGCGAGAGGTTACTGTACTTTTTTATTCCTAAATAAGTTTAGAACGACTTTAAATGTTTATTTCTTTGTTTTGAAACTAAAATTTTTGTTTTGGGTACAAAATTTCTACTTAACGTTACAAATTTAAAGTACATTTGCTATAAATATTTAAAAAAAAACTTAGTATATGAGAATTATCTTTTACGTGTGTTTAAAAAATCTTTGTATAAATAATATATGTTTTTATATTTCAAGGCTTTTGTTTCAAACAATTTTTTTCAATCAGATAAACATTTGTAAGTTAAAATTTTTTATGAAATTTATTACAACGATTTAGTTCAAAACACATTTTCGTGCTAATACTAATCAACTAAGTAAATGATTTATGAAAATTAAAAAAAAATTGTTTTAATTTATTTGGTATATTCAAAGTTTTCTAACTAATACTTATCTTTTTAAGTTTTCAGCTTTCAAATATAACTAGAAAACCTGGTCATGGTCCTAAAGACTTTTCTGTATTTTAAAGTACAGCACAAATAAATAACTTTTATGAATATTTTTATTGACTTATCTGGTATGGTTGTATCTACAATTATAAAAATTTACAAATGCTAAATGTTAAAATCTAAAACTTTATTTTGTAGGTTTGATCAAACAACTAGTATTACTTTTAACTTATGGTATATATTTTAAAAACTTTTTATTTCACATAAAATAAAAGTTTCATTGATCATATTTCTAATTGAAAGTACCAAAAGACTACGAAAATGTTAGACACCCAGGTTTAGTTATGATGTTAAGTAAACAAAACCAGTTAATAATTTCAAAAATTACCAAACAAGTTAAACGTAATTTGCTGATCAACAGTATAATTTATTTTTTAAGTTATAATACTACATAAAACAACTAAACTAATATAATTGACCGAAGTTAATACACATAACATGAATGGAAAATTAATTTTTTACAAAGGTCATACTTATTTTGAGCGTCGTTTTTCTTTTGTTCCTATTCTTAACACTCATAAATGTTATTTCGTGTATAATTAACAATATTTATAAAAATTAATGGTTGTAGCAGGTTTTAAACAAAAATAGATTTTTTCAAGCATAAGTTGCTCTTAACTTTTAAAAGAAATAAAAACTTTACACTTATAAGTTATTTTAGTTTAAATAACTTAACTAGTTGTTTTTTGGCTATCTTAACCAAAAAACCGCATTTTAGTTGTGTTATAAAACATTGATACTTTTATATAAACAGAAATTAAATTGTTTTTTAACACTAATTTGTACTATATAAGTGAAAGAAATATGAGTAAAACTACTTTTACAAAAACAAAAATATCTTGTTTATTTTTAAATGAAAATATTTAAATATTAACATGTCAGTTAAAAAATTTTAATTATTGCATTTACCTAGTCAAGTTTTATATCTTAAAGAGTTGTTGTGATTTATTTTTTGTTGGTCTTACTCTAAACTTATGACAAAAAATTCTAGCTTTTATACTGCTATAAATTAAAAGTTTAGAGATGAGTTTTAGTATTAAGAAAGATTGAGAAATTAATGTTTTAAAATGTTTTTTTTTCGTAATATTTAATTTTTAAACTGCAGAGAGGTAGTTTTGATACTAAATGTGTTAATACTAATCAGTTCGTTTAACTTCAGCTTTCTATTTATACCAACACTTTTTATAATAATTATTGTTTAGAATATATAGTTTTCCTGATAAAGTTTTTTTTAGTTATTTATCATTAAAGAAAGCGTTAGCTCAATTTGTCTGTTTTAAAAGTTAAGTTGAAAGTGCAAATATTTGTTTTTGAACAAAAGTTAGTGTTTTTAAAGAATAATTTAAATTTAAAGAAACACTCAAATATTTTATTGTGAGTTATTGTATTAATAAAAATAGTAATATATTTATATACTAATATTTTTTAAATATAAAAGTAAAAATATAAATAGTATTAATCAAGTTTAAAAACGTTATAAAAATATCAAACTGAAACAGTATTGTATACGACTTTAACTTATTTATACGTATTTAAAAATTCCGCATCAACAAACAGTCACTGCTTGTGACATCATAAAGAATCATCCAGTGCTGCATTCAAAGCGTAAGTATGATAAATTAGTTGAAACCTGACTTCTTTAAGATTAAAACCACTAAGAATCTATGGAAACGTTAGTTTTCAGCCATAATTTAATAATTTCTAATTCCTTAAGCACGCACTCTTAGGATTTTAACTTAATTAAATAAATAAAGATAACAAAGATTTAAGCTTTCAGAAAGTTTTTTTATATGTATATACACTATTTCATAAAATGTTTATATAAATATTGAAATGAATAAAAGTTGTAAAGGAATTTAAGATTTATTTTTAAATTAAACAAAATTTAATTTTAGAAAAACGTTTTCTATCTAAAAGAAAAAGTGACCAAAAAATATTTTATGTATCTTTACACTAATATTGAATGTTATCAAAGTTGCTTAATTAATTTTAAAATCGTAATATTTTAACTTGATCGTTAAGCAAAGTTTACATTTAAATACTTCTTGTTTTATGTTTTATAATTTCACTATACGCACAAGAAAAAAGTTTGGAATTTTGGTTTGGTGCTACTTAAACATCCATTAAGTTCAAACTTTAATTTAAAAATCATATTGTTTCTGCGCCGCGTGTTTTAGCCTTCAGCAATGACTAATTTATTTCGGCTAAACAACCATACTAAAAAAACAATGCGAAGTTCTTCTCGCAAATTCCATTCTTTTGACCTCAATTTGTAAACTCGACACCTTATGCTAGCAGTTCATTTTATCAGAAGCCTTGCAAGCTAGTAACCTAACTGCAGGTAAAATGAGGTTAACAGCAGTTTTGTTGATCTTCGTGTCAGCAGCTTTCGCGGATGAATATGAAAAAATCGCCTACGAATTTACTGAGAACCAACCAGAGGTGAGATGTTTTTTTAAATGAAAGAACTTTAGATAAAATAGTTTTTTATGACAAAAAGTTCTTCTGATATCTAAACAAGTCTATGAAAATTTTAATACATTTATTTGTTTCAAATTTTTGAAAAAAAAAACTTGAAAATTATCTTATCATTGCGACTAACTTACTAAATAAATAAAGGCAGCTTTACATAATTATCTGACTTACTCAATTATCGGTTATAGGTGTCATTAATTTCAATTACGTAGAAGAAACCTTAATTAAACTTTAAACAAAAATAAACAATGCAATGTTTTTATAAGAATGATAATTTAAAATTCGTTAACAAAATATTTATAAAATATTTAGAATTATAACTATGTTTTATTTTTTTTAGCATAATACAAAAACATTTTTGAAGTTTTTAAGCTTTCCTACTAATAATTATCTAAACTCTATTTTATTATATTTATACTTAACTTTTAAAGTTTGTTGGTATACAATTTTAAAGTATTTAAAATAGCTTTGCTTAAGCAAATTTATTTTTTAGAATTAACTTAACATACATTTATATACTCATTTAAATTTATACTTTTATTTAAGACTGTGAAACAATACCTCGTTAAAAGCTTAATACTCTCAACATTACATTATGAAAATCAAAACAGAACGTGCCTTTACTGTTAAAATTAAAATATCTAAAAATTAAACTCTAATAAAAACCAGAATGGTATGTACCAAGTGAGGAAATTTCTGGGAGGAGAGAAAATGGCTTGTACAGTTACCCGCGCAAAAAATGACGTAATTGCTACGTCAGTTGGAAAAAGAAGGCTTCAAAGGTACTTCAAAGGAAAAAATAAGGAAGGTAAGAGGTTCTATAAACAAACATATACCTTTGAATACAAATTAACTATGTTTTTAAATCTTAATAAATATGTTTTGCTATGTAGGCATATATTTCTACTAAACGTAATAGTTTTGTTTTAGTGATTGCTTATAGGTATGAAAAATCATGGAACCCTATCATATCTAACTTTAGTATTAATTGTTGTTGTATTTTTAAAATAAAAATAACTATGTTAAACTGTCTATTAAAGTGCTGTTTTGCAAGAAGTATTATTGTTAGCTAAATTCTAAATAACTAAGCTTTGGTTTTTATCAAAATAAAACTTGAAACTTTTATATTTACTTATAATGTAAATTTCTCAAGGTATAAAAGTAAGTAAGGGGAACCCGTTCAACGTGATTCACCCGAAGCGCTCATGCGTGAAGAACTGCAGAAGAAATTACAGAGTTTGCATGTTCCTCGGCAACAAGCACAAAAACAACCCGCCAAAACCTCACTCCTCTCTCATATTCTTCGTACCAATGACAGCCCAGACCGGTTACACTTGGTTTGTTTTGTTTAATAAAGAATTTAATGTAGTATCTATAATTTAAAACAAAAAAGTAGTAAAAATATTAAAAGTTTTGGATTTTATTTTCGTTTCATAAGAAAAAAAGAGCTGCAGATTGTTTATAAAAGATTTAAAACAAATCATACTTTTTGTTTTAATCAATTTATAGCCAGATAGAAGTTTAGGGAGTTGATAACATTTTAGATAATGACTCAAAAATAAGGTAGGGAAAATTCATAATTATTGCGAACTTAGAAGTCTTTCTATTTTATAAACAGTTAGAATAAATTAGAGTTTAATTTATAAAAACTAAAAATCTGATCCAGTTTTGATAATCGTTATTTGTAAGGTCAACTTAAATAATATACTCTGTAATCGCGTTTTACTAAAACTTAATTTATGGTTTGCGCTTAAGCTTAATTTGAAAGTATTCCAAATGGTAAAGTAAACTTAGAAAATAGAGCTTACAGTACAATAAAACAAGGTTGTTCTACAACTATGAATAAGTTTTGTTTTCGAAATAGTTAGATAATTCACAAACTAGTTTGATAGGATCGAAATCTAAGTTTAATGAGCTAATAACAGATGCAAAACTTATTACTTATTACTTTCGAAGTTAAATTGCTTGTAAAATGTTTTAAGAAATCAAAATTTGTACAAGTATGTATAAGTTGTTTGCACATAACTTACATTTTTATTAAATAAATGAAACTTGCAATTTAAAATTGCTTATAAAATTATTTTAAAAATATAACCCTAATTTGTTAAAAAATAGTATTACTTAGAAAGCATTTAAAGCATTTCATTTATTGAGTATTTAATCAATACTTTTAAGCCTGTCGTAGAAAATATTATTTTTTTAATTGTATTAACTAAAATTTTATATGTATAAAAGTTTTTGCCTTTTACAATACTTAGTTAAGTAAAATAATTTCAAAACATAGCAGAGAGAATTTGTCAATTTTGCAAATATTTTGGTTAAAATAGTGGTACTGAAAAACCATAAAAACTATTATTTATAAATTACGATGTAAATAAAGATTATAATCAGTACAAAAAAAAAGCTGCATTACGTATTTAACTACTACGCTAACATATGTTATTTTTTGTTGACAGTCAAGTTTAATGTCTTTGAAAGATTGAACTGAATTGATTGATTTTTTATGTATGAATATATATTAAGATAAATGATAATCATTAACAAATGATAAACTACTTTAAGGATTTTAAAAAAAATTTTAACTAAGTCAATCAAAATAAATTAAGCTAATTCACATCTTATTGTTAAAAAATATTTATAAATTAACGTTAAAAAACACAACTAACTTTATTTAGATGGTAAAAGTTCTCCAAATTTTTTATCTAGTTTAACTTAAATGAATAAAAGATGGATGGGTAGGCAATTAAGAAACGTATAGTTAAGTATTTTAGTCAGATTACTTTAAAAACTCATTTGCTTTGAATTAGGTTGTACTGATATATACCCAATATTAATCTTGTAAATTAAAAAAAAGCTTTTTAGCATCTAAGTTTTTGTTTTAAAAATTTTTTTACGTATATAGTTAAAAATAAGTCTATAATGGATATTACTAATTTATTTAAAATAATTTGATCATATAGCTTTAATAGTCAATTACTAAAACCAAAAAGGTTTCATAATAAAGTTTATAAAAGTTATGCATGTTAGTGTACAAACTTTTAAGAAGTATAACACAACATATGAAAACATCTTCACACATTTTACATTTTTCTGTCTATTTGTAGTTTAATAAATTCTTTTAAAATGTTTACGTATATCTGTTTAATTTATTTTTTTCCACCAAAAACAAAAGTACCGATATTAGAGTTAAATTAAAAATTTATCTTAGACTCAATCAAAAGTTATGTAGAAGAAATACTAAGCTAGTAAAAAGACCTTAAAAAACATGAAAAATTTAAAGTATGTTTTTAAAAAGCTTTTTTAGTCGTTTTATTATTTTTTATTTCGCTTCTTTTTAATACTCTTTACTTCAAATATTTATCATTCAATCAAACATTTTATAATAGATTAACTTGCAGATACTTGTAGTATTTACAAAGTTACTCAAATTTTAGATCTTTTTTTACTTTTAATGATTTTTTATTAAAAAAAGTTTTGTTTAGTTTAGTTATTTAGTTAATGGGCTTAAAAGTGTTGACTTTTACAAAAGATTGTTATAAAAAAGGATATACACATTTTAAAAGGTTTTATTTAGTTTATAATCTGTTAAGAGTATAATTTTAAGACAAAAATAACCGACAAAAATTTTCTGGAGACAATACTAATAATAATTTTATTTAACGTTATACACAAATAATTTTTACTAAATTAATGGGAAAAAACGACAACTAGTTGTTTTACTTGCATGTAGAACTTTTAATTTAAATATGTAATTCCATAATTATAACAACCAACTTTTTAGAACCTTTCAAGCCAGCTTAAAATGCTAATTATCATAACAACTCAATTTATTTTAAAAATATTTAAGTATAAAAACTGTTACTTTATCTTTCAAATCAAAACTATACACTTCCTAAATAAAAGTTTAATTCTACTTGTTACAGGTACATTCCGAACACTGCAAACGGCGATTGGAATTACCAGATGTCAGAATTCGCCAAGGTATTGGGAGAAGAAAAGCTTTCTAAAACTTACGACTTCTTTTACGCGATCAGCTACTACGGACACCCTTGGAGCCCAGTGCTTCCTATGAAGTACATTGCTGTTGTGGAGAAATCAAATGAATTGGATGATACTTACTATGGTAGTAAGGATTTCGGCCACATTTTTTAACGGCTGAATTGTTTTAAGTAGAGATTTAAAACACTCTTAAGTAGTTTTATCTTCGAATGATAAATTTTTATTCATTTTTATTGTTTAAATAATTTTGGCTTTCATCTTGTTTCAATATATAACAAATTTTTAAAGTTGTGTTTGCTCGTTCAAGATTTGTACGTAGTGCATTTTTACTTTGTTACTAGAGTTTAGTTATTTTTCTTTAGTCATAGTTTAATCAGTTTTTATTATCAAGTAATTATTGAACTACTTTGGGAAGTTAATTTAATAACAAATATATATTTTATCTGTTAAATAATTATCAAGTTAAATTGAGAAGCTAATGCATAATTATCATCATAAGTTTTACATATAGATACTATTAGACAAGTTGTTTAAGTTTTCCAAGTGGTGCGCGACTCGATAAACAAAAGGTTTTTTCGTGCACCAAGTCCGACGACCAAATATTTTGAGCAATATTCTCGTCGTTCAATAAACTATATTAGCCGATTATAATGACAAAGTAAACGTAGTACCCTTAGTAATGACTATCTAATTTCTATTTCCGATAAAAGTACAGCTTTAAAAAATTATTTTTTTTACGTATACATAAATAAGGCCTAACTTTTTATAAGTTACATTTTCAAATCAAAACTTTTTTATATAATCAAACATAATTTTTCTATGCATTATTTCAGTAAGCTTTATAATGCTAAGATTTTTCTGCGAAGTGCTTGATATTCTTCCCTTATAAACTATTTTTTCAAATAAAACTTATGAATAATTATAAATTTGAAGCTCACTTTTAATACATTTAAGTAGAGTTTTGGCAGAGCAATATATTACAAAGTAGTTTATGACAAACTTTATGAGTAGATTGCGAAATAAATAGCTATACACAAAAACTATCTAAGGAAGTTATTATAATTTTAATTTAAAAACTATGTGCAACAACTAAAGAAAAAATTTAGTTATAACTTAAAAAACAAAACTATTAGTAGCCTAACAGTCTTAAAGTTTTCCATAAAAATAAATTAAAAATTAGATAAGTATTTTATTTTTAAGATAATAATTTGATAGTGCTTATTTAAAATGACAATGTTTTGGTCAGTTTTATCCAGTTATATTTTATGATTTAAAGCATTATACAAGTGTAAATAAAAATTCACTTTTTTTTCCTTTACTTATAGCATAAACAAAAAGTGTTCTCGAAACAAAAAGTGTTTTCGAAAAGTAGGTATGACTTGGTTTTTCAAACTCATAACGCTTGTCAAATACCTTAGACTTATTATGTAAGAGGTACAAAGTAAAAGAGCAAATAACTTAAAAACAACTTTTTTTTATGTGTATTGTGCAATCAACAGCTTTAGCTATTGTAAGTAACAATCTAACTGTGACAAAGCAAAAATGTTCTAGTAAAAAAAGTTTAATATTTTTGAAAATCAACAAAACTGTACGTATTGAAATGAATTTTTAAACAGCTAAAAGTTACTTTTTGTACATGTGTTAATGTATAGTATAATGGCTGAAAAACTTCATAAAGTTACTTATAAATCAAAATTGTAACGTTCTACTTGTAGTATCGCTAGAAATTGCAGAAGGTTTTCTTACTTTATTTTAAATTAATTTACCGCAAATTATTATTTTTTGTTTATTTTGATAGTAAAAAATGTATACAAAAGTTGGTATCTATAAAATTATAAGTTTCAGCGTGTAAAATTTATTGTGAATACTTCTTAACTGTAAAATTTTTACTTTACAAACAAATTGTAAAAATGTTTACATAAGAATTATTATAGCTCCATGGTTATATTGTTTAAATTTAGTGCTTAGAAAGACTAAAGTTTTTATGTATAATTTTAATAGAGTAAAGCGACCGGCAAAAGTTTATGTCGAATAAATCGGGTCCGTTATTTACAAAAGAGTACCATAACTAACCGATCGACTAGAGAATATTCCAAACCTGTTACATAAATTAAAAAACATATTCAAAGTTTAATTGACTTATTAACAAAAAATTATTAAAACTTAAAACATTAAAAATGGACAAAAATAAATAAGTATGGCTCTAATTTATATATCACTGGAAAAAGAAAGCAAAACTACTATGTATAAATCATGTTGAAGCTGCGTATTTTATTAATTTTATAACTTTTATAACTCACAAAAGCTTTTATAGAAATAAAATTTTGAAACTACAAAAGTAAGCTCTACTTTTTATGTGAAAACTACTTTTAAGAAAAAATAGTGTAGAAAATATCTTAAATCTATTTGATTAGTCTTTTTAATTTCAAAGTAGATTATTTGATGTTTTTTGACCTTTTTCGTATTAAATTTTCAAATTAAAACCTAAAATAATGACATAAAACAGATAGTTATAAAGCTTAAATTATTACCTATTATTTTTATAATTTAGTTTTAAGAAGTACCAATAGAAGCAATTTAATTCTAATAGCTTTAATCCATTTGTTTTTCATTATTATGATGAACAAAAAAGATTAAAAGACCAGCATAAAATTTGAAATAAGTTCTTCTAGGTGTTTTATATTGTAAAGTTATTGTAAAATAAGTTTTACTGTTTATAAGAAGTTTTTTAAGGTGTTTTTTAGTTATGTAAATAGTTTTGCTGGATTTTAGACTGTTCACTGTAGGAATATATGCAAACTAAATAAACCAAAAATTTTTTTTATAATATTTATTACAAAACTGATAAATAACCTTTGCATTAAGTACACTTACTAAATTTCACTTAGTGTTCAGTATAAAAGTCTAAAACTATATAAATATTAGAGTTAAATACTTAATTACTGTATTTTATGAATATTATCTATTAATAATAAAAAAATACTTTTATCCATTATTATCGTTAAAATTTAAACCAACATTTATTACAGAAAGGTTACATGTTTTGAAGTTACTGTAAATTATTAAAAAAAATCATAGTCTAAACATTAAGTAGAATTTAATTTAAAGTTTTTAAAAGAATCGTCTTTTAGTAAAAATTCAAAAACAATCTTATAATTTACTTATTTTCAAATAAAAGTGTTTATTACTGTTATTTTGAGATAGAGTTTACAGAATTATAAAATTTAAGTTTTGAATTAAATTTATTTCCTTGATTAGAACCTAAAGTACATTTAAAAGTTTTACGTTTCGTTTTTTTTCTAAAGTTTTTATATATTTATTTAAATACTTTAGAAAAAAATTACACTCAATTAAAAATAATATTTTGAAGCTTATGTTAAACTCAATTTCACTTAACTTAAAATTGAAAAAGTTACATACTAAGCAAATATTTTAAATTTAAAATCCATACTTAAACAGCAGTGCGAACTCAATATTTGCAAATTTAAACGACTGTGAGAACTCAAAAAACACGAACCTATCTGATAGACTTCTGCATTTGAAAATTTTAATAATGAACGAAAAACTGCAAGCAACTTTTAAATCAGCTAAAGAATGATACCGGAATTTGTACTTTTAGTTTGCAAGAACTATTCTTTTAGTATTTTAGTATAAAGAAGTTATTTTCCGTAAACTGAAAGTTAATAAGAATAGCACTATAGTATAGTGTTTTAGTTGAAGACTAATTCATTTACTGAAATTCAAAGAAAGCCAAACTTAGCTCTTGGGCGATACTTAACGGTTAAAATCTATATATGTCAATTTTCCTATACATGTTGAATGAGGGCAAAAATAGCCGAAAAATTCTGGCAACTATGCTGGTAGGACAGTGAGTTAAAATTAAACTTAAGTTATCGTTTTAAGATAATTTTTACAAAACTTGTACTAAAAGTAAAAAAAAGCAAGTCTTTAACTTACATGACTTGTACAGAATTTTGTACTTTTTTTTCAATAAGCATATGATAATTTAGTTTTATAAAAAAATGAAGAAAAATGAACTTCTAACCACATAATCTATTTTATTTTAAACTAAAATATTATATTCTACATAGAAAAAAGCTTCTACAAAGTTTAACGGCTTTTTACAAAAACTTTTACTGATTAAAATAGTATAAAAACTATGTTTTATGTATTGTCAATCGAAGGTTAGATATTTTGACAAGTGTTTTTCATTTCAATGAAAGTAATGTTTTTTTGGTAAATTTTGTTTATATACTTCTTGATTTTAAAACTTTAGATGATAAAAGATAAGGTAACTGTTTTATTTTTTAAGTGTTAGCTCTTACATTTCAAGTGAAACAAGTAAATTTTTAAAATAATTTACTATGAAATCAGTTCTGTAACTATATTGATACTTATGCAAATAGTTTTTATTTTTTGTTTATTCAATATGTAAAACTAAAACTTCAAAAATATATTTACATTAACACAGGGGTAAGTAAAGTACAGACTTTCAAAACGTAAGTTTCTGTCCCGCGTCGTACTTTTTAATTATAAAATACATTTTGTAAAACTTCAAAAAAATTTTTGTGTAATAAAATTTTGTTGTTGTTGTTGGCTCTTATTGGGTGATTGTTTTATCACAACTTTAGTTTTTAAATGTCTAGTTTTTTGTTTAGTGTACACTTATTTTTACGTTGACCCACGAAAAGCTTTTTCTCTACAAATCTAGCCCGAAAATTGCTACCTTTCCTAAACTGACATGATTAACTGACAAAAAATATGCCAAGCTCTGCTTCACTAGATACTTAAAAAAACTATTTTTACAGAATTAGTTTGCCAAATACAAAATTTTAACTACACCAATGTACACGAAAACTAGCTGTCCTATTGAAAACTCTTGTATAGCTAATTTTGCAGTTAAAATCATGAAGCATTTGTAATCGTATGGTTTGAATACAGCTAAAAAAATCTGAATAAAAAAATGATAGAATTTGGTTTATTTAAAACTGGGATTTAAAAAGGCATTTTCTAAACATTATAGTTTCTAGGAAAGTGATATCTTTTAACAGCTCCTTAAATGTTTTATAAAGTAAAACTGAAAAGATTACAATAAAAATAAGAAAAATACTAAAGTAAAATTAATCTCTATAAATACGTAATTAAAACGCTGTGAAATTCTTTTTTAAATTAGCACCAGGAAACTGTTGAGGATATCAATAAACAAAGTGTTAATAAATTTTTCGCTTTTATAACCTGTTTTATTGTTACCTGTTTTATTTAATGTGTAGATTGAAAATAATATTAGGTAAACCTTTTATTTAATAAAAAATAAAATAGCCTGGGTTTTTGAAACATTAACTAGGAAAATAAAATGGTAAAATTAATTTAAGTTACAAGTGGAAAATTAACTGTGAAAATAACAACTAATTAAGATAAAAATCGTCATAGAAAAAAAGTTAAAACTTTGAAACATTAATTAACCATTAATAAATGCTTTAACATAAGAAGACTCGTATATATATATCGCTGTATAAATATAATTAAAAACATTGAGTTTACTTGCTATTTTTGCAAGTCAATTGTATAGCAAACAAACCTTAAAAATCTCTTTTTTTTTTCTATAAGCAACCAATAATCATGTTATAAATAGCGTTCAATAAAAAATACATCACAAAAGCATCAAACTAAAAGATTATGATGAGGTTTGAAGAGAAGATTAATTTAGTGAAGAGTTGCCAAAGGTTTTTTGAAATATTTTTCAAGGTTTTCAAAATTTCCTCCATGTTTTTTAAAGTACACATTATTGGGTCTCTTTTTAGTTTAAAGTTAAGTTTAAGGATTTAGTTTGAAGTTTTAAGATTTGTTTTTAAGAAATTGTGCTAAACAGCATAAAAAAATTGAAACAACATTGTAAAGCTACTTTAAATATGTTTAAAAAAAAATTGATGATGCCAAAAAAAATATCTATATGATAAATTTTTTGTGTCAAATCGAAATTTTACTACTGAAAATATTTAAAAATCCAGGTTTTTTGGCAACCCTGCTTGGTGCATAGTTGCCAATATTTTTTTTCCTAAACTTTTGAAGGTACACGTTTTTTTTTTAAGCTTTAGTACAAAATTAAAACTAGGGTAAAAACCTGCTTTAAAAAAGAAAAAAAAATGAAAAGAAACTTTAATACTACTTTAAAAGTGTTATAATATATATATAATTATAATATTCAGGATTGCCACTTATTTTTTCAAGGTTTTAAAAAGTTCACATTTTTGGTTCTATTTTTAGTTTAAAGTTAAGTTTAAGGTGTAAACTGTGTTAAATAGTATATAAACATTGAAAAGATACTGTAAAGCTAATTTAAATATGTTTTTAATAAAAAAAAATTGATGATGACAAATTATTTTTAACTATATAATAGATTTTTTGAGTCAAATTGATATTTTACTACTGAACATGTGAAAATTGTTAAAATTTTAGGTTTTTTTTAGTGATTTTTGTTTGAAACTCCAGGTTTTTCCTGGTCTTTTTTGCCTAAATTGTCCAACTCCAGGTTTTCAGGTAAAGTGACAACCCTGTAATGATACAAAAGAAACTTATTGTAAATGATAGTCAGTGTCAACCATTAAAGTATAACTTGATAGATATTAACAATACAGTGCTTATTCACTTGTCCGGATTTCACTTATGCGGACGCTCACTTATCCGGACAGTTTCAGTCAGAAATATGTTCAAAATAATTTTAATATTAAACTCTAACATTTTTGTATGATACAAATATTTAAGCTCTTATGCTGTAAGAAAATTTAAAAATAATTTTAAAAATTCTACAGTTTTGTTCATATACTACTAAAGATTACATTCTATCTTTGTTCAAAACTAGCTTAGATTTTTAAAATCTGTAAGCGTGTAAAGTAATTTAGTTTAGAAATTTTTAGATAATCAATTAATTTTTTTTATTTATATTTATTTCTCTTAAACAAAAAATTATCTTTTTTGAAAATTAATAGTTAGGGCAGTTAGGATTACAAATGATAAATTTTACTTGCTTGACCCTCAAAAAACGTATATCGTTGCAGAGGGTTAGTAAGTCTGAAGTTTTTCTATTCTAAAAAAATAAATTAGTTAGTCTAAAATTTAGCTTTTATAATTTATCATTTTATTAAATGTTACTTACAACTACTATGTATTTGATTTTATTAGAACACTTTTAGTATGCATTGCATTATATGGGGCAGCTATATTATTATATAAAAAATTTACTTTTTTGTACTTATCCGGATTTTTGGTTATCCGGACATGTTTACAGAAAAATCTTGCTCAACGTGTCCGGATAAGTGAATAAGCACTGTAATAAAACTCAAACTAGTCTTTTGAAATTAAGGTTTTTAAAAAGATTCAAAAAAATTATCTTGATTTTTTAATATCAAAAGTAAACTCGAGTGGGTGACAACCCTGTAACTAATTTTATTTGTTAATGTACAACATAACAATATAACTGGCAGTTTTAACACTTATCACATATTTTGATAAAGACACAGATTAATAATGTTATAACTAGCAGTCCAGCAGTAATTTGTATTGTACCTAAGTCTAAAGTGTAAAAAATGTTACGGACTAAAAATTGAATTTTGGCTTTAGTTAAAAATTCTCTAAAATTATAACTGATAACTTTATATTGCAATATTATTTAAGCTTATCAATATATAAATATGTAATCTCTGTGTATAACAAACTAAAAATATTGTTTAAGTTAAAAACAAATTTTACAAGATACCAAATTACTATATACTAGAAATTAATAAAAATTCCTCAAACACAAAATTTGAGGTTGCGATTAAATTTTCAAATACAAAATTGAATCTAAAAATAACTAGTATGGTGACTACAAAAGCATAACAGCGTTTGAAACTATTTATTACAACAAAAAGAAGGCACATTTGTACAATAAAATACACACAACTGACATTATAATAAAAGTCTAAATAGAATTACCTAAAGATAGTACATTTCGAAATAGTTTTTAAATGTACAGCATAAAACTAAGTTAATACAAAAAATTTGAAAATAACTCTAATTCATGTAAGTATATCGTTTAAAAATGATACGAACAAAAGACTAAAAATAATGCTACTTTTAAAATGAAACGCAAGTATATATTTTTAAAACATAGTTGAATATAAATATACTTTTAAAATTTAAAAATAAATTTTTGCAACAATTGAATGTGAAAAAAAACTACTGTAGCTACTTACCCGTAAATAAAGTTACCAAACAATATTTTTAAAAAACTTTTATATTAACCAAAACGTAACTACTAAATAGTAAGATTACTCTTGCTTCACAAAACAGTCTTACTTCTTGCTTGGAGTGGACGGCGGCACGTTTTTAGGCAGGGGAAGCGAGAGTATGCACAGCCTGGTCATTTCGCCGTCCACCTTCAGCGTCTGCACTTTTCCCAGCAGCCTCCTGCACGTCTTGTTGAACAGCTTCTCGCCCACCTCGAACGCCGCCCTCATGTCGTTGGCGGGAAACCTGTAGTTCGCGTGGGTCCACATTACCACCATAGCCGTGCCCAGCGCCCTGTGCCTGCACTTGTTCGGCATCTGCCTGTGCTTGCCCTCGCCGGTGAAAAAAGTGGAGAGAAGCCATTTCCGCACCTCTTCAGGTTCGGACTCGAAGCAAGTTGGTTTCTTCAAGTCTGCCGAGCGGATGTTGTACAGCTTGATCATGAGGCTGATGAGCTTGCAGCTGGCCGCGTAGGCGCGCATCTCTCGCTCGCCTCCCTCCTTCACGTGACACGGAGGGTTCAGCAGGATGTTTGTGACGTAATCCTCAAACTTCTCTTCTCTCACAGCTGTCTTGTCAATTTCGCACTTTGTGACGAGCTTGTCCCCGTACTTTTGGGCAAGAGACGCCAGCACTTCTTCGGGGATCAGCTGCGAACCTCCGTAGACGTCCTTCAAGCTTGTAGCTTTCGTGTTGCATGGCAGTAGGGTTTCCTCCCCGTTTGAAATGTCATTGACTGGTATTTCTTGTGAGAGCTTCTGCCCGTTGATGCTTTCAATCACCACAGTGGCTGGCTTGTTTAACTTTTCTGAAAATAGTTACCCAAGTAAAATTTTGACAACTATTAATATTTAACGTTTATAAAGTTTGTACGCATATACTTTATGGACTTAAACATTTTACTGTTCATAAAGTCAATGGTACACTGGTTGCTTTGATATGTATGATCTAACATATTAACACATTATATCTTATGTTTAATGTTATACAACTAAATTACAGCAAATGCATTTCAAAAGTAACTTTTAAAAACTAAGGCAATAAAAAAGACCAACCTTCAGACTTTCCCTTCTTTTTCTTTTCCTGCTTCTTCTTGCCAGCTTTGCTCGCCTGCAAGTGCTTGGGCAGGTGTTCGGGCAGCAGAGGCTTCATTTCGAAGCTGTCAGCTTCGAAGAACTCTGCGGTGTTGTTCTCTTCGTCACGCTCCACAACAAGCAGCTTGTAGCCTTGCTGTTGGTCCTCGCTGTAGCCAAAGTAGCCGACGTGAGGCCTCTGAATGTGCATGAGCTTGCTTGTATGGTCGTCGTTCTTCACATACTGCTGCACCACAAACTTGGTGTTGGGGTTGGGCATTCCGCTGCTGAACTTGACTATGGAGCGCCTCTCAGCGGAATTGAACTTCATCTTGAGGCCTTTCTTTTTGGTCATTTTTATGGTTTGTCTATAGAGTTTTCTTACGTATCTGAATAAAAAACTGTTCAAAGTACAAAGTATTTAAAGTTAATATTGAGATTTTTAAGTGTGGTGATTGCTTACTATGTTTGGTATTTTTACTAAATTGAACAAAATACAAATAACAACATTTATTTTATTAAGCTGTTACAATACAGAACAATGTTATTTAGTTAAAATTGGATTCTCTAAGGTAATAAAAAAACCTTTCTGTAAAAACACCATATTATGTTTTGAACCAAAACAAATCAAAAAATTACAATATTTCTACTTCATAATACTTTATCTCAATAAATAGTGGTAAACAATTAAGAATTGTAATTTCATTTTAAGCACATAGTGATTTTTTTATTTATACACTTAAAATCTTTCACTACATTAAATCATCCTATGCTAAATAAAAAACACTAGTAGAAGATTTATACTTAATTTTTACTCATTATGAATCATTGACTAAAACATGAAAAATTCAAGAATGTAATTTAGTTTAATCATACAATTTGTTTCCTACTTTATTACTTGTTTCCTACTTTATTACTACTTTATTACTTTCAGGTAAAATCTGATATATTTATTGTCATCAAATTTTTTTTTACCTAACTATTTACTGTGTCTATTCTCTATTATATAAACAACTCTAGTTGTTAAATTGAGAAATCGTTCAACCTCATTTGAATTTTAAAAACTTTATTGATGTTCTAAATCAGCTTTTTTTAATTGGAGTTACACCTTTATACAAACCAAAGATAAACTTCAGTTATAGATTCCAAAAGTTAAACTATTTCTACATTTTCTGATTTACACTAAATATACTAAACATCCTGAGTGTGTGACAACCCTGTGATTGTTATAAGTTATATACGAAGTCTTATAATTGTAGGGTGCTTGAATTTTATAACGGAAAGTAAAGCAGCAAATTATTATTTCATATAGGTATTAGCTACTAATTGTTTGTCAATTGGATTTCTTTTTTGCATAAAAATTAAAAACACATAACTAGTACAAATGTCATATAGTAATATTTTTTAATTGAAATTAATTATGAAAGCATGATTTTTTTAATATTAGAGTATTTACTTGGTTGTTTTAAAAACTTGAAGAATATAGTAACAAAAGAACAAAAAAATATATAATAAATTAATATATGAACTTTTAAACAGTCAGAGTTAATCTGTTTAAGGATTTGATTATAATAACTTGATGATAATTAAAATAGCAGATGAATGGAATGAAAACAAATGACTGTTGATTTAATTAAAAGATAAAAATAATTAATTCATGATAATATCAGTTTTTTTTAAGAACAGTCTTTCAATAATACCTGTACAATAATGCTTAAATCTGAGGTCTTTAAAACCTAAATGGTATAAACTTATAAACTAATATATCAAAGTAAGTTTAATATTCATTTTTAATTATTTTATGTATAGCTTCTAAATTGTACAAAATTATTTTGATTGAATTGCAGAAAAATATATTAATATTTATTATAAGTATTAAGTAAGATTATATAAGTATATAATATTATTCTCTAAATAGCAGTCACTATAAAAAACTATTCCTTAAAAAACAACAAATTAATTAAATTATAGTTAGGTTATACAAAACCAAAATCAGATAAACAACTATTTAGTATTTCTTAAAAGACTAAAAACACCCATTTCTAGTCCTAGAATCAAAAAGTTTTTTATTGTAAAATAACTAGACATTGAAGCTTTTTCTTTTTCAAGAATTTTAAGTTTTCTCTTAAGATTTTCGAAGTCTTCCTGCTTTTTAGCAAGCTTTAAATGTTTGTTTTTTACCGCCAAATATACCTCGTATGTTTCTTTGTTGTCAGGCTCAATTATCACCCAGTCGTTCAAGCATACCACGGCCCTCGAATAATCTTCAAGCTTGAGGTAAATGAAAACTATATAAGATAGAATTTCATGGTTTTCTCAACACCCTGAACTTTCCATTATTAAGCTGAACAAAATAGTCCAAGCTGATGGTCTTTAGCGTCATTGCTTGCCATCAAGCATCGAACCAAATCTAATTTGTTTTCTTCAAACTTTTTTGGTCCCACTTTGCATACATTTGGTTCCCATTTTTGTATATAATCATGAACATATATTGTATATTTTGATTACAATACTAATTCTAAAAATTTTAATTTGACATAAAAAATCAATGAAACAAAAAACCTTAATAAAACTTTAATCAACTTAATTGTATTTTCAAAAACATGTTCATTTTTCTTTTACTTTAGCCCAAAATAAAATTTTTTAATAACCTTAATAATATAACTTAAAAAGGCAACTAAACACTTAACTTCAAATCTACAATTATTAAGGGTAAGGATTAGGGGTAACAGTGATAGTATAAAAAAAAAACAACAAAACTAAAACTAAACAAAAAACAAAAAATTAAATAAGAAACTTAAAAAAACCACTGGGTTAAGGGTAACAGTAATAGTAAAAAAAGAGAATATTTATGAATGTGAATATTAAGAAGAAAAAGAAAATAAAGTTACCAGCCAAGGGTAAGAGTTAGTGGTAACAGTGATAGTAAAGAAAAAAAATCAATAACAATATAAGTTTCAACCCATGCAAAAGTGACCCTTTGTGATCCTGCAAAAGTGTCTTTGTGCAAAAAAGACCCTTTGTGCAGAACTGACCTTTTGTTAAAAAGTGTTGTTGTGCAAAAGTGTCCCTTTGTGCTTTTTTGACACTTAACCTTTATATTCAGTGTTCCCACCCTTTGAGTTGAAAAAACTGTCCTGAGTGACAAAAAACTGCCCTGCGTCATCCTGATTTTTTTCTTCAAATCCTTAAAAAAGTTTAGCCTCTGGTGAATACTACTTATACCTCATGTCTATATTTCCTAAATAAATAAAAGGTAGGTTGTATGTATATTGTGTTTGCTTCTGCATTAGATGTTTACTAAACTTATGAGTAATATTGTTTTCAAAGATTAAACATTAAAAGTTTAAATCAAAGGAGATTAAAAACAAAACTTGTGGATAATCTTATGTAACCATGAGTATAGAGGGGTTATCACTTTTTTTTACTTTTTGATCTTAACTTATAGAGTTTTAACTAAGATACCAGATGCTTTTTCAGATTTAAAAGTTCAAACTACTTTTTGAGATATAAAAGCTTAAAGTTGGAGACAACAATAGGTTTTTTATGGAGACACAAACTAAAACGGCAAAAAAAGACTATTTCACTAAAAATCTATCTTCCCTACGTTTTTTGAAGAAAAGACCTCAAACTTTTAAGAAATGTTCCTTGCAATATTTAGAAAATTCTGTCGGAAAGAATTAATACAAAGTTAAAAAATTAAAGCTTTATAAAATAATAAACAAAAAAATGTAACCTTGTAGACATTTTAAACCAAATGTTTATTTTTTAATTAAAATATTATTATTTATTTTTTTTTCAATTTGTTCTGACAGAATTTTTAAATATATCAAGGAACATTTCCTGAAAATTTGAGGTAGTTATCTTAAAAAACGTAGGAGAAGATATATTTTTAGTGAAATAGTCTATTTTTGCCATTTTGTTTGCACCTGCCATAAGAAAACTATTGTTGCCTCCAACTTAGACCAGCTATATCTCAAGATTAATTTGAATTTTTTAAATTTGTAAAAAGCATTTTGTAGCTTAGTAAAAAATATATAAAATAAGATCAAAAACCAAAAAAAAGCGCTTACCCCCCCTACCCCCTTATGCCCGAAAGATAGTTCTCTTTATCATTATTTAGTTTATCATTATTTTTTGTTAGAAATTAGAGTTAAAAGTATAACATTAATACACATTTTGTTATTATCATTATTTATATTTTATTACTTTTTGAGTTTTATATCAAGTTAATACTAAAAATTTATATTATACTTATTGTCTTTTGATATATACATATTTTAAATACAAATAGTATTATTTTTTTCCTACTTACAGTATTTCTTTAATTTGATTTTTTCTATAGAACTTAATACTTTCAATAATATATTGGTTTATTTAAGTTTGCAACAGCTAATTGTGAGTTCACATTGGTAGTTTTCATCACATGATTGGATTATTGATGTGTTTTTCTTGTAGCATCAGCAGATACTTGCTTTGTGATTTGAGCTTCATGATTTTCCAACACTTTTTGGTTTTTAGTGTTGATATCTAAATCTTGTTTTGAAAATGCAGTTTTTGTTTACTAACTTATGTTATTTCTTTATTTTTTTCATGTGAGTTTTGTAATTAAGTATGATTAACATTTTATTTATTTAAAATTTTTAGTAAATAATTGTTAAGGTTAATTTTAAAATAACAAAAGTTTTGAACACGTGTAGTTGAAATTTATTTTGTTTATTTTTACCTTTAAGTGAGATTTATTTACTAATTTATTTATTAGTTACTTAGGTAGTTGTTAATTTTTTATCTTATTTTTTATTTTTCAACATTTAGTTATACAATTATAAGTGTGATTTATTTATTTTTAATCTCTTATAAGTATCTGGTATTTATTAGTGTGATAACTAGTTATTGTAACTGAATAATTCACATATTAAAAAAGAAAATATTGAATTGTTTTGCTTTTTGTACTTCTAAGCACATAGATCTTTAGATTTTATTAGAACAGGTTATGCTCTACAGTTAATGCTTATACTCATGTTTGTTTTTATATATATAAAAGATAAATATGTGAGTTATAGAAATTTTACCATTTATTCCTTTTTATTTTATTATAGACCTTTTTATTGCATTTTACAGGGTTGCTCTTATAGAGAGGGCAACAAGAAAAATGTGAACGTAAATGATCATAAAAATCATTTTTTTTACAAGGAGACAATGTGGTGCCCATTATGGTTCTTATAGTAAATATTGGCAGTAATTGGTTTAAAACTGCATACCATTTTTTTTAGAATTAATTTCTTTATTTAATTTAAGTAAAAAAACAACATTTATATATATTGATGTTAAAGTTAAATTTTATTTAAGTTTCAATTAAAACTTATCAAAGTTACTTACAAAATATATAATGTGAGGCTTGATGACTGAAAGGTCTTTCTCCACACTAATCCATTGACTATAGTTGTGAGTGTTCGCATTTTTCTTAATTTCTTGTGATCATTTGCCAAATAGTATTTGCAAAACATATAGTTTTTTTTTATTTTTGGATAGTTTAGTGTTAATTTTAAAGGGGGAGGTACAATTAGAGGTAATGACAAATTGCTTGCTTGACCTTCAAAAAAAGTTTATTGGGAAGAGTGAGTCTGTTGATTTTCTACAACAAAAAAATTAATGGTCTGTTATTTAGCAAAAATAAAAAGTTATGTTTTTTGTTATATTTTGTATTTTATCCAGGGTTTTTCTGTGTAGACTAGTGACTAAAATCACAAACTAAACAATAAAATGATAAGAATTTGCAGTTTTAAAATTAGTTTTGTTAAATTTAATAAATATCCAATATAAAGTAAATGCACTGATAATTCCAAATTACTGCTATATCAGTTTGAAACCCACATTGACTCCATGCAATTAATTAAATGTGGTCATGTCTTATTTATGTGTAGCTTCTACAATCCCAGGGATAACTTTTTTGACTTTGTTTTCTGTAGCCGATTGTTTTTGAATAAGGTACTTATCTAAACGCTTCAGTGAACACTGCAACCTCTAAAATTCTACATTTAAAAATATCAAAATAATAATTTTACCACGATTAATAGTTTTAAAAAGGAAAAGTAGTAAAATAAAACCTATATTCAAGAGCTTAAAAGTGCAAAATTGTAATACAACAACAAATTTTTAAATAATTTTTGTCTTTCTTTATATATTCGACAAAAAATATAAATTGATATATTAAATCCGATTAAATAATCTGTTTATAATTTAAGCTAAAATTATTTGTATTTTAATCACTAGGGACTGTTTTGCTCAAAGCACAAATATCAAAACAAAAAATTTTCAAGCATAAAAATTCGACAACAACAAAGAAGTATTTACATAATTTAATTTAATAAGTCTAGTCTAGGTATTTTATCCATGTAAAATAGTCGTTATACTACCACTAAGGGTTGCAATAATACCATATAGATAGAGTTTCTAAAAGTTTACTTATTGCAATTGTTTTTTTTTGCAGCTCATTCAAACTTTATAAACTTATTTTTAATAATCTAATTACATATTAATTATAATAGCTAAATTTCATATTATTGTTTAATAAGCCTTTATGCTCATCAAATAAAGCTGTTTTTTTTATTCACCACAAATAATTAAATAACAATTTAATAAGAGAATTAAATTTTTTTTAACTGCTAGACTTAAGGTATTTTTTCTACAATGGTGCTGTTTAAAAACAAATTCAGCCGTGGCGATATGCTGACAACCACAAGGCATGGCAACCATGCTGTAACATAACGTGAAAATCCAGAGGCTGCCAGTTTAGTTTATTTTTAATATACAAACTTTTTGTTTTCTTTTAGCTATAACAAGTCTTTTTTTTTTTCTTTTATAAAGAATATTTATTTTAAAAGAAAATAAAATAGTTATGAGTAAAAGTATTTAATAACTTAATACAAACCATATTCTAATTGTAAAATAACCCAGTTTCAATAAAAAACTACAAGTTAAGATGTAAACCATTATTAACTTTAAGAGATAAAAAACTTTTAATTTTTAAATATAAACTTATGGTCAACAATATCATTTTTTATAAAAGTTTTTGAAAGCTGCAATAATTTGTATAAACAAAAAAAATAGTTTATGCTGAATAATTATAAAAAAAGGTAACTTTGTACTAACTTAACTGACCAAATATCTGTTATAGTTTTATATAACATAAATTTTATAAGTTTTTTTGTTAACACGATCTATTTAGGATAAAAAATATGTTTTGCTGATTTTAAGGTTTGTAGTGGCTAATTAGCAATCAAGTTGACTTATAGTAGTTCGTGTAAAAGTTTTTATTTTAAACAGTTTCTTTTTGTTTAATTTTTTAATTAGTTTAATTAATTAAGCAAAACATAGATTTTATCAAAATTAAATATTTACATCTACAATAATTAATTTTTTATCAGCATAAAAATTTGAGATTAAAGTTAGTTTTGTGAAAACTCTATATTTTGCTTAAATAAATAAAATCGCTTTAAAATCACAGAAATATATACTAACTACATACTTTTAAATACTATTTTTATTGCTATGTATGGTTTAAAAATTTTTACTTATCAAGTCTAGATTATAGTTTTTTTTAACTGCTAAGCATATTTTTAAGTTATGTTTACTGGAGATATCAGGTTAAGTAAATATTTTATAGATACAATAACATTTTATACAAATAAGCTGTGATTACATTTTTATTTGAGCTTGAAAGCTTATCAAACTTGAAAAAACTTTTAAACGTTCTAATAGAGTTAATAAAATGTTTACCATCAACAGTCTTTTTAATTCAAGATTGATACTAAACATGGCAAACTTTTATTTTTTGTTTTGCTTTTTTGACTTTCAATGAAACTGACATTAAAATTAGAATACTACTCTAAGACTAAATCAATTTTTTTTTTAAGTTTTACTTTATACTTGTTTATGTGAGCTTGTTACAAAAAAAAACATTTAAAAAAGTAATAATTCAAAATCTTTTAAAATAACTTGTTAATTTGAAATATAAGAAGTATTTAACTGAAAACTTTTGGTTTTGTTTATACAGTTTCAAAAATTATTTAAAAAAAATGTTGATAGACACATAAAACTGGTTCTTCACACTTGCTAGTTTTTAAAATATATTTAAACAATTAAAGTATTACATGATTATAAAATTTTACTCCATTGCTTTATAACAAATGTCAGTAAACTGCGGCCCGCGAGGCACTATGTATTTAGTTATCTATCCCAGCTCTATTACTAAAAAACATATAAAAAAAGGTCTAATAAAAACTTAACTGATCCTATCACAGTTTTGTAATTACTGGTACTCTAAATTTGCTTATCTGATCATACTTTTAGTTTGGAAAATAATTGAACAATTGTATTTGTAACTGTGGCCTGCGAGAAACTTCTGCTATAAAAATTGGCCATACAACTTGTGAAGTGCTGTCGAACTCTGCTTTATAAGCTTAAAATTAATTTTTTAATGACTAATAAAAACTAAACAGTAGAAATTAAAAAGATAAAAGATATACGTTAATATTAAATTTAATTGTGTGTGACCATGTAACTTCTTCAAATTGATTTTTTCGCATAAACTTGTTTTAAAAACTTAAATAAAATCAACTTGTTTGTTTATGCTAACCACATCTTTCTGGTTCGAACTTTTTAATGAACTTTTGTATATAATTAGTAAGTGCATATCACATGCAATTAATCTTTTAAAATAAAATTTTAAATTGAAAAAGTATTAAAAAATAATAAAAAGATGTTTAAAAGATAGTTATAACCAATTTTTTTTAAGTAAGTTAATTGCTTTATTTTTTGTTATATGATGTATATGTTTGTTTTTATTTTGATTTTTAAATCATCTAGGAATTCTATAGTTCAACTAGATTAGAAATATGTTAACAATATGAAATAAAAATTAACTTTTTCCTTTTTTTATTAAATTTTTTTAAATACGTAGAAACTTAAAGTTATAACTAAAAATAGTTTCTAAATACTTAAAATTTATCTCAAATTGCAACCAAAAGTATTAACTTTAAAAAGAGCTAGGTTAGAGTTGAAAAAAAAATGATAAAAAATAACGAACAAAACGAGAAAAAATCGCAACAACAATAATCATTGTGGCGCCAAGAATCTTCCGGCGAACAGAACGGCCTTTGCGTCGGTTTTGTGCACGAAGAAGTAGAACGGCCTGTCGATTGTGACACTAGATGGCATCATCCTGCTGCCGATGAACGCCGCGGTGGCAGCTGCCGCGGCAACACCGTTCTCGTCCAATTGGAAGGCGGCTTTGTGGGCGAGGTCGCTCAGCATGAAATCCCCCTTTCCGATGTTCGTGCACATTCGCGAGAAGTCGGCCATACCAGTGAACGCGTCCCGCACACCTTTCAGGTGAAAAGTTATTTTTTCAAGTATTTAAATACCTTTTTTAGAAAAAAATAGCTTGTGAGTTACGATGGAAGTTTCCATGCAACTTTTGAATTTCAATGTTTAGAGGTGTAATTAAAACCTAGACTAAGAAGATGTTTTTTGAGCACGTCGTAATCGAACTCCAAATTGAACTTCGGCATTGTTACGTCACAATTGGAAAAATACCCGCCTTCATTCTGTCCAATGGAACTGATATAGTCCAGAAGACTGTTCATGTTGTGTTGGAATTTCATTTTACGAAAGCTTCTTAGTTCTGTTGGCATGACTACTGTGTAAACTAAGTTTCTACCTGTAAAAAAGGTGTATATTATTGAAACTTGAAAATTTATAGTAATTTGTTAGCTAGTTATGAATGCGAAAAATGCTTTTAATTTGTTAAATTTGGAACTAAATATTGAATTAATTTAAACTATAATTTTAAGTTGATTTTAATTTTTTCTTATAGAAAAAACACATAAAATATTTTTTTAATAATTTTAAGTTGTCAAAGCAAACCTTCAAATGGCAGTCTCACTACCACAAACTGTCCAAGATCCTTCAGCTTTCGTAACCAATATTCAGGGTGCTCTTCATGTATCATACATTTAACAATTCCTTTTAACATGTTTGTTTGCACCATTTTATTTTCAAACGTCATAAAAGGTTCTTCTTCCGTCCAACTAAATGGGATTAACCATTTTGCCTGAATTTATTTTTAACATTACTTAGCATTTGTTTTGCTTTCTAACTAGGTTATTTTATTAAAACGGTACATTCAGATAATTTTCTTCTTAAATGTAAATTTAAACTTGAAATAAACTTAAGTTTACACTTTTCTACTCATTATTTGACTTTAAAAATATGTACAACCTTTAGAAAGGCAACCAGTATTTTATATACCAGTAGTAATAAAGATTAACATTTTTGTACAAGTTTATAAGTTTTGTATCAAAATCAGTTTAAAACTTTACTTAGAGTTTTTTACATGCTAACTTACAATCTTATATTTATAAATTTTTTAACTTAAATACTAGCTCAAAAGTTGTTTTAAATATAAGCAGTGCATTTCACAACTACCTTTAGAAGCAATGCATTAACAAAGACAACTTTCGTATTAGAGGTTACTTGATTTGGTTTTACAAGTTTCTTTATTAAATCATCTGTGTTTTTTGCTACCCATTTATTTATTCTTTTAATTGAACCTCGTGGGTTGTTTCCAAAATTTAATTTCTTCACAAACTGCTGACCAGTTCTAAAGTTAATATACTGTTAAAACGAAAAATAAAAAGTTATAGTAAACTTATAGTAAAAATTATATACTGTTTTTAATTCATTAGTTTTCTGTTTTTTGTTTTACAAAATTGTTTTTTTGAGTTATTCGACTAAACGTGTATCAACAGCATGATGACTAATAAATTTTAAATTAAAAAAAAAAATTAATGAACAATAAAAAAAAGCCTTTGTATAATAATTATCAGAGAAAATAAACCAAAACTTACTCATTTATAAAATTTTTAAAAGTCTTTTTCAGTTTTGTATCTTTTGCAACGAATATCCTTTGAGCAAAACTTATGTTGTAACCATTGTTTTTTGTACCTAACTCTTTACTCATCTTTTGAACTTTTTCAAAATCTTTGGTGTCTAAAACTTGAACAATCTGTTCAAGAGTTTCTGAAGCAGCTCCTAATTTATATTTCAAAAACTAAAGTTTAAAAAAAGTCATCACTTTAGTTCAAAAACAAAACTACCTCTTCCGACAACGCTCAGTGCTGAGTAAATAGAAAATGGTGAAAAAACAAAGTTTTGTTGATGATAACTCGACGATAACTTGTTGATAAGTTTTGCACTAAATTCGTCAATAGCCGAGCCAAGAGGGCGACTTCGGTGTCTCTTCCATCCAAGACACTCGACAGTGAGAAGTAAAACTGAAAGAGCTAGATTAAATTGAAAGTAAAACAAAGTGAAACATTTATGAAACAATTTTTCAGCCATGTTGGTTACAAGTGTTTATTAAGAAAAAATCAAAGTAGTTGTTTAAACATACAGTTGTTGATTTAGTACTACATACTATATAGTAATAACACCATGTAATAAGAATGATTAGTTAAGTATTTTAAAGTACATATGATTTCGTAACATGTTTATTTATGTCAACTTGTAACAATGTTTCTAATTTTCAACTAACTTATGTATGTAACATATGCTTCTAAATTCAATAGTTTCATTTCTTAATAAAAGTATTTTAATGCACTATTTAAAACTGTAGTTTTTTCTTGACTTTTTTAATTTTTTTATAAATAAATAAAATCTTTCTACTGTAAACAAACTAGTTCTTAACTATGTAATTTAGAAAGTTAATTTAGAAAAGTTCAAATCTCATACTTATAGTTTTCTTGTATGCACAGTTAATATAAAATACTTAAATAGCTTTAGCATGCGTATATGAAGATTTTGCACTTAAACACTTTTCTACGTTACTTCCTTTCATATAAAATAAAAATGTAAGTATTACAAACGTAACTTTTCTCCAAGACTTTAATACACGATTTTAAAAGAGAAACTTTATAAAGATAAAAATATAGTTTAGAGATAATTTAAAAGGAAGTTTTAGCAAAAATTAAATTGAAAACATTACATAAGCTGTGTTAACTTTATACAAAATTTCAATATACCTTTTTAATAATTTATAGTTAACTTTTCATTATAGTTATTCTGCTTATTGAAACTAAACTTTAAATTTTTTCATAAGCTGTTTTTACTTATTCTTACAACTTATTATTACAATTAATTAATTGCTTATTATAAGCGAAGAGTTTATAAGTGTTATTAGTAAGTAAATCATACATAAAATAGTCAATAAATAAACTACTTGGTAAATATTTTAGCTATTACTTTTTAGTCTATTCCTTTTTTGTTTGCCACTTAAAAAAATTTACACCAATCTCTCACAAAAGTTAAGATTGCAACTTTTTGTAGTATAAGAAAAAAGCGCATATAACAAATTTAGTTTATAGTTTAGACCTAAGTGAGTAATTTTTTCTCAAGAGTGATACTATTTGTTATTGATAATATTACTATTTATCAAGAGTGAAAAATTTTTAACTTTTAAGCAAGTAAATTTTTTGAACACAATAAATAAATCGACGCTCGTGCTCAAAGTATGGCTGAAAGATTGAAAGCTGTATAGCAAGGCTTTAGTTTGAACTTCGTCTTTAAAATTATCATCAGCAGTTTTATGCATAGGAAATTGAAACTGCTGTTTAACTTCTACAAAGTTGTATCCCCTATTTGTATGCTAAAAAGCAAAAATTATTATAAGCACTGATTTTAAATACAATCAACTCAAAATATAAATACATTTATCAAGCTGTTTTAAATAACTTGTGTAAAACTATCAATTATATTAAATTTTGATTAGAGTCTCCCACAAACTAGTTTTAAGCGATACACATTGCTAAACTTTTGAAAACAAGTTGAAATAAAATCTTAAAAACCCCGTGGAATACTTACTATTCAACGACTAATCATTGTTGAAAGTTTTGTTTTATTATACTTTGTTGTCATACTTACCTGAAAAAAAAATATTTATTTTTCCTATCAAAAGTGTTTAGGTTATTGTTCCATAAGACAACTAATTAGTGGCTATTTTATCGCTTTTTTGTGTTTTTCCTATTTTTTGTTTAATTTATTTAAATTAATAATGCTCAGGAAAACTAAATAAGTAAAAAAAAAGAATTAAAAGTCATTCTTACAGCTGACTCTAAAATTTTTCTAAGTGTATTTGCGCTTTGCTTATTACTATTTTTTTTAAATATTTACGAAACTATATTATACACTGAATTCATAATCTTTACAAACAAGTGACGTATTCTAGTGTCAGAAAAGCTTGAAAAAAAATTTTCTAAACTATATCAAACTTGTAAGTTGCAATTAGTGGAAAGTTTTTACAAGTTTGTTTGAGGTATATGTCTGGTGTTTGAGCTGAGAAATGTTTACTAAAGATATCTTATAAAAAAACTTCATAAAATCAAAGACTGACTTGAATTAATATGGCTATGGAAAAAAATTAAAAGTTTTACATAATGATCCAATAAAATTTTAGACGCCTTTGACTCTCGCCTACTCTGCAAAAAATAAAATTAACTAATAACAAGACGAAAGCTGCTTTAAGTGCCACAAAAAGATCTTCGATAGTAGAACACCTGATTAACAACATTAATTGTACAAATAACTATGATTTTTTTAAGATTTAAGGTTATTTACAACTGTACAAATTATGTTGATTTGGTCAGATTAGAAGCAATCTCCATATTTTTAAATAAACCAGAACTATGTAAGCAGAAAGAGTTTGACTATAAGGTTTCCTTATTTGTTTAAAAGTGTCTTTGGTTAATTTGTTTAAATTTTCCTTTGTTATTTTATTTACTTGAAAGTGTCTTTGTTTGTGTTTAATATTTTGTTTTGTAATTTAAAATGTTTGTTTTTTGTTTTAATTACTATTTTACATTAACTGATTTTGTTGATTGTTTTTTTTACAGCAATCTAATTACTTAAGTAGTTTTCTAGAGTTATTGTTTTTCCTTTAAAAGCTATTGTTCTATTTCAAACTTCTCCAGTAAGTTCCTGAAGAGTCGCAGTGAAAATATATTAAAACTTTTGTGGTAAAACATTGATTGTTCTTTATATAGGTAAAAAATATAGTAGACTTATGTTTTAATGTTAAAAAAAAAAATTTTACTAAGTTCACAATTATTTTTAATTATAAGCTTAGCAAGCATTGTAATTAAATAATAATAAAAAATTACATGTTGCATTTTTTATAGTTGTTTCTAGAAAAGAAACGTTGCTTGTTGAACAAAAAATTCCAAGACACATCGAATGTAGTTGCGAAAAACCGTGTCACGTTAAAACTGTTGTACAACAAGCCTGCTTGCCATTTACTTTATGTGGAGTTTATTTCACAAACTTATTTTTATAATCGCGGTCATGGTATAAATTAAAATTATTTACTTTTTCGGGTTCATATGTTATTGCCCTGATAGACGAAATTGCTCCACTTTGGGAAATCCTTATTTAAAGCTCTTATACTTTATTATTTTCAGTCTTAGGTAGCAAGACGTAAAATGATGTTGTTACTCGAATTTAAAACATTTTATGCTTTTTTACTTAAGTATAAACTACATTATAAAAATATTAAATATATTCATACGTGCTGTTAAGCGACAGGTTACCAAAACTATATTTTATTGATAATGTATCACTGAATATATTAACCATCGTAAAAAATTAGTTAATTGCTAATATTTCTGTAAAAATAATTAGGATCTCTAGCCCAGGTCTTCCTAAAGTAGGTCAAGTGGCCCCCTCGGGGGCCATGAGGTCATAATTTGAAACGTACACTAGATATTCCGGAGTTAATAATGAAGAGCAAAAAAAGGTCTTGTGTGGTTTTAATGGTAGTTTTTTGAGTAACCTTGTTGCAAGGGGCCATATCTTTTATAATTTCTTTAAAAGGGGCCTTTTGAAAAAAAAAGTTTGGGAAATCCTTATCTAGTCAAACTAATCGTGCTGCTAATGGAACTTTAAATGCCAAGGAAAGAATTTATATAACAAAAAATTACTATACTTAAAATAAAGGTTACAATATTTGCTACAATTATCAATCAGCTGAAGTCAACTGCAATGAAGACTTAGTTTTTTTCTTAAATTATAAACATGATGTATGCTGCATCAGTTTCAAAGAGTTTACAAATAAGCTTAAATTGAAATAATAATAAAGGTTATTCATTTTGAACTAAGTTGCTAGCAATAAATTAAGCTGTTTCGCTTTTCGGAAAATAAATGCTCCCTAATTTTTATGCACACTTTGGCAGTGTAATATGCGATCAATTAGAAAGCAACTAAAAGTGGTTAATTTAATCGTGAAGTATTGTAAGTATCTATAAATCTAGTTCTAAAAATAAGTCATGTCGGCTCTAAAGATGTTCTTAACATTAAAGTTGAAAATGTTTAAAATGTACTGGACCTTTTTTAATAAAATACTTGTTTTGAAAATATAAAAAAATCGCGCTACTGAATACTTTAACAAACGTCTTCCTTCATACATCATAATTCTTTAAATATAATTAAAATGTTTTAACTCAACTAAAATTCATAGATTCACTCGATTTTGAATGTTTTATTCTGAAAGAAACGTCTAACTATTTTCTAACAAGAAAAATAATACTAAAAGAATTGTGCTAATAAGTGATAAGTAAACATTGTGCAAAAAAGAAATAAGACGCTTCAAGTTATTAGAAAAGTTATCGAATTATACTGTTAAATAATCTATAAATGAGAAAAAAAAAAAATTTGCCAAAACTAACAAATATGATAATAATTGTATTTCAAAAAAAACCATGATAGAGCTTAAAAAACATAATTCGTACAACAAATTTTGATGTAAACGATTAGAAATTTTATAATAGTTCTTTAAGTTTTGGAATGTTTAGTTATTTCCAGTATTCTAATTTTTTTCGATGAATAAAAACTTGAAAAGTATTGTAATCAACGAGTTTTTTACAATAAAGAAAACAGTACCAACGTTACATAAGAGGAAATCATATTAAGTAGCAACAAACGAGTTTGTCTAAAATTATTTCTATTCAAGCAGAAATGTTTGTGTTCACACTCCACAACACAAGTGAAGAGTTGATATTTTCTCATTTCAAATACAAGAACGATTCGTCGAAATTCAAAGGAGAAGTTCTGCGGCGCATTCCTCTCCCTGTGTGACATTTACATGAAATTTATTAGCAAACAGTGTAAGTTTTTAAAATATAATATGTTTAACAACAAACAATTCATCTTAGTTTATTAAATAAAATTTAAAAAAAATTCGGGAGCTCTTTTAAGGTCTAATGTAATTAAGTATCAAATTAATGTGATAGTTAACATGCACATTTTATAGCAACCTAAAAAATAGAAAAAATAAATTTGTCAATGGTAAAAATTAAAAAAAATAGTGCTAGAGAACCAATAAATAGCCAGCTGGAATGTGAAAAGAACGAACGCAATACAATTAAACTTACTCGAAAAACTATTGAGTTTTGCTGAATTCTATCCGATCATCTCCTAAATTTCAAAATAATATCAAGCAATGAAACAAACAGGAAAATATCAAAATAACCCAACAAAGCCAATACTAAATGACTGAAATTTGAATAAAAAATGTATTTGTAAACTTTTTTAAAACCATGATGGGTCAAGACTAGAACTAAAATAAGTTTACATTCAAGTCCAACAATCAATAAAGACTTAAAGTATGAAGTTCAACACTAAAAATCAAATTTTGTTCATAAGTAAAAGAATGGAAAAAATATCTATACAAACAACATTAAGTAAAAAAAACTTTATGAACTTTAAATCGGCACGCGTGCGAGGAATAACAAAATTTATCACAAAACAATCGAAAAAAATATTAAAAATTAAAGCATCAAGATTTTATTAGATAACTCAAAATAATGAGTTGTAATAATGCATTTTGAATTAGTGTAACTACGAAATTTAATACGGAGTACTGACAAACAAAATGCAAGACTTAAATAGAAAAATTGTACTAATATTTTATTTTGAACAAAGAAAAGCTCACAAAATAGAAACGCTTAATACTCTATAAAGAATTTAAATTCACATGAAACCCAAAATGGGAAAACAAGTGTACTGCAAAAAAGGAAAATGCATGATTAGTTTTGTGAGTAGCAATAATTAAATAAACAGATTTTAGTGCAAATTAAAGAAACAACTTAAAAAGTGCAAGTGATCAAACTCAAAGTCAATGCATCATAAATCACCAAAACTTACATTGGGTCCTGCAGGCGCCGAACTAAGTAATTAATTATGACATTTACTAAAACAAGTTTTATATGAAGAACAGTTTTACTGATGTACGTTTTTAGTTTATTTTTAGAGTTCATATTCGTACTTAAAAAAAGTGTTTTGTTTTCTTGATGGCATTTCAAATACTAAATTTAAAATAATTTGTTAAGTTCCTTTAAAAATTTCGACACTTAAAAACTGAACCAGTTAAAAAAATTCTTAAAACATTTATATGCACGTGCTAATATGATTTTAGCTTTTCTTTTTATTTGCTACTAAAATGCGCGCAAATAATACTCATGACTTGCGATTGAAACTCAAGTGGTGTTGATCTTAAAACTTGCTATGATTGGCAGTTGCTCTCTGCAGACGTATTAAACCAAACAGTTACAAAAGCGCGAGTTAAAAAACTTGCATATTTCAAAATGCGATTTTTTTCAATACCTGTAGGAGTGAGCTGGGGAATGACGACCGCCTCGTACTTGATCATGTTCCTGCTGTGGTAGGCGATCACGTCGTCGCCCGCCTTCAGCTGCTCGAAGCTGGCCAGCTTGTTCTCGTCGGGGTGCGAGCGCAGGTACTCGAGGTTGGTCACCTCCGCCTCCTCGCCGTCCTGCTTGAACCTGATGAACACGCTCCCTCGTGCTTCAATTGTCTCGACTTTGACGTCACAGTCGCCTCGTGCTGCGAAATTACTTGCTTTTCAAACGCCGATGGGAGCAAAGTACATTGAGTTTTAAATATGTTTGTTTGGTCGTTTTTGAAATGTTGTCATAAGGTCTTACACTGTTTTTATTTCGTTAGTATCATAAGAGTTGTGAACTGTTCGTTTTCGAGCGATTAATATGCTTGATGCTTTTATATTTGTAAAATATATGTTTGTTTCTTTTTGTTAATATTCATGAAAAAGTTATGTTGGTTTTAAAAGGTTAAAATTAACCGACTGTAATTGATTTTGTTTTGCTGTAAATATTTTTTCTTTATTATAACTGAACTGATATTAATTTACATGCGTTTATTCCCTAAATGTAATTATTTTTATTTCTGTAACGCAGTACAAACAAGTTTATAAAACTTTTTTTTGACTTGAGTAATATAATAGAACTTTTGGTTGCATGGTTTTGAGAATAGCTGTCCCCACAATATAAGTTTTAAACAGACTAATTTTGATTTTGATGCAGTCATAAAACACAAGTGAGTTCATTGAGGGCCTCCGTTGTCTTACCACAAACCAAAGTTACCACATGAGTTTGTCGTGAAGTGTGAAAAACTGAAATTCTATTGAGTGATAACAAAATAAGGAACAAATAATAAATGTAAAAATATATTGTGCAAGCATAATTTTTTTATAGAAAAAAAAATTTCATTTTAAAAGATTATGAAGTTATCTTATTAAAAACACTTCATTGCTTGAGAAAAATTATTTACATTATTTTTTTAAGTAATTTAAATTTTACTATTCAATAATTTTTTATGATTAACATTGTTAAAAATTACAAATTAGTTTTGAAATAGTTTTCTAAAAGATTTTACTGACTAAGAAAACATCCGAGTATTTTTGATACAGTTTAAACTTTAAGATATTATGGATCAAACTTAAGTTGTTTATAAAACAAATCAACAGTAAGCTCTTAACAAAGTTTTCAAAAATTACCTTATTTTAATTGGACATTTTTAAAAAAGAATAGAAATAACTTATGTCATTTTACGTTAAATAATTCAACTAAAGTTTTTATTGAATTTTATTGTTTGAAAAACTATTGTTGCTCAACTTAGGCAAAGGGTCATCTAAAAAAAATGAAATTAGTTATCCAACCGAAATTCGCATCAGCTTTTAAGCAACATATACTAACCACGCAAGCTTTTTGGCGAAGAGGCAATGCAAGGCTTCAATTTTAATCTTTATATACTTAAGAGTGAGCCCTTATGGTTTTAAGTAAATTAAGTTCAAGTAATTTATTTAGTAATTGTGTACCATGGACATACTCAAGTATACCAAAGTATACCAAGCGTAATTTTTCATACCTAAATTAGAAATTAGCATACATGGAGAGAAGTGAGTAAAAAATATTTTGTTTTAAGTAAATTAAGTGTTTACTTTGACGAACGTGAGATAAATATATTTAACTGTATGTGAAAAAAGACTGAAATCATGATAAAAAGTTTACATAAAACAAATTGTGCTTGTAAAATTTAAAAGTATAGTAAAAACTCACTACTTGACTCGCTTGCAGTATCTGAAGTCTTCCTTCTTTTCTCTTGACTCGGGCCTACGAAAATAACTGAATTAATTTTTTACAAGTAAACATGAAACATTTGTCCAAGTTTAGAACACATTAAGTTAAAACATGCTTTATTTTTTAAATCAGTTAACCTTTAACAAATTAAACAAAACAAAATAAAATCACTTAAAGGAGCCTTTTAAAATCATGAGGCAGAGAAAATTCTCATATTAGATAGGCTGTCAACTTTATTTTTTAAATAAAAATATTTACAGGGAACTTGTTTACCTTGATCGCTTGCAGTGTCAGAAGGACTTTTTCTTTTCTCTGGGTCTAAGAAGAACATTGTGTTACAAAATCTTTTTCTTAATTATTTGATCTATGATAATTCACAAGAAGTTTGAACCAGTTGATAATTTAATAAGTTTATAATGAATAAAGAATTGGGGAATAAGTAACATAAGTTCTTTTAAGCTCTTTGCTAGAAAGTTAATCGTTTATCAGTTACCTGCTAATTTTTTTTATTTAAGCTTATTTAATTTCAACTTTAACTATTAATCAATAATTTAGAAATAAACTGATAGTTCATAGTTGATAAAATTTATCAATAAAATAATTAAAACCTGAATTACTTCCTGAAGTTGACTTTCTTTTTGTAGCAGTTGTTTTTGTTTTTTCAGTAAGTGCTTTTTCTTTTATGGTGCCTGGAAATTTGATTACTTAAAGCGATGCAAAGGCGTAAAATTTTTTCATAGTAAAAGAGCTTAAATATAATTCTGCGACCTTTATGAAACAACTACTCCTTGAACTTTTTTGTAATTTTTATCTCATACTTCTTATAATTGAACTCATTTTTTTAGGACTAGTAAACAAGGTAACCCCACAAACGTTCAACTCACCGAAACTTGGTTTCTCAATGACGAGGGCCAGGCGGAACTCTCCCTGGTGCCTGCAGTAGATCAGGTCGCCGATCAGCACCTCCTCCCACTGTTCAGGGGAAGTCCGGGGATCGTTCTTGTGGCGCCGCAAGTCGACCAGCCTGCCCGCCGACGTCACGTCGCCCTTGTGCTCGTCGCTCAGCAGCTGCGCGTAGATCGGACCTGTGAATTTGAAACTGTATGGTTTCGGGTGGTACTGTTTTCTTTGAGTGGCTTGAAAATTATGCAAAAAATTTGCATATTTGCTGATTCAGCCGTTTTTTGGTTTTAGTAATAACATTTTGTTTTTGATTTGTTTTTTTATTTTTTATGTTTGGGTGGGTTAGGGGTTTGATATATAAAAAAAATAAAACTTTAAAATTTTAAAGATATTTTGTTTGACGTTTCAGGCTGAAAATATGATGAGTTCTATTTTTTTTGTTGTGTTTAGGTCTTAGGCAACTACGCAACGTTTAAAAGTAAGAAATTCAAAACGCAGTTGCGCTCACTTTACAGTTTAACCTGAATACAACTTTAAACATAGCACTAGATCATAACATAAAACATACTGACCGGTTGAAGTAGGTGGATACCTTGTGATGGGGTTTGCACTGACGTATCTATCTAAAAGTATTTATTAATTAAAGATTACTTTAAAGCAAACATTGATTAATTCACTTCATTTTTACTTTACTAAAAATATTAATTTGCTTTGCCTTTTAAGATTTATGCCAACTTGAACTAAAAATAATTAAAAATAGTTTTGGGACAAGTAAAAACTATCACTTACAACATCAACTTTAAAAAAACACCTTGTAAAGTTTAAAAAATACATTAGAAACGCATTATTAATGTTTGATCAAACAAACAGAAAAATAAATGTTTTGAAACCTCTTGGCTGGGATACGTCGTTGGCACTGGGCGATCCTTCCGAGTAATCGTCAACGTAGTCCGAAGTGGATTCGTCCATGAAATTTCCACCTTCCTCATCTTCATACTCCATCTCAGGTTCAATTGCTCTTACTTCAGGACTGTTCTCCGCTTCAGATTTTATTTCCCTGATCACAGGTCCAGCCTCCCTGTTCACAGGTCCAATCTCCCTGTTCACAGGTCCAACCTCTATGGTTTCAGTTTCAACCTCCGCACTTGCGGGTTCAACCTCCGCACTTGCAGGTTCAACCTCCGCACTTGCAGGTTCAACCTCCGCACTTGCAGGTTCAACCTCCGCACTTGCAGGTTCAACCTCCGCACTTGCAGGTTCAACCTCCGCACTTGCAGGTTCAACCTCCGCACTTGCAGGTTCAACCTCCGCACTTGCAGGTTCAACCTCCGCACTTGCAGGTTCAACCTCCGCACTTGCAGGTTCAACCTCCGCACTTGCAGGTTCAACCTCCGCACTTGCAGGTTCAACCTCCGCACTTGCAGGTTCAACCACACCCGTTTCAGGTTGTCTGATCACACCGTCCACATTCACAGTCACGACCTCCCCGGTCGCAGCCTCCATCTGGTCTTCTTGCGCAGGAACCTCCATCTGGTCTTCTTGCGCAGGAACCTCCATCTGATCTTCTTTCGCAGGAACCTCCATCTGGTCTTCTTTCGCAGGAACTTCCATCTGGTTCGCAGGAACCTCGCTCTCGTCCTCGCTGCTTTCTAAATATTCTTCAAAAACAAGACGGTCGTCGTTATTTTCGTTTTGCTCTACAAAATAACGTCAACTTCAACAATTGTAAGTCTAACGGAAACGTGTGGAAATGGAGTTTATACGCGAATCAATATCAGTTTTAGTTTATAATTATAATGTAATTGTGTACTTTTTACTTCCATTTTAATAAGATTTTACTTACTGATGATGTCGTCAGTTCAAACAAGTGAAACATTGTTTTGTTAATAAATTTTAAAAATTTGAATTGATTATAATATAATTAACGAAACAATAAGTGTGAAAAGTCAAAAACCCTTTAAACAAAACAAATAAAATTTGACTGAAAAAATAATAAACCTTTAATATTGTACAAAATAACGCGCATTAGAACATTTCTTAATTAACTATTAAGATCTCCAAATACTTTTAAACAAACTTCAATTTTCTAAATATTATTAAATAATAAGTTTTGTCTTAAAAAAATTAACAGAAATAAATTAAAACTATTGGATGCATGTATTTGATTAACAGAAACACACATTTACTGAAACTTTAAGTTATTTGCAGTTTCACAAGGTAAGAACTGCAATAAGTAAAGTTTTTATAAATTTAGCGGTTGTATTTCTATTCTTAAGGGACCATAAATCATGCAATCTAAAAAGTGTATGAGTCAGAACCGCTAGACTTAGAGAAGCTTCATTGATGGTAACACTACTTTGAAAACACAGGATTACCAAGACTTTTTGGTAATTTTCTTCTAGGTTTTTAAAAAACAAGTTTTTAGGTCCATTTTTAGTATAAAACTAGACTTGAGGTAAGAAAGCTGTCTTAAATAACAAAAAACATTTAAATTATACTTTAAAGCTCTTCTAAACATGTTTTTTAATGAAAAAAGTTATACAATACTTTTTTTATTTGTGATAGTTTTTTTTTATAATTTAAAATTTCGTTACTTTTCATGTAAAAATGTTAAAATTCAACGTTTTTAAGTTATTTTGTTCAAAATTCCTGGTTTAATAGTTTTTTTTTTGCCTAAATTGTCGAATTTAAGGTTTTTATATGTTTTTGGGCAACCCTAACAACAGTAACTGGGCAATAAATCAAATAATCCAGCCTGAATAAATGGAATTCCTTTAGTATCAAAACTTCAGTTGTTTGCTGTTTGGGTTGTTTAAGAAAAATTCAAATTACAGTAAGGTTTGTGTGAGAATCTGAAAATTTTAAATTATATAACTTATTTCGCACCATGTTTTCTGAAGTATATTAAAATTAAATATAAAAGAGCTAATTATATAAACAGGGTTGCCACTCGTTTTTTTAATTTTTTCCAGGTTTTTCAAATTTATTCCAAGTTTTTTAAAGTACACATTTTTGGGTCTTTTTTTAGCTTTAAGTTAATTTCTATATAAGAAACTGTGTTAAACAGTAAAAAAAACATTGAAAAGATACTGTAAAGTTTCTTTAAATGTGTTTATTAATAAAAATATTTTTGATGATGACAATCTTTTTTTATTTATACGATAGATTTTTTGTGTCAAATCGAAATTTTACTACTGAAAAAAAAAATCAATAAAAATTCCAGATTTTTCCAGGTTTTTTTTTTCAAAATTTCTCCAATTCCAGGTTTTTCCAGGTTATTTTCGCCTAAATTATCGAATTCCAGGTTTTTCCAGGTAAAGTGGCAACCCTGTATAAAACATAGTTCTGTATAGAAGCAAAAGTTTATTTCTAAATACTATTTAGCTTTAGGTATAGTATTAAAGTATATATACTGTCTAATAAAAATTAAAACTATTTTTGTAAATATTTGTAATGATATTTTATACACTTAAAAATATCTTACAAAGCAATTATTAATTAGTATAATTAGCAAAATAACACGTATAAGTTAGAAAAAAAGCCTTATATTATGAGTTTAACTTAAATAAACTTTGCTGGTAACTTTATTAAATTACGGTTTCTTTTACTACTTCAAGAACAAAAACAACGATCAAAAGGGTTAAAGTTTTTTACAAGTTCATCTCGCATTTCACATTTCAACCTACAACAGATGACCCAATAGTTTTTTTTGAAAAAAATGGTTTGATCATTCAGCCGTAAAAGTACAGTACAAAAGCAAGTAAAAAAACAACATATTCGAAACCTTCATTTTGCGGCTGCAATTTGTTAACGATTTTTCTCAGCTCAATGTCCCGCTTCAATTGCGAACGCGGCTTGTTAACTTTTTTGCAGTACCCTGCGAAAACAATTCAAGTTGAAGCGTTTAATTTTTAAATCGCACAAATTTTAAAAAAAGGTTTGAAGCTCATACTGCGAGTTGGCTTACTGTTTAGAGCTTTTGAATTTTTTATTCAAAAGAACTAATTACAGCATATTTTAACAGCTTTAAACACATTGATAATATTATAACTCAAAACATATGAATGGTATTTAATAAAGAAAGAAAAATTTATAATAGTTTTATTTGCACAGCTTTCAAAAAGCCTACAGACCACTGATTTAAAGTTTCTAGTTTTTATGTTGCTAATTATTTTTATTAAAACTACGCCAATATTGCTAATACAAATTTAGAACTTTTCTTAGTAACTTTTAAAACAGCTAAACAAACTTGTTAGATTATCCACGTTCTTGATATAGTCGTGGAACTGTAAATGGTCCAAGGTGGGTTCTGTACATTAAAAAATAACACTTTAATTAAAACCAGAAAATTACATTATTATACATTATTGTACATTATTATATAACACATAAATTACATTAAAAATTAAAAGCACAAAACATAAATACTAGCAAAACTAATGATAATATCCAAAAAAAATATTTCTATGTAATCAACTGTTTTTTTTTTCATAAATTTGTTTTGTTTACCTTAGTTGATATTTAAGTAATATTTTTACTTTAAAAAACAAGATGCTTAATAAAATTTTTACATTAAAAAACTCTAATAAAAATAAGAATTATTTTTCAACAGTGCATCTGAACCTTCAAGATGATGATTGTAAAGAACTTCATTTTCTCCTATTTCGCCAGCAGGGGATGATTTTTTTTGCATAAACTCCCTATAAAGCTCTGCAAAATATTTATACATTCTATGTGCTATTGTTTAGGCTATTTTTTTCATCAATCAATCTCTTTTATATATAACTGAGTATTTAAAAAAACAACCCTAATGTTAACTAGATTTTAAAAATGCAACATTGGAATTGTTAGCTAAAAAGTGTTTCACGACTGGCAATTGTCACAAAAAACATAATGCACAAAAGTTAAAACGACTTGAAAAAAGTTTCACTGCGGAGCTTCTTGATTTTAAATAAGTTAGTAAAAGTTTTGTTTTTTTTTAAATTAACCTTTTTTGATTTTTTAATTTAAGATTTTTTTTTGTTATTTACAATAAAATAAAAGTTAAATATAAAATATATAAAAGTTATAAAATAAAAGGTTAGCGTCTCTAGCTTACAAAAAAAGATAGATGTTTAGTTTACTTTTAAATTTCAGGCAAAATTGAAGATAAAAAACAAGTCTACTAGAAATATTAATACTTAACTTAATCCTTTTCCATTTATTAAATTCAAGACTAAATCTATCAAGTTCAAACTACTCATAGTGCCTTTGAGTTTTACTTGATAAAAAAATTATTGACAATAAATAAAGGTAAAATTTTAAAAAAATTAAGCATCATACAAACTTTGCTTATATATCTTATAGGCTCTCTTATAAATGCAACAAACAAAGTCACCATTCACATCCGGTTTGCTTGCCAATTCGTTCCTGCACTGCATATTATCAGTGATCTCATCGATATTTTCCTTCAAAAAATCGCTCAAATCAGCAGCTGCGTCCGGAAGCACGGCAGCTGGCGCAGTTTCGCTGCCCCAACCCGAAACCACGTCGTAGATTTTGTGGAAGTAAAACTGCGTGTTGTACTTGACGCTCGCGTCTCCCGTCAACGCCACCAAGCACGTGCGGCAGGAAATTATTCTGCCCGTCTTGCTCGCCTTCATGTTGCAATAAAACTGCAATTGGTTTTTATTTTTAGTTTATTCAGGATTATAATGTAACGAATAAAATACGACACTAATAAAATTTTGATCTAACAATTGATGTTAAACATATTAACTTTCACAATTCAAATAATTCTTAAGTACCAAAGTAAACTAGCAACAGACAAAAATAAACATTTAACTTGGCATTAAAAGTAGTTGTAGCTGTTAAAAAAACTTGTATTTATATTTAAGGAAATATGACAGTGGGTTTTTGAATTATAAAAATTAAAGTATACATGTCCAAATAGGCATATTTGCACAAGACGTCACTAATACAAAGCTGACACTTTTTAAGTTACTTGTGTGAAAGTAACTGCTTATTAAAATTTACACCGTGTATTTCCGACTAGTTTCAATTTAAACGTCATAGAGAAAGGATTAATTAATAATTTATTTATTCAGCTAGAAAATTAATAACAAGTGCATTAGCTTAAGGGCATAGGGGGGTGAAACATTTATTTTTACTAAAAATTACATTGGCTCTTGTATGAAAGCTTTAAGTAAAAAATACAAGCAAGTTTTTATAGAATTAAAAAATATTATTTACTTTTTAGATATTGTAAATTTTGTAAAAAGTTTCCGATAAAAATGTAAAAATTACAAATGTAAATTTAAAAAATTATTAAAAATATATCTTCTCCTTAACTTATTGAGCTACAGACCTCAAACTTTCAGGAAATATTTCTTTTAGAGTTTAAAAGACTGTGAATATTACAATTTTTAAATAATATAAAAATAAAAATTTTAAATTAAAAAAAACAAAAAAAAAAAACAGGTGATTTAATACTTTTTTTTTTCATAACTAAAAAAATCCTGCACAGAATATTTTTTAAATTTAATATTTGACTTTCTGCGTAAACTTGAAGAAGATCGGTTAAAAAATGAGGAAGATATATTTTTAATGAAAAAGTCTTTTTTTTGCGTTTTTGGTTTATGCCTTACATTAGGAACCTATTGAGGTCACCGACTTTGATCGCTTATATCTCAAAAGTAAATTTGAATTTTTTCAAGCCATTTAAAATGTTTGATAGCTTAGATAAAACTCTATAAAATAATAAGACCAACTTATAAAAATCAAGGTTTACCCCCCTTCTCCTGATATGCCCTTAAATAAACTAGGTTTAAAGAGTAAAAAAAACATTGTTAACTATTTTTTAGACTTACAAATTTATAGTTGCTTAAAGACCAATACAAGTCCAAATTACTTTTGTACACATGTAAAAATAGTTTTGTAGTGACGAAAAATATGTTAAACAAATTATAATTATTATTGAAAGTTAAAACATGACTTTCTTCTTACCAAAAATTCGTTCCAAAAATGAGGAAAATTTTCGTAAACTTTTACTTTCTTGCAATTGTATTCCTCAACGGTATCAATATCTGGTGAAAACAAAACTTTATGATTACATAAATAAAAGAAATAAATAAAGTGTAAGATCTACGTAGAATTAAAAGCAGAGAATTCGAATTTTTCATTCATATATAAAACTGTACTTGAGTTTATAAATAATATAAATTATGTATTTACGCTTTATTGCATACTAACTTTCAGTGTTCTATCAGATCCAAACACCCGATCGTGCAGGATCTAGCCATTACTTGCTAAGATGTGGGTTTGATCAAAAACAGATTTTAATCGCGTTACGGCTCGTTCTTGATTTGAAAAAATGGTCCTATCTAGTTCTGGTCAGATCTTAAATTTAAGACCATAGGGGTAGGAGGTATTTCTATTTCAAATTTCTATTTTTAAATATTTTTAAAATTAAAACATAAAGTTTTTGATAACAAAAGGAATATTTACTTAAAATTTGAGGTCTCAAGCTCAAACAACAAAGGAGATGATATATTTTTAGTGAACCTTTCAAACTTCAGAGAAAATTGACAATAAAAAGTATGCAGTTCATTTGTTACATCACAAACTTTTTACAAAACTTACAATATCTCAAAAGCTGCATAAAACTTTATTCTGTAAAAACCGGCTTGTATTAAAGCTTTCATATAAAAGCAAGTGATAATTTTTGTTAAAAAAATTTGGACCCTCATATGGCCTTAAGTTCACGTTCAACCAAGACAATTTTTTCAAATCAAGAGCTTGGCAAGCTATGGTCAGGTTCAACCGGACTTGGCGTTTGGATCCAGTAGAACAGTATAAATATTATAATAAAATAGATTATTTTACTGAAAATTTACGGAGGCACGTAAAACTACATGTTTTTTATATGCGTAAATAACTATAGTTTATGGTTACAATAAAATATTTTATTTATTCAAAAACAACAGTATTTTAATTTTGATATTAAGTTATTGTAAGATTCCAAAATAAAAATTAGAGTTATTTATAGTTTCAATATAGAACTTGTATATAAATCAAATATAAATTTAAAAAAAAATTCAGTCATTTTTTAAAAAATTAAAAATTTGCACATAGTTGAACCCTACATGTAAACTTTCAAAAGTTAGTAAAAACCACACATGTTGACCATATATAAGTGTATATATATATAAAATCTTTGATTATATATAAAATTATATCAGGGTTGCCACTCGTTTTTTCAAATTTTTTTCCAGGTTTTCCAAAATTCTTACAGGTTTAAAACGTCCACACTTTTGGGTGTATTTTTAGATTAAAGTTAAGTTTAAGGTAAGAAACTGTGTTAAATAATATAAAAACATTGAAAAGATAATGTAAGGCTACTTTAAATATATTTTTATTAAAAAATTTTTTGATGATGACAAAAATTTTTTGTTTATATGATAGATTTTTTGATTCAAATCAAAATTTTACTACTGAACATTTGAAAATTGTTAAAATTCCAGGTTTTTTTTTGCCTAAATTGTCAAATTCCAGGTTTTTAGGTGAAGTGGCAACCCTGTTATATCTATAAAATCTTTGATTTTATAATTCTAAAAGTACTAAAAAACATTGGCTACATGTGCAGTGTCTTCATTAAATAAGCTTTGCTGTTATCAAAACAGAAGTTTTAAAAACAACTTTATCAGATATTTTCTATATATAAGTTAAGTAAAATGTGCATTTTAGACGCAAAAGTTTTTAATGTTTTATCTATTCTATTTAATGTCAACATGCTAACACAAAATTAATAAAAGTATAATTTAAAATTGTTTCATCTAAAAAGAGTATACATTTTTTAAATAAAAAAACATGCAGCAAAAACATTTATAAAGCTAATACTAAAAGCTTAACTAATTTTATTATCATGGACTTTTCTAGTTCATTTGGAGAAATTAATTATATATTTTCAAGTTACAATAGAATTTATTTTTTCTATGATTTGCAATTATCGATTATTTACAAAAATTTTTTTTTCCAAACCAGCATGATTTGGGGCCTCTGTGTTACAACATAAAATAAGTTATTATATGCTGACTGTGTACTTATTTCAACTCACCTAATAAATTGTGACATATCAAAAAATCCAAACGTTTATTTTCACAATTTTCTTTTCCTTCCTTCGTATTTATTTCCCTTCTACCTTTAACAGAACATTTTGCTAAAATCTGAAAAAATAATATTAACTAATACAAAAAATACGTTGTCTAGTCCACAGTAGTGCTTATTAAATTATTATTTTAACTTTTTTTGTCAAGTAAAATTGTATTATAACTTTTATAATATGGTTTTTTAATTTAGTATAAGTTGTTAATTTAAAAAAAAAGTACAATTAAATGCTTGATGCTAATTATTTTTATAAAATGCTTTTAAATAGTGTAATGAATTTTTTGATCTTTTAACCTTTTCTTCTAAAAAAAACGATGCTTTACAGAGTAAACATTCTTTCTTAGAGACCTTACGCCCTTGTTCCGGAGGAAAAGCATATAAAGCTGAAAAAATAATATGTAAATCAAAAATACCTTGATAAAAAAACACAGCTATCACAGATAATATCTAATAATTTTCTTAAAGATTGAGAAGACAGATTTTAACTAAGTAATATTTTTTTGGCTTTTTAGTTCTTTAATTTCATGAAGACCTTATTGAACTTTCTCAGTCTAACTCATTACAAGAGAACTTTTGATTTATTGAAAATTTATAAAATCAGCTGTTTAAAGCAATTTAGTTCATAAATACACAAAAAATGTTGAAACTATGTAAAGGTTTAAATAGTAAAGTTTGAACTCTTGAAACAACAATAAATCCTGCTAAAACAGTTATAAATAAAATTCATATGTGTGCAAAATTTCAAGAAAATGTCTTAAAAGTTATTATTTACTTTATACTTTTATGTTAAAAAAAATTCAAGGTTAAAATTTGAGTTATTATCAACATTTATTAAACCAGGAGTATTATGTACTAAATTAAAAATTATATCATAAAAAATCATACATTTTGAAAATGACTTATGCGAATGTTATAATTTGTAAATATTGATATTAATATACAATAGAAACATTGATACATAATTCTAAACCAATTAAGGAAGAAGTTTTAAGACATATTTTCCCACCTCACACCATATACTAGCTAATATATACTCATAAAAAAGAGAAATCTACAATACTATGATATTTTTAAACATGGTGTGATTATTACATTAAACATACTAAACTCTGTTTATTCAAAAATATTTTTGAGCTCATGTTAGAAGAAAATATAAGTAATTTTTCAAATTACTTTTACTTTTTTTTACATATTCAATAGTATATTATTTTTACAATTACTTTATTCACTATCATAGCAAAATAAGAATGCAACAATTCAAATTCGGACAATTCAAATTCTTTAAAAAATAACTAAAGGGCCACACTAAAAAAATTAAATATACTTTTCAAAATTAAAACACATGTGTACAACTTATTAACAGCTACAGACCATTTTTTCATTTAGGAAAGTTTTAATTATTTATTGAGATATGAATAAAATAAGCTTTAAAATATAGTAAATTTAACTAATTTTTTAACCACTCTTTTAATAACTTTTATTTATAGTTTAACTTTTTATTTCATAATCTTATTAAATAGATCTACAACTGATTTTTCTTTTTTTTTCAAATACTTATTACTTTTTGAGATATGACCTACAAATTTTTTTTTTAAGAATTGGAATTGTTGGAATTTGAATTGTCTGAATTGAATTGTCATGTAACCAATATTGTTATATCTGGCGCATCGACTAAAATGTTGTTTCCAAATGTCCTAAAAATGTCAAAAAATGTCCTAAAAAGAACAGGAGGTCTACCTTGACTTACAAGTTGTACTTTTTAATTTATTCAGTTTTATTTTAGCTAAATGACTCTTTTAACTGCTTAACAAAATTCGAAGTAACCTTAAGACTAAGGATTTGAATGCTATTTGATTCAGAGGTTTTTTCACTAACAATGTCTTATAAACGTCAAAAGGTTTGAATAACATTATTTTTTATATGTCACTTATACAGTTTGTTTATAATCGCTAGATCATTTTGTAAAATATCAATTATTAAATAAATATCTAAATATTATCTTCAATGCACCTAGCACCAAATCTTTAATTAGTTACATGAGCACGAAACATTAAGAATACTCATAGCAACTGTTCTCAGCTATTATAAAAATAAATTTACTTTTAAATCAAAAGAGTAGGACCATAAATATTTGCTTTGAAAATGTTCTACTAACTGGTATTATTTAAAAACACCCTTTGCACAAGCTAAGTTGATTATAAAAAGTTTATAAATATAAAAAGTTACACAACAAGTTGGTTTAGCATAACAACATTTATCAAAGTTAAAAGTTATAACTTTGTGTAAGCTTGTTGTAAAAATTTTAACCGTAGGTTTACTTTTTGTTATCTGCAAAAAGAAATTACTTACCTATTGCTGTAAAAAGATGGGGTTGGTAATGTAGAGCTTCAATGCAGAACTGGAGGTTTTTGTCTAAAAAGTTGTCGATTTCCATTTTGCAGCAGCAAACAATATCCAAATATTGTATTGATTTTGTAGAAAAATTAAAAATGAAATCAAGAAACTAGTTTTATGCTGGGTAAATTATTATTATTTATATAGCTACTAAATTGTCTTGAAAAACTTTTTAATATCATTTAATCGAATTTAAATTACAAATTTATCAGTGTTATGATTATAACATGAAAATTATTTACAATACAAAAAATAACTTTTACAAAAATAATTTGTCAAAATAAAATAACATTAAATATGAAGCCAGTAAATGGGAGAAACTTGAAAATAAATAAAAACTGAATTAGACATTGATAAAAATTTTAGTTTTGTAGTTATTTTCTAACACAGAACTTAAGTTGTTCATTTTAATTTATAACTAGTGTTCTGGAAGTCAGATAAGCTTGAAACAAAAGTGTTGTTATAAGTCTGTACGTCTTTGAAAGCTTTTTTGAATTTCAGATATCTTTAATAAAGTAAATTATTCAGTGCTGACCCTTATCAGATGCAATAGAACAGTGGTCTTCAAGGTAATAAAATATGTATACTGTGTACTATTATATATAAAAAAAAATTAACTAAATTCTTTTCATAATTATTACATGAAAAATTTATTTTTTATTTATTAAATTTTCTTATGACAGAACTTTCTGAATATGGCATGGAACATTTCCTAAACGTTTGAGGTAGTTATCTCAAAATACATAGAAGAAAATAATTTTTTAGTGAAATAGTCTTTTTTCCACTTATTAAATATACTGATATAAAGCAAAATTTTCAACAGTAATTTGCTCCGGCAGGCCTTAAAGCTAGGAATCTAATTTTTTTTTGTACTGTCTACTTATGTGATTTCCCAACGTTAAAAAATTAAACTTTGCGAAATTCCAAAACTTTCATTTTTGAATGGCAACAGATACACCCTAATGTTACTGCCCTGCTAAGATTTAATAATCTTAAATTCATCTTCTACCATGAAAAAGTATGATTCACTTAATATAAAAAAAAAAAGTTTGAAGAATAATTTATTTTAAACTTATGCTTTTAAAAGAGCAAACTTTCTCTCTTTTTTTATATCTTTTCAAAAATAGGGTTAAGGTTTTTTATTGCTTTGTGTAAGTTATCATAATTTTACTAATTACTTTTTTAGAGAAAAACAACTGTTATATGTAAAAAAGAAATCTAATTTCAAAATACTTCCTCAATTTTTCAAAAATAACTTTTTGCATATCAATAAGTGAAATTATCGCTTTGGCTACATGAAAGTTTAAATTCTTGAAAAACGCTTTAAGGAGAACAACTCAAAAAAAAGTTGTTGTACATTTAATTAAAAGAGTATGATAACTAAAGAATAAAGTAGTACTTGTTAAAAAAGAATTTTTATAAGACTAAAAAATACTATATTTAAAAACTTATTTTAGCCGTATCTCATAAAACATTAAATATAGTGCAAATATTTTTTTTAGTATTAATTAATAACCACTTTTTCTTATATTTATTACAGGGTTGCCACTCGTTTTTTCAAAAATTTTTTCAGGTTTTCCAAACTTCTTTCAGGTTTTTAAAAGTACATATTTTTGGGTTTATTTTTAGTTTTAGGTTAATTTCTATATAAAAAACTGTATTAAATAGTGTAAAAACATTGAAAAGATACTGTGAAGTTACTTTAATTGTGTTTTTTAATAAAAATTTTTTTTTGATGATGACAAAAAAATCTTATTTATATGATAGATTTTTTGTGTCAAATTAAAAATTTTCTACTGACCATGTTAAAATTATTAAAAATCCCAGGTTTTATGATCAAATTTCCAGGTTTTTCCATGTTTTTTTCAAAATTTCTCAAATTCCAGGTTTTTCCAGGTTATTTTTGCCTATATTGTTAAATTCCAGGTTTTTCAAGGTTTTTCCAGGTTTCCAGGTAAAGTGGCAACCCAGTTATTAGTTTTCAAGTTTTGAACATTTTTAAAAGGGCTTGAATTGTGGGAATTTGAATTGTTGTGCACCCATCTTTTGAATGAAACAAATTGATAAACTTCAAGTAAAATTTTTTATTGAAATATTAATTAAATTTGTTTTAAACGTAGCAAGAAATGTTTCTTCAAATTATACAACCCTCAGCTTAAAAACCTTAACAGAAAAAATATAAGGCAACTTTCATTTTTTACAAAATACATAATATAAAAATTGCTACACCTCATTTGTTAATAAAAACTTTCTAAAAAACATATATTTAATATTTTCTAAAAAAGTTTCTCATTTAAACTTGTACAAGAATTTTTTTTACTAAATTAATTTAGTAAGAAAAATATTGTTCACCCCTAGGCCTAAATCTACTAGTTATATGTAGTTTTAATTTTCAACTTAGTTTCAATACTAAATCGAAATATTATGGTCTAAAATTTAGTTAGTTATACACAATTACAACAACTCAAAATCTAATTAAAAAAAATTAAGGGTAATATGTCAACACAATAACTTGAAATTCAAAAACTAAAAAATATACTTAAATTTTCAAGTTAATAAGACTATGATCAATAATATAAACTAAAATTTTTATAGTAAATAAGTAAACTTAAAGTCTACATTGTTTTTATTTATTTTAGCAATGACGTAAATGTACCAAAGATTTGATTGATGAGTATATGATGGTATTTTATAGTAAGTACTATAAAAAACTTATTTTCATAATGAGATATTCAAAAATAACTAAGAATTATTAAAAATTAAGTTTAAAACTTTTTACCCACTACAGTTTTACTAAAATTTAAAAAATTTGAAATAAAATCATTTAAAAATTTCTTTTGAGTCACATTTAAAAATCCAACTAGTTAAAATAAAGTGTATAAAAATGTTATTTAATTGTTACACAAGTTACTATTGCATACTTTAATTGATAATATATATAACTTTTAATCATTATTGTTTTTCACTATTCTTTTAAAAAACACTTGAAATTCATCACTTTACAATGTAGCAACTTATGCAGCTTCCTTCAAAATGGCTGCAACAGACTTATGTGGATTTTTTAAAATTTTCTTATTGCATTAACATGGCTAATTCAGAAACTAAACAATCAGTACAGACACTTGAAAGTTAAGCAAATTAGGAATAAAACTTAAATGATGTTTTTATTTATTTTTAGTTTTGTAAAATAGTACAAACGATAACTTCTAACTTACATCAAGTTTTACAACATCTTTAATACAATAAAAACTATTAAAAATTGCAGAGTACTAAAAAACGATTATATGACAATTCTAATTTGGACATGTTAAATTCTGAAAATTCAAATTAATAAAACTATTCATCATGTAATTTTCTTTTTTATTTAAATGTTTAATGTTTTAAACATTTTAAACAAAAAATTAAAAATACTATAAAACACTATAGTTTAAAGCCATATCTCCAAAAATATTAAAAAAACAATCAAAGAAAAACAACTGTTTGTAGGTATTAATCAGACCTACATACACATTTTTTTTTAATGTTTGTTACTTTTTGAGCTTCTTACCATTAAACTTTTTAAAGAATTTGAATAGTTATGCACCTTTAAATATTCACTAGATTTCAGAAAAAAAATTTTATATTAAGCTTTGACAATGGTAAGTTTATAAGAATAAAATAAAAAAATATTGATTTTTGAACAACAATTCAGAAGCTTATTGCTATTTAAGTAAGTCAATAATAGGTAAAATATGTAATTTAATAATTACATAATTTAAAATGTCAATAGTTTGTGTAACTTAGCAGAACTAAACAGCATTTAAAAGGTTTAAGAGAAGAAGAAACAAGAAAGCAAAAAAAGTAAAATCAACTTTGTTTAAATCTATAAAAATGATACCAAAAAAATTATTTTATAATTATTTTTTATGCAAACTTAAACTAAATATTTTTCATGTAAATAGCTAATTGCTAAACAAGTTTTAATGAAATTATAACATAAAAAAGTACCAACTTTTAGAACGTAGATCTAGTTTTTATGTTACTTGACTTCAAATACCAGACAACTTTTTGTACATATAAATAATATTTTTATATTCTTAACTCAACTAATATAGATTGCTTAAGACAGGGTTTCCCAGTGAGGGGTGCAAGCACCTTTTAGGGTTGCAAGACGGCTTCTGTATTTTGTTTGATAAATAAGGAGACTTTTATCAAACTTTGGCAACAATTTTTTACTTAAATGTTATTATAGATTTTTCAAGCTAAGAAGCAATTCAAATCATACAAAATCGAGTTTTGGATGAAGAGCAAAACAAAAAAAGGCTAATATGTACTTTAAATGTACTGCAAGGGGTGCGAGAACAAATTAAAAAAAATTAGGGGTGCAAGGAATCAAAAAGGTTAAAAACTGCTGGCTTAATAGGATAGGCAGGAAAAGAAAAATCACATTTTTAATATAAATAACAGTAACATTACAATTCAATTTTTTACAAATTAAATTCTAAACAAATATCTAAGTGGCCACAACTCATAAATTAATATATATTTAAAATAAAATGCTCATGTAGGTCTAATCAAAATAATTATGATAGTAAAAAAAATCAAAAAGAAGTGTCTAAAAAAAGATTTTTTTTAATAAATAAATATTTCTACGTTTTAAAACTTAAATTAGCTATATCTCAAAAAAAAAATTATTCTGCAAACCAGAATGAAAGTGCAATTTGTATTTTTATTAAATTAATTTACTTTTTGAATTGTGGTTTTTTAAATATATTTTGAATTTGAACTAAAGTCCACCAATAAGTAACTAAGCTACCAGTTACTTTTTACAGTTGATTACATTTCAAAATAACTTCTAGATTTAGGCAACTGAAGTTTGAGTGATAATTCTACAGATTGTTCATTGAAATGAAAGACTACAATGGCCAAAAACGATTCCACTAAAAATTTAATTTTTCTACACTTATAAAGCAATATTTTTAAAACTTACTCTAAGTAATCTTTATAAATGGGGTAAAGAATTTTTAAACTATTCATTTAAGTTTATTTTTCAACAGAAAAAATACCTTTTAGATCTTTTATAAGAGGCCTTTTATTTTTCAATTATTAAAAAGTTAGTTCTAGCAGGTATCTAAATATTGCAAGGAACCATTATTGAAAATTTTAGGTACCTGGCCCAAAAAAAAAGAGACGTTTAATTAAATTTTTTTAACTTTTAAAATTGACTAAAATATCTCAAGGTATTTATATCAAAACTTTGTCAATTAAAAAAAAATTCCTAAAAGATACGCTTTCAGCCCCAAGAACAAATAATTGTTGGATTTAATTTAGTTAACATGTATGTCATATATTTTGAAAAACAAACTTTGAAAATCGTTATTAAGCAAATAAGTGATGTACAAAAATTTGTGGCCTGATGGGGTAGGAGAAAACTCTCTGAGTTTAAAAGTGCAATTTAATAATATAAAAAAATATATATTAAGTAGTTAAAATATTTTACTAAAATTATGAAAAAATCATTTTAGGGTATGTTAGGTTGCTCCTTGTCAGTTTTTGTTTGTAACTGTTCAAATTTCCTAAAAATGTCTTTGATGTATGGAAACCTGTTAGATAAACAAAATTTTGATTATAATTATTGAAGGTATGTCTTGCACTTATAGGGGGTAACATACAAACTTACGTGTTATTTAAAAAAGGTAAACTATCTACAGTGCCAGTTATGAAAAGTTTTTAACACAAACAATAATAAGCAGGATTCTGCACTTTTATACTGACTTTCCTCAATTAAACCTATTCAGACTGACATTTTCTCCAACTTCTTTTGGTTGGCACACAGTTGAGCTGATAGCCATATGAAACAGTTTATTCTATAGATTGGTTTAAGCTATGTAGCCTATTGATATTAAGTTTTTAGTTCATTTATATTGTTTCAATTTCGAAATACTTTATTGGATATTGCCCTCGGAAACTTTTATAAAAATTCAGTTATCGAAACTTGAATTGCTTTTAATCTACTGCAAACATATTTAACATTTTACATTCAGATTGCTTGCTAGCTCACCCATTATTCAGTTTTACCTTTAACTTCAAATAAAAATTTAACTGCATCAACACTGATTAATACTATTTATTTATAGATATATTCCCCAATCACTTATAAATATACTCACCTGTTTGTAAAAAGCTTGAATTTGTCAATTGAAAAGCACATTATTTATATGAAAGTTAATAAAATCTACTTAAAAAAAAAATAATCTAATTTAGAAATCCATTAACTTTAAAACATTTGTACTGAAAAACAAAGACCCATTGCCTACAAAAAACCAAATGCTTTTTTAGAAATTAATTCAGAGTTTAATAATCTGCTCAATAAAAATTTAAATTTTTTTAGAAATTCTTGTACATTAGAAATTATAAAAACTGTTGTTTGTATTAATTTTACTAAAAATACTAAAAAAAGTCAAAAAAAAGGTCAAGTTTTTAAGCAATTAAACTGACAATACTGACATGACATTTTACCAATAGTTACAAAACAAGTGGTTTAGCCTGCCATGGTATACCAAATTTTTTTAAAACGTGCTTTAGGTGAAACATTGGAGAACTATTTTTAAATAGTCAAAACTGATTAAAAAATATCTATAGTAATAAAAATAAAAAAGTATTTGTGTAAATCTTTTTCTTTTTCTATATCATATTTTCTATATTTTCTATATCAGTAGTATATACAACGTTAATTGAACTTTTTGAAACATTTTAAAAACTGCAACACTTTTATCTTAATATCCAGTTCAACTAGTTTATTATCAGTGCTGCATTTTATGCACTTTTTATAATATGTTATATTTTTGCAATATTTTATGTTTATTTACTAATTTTATAAAAGTAAGGAATTCAAGAACTAGTTCATATTCTATTTCTGTTTGAGAAATTGGCTTTTTTTTTAATTGGCTGCAGTTCTAAGGTCGCATCTGATTGGTTGATATTTTACTAGTTTTTATTTTAAGTCGTAAGTATTAATACTTTTTTTCGACTTTTTTTATACATTTGGGTAAAGTGAGTAATGCTATAGATTAAAAAATTTTGGAAAACGCGGGTTAGGGAAAAGGGTGTAGATGTTCTAAATAATCAACACACTTCAACTGAGCTATAAAAATGAATGAAATACTCTCTTCATTTTCATAGCTCAGTTGAAGTGTGTTGAGTTGACTCTTTTAAGATACAGTAACACATGTCAGTCTAATAATAGTGGATACTGGATCACTTATTATCATTAAATATTCCGGTGAACTTGTTACGCTAGGATCTTTAGTTAAGAAACGCTTGAATTTATATTTGAATAGTTAACTGCTATATAGTCACTTTACCTCATTTGCCTAATATTATGAATAAAAAAGGTTCTAAAACTTTACAACTGCAGTCGACCCCTTTTTTGAATTAAGTTTTTTTAAGTTAAAATTTTAAAACTTTAAGTTTTAGGAGACTGAGATTAGTTATTAACACACACAGTTAAAAACTTAAGATAATCATACAAGTTTGTTTTGTAAACTGAAATTATTAGTTTTTAATATGATGACAGTAATTAGAAAAGTAAAACTTATGTTTAATGTTAGTCAAATGTAACTTATAAATCAACTAACTAGTAGTTGAAAACGATTATTTAAAACTAAATGACCTTTTAGTAGTAAACTATATTTTTTAAATGATGCTTGATATTTTAATTAAACAATAAGAATAAGCTTTATCTAATACAACTTCGTTTATTTATACAGAATTTTTTATAAATAGTTATCTACCAAACCCACAAGTAGGGTCAAGCCAAATGCGAAATTATTTTTCAAATCAAGATCCGGCCCTTATTTTTAACAGTTTGAGGTCCAGCGGCCCGATCTAAGACATTAACAGACATAGATCCAGCTAGGCTATTTGATTGTTTGTTCTCCACAATAAGAATAAGAAACTTTATTAGTCAAATTTTGTTTTTGGGCCGAGTTTATAATTTTAAAAGTTAATATAAGTGTGTAAGTTTAGAAATTTGTACAGTTTTTCTTTTAAATACTAAAAAAGTATACAAATTTTGAGTCTAAAGTTTCAAGTACTACTGTGTTCGAAAAATCAAACTAATATTACACCAAAAGAGCAAATTTTTGAATAAAAAACCGTTAATTGTATGTAAAAAATTTTATGTGTCAATCGTCACACGACGTAGGTCTGCCGATTAGCTGTACTTTACACACTTTTCTATGTCATTTGCATTGGTTAAACGTAAAGTGCTTTTTAAATTGATTGATTTCTACAACTTTTTTTTTAGTATGTAAATTTTTTTTGTGTCATTTCAAACCAAAGAAAAATAATAAAAATTTAATTTGTTTTTTTTATTTGGCACCAAATGAATTACTTATTGTTAAACTTGAAAGTATACAATTATTGAGAAAATCTTCTAAAGTTTTAAATACTGAACAAGAGAAGCCTAGCTATTACTCACATCACATAAAAATGTCATAAAAACAACTAAACAAATTAAACCTCTACTAATAAGCTTGAAAGAAAGCAAAACTTTTAAAGTGTTCTTTCTAAGAAAGTTTAAGTTATCTGCTATGGAAATTATACTTAAAGTCAGTCTGAGTTCAAAAGCTAGGTCATCAGTTTTAAAAATTTATTATTATTATCTTTATTCATACCCTTATCCCTAAGCCACTTTACCCAAACGTCTTAAATATTAATCAAAATCTTAAATTTAAATAGTTAAATTGAAAATAACATGAAAAAAAGACTTCTATTTTTGCTGACTCAGCCTTTTTTTGAGCTCAGACTGACCTTTAAGTATACTAGCCATAAAATGTTGATTAGCTAGTAATTTTCACATAAAGTTTTGCTAGGTTTAATTAAAATAAAAAGCTTACTATTGTTTATTTTAAATTCGAATGAAAAACATAGCCAATTAGTTTTTTTTACTTAACTTTTAGTGTTTGCCATAACTTATGTTTAAGACACTACCTCTAAAATTGATCTAAAAACTGGTTTTTAATACTTACTTAGTAGTTATTCTATTGATTTTTTAAGATTAAAATACTTCTTTGTCTACTTTACTAAAAAATGTATGTTGCTTGTTTTCGCTTACTAAATCACAACAAATATTTTATGTTTGAAATAATGAGGATCACCAGTTTTTTAGGAAATTTTTAACGTATATAATGTAAAAAAATCAGTTTTAAAATGGTAATTTACTACCTAGTAATCAAACAGTAAATAAAGACTTTATTATAATTAGTTCTGTGCAGAATAAAGTTCTTCGAAAATTAAATTTGTCGATTTCCAAATAAAAATAAATTAATTAAGTACAGCTGCTTTTCAGGAGTAAAGCAGACAAAATAGTTAATTTAAATAAATTATTGGCAGCAAAGTTAATGAATTTTTAGTTGTAAACTTAAAAAATATTTTTAAATTGATAAAAAATACCTACTGCCTATGTTAAAATAAATTTACAAATAAAGCGTAGTTTTTAAAGTTTGACAAGCACAATAATAAAACAGCATAACTTTACAGATTAAGTTTAAATATTTGCTTATATTAGTAAATTTTTTAATTTTTATACGATAAAAAATAGCTATTAAAGCATATTATTAAAACGCATAGCAATTCTAAATTTTAGGTTTGCAAATAACTTGAACCTATTATAACGGATAGTAGAGTATTTTTCAACTTCATTTTAATAGTTTTCACTTTGTTAGATATCGCCCTGTACTAATAAACAACCATTTACTTTTTTGTTTCTTATTTATTGCCCCTTGTAGCCAAAACTGTCTTCATAGGGGCAATACCGAGAGACTTTTGATTATTCCAATTAAACTACGGGCTATTTTAATTTAAGTTTATTACAATGGTTATGAAAAAGGTAGAAAACGAAAATCATGATTTAAGTAATGTAATAAAGTTATTTCGAAGACAATTAAAATTATAGATACATGTATAAAAACCATAGTTTAAAAATGCAACTTCAGTATAAGAGTCTATTTAACTTTTAACGCAATGTTGCATTAGATGTTAATAAAAACCAGCGTTTAATATAGAAGCTTTGCTATATAAATATATTTTTTAAACTGTGTTTCGTACAAAGAGTATCCTAACATTACTTGGTCAGAAGGTTGTAATAGAAGATTTTACTCTGCAATGTACACCAGCAAGAAAATATAGAAGCGTACTGCTACAGTTAAGCAACAAGTTACTACAACCAACTCACGATAATAATCTGCTCACTTTGATTTGAACCTTAAGTCTTTTTTTTTAGGTTTATATCAAAATCGCCGCAACTGGTGAGCAGCAATTTTTTATCAATGGTTATTTGCATACTGTGATGAAAGTAACAATCTTAGATTTTAATACTAATACTAAAAAGAGTTAATAAGTAATATTAAAAATAAATAATTTTGTTATTTATTTTAAGCTGTTAAATTCAGTTTCATGTCATGTTGTAAACTAATACTTAACTTTTATTTCAAGTTTGTATATACATTTCTTAATCTTTATTTGCTTCGAATGAAATGTAAAAAGTAAGCAACTCTTAAAAAGATAAATAAAACATGTTCCGTGAACATTTACTAGAAAACTCAGCTTTAATTTTATTAAAATAAAGTAAAAAACTGATTAAACAGTAGAGAAGAGTGCGAACGGAGGACATATGGAAGAGCTTTGAGGAAGATTTGTGGAATCTCCAGTGTTCTTTAGTCTTGGTACCAAGATGACTTCCACAATTTGGGATACAAGGGTGATACTTCCCTTCTTCATCAGGGAAGAGTTGGATGTTTTCAGCCGCGAAATTAACAAGAGAGATCAGTGCAAATATGAAAATTTAATATTGTTTTAAAACATAGTTTGGCAAAAAGTGTTCAGTTTTTTTTCTTTGATAGTAAATATTAGTTTCTAGGCGTTTTAATTAAACTTTATTTAATGTTTTTATTTACTTAGTAAACATTTTAAAAAATCGCTGTCTTTTTTATACATTGTGTGCTTTCTTTATAAATCTTTCCGCACCAAAAAAAATAAACCCACCAATTTAAAGATGTATCCTTTATTTGTTTTAAGAAAAACGAATCCTGGAATTTTTTCACTAAATGCTTATTTTATTTGTAACGATACATGATGTAAAAGTGTAAAACTAACAATAAGCAAGGTATAGAAGTAAACTTTTTTTTAGTAACAAGTAATTTGTGTTTTATTTTTTAGTATATTTAAAAAAGAAAAATTTCTTCAATATTTTTTTTCAATGTATATGCTTTGATTTAATAACCTTATAATTTGGTAATACTTTTATTAGACATAAACGAAATTCATAAAACAATTGATTTAGAAATGTTTTAGTACATGATACTCATATGTATACAAATATAATAAAACTTTTACGTACATAAAACAAAAATTATTTGTATTTTGTGTGCTTGTAGAAATTACTGTTCTTACGTTTCAAAATTATCTTTTAACATAAAATTTCAAAAACTAAATCAACTGCTGATAGTTATATCTGCAACATGATGGATTTCTCGTGTTGTAAACGTGTTGTTGTCTTTCATAAACAAACAAACACTTAAATAGAAATTTCTGCTTTGCAACCGGCAGTTTTGTTTTTTTGAGAACTGAAGCTTTAACGACTAAAACTTCGTCATAAGAAAAAAAGTAAATTTTCGAGTTTTATTAGTGTATTCTAGATAAATATTACTCAGATAAAACAACACAAATTTCTTTCTAAGAATTTTATTACAAGTAAGTAAAACACTAAGCAAATTCTGTTAAAATATATTTTAAGGTTTTACAATAACATGTTTTGCTTATGTTTTTTATCTCTCAATCAGCATTAAACTTCATAATATTGAGTGACTGAGCAGTTGTTCTTCCTCTTCATTGTGGACATTCTTTCTTTTCACTGTCAAGAAAATTATCAAAACATTCACTACATAACGGAGGTCAACAGGATGGAATTAAAATGTAAAGATCTTTTTCAATAATCTCCTTGGAGTTATTGAGACAAACAGAACATTTGTTATCTTCGAATATTTTCAAAACTTTACTTTCTTTGTCAACAGTATCAAACTTTACAAGCTGATTTTTGTTTCAAATCAGTTTGAGAAGCTTTATTGTCATCCGTCTTAAAAAGAATAAAAGTTTCATTTAAGTTTATTTTACACGAATAATGGGGTTTTCGTTTTTTTCTTGGTATCAAAGGAATATCTTTTGTTTATTCTGTTCCATCTCTTAGGTCGTTTTCCGGAATTTGTTATATTGCTTCAACTGTTTGAGGTTTCAAGAGCATAAATTTTACTATGATGATAACGATCAAGCATGAGTTTTTCTAAAAAAATATTTTCCTCACAGTATTGACAGACAAAACTTGTTTCATAATACGGAGAATCGCCTTGGTGAAGTATAAAAAGTTTTTATTTTTATCTAGTCATTGCCACTAAAACTGAACTCTATTCTTGCGATGCGTATTGTTTTGGAAGACATTATCACCCTAAGCTGTCTCTATACCGGCTACAAATGATTTTATTTTTAGTCTTCTGCTAAACTACAGTTTTGTTTCCAGAATATTTCTGATAAAATGCATAAACTATAATTAAGTATTAATAGGTAACCGAAAAATTTCACATAACTTGTAGTTATCTCGGGTTTTTAGTTCTTTTTTCAAAACTATAACTAGTGTTTTTTATTTTTTAACTTTTAGTTACTGTATACTAACTCTATCTATTGAAATAAATTCGTGGTTTATGACTCGATTACCAAAAGGTTTATTTTAATTTATCAGGTCATTGGACCAAACCTTTTGAACACTTGATTTTTTGTAGTTCACTAAATAATATCTTTAAGTTAGGAAAATCTAGTTGTTTGTTTTTTTATTAGTTTATTTTATATCTCTTATTTTAATTTGTTTTAAAAATAGAACCAAGAGTTGAAACCAACTATTAAAGTCTACATTTTAAACAACATTAGTTGATTAATTTTTTTTTGTTTTAGTTTTAGAATTTGTTTTTTTCATTTACTTGTTTTATTTAGAACTTGTTTTTTTTAAGTTTTTTTATTTTTAGCCGTATTTTTATCTTCTATTAAAAACATTTAGTTTAGTGCTTTTTCAGATTATTTATACTAAGGAGCACATTTAGCGAGAAACTGTTTATGATACAAGTTTTAAGAAAATTATAACGTATATAAATGACTAAATACTCAATATCGTCATTTATTTTTTATTTAGTAAATACATATTTACACAATATTATACAAATGTTGTAAAATTTAGATTATATACCTAAAATAATTGAAAAAGTGTTTTTATTGGTTCTATAGAAAGCAGTCTATTTATCAGCAAAAAAAAAAACAGATACCCAACTTAAAAAAGCGTAGTAAAATTATAAAACGATCATTTGACTTAAATAAACTATTTTAGTGATTAGTTTTATAGAAAAATGCAAAAAAAGACTCAAATTAATCAATATATGGTTTAAGCATTATATATGGATATATTTTTGTTTTTAATTCAATTGTGCTTTACTCTGGTCTTACGTGTAGCGTGAGACAAGCTTAATTTGAACACCATAAACCGTCATTGTAGATTGACGACTGCAAGTTGCTTTTTGGTTGCGACTGACAAGTTTTAAACGAAACCCGGGTCTCAGTCTACCGGAAGCTAGAAACCTGATGATCGAAATGGTCTTAAACCTTTTGAAAATGACATGTAGTATTTATTAAATTATCTTTAAGTTTATTAACTGTTGAAATTTATTTTTAATTTTATACTTTTAAAAACAATTAAACTGATGATTCTCAGTTAGAGTCAAATATTTCGCGACATCAAGTACTTAAACAAAAGTACTTAAAATCACGTGTTCAAACAAAAACTCTTTTGGGATCTGTTAAGCCAAAACAATCAAAGCAGGTTTATAACTAAAATAGACAAGCATAAGTACTTTTATTTTTAAAGCTGTATAAAATATATATTAAGTTCATATTTGACAACTAGTTTTAAGATGTTTTAAACATAAAGTAGCAATTTTCAGTTTTATTTTTCAAAAATAAGCAGCTTTTGTATATATTACAGACTTATGATAAACACTAAAATATATGTGAAAAACTAGCTTTACCCTAGTTTTATAGTTTCTAAAAACACTATAGTTAACATTTTGTTGGTTAAAGAAAAGCATAGCAAAACACCAAAGAAGTTATATAGAAAAGTGTGAACGCTCACAATTATGATTAATTGGTGAGAAAAAATTATTTGATTATCGAGCTACAAGCCATTTGCTTGTTTACACTGTTTTAAGTTAATTTTATTATAAAAAACTATATCAATTTCATTTATTTAAATAATCAAGTAAATTTTAAACCATTTTTAAACCCATTACTGCCAATATTGACCATGGAAACCAAACTGTCTTCTCCCTTAGTATCCGATTTGTACGATAAATTAAATTAATTTTAATTACTAAAACAAAACTATAAAACAACTACAATGACTTTAGGACATTTTTTTCTAAGCATACATTAAAAGATTTATGCCTAAAAAGTCTAGTGCATTTATAGGGCAACGAAATCAATATACTACCTTGCAGTGTTTTGTTTTATTTTATAAATACCTTTTTAACTGAAATCTCAGAGCAGTGGTCAAACGTTTTTTTGACTAAAATAATTCATCAGAAGATATTTTAAGCTATAATTTCATTGAAAACTGTTTTTCTTCTTTTTTTTGCTAATTTCTATGGTTTCTCAAGGAGTCCATCCTTTATTTTTTACGTTCACTATAATATAAAGTCCTATGAGAACATCTAAAAAATTTTAAAAGTTTTTACAAAAATAGAAAAATTGGTAATAAAATAAAAAAAGTTTAAAACTTTGTTTAACAGACAAAGACTTACTAAAACAAAAAAAAAACTATTCTATGGAAACTGCAGAGAGTTTTAATATTAATAATTATTTTTAGTTCAAAAACAATGTTTTTCTAAAAAACTTTAAATCAAGCTATGCTGCACAATTATTAAAATAATAAATATTGCAATTTATTTAAATATTAAAATTATTTGCTGATATGTATCGAAATTTTATCATGAATATAAAATTTTTTATACAGTGTTTTTACGTCTCTTAAATTTTCTGCAAAAAGTAATATTCCGCATGAGAAATACACAATAAGTTGTTGTCGAACATAACAAAAAGTTTTGTTAAGTAATTATAAAATTACTTGTTTTAATTTAATATTTATTCAACAATCTACCGGATCCACAAGTTTCAGATCCGACCGGAATCGGATATTTTCTTTTAATTAAGATCTGGTTTCGTTTATACACTTTTATATATTAGATCATGTCGGTCCGGAAACTAAAAATGCGATTTAAGGTCGAATCCGGTTACTGGCTAAAAAAAATTGTTTGGTTGCCAAATTAAAAATAAATCCTTATTTTTTTGAAAAATATATCTATCTTATCTAAACTAGTAAAATAAATATCAAATGATCATCGGTTGTGTTTTTTGTTCTAATACATGATAATACCTAAACTACTGGAGTTTAAAAATATTCTAAGATTTTTATGAAGTTATTTAAAATACAATTAAGTTTAACGTTTTTAATTTATTTACATAATGTTGAAAGCAACAAAGCTTCATGCAAATAAATCACTTAGGTTAAAACCCAGATTAGCGAGGAACTGGTTAAGCGAGGGTGCACTGTATTAGAACTTTACTTTTTTTGAACAAGAGTTTTTTTAATTTTGAAACTAACTGAGGAATGTGCTTACTTTATGTATTGTATATATATAACACAGGTCTAATTTATAAGTGACTAAATTTTTTTATTTTAAATGATAGCCAATCTCTAGTTAGTTAGTTATCTACTTTAGTTATCTAATCTAACAGGTTTGTTAAATATTTACTAAATGCTTAATCAACTTATACTATTGCTTAAACGGAAATCGAGTCTGAGGGTAGAAATTGTATTTACAAATAAGTGCGAGTAAAAAACTAACAAGTAAGAAATAAAAATAACACAGAACTTTAAATAAATAATCACAAACTAACATATCAAAGCTCAAAAGCCTATTCAAAACGGGACACGTTCAAAATCCACCCGCGATCAAAATCCACCCGCGTTCAAAATCCACCCGAGTTCAAAATCCACCCATTCAAATTCGAGAACCGCTTACCGATCGAGGGTAAGGGTTAGTGGTAGCAGTGATAGTAAAAATAAATAAAAATTCAAAAATAAAATAAAACTAGTTGATTAATAAAGAAAAAAAAATCGGGTTGATTTTGAAAGCGGGTGAATTTCGATAGTATACCATTCAAAACATTTAACATCTTTCTAAAATAACGTTTATTAAAAACAAACTGCTTAAACGTGCATGGATGCTCGTAAAAAAAGCTACAACAATTTAATGCAGTCAAGCGCTTTTAAAGACGAAACCTTCACGCTATGCCAAACTCTCCTCTCTAAATCGTTACAATGTTTTAGCTTTTACCGTTTTTTTTTGATGAATTGCGTTTTCATATCTTTTTGTTGTTAATAACATTTTAATAATTGTTAAGAAATAATGATAATATGTTAGGCTTTAAATAACGTTTAGATTTAAAGTAAAATTACTTTGATATCATTAGTTTGTCTTCCGGCTAAATTTGAGTTTCTTTCAGTCAAAAACTGTTTTAGGAAATCAACAATGTTTTCAATTGTTATAAAATATATGAACTAAATAATTGTACCAAATATTTTAAATACTAACTTAATTCAAAAGTTATAATCAATTATTAATTTTGTTATTATAAATTTTTTTACCTAAAAACAATAAAAGTAGTTCAAAACCCATAACAAAATCACTAAATTTGTTATTATACCTATTGACTGAAAAACGACAGGTAAAAAAATAAGTTCAACCAAAATACAAAATATATGTGTCTATCAGTTTTACAAAACAATGTACTAAAAACTATTTAATCTACAAGAACTTAATTTAAAATAAAACTACGGTTATTAACTAATGTATATTTTCTAAGAAATTTGCCAAATTACCAAAATTAACTTACAAACATTTTAGTTTTTAGCAAAACTATAAGCAACAAGTTTTCAAAAAGTTTTCCTATGATAAAAAACCTTCCATGAATTTATTTAAATACTTTATTACCCATTGAAAACAGCTGGTTAAAACCTTACCCATTATAACATTTTTTCAATACATCTAAAGTTAAGTTAATGATTAAAGTTTACGATAATTTTACCTGTAAAAAAAAACTACTTAAAAGAACAAAAAACTTGTATCAAGAAGCACATTTCTTTTTAAGTTTTTATAATGTATGATGTTTAATATTGTTTATTTTATAATACATATCTATTTTATGTGGAAATTAAAAACTTTCTAGGTACTATTTAATTTCTACTCAGCTTGATATATTAAAAGTACTTTTTGTAACATATCACAAAGTTATACTTATATGAACAAGTGTACTGTTCTTTTCGTTTTTCGAAAAAGTAAAAAACGCTCTAGTAAAAAAAATAGCTTCTTCGCTTATCTGACCATGTTGGGCAATCTTTTTATGTGAATATAGCCGGATTAGTCTATGGCCGGATTGAAACAAAACGTATACTTTTTTATTAATATTAAGTATTGTATATAATAAAGCATACACTTATTTGTGTTTTAATTTATTTTTCTTCAAAGAACCAAAGAATTTAAACAGACAAAAAATAACGAAAAAAAGCTTTGAAAAGTTGAAAGTTAATTTATCTTAGAGTTTATCGTATCGTTTTCAAAAAAAAAAGATAGAATGGAGGTTTTTTTGACTTTTTTATTTCTTAGCACAAAACTCACAGAGATTGATAAGTTGTGAAACACTTTCTGGTGTGATTTCTGGTTTTTTGTTTCATCCGGCTTATTTGTGTATTAATGCTAAGGTATGTCCTGAGAACATTCTTAATACATGAAAAAAAGTTTCATCGCAATATAAAGTTTGATGTTTGAAGTAGCTCTCGATTTAATATTTTTATATTTGTAAAGCGCCAAAAATATCAATTATAACATTAAGTTTATTTTTTTAACATCTAACACGTTACTATAAAGTGCTTGCTTAATTTCAAATCAAGTAAGACATGTTTTTAAAGTACAGCATTGATTTTAGCTGAATTAAATAAATCTTTTTCTCCACTAAAACCTCGATTAGAGAGGAACCGGATAAGTGAAGAAGCACTGTACCAGGGTCGTAGCGTGGGGAGGCACACTGGCGCATGCATGCCACTCAAAAAAAGAAAAGAAGTAAAAAAAAAAGAATGCAATATCTTTATCCTTTATTTTTTATGCTTAATTTGCTTTTTTTCAACTACGTTTATCTAATTTTCTAAAACTTAAATGAAATTTTGAATACCAATTAGTGACAAGTTAAGGAAATTACCCAATATACTGATTCGGTGCGCAAGCGAAAGTGCGCACTGATGTTGATGAAAAACTCGGAAAAATTTTATAACTTCATGTAACTTTAATGTAGTGCACCGCAAGAGTATAACCTTATCACAGATTTTTCAAAAAATTTTTTACAAAAAAAACGTCACGCTTAAAGGAAAGTTAAACAATTTTACAAGTTTTTTTTTATGCTACAATAAATGTTAAGACTACTGCTAGTTTTCTGAACTTTATTTTTGTAAACATACAAGAAAAAGCATGTCGGCCTATGAGAAATAAACTTTGTTTGTGATTTTTATAAATACAATCAGATAAATTAAATTTCAAAATTATACTCTTAACTTAAAAACTTTAAAGTAACAAACAGTCATTTTGAACTTATTTTACTTAATGAATTTGTTTAAATTATATTACTTACAAAAATATTTTTTCATAGCTAATTACAACAATTTTAATTTAGGGGATTTTTTGAGAAAAAAATTTGCGCACCCCCTGACCAATATACCACGCTACGCCACTGCACTGTATTAAAAATAAATCTTATTTTAATTAAAAATTACATCTGAACAAAAATTATTATAGAACTGTGCGGTATGGCTGAGATTATTTTAAAATTTATAGACAGAACTTGTTCTAGAAATAAAAAAGATATACAAAAGCAACATGCTTTTAAATAAACATTCTCTGCAGTTTTGTAGCAAATCCGCGAAATAAGTATAATATTATGTTAAATGTATTAGATAATATTTAACTTTAAGGTGTCAGCATATACATCACCATTTGTCTTTTAATACACACGATATTTTCTATAATACCCTCTGCTTTTTTTCGTATAATATAAAACATTATATCAACGTCGTCAATGAAACAATATTTTATCGACGATAGTGAAGTGAAGTTCTAGTGAAGTGAAGTTCTAGGTCGTCAAAGGAAGTTCTACGTTGTTAAGTAAAGTTCTACGTCATTAAAAAAGTTTTTCGTCATTAAGTCAAACTTTTCGTTGTTAAGTAAAGTTCTAAGTCGTCAAGTAAAGTTCTACGTCATTAGGAAAAGTTCTTCGTCGTAAAGAAGACTTCGTCATCAAGTAAAGTTTAAGTCGTCATGTAAAGTTACACGTCGTTAAGCAAAGTTATATGTTGTAGGAAAAGTTTTACTTCGTTAAGAAAAGTTCTATGTCTTTAAGTGAGATTCTACGTCTTTAAGTGAGGTTCTACGTCTTTAAGTGAAGTTCTATGTCTTTAAGTGAAGTTTAATGTCTTTAAGTGAAGTTCTACGTCATTAAGTGAAGTTCTACGTCATTAAGTATAGTACTACGTCGTTAAGTAAAGTGGCCATTTAGTTTCCGTTTACTAACAAACTTTTAATAAGTTAACGATCGTTGCGCAATTCTTACGTATTTACTAGTTTAAACTGTAATTAATTTTCTTTTATTATTGTAATTCGTAATACTTTTACTTGTGTAGTTATTTATAACGACTTCTTTGACTGTAGACTTATAATAATCTTTAGTTCTATCAATAAAGTACATTAAAACAATTCTAAGAGTTTATCATTTACAATTTCAAGATTATAAGTTTGTTGTAATTAAGAAAAACATTATTTGTAAGTTTAATACCATAAGCTACTTGTAAGTAAGAAACTCAGTTCAGCTTAAGTGTTTGGAGACCACATTGTATAATACAACAGTATACCTCTTAGCCCCATTAAACCTTTTAGTAAATTAGAAATGACTAATACAGAGGTACAAAGATATTTAAAATAAACAGCTTATTAGTCTTTAATACAAAACAATGTATGATAATCAGTTTAAAATGTTTTTTTAACCAAAAGTTTAACTAGTTTTAATAAGTAACATTTGATGTTGAACTTAAAAATATAAATTTTAATATAATTTTCCAAAAAGTTTGTTATTTGTAAGTAACAATTAAATTTCTATGAAAAAAATTAAACAGCTTTGTTTAACAAACTTTTCAAGCTCATTTTGAATAAACTTTTTTTACAACTTAAATAAAAATGATTTTTTAAGTTTTTTGAATAACAAAACGGCCTTTAAAACATTGTTTACTGTAATACAAATGTTTATAGCTTTCAATTGGTTTGTCAATAAGGACATACACTTATAAAATATGTTTATATGATGTAGGCTAACATTTACATGTGGATTAGTTTAGTCCTCGGCTGATCGGAGAATTTCAATTTTATTAAAATCACGAAAGTTATTCAATTAACAGATTAGTTTTGATAAAATAAAAACTCACTACGAACTTTTCTTACTTGATCTGTTGTAAAATGTCTTAAATTTTGAAATATCTTCATTAAACTGTACCTAAGACCCTTTTTTATTTTAAACCCAAGAATGTCCAGAGTAGTTTTTAAAGTTTATTTTAACAGGTAAGGTTTACATGCTTGCGAGCCATATTTTTACCGTTTGTGGATCCTACCGGCTGATCGTACATCGCTCACCCTACTTTCAAACTTAAAGGTTTTTTGCCACGGTTTATTTTAAGTTATTTTACTTTGCACTCTATAATATGTAAATCCTTTTAACAAATTATGTAAATTTAAATATGAGCATTAAAACTAACATACTCGCTTTAAGTCCAAATCGGCTAAAGATGTCGTACTTGAAAACTTAAATAAACTAAAAATCTTAAATATGGAAACAAAATAAAAAAATAACTTTATAAATCAACCGTTTATTAAACATGCTTTACTTTTAACAAAGTTTTTAAAACTTTTCAATTAAAAGTTTTTTGTTCCGATAAAATAAAATAAAATCTGTCAAAACTTTACAGCAAAAATTTTAAAAGACAATAATTGGTTTAAAAAATTAAAATTATCCAAAATTTCTATTTAGAAATTTTAAAAATATACATATTATTATTAAAATTCTTTTATTTACTTAGTTTTGAACTTGAGTTATCGGAATTTAAGTTTTTCAAGAATGATTTGTAGTAATTTGAATTGTAGAAGTTTGAATTGTCGTAATTTAATTTTTTTGAGTTTTTTATTGTAGGAATTTAAGCTGTAAAAATTTAAGTAGTGACCGATTGCAACAACAATGATTAAAAAAAGAATAACTTAAATATAGATAGCTTTAAAAGTTGGCCCATTCTTATTTTTAACTATGTTGCACAACAAACTAAGAAATATCAAATAATTACATAAGAGGAATTAAAAATATAAACTTATTATTTTCTATTAATTAATTTTTTTCTCTAACCTATTTCGTAACTATATTTTACAAATAGAGCAGGTATTGCCAAACTCATTTTAATAAACGTCTCTTTAGACAAAATATAAATATAATCGCACCTAAATACTCGATATTGCCCTTTACTAGATTTTACCTATTTACTACTTTGAGCCTTACTAACTAACGCCCTCTGATAGCTAAAATCTACTTTGGGAAACCCTGGTATAACCCTTGTATTTTAATTAGTTGTGTAAGTTTTTATTTTATAGCTAAATAATGTTCATGTACATTTATATTTTTAGACTACTTTTACAATAAAGTAGGAATAATAAAAATGTCTATTGTATTTTTAAAATCTTAAATAAATAATTGTTTATAGATTAAACGAAAATGTGTTAAGCTTTTAGAAGAATAAGCACTTGCATAAAATCATAAGCTCGTTTATTTGTGAGCAGTTAAGTGATAAAGTTAATTTATTTTTTTTTCTTTTTAGTAATTTATACTTGATTATAAGGGCGTTTCTAAGCTTTTTAAAGTGGGGTTGCACAATTTTTTCGTTTAATGACAGAGTATTTTACATCGTAGCTTTTAATAATAAACTTAAGAAAATTTCATTTCTGTCTTAAATTTCTAAGTTATAGAAAATTATTTAAACTATTGCAATTAAAAAATATTAGTGAAACAGAATGTAAACTCTTTAAAAGTAATTCAGTTCTTTAATTTCTAGTATAATAATTTAAATATAAACCTAATACAATAACTATTGTTATTGAAAATTTTGCCTGAAATTGTGAAGCTAATATGTTTAAAAAAATCTTTAACACATAAGAAATAAATAAGGACTAACCAAGTTATTAGTTAATTTGTCTTAGTAATAGAAAAGCTGCTTAATGATATGTAAATAAATTACTAAGTGACCAGTAAATTTACAATAAGTTACACAAGACACACAATTTCAAATACACTAAATATATTTTGAGCGGGAACGGGTCACTTTTGCACGAGGGGTCACTTTTGCACAAGGGGACACTTTTGCACGGCGTCACATCTGCACGAACGTCACTTTAGCACGAGGGGACACTTTTGCATGAGGAGACACTTTGGCACGGCGACTCTTTTGTCAGAGGGTCACTTTTGTATGAGGGACACTTTTGCACGCGAGACTTTTTTGCACGGCAATATTTTTACACGGCAAAACTTTTGCACGACGTTACATTTGCATAGCGACATTTTTGCAAAGCGTCACTTTCGCACGGCGTTATATTTTCACGGTTATACTTATAAACTGCGAAAATTTTAAACAATCAGTCAATTTTAAATGGAACTTCACTTTTGCACGCTTCTAATTTTTTTTTTTTCTCAAATAAAATTTTTAATATTTTTTTTTAACTTAAATAATATTCGCTTTTAAACGCAAGTTGTTTTAAATAAATAAAATGTGGTAGTATTGTATTGAAATTTTAATGTAAAGTTTTTATTTGAAGTTTTACGTAGAACAATATAGTAACGTACCACAATTTATTTATTTATATTTATTATCTTAATTTAAATAAACTAGATGAATAAAAAAACTTAATTTTAAATAAAAATAATTTTAAATACATTAAATGAAAATAATATAAATTTTGTTACTTTTTAAACAGAAAGATAAACTTAATTTAGTAAGGCTATCAAACACGAATTTTGAGTAACATTTTTTACTTATTTTCTCTTAATTTTATAATTAGCATTATATAGTTATTAAAAAAATATTTCAAATTTATTTTTATTTCAAACAATTCTTAAATTGTTAATTTAAAAATGAAGTGTGAAGGTATTTCAGATTTTACTGGATGTTTATTTTTATATTTTAATTTAGAGTGAGAATAAAAATAATCAATAAAATAACGCATTATTCATGATTTAAACTTGAATTATTTCATTACTATAATGTTGCATGATCATGATAAGCCAATGAGAGCCTAACGTTAATGTCATTGGAGCTTTAGGTTTTTATTTTTGTTGTTAGTCATTGCATTTTAATATTTGATGTTGATTTTTCTACATCAAAGCGTAAATAAATATAAGTTTGTTGTTAAAATTTTGCATTTTATGGTAACTTATAAATTTGTATCAAATTATGTTTTTATCTTTGTTATAATAAATAAACTATTAGTATTATTTTATTTTTTCTTTATGTGTTTTCCAGTTTAAGTGGTCTAGGTTTTGATGCCTAGGTTCATCATATGAACAATAAACTTGTAACCGTATAGTAAAATGTATAAAAAGGCATAGTTGTTAATTAATATATTAAAATTCAAAATAAACTGGAACTATTTACTTACACTTAAAGTATTTTTTATCCTAATTTCTAAATAAATTAACTATTTTGTCCCTGGTCTTTTATAAATTTTATTTTATCTTTTCGTTAGATTGTTTCTAACATTAAATTTTACAGTTTAAGATTTTAGATCTTTCATTTTTTGCCTTCAATATGGGTATATTATAAAATTTTAGTTTTCAGTTTTTTTATGTTACAGATTTGGTAGTAGCTAAAAAACTTTTAATCGGCCTGCATGCAAAATTGATTTTCCATGCGAAAAAGTCATTGTGCCAAAATGTCGCTGTACAAAAATTTCATCGTAAAAATGTGACGTTGTGCAACAATGCTTAGGTAAAAAATTGTCATCGTGAAAAAATGTCGCCGTGCAAAAGTGTCTCTTCGTAAAAAAGTGACACCGTGCGAAAGTGACGCTTTGCAAAAATGTCGCTATGCAAATGTAACGTCTTGCAAAAGTCTTGCCGTGCAAAAAAGTCTCCCCGTGCAAAAGTGACGCCGTGTAAAAGTGTCCCCTCGTGCAAAAATGACCATCCATGCAAAAGTGTCGCCGTGCATAAGTGTCCCCTTCGTGCAAAAGTGACCATCGTGCAAAAGTGACGCTAATGCAAAAGTAAAACCCACTCATTTTGAGCAATTCTCTTCAGTAGAGTACAATGCTAACAAATAATAAGATTTTACTTACTTATATAGTAACCAAGTAATCATAAAGTAATCAAGAGATTAATAAAAGACAAAAGCAATTAGTGTTAGTTAAAATCAAGTAAGTCCATTTACGTTATAATTGATCTACAGTAAAACTTAACATAAATAAAATGAAAAAAATCCTTATAAAATGTTACGAAAATAAAGAAACAGTATAGTCAAAATATTTTTGCTTACATAAAACAGGTTTCCTTAATAAAATACAAATGGCTTCTAATTTAATCAAATCGAAAACATTACTACAAATTTTAAATCCATCTATACTATAATTGTTTGCACAAGTTGGATTATTAACTAAATGTTCTGAAATAGATGAACGTTTAGATGCGTTTAAAACCTTTACCAGTACATCATCTTTCATCTTTTGAAAATTTATCTGTAGTACAGTTTTTTATTCTTAAGTCGTTTTATAAAGGACAGAAAAAAAGAATTTAGTAAATGCCAGTTATTCCTACAGATGAGGTTTGCTTGAGAATGATATTTAGGGGTTGGGGGAATTATTAAAATGGTATTTGATTCAAAAATAAATAAATAAAGCGAGATGCATGTTTCGACTCAGGTGGATTTTAAAGGCAGGTTGATTTAGATAGTATACCATGTTTCAGATGTAGCTTTACGAAAATTTGTAAATGAGATAGTAATTAGTATTGAAATTTTAGTGACTGTAAGTAAAAGTTAAAGAATACTTAGAGACTCAATGCCAAAAACTATTCGCCCTTTAAAAATGAGCATTTCAAAGAATAAATTTTCCATTTATTTAGAACAGCATAAATTAATAAACTTTAATTCAATCCAATGAGTAATTCCTAATTAGGCATTTAGACTATTAATTGTAATTATGTTTGATAAAAAATAATTAGTTTAAAAAAAATTTGAAGGTAATTAAAGGGTTAATGTTTAATTTGCAACTAATTAGGTATTTGAATGATTATTTATTCTGCTTTGAAATTTGTAAAACACGTTTTTAAGGTCAGAAAATTAAAATTTTTTTGTATTATATAGAAAACAAACAATTTATTATTTTTAAATTTTAACATTTTGTAAACAACAAAATATTTAAAAAAAAATTATGTATATGTGTTTTACTAATAAACTAAACTAAATTGCAAGTACTATTTAATTTTTTTTTGGTATTTCTTTGGAAAATAATATTTCTTTAGCATATAACTTCAAACAAACTAAATTGAGTTTGTAAAAAAAAAAACAAATATTATTTCTTTCCGAAAATAAAATTCAACTTCACAAAAGGTATTTTTATATTCATAATAACTAAACTGATATTAAAAAAAACTAATCCAAACTTTCTTGAGTTTTGCAAAAACTTCAAACAAACTAAATTGAGTTTGTAAAAAAAAAAACAATTATTATTTCTTTAAGTTTTTGCAAAACTCAAGAAAGTTTGGATTTATTTTTTTAATATCAGTTTAGTTATTATGGATATAAAATTACCTTTTGTGAAGTTGAATTTTATTTTCCGATAGAATTTTCTAATCTAGAATTTAACTTTAAAAATAGTTACTAGGCTTTAAAAAGGTCCTGGACAACACATTAAAAGGTAACTGTGGTGTGCAAGTTGATAACCAAAAGGTTTTTTAGTGCACCAGGTCCTAGGACCAAATATTTTGAGCGTATTTTTTGTTGTTCAATAAACTATACTTACTTAAGTTTTATAGAGTAATTTTTTTTTCACAAATTTTTAAAGTCAGGATTGCAGCACAACTAGGCTACTTAGAATAAATAAGACTTATTTAAATTTTTCAAAAAATTCAAGCCAACTCCGGCTAGTTTGAACATCTATCTGTCCAACTTGGGCTTGTTTAAACTTTTTTCAAAAATTTAAGTTATTTTTTATATATTTTTAATCTCAGTTTTGCTTTTATGACTTGTTCTTAAAACATAAGTTTTTAAAAGTCTATATGTTCTTAACTTAGCATTTTTAGGTTATTTATGCCTGATTAATGTTAGTTTTTCATTTCAAGTTTGGCTCATTATAGTTTTTTATTTAAATTTTCTGATGAACTCCAGCTACCTTGATGCAATCCAGGCTAGTATTTGCTCACTCAAGCTGGTTTTTTGCCTCAAACAGTAGTTTTTTCTTTTCTTAAACTTTTTAGCTTGATAACCAAATGGTCTTTTTCCCTACCACTTCTATTGACCATAGTTCAAGTTTTTCATTGTTTTGTTATAAATATGTTTGTTGTTTAATGCAGGGTTTACAAAAGTTGGACAATTCAGTATTTACGAGGTCATAAGCTGCAAATAGGTGAAATGGAGTGAGGGAGCATGAGTAGTAAAAAGCCATAGGGGAGGTAAAAACCATTGTAAAACCATACTTTGAAACTTACACTAGATATTATGGAGTTTATGATGAAAAAAAGGTGTATTTAGTAGTCTGTTGAGAAATATTTTAGGAGGGGGCTTTTTTGTTTTTTTAAAGTGGAACTTATGAAAAAAAGTTTGGGAAACCCTGGTTTAATTTAATCAAGCTTGTATATTAGTAAGTGTTTCAGTTTGGGATTTTACTACTCTTTTTGTTACAAACTTCGCACAAGCTCAGGCTGACCAAGGCTAGCAACTTAAACTAGTTGAAGCTTAGTAAATGCCAGAGCTTGTAAGAAATATTTTAGAACAAAATATATCTTTTAAATACTTTTTTATGTTATTTTTGTACGAACTATTGTCCATTTAATTATAAATTTAGTTTTTAGGCTTTAATATTTTTAATTGAAGATCTGTAATAACATTACCTAAATCTAAAACAAATAAAGTAACTGTTCAAGTACTATTAATAATAAACTTGAATATTTTGAGTTATCTCTTTAAAAATTTTAAGCACTGAAGTAGATAAAATGTTTTTAACTGTATAACTTAAAATAAACTTGTATTTTTTATTTTAAAATAAACAAATAGTCCTATGTTTTTTCTAATTCATTCCCTTCAAATATTTCTAAAAATCTTAATTTATTTAATTTCATAAATGTATTAGATTTAAAGTTCTTAAGTTGGCTTATGATTAGCATTATTCTAAAATCATGATTTATATCAGGAATTGGCAGCTTTTTGCAAGTAACCGGCTAATAACTTTCAAAAAATTGCTTGCAGAATTATGTGATGAACAAATTTAAATTTTTAATAAATTAAATAGTTATTGTTAACATAATACTAATGTTTTTCATTGTAAGTATTGATCTGCTGAATTATTTTACTATTATATATAAAGTTTTATCAAAATCTTGGAATTAAACTTTTAAAACAAACCAGTTCATTGAGTTTTTATAAACTCATGTAAATGTTTTTTTATTGTTAAATAGTTGTATAACAAATGATTTTTTTACATAGATAAAGTTATATAAACAATCAAATTGGTTTTTTATCCTACAAAATGGACATTGACAACTTAAATTTTTACATAATGATACTTCATTATAACCCAATTTTGTTGACATGTATTGGTAAGTGTTTTAAATTTGTCAAAGTTTAAATAGTATGATTTTAAACATAATTTGATATTTTACAGTAAATTGAATTATTGATATAAAAAAATTAATCAATACTGTTTTTACTTAAAAACTAGCTAAACATTGTTTTATGAAATTTTTTAGACTAATCAGAATAGTTAATTTTAGTTGAAATAACGGGTCATGTCTGTTATTTTAATCATTCACTAGTTTTTAATTTCAATAACTTTTATAATAACAATTTAAAATATAAAGAATGGACTGATATTACAAAGTCTGTTTACAAATCAGATGCTTGTATATTGCTATGCAGAATTTTGTACAAAATTGTCAAATTTTTTACCGTAGTTTCTTCAGCTTATTAGTTAAAAAAAAAATCAAGTACGATTTATGCGTGACTGATAGTGGTGGGGAGGATTTTCCTAGGACTGTTTACAAGCAGAACAACCAACATGTTTGATTGTATTTGAACAATTTATACCATAAAAAAGTATTACAACTTTTTTTAGTCATAGCTTATTATTAAAGATGATAAAATAATTTTAATAACTGGAATCAAGTTTGATTTCAATTTTTATCAATGTTGTCAATTTATTTTTAATGTAATAGTTATTTACACCATTAAACTAATACCAAAACTATAAACACGTTTTTCTTTGGAAGTTAATAAGTCTAACACATGTGAGACTTTTCATACTTATTTTTATTGCTTAAATCTTTTAAACTTTGGACTGCAATAAATTTACTTTAAAGTCATTTAGCTAAAGTTTGTAGATATTTAGTAGACATTTGGATACTTTTAGTTAATCTTAGTATGTCATTTACTTAATACATCGTTTTAACAAATAATACATGTTTTTATGAAAAGTTGAAGCTTAAATGTAAATTAAATCGTTTATTGTTTATATTGTCATACTGAGATCTTAAAAAATAAGGCATCTTAAGTCAAAATGTTGATGAAATTAAGCTATTTATATACATTATCAACTTCATTTTAAGTTTTCTTTTAAAAGTACTATTAAACTCAATTGTATATGGTAAAATGTTTTTCTTAATATATCATGCTTGAGTTATTGTGGTAAGTGTTACCATAATTTTACAGGGTTGCAACAAAGTCAGGAAAACCAGAAAAAAATAACAAAAGACAAGAAAATTCATGAAATTTGGTAAAGCACGCTCTTAATGAAAAAAAAGTCATCACTAAGAACTGTATATTGCTAATATTATTTAAATAAGTTATACTTTTGAAACTTATCTATTTTTTAGAGTCTAATTGAATTTTAGAATTAATTAAAACTTTTTAAGGCCTCAGGTGTGTTTTTACTGTATGGTAGAGAGTGAGTTTATTCTTGTTCTAAGGTGTTTAATTAGAATTTTTCGTACAGAAATCTAATACTTCATGTATAGAGTTTTCAAACTCAGGCTAATATTTTTTTTCAATTATTCAAGTAATTTTGTTATACATATATGGTAGTCTAATTATGTAAAAGTCAAAACAATATATTTCAAGAACTCTTTGCTTTTTGAAAAATACTTTTGTGAATGACTCATTAAAGATGATGATAGAAAAAAATTAAATGCAAGTGGTGTTTATGTACTTTGTCATTGTCCAACATGGGAAGGACTTACTGCCCATATGACTGGTGCTGGACATAAAACAAAAAGCCAGGAGTTAATCAAATCTATTCATATTTCTATAATGCTAGAAGAAGTTCCAGTGACGCGAGAGAAGCGGCAAAGTAGCAAGTTTGAAGTGCAGTGATAGTATTAGCCCATGAATAAGTTTTTTAAGTCACAAACAACTGCTGCTGAAATCTTATGGGCTTTACACACTGTCTAGCACAACTAATTAGCCAATTGGTGTGACTAAGCTTAATAAAAAGATGTGTGTTGACAGTGCGATAGCACATAGCCACATGGCCTGTACAAAATTGTCAGATAAATTTTGGTCTTGGACCACTATTCCAAAAACCTTGTTAGAGGCAATAAACAAATCCAGATGGTACTTTGTATTTTTTAATGAAAGCTACAATGAAATCATTATTAAAGCCCAAATGGATATTGTGATTCAGTACATGTGTAGTAATACTTAACTTTGAAGTTTTTAGGCCACACCACCACTGAAGACCTCAAAGAAATCCTTCTTTCAGCTTCACAGCCCCTATATGAATCTAAACTGGTCCAGATAAGTATGGACAGACCCAATTCAAACTGATATTTACATAGAAAAGCAAAAGATCAGAGAAAATTGATTTAGAAAAGTCAGAAAAAGTTAGGATTTTCTTCAGCTTGATCTGTGGCAACCCAGGAAATTTTCTTGTTTTAGTTTCATTAAAGCTTATAAAAATATCTATCTCCATGATATAGTTTCATAATCTTATAAACTTATGGAGATTTTATATTTATTTGATTAAAGCTCTTAATTTTGAATCTTTAAAAAACAGTATTTCTTTATAAGTTAAGTGAGCATATAATGCAGAAACATCCACATATAACCTTCCTTTTTTTTATTAGGATAAACAGTTAATGAGGTTCAGGTAGTTTACCCCAGATGCATAGCTTTTTTTAAGCATTTGAAAAAATAAAAATCAGAATGACTCGAGGCGGTTTAAGGCCACTAAGGGTAGTTTTTGGTTACTTTAACATTCCATAAAAAATATATTTAATGCACTCTTTTTATTTATTGATTTTTTAAAATTTACTTTTTAATGTTAAAATATTTAATGTAACTTTTAGACAAATTTGTACAACCAGAAGCTTTTTTTTTCTCTACAGCAGATATGCCAGTTGTTTTGAATTTTTACATGTTTGTACATGTGTTTTTAATTGGGTGGGTGTCACTTTTTCATAAAGATACACTTTTACAGAAGAAGTCACTTAGCACAAAGTGTCACGCATGCATAAGTAGTCACTATTGCACTGCATCACTTTGCATCAGATCACTCATCCGAATCCCAACAATAACTCTAACCCTAACTCAGACCTTGACCTTATCCCTGACATTAATCTTGAGCAAAAGTGAGGCTTGTGAAAAAGAGATGCCTTGTGCCAAAGTAACTCCAAACAAAGTTGACAACTTGTGCAAAAGTGAGTAAGTATAAAATTGCCCTTGTGCAAAACACCGCTGCCTCCATTTTAAGTATGCGTTGCTTAGAATTGATTTAAATCTGGTAACTCTGCTGTTCAGTTTTTTTATAAATTGATTATCAGTTATAATACTTCTTATTCAACCAGAAATGTTATAAGTCAGTGTAGAAACTAGTTTTGGTTAAAGCTGACAATTTAAACTAATTATGCACAAACCTTTCTTGCTTTTTTGATAGTGTTGGGTGAGTGAGTATGTACTTTCAAGCACATACTATAATGTTAACCAAATTTTTACTCATTTTAACATAATAGTTAACAGGTCCAAGAAATTAGGATGTTCAAAATCCACTGGCAATCAAAATCCACCCAGTCAAATTTGAGAACCGCTTACCGATTGAGGGTAAGGGTTAGGGGTAACAATGATAGTAAAAAATAAATAAAAAATAATAATAAAAAATGCAAAAAAAAAGAAAAATAATTAATAGTAAAAGAAAAAAAAAAATTTGGATTTTGAACACGGGTGGATTTTGATAGTATACCAAGAAAACAAATGCAACAAATATTCATTGTTTTTAATCAATTAATAGTATTCTTTTATGTTTACAATGTACTTCAATACTTAAATAACTTTAATAAAAACTATAATAAGATAGCAACAAAGTTATTAGCCTTAGAAAATAAATAACTATAAAATGAGTAGCAATTGTAATTGCAATAAAACAATTTTTTTTTGTTCTGCAGGCATATTTGAGTTCAAAGATGACATATCCAGACTAATATCAAATGAAGCCTACTGCTTCATTTGCAAATCTGCACTTCGTCTCAAAGATAAGGTACACCTATTTAATGTTGTACAGTTAAATATATAACTGGGTTACTTTGGCTCCAATAGCTTTTTTTTGTAATTTTTTTTTTACCAAACTTTAAAACCCATTCTTTTTAATTTCTTAAATGCTAATTTTGGAACTTTTTTTAATTCTAAAGAACGCTCTTTTGCTTTGCTTTTCACAATAATTTCCATCAAATCGGGGATTGACTTTAGTAGTACAACAAAAAAATTGGTAAAAAATTAGTTTTTCGTTAATATAAAACTTGGTTAAATAAGAATATTGATATAAAAATTATTTGAAAAATATTATATATTTGCAATAAAGCCATGATAAATTTGAATATTTTAGAAAACTTTATTTGTGAATATCTTTGAAAAAAATTCAAAGGAAAAATAAAATTCCATCATAAAATACTTAGTTTAGTATGTAAGTTAAAAAAAAATCGTATTCATTTTTAAAGAAAAACTAAAATAATTAAAAAATTGAAAAAACCGTTAAATTTTTAAAGGGGCTCCACTGCTAAAGTCAAGTCCCAGTTCTATAAAATTTATTGTGAAAAGTAAAGCAAAAGAATGATCTTTAGAATAAAATAAATCCTCCAAGTTAGCGTTAAAAAAAATTAAAAATAGTGGGTTTTAAAGTTAGGTCAAAAAAATAAATATATACAAAAAGTTATTTGAGCAAAAGTAACCCTCGTAAAGATTTATTACTTTTTTAGATATAATCTTTTTTTTTTTTTGAATTTTTAGAATTTAGGTTGTCATGCAATCAAAAGACAATTTGTTTTACCATAATTTTTTCTTCATCAATGTCACCCCTGGTTTAAAATCTGATAGTGTTAAACATAATGAGCTTATTCAAAGTTAAAATGCCTCTTGGTAACATTGAATATATTTATTTAAAGTTTTCCCAAACTTTTTTAAAACAGTCCCTTTAATGAAATTAAAAAAGCTATGGCCCCCAACAAGATTTCCAAAATACTACTCTTAAGACTTTTATAACTGCCTTAAGACTTTTTTTATGCTCTTCATCATCAACTTCAGAATATCTAGTGTAAATTTCAAATTATAGCCTTATGGCTTTCCCTTTTACAGCTTATGACACATTAAGTTTCATAATTTTTTTACCAAAATATCTATTATAAGTGTCAAAACTACCTTTCTAAAAAACCTAAGACCTTGTTTTTGTTTTCTGTTCATCATCAACTCCAGAATCTCTAGTGTAAGTTTCAATTTATGACCTAATGACCCCCATGTGGCCCCTTCTTTTACTGCTCATAGCCCCTAAAGAGGGCCACTTGGCTCAGTTTGGAAAACTTTGACTTATTTATTACACTACAGGGTTCCTAAAAGCTGAAATCCTGAAAAAACTTGGACTTTCAGAAAATTTGAAAAATAATTGGAAAAATCTGGGATTTTGAACAAAAAACTAAAAAACGTGGAAACTTTTTAAACAGTTTTACATCATGTAAAATGATGAAGTTTTTTTTTGCACAAAAAATCTATTGTATACAATATTTTTTTTTGTATTTTATAGTTTTATCTATCAACACATTTAAAGTAGCACTTTGGTACCTTTTAATAGTTTTATACTATTTAAAACATTTTCTTATCTTAAATCAAAATAATTATTTAAAATTCTTTTGAAGTGTTCCTTTCATTATTTTTTCTAAATAACCTGGAATTCAGATTTTACGTATTTTGTACTTTTTGAGAGTTGTAAAATGCGTAACTCCACCAGAGTGCAAAATCAAACAAAAGCGTAGATTTGCAAGAGGCGATTGTAAATTTTATTCAATTAAAACAATAGCTATATACTATAAGTATCAAAAACTAAATTTAATATTTATATCTATGAATGAATTACATTCGACTTGCTTTATCCTTGTCGTGTTAATAGAAAACGCTAATGTGTCTATGAAGTACGATTTTGATAAACTACAAAAATACTATTCTTACAATAACAATTTGTTTTGTGGATTTAGGCGATCTTTTTTAAAGAATTACCCTGTAGAAGAAGATTAGTTATTTATGATTGTGTTTTTGAAGTTGTTAAGTTATCTTCAAAATATACTTTAACCATTTACTTGTTGTAATGTATGCACGGCAGTTCAAAATTAAAGTTAAGTTACAATAACATTATGCATTATTATATGTTTTGGTTTTAAGAAAACAAATAGAGAGATCTCAACTGCTGGAGGAGAAGTAATATATTTATTCTTTCAAAAATTCTCATGTCATGCTATTTTCCATGACTGTCACATATCTTTTTTTAGATTTATTTAAGCACTGACGAGGTCTTTGACCGAAATTTAGTTTGTAAAATAAATTTTTGAAAGAATAAATATATAACATTATGCATGTTATATTTGTCTAATTAAAATTTTATTAGTTTGAAATATCTTAATTTGAATTGGAGTTGAATTTGATGTAACATGAATTTTCTAAATAAATTTTTGGAATTTGATTTGTCATGTTATTTGTTGTACTGATACGTTATAGTAAATACATTTCCAATTTTATAACTGAACTTTTCTTTCTTAAGCAAGGCTTCTATTTAATAAGTTATAATGAGTTTTATGTAATTCAATGATAATGGCTTAGTATTACTATTAGCTTCATTGTTTTTACTTATGTTTGTAATTTAATATTTTTGAAATATTGTTAGGTTACATATAGTTTTATTTAATGTTCTTTTTACTAGGTTGAATATATTTTTTACAAGTCGTAATGATTAATAAATTTGGTTGTTTTAATAGTTATGACTCTTAAAAACTTTATACTTTCACTTTTCTCTGCAACTTTCTTTATTGATTAACTTTTGATGGAAAGAAATGTAATAGAATTAAGCTATTAATTTAATGCAGTTCGACAACTAAAATGTTTATTGTTTTTTGATGAAAAAAAGGTCTTTTGTATCATTTTTATGTATCAAATAAAAAATATTTAGTCTGGATTGTATTTATTCTATAAACTAGTCTATAACAAATGTGAGTTGTTAGTTTTTAAATTTGTTTAAATGTACTGATTTGTCCGTAAATTGTTAAAGATTAAATACTTTGTTTACTTATTTAAAAAGTTATTATGATACTTTTAATATGTTAAATATTTTCAATGTACACAAAGAACTTTTTTACCATTTTACCATTTTAATTTTAATGATTTCGCTTATTTTATTTAATAATAATAATTTTTTTAAAACTTCAAAAGATAATTAAACTGTTTATTAATAGTATATCGTTCTCCAATTTGGATTTTTTTAATGAAATGTCAATATTAATAAACATTAATGAAAATTAGAAATTATTTCTTAAACGTAATAAAATATATAAACATTCGATTAGAATTAAAATAATCGAATAAACAGCTTAAAGAAAACTTCTGTATTCTACTTTATTTTTAAAACTAAACTTAACTTGGGTCTAAATTGTTTAAAAAAACTTAACAATTGACAACCAATCATGCGTAACTAACTTATTATAACTCTATGGCAACTAAAAAAGCTACTATCTTACTTTTTATGAAAGTTCAACTAAAATTACAAACAAATTAAATACAATTGAACTCTGATACTTAATGTTAAACAAAAATTATAACTACATAAGCAGTAGTTTGTAAACGTGAAGTAGTGCTTTGCAAAAGTTTAGTTTGTGAAAGCAATCATTGTTAAGTTGCTGCAATGCTTTTTCACATCCTGTCTCGCCACTAAAGGCTGTAGTGAGTTGCACTAGCAATCTATTGGAGTGTTTATAATATTTGTAGTTGTAATAATATCGCAATAATAAAATATTACTTTTTTATAGTTTTACATAATAAAGAAAATTGAAAATGATCTTCTAAAAATTGGTAGGGTAAAATGCGTTATAATAATTAGTTCCATATAAAGTAACTAAAAACTACAGGTTTTAGTATAATGTGCTTAACAATATAGTTTGTCATGTAGAAAAAAAACGGAAATTAGCAATATAGTTTCAGTTAAAAAAAGGTTGTACCTCATTGATATAGTAAATATTATTATTGTTACTACTAGACATAACATTAAATTAATTAATAATTATTGTTTTAAAAACTGTAATCGTTTATCCTAAGAAAAATAAGCACAAATTAATGTTTAGAAACTAAATTAGTACAACTAACATTTATTTAAAATAAATATTACTTATACATCTATGATAGCTAAACTTGCTGTTACACTAATAAAGTCACTATTTTACTCTAAGTTATGTTTTTTGTTAATACATGTTTTAGGATTTAAAACGACAAATAAGTATTTAATTATATATAAAAAAGGAAAAAAAAACTGCTTAAAACACTTAATAATTGAATATAGTGTTGTAGCATAAACGTTATGCAGTTACGGAGCATAAAGTGCCCTTTATAGTATAATTCAAAAGTTGCATTGCTAAATTTCAAGAAAGGAAAAGAATTGTTCAAAAAGATAGTCAACTAAGCTTAAAAAATAAATTTATAGAAATAATAACAGAACCTTTATAACAATTGCGTAACTTATCATCAGCTTATATCCAAGTAAAACTCCAATTAAGTAGTAAAATAATTTTTAAATAAAGATTTTATATCATATATAAATATAAAACTAATTAAATATAAAATAATATAAACTCTATAGATACAAATATTGTATGTTTTTTAGTATTTTGCATATTTTCTGTACAATTTGTCGGATTAAAACCAAAGGATTAAAACCAAACTCTTATGAAAACATAAACGTTAAGGCCATAAGCGATCCACCTTGATTTTTATAAGTTGGTCTTATTTTATAGAATTTTATTTGAGCTATCGGAAGTTTTCAACCGCTTAAAAAATTTAAAAGTAACTTTTAAGATATAATCAACCAAAGTAACTAATGGAAGGCACAAACCATAAACACGAAAAAAGAGTATTTCACTAGAAATCTATTTTTCCCTTTATTTTTTAACCAATCTTCTTAAGAAACGTTATTCTAAAGGGTTTTAACTATTTTTACAGAAAGTCCATTAATAATATATAAATCAATTCAATGCAGCAATATTTTTAATAAAAAAAAGATTTTATTAAAAAAAGGCCAACAATTTTTTGTTTTTTACATCTAAAATTTTTATTTTTGATATTATTCAAATCCAAACTCTGAAGGTCTTTTAAACTATAAAAAGAATGTTTGCTGAAAGTTTGAGGTTTCTAGCCCAAAAGATGAAGGAGAAAATAGACTTTAAGTTTACTTTAATTTCTTTTTTATTTATTTATGTGTGCTGTGTAGTGTTAATTTTTCTTGTTATGATTCAAATTCTGATAAATCAATTTCTGACCTAACTAGTTTTTATAAGAATGAGTAACTTTGGATTCTCTTTTAATTATATTATTAATTACTTTTTTTTAAATTGGACTTTTGCCTTTTGAGTATGTTTTTCAAATTCTAATTAGTTTTTGACATCTGGCTAAAAAGAAATTTATAAAATATGGATATTTTTACATAAATGCCAACCTTTGAGACAAAAAAAAACTCTGCTAATTGACCAAAAACTGTCTTGAGCTGTCCTGAGTTTTATATAATGTTTATAAAAAATTCTAAATACTTTTTTTATTTAGATAAACTTTTTAAAACCAATAAAAATCTAATTTTTGAACAAAATTGGTTACAAAATATCTAAATAATTATATATACATAAAAATTAAAACATCTAAATCTCAATTAAGTACTGAAAAAAAGGGGGGTTAAATTTTTTTAAACCTTAAAACTATACTAAACTTAAATTTTCCATAAAAAAACTGGCTTGAACCATCCTGAGTTTTTTAATTGAAAACTATACTGAATTATCCTGAGATTCTCAAAAATGTTAAGCTGTCTTGAATTCTACTGAGTATCCTGAATTTGTAGCAACCCTGCTTTTATTAATTATGAATTTTGTTTTTTATTTGACTAAAAAAGTACTATCTTTATCTTGTTAATTAAACCTTTTGGTAGATTTTTTTAAATTGGAAGTTATTTTTTAGATATGGGCCATTAAAGTTTTTTAATAGGAATTTATATAATTTGTATTTGAATTGCCTTGTTAACTTAATTTTCATAGTTTAAAGTAGTTTTATTATTTATACAATTTCACATAACCTCTACCATTCTTCTTCGTTGAGCTCTTTCTAGTTTTGTGTACTTCAAAAACCGTTAATACTTTTTTTATCCATGTTTAATATCCATTATTAAAGTTTCATTATTGTTACTTTTTCAGTTAAATGTAAATCCAATCTATAATTCATTTTGCTCTACAATGAACCTAAAAAATGTACTTATCTAATATAATTTTACAGATGACCATAGCGATGATAAAGAAGATCAACATTGCAACCCATACTAAAGAAGGGAACACAACGAAAAAATGTGAAAACTTCACCTTGTGCCGCAACACTGGAAGCATACATGGAACAACCACGCATCACACGAGGAGGGACTTCTGCCCCTTTGAAAAGGGTCAGTTACAAGTTTCATATCACATATATTTAACTTGCAGTTGTAAAAGTTGCCAGTAATATGTTGGTAAAATTTTTTTTAAAGAGGGAATTGATAATCTTTTGTCTGACATAAAAATTTGTTTTTGAAGACGTCCTCAAAATTTTAAAATATTTCAAGACAATAAAATAAGATAGAGATACATTAAGGGCAATACTTTATATGTTTAAATTTTAAATTATAGCTAACTTGTTTTGCTGTAGTGGAACAACACAAATTAAAGTGTTACTTTTTTATTTCAAACCATTATGAATAACTTTTTCCTATCTTTAAAAACAAATTTTCTTGGGATTAAGTTTTAAAGCCAAAACAACATATTAAGAACCCAGTAAGTTTTATCACTAGTCTTATGCGTCCCATTAGGTAGATAATAAGAAGTATGTAGATATCCAAGCTATGTTTTTCAAAAAACGAAGATTTTTTATTAAGTTAAGAAAATTTAAATTTTCTGTTAAAATTTTACATTTTCTTAATCTAAACACTGTATTCTTTTAAAAATCAACTTTAAAATTTGCATGTTTGTGTAAGTTTTGCTTCAATTTTTTAATCAACTAAAACTTTTGGACTTGTAATTAATCAAGTAATATGCAAAATGCTGAATTTAAGTAACCCAATTTATTTAAAGTGTGTTATATGGTTGTCAATATTACTAATGCAGAACAAAACCAACATATTTTGTTGTTTTAAAATTGATTATTTAAATTTATTCAGTTATACATAGCTCACTGGGAAATTAATTCTTACAAGTGCTCAATTGACTTAACATTTTTAAATTGTACAAATTACATGTATGATCTTTTTTGGTTGAGTATTAGTTGTTGTCTGCCTTTTATGATTTTCCTAATCTAAAAATTATTTTCTAATGAACTTTATTGAAAACTTTACTTCTTGTTAATTTGCATTTACTCAATCAACATCTGTTTGTTTATGATAACATTACACTGAACCTGGAATTGCAAACAAATTCCAAACATGGTTTAATAGCACATACATTAAAATAGCTACAGTTAAACACTCTTATAATCAGAAAAAGGTTAAAATATGTGTTTTCAAAAACAATAAATTTTCAAGATCCAAAAATATGTTTTTATTCAATCATAAGTAAAACTAGGTGAAAGTTATGTTATGTTAAAAATTTTGATTGTTTTAGTAAATTTAAGATTAAACATTTTTTCTATTTTTAATGAACAAAAATGTTAAATTATTATAAAAGTTAAATTTAACCACTAGTTTTAAAATAAATAACTTAAATATAAGATTTAAAGATAGTTTGTGTAAAAAAAATCTAATTAGCATAAAAGTTATTTTTTTAATGACTATAAACAATTAAACAAATCAAGGATTGGTATTTTAATTGACTTCTAAATTAATCAAAATTTTACTTTTATAAATTTACATAACTGAAACTTATTAGAAATGTATACTTCACTACTTAATATTTTCATTACACTTTGAGTTAAAAGATTCAAACAAAGTTAAACATCAAAAATGTACTCTGAATTAGCTTCAAAGAGTTGAAGTTTTATATGCCTGCCACTTAGTCAGTAAAGTTTTATTGGCCTGTTTGCTAAAGAATATACAGTATCCTAACAATTTTTTACTAGTTTTAATGCAAAACTTTTTGTATATTAATTAGTTACCACTTAGTCAAAAGAGTCAAAAAAAGTTTTTATCATAGTCAAAAAGGTTTTTCTTATCATTTTGCAGGAAAGCAAGTATTTTGACTAATTAGCAACCTTTTAATGCATAATGTATTGGCTTTTAAGCAGGAAAAGGTTAAGAAAAAAAAAATCCTAGTGTTCAACAGTATATCCTAACTTTACAGACTAAAAGGTGTATACATTTAAAATTTTATTTTTAAATATTTAAAAAAAAAGTTTATAAGGTTGAAAAAAATAAAAGGCTATTAAAACATTGCCAAACATACACATTGTTTAAAGTACATACCTTCAGTAAATACACTTATCAAACAAATTATATACTAGTGTATGTAAAAGCTATAAGTTAACCTTCAAAGAGGTTGTTATTTACCAAGTAAGTTTGTAACAACTGAAACTTTTATGGCCTAATTTAAATCCATAATAAAGTTTCAATGTCATCATCTTTGTTAATATGTTTTGTAGTATTTTCTAAAGTAGTAAAATATAAAAGTAAGGTTTTAACAACTAAGATTATACATTTTAAAATTTTAATTTATCTTTTGTAGAAAACGTTATTACAAATTCTAGATATGTATTTTATATCGATATTAGGTAGTATAATTTGTTATCAATAGATATAACGGTGTACTTCTTATTTTTTTACAATTTTTAAACAAACTAGGTAATTTTAGTTACTTCAGCACTTTAACTTAATGCTTTAATTTTATTTTCAGGGGATTTTTTAAACTAGTTAATGAAAAACATCATTATAGATTTCTTCTAAGTTATTTAAACATAAGTTGAATTAGATAAAATCATATTCATTATTTAAGTTCTATCTGACTTAAATTTGGTTGTAGTGCAAGTTTTAATAATAAAAAGTAACCAAATAACTTATTTTGTATAAAAAATTCTAGATGTTGATGAACGTCTACAACTAATAACTCGAGTTTTTGAGAGTGTGTCAGCAGAATGTAAGTTAAAAGAATTTATTATTTATAAGGTTTAAGTTCTTCAGATAAACTTATTGTTTTTATAGATCTTAATGACAACTTGAATGGTTACCAGAAAACTCATTATGTCAAAAACACTAGGTTTTGGAATGAATTGTTGGTAAGTGAGGTGTTATAAAAGGGAAAAAAATAAAAAAAAATATTTTTTTTCGAAAATCTTCTTTGTTATAACTAGAATTAATTTTTTTTTATACTGCTACCTGTACTTTTACAGAAATTACTTTAGTTACAAAAAGCTTTCATCTTTAAGCTTTTGTTGTTTGTGCTTTAATAATAAAATCAAAACATGTTTTTTTAAACCCAATTATTAAGTTTCAAAGTTATTTACTAGCTACTTAAAATTTTAAATAAAATGTAGCAAATAATTAGTTTACTCGTTTATACCAAGTTTAACAAACTAGTTTTAATCTTTTTTTTTAAATACAAAAACAAATAAGCAAAAAATTTGAATATAATTTTTAAATATTGACGTATGAAGTTGTGTTTAAAAAATATTCTAACAAACTTTTAAAAAAGTTTATCACAAAACATGCTATCAATGACTGCAAACAACTTGCAGGCTTTCTACAAAGAAGAAGCTGAAAACCACGCGCGCGACTCGCCCAACGACGAAATCACTTGCGCCAAGTGCTTGCGCGCCATCGCCGCTTCGACGGGAAAGCTGAAAATGAGCGCCTTTTACGGCAATATGGTGGAAGTCATCGACTGTTACATCGCAAGTTCAATCGCGTCGGCTGATGATGAAGTCACGGATGAGACGACTCCAGCCGCAACAGCTGTGACTGTAAAACGCGTTGCTCGCGCAACTGTAGACGCCATAGAAGGTTTTTGTATTGTCACTTTGAAACTTTACAAGCTGCTCGACTTCCGTTTTCTGTTGTTTTTTCCTGATGTTTAATATAAATGATTCTTTAAGTTTTAACACTAATAGAAAGAGCTCCGAAATATTAAATCATGAACAATTAGGCTGATAAAGTTTTCATATAGGTTTTTTAGCTGAAATCAATACTTACTGTTATAGATTTTTTAAAATAAAACAATTGAAAAAAAACTATACCTAAGTAAAAATTAAAGAGCAATTATTATGTGGTTACTATTTTTTAAAAGATCATTACTCAATAAAATGATTTTTGTTGCTCAATTTCCTTTTACACTTTAAAGCCTAGTAATATTTACAAATAAAAATTATCTTTGCTACTCATTAAACAATTAAAAGTGAAATGCTATGTAAAATATAAGAAGAAAGTTTAATAAAAACACAAAATATATAAAGCTGAACGGAATGCACTTAGAGATCAGGTAGCTGAAAGAAGAAAACTGGCTTACGAACAAAAACACCAAGGTTTGTACTTTTGAAAATAACTGTTTAAGTTGTTTAAAAATTTCCAATTTATTTTCATAATTTCAATAAGTTTTTGTTAAGTTAAAAGAACAATCATTGGCAATTCATGGCAAATAACTGTTTAAGTTATTTAAAAAATTCCAATTTATTTTCATAATTTCAATATTTGTTTTTATTAAGTTAAAAGAACAATCATTAAGATTACAAAGGCTAAAATTAATTCTTGTTTGCATAGTAGAAATTAAAACAAACTAATAATGTCCATGCTTATACATAACCATGAGATGGTAAGTTTTTAGTAGACTTAATCAATAAAGTTGTTTCTTTATTTGTAAGTTTTACATTTTAAAATGAAATTTGATTGAATGACTAATTATGATAGAATATATTTCAGCTGGAAGAAAACCAGTAAGAAATAAAAAAAGAACATCGAAAAATAAAACAATTTCACGAATTCAAGTTGGAATTCCTGGAATGCCACAAAAACCAAAAAGTAATTCGTATATTAACTTCGCTTTCAGAACTTACTGAATCATTATTTTAATTTCAAAAAAATAATTGTATCCTTATGTAAATACTCATGTTGAAAGTTTTATTTCAAGTTATTGATTTAATACAGTTGTTGCTGCTGCAAGCCGTGAAGCAGACATTTCGGAGGGAAAAATCTCATGTTTACCAGAGGAAGTCGATACAAGTATGATGCCGCAAAACATTTCCGGTTCGTTTGTAGTTATCAGTTGAAACATTTTTATGAGAAGTATTTTAATAACATAGTTATTTGCTAAATGGTTTATAATAAGTTAAATTAAATCCGTACTATTTATGTAGTAATAATAATAAATTTAATCGCATAATTTATTATTTGCTTCCAAATAATTTTTGAGTTGTTATAAAATATTTCAAAAAAAAAACTGATTTATTTTTTATAGGTCTTAGCAAAAATTATAATATGGTACATATTACACATATGATTTTATTTATTAATGTAACAGAAATTTATCAAATTTTACAAAGACTGAAATTTCATTATAAGGTAAACATTGTAGATGTTAACTAAACAAAACCTTACTTGTTTTAGTTTATTTTTATGTTTATATATATATATATATATATATAGAACTAAAATACACAAAATAAACTTTTGCTTGGGACAGCTGTTTCTGCGTTTAATACGCGTCTTCAGCCAAGTTTTATTCAATGAAAAACAAACTTGTAAGTACAGCAATAAAATTATACAAAATTAGGTATTACGTAATAATGAAATAGATAGTAAATTTTGACAAAATTATTAACAGAGTTTTTAGATAAATTGTTTTCGATAATGTATGCAACCAGTTTGTAATTCGTTTCTTTTGTTTAGAGATTCAGATTTTTTAACTTTTAAAATTTCGATTTTTTCCGCATTGCACAATTTACATCCGTTTTTTAAATTATACTTATTTTTCGTTCTTGTTAATATTTCCCACTGAATTTTAAAATTGACCTTGTAATTTTTTAGTTTCCAAATGTACTGCGATAATGTTGTCGTATTTTTATGTTTTTCGTGTTTGAAGCTGTACTTGTGCTTTGTGTAGCGATTCTTGAACGATAGTCCAGTCGAGCCGACGTAAAACTTAGTCTGATTTTCAGTTATGACTGTCGCTTTATATATAATATTTTCCATTAGGCAACTTCCATTTACCGGGCATTCTCGTTTTTTGCAGTCACACATTCGCCTCTCTTTGTCCTGCGTGTCTAACATCTTTCGATTGTGTGCCATTATAAGTTGTTTCATGTTTGGCATGCAGGAATAGGACACTTTTAGTGTCTTCCTGTTAAAAACTTTACAATATGGATGGTCTTCAGTAAAGTTTTTGTCCACAATCTCCAGGAAGCGCTTCCCAACCCGTGTTGCCACACTTTTGCAGAATGGAGCATTGAAATATAAAATATTTCTTCTCCTTCTTTTCTTGTTCTTACCCTTCTCGCTTTTGTGGCTATAGGCTAACTCGTGATCGTACCCACTTTCTCTTATAGCTTCCTGGTATTGCTGGGTTGTTTCCTTAAAAATGCTTTGACTGCTAGAAATCTTCTAGAGGCGGTTATTCACTGCGACCGGTATGTGTTTTAAAACATGCTCTGGGTGGTTTGACTTGCTATTCACATAAACCGTATGCGCATTTGGTATATATATATAAATATAAATATATATATTATCTTTTTTAAATATTACTTGGGAAAAAATATAATACATTCTTTTTTAACCTGAATTTTATATATTTTGTACTTAAATAGGTTTTCAAAATGTAAATTTTTCCAAAAAATAATTTATTGTACTGGATGTTTTTTTGAATATTGATACTATTGTAAGCTTTTGTGTGAGCACACTTGTTGAAATTTTATTACATTAAAAATTTGTAACTTTCTAATAAAAAACAGTTTGACTAGATTTTAACGCAAAATTATAAGTAATGAAGCCTGTAAATTTACATACAACACTTTTTTACTCAAAATCGCATATCTATCACAAGAATTATGTTATAATCTGAAGAAAAAGCTTCCCACTAAATTAAAAATTACATATTTCAGCTAAAACAAGTGCATGTGAATTTAATGAATATTCAAATCTAGTAATAGATGAGACAGATTTTAACATTAGAGAAAATTGTTGCCCTGGTATGTTCAAAATATTGTTTTGTTTTTTTGATAATAAGTCTTTACACTAGTTGATTAGTTTTACAAGTCTCTTAATTCGTTAGTTTAAAGTCTTTTTTAACATATGTTATAAATTAGTACACACAAATTAACTAAAAAAACGTATGTTTATTTTTTACTACGTATATTAAAACCTATAAGTTTTTAGTAAAACTTAACTATAGTATATTGTATCCCCATTTTAATATTTTTTTTTCTGTATCATTGTTTTAATTTATTTGAACGAAACATTATTTCCAGCTGAAAACGAAAAATTTCTTAACGATGAGTCTTCAAACGCCCAACAAACAAGACTACCGTTGGTTGATGCCATAGAAATACCATTAACACAGACAGATACTGGTTTGTTCATAAAGTTTTTGATAGACTTTATTGTTTAAAAACTTACAGATGTCTAGTCATTTATGTCAAAAAGTTTATAAATTACAACGGTTTATACGTTGAAAATTCATAAAAGGCGAACGTTCAAATTTATAAAAGAATGGCAGTAAATTTATTAATAGTAACTATGCCATTCTTTCCTAGAACGGGTCTAGTTTTTATGTTGAAGTCTTAAGTAAAAATATTAAAAAATCACACATGTATACTTTTTGAAAGATAACGTTTGCATTTATTGAATAAAAAAAAATTTGAGTAAGAAAGAAGATTTTAGTAATTAAATCATTAAATTAAATTAAAAAATTACTAATAAAACTGTCTTCAAAAATCTTTAAAATTAGGGTTTTTTAGTTGTTGAAGGAATTAGAGTAACAAAAAAGTATATAATAGTAAATACTATATAATAGTGACTTTACTATACATAATTTAATTGGAGATTTAAAAAAAATTAAAGTTCTACATTTATTTTACAAGCTATTTAGTTTAAATAATAAGTTAAACTTTTGGTTAAAGCTTTTAAATGTTTTGAAACAAAAATGTTCTTTAATATATTTTCTTGAAAAAAAAACAAGATTAAAGCATTTTTTAAAGTTTATTTTGATATTAATAGTTTTTATTATAACTTTACCTAAATAAAATTTATTCATCGTTACTTCATGTTAGTTGCTTTACGCTTACCATCCAATACCAGTGTTAGCACTACTTATATTTAAAAAAAATAATCAATTAAACGATTATTTTAGACGAAAATGCAGTCAGAAAAGCAGATGGTTCCTACGCTGAAGCTGGTCACGCAACAGAAGGTGCGCCACAACAACTTTGTATGTGTTTTTTTTTTCAAATTGCTCTTTAAACTCAGTTTTGTAACTTATAAAACATAAAGCTTCGGTTGACATGTGTTTTAATTAATAATAGAAGCTATATAAATCTATTAAATGAATAAAAAGTTTGTAATGTAAGTATATGAGCTTAAAGTCATTGACATTTTTTTTGGTAATACGTTTTATTTTTTCATGTATTAAGATATTTTATACTATTTAGATTGTTTACGTATGATTTAGTGTCGCCAAAAAAACACATATTTAAATTTTACTAATTATAATAGTTTTTGAAAATTCGAAACTAGGTCATTAGAAAAATATTTTAAACTTTTTACAACTTTTGATGTTAATAGTTATTTGTATGTAATCTAGAACCATAATGTCAAATCAATAACTTTTTGTACAAATTGTTAATAAGTTAGAGTTTAACAGTTAATTGACTCTGGTATCTTTCTATAATTATTTTGCTATAATTTAGTTGATTAACAAACCAACCGAATTACATGAAATATCATTTCAGCAGGTAGTCAACTTGTTGCTAGTGAGCAAACTTCCCAAGAACGTAGCAGCCACGAAGAAACAGCATTTGAATCTACCATTGGATCGCCAGATCATCTTGGTTGGTTTAATTTTTTGTTTTCAAAGTTTGATGGTGACTAAAAATTTAAAGAAAACATTTATAATTTGATTTGCCCAAAATTGTTTTCAAATCTTTTACAACTTGTTTTGAAAGTAACTCGCTTAGTCTGTGTTATTAAGTTTGTATATTAAAACAAATAAAAAATACAATTATAACAATATTTTTCCTAGCAAACTCAACAGATAATGTACTTACGAAAACTAATTCCTACTCTGTATATAAGGATTTTCTTGAAAATATGTTGTAAACAAATTGTAAAATTAATTATAACTAAAACTAGTTTTTTCTTATTTTCAATTTGTTTGTTAATTAGACAATGGAAAAGTTTATATGATGCTTCAACTTTAGGGGTAATATAATTTTTTTATTTTGTATATTTATCTTATTTAAATAAAGTAATAAACTGAATTTTTAAATACTTTTTTATTTCAAGTTACAACCTATTTGAATAAGATTAAAGTTTGTAGAAATAAGAAAACTTTTAGTTATTTTATTCAAGGTATATTTATAATTTTAGCAATTGCATACCATTATTAAGTTTTTACGGATAACTTTTGTTTTTTAATTTAAACACAGCATTATGAAAATAAATAGTTTATGGTTTATAAACTTTACGTTGTATTTATATGTACCAAATAGTATTAGTGACTAATATTGTTGTTATACTTTTTTTATGTTCAAAGGTAGTAATTTTTAGTATAAATACTAAAATTTAAGATAATTTGTAATTAGTTTTTGTTTAACATTTTGTAAATAATCAACATCACGCCTTTATTCAAAGTTTGGTAATTTATCACTTTGCTTCAGTGTTCATATTTCATTATACTTGTTTCATTAAAAGTTTTTGTTTTCATCAAATAAACTTCAGAGGAGTGGAACCAGCAATTATGGAATAATACGAAAAATTTACATCAACCCAGTATGTTTCGTTTGTTCAAAAGTTTTAAAAATGATTTTGTTTTTAAGCAAACAGTTTTGAATTTTTATCAATTTTGTGGTTTGTATTTAAAAAAAATATATCCTTATGTTGATAAGTAAAATAATCTGTTCGTTTAGATTTTTTGTGTTTTGTTCAAAACAAATTTGATAAATTGTTTTAGAAATTATTTAAGAGTTATGTGAGTTAAGAAAATAAATTTGTACTCTAATATGCTGGTCAGTGGTGAGCTGACAGTTTAATTTTATTTTAAAGATTTTAATCATTTTAATACTTTAAAACTTATAACCTTGTATACTTTTTAATAAATTTGTATCATTCAACGAGTACAAGCTGAAAAATTACTACAAAAATTAACTTTTAAAAGTCACTGACACTTTCAAACTTGTAGTATTTTCTTTACTTTTAACTTTTATATGCTTGAAATCCTAGTTTCATAAACTTTTTTTAGTGTATCTTGAATGTATTGCAAATAATTAAGTTGTTGAATTTTTTAAAAGAAAGAAATAAATTTATTAGTCAGCGTTGCACCTTTATTTAAATTATTTCATTGCTCCTCTGAAGCTTAATAATATACCTACCAATGCAGAACATGTATATATTTTTGTTCAGCTCAATCGACTGATGATTTGTGGATGCAAGCTACAAATGACAAGGTGCAAGAGACCGCAGTTGAAAGTGGACAAAGTATGTTTCTGTCTATTTTTAGCTGATAACTTTTCTTATTATGTATTAGTTTCTTTTATTTTTTAGTTGCTTTTCAATTAATTAAATGTAAACTTTAACTCAACACGTTTGTTATATTATAAACTTAGAATTAAAATTTTGTGTAAATAAATAGTTTTTTCGTACATACTAAAGTGTTAACAAAGAAAATGTTAACATAATGTTTTAAACAATTAAATGTGGTTAAAAAAATTTCAATAAAAGTATTTCTGTAATCGTTTTTCTTTTTATAATTCTCCATAAGTTTTCTTCAGTATTTTAAAATACTTAAAAAACAGATAATTTTGTTAAAGCAAGTGGTTTGAACTTTTAATATGCTCTTCTAACAGAACACTTGTATTCTGTAAAGTATTAATACAAGTAAATAGTTTTTAGACGTTTTGTATTTTATAAACTATAAAGTTCTGATTAAATTTTTCTATTGTCATAAAAAGTTTCCTATAACTTTGTTTGGAAAATAAATTTGTACTGCTCAATACTGAGTGGATTAAAAGTCATTATGTAACTTGTATTCCATAAACTATTTTATTGAATATTTTTCAGATATGTTTGCTTATTTTGTTTTTTAATTGATAATGTATAAGCTCAGAATTGTTCTACAAACACAAACTGGTTTATTTTGCTACCAAAATATTTTTAAAGTTCAAAAAAAAAGCCCTTTAAATTTTTTGCAACGTTTATATATTAAAAGCTTATACATTATCAATTAAAAAACAAAATAAGCAAACATATCTGAAAAATATTCAATAAAATAGTTTATGGAATACAAGTTACATAATGACTTTTAATCCACTCAGTATTGAGCAGTACAAATTTATTTTCCAAACAAAGTTATAGGAAACTTTTTATGACAATAGAAAAATTTAATCAGAACTTTATAGTTTATAAAATACAAAACGTCTAAAAACTATTTACTTGTATTAATACTTTACAGAATACAAGTGTTCTGTTAGAAGAGCATATTAAAAGTTCAAACCACTTGCTTTAACAAAATTATCTGTTTTTTAAGTATTTTAAAATACTGAAGAAAACTTATGGAGAATGATAAAAAGAAAAACGATTACAGAAATACTTTTATTGAAATTTTTTTAACCACATTTAATTGTTTAAAACATTATGTAAACATTATGTCCATGATATCTTATTATCGCAAAGTCAAGTCGATGATTTTTTTTGTGAATTGAAAATAAGTATATCTTACTGACTTAAAACAAAAATTAAACAAGTTAGTAACTCTAGCCTATTTTAAACTGTTGAGAACCATGCTTTTGGTGTAAATAAGACAAACTTAAGTATAAAACTACTCTAGATGAAAGGAGAGTTGCTGGAAATGTCCCCGAGAGAGATAACTGTCAACCAGAGGAAAGGCAGCAAAAACTAGTGGACTGTGAAAGATCTTGCACTGAAAGTAATTTTAAATTAGGTATATTATCATATCATACATATAACTTTAAATAAAATGAATTTTAAGTTATTTTGTAAACAACAAACTTCATTTAATGCTTTTATATAACAAATACTCATTCTTAACTTTGTAAATCATAGTTTTAAAAAACTTATTGTCCATGCATCTAATCTACTAGATGATAGGTTATAAATAGATCTTTGGTATTATATCTATAGTCAGAGCACTTTGTGGTGTAATATTATATCTTAACGCATTCATTATTACACTATAATATTTTTACAATTTTTTATTCAAATGCAATTACTTTAGCTGAACAATCGAATCAAGGTGAACAGTGGAATGGCACGCAAAATCAACCAAGTACGTTTTATTATTGTTGGTAAAAATTTTTCTGTATATCAACTTTGTAACCTATCATGTCAAACTTAGCTAGCATGTGTTTGAAATTATAAAATTACTTGTAAAGTTTAAGTTAATAATTGTTTTTACATCTAACAAGCTCATTTAATATACTGATCAGTTAATGATATACTAATATTTCAAGCGGCCATTAATCATTTTAGTGACTAAAAAATTGAACTAAGTGTTTTAATGTTATTGTTTTGAGCTGGGTATCTTCTTTCAGAAACTGTGTTTGGTTCTATTGTGCTTAAAGTATATTATAAGTTACGTGAGCTTAAATTTAGCAAATATTTACTTTTTTGAAGTTTAAAAATAACTCGATAAATCCATTCTTGAAGTTTAATTCGATGAATCCATAAATTTATGTCAAAATTAAGGCCTACAGTAACTGCTAAAAATGCCTGAATAGCTTTTATACAAATATTTATTTTAGTTTTATTTTTCTTCTCTTTGGGTTCATGTTGTTTAAAGAAAGCCAAAATTCCTTGAATATCTAAAAATAAAAGTATATTATTTCTCATTCAAAAAAACTGTTACTATTTCCGAAAGTTCATTGGTATTTTTATGAATCAAATTTCTCAAAACACCCGTTACAGACAACTCTGATTGTTTTTTAAATTCTTCAGAAAATATGACAAGGAAAAAAAAATATGTATCTTTATGGGAATATAACTATTTTTTATGTGCTTTTGAAGTAAATATGACTCTCTTGATATAGTTTTTTTTTTTTCACATTTTAGCCATATAGTTTAATTATTAATAAAAGTTTAATTATTTTCTAAGCAAAAACAAACCTTGTAAGGCTAAATTATAATTGTAAGGCTAAGTGTAACTTTAACTTGTACACAATGTGCTTTTTGTGACAGTGGCCGCTTGCCATTCCACTGTGTTTTTATGAAAACATTGATTTTTGTACAATTTTTCCTAGAAATCTTACTGCGTACTGTATTTTAATATGTTTATACATTTTAAAATTTGATGATTTTATGGCTTAAACTAGTAACATTTACATTTGAAAATTTAAATTGTTGTTCATTTTAAAAGTAGTGGGTTATTTTCGTATTCTAAACTGATAAGTAAAAATATGTGTTGCAGTTTGACTAGCAATTAAGAATATACTTATTTCAAACAATTATATTTTCAATCATATAGGCAATCAAAATGAAGTAATCGTGATAAGCGATGAAGATGAAGAAAGAGAAGCTGAAAAAAGTTTGTATTTTGTTAAAATTAAATATTAAACAGAACATCTTTTTAAACTTGTGCAGTTGTTTCCGCGTATTCGCAAACAATCACATTAAGTTATATCTTAATTATCAAGTTTAACTTAAAAAAATTTAAGTTTTGATTAAAACAAACGAGTTACTTTTTTGTATTTAAAAGTGTTTGGTTTGTTGAGTATCTTAATTTTTAAGATTTAAATTTATATGCTAGCTTTTTAATGTGAATAGTTAGTACAAACAAAATGTTTAATACTTTTACTGCTGCATAAGTGTTTAGAATAAATTTCAGTTTCTAAAAACTGTATACTTATGTGAACAAACCTAATTTAAACAATAAATTTTTATAAATGTCAGTGTTTTCAAATTTAAAACGTTTGTATAAGTAAATTGTTATCAATTTCAAACAAATTAGGTATGTGTGTTAGCAAACTCTTAAAATGTTTTTTTTTTGCTTTTCTGTAAAATTTTATTGGCCAAAAATAAAAAAGTAAATGTTTTTATTTTCATTAATAGAATAAGTAGGATATTTAAAATAAGTGATACATGTTACTATTTTTTGTAATGTCATTTGTTCCAAACTTTGAATAAATCATGCGCACTTTACTGCAGAAATAAACGTGCTTTCCGAACAACTCGTGTACAAGTTTTATACATAACTTTGAATAAATATAAAAAACATTTCTATACATTGTTTTTCATTCTAGTTTTATTCAAAAATTGAATAAATATATATTTAACTTTTTAGTACATTTGTCACGAAGTTACAAGTTTGTAAACATCTTTTTAAAACATAATTTGTAGGAAAAAATTGTCAACATCAAGGTTAACCTCAAAAAAATCTCACAATAGTTAATAGTTTATACATGAGAAAGTTTGTGTTTTAAACCATAATTTAATACCAGATACCAGGGTTTCGTAGTTTACATTTTTGTTGATTGTTTTTAATAGAACACCTATTTATGAATTATGATCCTAAAAATCACTCTTTTTTCCTACTGTTGATAATGACGCTTAGATTGCAAAAATTAATATTTTTAGATCATTCAGTTGAAGCCGTCGATCCAGTTGTTTCCAGTCTGCAAAGGTCCGAAGACAATACAGGAGATGGTTCTGATGACGAAAATCTTCAAAATGCCAGTGATGATGAGTTTAAAAGGGAACTTTTGAAGGAAAAGAACAAACCCAGGATAAAATTGAAGCAGATCGATCTTCAAAGCGTTGATTTAGACGTCAACATCCCCGACTCAATGCTGAGTGAGTTGAGACCGGCGCTTCGCTTGGATCGAGTGAACCTATCGGAGATGATATCCGATGGGCTGGAAGTTCACGATCCGAGCGGTATTGGAATTCCGGTAACAAGCAGCTCGTTGAACGATGGTCAGTTTATTCTACAAGCTGGTAAAACGTTTGTAGTGAAGAAAGACTGGTTTGGTTAATACGAGTGTTTGTGCTTAGTTGTTTTCAACTGAAACATTGGTGTTTTATCAACTTTGAAAACATTTTACTAAAAAAAATTACTTACAGGAATAGTTTAAATCAAATTTTAGTCTGTTTTGTAGGCTTGAAAAATAGCTATCGCTAATAGTTAATAACAAATAACTCAAACTGATGTAAACAAATTTATTATCTTTATTGAAGTTTTCTTATTTATGGTTTCATAATGTAAAGTATGTCTTAGTTGTCAACTGTATTACTACTTTACATAAAAATAGATTTGCACTAATGTAGTTGATTAAAGTTGTTAAACATATTGTAATATTTGTAAAATAATATATACATTTTTTCTGCTTCGGTTTTTCCAACTCTAAATTCGTCTTTTCTCAGCTTTTCAACTAGTCTCTGGTTTTATAACTATTTTATTAATCCATTTTAATTTTTTTAACAGGCCCAGTATACGTCCAGCTGCTCGAGAATCCCAGTGGCAGACTCCTGGCAGTAGAAAATCTAATGGAACTCAGGCGTTTTCATAACCTACCAGGAAGCTGTCCAAAGAGCTTAAAAGAAATAACCGTTGGAGACAAGTTCTACTTACGGTGTTTTGGTGGAATAAAAACTGCACTTGTTGTGCTAAGGCCAGAGTTTGATGGTAAGCTGATTTGTTGTGAAAAAAAACTGTTTTGTTTTGCTCATTTTTTGATTGGTGAAGTTATATTTCAACTCAAAACATTTCGTTTTAAAGATATACCTTTAAATGCAATACTAATTTTATGGTCACATAATTATTATAAAAGTATCTTTAAACGATTAAGCTCGATATTTTTTGTCTTAGAACGTTTATAATGTTTTATACAAGATCACAGAGAGTAATTTAAAAAAATGTACGTAAATTATTAATGAAAAAAAAATTTACCTTGATATACAAATGTAATGAATTAAAGTTAATTTTCAGTTCCCGAATCTTTCTTTGAAGTGCAGCGCGAGAAAAAAGTTCTGATCCACTACTTCGTGGACGATACCGAGGAAGAAGTCCTGGATATCACCAATCTGGAGACTATGGAGGGAAGGAAATTCCCTTCTTTTGAAAGTCTCTGGTTTGGTGATAAAATCAGGGCGCTCTGCGAGAAGAACGGGAGAATGTACGACGCTCAAGTCATTAAGAGTTTCACTGATAAGGGTGAGTTTTATTAACAAAAAATTTTTTCTTACTGTTTTAATTAAATTTTCACTGGTCACAAACCATTTTGGTTACGCTTGAATTAGTTAAGTTGAATACTTTTTTCTTTCTCCTAATACGTATTTAATTGTGTTTTTGTTTGAGTGATTGCTTTTAAATTAGTTGAAGAAATACTTTTGTGGGTGACGAATATTTATGTCAAAAGGCATATGTTTTCTTTTAACTACTTTGTATGTTATGTAAAACTAAGGTAGTATAGTAATTAGATATTTTTTATAGGGAGAGGCAAAAGAAAGAAACAAGCAACTGTCCTCTACGATGAAATAACCAACAAGACCGCTAAAAGAAGAAAAATCGGTTAGCATTTAAAAAACTTTTATTTATATTCTTAGAACTTTCTCTAATTTGTAGATTATATAAAACAAATAGTTAAAAATAACGATTTTCATGTATTTGTTGTTTTTTTTTCTAGTTACTTTTCTTTTATCAAAAAATGTTTCGCTTGAAATTATAAGGGGTTTTAATATTATGTATTAAACTCACAGGTTGAAAACTGCTTTTTCGAACGTCGAATTTGATACTGTGAGGGGTTTCCCCACTTGAATGAATACGAACTCCGGGTTTGGTTTTTATTAATATTAAATTCATTTTATTGGTCACTTTTTGGTTTGTGGTAATATCACTCTAGGTTTAGTTTGTGATAATATTTATTACTTTATACCTTAGTATTGAATTCGGCACTTTTTAAATAGTTTGAAGTTTTATACTTTGTAAGCTTAAATAAAGTTTGTTTTATCACAATTTACAATAGTTTTTTTTTTGATTTATTACTCATAAATTTAAACACATCAATTTTTATATGTCTGATTTTGAAAGTTTGTTGAAAAATAAATTTCACTTGCATTAAACTTTAATTTAGTTTTATTGTTAGAAAATTATAAGCTTTAAAAATTATTTCTTTCTCCATTAATATATGTTACAAGTAATTTGAATTCTTGAATGAGTCTAGTAAAATGAAAAGTTTTACTTTTTTTTTATAACTTAGCTTATTTTACTGATCTATTTTTTTAAATGGTACCATATTTTACTTTTAAAACTTTAACATTAGACTGTTTCTAATTAAATTTTAACAGAAATTTTCACCACTTAAACTTAAGCCTTTTTACTCGTTATTTTTTATTTTATCAATTTTAGTGATTTTTTATTTAAAAGTTCATTACACTAAATATAATTTTGCACTAAGTATTAGTTTAATTTTGTTGTTAGAAAATTTTGGGCATTTAAATTATTTTTCTCTTCTTTAAAATATTAGAAATTTATTTTTCATTGTCAAATTAGACTACTTTAATTTAGCTATAAAATATATATTTTTTAGCAATTACTTTATTTTACTGATCAATTTTGAAATGATATCATGTTATTCATCAAATTTGTTTTATCGAATTTTAATAATCGTTTGTTATCACTTAAACATCATTGCTTAATAATTTTTAATATATCAGTTTTACTATATCTTGATTAAGAAGTTCATTACATATATTTTAATTTTGCACTAAACCCTAGTTTAGTTATGTTGTTAGAAAATTTTAAGCCATTTTTATTTGATTATTTTTAATAAAATGTTATTAACTCATGGAGTGTCATATCTATTATAGTTTATAAATTTAGAAAAATTTATAGCAGTTCATTATAATAAATTTTTACTAATTATAAGTCATTTAATAATTTTGGGTCGAATATTTCAACTGCTATAGTTTGTTATACAAAACAAATGAAGTTTTGTAAAAAAATATTCAATAAAAAAATTATATAATAAACAATATATCATAAAATGGTCAAACTTAAGTTTAATGATAATAAATATAAGAAACTTTATGAAAAACATTTGAATTTTTTATAAATTTACTTCTAAGCAGTAATAAAAGCTATTTACAGTACTTGTTGTTTACAATGCTTTTTATCGAACTATGTATTAAGTATTAAATCAACTTTAATACTAAATTTCACTTTAATCGAATATTTATTTTAAAAAAAAGACAGTCAGATACAGTAAAAACATATATATTTCCGTCTATTTTTATCAGTTTTATAAAAATTTTTTATAGAAACATTAGATAAGTTTTTAAAGCTTAATTTTTAACAAAGTAATCATAAAGTATTTAACAGATTTATAAAAAGGAAAAAGTAGTAAGTAACTATAAATTGACTAAAAAGTAATTAGTTTTACTTGCAGTTGAAAAAAATAACAAAACTTATAAAGTATAACGTTGAATAATTAAAATAAATAATCAAATTCGTTTGCTTACCCAAACATGTTTTCTTAGTTCAATTCAAGTAGCTCCCGGTTTAACCAAATAAAAAATGTTGTTGCAACTTTTTAGTTATTATAACTGCCAAGTTTTTTTTATTTTTTCCGGCTTATTTTAAATAAATCACCGTGTATGACTCGATGACCAATAGTTCGTTTCGTACACCCAGGTCCATAGACCAAAATGTTCTTTGGGAAATACTCGAGCAGGAGAAAACTCGAGCAGGAACAATTCGACCAGGAGCAACTAGAGCAGGAGCAAATCGAGCAGGAAAAACTCGAGCAGGGGCAACTCGAGCAGGAACAACTCGAGCAGGAGCAACTCGAGCAGGAACAACTCGAGCAGGAGCAAATCGAGCAGGAAAAACTCGAGCAGGAGCAAATCGAGCAGGAAAAACTCGAGCAGGGGCAACTCGAGAAGGAATAAACTCGAGCAGGAGCAACTCGAGCAGGAATAACTCGAGCAGGGTCAACTCGAGCAGGAGCAATTCGAGCAGGAAAAACTAGAGCAGGGGCAACCTCGTTTTTTAAGTTCCTTTGATGTTTTTTATTTGTTTTTTATTTTTAGTTAGACAAGTTATGAAATTAAGTTAGTAAAATTATAGTAGTGCAAATACAGAAACTTACATGGACATAAATAAAAATAAAAGTAGCTATAGTTGTTAGGAAAGGTATGAGATATTTGTTATTTTATTATTTTATTTATTAACAACATGTTCAACTTTTTTTTCTGTAAAGTTTGCTATTTTTTTATACTACCTTTATGATTTAAATATTTCAAACTAGGGCATTTTTTAATTTGACAACGTTAATCTGCAGCACCCCTTAACAAAAAGACTACGCGACGCCACTGATATGTACTAACTTTATTTACAAGTTTTATAAGTGTCTTTTTGTTGTTTATTATTTTACTTAATGTCTCTAATTCTTACTTGTTTTGCCTTAAATTTAAAAAATCTATAAACTGAACAAGTATAAAAAGTTTGTTGAATGAAAAAAATTTGAGCTCTAAAACATTTTGTCTAAAGGCAAGCTGTACAAAAAACCAATTTAGTTATCGAGTCTAACTTAACGGGTAAAGTCAATTGTCTTGACAAAGACAATATTAGTAAACTTTTTTAGAAAATACTTAAATTCTAAGATTTATTTTTTGTATTTTGTTAAAGTTTTATTGAAACATTACTGACTTTTAACTTTACGATAAGAAAAACAGGACATAAAATCCAACAAACTAGATAATTTCTAGTAACTCTCATCAGACAAATCAAAACCTTATTTTACTTACAGTTGATCAGCCTGTAGTAAAAAAACCTAATGATAAAATAAAATAAGTTTTTAAAAGACGAAAGAAACTACAAAATTTAAAACATAATAAATTTTTTCACAAATACTTAACTTATGGTTAACATATAAATATAATGATAAAAGCATGACTTATAAAATGCTACGAACATAAAGAAAAAGCATATAATCAAAATAGTTTTGTTTTCATAAAAAAAATATAGTTAAAATGCAAATAGCTTTCAATTTAACTAACTCAAAAATACTACTACAATTTTCTTTTCATTAATCTCAAATCTATTTGAATTATAACTGTTTGCACATAGTATTGGGTTACTTACCAAATGTTGTGCAATAGGCGAACGTCGTTTTGAAATATTCAAAACTTTAACTAGTTTTTAATATAACTAAATCCTTCTTTTCTGTATAAAAAAATTTCTCTTTGCTCTTTGGTACAATCCGATATCGCTAACTTTATGAAAAGCAGATGAGTTGGTAAACTACCATGCTGTATTAAAAAGTAAGATACCATATATTTACTACCTGATGACTAGTTTCCTTTAAGTTATGTATATTAAATAGATAATTAAATTGGTGATCCTGAGCTAAAAAATTAAGTATTTTATAAAATCCATTTTATGTAATATATTCAAAGCAGTTTTTTAAGGTCTAGTAAGCCAAAACAAGCTATAAATATTTTTCTATAATGAAATAAACATAAGTTCTTTTTACTTTTTAAATCTTAAAAATAGTCACAAGTTGTTACTTAACTTAAGTTATTATTAGAATAAGTTTTAAAATGTTATAAACATAAAGTAGTAAGTAAGTTAGTTCTATAATCAACTAAGTAATTGTAGAGGTAATATATTTAAATAACTTTGACAAACATTGAAAAATAAGTAAATAATTAACTTTAAAATACTTTTTTAACCTTAAAAACACTATAATTAAATTTTTATTTGTGGAAGTTTAAAAAAGCGAAACTCTTATAGAAAGTAACTTGAAAATGTGAACGCTCACAACTACAGTAAATAGGTTGACGTTAAGAAAGACTTTTCGGTCATAGAGCATCACACCATTTACTTGTAATCACTGTTTTGAGCTTATTTTATAATAATTAATACATTATCTTATGTGAAAAATGTGTTTATATATTTTTGAAATAAAATAATCAGTTAATAATTTGAAATTTAAAAAAATATTAGCACTTTATTTTAATACCTATTTTGCAAATTTTACCTATGAAATTTATAGTCTACACTGGTCACCACCGTATACTATCAAAATCCCCCCGCGTTCAAAATCAACCCGATGGTTTTATATATTTTCTTTATGTATTTATTTTATATATTTTTTGCTTATTTTTAGTTATTTTTATTTATTTTTACTATCACTGTTACCCCTAACCCTTACCCTCGATCGGTAAGCAGTTCTCAAAATTGACTGGGTGGACTTTGAACGAGGGTGGATTTTGATCGCGGATGGATTTTGAACGTGTCCCATTTTTGTTAGTTTTGTTTTTTGGTCAACAAAAAAGCAAATACGAACCTAATTTAGATAAAAATTTTACTATTAAACAGCTATTTAACTTTTAATCATCATTGTCAACTACTATTTCACTAACTTAAAGATTACATTTAATTCTAAAATTTAGTATAAAAAGTAATACTAAACAACCACCTAAATATTTTGTTACTATTTTATAAGTTAGTGCCATGCCAGGTATATTTGTAAAACAACTTTGTTTTATCATCTTAAAAAACTATTGTGTACTTAAAGTTAAATTATTAGACTTTTGGTTAAAAATCAATTATAATATAGTAGCTAGTAACTCATTAATATAAGTTGTCAAGATGGCTACTCAAAACTTAAGTGTTTAATTATTAAGTTCATTTTGGTTAAATTTCTAATAAATCAAAAAATATTTTAATTAAATAAAAGTTTGAACCATTTTTTTTTGCTCTTCAAAATAAGCTAAGCGGAAATTATGCTTAACAGGCTGTATTATGCGTTAATCTATTACAAATGGTTATACAAAAAAGTGAAAATGTTTTAAACAACAAAGTTTATCTCCTAACTCATATTGTGTATGGTTGTTAATACTACGTAAATTTAAATCTAGTGTTATATTTTTATAGTTCTTTTACCGTTTTAAAAAATTTCTCACTATGTTTTTTATTGTCTTGGTAAGCAAGCCGTATAAGCTTTGATAATTATTCGTTTACGCTTCAGTTACTTTTAGTATAGAATAAAGAACAAGAGTGGGAAAATTGAGGCCCCGACCCTAAAAGCAAAGATCTGGGGTTTGCAAGCTTTTTAATTAAAATTTAAAGCTTAAACAAAAAGGATTAGTACATATTTATTGGGGTTGCTACCTTAGAACACAAGAAACGATTAAACTTACACATTATATTTCGTCAATATTAAAATCAAAAACAAAATGTTCTAAATAGTTGTAGTCAGATATTTCTTGAAAAGTAGTAACAGTTCTCTAATCTTTAAGAATAGAAAAACTTATTTATTGAAGACGTATCTAAAAAACTTTTTTTAAGGTATAGTATTTATAAAAACTATACTATTATTTAAATAAGTAAAACAAATGTTTGTTACAACGGACAATTTTCAATAATTAAAGTTTATAGAATTTGAATTGTCAATACTTGATTAGTCATGCACCGCTTATTTTTAAACTTAGCTATGTCTACTTTCCAAAAAAACTTTAAAAAAGTTGCTGAAATCTTAGTAGTCTAATGCGAATCTAAACTTGTTAAATCGTAGTTAAAAGTACGTAGTTGTAGGAAGCTTTGTTTTTGCCTTGAAATGCAATTTTAAAAGTATTTGGTTCATTAATGTATGATTAAAGTTTTGAATATGTATTAAATAGTAAGAAACAAACTGAAAAATTGATCAGAATGAAATATATTAAATTTAATATAGTAGTATAACGCTTGAATTCGCATTTTTAACACGTCCTAAAATTTCTGGTCCGTAAAATACTCAAGTTAAATTTAATCAAAATGTTATAAAAAGCTTAATTTTTGCGGACTGTCTTTAGGTAAAATACTTAAAACAAGAGACAAAGATTAAACACTAAAATTTATTTGATTAAAGCTATTAGAAAAATTAAAAGAAAAAGTTATTTTTGTATAATTAAAAAGCATAATTGACTGTAAAGCTAAGTATTTTTTTCTCTCGAGTTGTATTAAAACATTGTATTTGAAGCATAGTTTTTGATCGTTATTATTAGTTTATATATCCCTCAATTAATAAAACTTAGTTGGTTTATTTGTTTATGCTTCTGAATTATCTGTTTAACCGTTTGTGTTCACAAATTAAAAGTATAGTATTTTCAGAAATTAAATATTTACTTTATTTACATACAGATTTATAAGTAGAAACTAAAATCATTAGTTTTAAAAGTGTAAAAACCAATATTATAAATCAATACTATAATTAATTCAAAAAAAAAAGTGGCTAAAACACTTAACGAAAACTAAAAAACTAAATTGTTTACAATGGTATATAACTAAAATAAAACTTGAAACACATTGAAAAATAAACTAATTAGATTTCATATGTGAATAAAATTAACAAAAAAGCAAAAACATAATTTATTATTGGATGCATTTGTACTAATTAATATGTGGGCTTATTTTAACATTAAGACGGGCCTAATCTAACTGAATCCACTAAAGACTATGTCTACTAATGAATTTACTTACTTACTCAACTAACTTGTTTTGTGCTTAATAACTAAAGTTATGCAAGACTTTTGCGTAATAAAACAATAAGTTTTATTTACATTAAAAAACATTACACAAAAACTGCAAGTAGTAATACAACAAATCAATAAAAAAATATAAAGAATAACAGAATAGAGCTTCACAAAGTGCGCAAGATAAAAACTAATGAAACATTTTTTAACGTTTTCTGGGAATAAGTACATAATTTCTGTATAAAAAAGCGCCAACTAGTATAAAAGTATAAAACGATAAAACCGAGAAATGATTCTGTAACACATTTAAAGAAAAAATCTTTTTTTAAAGAAATTAAACAGCTCAACAGAGTCCGTTCGGGACTTGGCAAAGCACGCCAGTATGGCGATGACAACCGAAGTCGTGCAAACTGTTGGTGCTTTTCAAATAAAACGCGCACTGTTCAGAACCGCCGGCGCCGTCGCTGTTGTTGGGCTCTCCTCTGTTCCAGGAAAACATCAAGTTTGTGGCGGCTTGCCCGTTTTCAAACTTCCAGCTGCCTTCTGAAACGGCATCGTTGATGCCGATCCAGAAGCTGTCGCTGTGGCTGTTCACGATCTTCCGTATTTCGCTGCATTGTTTTCGTTTTTACAAAACTTCGTTTAAAAATTACAACTGTACGGGTAGCTTATACAGTGTTAGAGTCTTAAACTGTTAATCCTTTAGAAAATGTGTTGTTTGTTTTACTTTAACAACTCGTTTATCTTAGAAATTAAGTTTGTTGTAATCGAAAATTATGTACTTAATTATATTTAGAACCCTTTTTTTTCCGGTTGATTATACAGTTTAATACTATTATTTAAACTAATTTGCAAATTTGAGTAGTTATTTTAACAATGTTATATGTTTTTGTAATTTAAAAATCAAGTTTAATAATCTTATAATACGCAGAAACAGAATAGTATTATACATACCTGTGGTAATGTGATCCGTCACTACCCAGTATTCTTGAAACAATCTCGCCTCCAATTTGTCTGCAGTATCTCTTCGATTCGTAATTATTCCTATTGCCTGTACCGTACTCGAACCGGAAGCAGTTATCTAGTTTGTAATTTCGTTACATAAATCTATCATTAACTTAAATTGCTCAAATATCTTTCGGTCAACCAAATGATTAAAAATATGTGTTGAAGATATTTGTAAAATTTGTAAGTATTCTATATTTAGTAAATATAAAGCATATTATCTATGAGTTTTTAAAAGAGTTATCTTTTAATATAATATTATAGTAGAGATACCTTATGTAAAACTTTATTTAGAATAAGAATCATAATTTTAATAATAAATTTACATTTTGTTAACTTTGTTTATAACTATAACATGTTGTTAAAAAAAAACTATACAGTTGCTTTTGTAAGTATAACTGCAAATCGTAAGTATCAAATTATCATTTAAAAATACAAACCTATTTTGCAATTTACTCCTCCAAACCCATACTTACACTGGCAGCTGTAAGTTTTGTCAGTTGTTGTACAGACTCCATCATTTAAACATGGATTCGAGTCTTTGCAATACTCTAATACATTGTATAGATGTGATTGATTAAATAAAAAAGTTTTACAATCTCAACGATTTATTTCATTAGAAAAAGTATAAAATTTATAGTATGTGATTTAATAAAACTACCGCTTTAATAATACTTTACATTAGGGGTGGGCAACGTACGGCCCGCGGGCCGGATCCGGCCCGCAGAGTGAAAATGACCGGCCCCCAAGCCTTTTTTAATTTTAAATGGAATCCGGCCCGCGGACAACATTGATCCGGCCCTCAAGTGGATGATCCAGTCCGCTAAGCATTTTCAAAATTTATATAAAATCCGGCCAGCTAATTTAATTATTACAAAACTTGTACAAAACCTTTTTTGAACTAATTCATTAAACAAAACTGTAAGACTTTGACTCTGAAAACGTTTGTAAAAATGGCTTATTATTTTGTGGTGATAAAACACTATTTTGTTATAGTTTCTTGTTCTGTTTCAAGTCAGTTGAAGTAATCCTTTCTCAAATTTTCTAAAAGCAATTGTTTGCTGAACTAACTTTGATGATCTTACCTACCATAATGTTTTCATAAAAAATAGACATGTCAAAAATTGCTGTCTTTTCCAGATAAGTATTGAGTTGTTTTTTAAATGTTTAAAAAAGTAGAAAAAATATCTTTTTAAACATCGACAAATGTTTTAAGTCAAACTGCTCAAATTTTAATTTTCGACAAATTTTTTAAGTTTAGACTACCATTTGCACTTTTTCTGCTATTGTTTTTTCATTAAGGACTTTTTGATTAATTATATGGTTAAGTTTAGTAATGACCAATTGGTGACAATAGTTTCAATTGATAATAAGTTTGATCGTCGTTTTGCAGACTTTTAACAATTAAGTGAAGAATTCGACATTATTTCATCACCGTCGACGTTTGACACCGAAAATGTACTTAGTAATATTGTTAGAACTGTTGAACTTCAATGTGGCAGTACACAAAAAGAAAAGTTCAAAACTGAAAAATTGACCGATTTTATGACTTACTTAACAAGTAAAAGTTTGTTAATTTAAAAAAGATAAGAATGAAATTATTTGTTCTGTTTGAGTCTACATATTTTTGCAAAAAAAGCATTTTTAACCATGTATATAAACAAAAGTAAGCTGCGTTCAAATCTTACTGATACCAATTTGCAGTCATTACTGAGAATATCTACTTCAAATAAACTTCCAGACTTTAAAAAACTTGTTAAAAATTTTTATGATCCAGAAATGCCTCATTGATTTCTTTTTAGTGTACTTATTCTTGCTAAATTCTTTAAACTTAACATTTAAAGTATAATGTGACAGTTTTATGTTTTAGTTTTTCGTTTAGTAATATGTTCACTAGTGAAATCGATCTTAATCTAAAAGTCTACTAAACTAAAATGTCTGTTATGCTAAAGATATATATTAATTTCTTTTTTGTTTCAATATTTCAGTACTTTATTTTAGTACTCTTGTTAAAGTTAATTAGGTGCACTGTTTGATTAATATTTTTAAAGCACAGAATTTAGTTAAATTTCGTAAGTTAATTATAACTATTTGATATCGAAAGTAAAAGTGTTAAAATTTCCAGCCAAAATAATTTTTTATCTAGGCTTAGCTGTTTTTTAAATAAGTTAATAAGAATGCTTGAAATCAAACATATAAATTTTGTTGCTTTTATAAGATTTTTAGATAGATATTTTGTATTATTCATCGAGCCAAAGTTTGTCAACTTCTAAAGATGACCATGGAACTAGTTGTGTTGTTCGATACTTCATACATTTAAAAACAATTATTTCCGACCATAAACATTAACAAGGATAAGCTATCTTCAAACCTAATCGGTATTTCAGTGCACTTGCAGATTTTCAACTTTTATGCAACTAGATTTAAAAAACTCTAATACATGATAAACCTTAAGTGTTTCATCGAGCTCTTTTATTTATTTATTTGCTTTTTATGGTAAAAATGTTTATTATATCAGAATTATTTTTTGTTTTTTTTCTTTTATACATGCAAAAAAATGTAATGAATGTGCTTTAGCTTAATTAAATTAAATAACAGTAGTTTGATATTGTATTGTTTGTTAATTTTTGAAAAAATATTATCACTATAAACTCCAGATAAGGATTTCAAAAATTTATTAATTACGAATAGTTAGCAATTTTTTTATGTTCTAGCTTGAAATGTTAGGCTCGAGTAACTTTTAGTAACAAAATTATAATTTTTTTAGGATTAACTAGTATTAATTCGGTCCAGAGTTATAATATATATAGAATTATGAATACTTAACTAAATTTAACCTAAAATTTCATACTTGAGAACCTTGGTAATTAATGTACAGATTCAAAATAATGAAATACCCGATCAATAAGCATCTAACCGGATCCAAATCTTTTTGAAATTAGCTTCCATTCGGATCCAAATCTTTGTCTAAAATTAGAATTTAGCCGGATCCGGATAATATGTTTAAAATTGGATCCGGATCTAAAAAATAATCCAGCTGAATCAAAAAGATCACTTATTTGAAATGATCCGGCCCGCTGAGGAATATATTTTTCTGGATCCGGCCCGTCAACTATTTACGTTGCCCACCCCTACTTTACATTGTTTATATTTTTGAAAAGGCTGTTGTTGAAATTAATCAAATGAATTCAATAATTTATTTAAAACTTTATCAAACACTAACCTAACTGACAGTTATCTCCGTAGAACTTTGGTAAACAAGTACATTCATACTCAGTACCATCTTCAGTAGACTTACATTCTCCCCCATTTAAGCAGGGATTTAAGTCCTTGCAGTACTCTGAAGTAATTATTAGAACTTATGATTAAACCGTTTTTTACTAGAAACATTTATATAAAGTTATTACTACATATCAAAGATAAAACTAAATTATTGTTATTTTTTAACTAGTTCTTCTTTGTGTTTATTGCTTATATTCACCTAATTGACAATTATTTCCATAGAATTTTGGCACACAGGAGCAGTTGTACCCTATGCCACTTGTCATTGTGTTGCACTCTCCTCCGTTCAAGCAAGGCGCATCGTCTTGACAGTGTCCTTAAAATAATTGATGTTATTATTTACAACTGACAAAGCTGCTTAAAGATTAAGTTGATAAAACAAACATACTAACAGGATTTATAGATTTTTAAAAATTATCAAAATGTAAAAACATAGTTTTAAATTCATAAAGAAATGAAATATGAAAATGTTTTATTTTAAGAAAAGTGTAACTTTATTTTATTTAAACATTAAAGCTAACTTTTTTCACAGTTTTCACCGTAGTAAGGAGCTGGGCATAAACATTTGTAAAAGTTGTCAAACTTTAGATCTGCATAACACTTTTCATTGTTTTTACATGGCATTTGAGTACAGACCTCTAGTTGGATAGTAATTGTTAGATCACATTAGACTCAGTTATACAGAATAGTTGAACCAAAAGTTCAGCTATTTTAGTCTGATCGCTTATTTTGTTTGTAAATTTTTATAAAAAAGTCTATAATTTCTCGTATGATTTACATACAATAGTTTGTAGTATAAATCAGTTTTGATTATCATTTTTGTCTAACGTTTCTAGCTAAACTTCGTCCACTTGCAAGAGAGAAAGAAAACTTTAAATTCTATTTTTTTCAAAATAACTTTTTCCGTTTTTTTTAAACAACAAAGTTAAGTTTTAAAAAAATGTCAATCTAACGCTAACCCATGCATGTAAATGACGGAACGAGTTTTCCTCTTTTACAACTTCTTGTTGACACACCTTTGTCAATGTATCCATTATTGCATTCATATTGAATAACTTCGTTATGACGTAATAATACTGTATTATTTTCTTGTGATACATTGTTTGTCGAGTAGTCTATTGGTTCGATTACGCAACCTGAAGTAAATGCTAAGCATTATTTTTTTGTAGTTAAATGATTTTTTTCAAAGCTTTTAAATAACTTTTGGTGTAAGCATTGCTTGTTTTAAAGTTGAAAAAAGTTCCAATTTTTTCTAATTTATTACAACTGTAACTTTTTTATTTTAGTAAAGTTTGCTTGTTTATATGACTTTAATTTATACTTCCACTATAACTGTACGCTTACAATATTTTATGATTTATTTGATATTTTAAAGTAATCGTTTATTTCTTAATATAACTACATCGTAATTGTACCATTGTAAATTGATGTACAACGCCAAAACCGGTTACGAACTTTTCACTTTTTAACTCAATAGTTTTAAATTATATCTAAGTTTTATCTAAACTTACTTGAAAGCTCATCAATCAAACCAGCATTTTTTGTAGCAACTCGGACAGATTATTTATTAAAACAGAATTTTTTTCACTAATTTCTAACTGGTTTTTTATCAAAACGTTTTGTCGTTGAATTGTTGCTTCTAACATTTCTAGCTTTTTTGCGTATTTTGAAATCACGTGCCTGTTGCTTTCTCCTTTCTGTCCCGCAACTCCAGCGTGTCCCTTATCTCCTTTCGGTCCCTTTTTACCCCTTGCGAGGTTTGGACCTGCAAGAGCTAAGCTGTCCTCATCGCAGACAACTTTGCACTGGCCGAGACAGTTTTGCTGACTCAGCACAAAATCGAGCAAGCTTGTGAGCAGCAAAGTTAAAACAACTGCAGCATTGAGCTTTAACATGTTTGTTTCAGTGGTTGTGATAGTTGCGCGAACGAGCATATATGCCTATAAATTCACGGTCGGGTGAGCAATTACGTAACGTCTCGTGAAGCTTTTTCATTGTGTTGTCTGTGAGCACAGTTTTAAGCAGATTAAAATTGAGCTTTTAATGATAATTGTGAATATTGTTCAAAAATTACCCTTTGACATCTAAAATATATTACTTACATAACTTTTTTGTTTAAATTAATGTCACTATTAATTTTTAGTGGGTTTGCTGTCTAGACAAGGGATTGGTAAACTGCGGTCTGCGGTTCAAATTTTGCAGGAAACTTATTACCTAACAAAAATGATTGTAGATGAGAAATTTTTTTAGGTTTTTTATAACAAAAAGTTTGAAATTTGATGTATTTTTGCTTGTGAGTAAACGATACATATGTATATTTTATCGATAAATGTATGCGTATACATTAGTTTTATTTAAATATAAATTTAAAATAAAACTTTTTTATTTATTTCAAGTCTGAAACGACACAAAGTATTTTTTTAGAAAATAATTTTTTTCAAAACTTTTGAACAATATAATTATGATCTGTGTTTTATTTAAATACCTATAAAGAATAATGCTGTTAAGTCTCAACCAATACATTAAGACTAACAACTTTAGTCTAAAGCAGGCAGGCAGTTGGTGTCGGCAGTTTGGGTCGGCAGGCAGTTGGTGCTCGGGGGTCAAATTTCCAGCTTTAAAATCTTCACGGGCCGCAGATTTCGTTTAAATGACATTGAAATAATCTTCTGGTTTTAGTTTTAGTAACACTACATAAAAGTTTTACTTTTGTTAATTTTTTTTTTGAATGACTTATCGCTACTTATAAATTGCCTATTTAAAATATGCATATTTATTGTAATAAAATTTACAATGACTAATACAGTTCAGTTTTAATAATCTGGGAACAGGTCAAATATGCAAGAAAACACTTTTGTACGAAGGGTCAAATATTCACAAAGAGACACTTTTAACGAAGTGTCAACCACTTCGCCAGCTTTGTAATTTAGTCGAAAAGTTTAAACCTTTGTTTTTTTTTTAAGTTCTAGCAAAATTATTTTCAAAAATTATTTGTTTAAATCATTCACTCCTTATATAAAAAAAATAACTAAATAAGTAATTCTTAAGTTACCACAATAGTTAGTTTTACGTTTTAATTTCAAATATTACGTAAATAAACTTAAGTTTTTTAATCAAATTATCAAAACTATGTTTTTATATATTGAAATTTAGTTTGTAAGAAGTTTTTAATTGGAACGTCAAAGTAGGTTTTAAACTAAACTCTATATTTTAACATTAGACATGTTAAAATAAATGTATGCTAAATAAGTGATATTAAGGTTGCATTTTAAATTAACTGTTCATAAAAAAAACAACAATTTTAGTCTATATTTAAATGGTTAACTTATGTTTGAATAAAATTTTTGAAACAAACAATAAGTCATAAAATGTAAAACATACAACTATTTGTTTTCTATAATTTTTTTTTCTAATTTAACGTTAATAAAACTTACAAGTTTAAATTCTACTTACCGCTTAATATTTTAAAGTATCTAAATTTTTGTGAAAGTAATTAAAATAATGGATAACTAAAAATCATAAATGACTCAAATTAATGTAGATAACAAACAAACACATAAATGTCTAAAAAATTAGCAAAATCATTGTTTTGGCTTTGTATTTTTTTTGTGGTTTTAATTAAAACAAAAACCACAATTTAAACTCTCAATGGCTTTACTCTTTAGCTAGACTTTACATGTTCAGCTATTTAGTATTTACTCAAAAAAGTACTAATAAGTAAACTGTAGTAGACACAAAATAAAACTTTATGTGTTTTGTTAGTTTTCAAATTTATAATAAACACTTTTGTACTTTAAACTTATTAGTTTGATTCTTATAAAAAAGGTTTTATATTATCTGTAATATTTAACAATTCATTAAAGAAACCATATGTATTAAACTTTAAGTGTCTATCTTTTATGTTTCAATAACTACATGAAAAGAACACGTTTTTGTTTTTTTAAAGAGTTTTTTAAAGTCCTTAAAAATTTTACTTCTGTAAGATTTTGAAATAATATATTTTCTTTGGTAATAAATTGACAAATATTGCAGTAATTTTATTATTAAATAACCAGGTTTATTAAAAAAATATTTTGTCACCTGTTTTGTTAAAATATTCTTGAGGAAATAATCCCATAGTATTTAGTATAAGTTTCAAAAATTGGTTTTCATGCTCGCGGGCCGGAATTCAATTAAATCTTGAATAAATTGGCGTGTCGGTTTTTTTCATTCTGCGGACGTTCAAATAGATGTAACAACCATTTCGCCAAATAATAAATTAAAAAACAATTTTTGTTTCAAATTTCTTAACTCTCTTAACTACGATGTAAAAATTAAGTATTATATAAGCGCAAATAGTGCATAACTCTATAACGCTGACAGTGGTCAACGTTACAACAATAAAATAGTTTTTACTTTAAATGTAATTTTAACTTAAGTGAAATTTATTTTTGATACTAAATCTTGAACAAAAAAAATAACCCTTTTTAAAACATCAAAAACTAAAATTAAATGCTTTAATAGTTGGTAAATAGTAAATAATTAAATTAAGATAATTAAAGTATATACTTAATTTGACAACATTAAACAACACACATTAAAAAAACTTTAAACAAAGTTTATTTCCTGATTGAAATTATATTTTTTTCTAGTGGGCGACTTTTCTCTATATAAATTTGTAGTAAACTTTATTGAGTAACTTAACTTAAATAAAATTAAAAGATTATAAAAAAATAAGGCTTTGACCGGTTTCGTTTTTCATGGCGTAAAAAGTGATCAAATAAATACAATTTTTATATAAAAAAAACTAAAAAAAAGTGTTAAGTTATTTTCTTGAAAACTAAATCTCTGTATGAAAATTTTTATTTTTAGATCAAGGAAAAAGTTTTAGAAAATAAACTTAAGTTAATAACTGTAACCTTCTTAAGAATAAAACATCTAATAATTTAATAGTTTTTTACTACTTTTAAAGTTTTAGATTTTACATGGTTGTAACTCGTTCTTTCAAAATTTTTTCCAGGTTTTAAAAAATTCTTCCAGGTTTTTAAAAGTACACATTTTTGGGTCTATTTTTTGTTGAAAGTTAAATTTAAGGTAACAAACTGTGCTAAATAGTATAAAAAGATTGAAAAGATACTGTAAAGCTACTTAAAATATGTTTTTTAATAAGATAAATTTTGGTAATGACTTAAATTTTTTATCTATATGATAAATTGATTGAGTAAAATCGAAACCTTACTACTGAAGATGTTAACTTTCTTAAAAATTCCAGGTTTGTCCAGGTTTTTTTCAAAATTTCTTAAATTCCAGGTTTTTACTGGTGTTTTTTGCCTAAATTGTCAAATTCCAGGTTTTTCCAGGATTCCAGGTGATTTATTAGTATTTTCTATATGTAAAAAAAATACTTTCGCTCTAAGAAAAATTAATGTTATCAAAATTAGTATATTTATGATAAATATTAAAGCCTTAAAAAGACATTTTCGTAAAAAAAGAAAAAAAAAATTAAAAAAAAAAAGTAAAACTTTAAAAATTTTAATAATTTCTTGTTCAATAAGCAGATAAATTATAATTTATCCTCGCTAATCCGGTCCCCGCTAATCTGTTGAAAAGCGCGAATTTTGTTTTTGCTTTTCTTTTGCTTTTGAAATGTAGTACAGTGCTTTTACGCTTATCTGGCAATCCAATATTTTTGTAAATAAGGCCGGATGAGCTTTTGGCCGAATAAAAACAAAATATTGTGTTTTTTAATGTATGTCATTAATAGTATAAAATGTTTATGATAAGAAGTACGTTTAATTATATGTTAATTTCATTTCTTTAACGAACCAAAGAATTAAAACATAAAAAACTAAATTATATTTCATATATGTACGGTATATCTATCGTGTTATTTTGAAAATAATGGAGGTTTATTTGACTTATTTTTCTTGTTTCTTAGCATAAAACTCACGGAATTTAAAACATTGTAAAACACTTTCTGGTGTTAATTCTGTTTTTTTTGATCCTGCCTATTTGTGTACTTAGTCTAAGCAACATACCTACATACAATCTGGTTTAATCGCAATTAAAAATTTTATGTTTGGAGTAGCCATCGGTTTAAAATTCTTATATTTGTAAAGTGCGAAAAAAATGAAACATAACATCATTTTTAACTATTAGACAAATTATCACGTTACTATAAAGTACTTTTTTTAGTTTTAAATTGCTAACTCAGCGTTTTTTGTATCTGAGTCTGACTTTTAAATATGTACTGGACAAGACGTTAAAATTTATACGTGATGTAAGACTCGATAACCGAAGGTCATGGGACCAAGTATTGAGCGTTTTTTTTGTTATTCAATAAACTATACCCATACTTTCCGTTAATGAATATTGTGAGTAATTTTAGCTTGTTTAAAATGCTGATTTTTAACTTTAAGGTAAGTATTATCAGTTCGACCAGGTTATATTTAAAACTATTCTATTAAGTGTTTAATAATAACTTATGACAGAAAACAACTCAGAAACTATTTATAAAAAAATATTATACAGTATATCCTGAGACTAAATAAGGATAACTAAGGTGCGAAATTTTTAAATAGAAACTGTTTTGGATTAACATTAGTTGTATCATGATTTTTACAGGTAGTAAATATTTAATTACTGAACTAATTACTGTCTTAGACAAGACATTAAAAGGTATCTGTGATGTGCGACTCTTAACCGAAAGTCTTTTACATACATCTTAGAACCGAATATTTTGGGCGCTTTTTTTGTTGTTCAATAAACAATATTTACATTTACTATTAAAGCATTATTCTAGATAAAAATTAGTAGATTAGTTGTAATGTTTACTGTTACAGCTATAGACCTATTTCAGCTTTATTTTAAATAATAAATAGCAGATTTATCTATTACAACTATAAATCTAAAATAAATTTGAAACTTATCAAAAGCTTTAACGAAATGAGCTAACCTTTCAACTAGAAACTATTGCACACTTGCATAAAATCATAAGCTTTTTAAATTGTAAGCAATTTAGTGACAAAAATTATCTTAAACCAAAATCAATTTTTTTTCAGTTATATATACTTTATTATCACAAGTTATATTTATCTTATTGAGCAAAAAACAAAAAACAAGATGTTGAAGTAAGGCTTAAGACAGGGGTCGGCAGGCAGTTGGTGCTCGCGGGCCAAATTTCAAGATTCCAAAATCTTCGCGGGCCGAAGTTTTAGTTTTATGATGTTTGAATTATCTTTTGATTTTAGTTTTAGTCACATTAAAGAAAGTTTTAATTTTGTTCACTTTATTAATTCTAATGATATTTAGCTACACATAGAATAATTATTTTAATTATAAATATTTATTGGAGTAAAATTTACATTGACAAATACACTTAAGTCTTAATTAACTGTGTACTTTTTTTAACATAATTAATGCTCGAATACTCTATTAAAGTACCTTATTATTTATCAATTAGCTTTTAACAGGGTTTCCACTTTAAAAAAAGAGCAAAAACTTGCAATTAATCAAGCTCTGATACCTAACTAAAATATCATCAGTATAAAAAGTACACATTGTATAAGTAGACCAGAAAAAATACAATTAGTTAACTACTTTACAGTCATAAAAACTGTTCTGAGAAATCGAATATTTAAACAATTTATTTAAAGTGTCTGAAATAAAAGTTTACCTGAGTTTCTTTTAAATGTTTCAAACAGGTTTAACCTAGTTTGTATTTAAACGTTTTTTATCAATTTTAACAAATTTGAAAATTGTATATTTTTTGTAGAATCGCAAACTTGAACTTATCTGTTTTCTATTAAAGTTTAACAAATTACAATCAGCATTGCAAATAGAACTATAACCAGAAATGCACGGTTGTTCAGTTTACGAAGAAGTGGCACCAGTAGCTTCTTCACCAGTCAACAGATCAGCTTCTTATTTAAAAGCTATTATGACATTTATTTCTTGCTAATTACACCAAAAATTAGTTGCTAAAATTGATTAAAGTTTATAAGGTAGTTTAAAAAAATTTTATTTTTAATTTTTTTGTTTTAATGATAGTGACTTATTTTTCATAGATCATCGAGAACAAATATAAAGAAATTGAAAAATTTGGTGAACATTTAAAAAGTATTAACCGCAGATTAGTCAAAACGGTCTGATAATTAAACATAAAACTGTTATGAAAGTTTATATATCAAATATAAGTTAATTACAATTTATAAAAAACAAAACAATAATAATACTTTTTATACGTTTAAATGTAATCAAATAAACTTAATTTCAGGATGAAAAAAAAACTAACGTAATGTAGAACTTACCAAAAAAATTTCTATATTAGAGATAAAGTTGGCAGAGCTGAAGAAAAATTTTAAAACGTTGCAAATGAACGGTGTAGTTGTCAGTATCTTTGTAATTTATAACTAAAAAAACATTTTATTTAAGAAAAATTAGTTTGTCTAAAACTATTAGAAAAAATATAATAGCTTAGGGAATTTAGTAGACATTTATAACATATACAAATAAACAATCAAAAACTAGAACATTAAATGTTTTTTAGTGTATTAAATAAACTTAATTTCAGTCTAAAAAACAAAGTGAGTTGAAAAAAAAGCGCAACGAAGAACTTACTATAAAAAATTTGTTATTAGAGAAAAAGTTTGCAGAGCTGGAAAATAGATTTTCTACTTTGAAAAAGAAGGGTGTGCATGTTAGTTAAACTTCGCCTTTATACCTAAAAACCGGTATAAAAAATCAAGAACTTACACAAAAACAAATCTGTTTTACAATTCAGCGAAACAAACTTACATGAAAGCGAAAAAGAATTTACAACAACGATTGTTTGTAATGCCAATGTTGAGCCAAAAAAAGTTAGTTTTAATTAAAAATGTTATGTTATCTCATATTAGTTCTGTAAAATTACTGAAGTTAATTGATAATTTGTAAATTTTATAAATAAACAAACTTACAGTGCTAAACAAATACAAATTTATAGTGCTACAAAGAAAAAGTTAAAATCACGGAGAAAGAATGGTTAAGTATTTTCAATAATAATAAGGTGGTTGTAGACAAAAAAAGATAAATACAAAATGATAAAAACTCAAGGAGTAGAAGTTTGTTTCTGTAAAAGACGATGGTAACTTATAACTACTTAATGCAAAGTTCATTTTACGAAGCAGTAGCAGCTTGCTTTTACAAACTTGTTGCAGTAAACGTCTAAGTTGATTTTAAAAATAAAAAACTTAAAATAGTAGAACAAAACATTTGATTGTTAGTTTGAACTTTTTCACATAAATTAAACGTGTTTTTTCCGAAATAAAATGCTTAAAATTTTACTTGTTATGAATTTCAAACCCTAGAATTTTAAAGATTGTTAGAAGAAAAATTGCTGAAATTATAAAGCCATGCGTAAAAAACCTAAGACACTGTAATTTCGTATTCAATGGAAATTATTTCCGCATGATCTTCCATTGCACAGCTACAAAAGAATGTAAAGTAGTATTGACGGTTTGTGTGATTAAGACGGAAATAGTCGTTAAAAGGTCGAAATCTCCTAATTAAGATGAAGATTAAGGGGCTTCAGTACATAGACTAACATAAAAAGTTAAAGGTTAATAATTCTTAAATGCTTACAGTTTTTTTAGAAATCTTTATATTTTAAACAACTTAACATAAAGAAAAAATAGCTGAGTTACTAGATGAAAACTATAGCATAGACTATATTACAAGGACAATATCAAACAGATGTAACATTGAAAAGTATTCTTAAGGTGTGTAAAATATAAGCAACTTTTTTTAAACTAATACTTGTACCGATAATGGTTAAAACATAATTTTTTAAACTAATAACGACAAACATATTAAGTAGTTTAAATTTAAATTGTTATTAAAATATTTTTAAAGGAAATTGTTCTGAAATGTACACAAATAAACAAGTAAGAAACGCTAAATACTGCATAAAACAAAAAAGGAAAGAAAATGAGCTGAAATGCATAAAAAAATTGCAGAAGTTAAAAAAGAACTTTTATTAAAATACAACAAAAACAAAGTAAGTTTATTCAAAAATGTAGAACAAACTGTACATTTATAACAAAACGATGTTTTAGATTGTAAAAGGAGTAGTCCAAGAGTTTGCCATTTTTTCGTTAAGAATCATACTTCATGAAGAAATGATTTAAGAATTTTAAAACAAAATCTACGGAAAAAGCTAGAGTCGGTGCTGTGTATCGACTCAACTTATGGCTCTTTCGATCAAATAGAAAGTCAAAATATTTACTATTTAGTAGCATTAATTCGAGGTTACTTTATTGTTTATTTAAACTGTAATTTATTAATTAAGAAAAAGTTTGAATAATCTGTTTTTATATAGGAAACGACGGTGAAATATTAAAAAAGTTTAAAACACGCAACCACCCACCTTTAACAGTGTCGAGCATGATCTCAACTAACCTCGACAGATCATCCTACAAGCAGTGGCTGGATATATTAAAGAGAGATATGGAAAGACTAAAAAAGAGAGTAAAAAATATTTAGTTTATAATACTGTTAGCAGTTAAAGTTCATGAAACAACTTTTAGGTATGGAAGTGAATTTTTTTTTGTTAAGTTTTAGATAAAGGGTAGATTGCGATTGTAGCTACCCTATACTTCACGCAGTGTGTGAGCAATTCAATGGCACCACGCTAGATCTAAACCTGAAACTATGCTACATGATTTGGCATAGTAATGGTAAGTCTTTAGGGTTAATTTGTGTGACTATTTTTTTTCAAGTAATAATTTTTATTTTTTAGAAAAAGAATCTCTGTTTGATTCCTATATGAAATGTGCTGTTCATGTTTGCGGTGCACACAACATGAACAGTATGAAACGGTTTTTTACAAGACTTGAGGTTAAAGAAAGCGATGTAAAAACCTTACTTATGACCATATTTTGTCGTATTCTGACATGTAAAGAGTATGACTCAGTAAAATATATATTCGAAAAAGTGTGTATATTGACTACAAGAGGAAGTGAGTTTTTTTTTTACAAATTATATTTGATAAAAAAATATTCGCTTACAGTTTTTTAATTTTATTAAAAATAATTTATTTATGGATGGACAAAGGAAGTCAAAAACAGTTTTTTTTATTAAAACGGATTTTGTGAAAAAAGATGAGAATTTGTAAACTTTAACATAAAATTGTGACTTAGATTGTAAAAACTATCTTTATTTAAATTTTAATATCTAAAATAAAACCTAGCTTAACAGAAGAAGATGTTAATGAGATCGTCAACAAATTTCTTTAAAAAAATGGACAGAAATGGGTAGGTGTAAGAAAAGCACAGCGTCACTTTAGCACGGTGTGACACTTAAGCACGGAGTGACACTTTAGCACGGCGTCACTTTAGCACGGGATGACACTTTAGCACGGGACGAGACTTAAGTACGGCGTCACTTTAGCACGGAGTGTCACTTTAGCACGGGGTGACACTTTAGCACGGCTTCACTTTAGCACGGAGTGTCACTTTAGCACGGCTTCACTTTAGCACGGGGTGACACTTTAACACGGAGTGTAACTTTATCACTGATTGATTCTTTTGCACAAAATTATTCTTTAGCACGGAGTGACATTTAAGCGCCATCGATAGTTTTAAGTAATTTAATTAAACACGTGTTAAGTTTGTATTTAATAAAACGTTTAAAATTAAATTCATGTAACCAGCATGCTGTTGACTATGCAATTTAGGCACTTTAAAGTGTGATTTCAAGAAAGAGTGTGTCTTCCAAAATTATTTTTAATAAAAATATTATCTAGGTAAGGAGTAAATTGTAAGACAAATTTTGGTAGTCTTTTCTAATTATATTTAGAAAAATAATTTGTAGGTAGCAAAACTTTAGAAAACATCTTAAGTGGCCTGTGATTTTTAAGAAAAACTATACTTGATAACAAAAATAAGTACTGAAAAAAAAAGAAGTTGGTAAATTAAATGGTAAATAGTTTTAAAAGTCCTTAATTAATTAAATGTTCTTATACTGTGTTCTTTCTTACTTCTGTTAATAAAATAATAATACTTTACTTACATTTTATTTAATTATTTTACTTGGCTGACATGGTTAAAATAACTTTATTTATGTAAAACAATAATAGAAAATTTATGCATAGCACTAAGTTTTATTATAAAAACGAACACAAACGAAATTTACAAATATATACATTTTATCTATATCAAAACTGTATTGAATACCGCGTAGGTATTCGAGTATGTTATTATTTTCATTAAAATTTGACACCAGATAAAACAGACGCTCATCTGCTTGTCTGAACCTTATTCTTTTGGGATCTGGTTTTATCCCTGCCAGAAGGTGTTCTAGTCCCATATCTCGATAATTGTAAGTCGTTTTAAGAATATTTATAAAACTCCACAGATTGGGATGGTTTCCATTTAATACTGCGTACAAAGCTCGATGCGCTGCTTCCGGAATATTGTTCGTTCGATCACTTTTTGTAAGTACTCGTTCGTACTGACTCCACAAAGGAATTGGAAACAATGGCTCACCTCTAGCACCTTTAAGTTTATTTTTTTTTAATCTAAAGTTTATGTACATTTCATAATATAAATTCATAATTTAAATTCTAAAAGTTACGCTTAATTTTTAAACAAATGTACCAATTAAACATTAACAAATAAAATATTTAATTTTAATATTTACAATTTTGTTCTAACAAATTAAAAAACAAATTTAAATAGGCAATACATTAAAGTGTAGTAAACATTAACACAAACATTTAAATGTACTTAACCTTCAACATAGTAGTGTCGAAACCACTCCATAACTGTTACTAGTTCTTCAGAAATGTTAGCAATTAAAGCCTCTAATCTAAACCGTCAACAACTTTCTCTGTGGGTAAAAATGCATCTCTTGCAAAATTAAAATCTGTTTGAAACCTAAAAAAAATGTAAGCTAGTTATTTGAGTAATTAAAATAGTTGTGTTTATTTTTAAAATGATGACACATGCGCTTATAGTTTATATTTGTTGGTAAAATGATTAAAAACCTATCCTATCTATTTGAAATGAATTAGTTGGTCGTAGTGTTTTAATAATAATATCTTATAAACAAAATAGCTTTTGTTGTGGTAAAATAAATAGTATATGTAAATTGTAACCTTGATTGAAGACCGGACCTTTGCAATTTTCATAAAGAATTTTGACCTAAGTGAAAAAGGCACCCTCTAACATTACAGCTTGGAAACTCATTCTTTTTTTTCAGTGCTTTTGCACAGTTAACTTGACGCCATTATTATGTTGCTCAGTTATTCAAGAATTTAGTTTAAACGAAAATTTTGTGTTCTGTTTCTTTGATTCGGTAATTCAATTAGTTGGCATTCATGTTGATTAGTTTTTTATCGTCTTTATGTTTCACAGTTTATTAATTTTAAATACACCATTTCCTTGACTCGATTTTATTACAACTAATCTAAATTTAAATAATTATCTGTTTTCTAAATCCTTTTTAATAAACAATAGTTCGTTTAGCACCTATAAAATATTAAATTAATAGTAAAAGTTTAATTCAGATTTGATACATCGACTTTATTAACATGTCAACTTAATTTAAAAATAACTTAAAAAACTATCTACACCCTATCTAATAATAACGCGTTAAGTCAGTTAAACTCTAAACCCGCATGTATAAAAGTAACAATATCGGCAGATGGTAAAATGCAAAAATGAGTACAAACACTTTTCAAACAATCGGCTTAAAATAATCAAATAAAAATTCTACTGATCAAACTTTAAGTTATGCTATTTCTTAAAATTTAAAAGAATAGAAAACCTTAATAGACAGAGAAAATTGTAAAATAGTTTTATTTACTTTTGTTGCAGTCTATATATAAATCTTACACATTTACACATTTGTTTAACATATTTACTAGTGTTTATTAATATTTATACTTTACTCAATGAAGTTAAATTAAGCTATAATCTTATTAAATAACGTTATAAAACCTTGAGCTCGTATATGTTGCTAGGTTTAAACAAGTAGTTTTACGTTTAAAATATGATAGTAAATATTTAAATACATTAGTTAAAATATGTTAATGAAATTATTTGATAGAATTCTTAAAATTACTTTTATATTGTTATTATTAAGTTGAGGTTTGCCATAGAGTAACTAGTGTAATTTTATATTAAATACGAAGTTTTAGTTGAAGCTTTAACTTGAAACATATTAAAAGCTTGTAGTATTATGTTGCATAGTTTATTTTTATATTTGTCAACATAACATATAAGCATAAACAAATGTGTCATTCCATGCTAAAATGACGCCATGCGAAAGTGTCACTCCGTGCTAAAGTGACGCCGTGCTAAAGTGACGCCGTGCTAAAGTGTCACCCCGTGCTAAAGTGTCACCCCATGCTTAAGAGACGCCGTGCTAAAGTGTCACCCCGTGCTTAATTGACGCCGTGCTAAAGTGTCACCCCGTGCTAAAGTGTCACACCGTGCTAAAGTAACTCCGTGCTAAATTGTCACTCCGTGCTAAAGTGTCACCCGGTGCTAAATTGTCACACCGTGCTAAAGTGTCACACCGTGCTAAAGTGTCACACCGTGCTAAAATGTCACCCGTGCTTTTCTGACCCGTTCCCACAGAAATACAGACACTGATAGCAGGAATAACAACGTTTACAAAGGATCTCCGTTTACCCAAGATTTCAAAGTTTGTAAGATTTTTTTATTTTGGTTACGTACGTTTTGCATAACATTGTAAAATTTTTTATTTATTTTTTATAAGACACACTTGAGAAGGCTCAACAAAACAGTAAAGCTGAAACAGCACAACAAAATTAAAAAAAATATAAATATCATTTATCTGCTTTTCCTGACTACATTATCACACAGTGGGCACCAATTTTCTCGTTTGTAACTGCACAATTACAAGATTTATCCCAAATCAAAGTCTTTTTCAAAATAACTTACAGCCGAGTCTCATTTCGCCAATATGAAAAACCACACCATGAATAGGCCTCAATTAGAGAAAGACAGTATAAAAGATTTCTCTAAAAAACGTGAGGTGTGGGAATTTGATAATTTTTTTCACTGTCTACGTTGATAGAATTGAGTGAGTACCTTTTAACTTTTGTAAAGCATTTATACTTAACACTTTTGATTAATAATACAAACTACTAACAGCTACTATCGAATGCAATATTGTAAAAATTACAATATTGTACTGCCGAAAAATGAAAACGAAATACATAATACAAGTGATTGTAGATATGGAATTACGTGTTGTAAATCTAAGCAGCACAAGATAGTAAAAAACAAAAGCTTCTTGGTTCAACATGTCCAGAAAAGTACGTTTGTTTTCTTTAACACTTTTAGTTTAACATGCACTTTGTTAAAAAAGTTTTATAGAGAAACTTTTTACTTTTATATCTATTGAATAACAAAATAAAAAGCTTAAAGTATTTTATCCTATGACCCGGTGCACGTATAAACCTTTTGGTTAATTAGTTGCAAACTATTTGCATACCTTTTAACGTTATGTCCGAGGATATTAAAATTTCATTTTATTTTATATAAATATCTTAGATTGAGAACAGAAGTATTAACTCTAAATTTGATCTAAATGCGGAGTCAATCAGAATGATGAATATCCGACGCGTTAGTTTAGAGTAATTAAAAATATATATATAATAAGTTATTATACATTTTTAATTTTTAGCGGAACTATCTTTGGGATAAAAAGCCAAACGAAAATTTCTAAGCTTGCATCTTATCTGAAAAAGATGTTTTAAAACTAAGCCACAAAGACTTCTGCACACTAATACCAGGAAAGCGCTTTGATGAAAAAGCTTTAGTTTTTTATGAAAATATTATTAGGCCAACAAGTAAACTTGCACTGTTTTTTTTGTAATGAAGAAAATTTTTTGTTATCTATAAAAAAGTTACTTTCTAACAGAAGAAGTGTGTATGCTTGTAAAAAATTCCTTAGTTAAATTTTGGACAGAAGAGGATTTTGGACAAAACTTCTGAAAGCTGAAAAATTTTCATCCGTTTCAAAAGGACTAACTACACAATTTTTTGTAATTAAGTTTTTAATCTTAGTTTCTTAATTTAAAAAAAAATCTTTAAAATTTATATAAGATTAATAATACAAACTACTAACAGCTACTATCGAATGCAATATTGTAAAAATTATAATATTGTACTGCCGAAAAATGAAAACGTAATACATAATACAAGTGATTGTAGAGATGGAATATCGATCGACCCCAAATTAAAAAAAAAAATTTCCAACGTGCAAGTCTTGAATACAATCCGAAGCTGTGTATAAAATTTCAAAGCAAAAAATTACGTTTAATACCTTTGTTTTATGTTACAAGTTACTCTATTCTTACTTTGATTGATTTTTTAGGTCAATTAGGTTTTACTATTGTAAAATTTTAATTACTGCCTTTTTTTTGTACCAAATCAACTGTAATTTAGATATGCAAGTTTGAAAAATTTTATTTAGAAATTATATTTACTTTATTATTTATTTAAAGTTGTAACAAAATAACAGCCAGTAGCCGCTATAACAGGTTATCATTAAATACTAACCCTATAATAAATTTGTTTAAAAATTTTTTGTCTTTGCTTATGAAGTTAAATATTTTAAAAGTTGGTCAGAATTTCCCTTTGATATTCACAAATTAGCAAAAGTTGGTCAAAAAAGACTTGCATAGTACTTTAAGGTATTTAGGCTCAATTGAAATAGGTTTTATTTTTTAATTTTGCTCATAGTGATATAAAAACCTGGAGTTTGAGAAATTTTGAAAAAAAAACTGGAATTTCGAACAAAAATCACAAAAATAACCTGGAATTTTTAACAATTTCAACATGTTAATTATTGAAATTTGATTTGACACAAAAAATCTATCCTATAGATAGTTTTATGTCATCATAAATTTTTTCATTATTAAATTTTTTTTTGTAGTAGCTTTACAGTATCTTTTCAATTTTTTTTATACTATTCAACACAGTATCTTACCTTAAACTTAAATTTAAACTAAAAACAGACCAAAAAAACATACTTTTAAAAACCTGGAGGAAGTTTTGAAAACCTGTAGAAAAATTGCTAAAAATATTTGGCAACCTTGATTAATTTAGGTTATAGGATTAAAATAATTTATAACAGTGTTCACAAAGTTAATGGTGTTTAGCTTGACCTAAAGGTCTTAACCCTACAAATTCTATTGAACATAGTTTTGAGCGTTCACATTTTTCATTGTTTCTTTTGTATTAATAATGATTTTTTATGTTTTCAAGCTTGAATTTTAGTAAGTATTTTAGTTTTGGCTTGTACTACTCTTTTTGTTACAAATTTCTCATTAACTAAGACTGATCGTGTTTAGCAACTAAGATGTAATTCTATTTAGTTTTAGTTTGTTGGGTTGGACTCTATGCTTTGAAGAGTCTTGTGAGTACAATATAAGTACCATAAACTATTTTAAATTCTTATTGATTTTATAAGTAAAAAATTTAATACAGTGTATAAAAATTAAAGTAGTTTTTTGGGCTATGAAATCTATTACAAAAGTTTGCTTATAGTGAATCTTAGTAGCTGTCAGAACTGGTAATAAATATTTTTAAATAAAATGTATCTTTTAAATACTTAGTTTTTAATTTAGACAAAAACGGAATAAAACAAATCTATTCTTAAAAAAACATTATTGGTGACAAATAACTTTCAGGTTTGCAACAAGGTCAGGAAAAATTTAAAAAAATGACAATAGTCAGGAAAAAATGAGGGTTTTAAAAAAAAGTCAGGAAATTTGACAAAATTTAAGTAAAAGTTAGATATTGGCAGTTTAAATTTACAAAATTCTTAGTTTTACAAAGCCTTCAAATGGTAAAATATTAATTAAAAATCCTTTTAAGTCAGACTAAAGCTTGCAAAATTTTCCTATAAATTTCCAAAATTACTTAATTTCTAATTGCTTCATCTAGTAGAAATTAATAAAATATCATTTATAATGCTGAAAAATTTTCTATTAACATATTGAACAACTAGTCTACTTGAACAAGCAGTTTTTGTAAGCTTTTTAGTATTGATGATCTGTGGCAAGGACACTTCCATAGTGAAACTGAGATATATACACAAAAGTTTATCTAGCATAATTTTAGAATCAAAGTGTTTTTTGTTTAAGTAAATAATTGAGGCAGCAAAATTGGAGGTAAAAATAAATGATTGCAAAAAGGAAGGAAATGAAGCCGACAAATTGTGGCTAGTTAAAGAAAAGATTCTCTTTGAAAAATGTAGGGGCAGCATATGAGAATGATTTAAATAAATAAGGCAAATGATTTTAACTGCCAAAAAATAAAGCAACATTCAGACCAGATGAAGGTAACCATATTTTCATTAGATGAAGAGATTGAGGTGCTAATAAAGAAACATTAAATAAACTTTAGTACATATTATAAAAATGCATTGATTAAGTTCTTTATTCTTTTAAGGTTTTAATTGTAAAAGTTTGTTATTAAAATAAGGTTTTAACTGTAAATGTTCCTTATATGTAGTTTCGTTTATTTAGACAAGTTTATGTTAGGAAATGCTAAAAAATTCTGTCTTCTTTCAGACAAGCTGTGTTTATAAAGTTATAAAACATTTATTTTGCTAATAGAGCTATTTATTGCAAGTACATCAATCATACACAGATGGTTCAAGTAATGTAATGGAAGTTTGATGACTGAATTCATCAAAAAAGCTGTTGTTTTAACCTGTATTAAAATTAGATTGAAAGCTTTATAAAGTTTCAAGTGTTAGGTTATGTATTTTAGAATAATTTTAAATTAAGACTTTGATTTAGAAAAGTCAGGAAAATTTTAGTTAAAAGTTGGGAAAAAATCAGGACATTTTTTTTCAGCTTGATCTGTGGCAACCCTGAACTTAGCACATACTTACTAGGATAAATTTTAATTTTATTCAATATTTATATGAATTTTGATTGCATAATCATAGCCTTGTGTAATTATTTAGAAATGTAATGTTACACCTTATTAGGTCATTTATAATTGACTTTTAAAAGTTTTGAGATTCAGAAAACTAAAATGTTTTTATAAGTAAGTTATTTAAAAGTCATTCCATACTATACCAAAAAAGTCTTTTTTATGTTGTTTTTGTTCTAAAACCATTTATTTAACCATTTTGTTAACAATTTTAGGTTATTTTTAAGGTAGTGACTGTAAGAAATTGGTATTTACTTTTACCCTATAAGATGGACGTGGATAAATTATGTTTATGTCTGTTCTTAATGGAATACGAACCAGTTTTGGTTACCATCATCGGTAAGTGTTTATAATACCAAATTCTTAATTTGCTGTTTCAATTAATTCAAATTTACTGTTATCAGTTTATTTTACAATTTAAGTTTTAATGCTTAAAATTTTAAGCTGTACTTGAATTTTTGAACTTTGTATTATAATAAATTTACTTTTAAGTCATTGAAATACAATTGATATATATCAGATGCACATTTTTCTACAATTATTTTTTTAAGTATATAATGCACTTAATACATTTTTATAACTTGTATAAATTTAAACACACTTTGATATATGTCTGTTAAGCTTATATTATTACAGTTAAAGAGTTAAGGTTTTAATTAAATCCTGCTTTTTCACACACCTTCTTTTGGTAATTTTGAGTAAATAAGTATTAACTTGAAACATACTAGCTCTTTCACAAAGATTTGAACATTACAGTTGACAGGCCCAAGAAAATAAATGCAAAATATGAGTAAATAATTCACTATTTTAAATTGTGAACAAAATAATTTGTGTGTATATTGTGCTGCAATGAGTGGTAATCTTGTTGTAATTCTTGAATAAAAACTATATTAAACCTGATGCAAGGATTCCTTGGTTCTTGCAACTTTTCAAAAAACGTTTATTTTTCTTAATTTTGAGTTTTGAATGGAAACTTAAACTTCTTAAACTTATTTTAATTTTTTAATAACTTTTAGAAAACAAAAAACTAACATTCAAATGTTTAAATGCAAAATAAAAATTTATAAAAAAGAGTACTATATCTTGATAGAATTTGAAGAAACTGTTTTAGCATGTTTTAGAAATGTGAATAAAATAATGAAATTTTATTTTCTAAAAGTTATTAAGGTAATGAAATATATTTATTTTTTATTTACTTGTAATTTTACTTAGTTTAACTATAAAATAATTCTTATTAAACATTTTGCCTTTTTAATCATTCAGCTAGGCCAGGGTCTTTAATAAGCTAAGGGACAATTTTTATAGAAAAAAAAATTGTGGGCTGCATTGTGTAGAATAAGTCTATGCTTGCTGCAGCTAAATTAAAATAGTTTTAATAATCGGTATAAAAATACTGTTTTGAACTATAATAGTGATAAAATAAACTATCTAAGAGAACTAGTTAATAACAATTAAAAAGTTAATTATATTAGTTAATTATATTATTCTACCCCAAAAAATAATTTTGTTTTAAAAGTGTTCTTTTGTAGCTAAAAAGTAACATGGTAGGTTTTGGCTTTGGAACTGCTTAGACTATAAAGTTTTTTCTTGATGTTTCCTAAAGTTTCTTCTAAAATAATTTTTTCAAATTTAAGTGGAAACCCTGCTGACATCTAGTCTTTAGAAATTACAGTGATATAAAATCACACAGAGCTTACTATTTCTCAAACAAACTTGACTTATTTTAATCTTATAGAATACTCAGAGAAGTTGATATTAGAAGTTCAATTTTAAAAAAATTACTTTTTTTATTAATAAGTTAAAAGTTTATTTTATACATTTAAAACTGGTACAGTAAATAATACCTTTTAATTTTAAGATTAATAAGTATGTAAATTATGTTATAAAAATACTGAAATTATATGTTAAAACTCTAACCTATTTTTGCACAAATGAGTTGAAAACCTAATTATGAAAGTTTAGTTATTTTTGCAAAAACTGAAGAAAAGCTCCTTGTGTTGAAATTATTAACAGTGAAAATCTGAAATAAGTGATTTGTATAAATATCAACACACATATATAAAAGAACAATGTTGTATAGTAAAATAAGCTATAGTTCAATTATGCTACAAAAACTAAATCACATACACAGTTTTAATCATATGTTTTTTTAACTTAAAGCTTTAAGTGTATTTTTAAATATGTCTGGACAAGACCTTAAAAGTATCAAATATTGTGTGTGAAAGGTTTTTTGTGCATCAGGTCCAAGGACTAAATGTTTTGAGTTTTTTGACATTCAATAAACAATATGTACTTAACATTTTTTATATGTAAGATATAACAATAACATTAATTTTTAGATAAGTTTACAAGTTTTTAATTCTGACTATTTAAATTAAATAAACCCTCATTAACACTCTCAGAAGTTTTGAGGTATTTATCTTAAAAAACGTAGGACAAGATAGATTTTCAGTTAAATAGTCTATTTTTGCAGTTTTAGTTTACGCTTCCCATAAGGAACCTATTGTTGCCTCCGACTTTGACTGGCTATATTTCAAAAGTTATTTTGAATTTTAAAAATCTGTAAAAAGCATCTTATAGCTTAGTAAAAACTATATAAAATAAGATCAAGTTGTAAAAAAGTTTAACTCCCCTATGCCCTTAAACATTAAGTTACAACATTTATTCTAATTTAAAAGTTTTAGCATGCGAACATTAAGATTTATGATAAAAAGTCTTGATTAAAAAGTTTAAGTTAGTGAACAGTGGGTTGAAAAGGGAAGGTCAAGCGACCATTGACTATAGAAAACATAATTTTGCTGAGCATAAAATCAGCTTAGTGTTAAACATAGTTAGATAAAACCTGGTTTCTTCTATTTAAAATATGATTAGTTAATTTTATGCTTCAAGTAACTCAGAAATTATGTAAGTTTAAGGGCATAGGGTGGTGATACACTTTTTTAAAATTTAGTCTTGTTTTTTACAAAATAAACTAAGTTTCTTCTTACTGCTTGTTAAAACTTAAAGTATTTTTTGAGATATAAGGGATCAAAGCTAGAGCGCTAAATAGGTTCTTTATTGGAAGTGGAAACTAAGATAGAAAAAAAAAAAAAACTATTTCACTAAAAATATGCTTAATTTTTTATGAATATACTTTTTCAGAGATATCTTTACTAAATTTAAAATGACTTGTAGGAAACCGATTTTTAAACATTAAAAATAAATATAAAAGAAAACAAACAAAAATTTTTTTTTTAAAGTTTTTGTCATCAATTTTTTAAGGCTCTTTTTCAAAAATCTTCTTCTTAAAAGTTGTTTGTAATGTGGAAAAGTACTTTTCTTAGAAATTTGAATTAAATTAGTTTAAAAATGAAGGAGGAGATGGATTTTTAGTAAACATTTCAAAATTCTGAAAAAAATAGGCTTTGAAAGTTTATGATTCCATAAGTTGTATCAGATTTTTTTTATAAAAATTGATTTTTATCATAAGCTAACTTAATATTTTTGTTCTATAAAAAGTATGTTATAGTCTAAGCTTTAAAATAAAAGCTAATATTAATGTTTGTATAAAAAAAGTCTTGGACCCCTATATGCCTTTAATTTATAAATTCAGACTGTCTCAGTGTACTTAAAAATGATTTTACTATTGCTACTTGAAAATTTGATTAAAGTCAAAATATTTTTATGTCTATAATGCAATGTTTGATGTGATTTTCGACTAAAATAAAATTCATCAATAAAATTGTTTGTATACTATAGAAATGTTTTAAATAACCTATCTATAAAGTTTTATATAAACAACATTAGTATTAAAAAAAAAAATTAAAGAAGTTTGTTTTTGTTGGTAGTAATGACAATTTTTTTTTGTTTTGCAGCCATCTATCTCTACCGCGATAAAGTTAGAGGATTATCAACACAACTACGCTACAACAACCTGCTTTGCATATTTTGTAAAGTTTCGAGATCTATCAAAGAAAAGGTAAATATAAACAATTTTAAAACTCATTATGGATTCAAGAGTTCATTTTTACTAACATTAACATGATTCTTATTTTAAAGCTCTGAGTACAAACTAAAATATACTTTTTTTCATAGATTAGAACATTTTAATATAATTTGATTGAAGTGAATTTAAAGAAAAAAGTTTAAGCTTGAAGATAAAATTTTTGATTGCCAATTTCTCAAATTTTTAAAAGCATTAACAAAAGTCTTAGACAATTATTTTCCGGAAATTTATTTACTTAACTATTAAGGATGATATTGTAGCATATAATAATAAACAAAAAATCATTTTATAATTTTTTCAAAAACTTATTTTACAGATTTTTTACAAATCAGATTATATTTAAATAGTAATTTGATTTTTTTTTTAAAAAGCATGGTTGCCACAAGGTCAGGAAAGTCAGGAAAAACTAAAAAAAAAGACAAAAGTCAGGAAAAGTCTGGAAGTTTTACAAAATTTGAAAAATTGTCTGATTTTGACAGTTTAAGTTTACAAAATTCCTTGTTGTTTACTAAATATCCTAAGAGTCAGACTAAAATTGCAAAGTTTTCCTAATAATTTACAAAATTATAAATTTAAAGCCTTCATTTGGTAAAAATTAATAAAATATACTTTATAAAACTGCAAATTTTTTCTTTTGATATATTAGACAGATACCCTACTTATACAAGCAGTTTTTGAATGCTTTTTAGTATTGATGATCTGTGCATGGACACTTCCATAGTGAAACTCTGATATATACACAAAAGTTTATCTTGCAGAATTATAGAATCAAAGTGTTGTTTGTTAAAGTAAATAATTAAGGTCATAGGATAGGGTAAAACGCTTTTTTCAGAATTTGATCTTATTTTATATAGTTTTTACTAAGCTACAAGATCCTTTTTACAATTTTAAAAAAATCAAAATAATTTTTGAGATTTAGCAGGTCACATTTGGAGGAAACAATAGGTTTTTTATGGCAGGCTCAAACTAAAACAGCAAAAATAGACTATTTCACTAGAAATCTATCTTCTTACCTGTTTTTTGAGATAACTACCTCAAATTTTCAGGAAATGTTCCTTGATATATTTTGAAAATTCTATCAGAAAGAATTAAAAAAATAAAAAATAAAAATATAATATAAAAAATAGACGAAAAAAAAACTGTTTTTTGTTTTGTCTTTTGGTATAAAGTTTTTACTTCTTAATTTTTTTATACTTAATTTTCTAGATATTGCAAGGAACATTTCCTGAAAATTTGAGGTAGTTATCTCAAAAAACATATGAGGAGAAAGATTTTTAGTTATTTTCCGTTTCAGTTTGCGCATCCCATATGGAACCTATTGTTGACTCCGGCTTTGACCGGCTTTATCTGTGAAATTATTTTGAATTTCAAAATCTGTTAAACGCATCTTGTAGCTTTTTAAAATCTATATAAAATAAGATCAAATTGTGAAAAAAGTGTTTATCATTTTGATGTATTAAAGAAATTAAATTTAGTCCATATGTTTAAAAAATTGAATGTAAAAGCGTTTCTGTTTAATTGCTTAAGATTCAAGTTATTATTATTTTTTTTTGAAGTGAAATCGTGGTTATCAAGTTTCTTTTATTTATTTAGTTTTGTTGAGCCATAATTATTTTCTAATTTTTTTAACTTTGTATTCTTCAAAGCTGCAATGAACATATTTTGTCATTTTTTGCTTGCAAAATTAAACCCCCTTTTTAAATAAATTTTATGTCATTGTCTTTCAACTCCCATAAAATAATTTGATAGTCTTGAGCTATATATTTATAGTTTAATGTTGAAGCCTGTTTTATAATTACGGATTTCCATTTTAAAGGTGCAGGTGGATCTTATGTTAACTTTTTTTGTGTTGTCTTTTTATTAAGCATTAGTAATTGAGGTTGCTTGCTAAGTAGTTGTTACTTAGTAAGCATTGTTGGATTCTATATTTTCAGTTTTTACTTACCTTTTAAAGGTTATTTCGTATAATATTTCATTAAGAATATCTGAAAAAAAAAAAATTCAAAAAAACTCAACTGCTGCCCAAAAACTGATTTCAATCCCAAAAATCATATACTTTTTGATATTTTGAATTTGCAGTAATAAAATCACTTTTACATGTCCAAGACTTATAATTTATATCTTAAATGAAAGCTTATACTTATTGACATATATTTAAAGACATATTAAATACTTTTGATGTATCATGACGTCATAATCACCCTAAATGATTAAATGTAGGGGTAGGGAGTACAGCACATTTTTGGTTATATTGTAAAATTCAAATAAGTACATATGATTTGGATGTGTTTTTGCTTAATTAAAAAGAATCTTGCTTCCCAAAAACTGATTTCAAATCCAAAAATCACAAATTTTTTTAAATCACTTTCTTATTTAATATAATTCTTTATTAGAAATTATGATTTTTGGGACCATTTTATATAAGTAAGTGCAATAAAAGTTAAAAATGAGTTTAAAATTAAAAAGGATTTGATAAAAAGCTTTAAAATTAGAGAATTAAAACGTTTGAACAAACTAACAAATTAAGTTTTAATTTATTTAGATGTACAATACTTTATAAACTTTAACTAGTTGTAAATTGAAAATAATAACATCCTTAAGGGCATAAGCGGGGTCCACCTAGATTTTTACAAATTGATCTTATTTTATAGAGTTTTATCTGAGTTATCAGACATTTTTATCCGCTTGAAAAAATTAAAGTAGTTTTTGAGATATGAGCGATCAAAGTTGTTGACCTCAATAGGTTCCTAATGGAAGGCGCTAACTGAAAACGCAATAAAAGACCATTTCACTAAAAATCTATCTCCTCCTTCATTTTTTAAGCAATTTTCTTCAAGTTTTCACAGAAAGTGTATTATTAACTTAAAAAAGATTAAATGCGGGATTTTTTCTTAATTTTGAAAAATAAAGTTTTTAAGAAAAAAAAACTACCTATTTTATTGTTTTTTTTATCTGAAATTTTAATTTAAGTTTTTTTTTTTTAATTTCAACATTCAAAGCCTTTTAAATTATAAAAGGAATATTTCCTGAAAGTTTGAAGTCTCTAGCTCAAAAAATGAAGGAGAATATACATTTTTAGTGATTTTTTAAATTACCGAGAATATTTACCCTGAAAAATTTGCGATCCATACGTTTGTATCAGAAAATTTTTATAAAAATTACAATGTCTTAAAAGTTAAATAATATTTTTTATTCAATAAAAATTAGCTTGTAGTTTGTACTTAAAGCTTTCATATATAATCCAATGTTATTTTTAATAAAAAAAAAAGACCCCCCTATGGCCTTAAAGCTAATAAATATTTGATTTTTGTACAATGTTATTTTACATATTGTAAAATTGTTTAGTTAAATAAAAAATCTAAAACTTAAAAAATAAAATTACACTAATTTTAATAAATTTACATGCACTTTCTATGATGTATAATTCTAGAACTTTTACTCTTTGACAGCTGCTCTTAATAATCGTAATTTCTAATAACGGAAAGTGATTTAAAATGTGTTCTATATATATTTCAACATGCGATTAAAATGAAATTACATCAATAATATCTTTCTGCCTAGCTGACTTGACACATTTTATATTATAAATCAAAAAACTAAAAATAAATAGGCAGAAGAATTTGCTTTTTATATTAGAAAAAAAATATGATTTTACAGACAAAATTTGCATATTTAGTGTAATAATGACGTCATAATACAACAAAAGCAGTAGAAAAGTCTTTAATTTATGCCTATAATTATAAGCTTTCAAAGATACAAATTAAAAGTCCAGGACATGTAGAAGTAATTTTATTACATCTTAAGTCGAAAAATCAAAAAATATGTGATTATTGGGGTTGAAATCAGTTTTTGGGCAGCAATTTTTTTTTTCACAAAATTATAATTCTTTTTAGATTCTTTTTAACTAAGCAAAAACACATCCGAATGATTTGTACTTATTTGAATTTTACAAGATGACCAAAAATGTGCTGTACTCCCTACACTTTACAGACAAATTTTGCACATTTAGTGTGATTATGACGTCATAATACATCAAAAGCACTTAATATGTCTTTAAATATATTTAATAAGTATAAGCTTAAGACAGGGGTCGGCAAACTGCGGTCCGCGGGCCAAATGCGGCCCTCAAAGCAAAAATTTGCGGCCTTCGAGGTATTTTTTAGCTTAAAACATACTTTTTTAAAACAAAAAATCTTAGTTTTTGTAATAATAACTTAGAATTAGGCTCTTAGTTCAATAAATACTCTTTGCTAGTGCTTTGTTATTGCTCTTTTTATATATATTTTGAAACAACACTTTTGTAGCGATTATAACAATTGTTTCAAAATAAATGCGACCCTCAAAGACTTTTTTCTAAAAGCTCGGCCCGTGAGCAATTTGTTCTATGGGCCCGCGAGTTACTAGATGCTGCCAACCCCTGATTTAAAACATAAATTATAAGTCTAGGACATGTATAAGTGATTTTATTACTGTTAAAGTCAAAAAATCAAAAAGAATGTGATTTTTATTGTTGAAATCAGTTTTTGGGCCGTAGTTGATTTTATTTGAATTTTTTTTATTATTTTTCATATTCTTCTTTATTATTTATTATTTTTATGAAGCAAAAACACATCCAAATCATAATGACTTGAATGAATATTACAATATGACCAAAAAAATGTGCTGTACTCCCTAGCCCTATATAATAACTACTAAAAGACATTTAAAGTTAACATAAGCTCCACAAACACGTTTAAACGTAAAAATCTGGAACTATAACACAAGCTTCAAGAATAGACAATAAAGATACAGCTTCGATTTTTCTAACTATTTATTGGAAAAGTAATAAAAGAACAAAAGGTACAATTTAAACTTGATATATTTTGCAGAACAAAAACAAACGTAAATTATCAAAAAGTATGACCTATGCAGCTTAGGTAGTTATGAAGTTAAGAAAATTAAAAAATAATCCTAGCTAAACGAAAGAGTATTTTAACAACAACCCTACTACAATAAACAAAATATTTGCTTTCAAAATATCAAAAACCAATAACTTATAACTTAGGCAAACAGAATAAAACATTTAATGTCTGTCATTCTAATTTTTGAAATTGACACTGACTTTAACTAATCTGTATAGGTTTTGTTAAATTTTTTATTTTTAACAATTTGTGCAAGAGGTAACCAAACCAGTTTTCAGAAAAATCGAAAACAGTTGATTTTTTGTTTAAAATACATCTAGCTCTGCAGTATTTAATTGCACTCTGACAATAGTCAATGTAAAAAGAAAACCAGTAGTATTAAATTAAAATTTTGTTTGTGCTTCATAGTGTTTTAAATATTTTTGTTTTTTGAAAAATTAACCAAACAATTCACTCGTTGTACCGGGTGTACACTGATGTAAAGTTAAAATGTTAAAACGACAATTATACAGACATTTAATTTGTTGTAGTTTCAAATGTTTGATGTGCTTAAATTAAAAATGTCGTTATTTAAAGTGTCGTATTTATAATTTTTCAGTTTTCATAAATCTCTATGTCGAGATGTGTAATGTCATAATTTAAATTTGTTTGAGTTGTCATGTAAGCTGCCGTACTAAAAACTTCTATTGAACGTTCGTTTATTGTCTATTAGTCTATTGAATGTTCGTTTCTCCATTCTGTTACTTTTGTGTTTCTAAATTCACGCTTAATTTTTTGTTTTTACTTATAACCAAATCATCAATTTTTTACTTATCTATTTTAAAGGTTTAATAACTTCATTAATTTTTTGTTTGCAAGCAAATAAATATTAAGATAAAACTTTTGTAATATATGATATATATTTTCAATTTTTAAATGAAAAAAAAATGTTCAAGCTAGTTTAAAGGCGTAGGAAGGGGGGGAGTCCACCTTGAATTTTACAAGTTAATCGTACTTTGTAGAGTTTTATCTTTGCTATCAAATGTTTTTAACCGCTAAAATAATTCAAAATAATTATTTAAGCAAACAAAGTCGGAGTGCTTGATAGGTTTCTTATGGCGCAAACACAAAACGCGAAAAAAGACTATTTTACTGAAAGTCAATATTCTTTAATTTTTAACCAATTTTCTTTAAATTTTCACAAAAGTCCATTACTAATATTTAAATCGATTTAAAGCAATTTTATTTTTAGTATGACAAGTAAAATTTTTTTTAAAAATAAACCACTTTATTTTTTGCTTATCTAGAATATATTTTTTTAATATAAACATAACAAGTTTTACAAACTATGAAAAAAATTTCTCTAGAAAATTTTGGTCTCTATTAGTAATGAAATATGAAATTTTAAAATATGAAAGAGAAGATAAATGTTTAGTAATTTCTTAAATTTTTGAGAAAATAGACGCTGAAAAAGTTGCAGTCCATACGTTTGTAATGGAAACTTTTTACAAAATCTAAAATCTTATTGAATTATTTTCAATTCTATAAAACCCGGCTTGTAGCTAATACTAAAAGCTTTCATATATAAGTCAATGTTATTTTTTGTAAAAAAAAAATGGTGACTCTCCTATGCATTAAATGTTTAGTTGACAACTGAGGTTTCTATTTTAGTCTTAATAACTTATTCGCAATTAAAATTGTTGGTACTGAAACTGCTTTTTAATATATAGAACTACAATGAAATTAAACAAAAGTAATTTAATGTAATCGTGTAAGTAGAAAATTTGAAACTATTTTTTGGTTTGTTGTATTTTTTTAGTTTATCATTTAGAAAATGTTTAGATTAAACTACCCTTTAATCCTTTTAAGTAAGCTATAAAACTTGTGAATTTGATGTTTTTAGTTTTTAAATCTATTTTCATTCATATCTATTATAAACTAAAGTAGTTTTAAATAATATAATAGTACTTTGATTTTTTTAGTTGTTTTTTATCTAGACGAAAATATTTTTAGTTTATTGGGTTTATTTTGTCTATTTCACCATAAATTTAAATCTTTATTATATATGTATATTTATTTATATTGCGTACTGTCACAAATCATATTATAAATAGTGCAAGAAATGTTTACTTTGAAAAAATGTTTGTACTCGAAGTTTGTGTAATTCACCTATAAAAAATAGCTTGAGGCTAAATAATATTTTCACACAACTAAACAACTCACAGCCAATCATGCGTAACAAACTCGTCTGTAAACTGAATAGACTGCAATATAATATCTGTTGTACTTGAAATTTAAAACAATTTAAATTGAGTATAACTATAAAAATTGCATGAAACATACAACAAAAAACTACATAAACTAGTAGTTTGCAACTGTAAAGCAACCGCTTGGCAAAGCAGTTTAGTTTGTAAAAGCAGACGTTTTCCGTTGCTGCATTGCTTTTTCACAGTTTGTCTCGCCACTAAAGGCGGTAGAGAATTGCATTATCGATCTAATGGAGTGTTTGTCATAATGTATATAGTTGGAAACAACAAATGTTTTTTTTTTGCCTGACATATAAAATCATTAACCAAAAATATTATTTTTTGTCATATTGTTGTGAAGATATAAAAATAAACGATTTCTATAGCAAAAATTGAGAAAGTTTTAAAACAAAAGGATATTATATAGTAATTTCAATAAATGTAATTTATTATTAGGGAAATGCGGTATAGAAAATATGCAAAAATAAAAACATAAATTAGGAATATAAACTGCAGCAGCAAAAATTAAAAACTTAGCTCAAATTTTGCTTTAATAACTACAATTTACTAAATTACTTTATTTACGGGATATTGGTTTGACAAATATGTATCTTATTGAAAGATATACCAAACATTAAATATCTTTCACCCATATAAAACATATGCTTTTAAAAATCGGTATAGTATTTTGGCTAGTAGGGTAAATGGCATAAAGAGCAAATTATGACATATTGTAAAAAGTCATACTGACAGTTACTAGGAAAATACCTTTTGCAACCAAAATATACTGTTCACTGCAGATGAAGAGGATAAAGATAGTTTAATAAATTTGATCTCTTTTTAAATGATGAACTCATAATCATCGTTTATTAATAAAACTTGAAATAAGTAATAACGTAATTTTTAAACACTGGTTTGAAATGAAATTATAAAGAATATCCATCCATACATTATTTCTAAAACATTAAAGTTACTAGAAAAAACTTGTTACATTTTATTGCATTTAATTATTGTTTTCAACTCTTAGTACGTTAGCCATTAAGTATTTACAACTGTAATAAATTTTTCTGTTTAATATAATTAAAATAGAATCACAGCTATATGGACTTTAGTTTGTTTGTACTAATTTTCGGTGTTTGTTTAAGTAAAATTTTTGTGAACGGTAACATCATTTGTTAATGAAAAATTTTAATCACAATAAAATGAAAATCACTGTAAATTTATTATAAGTGTTTTAATTGATGTATATAAGCTAAAGATATTTATTTGTTTTACGATAACAGTGTCAGAAACAATTTACTTAACTGCCTATTACAAAATAAGTAATGTGCACAATGTGTATTGACATGGATAATTTGAAAAAAAAACTGTCTTGTCTAATTTAATTATATTTAGCACAGTATTTACTTATGATATAAGTTATTTCTTTTTGTAGTTTAACATTGAGCTTTTCTAAACTTTTTAATCAAGTTTTAAAGTTATACTAGAAAAATAATATCTAATGTTCTTTTGCAACACAATATACTTTTCGTCATCTATGAAATATTTTCTATTTAACAAAGCAAATTTTGTTTTAACTTTCTCTAAATTAATTAACTTGAATAACTACAATTTTTTAATACTTAATGCCCTAAGTTGTGTTTTTTCGATGATTCAGGTCATGAAATTTCAAACTCTTATAATATCAAACTATTGTAAATTTTTATCTTAATATTTTCTTTAATTTAATTTTACCATCAGAATTTTATTGAATAGATTTTTTGGTACATAAATAAAAAACTATTAAAGTTATTAAAATTTACTAACACATAGCTATTTTTAGTTATAATATTTTTTAATCATCATAATCTTATTAACTAAACTTTCTGAAAAGCCTACTATTTTTTAAACTCAATTTTTTTGAGGTATGGCCCCATAAAAGCTTTGTATAAAGTAGAATTTATACAAATTTATATGTTTTAAAACCTTATTTATCATAGTTAAAGTTATTTTTTCAGCTATACATTTTCACATACCTTTTAAACTTTCATCTTCAAATATTTGCTAGTTTTGTGTACTTCATATACTTTTGAGATGAGTTTCACATAGATGTTCCTTATTTAAAATTTAAATCCAATCCATCAAACATTTAGCACTATAATAAACCTAAAAAACTATTTACTTTGAAGCTTGCAGCTGTAAAACAACAAATTTGATAAATTATTCAACGTTTAGTTTACTTATTAGTTGTAATTTTAATTGAGCAGATGATTAGTGCCATTATATCAAAGACCGATGAGATTGTCAACAGTGGAGAAAAGGGACCGAAATGCGAACAGTTCGCGAGCTGCAAGAATGTAGGAAACATACATGGGACGGCCAGGCATTACACTAGCAACTACTGTCCGCTTAAACTGGGTCAGTTACAAGTTTCATATCAAAACTAAATATATTTTACTTGCAGTTGTAAAAATTGCTAGTAAAATGGTGGTTTGATTTTTAAGGAGGGTATTGACCTTATATGTTTTTTATATTTTTTATAATTGCCGCTGAGACTTATTGAAACATATTTTAGTTTCTGGTTGAACTCATTGACAACTTTATTTTGTTTCAAAGTTTGATTTGTTTTATTAATTAATAAATTACTACTTTTACCTGTTTATAATAACATTAAACTGAACCAAAGATTTCAAACAAACACTTAAAATGATTCAACAACATGAACATTATAAAACAATTACATATATTAGCTTTTATACTCAGAAAATAAATGGTTTAATAAAATGTTTTCTTCTCAAATATCAGTGAGCTTTAGCCAATATAAATACTTGATTGAAAAAGTTTAGAAAAGGGTTTCCTAAACTTATTTATAAGGCCCCCTTTAAAGAAATAAAAAAAACTATGGCCCTCTTCAACAAGATTTATAAAAAAAAACTACATTTAAATACACCTAAAACTTCTTATTTTTTGCTCTTCACATTAACTTCAGAATATCTAGTGTAAGTTTCAAATTATAGCCTCATGGCCCCCAAGGGGGCCATATTTCAGACTTTAGGAAACCCTGGTTTAAGTTAATAAATTTCACCATATTTTTTTTTTACCTAATTGAAAGTAGAACAAAGTGATAGTTATGTTATGATATTAGTTGTGAATTTTCAAAAAAAATTACAGTTAAACATTACTCCTCTTTATAATGTGCAAAAATAAAATATCTTTGAAAATATTAAATTAAATCTAAAGTAAAAAACTTTGAGGTAAAATTATAAGTTTGTACATAAACTTAAGACTGGTAACTAATTTAATAAAATAATGAATGGTTTTTTAACATATTTCTTATCAACTCAAAATTTTAGTTATAGTTTTATAAATTTACATAGCCTAATGTATATAAAAATTGTATACTTTATTACTTAGTTTTTTCATTACATTAAGAGCTAAAAGATTCAAACAAAGTTAAACATTAAAAAATGTCAGTTGGCTTGAAAGAGTTCAAGTTTTACATGGCTGCCACCTAACCAAGAAAGTTTTTCTCATCACTTTCAAAAAATATTTAGTATCTTTTTTTTTTTTCTGATTAGTTTTACTGCAAAATATTATGTATTTTACTTGGTTGCCACTAAGTTCAAAAAGTTAAAAACAAAAGTTTTTTTTTATGTTATAGTAAAAAATAGTTTTATTTTCATTAAAAAAACCATTTACTCATAGAATGAAAATCCTTGCATACATAATGTTTTGTCACTTAACTTGGAAAAAGTCAAAAAAGTTGTGGTCAGAGTTTTTTTCTAACTTTGCAGACTAAAGGGGCAAATGTATTTTTTATTTTACTAATAAAAGTTGAAGTTTTATAACCTTGTGAATAAGTAAATATATATTTAAATTTCAAAAAGCACTTATTTTTCATAGATAAACATTAAACAAAACTAATGTTTTAATTGATTATTTTTTAATGTTATAGTTAATTAAGTTAATTAAGTTGTTGAGATTGTTTTTATCAGGTAAAACAGTCTAGAACTTTATGGCCTAATTTAAGTTTTTCAGTTTAAAACAGTTAGTATAACACATTATAGATAGTTTAATAAAATATTAGGTAATATAGTTTATTAATACTTATTATATCAAATTACTTCCTAGAAATATTTCTATTAACATTTACTTTGCTATACACTTTAACTTATGGCTTTAATAAATTTTTAACAGTTTTTTTTTGTTTTTGTTTCAGGGGATTTTAAAAAAATAATTTATAAAAAACACCATTGTAGATTCTTAGTAAATCATTTAAAAAAATATTGAATTGGATGCAATCAAATTTATTATTAAAAGTTAATTAAACTTGACTACGTTATAGTGCTAATTCAATTAATATAAAAAGTAAAAAAACTTATTTTGCATAAAAAATTCTAGATGTTGAAATGCGTCTACAACTAATGACTCGAATTTATGAGAGTGTGTCAGGAGAGTGTAAGTTGAAAGATTTTATTATTTATAAGGTCTAATTTATTTAGATAAACTTATTTTTTTATAGATCTCGATGACAACTTGGATGATTGCGAGTTAAAGGAGAAGTTTAAAGCAGAATATTCTAAAAACAAAAAGTTTTGGGATGATTTGCTGGTAAGTGAGCAATTGTGATACTGAAAAAAAAATTTTTAAAGTTTTGTAGTTGTTTAAGAAATTTACCTTTTTATTGCTAACAGTAATTTTAAACAAATCATATTAGTATTAAAAAAACTAATTTTAGTATTTTGTTATAGAATTAAAAAGGCAATAAATACGTATAAATACAATTATTAAGCTTAAAAGTTATTCAACAAAGTTTAAGGTTATAAGTAAACTTTTTAAACCGAGCACTTTATTCAGTTACTCGCCCCTGCCATTTTTATCAAAATGGTTTTTATTTATTTTTTATAAATTATCGAATTAAAAAAAAGAATCTAGTTCATTAACATTGGTGTATGAAATGAAGTTTAAAAAAATTGTCAAGCAAACATTCAAAGAATCCAAAATATTTATTAAATTTAAATTTAGAAGTTAATTTTTAAAACAGCCGTTCTTATGTTACAAGTTTTACTTAACTACTGAAGTTCTAATTAAATAAACTAACTAGCTTAAACAATAATGAAACTTTCAATTAATTTTAAGTTATAGAAAACTTATCAACATATTGGCCTTAGTAAACATGAAAGTCATTAAAAATTCATCGTATTAATTAAGACCATGTATCTGAGTGTATAAAATTAAGCTTAAGTGTAAATAAAATACAAGCTGCCAACAACTACAACTTGCAGAAGTTCTTCGAAGACGCGGCCGAACAATCGCCCGATGCCGAAGTCACCTGCGCCAAATGCCTAAAATTGCTGACCGGCAAATCAGAACCGCAGAGACTTCAGGAGTTCTACAGGAAAGCGGTTGATGTGATTGTTGAGCGCATCACTTCTTCAACTGCCATCGGTGATGTTGCGGGTGAAACAGAGCAAGCTGCCTCATCAACAACTGTTGAACGCACAATTGATATAAGGGCCATGAAAGGTTTTACTTTTGTTACTTTGAAAATTTACAAATCGACTTCTGTTTCGTTTAGTTCGTTCCATTCAGTAATGCTTCTTTATTTTGCTACATGCAACTAGTATTTCAAACAATTAAACGTGTAGACTAAGAATTTTTTTTAAGAAGTTTTTAGAAGGAAATTGCCTTTAACTTTTCAACTTGCTTTTTGGTGGTTTAAGTTAAACGACTCGTAAAATAAATGTTTTATAAATATAAAGCTGAAATGAGAGCGTTGATAGAGGAGAGCTACCAGCAGCAGGTGAATAGAAGAAAGCAGGCTGACAATCGAGAACAATTTGGTTTTTATTTTTTTTTTTTATCAAAACTTTTAGCTTTTATTTGTTAATTTCCAATAAGTGCTTGTTAAAATTATAAGAACAATAACAAATGTTAATAAATTAATCAAACTATCTTTCGTATGCGTTGAAATTATAGTTCAGTTAATACTAATAAAGGTCGTTAATATTGCAAAATGATTAGATTTCAGTAGAATTACATATTCAAGTTGTACACTTTATGTCGTTTATTTAAATTCAAAATGATTATAGCTGAAAGTCATAAAGGAGCATCGGAAAAACAGACAGTTTCACCAACTGACATTGAAACTGCAGGAATGTCACAAAGCTTTCAAAGTAATCAATTTAAATTCAAAAATTAGTTAATACTGCAAAAAATTAATCAGATTTACCTTTATTGATATTTTTTTTTCATACACACTTGTCTTGCACTATAAGTTTAATGTTGAATTGAAAATTTAAACAGTCGTTGCGAGCCAAGAAGTTGCAGAGAGTTGCGAGGAACGAGCCTCAGGAAAATCAGTTGAAGTTGGAAGAACGCAACAAGACATTCATGGTTCGTTTGAAGTTTTTTGTTTCTAATGTTGTTATAGATTGTATTTTAACAATTTTAAAATGCTTAAATGCTTTGAACTACGTATACAGATAAAATAAAAGTTTACATGTATCAACTTATATAAGGTTATAAGTGTATTTTTGAATATGTTTGTAAACTTGTAGAAATTAATCACATGAATTTGTTATTATTATTATTATTATTATTATTATTATTATTATTATTATTATTATTATTATTATTATTATTATTATTATTATTATTATTATTATTATTATTATTATTATTATTATTATTATTATTATTATTATTATTATTATTATTATTATTATTATTATTATTATTATTATTATTATTATTATTATTATTATTATTATATCAAATATAAAGAGTTTGAATGCAGCAATACAGTTGATATGCTGCACTCTAACACATCTAAAAGCTTATAATTTTCTATTAGAAGTATATAAACTATATTCTTAAGTAAAGTTATAAACATTGAAGTTTATACTTTTGTGCATTGCACTTTTTATTCAATGTTACAGTACTATTGTTGGTGATATTTTTTAAGTTGAGTTTAAGTAAAAGCTTTTCATAATGAGCAATTATTTCAGCTGAAACGAGTTTCAATTGCGAATTTGATGAATATCCAAATCTAGTAATAGATGAGACGGATTTTAATCTTGGAGAACATCGTTGCCCTGGTATGTTCAAAATATTGTATTATTATTTTGATATTAAGTCCTTACATTAGTTTATTAGTTTTACTAGTCTTTTAATTGTTAAGATAAGTCTTGTTTACCTATCACAAGAATTATGTTATAGTTAAAAGTAAAGCTTTCCACTGAATAAATGTTACTTATTTCAGCTGAAACGAATGCTGAAGTCGAATTTGATGAACATTCAAACCTATTAATCAGTGAGACGAAGGAAGTTTTTTTGACTAGAAAGCAACAGCCTGGTTTGTTCAAAACTTCCTGCTCTTATTTTTTTAATAGATCGTTATGTTTGTTTATTAGTTCTAAAACTTTTTTAATTGGTAACCAAAATTTCAAAGTCTTGTTGAAAACATGTTATAAGTTATTACATATAAAATTATACAATTTATTTTTTCAAAATTTTATCAAGTAAAGTTTTGCTAAATGATCTCATCAGTACTTAAACTGTAGTATACTATATTATAATAAATCGTGATTTTTACATTAAGATAGTTTTTACCTGATTAAGTTAAACATTCACTGCAGCTGAATGCAAAGCAGTAAAAGACGTTGAACCGAAGCAAAACAGTACTCCTAAGGAGGTCGAAAGAATGCTCTCAACACAAACAGATACTGGTTCGTTTGGTTTGTTTGTTTACTTTCAGATGCCTTGTCATTTTTGACCAGTAAGTTATAAAGTAAAAGAAAAGTTAATACATGTTTAAAGTTTACTAAATGCCATAATTATTAAGAAAAGTTGTTGAATATTTTAACAAAATTTACTGACTATCTATTTTGACCGAAAACCACCTCGCTAAATTAATCTCAATAAAGAGCAGATATTAATAAGTTAAAAAAACTAAACTATAATTTTTCCTAGTAGCAACTTTTTTTATGATGAGGACTCAATTGTAACATAAAAAATGTTTAACTTATTATCTTTGGTTTATTTACCTGTATTTTTTTCTCTCTTATTAAAATTTTATTACTGTTATAGCCTAAAACGTGGCACTGAAATTTAATTAACATAGATTAACTTTAGAAAATCTTTTTAGTTTTAAAATTAAAGTTTTTTACTTTAAACTGTTATAAAAGTGAGCCATTTTAATCTTCATTAAATGAATAAAATAAATCTACAAAAATTTTTTTAATTGATATTTTTATGTATTATAATAAGCTTTCAACATTGTAATTTGATTGAAATGTTTTATAACTTAGATTTATACGCTAATATAAAATTGTATATGTATGTTTTCTAAATTAAGGTAATAAACTTATAAAACTTTTTTTTCAGCGGAAAAGAAAGAAGACAGAATCGTTGAAAGTTGCAGCACAGAAGCAAAAGAAAATACCCAAAGTACAAATTTATATTTTGCCGGTACTTGTTTTTATTTAATTTCAGATGTGTTCTAATTAAAGTAACTAAAGTAAAAAAGTTATGTTTAACATGTTTCTCAAAAAATGAAAAAATCATATAAGTTTATTATTAAAAAAAAACGGACTGTGAGTATTTAATGTATATGTACTGTACATGTTAGACTAAAAATCATTACCTCTTTTTTACTCATTTATTGTTATTTTAACATGTCTTACAATATTTTTTACTTTCAGAATTTTTAAAATCTTTAAACTCAATTTAAGCAAACAGACACAGAGCATTAAATTTCACAACGAAAATAAAATATTAAGTATAAATCTAGATATTGTTCAAAAACATTTTTTTCTGTTTTAAAGTCATATGCATGAAATCTAATATCACAAAGCCAAGGCGTTTTTTCATAAAATATTGACTAATATAAATATGAATTTAGTTTGTGACCTTTGAATTTCTTTTGAACTGTAAGCTAAAGTTTTACTATTTATTAAATATACTAAAACAAATGAAATATTATTTCAGCTGATAGTCAAGTGGTTGCAAGTGAGCAAGCTTCCAAGGAACGAAGCAGCCACAAAGAAACAGCAGAAATATTTACCATTGGCTCGCCAGATCATCTTGGTTGGTTTCATTTCTTGTTTGTGAAATTTGATGGTGGCCGAAAATTTTAAGAAAACATTTAGTAATAAATTTATTGATCAAATTTTTCAACAAGTTCGTTTGTTGTAAAATAAGATTAAAACAGATGAGAATGTTAGAGCCAGTGTTTTTTAATTTGTAAGCATATACTTCTGAACAAGTTTTTTTCTTATTGGTTTTAAATAAATTTTGTAGAATCAGTCTTTGCTAAAATTTATAATACGTTTTGACTATGTCGATTTTATTTTTGTTTTTTTTTTGTTTTCTGAATAGGAAAAGGGTTTAAAAACTGCGATAAGCTTTAACTTTGGTATTTATAAGCAGCTCTTATTTCAAATAACTTTTTTTTATTTAATTTTTAAAATGACAGTTGAATATTAAAATAACTTTTTCAGTTATTTCTTTGAGATATCTAAATAAAATCAAAACTTAATAAAAATTCTATCAAAGTTAAAGTTTTTTTATATTTAAACATAGCATTGTTCTTGATATATAAACTTGATGGGTAATGTTTGATATATCATATAACTTTTTTAACTATTTTTACTCAACGCTTTTTATGCTTACATACAGTAATATATTACTACAAACACTAAAATAATGTTATATTATTAGTTTTTATTCACATTATTTTATATTATTTTTTTATAGTATTTTTTTATTTATGAAATACATTTCAGCGGAGTGGAACTCGCAAGCGTGGAACTGCAAAGTAAAAAATGTGAAACAATCCAGTAAGTTTTAATTATTTATTAAATTTTTATTATTTATTAAGTTTATATGTTTCTATTTTTGTGTTAACTGTAAAAACTTGATAATCATGTTTTAAAACTGCAGAGTAAGTCATGAAAGTTTTTTATTGAATTTTTTTTTGTATATGTTAGTTAGTACTAAATAGTGAGTTATCTAAATACTTAGTGAACGAAAAACGGTTTTTAGTTCTGAAAACACACCATGGAAACGTTTAACATAAGTATTATTTAAAAACTGATTTTTTTAAACAATTTTTAAGTTTTTGTTAATTTGTATATTGTTCATTCTAAAATTAACTTGTTATTTTTACTAAATAGTAAAATGATTTGCTTTTTTTTGTGTTTTTTACTTGAAAAATTTTGGTTTACAAGTTTTTAATAACATTAAAATAAATTAATTTTCTCCACGAGTATACTTGGCTAAAAGTTATAACAAAGAAAATGATTCCTATTAGTTAATTTTTTTTATTTCTAATAACTTTTTACTACTTTTAGACTGTTTACCTTGAGTAAATAACACATAAGTTTATTATCGTTTGACTGGTAAAACTGAAAATTTTATTTAAAAAAATATCTTTTTTAAATCATTAAAAGTTTTATTATATAAAATTTTACATTATGCTTAAAATCCTGTTGTTATTATGTCGAAGCAACATTATTTTTTAGCTTATTTTAATTGCAACTTGTTAATTTATATGTGTAAAAACTTTAACAAAATAAAAGTTTAACCAGTCAACATAGCATAAAAGTACTTTAGTGCTTGATACTACATCTTAGCATATTTGTAACATGTGAAATATTTCTGTTAAAAAATAATATTTTTAGCTGAATTGAATGATCATTTGTGGAATTCCATCACAAGTACGGAAAGTGCAGAACATTCAACAAAAATACAACACGGTGCGTTCTTTGTTTTTGTTAATAAAGTTTTTGATTATTATTCACTTTATATACCATGTATAAAAAGTTAATCAACGTTTCTGTTAGTTATAACACTTAGTCATGAAAGTTATTTGTATAAATAATCGTGTTTTTTATATACTTCAGTGTAGTTAATTTAAAAGCTAGCTTTCCATACCTGTTTTAAACAATTAGTTCTATTTCAAAAGTTTTGTTAAAATTTTCTCGCTTGATTTTTGACTATTTTTGTTGATAATGCAGAAATTTAATGCTGTCCCACTAAGAACACAGACTAGCTAGTTTTAGTACCATTTTTTGTGCATATATTTTAATATTTGATATAAATTTAAAACTAAATGTAAACGAGTTAGTAACTTTAGGCTTGCTTTTGAACTGTTGAGTTATATTTCTTTTAATAGATAAACTTAATTATGTTAAACTAAATCAGAGGGAAGGCAAGTTGCTAGAAATGAAAACAGCAGTCAACAAATGCAGCCAACTATTGATGACTATCAAAGATTCTGCACTGATAGTAAATTTAGTTTTATTATCGTATTTTATAACAAATTTTAGTTTTAAACACATAATATGATTTCAAAACAATTATGCTAACAATGACTTCAATTTTTTGCTTTTTTGTAATAAGCTTTTTTTTTAAAACTATGTGAAATGTAAAAAAAAAAATACTGTATTTTCATTTAAGCTTGATGAAGTATTCTAATTATATTTTCAAGTATTTGTTAAGCAGTCAGTATCGTGTCTGTAACTAAACTTTTTGTAGTTAATTTTATATTTTGACTGACTGTAATATTTTAACGGAGCTTTGTAAAAAAATAAATTCTGTAAATAAATACATTGATACTAAGTTTTAATCTTTTATACATTGTATGTAATAAAATGCAATTGTTACAGCTGATTTCCGAAGTGAAATATGGGATGATGAAAGTGCACGAAATGATTCAAGTGTGTTTTGATTATTTCTGTTTTATTGATAAATTACTTTTTAAAATAAACTCTGTAGTCTAGCAAGAATTTATTTGAAATTATAAGTTTACTTGTAAACATTTCAAGTAGTTCACTTTTTACTTCTTGTATGTTTAATTATATAACTAAGCAATTGAGTATATATTGATAGTTATGAAAAAAATGACTTATTAAACTAATTTTTTCTTAAAAAAACTTACTGCGGACTTAGTATCAGTATGTTTATAATTTTTAAAAAATTTATGTTTTTATGACTTAAATCAGAAATATTCAAATTATAATTTTTTGTTGTTAATTTCAAAAGTAGTTAGTTAGTTACCTATTCTAAACTGTCAAGTAAAAGAACCTGTTGTAGTTATATTAGAAAATAAAGTTCAAATTGTAATTTTAATTATACAGGCAACCATATTGTGATAAGCGAGGGAGATGAACAAAAAAGACCGGACGAACCAATTCACCAACCAGCTGAACTAATTCACCAAACAGCTGAACCAATTCACCAACCAGCTGAACCAATTCACCAACCGACCGAACAAGGTATTTTGTTAAGATCATAAAATTTCAAAATAAACATCTTTTTAAACTTGTTGCTAATAAAAACTCGCATAATCCCATTAAGATTTTTTTTTTGTTTGTAAGTTTAATTTTTAAAGTCTTAAGTTTTTGTCAACTTAATTAATCTAATTCTGTTCGTTTTTACAAGAATCTGCCTTGTTGATTTTAAAACCTACGTTTACTGTGTTTGTTTACTTGTGTTTTATACGTTAGCCTTTACAAAGTAAATATTCAATAGTTTTACTGTTTTATCAGTGTTGAAAGCTGAGTTATAGTACAAAAACGTCTACTAATGTGAACAAAACTAATTTTAGTAGATTAATAAATCATAATCATTACTATTGAATTTAAAAGGTTTGTTTCTGTAAAATGTTTTAAATTTAAAGAAAATTAGGCAAGTGTGTAAGCAAATACTTAAACATTTAAGATATTTAATTTGTTTTTATGTTAAATTTTCTTTACCTAAGTTACAAAAGTAAATGTTTTCAATTTCAATAATAGAACAAATAAGGAATTTAAAATAAATGATACATTTAACTTTTTTTTGTAATTCATTTGTTCAATACTGTGAATAAATCATGCGCACTTTACCGCATAAATAAACGTGCTTTCCAAACAACTTGTGCACAAGTTTTATACTGAAAATTAAATGAACAATTACTTAAGTTGGTACTACATTTGTCACGAAGTCAAAACAAAAGTTTATAAACAAATGTACTTGAAAAAAGGCAATTGTAATGTTTGCTCACTTGTAGGAAAAACCCTTACCAATCTAAGGTAAACATAAAAGAAAATCTTACGCTCAACAACAGTTAGTATATTAGAAATTATATGTTTTGAATCATAATTTGAAATCAGACATCAGAGTTAAATAGTTTATACTTTTGTATGCAATGTGCTTTAATAAAACACCCAGTTATCATAATTCTCAAAAAATAACTTGTATGATAAACTTCTCTGTTGAGTCTGAATTGTGAAAATATTTTCAGATGAAACTGACGCCTCCTCCGACCAGCAAATATCCGAGGCAGAAAGTTCTGACGAGTTCAGCGACCCGACAAGCGAGGACGAAGACGTTCAAACTGACGATGAGTTTTCGTGGGTGCTCTGCAAGGAAAAGAACAAGCCCCGGATAATCTTGGAGCACGTCGATCTTCAAAGCACCGACGATTATCAAATTGATCTGTCCGAGCACATCAGGGAATTGAGACCGGCGCTTCGTTTGGACAGAGTGAATTTATCAAAGATGATATCCGATGGGCTGGAAGTTCACGATCCGAGCGGTGTTGGAATTCCGGTAACAAGCAGTTCGTTGAACGATGGTCAGTTTATTATACAAGCTAGTAAACCGTTTGTAGTGAAGAAAGATCAGTTTTGTTAATACGAGTGTTTGTGTTTAGTTGTTTTCAACTGGGTCTGAAACACTGGTGTTTTATCAACTTTGAAAACATTTTACTAAAAAAACTAAAATACATTTTAATTCGACTTTAGCCTGTTTTGTTTACTTAAAACTAGTTAATAATTTTAATTGATAAATAAAATCAAACAAATGTATATAAATTTTCATCTTTATTCAAGGTTTCTTATTTATGGTTTCATAATCAAAAACATATCTTATTCTTCAATATCTTCAATTGTATTGTAATTTTACTTAAAAAGTTCTAAGTTCATACTGATTTTACTACTTAAAGTTTTTAAATAAAATAAGAATAGTTTCAAAATAGTTGTAAAAAAATTTTTATACTTATCTGTTAAGTCTTAAACGTAAGGTCGGTTTTTTCTTAGCTGCTCATTTAATGTATAATTTTAAAACTGCTTTATTTGACTAACTATTTTTTATCAGGCCCAGTATATGTCCAGCTTCAGAATAACCCCAGCGGCCGATTGATCAGTATAACAAATTTGGTGGAGTTAAGGCGTTTTCATAAAGACCCATCCACCTCACCAAAGAACGTTCGAGAAGTAAGAATTGGAGAGGCGTTTTACATCAGGTGTTTAGACGGAATCAACCGCGCCCTGGTTGTGAAGAAACCAGAGTTTGAATGTGAGCTTGTTTGTTTTGAATATAAAACAGACTTTTCTGTTTAAAAATAACAAATTATACAGTATCCATCTTTTATTACACTGACATATGTTTCTTTGTGTAAACAGATTAAAACACTTCAACATTTATTATTTAATTTATTAATTAATTTTTCTGTTTATCAATTAGTTTAGTGAAATAATTCATTACATTTATTTCAGTTCGTTTTAAAGTTCTAAAGTTAAATTAATAGCAGTTTTATAAAAAAACATATTAGTTTATTATAACAAAATATTTAAATGATTCAAAATATTCATTTTATTTTTGTACTGTATTTATGCTAAAGTTTTATCTTATAATAGTTGGTAAACTGTAAAAGTAGTTCACGTGAGTTGTCGAATGATTTCAGTAAATTTATGATTTCTACTTTAAACCTCACAAGTAATGTAAACAAATAACAACAAAGTTCCAATTCCTGATGATTTGTTCGAAGTGGATCGTGAAACCACCATACTCATCCGCTACTTCGAGGACGGTGCCGAGGAAGAAGTCCTCAATCTTTCAAATCTAAAAACCGTGGATGGTGGGGAATTCCCCTCTTTTGAAAGTCTCTGGTTTGGTGACACTATCAGAGCGCTCTGCGAGAAGAACGGGAGAATGTACGACGCTCAAGTCATCAGAAGTTTCACTGACAAGGGTGAGTTTTGTTAAACAATTATTTTTGTTTACTGTTTTAATTAAGTTTTCACCGAAAACCGTTTTGGTTACGCTTGAATTAGTTAAGTTGAATACTTTTTCATCTTTTTTCTTTCTCCTAATACGTGTTTAATTGTGATGTGTATTTGTCTAGTGATTGTTTTTTAAATTAGTTAAAGAAATACTTTTGCTGGTGACCAATATTTTTATGTCAAAAAAAAAGTCATAAACATTTGATAGACTTATTTAATGTTTTTAATACAATTTGAGTTTTTGTATTTATTGTACCTTAAACAAGGATAAAAAACTTTATTATGCATATTTTTTGAGTTGACTTCTTTGTATGTTATGTAAAGCTAAAGTAATATAGCAATTTAATATTTTTATAGGAAAAGGCAAACGGAAGAAACAAGCAACTGTCAAGTATGACGAAATAACCAACAAGACCGCTAAAAGAAGGAAGATCGGTTAGCATTTAAACAACTTTTATTTAAATTCTTAGAACTTTCTCTAATTTTTTTATTAAATAAAACTTTTCATAAAGATTCTATTTGATAAGATTTTTTTCAACTGGTGATCTCGTTTGACTGGGTTCAAGCGAGTGAAACAATGTTTTGGTAATAAAATTTTGAATTAATTAAATAGAAAAATAACGATTTTCTTGTGTTTGTAGTTTTGTTTTATTCTAGTTACTTTTCTTTCATCAAAAAATATTATTGAAATTATAAGGTTAAAATATTTTGTATTAAACTAACAGGTTGAAAACTGCCTTTTCCGAACGTCGAATTTGATATTGTGAGGTTTCCCCACTTGAATGAATACGAACTCTGGGTCCGGTTTTTATTAATATTGAATACATTCTATTGGTTACTTTTTAAATGGTTTTACGTTTGATAAGTTTAAATCGAACATTTTCTTATAAAAATTCACAATAGTTTTTTTATTTTTGAAAGTTAAACTATTCACAAGTTTTAAACATATCACTTTGTTATGTTTTTATTTAAAAGTTCATTAAGTAAAGTTTTTGTTTGCACTAAGCATTAGTTTAATTTAATTGTTAAAAATATTAAACGTATTTATTACGCTTTCATTTAAATATGAGTAAATGGATTTGAAATGTGTCTACTGAAATGAAAATTTTTTAATTGTTTTTGAAATACTTTGTTCATTTTACTGACCACTTTTTAATCGGTACCATATTTTACATCAGAATTGTTTTATCAAATGTTGACAACAGTTTATATCATTTAAAGTTTTTTAACTATTTTTCAATTGAAGTATGTATTGATTTGAAAAAATATTAAGCCTTATTTGATTTTTGCTAAACATTAGTTTAATTGTGTTGTTAGAAAATTTTAAGGGTTAAAAACTTTTTTAATTTTCCTTTAATGTATTAGTAATCTGTTTTGCATTGTTAAATTATTGTAATAGAAAATGAAGGTTATATTTTCTTTTATTTTAAACATAAAGTTAACTTATTTGATGTTTTTTCAAATTGAATCATGTTTTAACTCATAATTGTTTTATCAAAATTTATGAATACTTTTTCATCACTTAAGTATCATTCTTCGATAGTTTTTGAATACGTGAATTTAATTTATTTTAAAGTTCATTTCACAAAGCTTAATAACACTTAAATTTTATTTTATTTTTAGAAAATTTTGAGCGTTAGAAATATTTTTTTTCATTAAAATACTGTTTAAGCATGGAGTGTTATATCTATTTTTATTCTAAATAAATAATATAACACAAGGTTTTTAACATTAGTTTATTACTTAAAATAAGTCTTTCAAAACTAATGTTAAAATTATCTACTGTTTTTTGTTACTCTGGATAAAAAATAAATAAAATTTGTTAAAACATTTTGTCAAACCGAATAAAATGTTATTATATACAATAGTGTATCACAAAAATTTAAAAAGGAAATTTTAAATTGTAACTGTTTTACTTACAAATTAATTTTTTCTGAAAAATAAGTTATGAGACTTAAAACTAAAAGTTAGATTTTGTTTAATTTTTTGTTTAACAATTTATGTTAACAAAATGTAAACGTAAATGTGTTGTCAACAAAAAAACTTTCTACATTAAAACATTTAGTTTTATGCTTCTTTTATTGGTTTATAAAATTGTATAAGATTTTAAATGTATACTAATTATCTAAAAAGATTACAAAAAAATTGATAATAGTTTCAAATTTTTTCAAGCAACCAGATAGTAAAAATTAACACTCAGTGATTAATTTTTTTAAGAAATTTGATTGCACACTCAATTGTTAAGTTACTCAATTACATGTTAAGCTTGTAACTCAAGGTGTAATATTTTGTGTAACACTTAAAAGACTGCCCGTATGGGTTGGAGCTGATTTGGCACCAGCTCTGTAAAACCTTTGCCTGCTTCCACTGTTTTGTGGAAGAAAGTGGTTTTGATAAGGAAGTACACCATATAGTTAATTCTTATTTTTTAATCAGTTTTGTTTGAAATTTTTCTCTATAAAGCAAGCTAGTTTAATTGATTATATCTTAGGTTATATTCCTTACTTTTTAATATTTTTTCTTAAAAGTTGTGGTTTTATCAGGCTTACCACACACTCAGAGACTCTGTAAAACCTTTGCCTACTTCCTTTGTTTTGTGGAAAAAATGGTTTTTATAAGGTGTAGGGAGTACACCAGAAGGTTATTAAAAAAAATTTTTTTTTATAATCTTTAAAAACATTTTTTGCATAAAATAAGCTAGCTTATTTTTAACCTCAGGTTACATGCTTTACTTAAAATCTTTTTTTCTTAAAAATTGTGCTTTTAGAGTTTTGGTATCCTTGTTTTGGTAGGTGTCAAGTATGCACAAAGGGGAACTTTTACACTAAGACACTTTTGCACGGGTTGAAAGTTTTTCAATATAGATTATTTTTTATTTACAGAGTTGCCAAAAATCCTGGAATATGATAGTTTAGCCCAAAAAAAACTGTAAAAACCTAAAACTTGAGAAATTAAAAAAACTACCTGGAATTTTAAACAATTGTTACATGTTAACTAGTGAAGTTTTAATTTGACACAAAAAGTCTACCATATAGATAAAAAAAATTGTCGTTGTCAAAATAATTATATGTTATTTAGTTACGCATACTTAATTACATGTTAAGCTTGTGACTCAAGGTGTAATATTTTGTATAACAATTAAAAGACTGCCCCTATGGGTTGGAGCTGATTTGGCGCCAGCTCTGTAAAACCTTTGCCTACTTCCACTGTTTTGTGGGGGAAAATGGTTTTAATAACACCATATAGTTAATTATTTTTTTTAATCAATTTTGTTTGAAATTTTTCTCTATAAAGCAAGCTTGTTTAATTGATTTTATCTTAGGTTATTTTCCTTACTTTTTAATATTTTTCTTAAAAATTGTGGTTTTATCAGGGTTACCAAACACTCAGAGAATTTTCAAGTTATAGAAAATCTCAGGGAATTCTGTTTTTTTTTTTAACTCCGGGCAGTTTTGGTTTTTTTATAAAATTGCAGTGAAATTTTAATATTTTTTAGAAAATTTCAGGGAAATTTTTTCCAGATCTAGAATGTGATTTAGTTAATCCCGTTTCAATGTTTTGTTCAAAAAAGTTTAATTTTAAGTGCTTATTTAGAATTTTTTTAGCCTTGCGGCTAGTTCTTAAATATTATTAGAATAAAAACTGTAATTTTTTAATAAAAAATAAAATTTTATGGATTAGAAAAAAGATCAGGGATGTTTAAGGTTACTCAAGAAAGTTTCTGGTCACTCACGGAAGAATTTTTGAATCAGTGAGTGGCAACCCTATTTTATTATTTTGGTATCCGTAATTTGGGTAGGTGTCAAATATGCACGAAGGGGCACTTTTGCTCGGGCTGGAAGTTTTTAAAATATGTATAATTATTTATTAACAGGGTTGCCAAAAAACCTGGAATATGACAATTTAGCCTAAAAAAAAGAAGAAAAACCTGAAATTTGAAAAAAAAATAATAATAGTAAGTCGTGATTATTACTTTAGTTATATGACGTTATGGTCAAATTGAAAATGTCACAAGACACGCGCAGTGCTAAAATCATTATCTTGTATAAAAACAATGGTTCTAAAGAGAAGCCAATTAATCGAAAAAACTTAAAGTTTATGAGTTCAGGCCAAAATAAGACCAAATATTTGAAAACTTTTTATGTCAAAAATAATATAAAGATAAGATAACTAAGTTTATTAAATTAAATGAAAATACACTTACATGGTTGCCAAAAAAGGTTGAGAACTTTACAGTACGATATTTCACTTTGCTGATTGTTTTTCACTCTGCTCAAGATGTTCAGACACTATAATTTAGTTTTCATCAGCATGTTCAGATTTCGACCTTACCACCGTGCCCTTGAAACTGTGTTTGAATGTCACAGGGTTGCCACTTTACCTGGAATTTGAGAAATTTTGAAAAAAACCTGGAATTTTGATCGAAAAACCTGGAATTTTTTCAACAGTAAAGAAAACATTTTCAGTAGTAAAATTTCGATTTGACACAAAAAATCTTGTTTAAAAATAAGATTTTTTGTCATTATTAATTTTTTTTTTATTAAAAAACACATTTAAAGTAACTTTACAGTATCTTTTCAATGTTTTTATACTATTTAACACAGTTTCTTAAATAGAAATTAACTTAAAACTAAAAATAGACCCAAAAATGTGTACTTTTAAAAACCTGGAAGAAATTTGGAAAACCTGGAAAAAATTTTGAAAAAAACGAGTGGCAACCCTGATGTCAGCATTTTGAAGTGGATTCGCAATAAATGGTAAACTTTTTGAAACTTAACTGGACGAAGAAATCAGAACGGGTTTATTTTTCTTTCAGAGTTGTTTTTATTTATCGTTTTGTTACATGTCTGTATTTGTTTTAGTGTAGTGTGTTTATAGTACATCACTATATTTTTAGTATAACTACACATAGCTAATTGTGAGCCATTATATTATTTATTCATTAAAGCATTTAAAGTAAACATTAAGTTGATTTTCTAAACTGCTTAGAATATTTTAGTGCACAGTAAGATAGTTAAGTGAAAAATTGACATCATATTGTATTTATTATGCAATTTGTTTCACTACTTTATTAAGCTTAGAGCGGTAGCAAAGTACTTACTATTAAAAGCAAAAAAAAACTAACTTAATTTAAATGAGTTTTTTCAGGTAGATGTTTTTTATTCAGTTTTAAAATATCACAAAAACCAGATGCTAATCTCATTTTTTAATGGCCCACTTGCAGAAACTCAAAAAATTATGGCCCTCATTCATTTATGAGATAATTACTAAGCTGCTTTTTCTCCCATTCACTAGTTTTAAAAAACAGGGCAACATCACTTATTTTTTGAAACTCCAATTTAGATTCATTAAAAATAGCAAATCTCATCTAAGGAATAAAGTTTCAACATCCACAAAAAAAATCGACAAAATTTGCGATAAAAAAAGTTTAAATTGTATATTAATTTTTCATAAAATGCTATACTGATTTAAAAAAAGCATTCTAAGCCTTAATTTAAAAGTGTATTGTGTACAATCAACTTTAAGAATAACATTTCTTTTTATTCATTGATTTTAATAAAACCAAAAAAAAGTTTTATATCAAAATAGTTAGTAATTCAAAAAAAAAAAACTGTTTAAGCATCACTTTTACAAGTATGAAGCAGTAAGTAGTACAATATTTTAATCTAATAGAAAATTAAAACAAAAAAGGAATATTATTATGTTATTTGTTTAAAAGTCAAACTTTGTACAACCTTAAAAAGTAAATGCGCTTTTTTTTTGAATGATTGAAAAAAACTTTAATTTAAGTCCATCAATTTGTAAAGATTAATCTAAAACAGGGTTTCCCAAAGTGGGCCACGAGCAGCAAAGGAGCCACAGGGGGCCATCAGGTCATAATTTGAAACTTACACTAGATATTCTTGAGTTGCAGATGAAGATAAAAAAACAAAAAAAAAATAGTTTATGAGTAATCTTGTTAAAGGGGCCATGGCTTTTTTAATTTCTTTAAAGGGGGCCATTTGAAAGAAAGTTTGGGAAACCCTGATCTAAAATGTAGCATAGAAATGTTATTTTCACAAGTTTTAGGAGAATGCTTAGAGTACTTCACCGCTAAGACTAGGCATTATTGATAGCATTATTTAGGTTTTAGTAAAAATTAGTCTAGTCTCAACTGTAGCAGTTTTTGAACATATTCAATTTGTTTAAAAAGTATTTTATTTATTAGTAAGAAATAAAAGATATTATTAAAAGTTAAAGTTTAGTCCAAATTAAATTTTTATGAATAAATTTCAATTAAACCTTTTAGTCCACGTTGACTAAGTTTAGTTTAGCGCATACTTTAATTGTATGCTTTTATTTTTTTTAATTTTACTTTCTATTGTTAAAATACACATATATACATATTATAGCTCAAAATAGTTAAAGTAAATAAGTCAGTGTGTAGCTTAATGGGTTAGAGACATTTTTATTAGTGATCTAGCAGCTCGAGTATCCGGATTCCGGATATTGCCTTTTCTGATCCGGCCGGATTTTACTTTGAAAATAAATTCTAATTTTTTTTCATCCGGTAGATCAATAATTTTTGTACACCAGGCTCCTTTACCATAATTATAAGTGTCAACTTATTTTTTATTTTAATAAAACTCTTTTAAATATGCTTTAAATATGAAGTGAAAAAAAATTGTAAAAAATTATTGATTTAAAAGTGTTTTTTTAATAAAGTTTAAGTTAACCACAGTTCTCAAAAACTTGTTTTACAGCAAATTTAAATTTACTTCTACACAATCTCATGGCAAACTTAGCTACTAAGAGTTTGTAAGCGCAACCTCCAAAGCTTAAGTTCCACCACTGATAAATTGGATAAATTGCCAATATCTGCAACAAATGGCGATATTCCATCTAAAAAATATTCAAAAAAACATATAAAAATATTTTAAGAGACCCAAGTAGAAAAAAATTCAGAATGAGGTTATATTTATTTTTGATCACTATGTTTGTTTTAGTGCATTGTATTAGTCGTACCTTTTATCAAGAACTTCGCATAGGTGATTCATTTTTAGCATATTTTCATTTATAAAAACATAAATATGGAAAAGTTCATTTTAAAATATTTTTTCTGAGCACACAAAATTTTAGTCTAACTTCTTCTGTTGAGAAAAGTAAAGTTTCTAAGTGACCCAAATAAGTAAATTAAAAAAAAAACTTTGTATTTAAGTTTTTCATCTTGGAATAAACCTTTATATTAAAAAAAACTGTTAAGGTGGTCTCTGTGTAAAATATTTAATTTATTAATTTAATCAATTTATTTCTATTTATATATATATATATATATATAAATTATTTGAAAAGTAAGATTTAAAAACACTGGTACACATATTTCATAGGACTAGACACCTTAATCATCAGCAAGTTAATTTTAAATAAAAAGCACTTTACTAAACATAGATGCAAAAGTTATACAAAAAAACAAAAAACAGTATGACGTAATATTGTGCATTACAAAAATTCAGTGCAAAAATCGATCTACCATTTATATATATATATATATATAAATATATTTAATTATTAAAATTTTGTTGTATCAATCATGCTGAACAATTTGGCAACTATATATAAACAACTTTTTTATTACTTTTAGGTTCTAACTTACTGATATTTATTTATATTTAAATGTTAAATTGAAGTAAATTTAGATATCCAACTGGGTTTAAGTACTTGATTTAGTTTAGTACTATATTTTGCTTTACAATTGAAACTTTATCTTTTTGGAAAATAATTCTCGTTCTTGAGTTTTTGTTTTTTTTTTGAATATTTTTTTTTTACTTGAGCAAAATATTTGTAAAACATATAAATGTTTATATTCACCACTTTAATTTATTTCAGATATTTAACTAAATTGCATAATGCCTAGACAAAAGGTCGTAAAAAAGTCAAAGCCCGCTGAGGAGCAGCCAGCTGGAAACAGCAACCAGAACAGGCCAAGGAAGACCAGGGCATATGTGGATGGGAGAAGGAGGCAGATGGCCAGCGAGGCGTTGCTGGTCGTGCAGAGGATGAAGCAGTTAGTTCGGGAGAACATCAACAAAACCAGGTCAGTGTGCCGTTGATAGACGGAAGGAATTTTAATTTTGATGAACTAGTTCTACCAAATAAGCTTGTTGCCAAATTAATTGAGTGAAGAAATGTTATGATATCTTTTTGATATATAGTTATTTAGTTTCACAATGTCTAAATCATCAAATAACTGCAAAAAGGTTGGAGCGCATCGAATTCGAGTCCTTAATGGATCTCGTCCACGGAGCCGACGAGAACTCCGATGCCAACCAGGGAGCGGATCCGGTTGCCGTTCAGGGTGTCATAAGGTCCCTGGGGAATAACGGAGGTATTTGAAATTTTTATGCTTGAACTAAACGTCAGCTTTTTATGCGATAGTAGTTTGTTCATGCAAATGATAAAATTTTAGTCGAATAAGTTTTACATGCAGTTTTAATTCAAGATTTCTCTTATTGATGTTTATAGTCATCCCACTTTCAAAAAGATGATAATAATCGCCCTTTTTCATTATAAACATAATACTCAGTGTTAGCTACAAATGTTCCGTCAGTTATTTATTTAGACCTTTTATATTGCTTTTCACTAAAATCCCTAAAGTTAAATGCAGTCTTTACAATTACTGATATACCAGGGTTGCCAAGAAAACCTGGAATTTGACAACTTAGGTAAAAAACCTTGAAAAGCTTGGAATTTAAGTAACTTTTAAAAAAACTAAAGTCTAAAGTTTTAACAAAAAATAGCAAAAAAACTTGTAATTTTAAAGAATTTTTACGTGTAGGGTAATTATATTTCGATTATGTCCAAAAAATATATCATTTCGAAAAAAAATAAAAGTTGCCATTAGTTTTTTTGAGTTAAAAAACACATTTAAAGTACTTTAACAGTATCTTTTCAATGTTGTAATACTAGTTAAGAAAGTTTTTAACCTCAAACTTAGATTTATACTATAAATGGACCAAAAACGTTGTCCTTTTAAAAACCCGGAAAAAACTTTCTAAAAATCTATAGCAACCTTGAATTTTTCAAATAAAAAAAGTCTGTGCACCCCAAGCTAAAAACAACGCTTTTTCTGCTTCTCATCTAAAACCAAAGTAGGGGAAATTTATATACTAATTAAAAATTAACCCTGTTTTCAAAAGTATCTCATATAGTTAAAAAATAAATGTATTTATGCGGTCAGCATGAAAAAAAGAACCACGACACTGTGATTATTAGCAATTATTTGTTACGGGTAAACTTGCATTAGCAAATAGTTACTTAAAAATAAATTTAGTACAATAGTTAAATTAAATTTTGAAATTTTTTTTTAGCCAGTTCTGCGATCAGCTCTGATGGTGGCCGTGCGGCCGAGCAGCCAAAAGCGAAGGAGCTGCAGCAATTTCTCAACAAGAACTTGGGCGAGACGAGCAACAACCTTCGAACTTCCGAGCGGGTCCATTCGGCTGTGGATTCCATCGAAAACTATTTCGGTCTGAGCTCTAGCGAAGAAGGCAAGAAGGCGGGAGAGGAAGTCATCGATTTACTGTCTGACAGCGACAGTGAAGAGTCTTTTGTTATGTACTAGAATTTACAACTAATGATTTCACTAATGACATTTTATCAGTTTTATCTTACTTGATGATTTTATTTACAATAGTTCTAAGATGAGTTTTATTAATTTGTTTTAAAATTTTATTAAATTATCGTGTAAATTAAACAAGCTAGAATGTTTTTATAAGCGTTAGTTAAATTGTTGTAGAATAAATTATTCTATACTAAACGTCGTTTTTAATATTTATGATAAAATTAGATTTTTAATTTGTATTAATAAAGTTTAATAATACTTTTAGATAAGAATTTGTTGGACAGATAGTAAAAATATAAATTTTCCAAGTTCAATGGATCAAGACACTGATAAGATTTTTAGTAAAAGGTAGTTTTTAAAAAGTTTATCCTCAACTTTGTCATTTTATAAAATAATGTTGCAAGTTTATAACATTGTGTCGATTGAAAAAAAATACTTTAAAGATATGTAAAGAAAACTCTATCAAGTAAGGTAAAAAATGTTTTGTTTTTTAATAATTCTTACAAGTAAAACAAGAAGTGATTAACTGTTCTAAAGACATTAAACATTTTTACAATCCAAAGAAAATATCTATAAAAAGTTAAATAGTATGTGTTTTTGAAACGTAGTAGTGCAATTGTTTTCATAAAATGTTTAAGACTTCATATTAATTTAGTTGTTAGAACTTGTTTTCCTAGGCTTAATATTACCTGTTGTGCTTACGATTTTTTATTGGGATTGGTTGATTAACTCGTGGCTTGACTTTAAAATATACATGGTCTTGTGTTAGGCATAAGCATATACTTAAAATAATTGTTTTGAGAAGTTGAGAACAGTTTATACTTTAAATATTTTTTTCTTTAACTACAAGTTATTAAGCTTTGAAGTCGATCAATAAGTTAGTAAAACTGTTTCAGTAGAGCACAAAGTTTAAAACTTCTCATTTTTAGTGTTTCAAAAAATTGCTCTCAAAGGTACCCTAAAAAAGCACTTATTACAGCAATAACGTATAGACTCTACCCAAATTTCCTGAACAGCTTTAAGTGTAAACTTTAAGTTACGAGTAGTTTCCTTGTTAATAAAGATAGTAGTAGTTAGTCTATATTTTCAATTATAGCATCGAAAAATAACTTGACTTCTTATAAAAAAAATTTTTACTTATGCAAGAAATATTACTACAACTTATGTTGATAAACATTAAAAAATTTACTTACTTTTTTAGGGGTACGTGTCAGAAATGCACAAAGGGTTAATTTTGCACGGCTGTAATTTTTCTCGGAGACGACACTTATACACGAAGTTAATTTATTACGAGTGACAGTTTTGCAAGGGTTTATTTTTGTACTGTTGAGTTTATGAAATTTTATTTTAATTAAGATTATGCCGTACTAAATTTAGTTCTCATGCAAGACGGTCTCCGTGCAAAGTTGACCACTCATGCAAAACTTGTTACACTTGAAAAAGTAACTCCGCGCAAATTTGACACCCTTTTAAAAATTACTTTGTAAAAAAGTGACCTTTCTTGCTTTTTTATATTTAGATATAAAAGATATCAAGGTGTACATAAAAAAACTTTTTTAAAAATATTAGATAAAGTTTCCAGATCGCCTTAAACTTAAATTTAACTACATTCAGCTTATATAACTTTCACCATTAAAACTTTTGCTTGTTTGTGTTTGATAGTTTAATTATTTCTTATTAATACAATCAATTAAGGGTGGGCAACGTACAGAATACGGGTCAGTTTTAACTTGACGAGCTTTTTAGCTTACTTTAATAAAAAATTAGTATTTTTTTTGTAAAAGGTCAAACTATTTTATTTGAATATTAGTATTCTTATATTTTTACCATAGCATCACTTCAAATTTTTGAACTTTATTACGAAAGATCCTTCAGTTGATTGATAAAATATTATTCAGGTAGAAATAGTCACTACAGTTAATAAAATCTAATGTGGCCAGCTAATGTTTTTTCCTACAAAGTCTAGCCATCGATTAATTTTTTAAATTATAAAGTTATAAAAAGTTTACCACCCTAGAAGTAATCAAACAGTACAAAATGTTACTTAACAATTTGATTTAAATGTTCACAAAACAAGTTTATTTTTTCTAAAATTTTATTCAGGTTTAAAAGCTAAACAGAAACTAACCTTAGAACTAAATAAAAAAATCATTTTATCTTATAATACGTAAAAACGATTAATACAAAAGATTGACAACAAGATATAACTTAAATATCTGGAGTTAGAAACACTACTATATACATGATTATCAACGTATAAATTTACTGCAGCTTAAAGTGTTAAAAGAAAAATAAATATGAAAAGCTAGACTAATAAAAGCAAAATTTTTTTCAATACTATGAGTTTATACTACACCAAAAGTAAATCATAAAAATATTTTACTTTTTATCTTTTTAATAAACTTTAAAAAATTTGACCAACAAAAATAATTCTAAAAGTAGATGACGGCTCTTCTTGATTTATTTAAACTTAATTAGATAACTTGGTATACTTTCGTCTGCTATGTACTCTTCTAACGAAGTTGTAAAGTTTTAAACTCATATATTCCTGTATCTTCTTCCTTGAACATCTCCTTTGTAGACATTTTCAGTTGGTTGCTTACTTTTCTTATTTACATACTTTTCGAAAAGATGGTCGTGTTTAGTACCTTTATTCAGGTCTGTTGTATAACGACTATTTTCGTGCTTGAAAGCTTGTAGTTTTCCTGAGTCAAGAACTTCATTGATGACAGTATATTTATTAACTTATGAATATAACCAAGTGGCACTGCATTCATAAAAACGGTGCTACTGCGAGCTGTGCAAAAACAGTCAATTCTAAACTCCATTTTCAAACCATCCCTTTATGAGAGAAATAAAACCTTTTTTCAATATATAAACACCGTATTTTTTTGTACCTTTTAACAACATTAAATTGTTGCGTTTTTTCATCTGATAGTTTTTTGGATTGTTTTATGTTACCTTGAAACTTTTGGAATATTTTAGGTGATGGTTCATTTAAGGCATTATTGTGTTTTAGAAACTATTTACGAATTTGTATTCTCCTGAATCACAACTAAGCTGTTTGTAATGTACTTGTAAGCTTCATTAGTATTGTTTGTTTCAGTATTTAACTCATTTTTTTTTTATAAAAAATACCTTAAAAACAAATAAAGATGCTTATAAGTTTAATAGCTAGCTCGTGATTGAATTGCGCTGTGTAATTTATGAAGTAAAATTTTATAAATACTAAAATTGACTTGTAATTATCAATAAAAATAAAATAAAAGTAGTTAAAACTATTTATTTGACGTCAGTAGTCAGTACAGTACAAATTAATTTTAGACGAATGTAATTTACCTTGGTATAAATTTACTTTATAAGTTTTGAAACTTGTACAGATTTACAAATAAAAAGTATACATAATAGTAAAAAAAATTATAAATAACTATGTTAATAAAAAGTATACCTTAGTACATGTAATCAATCGATTAATTCATTTAAGTTTATTATTTCTTTAAAATGTGGTACTTAATTAAAAAAAAAGAAAAAAAAATCTTTAATGGAACAATCCTTAACTAATAGATCATATTATTCAAAACAACATAATTTTCCAGAAAGTTAACAAATGATTGCCACTCTTAATTATAAACCCTAAAGTATCCAGAGTATCAAGGTAAAGTTTTTAAATCTTCCGTCAGTTATTCCACAGAACTTTTGTTTTTTTTTCTTCAGTTGAAATTACAGGATATCTACTGTAAGTTAGTTGTAGCTGCAAAATTTGGCAGTAATAATTGTAACTGTTTTTGCCAAAAACTTGTATATCACCCTTTACTGGGTAGCTGTAGAATTTGCACGAGCATGCAAAATTGCAAGAGTTCACAAAATTCCACGAAGATACTTTTGCACGAAGACACTTTTGCACAAGGAGACAAAATTGCACGAAGATACTTTTGCACGAGCAGAAAATTTTGCACGGAGGCATTTTTGTAAAGTTGAACTTTGTTTATATATATATTTTTTAATTTTAACTTAATTTATTTTTTTTTACTATCACTGTTACCCCTAACCTTTACCCTCGGTCGGTAGTTTTTTTTAATTTTTAATTATTTTTTTGTTTTGTAATTTTTCTTTATTAGTTGTTTTTATTTTTACTATCACTGTTACCACTAACCCTTACCCTCGGTCAGTAACTTTTTTTTAATTAAATTTTTTTTTTTTTTCGTATTTTTTTACTATCATGCAAAATAGACCCTTTGTGCAAAATCGTCTTCGTACAATTTAGACCCGTTTCACCCTTTACTATATTTACTAAAACCCTGATTAAAATAAATCAATGTATAATTTAGCGCTGATTTGAAAAAGGTTTTCGGATAAAAACAAAAATACTTCAATTTCTAAAGTGGATACGGTAACTTAACTAAAGAAGTTTTTATGACATGTTGATTTATCAGCAGAAAAGTTTTAATATTGAGACTTTGTAATTGGGGTTTTGTTGAAACAGTTTTCTGTTTAAACTAAAACATTATTTTTCTTAACATAAACACTTCTTTTTAGTTTATTACTTCTTTATCTTTTCGTGAACTATCAAAGTTTTAACGAAAAGTTGAATAAAATATTGATTTTTTTATTCGCATTTTTAATTCGTTGTTGATTTAATGAAAATTTATAATTGATTACTGACCAAGGCTAGTTTGTTACTTTTATCTTTCAACTTTAGTGAACGCAATTAACATCAATAGCTAAAGGTGTTACTTGTGTAAAATTTAGATAAGTTATTTTTAATCCTATGGTACAATGAATGGTTAAATTCAATCATCGGTTAAGTTTCTTAGTAAATATTAGTTAAAAACAATTAATATAATAATCATAATTAGAACAACAACATAAAAAAAGAATAATAATAATAATAATAATAGTAACCTAGATGTAGTCTTCTTTTTTCTTATTAGGAGTTTTAAAAGTAAACATTGTTCAAATGAAGTTAAAGTTATTAGTAGTAAAAGCGCATTAAGTTAACACATTCTAATGAGGCTAATATAAAGTGAGACGATACCAATTATCTTTTCTGCTAACTTAAATGTATACGTAGTATCATAGATATTAAGACGACATTAATGAAGTTACAATTTATTAAATAAAAAGTTTGCTAGTTCTAATGAAATTTTCTATTTCATTTGAACAATTAATCTAACGAAGATAATAAAATATTAACTCATTTTTCAAAAATTATAAAGTAAACTTATATAACTTCTGTGATCATTAACATTAGTGAAAAACCATTGAGTTTTTAATAATTAACAAAAATCTTCCGACCACCAGTCATCACTAGATGGAAAATCCTCGTCAGACTTTTCTTTCTTACACTGAACTTCTACACATGCGTCAGACTTCTCCTTCTCATACTGAAACTCCATACTAGCGTCAGACTTCTCCTTTTTACACTGAACCTCCATACCTGCGTCAAACTTCTCCTTTTTACACTGAACCTCCATACCTGCGTCAGATTTCTCCTTCTTACACTGAACCTCCATACCTGCGTCAGACTTCTCCTCAAACTGAACACCTGCTGATTCCACACCATCTCCATGCAGCGCCAGCTCAGGCAAATCACTCAACCCGAACAACGCTTGAATCTCGTCGATTGCTGAATGCATCCGCTTGGCGCACTGAAGTTTTTCTCTCGTCTCTCCCATGTGGCCATCGATGAACGCCTGCAGCTTCTGATCTGACTGCTCAGCTTCTTTGCCAGCCTCAAAGCTCACTTTAGAACTATCTGAAACAATAATTATAGTATAACATTTCTTGAATAGAAATAGAAACTATATACACTTATTGCAACGCAATCTTTAAATTACAAAAATATAGGTGTTTTAAGAAAGTTAAACATTTCATTTATTCATAGTTCATTCAAATGCTCTTGTTCAGCTTTAATATCTTCGTCTATGGGCATTAGGGAAATACCATATTAAAAAAAAATATATATTTAAGAGTCAAAATAAATTAAGTTGAAAAAACTTATATAACTTTCATATAGCTAGTTAATACAACAACAGTAACCACTAATCTATATAAGCTAGTATTAAATTTAAACTACCTCCAATTGTTTGAAATCGCTGTTCCTGCTGTTGACCTCCATGACCTTTTTCAGAGCCAACCACACTAGTTTCTGTATTTATACAATTGTTTTAGATTAATTTTTCCTAATAAACTAATATTGCAAAAAACTTAGAAGCATATTTAAACTACTAAATACTTTCATACTACTAAATATCAAAATACCTTTACCATTGTTTCCCAAAGATCTTATCAAACCTTGTACAGCAATCGGATCAGGTTCCTGTTTGACCTCAGGTCCGTCCACCATGTCGACAAGGCTCTCGTATTCCATGCGCTCCAACCTTCGGGCAATTATTTGTGGATTTAGATATTATAAAACTAAACTAGTACTTTTGTTAAGTTTATTTTATTTTAAGTATATTTATTTTTATTTATAAAAGTTCAATATGTGAAAGAATTTAAAACTTATAAAATGAAAGTTTAAACCTCATTCTGATAACATAGCTTTTAGTTTTATGAAGCCCTCGGAATAGTTTTCTATTTATTAAACATTTAATAATATCCTTATTTACCAAAATAAACATCCTCCCATTTACCAATTGATAACAGCTGCGTTCTAACCTGGTTTTGTTGATGTTCTCCCGAACTATCTCCTTCATCCTCCGCACGACTTCCATCGCTTCAAGAGCCATTCGCCTTTTTCTTATCTCAACCGCAGCCCTGCGTCTCATCTCAATCTTGGACATTCTCGGCCTTTTTGGTCTCTCCACGGAATTCGGAACGTCTTCGGTTCTGACCTTTGGGTTTGGGATTACCGTGTGACGTGGCATTACGAAACAAAATTAACTAAGTCTGTTTGGAAAGCTAAAATTTGTATATAGTAGGTCATACATACGTTTATATTGCAAAATGTTACGTTAGAAATATAAAGTACAACTTTTTTGCATAGCTTACTGCTATTTTGCTGTTAAAACTCGAAATGAACATCATTATTACCCTAATTTTAAATTAAGTGGGCTCAGTGAAAATTTATTGTGTCTATTTTATATGTTATATAAATTTCTACAGTAATAGTGAAAATGTTTATAACAACTTAGCTAAAGCAATAAAAAACTACCGAGAGAGCAATAATTAAAACATAAGTATTGTAACAAAAGCTTGTAAAAATACTTTAGTATGTATATAACAGTGGCATAGCATGGTATTTTGGTCAGGGGGTGCGCAAATTTTTTATAACTGTTATTACAGTTTATAACAAGTTTGTAAAATAATTAAAAGTATACTTTTTAAATTTAACTTATTTAATTGTGTTTTTTAATCACACTGAAGAAAATTGTTGAAATATATTTGTGTTGTTGAAAAAGACTTGTTTTATGTATAAAAATTAAAATTAGCAGACATATGTTTAAAATTTTAATTGTGTTTGTTTAAAATAAAAATCACAAACAAAGTTTATTTCTCATAGGCCGACAAGCTTATCTTGTATGTTTACAAAAATAAAGTTCAGAAAACTAGCAGTAGTCTTAACAATGTAGCATGAAAAAAAAAATTGTAAAATTGTTTAATTTTTCTTCAAGCGTGAAGTATTTTTGTAAACTTTTTGTAGAAAAATCTGCCATAAGGTTATACTACAGCGGTGCGGTATATTAATTGCGTATTGTTTGAGTCTAAATTCTTATTAAGTTAATGAACTTATAAATTTTTTCCTTATGGAGTTTTTCATTTGCAATTACGCACCGAATCAGTATATCGAGTAATAACATGTACTTTCCTAAATTGTCACTAATTGGTATTCGAAATTTCGTTTAACTTTTTGAATACTAGATAAACATAGTTGAAAAAAGGCAAATTAAGCAGAAAAATTAAACTATAAAGGATAAAGAAATTACATTCTTTTTTTTTACATTTTTCTTTTTTTGGGTGGCACGCATGCGCCAGTGTCCCTCCCCACGCTACGCCCCTGGTATATAATATATAAAACAGTCTATTCATGTAGCTGATGATTAAAACGTTTAGCTTTATGAAACATATGTTCTATGATTTTTAGAATCGTATTTTTCTAATAAATTATTTAAAAGCCCTTCAAGTGGGCTCAGTAGAAGGGTTCAAGTTTGAATAATCACCTTATTTTACGTTAAATAAATAAATATCTATACACACTGATAGCTAAAAGTTGTATATAAGTATTTACAACAATTACCTATTGAAATCAAAAAAGAATGTTTAGAAAGAGATAAAAAAATCGAAACAAAAATTAATAAAAAATACGAAAAATACCATTATTCAAAATGTTACTTAAAATATAAAACCTTTTGTCAAATAATATTATTAGAAGTTAAAGTAACTTTAGTTTAGAGCAGCAATTCTTAAACTGGGGTAAGTTTACTCCTGAGGGTAAGTTCCCTTATTTATTACATGTTATGTAAATTAGTGTTTATTAATTGTATTTGTAGGTTATTAGTTAGTGTTTAACTGTAGTTTTTTTAAGATAAATAAACTCTTTAATTTTTATGATTTTTTATATTTAATGAGCTTAAAGTTTAAAATATATAATTTTTTCCTCGAAATTAAAAAGTATTTTGTATGTTGGGGGTAATTTTGGTAATAATCTTCCAAAAAGGGGTAAAAAAAAATGCTCAATGTTAGTTTACATTAAACTTTTTTCACAGTTATACTTGTATAGTTGCAAAAATGTTTAGCATGTTAAATACTTGAAAAAAAATCAAAATATTTACGAACATTACTAGTCTAAACTTATTATAAAGTTTACACAAAAATTATTTCCAATTTGGCTACCATAGGACTTTATTTTGTCAACAGATGGAGACTTTTTTTTTAACTTCTTAAATAAATACAATTTTTTAAGTGTAACTTTAATCAAATTGTACCTTTTTCTTAAAATAGATCGTTCAATATCAGTCTTTTGAATTAGTTATAAAGTATCAATAAAGATTAAACATTATGTTACTAACTAGGTCATAGGACCAAATATTTTAAGCGCTTTTTTTGTCGTTTTATAAACAATAAGTTTACTAAAAAAACTCAAAATGTTGAACATCAAACTTTAGTAATTTTCAAGCTGAAAAATAGCTTGTAAAGCTTTTAAAAACAAAATTGAAACTATTATGTAAGCATTTACTTAATTGTTCTATTATTAAGAAAGCTAATGTAAATTTGTAAAGCATAAAAACTCAAAAACTACTGTAATTATTTCAACACATACTGCTTAAGTACAGTTCTGTATATATATATATATATATATTAATTTAGTTATAATAAGTTATCTAACTTTAATTTTACACTAAACATGTACGAATTTTTAATGTTTATTATGATGATTAATTAGTTTAAAATTCCCATTCCTATTTTTGGTAAAATTCAACTTCTAAATTGTTATTAATATAAAAAACTATATTTATATACGAATTTATAACTTTAAATTCTTACAAATATAAACTAAATGAATAAGTAAAACCAATTATTGAATCTCTTACCAGTGAGCTCTTTCAATAATTGTTTTTTAAATTATTCTTTTTAAGACAAAAAAGAATAAGTGATTTTAATTTACTGTGTTACCAATTAATAATATTTGAAACAAAAATACTTACACATATGAAATCAGAACATATGGTACTAAATCTTTCTTGCTTTAAGGTTAGAAACCAGTGTTACTAGTTGTAATGAATATTCAGTATTTTCATAAAAGAAAAGATTTAAATGAAATTTGCTATTTTTAAGCTAAAGTCGTCGATTATTAATATTAGTGTAACTTAATTCTCTTATGCAAAAGTTGTTTTTTAATCCGTTTTGAACAACAATATTTTGTAACTAGGTACGAGTCATTTGCAATGTCAAAAGAGTATTTTTCATAATCTCCCTTTGTTTGTACTAAGTTCCCCTTTTTGTAAATGAATTGAGTTACAAGAACAATATTTTATATTAGTGTTTCAGTTTGAATAAATTTGAAAACTACTGATATTTACTTTTAACTTATATCACACAAGTTATTAAGCACATAAAGTTGTGAAAAGCTATATGATTTATCATCAAAACAAGTTGATAAGGCTTAAACTTTTTTTTGTATAAATAACCACACCAAGTAAAACACACTAGTTAAACACTTGACTTTGTTTATGTGTATCATTATTACTTTACATACAAGCAACATACTTCAGACCTATTTAGAATAAGAAAATAAATTATGTATCAAATTAATGATAACAAACTAAACGGTATTCTTTCTTTATTACACTAATGTAATAAATAATTAACTTCACACGACCAACAACAACAGCATCCGAGACAATCTACGACCGGTTTCGTCCTGTTAGGGACTCATCAGGCAGGCATAGTCGTGAGAAACCGCTGTTGTGATCTTACCAAGCGGGCTCAAGTACAAAGTACTGAAGCGCCCGTTTGTGAGTAAAGTTGAAAAAATTGACACATCTAAATCATTGACAGCCCAACGTCTCAGACATTATCAGCCTATTGTGAGATTATAGTCTAGGCTCGTTTGATCAGATTTAATCAATATCTATTTATGCCATCATCAACAATGTTGAGATGTTCGCGCCATCAACAATATAAAATGAACTCTACCACAAAACCAACAACAGCATACGAGAGAACCTACGACCGGTTTCGTCCTTGTTGGGACTCATCAGGCAGGCATAAACGCGAAAAATCGCTGTTGTGATGTTCAGTACTTTGTGCTTAAGCCCGCTTGGTAAGATCACAACAGCAGTTTTTCGCTACTATGCCTGCCTGATGAATTTTAAGTCTCGGATGCTGTTGTTGTTGGTCGTGTGAAATTTATTATATATTGTTGTTGGCGCGAACCTCTCAACTTTGTTGATGATGGCCGAAACAGATACTGGTTTATTACATTAACACATGTTCTGTGTGTTAACGGGTTAATTGAACACTTTTACATAAAAATCAGTAGAACACCATGAAGAAAATTATTAGTTATATATAACTACTTGAAAACATAAATTTAAGCGTTTGTTAACAAAGATCTATGCGAAACAAGTTAAATGGAGTATATAATAATAACAAATTAAACAATATTCTTTCTTGATTTTCATATCTCCGTTGAAGTCTGTTACCCCGTTAACACACAGAGACATGGGTTAGTGTAGTAAGGAAAGCTAACTGTATATTTTGTTATTATTATATATTTGATTTAACTTGTTTCGCTCGGTTCTTTGTTAACAAACGCATAATTTTATATTATCGAACAGTTACATTAAATTAATAATTTTCTTAATAGTATTCTACTGATTTATATGTATCTAAATTAAATTAATGTATTTAAAAGTATTCAATCAAAATTTTGTGTGACTTGGGATCATTAAAAGTTTCATAATTAATTCTTCTGTTTGCTTTTATTATTTTAAGTATTTTTTATTTTACTAACTAAATTTTTTTTAAGTCCTAAAAATTGCAGCCAAATATTAGAAATAGCTGACATTTCCACCTCGTTTTTCAAGCTTTTCAATTTGCTTCGGAAAATATGTGGTTCAAATTTTGAGTCTGTTGTAGCCACTAGAATACTGAAAATTTGAATACGTAGCTGTGCTGTAGGCTGCCGATTCAAGGCATTTCTGGTTGGCTAAAATCTGAATTATATTTAGTTTAAGTTTTACTTTTTTGGTTTTTATTCTATATGCTTGGGTAAGGTGGGTTAGGACTTTCGGAGTAAAAGTTAAGATTAATTTTTTTTCCTAAAATGGGATAATGGTAAGGTTTTAACGTTATTAATACACTGTTATACTGTTTCCTTATCTCATTTGCACAATTTATAAAAAAAATAAAAACACTACTAAGGCTGATCATAGTTGATTAGTTCCTTTGTGGCTTCGTTGTTTTCATCCTGGTAGAATTTGACTCACCTTGCCAGCTGAACTTTTTCCCCTGTGTTCGCTGCGATGTTTTGAGTTTTAATAAAGCAGAGTTGCCATAATGCTATTGCTGCTATGTAAAACATTAGTTTGACTTGAACTGTGTGACTTTCAACTTATTTAAATCTTGTTACTACGCAACAAAGTAACTTGTCGGTCACATAGGAGCCAGCTGATTGGGTCGTCTTGATCTGTATGAACATTCACTGATTCTACTTTTCCCTGTCTCGGCGCCAGCTATTACAGCTTCGGGCGCTACCCGGGGGATACTTGGCAAAATTTCTCTACATTAGAGGCACCATACCAACCAACTTGTAATTACCCAGTACTTATGTCGAATTCCCTAGAAGTCTAGTCTCAGACTTAACTGTCGGTAATTTAAAAAAATTGAAAAAATTTCTTGAATAAAACCCATATAGTGAAAACTAAGTCATAACTTTTTAGTATGCTTCACTTATGAAAATAATTTACTTAGGAATTTCATTTCTTTCTCTTAAGAATATGTGCATGAACTTCATACTAGAAATACAATGTTTTAAGTGTCTACATTAGCAATTTTTTACTGGTATATTTGTCTAGGCATTTACTGCTTGTATTAAAACTAATTAATATTAATTGTTAAGTTACTTAAGATTAGGATAGTTAAATAATTTTTTATATATAAATTTAAAACAATACTTTATAAAACTTTAAAACAATTTATTAAACAACAGTTTAAATAATTCTAATAAAAACTTTCTAATTCATTAAAAACAGATAATCTAACGACTATGATAAAACATAAACTCATTTTTCAAACATTATAAATAAAATCATTAAGTAAACTTGTATAACTTATGTGATCATTAACATTAGTAAAAATCTTAAGGATTGTTTAAAGTTAACAAAGATCATCCGACCCGCAGCCATCGCCAGTTGGAAAATCCTCTTTAGACTGATCCTCTGAACCGGCCGATTCCTCACCATCCCCATGCAGCGCCAGCTCAGGCAAATCACTCAACCCGAACAACGCTTGAATCTCGTCGATTGCCGAATGCATCCGCTTGGCGTGCTGAAGTTTTTCTCTTGTCTCTCCCATGTGGCCATCGATGAATGCCTGCAGCTTCTGATCTGGCTTCTCAGCTTCTTTGCCAGCCTCAAAGCTCACTTTAGAACTTCCTGAAACAATAATTATGGTTGAACATTTCTTGAATTGACAGAACTGATAAGTTATAAACACTTATTGCAACGCAATCTAAAGAATTAAAATTGTAATAAAAAAGTTAAACATACCTTCATTCGAATGCTCTTCCTCAGCTGTAATACAATCTTCCATGGGCATAAGGGGAATACCTAATAATAAAGGAATAATTCAAATACGTTTAAGAATCAAAATAAACTAAGTTCAAAAAAAAAACAAATTAATTTTCATGTAGTTCGTTCATTTAAATGCTCTTGTTCAGCTTTTATACCATTATCTATGCACATTAAGGAAATAGCATAGTTTTTAAAATTATATTAAAAATGAAAATAATTTAAGTTCAAAAAACATAACATATAGTTAGTTAATACAACAACGGTAACAAGTAGTTTATATAAGCTAGTACTAAATTTTAACTACCTCCAATTGATTGAAATTGCTGTTTCTGTTGTCGACCTCCATGACCTTTTTCAGAGCCCACCACACTAGTTCCTGTATTTATATAGTTGTTTTAGATAGGTTAAATAACTAAAAACAAAGTATTTTATGTAAAAGTTTTAATTTGTCCTAATAAACTAATATTGCAAAAAACTTGACAACTAATATAAACTAATATACCTCCGTTGTTCGCCATAGATCTTATCAGACCTTGTACAGCAATCGGATCAGGCTCCTGTTTGATCTCAGGTCCGTTCACCATGTCGACAAGGCTCTCGTATTCCATGCGCTCCAACCTTCGTGCAGTTAATGATTAAATAAATATTTTTATTAAGTTTGTTTTGTTGTTATGAAAGTTCAATGTGTAAGAATTTATAACTTATAAAATGAAAGTTTAAATATTTATCTGATCACATGGCTTTTAGTTTTATGTAGCCCTCAGAATAGTTTTCTATTTATTAAACATTTAATAATATCCTTATTTTGTGAAATTATTTACCAAAATAAACATCCTCCCATTTACCAATTGGCAACAGCTGCGTTCTAACCTGGTTTTGTTGATGTTCTCCCGAACTATCTCCTTCATCCTCCGCACGACTTCCATCGCCTCAAGAGCCATTCGCCTTTTTCTCATCTCAATCGCAGCCCTGGTCATCCTCTGCCTTCTTGGCATCTCCTCCTGTTCTAAACTCGGATCGTCTTCGGCGCCCTTCGGGTTTGGGATTACGGGATGACGTGGCATTGTAAAATAAATTTAACTAAACCTGTTTGAAAAATAAAAAGTTATTTATTAAAGGTTTTTATTGTATATTGTACGATGATGCATTATGTATGATGCATATTGCCAAATGTAACATTAGAAATAAAAAGTGCACATCTTTTGCATCAGTTATCGCTACAAAATTTAGCTGATTAGATTCGAAATGAATAACATTAACACCCTAATTTCAAATTAAGTGGGCGCAGTGAAATTTGACTTGGTCTATTTTATATGTTACATATATACAGTGATAGTTAAAAGTTGTATATAAATATTTACAAAATTACATATTGCATCAAAAAACACTTTCTAGAAAAAAAAAAGTATTGAAAGAAAAGATAGTATGATGTATAAAAAATATTGTCATTTAAAACTTTACTAAAAATATAAAAACTTTTATCAAATAGAATTATTAGACATCAAAATAAAAATATGCTCAATATTAATTTACTTCAAAATAAACTCACAGTAATCTTGTAAAGTTGAAAAAACGTTTAGCATGTTAAACACTTTTAAGAAAATGAAAACATATTTACGAACATAACTAATATAAACTTAATAAAAACTTTACACAAAACTTAATGTCAATTTGGCTACAATAAAACTTTATTTTGATAACAGTTGAAGTTTTTTTAGAAAACTTCTGCTAAAATAAATACAATTTTCTGAGTCAAGCTATAATTAAATTGTACCTTTTTCTTAAAATGATCTTTTAATAGCATTTTTTTTGAGTTTTTAATAAACTATTAATAACAAATTAAACAGTATTTTGCTAACTTTCCTAAAAAACACTTTGTCTTTAAATGTTGAACAACAAACTTTAGTAATTTTAAGCTGAAAAGTAGCTTGTGAAGCTTTTCAAAACAAAATTGAAACTACTTTGTAAGCTTTTACTTAATTGTTCTACTGTTAAGAAATCTAATGTAAACTTGTAAATTGTAGAAACTCGTAAACTATTTGTTATTGTTTCAATAAGTACACAAATAAAAGTCAAGATAATTAAAACAATTTATTTACTCTCAAGTAGTGAGCTCTTTCAATAGTTGTTGCTAAAATTATGGTTTTTAAGACAAGAAAGAATAAGTGATTTGAATTTATTGTGCACACAATTAATAATATTTAAAACAAAAAACACTTACACATATGAAAACAGAACATATGGTACCAAATCTTTCTTGCTTTAAGGTTAGAAACCAGTGTTACCAGTTGTAATGATTATTCAGTATTTTCATTAAAGAAAAGATTTAAATGAAATTTGCTATTTTTAAGCTAAAGTCGTTGATTATCAATATTAATATAACTTAATTTTTATTACGCACAAGTTGTTTTTTAATCCATTTTGAAAAGCAACTTACTAAAACACAACAATATTTTGTAACTAGGTACGAGTCATTTGCAATGTCAAAAGAAAATTTTTCATAATCTCCCTTTGTTTGTACTAAGTTCCCCTTTTTTTACAGTATTGAGTTGCAAAAACAGTTTTTTATATTAATGTTTCAGTTTGAATAAATTTGAAAACTATTGATATTTACTTTTAACTTATATCACACAAGTTATTAAGCACATAAAGTTGTGAAAAGCTATATGATTTATCATCAAAACAAGTTAATAAGGCTTAAACTTTTTTTTGTATAAATAACCACATCAAGTAAAACACACTAGTTAAACACTTGACTTTGTTTATGTGATTCATTATTACTTCACATACAAGCAACATACTTCAGACCTACTAAGAGTAAGAAAATTAAATGTATGCAAAATTTAACATTTTTTCATGTATTCTACTGATTTGTATGTATCTAAAATTAAATTAATGTATTTAAAAGTGTTCAATTAAAATATTGTGTGACTTGGGATCATTAAAAGTTTCATAATTGATTCTTCTGTTTGCTTTTATTATTTCAAGTTTTTATTTATTTTACTAACTAAAATTATAAACAAAATTCAAGAAAATACGACCAAACTTCAAAAATAACCGAGTCTCCTACATTTCAACCACGTTTGATAACTTTTAATCAAGTTTATTCAGATTTTCGATTTGCTTCGGAAAATATGTATTTCAAGTTTTAAGCCTGTTTTAGCCACTAAAATACTGAGACTTTGAATAAGTAGTTGTGCTTTAGGCTGCTAAATCAAGGTGCTTCAGATTGACTAAAATCTGATTTATGTTTATTTTAAGCTTTTAGGTTTTTTCTATATGCTTTGGTAAGGTAGGTAAGCAGTAGTAGTCAAAATTAATTTATTTGGTAAATGGATAAGGGTAAGGGCTTAATGTTATAAATGTACTGCTATACTATTTCCTTATCTCATTTGCACAAAGTTATTTTAAAATTTCAAAAACACTACTAATACTGTACATAGTTGATATGTTCCTTTGTGGCTCTGTTGTTTTCATCCCGGTATAATTTGACTTTCCACCTGTAAAAAGTTGTGTTTTTAGACTTTTTTTTGTTGTTAGCATTTATTATATGTTTATTAAGTATTTAAGATTTTCTATTTTTTTTACCAAAGTCTTAGTACTTTAGGTCTAAAAATAATCTTTCTACTTTTTAAAACTAATTAAATGTACTAATTAAACCTCAAACAATCCGTATATAGACGCTTAAAGCTAAAATTGAGGCCGTAAGGCCGCTTTCCGCCTAACTGAATAAGTGAAAAAACGATCAGAGTAGTGGTATTTCACTGTTTGTGTAAGCACCTTCCACTTATCCTACGCCGCTCATGTCTCTCCACAGAGTCAAATAAAGTTAAGACCTTAATTTAATAAATCTATATTTTTTAGTTTATAAACCTGGCCCGGAAATCTCTTCTGTTAAAAATTCCGTTAGTTTTAAATTTTCCGAGCCTTACTGTATGACTAAGCGTTAGGTTTATAAGAATGATACAACTTGGCTTTAATTGTGTTCACTAGCTAAATATAAAAAATTAAAGAAACGTTTTAAGAAAATCTTAAACTTTGTAAACTTCAAAAACCTTACCTTAGATCTTTAGCATTAGAAAAAGTTTTAACAAACCATGTACAGCTAAAAAATACTTTTTTACCTTACTGTTGTTTGGTTAACAACTTAACACTTGATATTATATTGGTTTGTTAATAAATAAGATCACATACTAACACTACTACTTTTACAGATTATCTTTCACTTTTGTTATAAGTTTTCTGTGTAAATTTTCTTTATATTTCAGTTTTCTTTTAAGTCTTGTTAAGAAAATTTTTACAAATTTTCTATACATTTTAGTAGTCAAAGAAAGAATAGAAGTAATTGATAAATAAAACTAGCAATTTTTTTTAGTAATCACAGTAACCTGTCGTACTTTGAACACAGTGGAAAAGTACGTACTTAACCGGCAGTGTGCACTAAATAACTCCTAGTTTTTATTTAATCTAATACAAACATGTTAAGAGCCACATAAAAATTTACAGATGAGACTATTATGCAAAAATCTCCCAAATCTAAAATTTTCACTATAAAAACCAAAAAAGAAAAAGTTAAGTTACTAGATGTTTTGAATGATTCTGTTATTTGTTGAAATTCAACCCTAATAGTTTTCTTTCAATATTAAACCATAAAAAGCTTATATCAGTTTTTTTTAAGAACTTAAAACTTTTTTAAATAATTTGAAAATAACTTGTGAGTAACAAAAAGTGTTTACAAGAACTAAACATAAAGCTACACCAAGAGTCAAGACTAAAACAGCATCTAGTTCTATATAAGTTTCAACTTTATTGTTCATTATTGTCGTTAAAAGATTTTATTTTGAAATAACTGTTCAAATTATAGATTTAATTGTTTGCTAATAAAAGATTCTAGTGAAGTAACTTCACTGGAATATAAATAAAAACAAATTATACAGTAATCTTCCTTTATTATACCAACATATGTTTCTGTGTGTTAACGAATCAACACACTTCAACTGGGTTGTTTAATGGGAAAAATAAAGATATTTTATAAAATTTTAAAATTTATGTTTCAATTCCTAGTTAAGTTGTCCCGCGATTTATAAAAGGCTGCCAACCCCTGGTTTAAATGCACATAAAATTAAGCCAAAAAGTATAAGCTTTGTAACATAACTAAATAAATTATTTTAAAAGTTAGAAGCACTAAATTTTCATATACATTTGTCACAAGCACGAGTTAAACTACAATACTGATATAAAAAAAAAGTTAACATTAATTAACCTTCACGCAACCATTTCATTTGTCGGTAGAGACAAAAATTGGTAAAAGTTTCCAGAAAATTGTTAGCAGAAACTTTTGCTCAAAGCACCCGTACCCCAAATTTTTCCACTGAAATTTTGTACTTGTGCATGCCAAATATTTAGAGCCAGACAATGTCTCATACCCGCAAAATGTTAGAGTATGCAAGAAACAAAAGCAATGCAGAGATAAATGCATGGTGGATTTTGTTAATAAATATTGTCTATAGAGCAACTGTAATAATATCAGAGAAAAGTAAGCAGTGTGTTGGCTTATCATGTTTGTCGTTAAAAAGTAGGTACACACGGCATTAATGTTCCTTTAACAAAAGTAAATACAGACAGTAAATAATTGTTAAATGCGCTTTCAAAAAATATTTGGGACTTAATGATAGAAATGAAGAATTGAGTAATAAGTAGAAAGTTATAGCAAGGAAAAGTATGTAATTTAGCTTAAAACACACTGTACTTATTGTAATTTGGAAAAATATAAGATCTCAAAATTAAACCCGAACCTAGTTTTAAAAGAACAAAAGTAATTGTAAACAACTTTTCTTAGTAACTGTAAATATTTCTCCAGCTACTAATTTAAGTAATTTTAAAGGTTTATGTAAATTTAGGGTGTCTAATATTTTATTTTTTAGAATAGCTTTTTAGGTGACGTAACAAATCTTAATTTAATTTGCATTTAAACTTATGTTTTTTAGTCTCATTATAGTTAATAAACTGAGGATCTGTTTTTTTGAGCAGAACAGTGAAGAAATTGTTTCGGTAAATATCTCCGTGTTTTAATAACATATATGCTTCAGATACAGCCATTTAACAAAATAAAACAAAGGTAGCTTCTTTCTTAAAGTAACAAAAGATTTTTGTGAATTCTTGAAAAAATTAAACTTTTTATTAGAATTTTGAAGTAAAAGTGTTTGCTGTCTTTTTTTTTCTAGTAAAATTATGTTTTAAAGAATAAAAAATATCGACAATAAAGTTTAGAAAACTATTTTTTAATTTTAATAAAATTTTCCAACTTCAAAAAATAATTCTTTAGGCTGTAATAATTAACTTAACACAGATTTAAAAACCATAGTTTTATTGTCATAAAAAAACAGTTATAATATATAGTGTAACTTTTTTTTTATTGTCCTTTTCTAAAAAATAAGATATTATGATTTTTTAAAATCAAAGTTCAGCAAACTGTGTCAGAGCTCCATTAAAAACTTTATTTTGATTTACCTAATATATTTAAGACAAAAAATATTTCAATCTGTTTTATTTGAAAAAACTGGGTTAAATTGAATTATTTTAAGTTTTCTAAAATTGTTGCCTTTTAGGCTTGTAAACTCTTGGTATGTTATTTTTTTTTTAATACCTAATTTATATACATTTTATACAGGACTATGCAAGAATTGTTTTCAATTTCAACATTGTTCTAAAGTATATAAAAACACATTTTTTGTTTAACTCTTCTTTTATACATTTGTTATTATTTTCTTGTATTACCTTACCAAGCATGTAAAGTTATTATAAATTTTAATTATTTTTTATGACATGTGTGGGTAATTAAATTTTCAATAACAAAGCACAACTTGAATCATCAAAAGTAAAAGTAGCACACTAAAATTAATTTCATTAAAATTTTAGTTTTCTTGTTAATTTTAAGGAGATAAGTTTTGGAACAGGTGTCGGCAAAATGCGGCTCGCAAGCCAAATGCATAAAAAATCTCTGCAGTTCATGATGTACTTTATAGCTAAAATATATTTATCAAAACAATGAAAAAATAGTTATCGTATTTGTTAGTGTCTATAATTAAAAAAGTATTTTAAATTGATTACTGCATTTACTTTAATATGTAACTTTATCTTTAGATATTTTTTTAGACCCCTATTTTAAGACGACATGTTTAAGGCGGATTTTAAAACTAAAGCTGAGGTTGAAAACCGAGTTTACAATTTCTTAAATGAAAATTTAAGTTATTAAAATGTATATAAGAAATTTTATAAAGTGATGGTAAAATCTATATTTAACATTTTTTCTTAAACTAAATAATGCAAAAAGTTTTTTTTGTTGATTATTTTCATTTCAAGTGGTTTAATAGCTTTTTAAAACCATTACTGCAATGAATGAGTTGAATTAAGTCTTATATGTTGCCTGCTTTTTTTTTTGATTTTATAAAACAATCATAAATGTAAAAGCCAAAATAACCATAAACTATAATGTCTACTTTTTAAAAGCGGAGATGCATTCAAAAAATCCCGAGTATATGTTTAAAAAGATTATGCTTTGAAAACAAAAATACATTTTTCAAAATAAAGCTGTTGTTGTAGCTTAAAGCTAATGTAAAAATTCAATATTGAATTTGGACAAATTTAAAATAATGTAAATAAATCCAAAAACTTACTCAAATAAATTCAAATTCGGACAAATCAAGTTCTGACAATTCAAATTCTTAAAAAAAAATTGAAACAGCCCAAATAAAAAAGTAACGTATATTTGTCGTAAATAAAAAAAAATATGTAGATCTTATTAATATGTACAAGAAACTTTTTTATTTTTTGCAAAATGTAAAATATTTTTCAAGATATTTTAAAATTACTAAAATAACTATGTTTTTTACTTTATTAAATCCATATCTCAAAAAATTATTAATGTTTTTGCAAAAATAAAAAATGGCTTGTAGATATAAATATGACCTACATATGTATTTTTTATTTTCGACAAATATACATTATTTTTTTATTTGTGGCCGTTTCAACTTTTTTTAAGAATTTGAATTGTCCATATCTGAATAGTAATGCACCCCCTAAGGAATATTTAAACAATAATATTTAACTATATTTTGAAATTCTAAACTTATAGTAATACTTACAATTCAAATGTTGCAAGTTTTCTACTGTAAGTTACATGACAATTCAAGCTCTATAAATTAAATTTCTTATAAAAGTTCTTTTAAAGGTCACATCTCAAAAAGTAATAATATGTTAGTGAACGGTAAAAATTAAAAATGTTATCATGAAATAAATCGTTATTACAATATTTAATCTTATTTAAGTAAATTTGAAACATTTTAAAGGCGTTATCTCAAAAAATATTTAGTTGATTGCAATAAAAATAGTTTAAAAAGAAATAATTCACTATAATTTTGAATTATTATAGTTTGAACAGTCGTAATTTAAATTGTCGTGAACCCCGTAAACCCTTTATAGTTTAATATATAAATTGAAAGTGTTGTATTTAAGGTGTTGTAAATTAATGTATTGCTTGTATTATAAACTACAAACACAAGACATATACTGTTTCAAATTGAGGTTTTTTAATAAACTATTTACTGACCATGAATGAAATTTCAGTAAAGTTTTAGCAGGTATAGCATGAAGAAGAAAGGAGAATCGCGTAAAAGACGACTTTGGTGGTACGAAAAATGTTTTTCGAATTAGCAACATAGAATGTTTATCAATACAACAAAAAGCTTGTACGAACAATGTGATAAAAGAAAGTACGTTGTGTACATCACAGTCGGTTTTTTTTCAAACAAAAAAGTTGTAAATTTAAAATTTAAAAAATTGTTTAAAACAACAACGTTTCTATGTTTTTTGTCTTTCTCGTAAAAAATAAACTTTTAATTGTAAATTGAACTTAATTATTTATATAATGGTATCTATTCGTAATATTATAAACCTTTACTTTTTATCTATTAAATATTTGCTTACTTAAAGCATGGTTCTTATTCTACAGTTCACGATTTCAACACTTTTTCTTTTTTATTATTACAATAAAAATTTCTAATTTTAAAATAATTTGAATAAATACAATCAACTTTTAATAAGAAAGTGTTTATCATATTATCATTGCAAATATATATAAATATGTTTGTAAAACATTGTTTCATTAAAAAATCGAGGCAAAGCTAATTCAATTATTATAATTGTATCTAAACCATCTAAAAGTGAATAAAACTTATTATGAAAACAAATAAAATAAAATACATGTATACAACTACTAAAATGTTACTATGTAAATTTATTCGGTACACAGGTAAAATTATCTTCTAGTAGCTTGTTAAAAACCCAGTAGTTCTAGTAAAAAAAATATGCTATATATGAACTAGAAGTTAAATGAGTTACATAAAAATTTTTAATATATGCAATTTGGACGACACTTAACATCAACAAATAGTTTCCAATTTCTAAAATTTCTAAAAATGATTAAATAATTTTTTACGCTTAACTTTTCATTTAGCATTATAAATTATTAACCATTTTTGAAAACTTTATAAATTGGAAAATAAAAATCAGAACTCTTAATTATAGGTAGATAAAATCACATGAAAAAGATGTAAACCTTGAAAAGAATATTTTTTATCACACAAACGATTTTTTTACTTTTCAGAGGGAAAGACAACCCTGAGAAAAACTTTTAATGGCTTTCATATCATTTTTATAAATATTAAAAATATGGAGTTGTCATCAACTATTATCAATAGTACTTTTACTGAAATTTTTAAAATAACATTTTTAATTAAGGCTGTAATAGAATAAACTTTAAAGAACCATTGCTCAATGAATTATAAAATTCACTTGTAGTTATATCAAAACCTACAGCTATTCAAATTAAAACCTACTGCCATTTTAATAAGTTTTTTTCTACTTAACTTCGACATAAATTACATTTTGATTTGTTTATTATAAAATACAATGGTAAAATTTTTGATAATTTTAAAATACATAATTAGCCAACTAAATAAACTTGTTTTGGATTAAAAGCTTCAAAAAAGCTACAAAAATTAAGATATTTATTATATTTTTACATAAAGTTTAAGCTACAGTTGTATTTAGTAAGAGTCCAAGGTTCTTGAAAATAGACTAATTAATTATTATTAAACTCATTTGTATTACAAATAAGAAAAAATAAACTTTCAATAAAATAAAGTTGACAGCCTTTTAGAAATATTATGCAGTTAGTATAAATATACCTATTAGTTAAACAATCTAGTAATGAACAAAATTTTAAGTCATAAAGTCTATCTTTACTATAATGTATAGACAGCAATTGTGCTGTTTCTAGGGTTCAAGGATACAAAAGATCCTAAACAAAATGAAGAGTTTATTTAAAGCTTTCTGATGAACAAACAACTTCTCTGGTTAGTTGATAAGGTATGGCTAGAAATAGTAAAATTCATATCTAAATAGAAATCCTAGCTTAAAAGAAAATTACTTACCTCAAAAAACTCTATCGATTTTTGTCACTGCAGTTGCTAGGTTTCTTAATTGTCTTTCTACTAATTTCTTTTCTGGTACTTTCACACCCGCTTTCTGATATTGTTTAAAACTTAGTTAGTCATAAAGAACAGTTTTAAAATTTTAGAACTTAATAGTTATTATGTATGTAAGTAGAAGTTGAACATTTTTATCACTTTCATCTGGTAGCTCTCATTTTATAAAACTACTGATGCAACTTTTAACTATCTAACAAAATGGTGCTATTCTAAAGTTTGATTTAGAAATGATACAACTTTTTATCATCGATGAAAGAAAAAAAAAAGTGAACATCTTTCTTGTCCAAGCTGTATAACTTTTTTTAAGGTCTCAAACTTACAATTAAACGAAATTGCAGCAAATTAGTGGTATTGGAATTAATAAGCACCAGATACATCATTAAACATTTAAAAAATCAGAATTGAACCAAGTATTTATCAAAAAAAAATTCTTTATATCAACTTGATTACTTTTAATGACTTTTAAAAATAAAAATAAAAATAATAAAAATTAACACTTTTAGTTGTAACTGTGGAGTTCAAAACGGTTTATAGGCTACTATAGTGTTTAAGTCACAGTATACTAAAACTACACATAACTGTCTGTAAAAAATAAAATCAAATAAAGCGTTTGTTTGGTAAAATTAATATTTTAAAAGTTCTAGTTATCGATGCACGAAAATATTTAGACCTTACATTTATCAATTTTATAAGTTAGTTTTCGGTATAGTTCAAACTCGTCAAGAGTAGAATGTTGACGGTCAAAGGTAATAAAAAACCTAAAATGTAAAAGCTCGATTTAGTACAATTGAAACTTTGACGACTCCGATCGCTAGTATTCTTTATAAAATAAAGTTGTGTAACTTGATTTTATTTGGAAACTTAAAACTTAAAAAGAATGGCATTTATTATGAGAAATATTTCTTTTAATAACTAAAATCCATTATATAGAAAATAATAGTTTCTCTAACTAGTTCTATACACAAAAACATCAAAACTTTGTAGAATATTTTATAAAATATATAAAAGCTTAATCGTAAAAATATTGAAAATTTTTGTAACTTATCAAATAACAACTGTTTAAATTACTAACTAGGGAATTAAACTTAGTAAACAGATTTTAGTATTAAAAAATGTATAACCAACATTTATAAAAACTTCAACTCTTCAAAATTTAACAAAATAACCAGTATTTAATATAAGTTTAATTTTTCTTACAAATAAAATTCAGAGTTTTTAAGACTGTTATTTGCAGTTTTGGTCAGCTTTGTAATAATGGTTTAGAGCAGAAGTCAGCTTTCGATGGTCTTTTATGTGTTACAAGCCATGTTTACTAGAGAAAGTTTTTTGTAGCTCATCACAATTTTATACTAAACAGTTTACTAAGAAGTACTTTTTAAAAAGGAACAAGTTATAAGTAAATAATTAGTTACAACTGTTAACATTAAATAAAACTAAGAGCTTATTTACAAACAATTACTAAATTTTAGATTCAGATTAAATTTTCTTGTTTTGCATAAGTTGTTTTCAAACTAAAAATAACGTTGCGGGACGTAGTTTGCCGACTCCTTGTTTAAAAGACTTAAAAAATTCTTAGGAAATGAAAGGTTTTACCTTTAAACTAATTTAACTACAAAATTATTATAAATTCAGAATTCTTTACTATTAAAATGACATTTAGCTGTAAACTTACATATCTCTAAATGAAAAATGCTTGCCGTTTACACTATTTTTCAGAGATTAAAATTTTTTTATCTGCAGCTGTTCAACACTACTAAAATGTCTTTACTTATTTAAAAAACTGTTTTTTCAGCTAATATACTTATGTATAGTTTAGGAATATACAGTTAAATCAGTACTTATACAGTACACTTAAAATAGAATTTCAAGCTATTGTACTAGAAAATAAAAGATTCATAACTAAAACTAGAACTAACAACATTGTAAACTGCATTACTGTATATATTTAGTACAATATGCATCTTATAAGATAACTCAATAGTTTTTCACATTTTTTTTATAACACTAATGAAATATTTTCAGCCAAAAAAACTATTACATTACTCTAATAGTTATGTTATCAATGCTTTTTTTAATTTATAACATTGTTTTTTTATCGTGCTTTTATAATTGTTTTCGTGGACTTTGCGCGATGGTCGTGTTCCAAAAGGTAACAACTGTAAATGAAATTTTGAACTATAACAAATATTTATAATTAATCAGATTTATTTGTTTTTAGAAATACTGCTGTTTATTAACAAAAACTGACGGTGAATTTTAAATTGAGCTTAAAAAGCTTGTGAAGTTCAAATCTTTGAACATTTCGTTTATCAATAGATTTGTGCATAATTCTTTTTAGAAAATTCATTACAACAATATTGTATGTCAAATAACTTAAACTAGATGTATTAAAACTTTGAAATCTAAGTTTGTTTTCTTATTTAATATTTTTTGTTAAAATTCAATAGAAACTTGTAAACTTATGAATAAATATTCAAAATCTAACTGTTAATTGTAATATTTTTAAATGAAATTTTTTTAGAGAATTTTAGGTGTAGAATATCACAAAAGTTATCATTCCTAAAACCTATACTTTTAATATTTGTTGTTTAAACTCATTTTTCTTTAATTTAAACTTTTACAAAACGGTTTGCTATAAGTAATAAAGTTACCATAATTTTTAAAGCTTTAAGACTTACAAGTTTTTCAGAAGTATCAAAACTAGTCAAAGGTATAAAATCAATTTGCAAAACAATGTTATAAACTTGAAGTTGACTATTATTAAAAGTTTTATACGCTGTAATAATTTTTTTTTAATTGGTCTTAACTACGAACTATTAAACATTAAGATTACAAACATTTTCAGTACGAATACAAAGATATCTTATACCTATATTGTTTAAAATATTATTTTTTTAATGTTTGAATTTTTTTTGCTTTAAATTATTTTTACATAAGTATAACTATTTATTCATTTGGATTTATGAATAGTGAAAACTTACAACAACTTTTTTGAAAGCTATTAATTAAATTGTAGACTTATTTATTTTTATAGAATATTTAAAAAAGCTTAATTGAGCAACTACTTTTAACTATATTTTGAATAATTTTTTTTACCTTTTACTCAAAAGTCTTACTCCGTTCCTGATACAAATTTACATTGTACAATGTACAGTTTTGAATTTACAAAGCTTTAATTTTAAAGTATATTAACAAAACTTTTAAGAAAACATTTTAAATACCGATAGTTTAAAAAACTAAGATTCAGTACAGTTCTTGTTTAAAACTAATATGTGATCTCACCCAATTCGTTTCTTTTTTAAATTCGTATAAATTTAAGTAAAATAGGCTTTTCTTGAACTTATAATTTAAGAATTAAAAAAAACTCACATTTAAAATCAACACTATATTTTTTTTGTACTTTTTACAATAGTACTTGTACAATAGTACAAATGAAAAAGGGAAGATGTTTTTTATTGTTGGTTATCCTTTTTTTGTATTTTTTATTATTTTTGTTGTAGCTTTGTAGTCGTAAAAACTTGATATAAAAAGTATTTTAAGCTTTAATTTTACTTTTAGTCCAATAGTTTTAATAACTTTTACTTTTTATGTAGAACTATTACACATTTATAGGTTGTACTATACTGCAGTCAAAATCTAAATATATTATTGATTATCAGAGTATAAAATTTTATGTAAAAGCACATACCTGTAGTTTTCTTTTACAGTTATAACAAGTAGCAATTCAAATATAATACTTTAAATAGTAGATATTTGTTTGTAAATTCTTATTAATGTTTCAAAATTCACATTTAAATGTAAATAAACAACTTCAGTTATTTGCTGCATAACTATAACGTAAAAAAAGTTGCTTACACAGTTTTTTTGACAATAATACACAGAAACTTTTACTTTTAACATCAAAATCAGTAACTTAAACAGTCAAAAAAAAATTTTGTGTTTGTATTAGACATTTCTTTGAAATATGGTTTTATTAAAAATTCGTAAAAGATTTAATACAATACAGAAACGTTATTTGTTGAACAACGATGTTTACGTTTTTTTGATTAGCTGTAAAATATAAAAAGACTTTCAAAAGTATACTATATAGTTTTAAAGGTTCATAAAACTTATTAGAAAAAACGCTAACTATTTATTTAACACGTGATAAATTTATGTATTGCTCATTTTAAAGCGTATGTGTCATTAATGTTTATAAACTAAAACAGTTATTAAGCAATGTTTAGTTTTTGAATTCGACAGTTTTTTTATTGTTATTTTTTTATTTAAAGTCAAGCTTAAGTTATAAAAGTTTTGTTTTTGTATACAATAACTTTGCTATTTTCTATTAAAAACATTTATTTAGAGCACTTTTTAAAATAAAACTCAGTATGGAAAAACTTTTATGTTGTATAAAATACAAATACACTTTCTATATGTTTTTCACGACAATTTTACTAGCTGCTGTTATTACGCTGATGGATGAAAACTACAAAAGTTTGCAAAAATTTGAAACTATAAAAACTAGTTAGTGTCTTTTATACCTGTTTGAAATTAAAAAAAAATAGAACGTGTTTCTTTTGTGTAAAAAGCAAATAAAAAAGTGTTACTTTCTCTTTAAAAATCTTTTTACTTTGTTGCTTTTTTAGAACAATTTCATTAACAATTTAGATTTTTTTACCTTAAACCTAAGTGTAATAAAAAAGTTTCAACAAAATTTTTATTATTTTGAAAATGGACAATGGTTGTTTCTTGTATTTATTATTGCTGAAAAAACAACTTGTCTTAAATACAGAATCAAAGTCTACAATACTAGAAAACATAAAAAACAAACATTGTTTGGAGGAAGAAGAAAGAAAAATAGTATTGCCAAACAATTTTAATGAGTGGGTTAAGACATTATCAAGAAAGTTAGTGAAAACTTTTAGATTTTTTTATTAAGTTGTAAACTTGTTGTAAGCAAATATTAAAGCGTAGTTACATCGAATGAGTAATGTTAATAGCAATATGAATACAGTTCTGAATTAAGTAGTAGTGTTTAATAAACTATTATGATAAGTTTGAATAATTGTTTTTATGACTCTTTTTAAAAACAAAAATAGTTAGCTCAAGATCAGAATTAAACTGAGGTATAGTAAAGTATTTACTGTAAAAGTAAATAAAAATAAAAGCTGGTTATGTATTCAAAATTTTACTTGTTTTACTGAAATATTTTTACTTTATAAAACTATGACCTTTTTAAAACCAAAAAATTCAATTCATGACATATTAAAGTTTGCATTAAATTTCTACTGAATTACTACGTTTTATACTAAATCTAAATTATTTTAAATATTTGGCGGACACTAATAATTTGACAATTAAAAAAAAAGTAAATGTATATACAACAAACAATTTCAAAAAATTTATATATGTTAATAATGAGTTAGATTCTAAAAAATTGAAGTTTTAAAGCTGTAAAGAAACTGTACGCCAACCAAAATTTTATTTATGTGTATTAAATACAACGAGGAGCATTAAGGCTTTTTTATTTTTTGACGCTTATAAAACTCTAAGAGGTACTTATGCAAATAAACTTTGCTAATTATTTTAAATGGGTACAGTTTTAGTGATATTTTTACTAACTCGGATTGACCAACTTTATTTAATTTACCGTTAAAACAAAAATTAAATACCTAACCTTCCGTATGTAACCATTTTACTTAACTTTTCGATTTAAAAACAAAGTTTAATTTTTTATAAAGGAAGTTTATGAAAGGACTACTAAAAGACAAAGAATCGGATACATCCGAAGACGACTCAATTAGATTAAACTTCAAATCGAATAAAATATGTTGGCAATGAGTTTTTGCTTAATATTACATAAATTTACAAACTGTTGTAAAACTAAATATAAATATTTATTTAATAATTTGAAAAAAACTTTAAACCTTTATAACTATATGTTAGTAACTGAGCTAGTATATTTAGATAGGAATTCGTATAACTACTTTGTTCATGCTTTTCTTTTATTTTTGTGTTTTTATTTAAATGACGTGTTAGTCTTACTCAACAATTACTCAAAATATAATTAAGCTCTTTGTATTTTCATTAAGTCTTTTTAAAATTGTTTAATTTTACCAAACCTTAGGTATAAAGTAAACATTGTAGACACCTTACTTAATTTCATGATATAAAACTTAAAAGAAAATAACTTAAATATACTTTTAGTCGTGTACTTTTAAAATCAAAAAAACTATATTAAAATGTCTTTTGTTAAGTTTACTTAGAACCAAATGTTTCTTAAGATTTAACATGTTTATATATATTTTATTTTAAAAGTTTTTAAAAATAGTTTATATTTAAAAAGCTTGTTTTAGTTTATTACGTACAGTTATGAAGTATTAAAATTGACTATCATAATATGTATATAACTATTTTTTACTAGAACTCAAGTTTTTTATGGGTAATTTGAGTTAGTTTTGTGTTTTAGCTTTTAAAGCTATTTCTTAGAACAATTATATTTTTTGTCAAAAATAAGATAACGGGTCTATAATAATTTTTATTACTAGTTATTAGTTTTAATACGGTAACGTTTAGTTCGTTGATAATAAATTAAAATAAACTTATGTTTTTTTGTCTTATACCTTTTGTTTATTACAAAGTTGAAAAATGTACACACCATTATATTTTGTTTACGTTTTTGTGCACTTAAAAAACGAATTTAAGATATTTACCGTTTACGAATAAAAAAAATCTTTAGCAGTTTGATATGCTTTATAAAAAGTTCTTTTAGTACTATAACTTAAATCTAATATTATTTTTTTTTCACTGTACTAAATGAGAGCAACTAAAACTACAAGGTTTGAAATAATAAATGTTCATAAGTAATTTGATGCTTATTTGTTAAATTATTTATTATGTGTATTTGTAATTACGGGGGTGTCTAAGTAATATATTGGGTAAAATTAAAACTTAATAGAGAACCAACTTTAGACTGACAGTTTAGTTTCTTATACAAATAAAAATTTAACCATACAAGTATTTAGTTTTATACTTTTTTTTTAATTAACCTTGTATGCATGACATATTGAATAAATAAAAAACCTTTTTTAAGAACGATCTGAGGATGAATTAATAATTATTTTTATAGTAATGTTTTTGATTAAAAAGGAATCTTATTATTAACAACTTTTAACTAATAACAATCTCAGGCACACTTTTATCCTTATTGCAGACCTTGGTTGTTTTTTTATATAAACACACTATTTTTATACTGTTCGTGAAATTTGTTCTTTCTGCTAGCTTTTTTTGACAATAAATTTAAACTGGTTTCAAAAGTTATTTATTGGTACATATTATTTGTTTTTAAATATAATATATTTATATGTTTGTCCTCTTTCAATAAATAATATTGATAAACACCTCATATTTTTATTTTTTCTACTATTTTGTTTTAAGCCAGGTATATGCTGTTTCAAAGTTTGGCATAAAACAAAACTCAATAAACTTAGTCACTAAAATAGTTAACAGTATTTATAACTTATACTACAAGCTGAACTACAATATATAATAAAAAAAAACAGTTTAAAACAAAAAAGTACTTATATGTATATTGTATATGTACATTTATTGACTTGAAATATATGGTTTGTGTCGCCTTTGCAAAATTTTTTAAAACAATATAATAGAATAACAAAAAAATAAATCTTTTAAAAATTATCTTCGTTGTTTTAATTATTACATTTTATGCCGAAGCCACGTACAAAAACTTACTAAAGTATTTTTAATATACTAAGTTAATTTAACGATCTGCAACTATAAGTATTTAGTGAAAGCTCACATTCAAAATAACTTATCAAAAGATTATTAGCTAGTTTTTACTATTTTATTACAAGTACAAAAATTAAATCAGCGAAAACGAAAAAAGCTACTCACAAAGTCACGTATGTTTTATTTTTAAACGACAGTAATTTACTGTACTAAGTACTTAAACATTTAGTTTTGTAATTAAAAGTACGTGAAGTAAAATACTTCCAATCATATCTAAAAAAATTAATAAAAGATAAACACATAAAATAAACAATAAGTCAGAAACATTTTTCTGAGTTACACTTTATACGTTGAACTAGTATATAAAGACAATGCAAAATCTAAAAGCTGACTTAAACTAATGAGTTTTTTTTTTCTTTTTAATTATTTTCTGTACAAAAAACTTCTTTGTGGTATGTAAATTTTATAAAAAACAAACAAACCAAAACATACTAATTTTTTTTTAATACCTGAAAAACAAAAAATGTTCCTTTGTTTTCTAAAAGATTAGTAATTGTTTAAACTCGCCTTAACGTCTTATTAGCCATCCTAATGTGTTTTTTAATTATCATTTATTTTATAAAACTAGACTTCCTATATTTCTCAAATAAATACAAATTACCACTCATTAAATAATAACCTCAAAACTTTAAACTTTTAACAACTTTTTTTCTCCTCCTCATCACTGCTCGTTCACGAACTTGGTTTCCGCGGTGAGGAAGCCCTGACTGTCCTGAGCACCCCCGTGCTGCACCTCCATGGCGTTCTTCTGCTCCAGTATCCTCGCGTAATCCTGCGCCGCCTTCCTACCCAGCTTCCTGCTCCTCTGACCTGCGAAATATGTTTGTTGGAATGTTGAATTATAACACTAGGTCTTTTAACAGGTTTTAGCTACTATAATGTAAAAATTGCTTTTGGTTAAAAGTGTAATTCGAGTAAAAGTACTTTTTTTTGTCTATTCGAGATCTATTAACTATAGAAATTAAAAAAACGTTTTCGGTTACTTTTTAACTCCCTACTTGATTGCAGAAAAAACACGCGTAATCAGCTTTTAACATTCTGTAAAAGTTATTAATTGTTATTTTGTATTGAAAGTTTGAAGATAAACGCAGTAGGTGTATTAGACCGTGGCTTCAGTACTATCATTTAAAGAAAGTATTTTTGAAAAAAAATCTATTAATGCTTAACTTATAACTTTATCTATTCGGAAACTTTTGATTTACAAAAAGAATCTTTTTAATTTTTGCTTTATAAAAACATTTCTGATGGACATTGTAGTTAAGTAAAGCAAGCGTAATAAATTTTAAATAGTTTTGAAAAAAAACTACACTTCATTTATCTATTGTGTAATTCATTTATTAATGCTTTTTAAGTAAACTCTAACCAACGGGTACGATTTTGAATTAAAGGTGCTTCCCCTTATATTTGCTGAGTCAGCTTTATTTTTAACCTTTTTTTTAGTTTTTTTCACTCATACTCTTAACCCTAACCCACTTTACACAAACATATTAAAAACTAATTGAAAAGTAAAACTTTAATGAATTATTTATATTGACTCAGCAAATATTGGGGAAACACCTAGAACTTCAATAAAACTCCCAACCAACTCCTATTGTGTAATTCATATATTAATGCTTTTTAAGTAAACTCCCAACCGACCCGCCAAGTTCGGGGTCTGCTGAGCCAGCGCCCTCCTCTCCCTTTCCTCCACGTCCTGGCGCAGCGATATGACGCAGGGCAGTCTGACGTCATAATGAAACCCGCGATCGGTGAACCTCCTCGAGTTCAGCGAGTTCAGCTTCTTCATGATGTCGAGACCTGAGTGGGTTACAGAAAATATTTTTTGAATTAAGTTTAAATACTTTCTTTTCATATGTGTTTGTAAGTTTGAAAAAGTTGATCATAAAAATATAGTTTTTTAAACGTAAACAGTTTTTCGACACCAAGTATAAACATAAAAAACTCTGAATTTTAATTATTTAAATTACATTTTGTGATTAACTTAAAGTCGTAAATATTATAATGGGTACAAAATTTTACTGTAATATAAAATATTTTAAGTAAAATTTAACATAAAGACAAGGTAAACTTAAACATGACAGAAACTTGAAAAAATATTCTATACATCATACTAAACGTTTTATTTTCTGAAAGTTAAATTTTGTAACTAACTGCTTACTTTATCAGCATCATAAGTTTAAATTCACAGAATAAAATCATACAATACATTTAAAATGTTGTAAATATTGATTATAAGTAATGTTATGCTGGCTTGTTTTTAGTTTAATTGCCAAATATTTTTAACACATTTTAATACGAATAATTTTTCTAAGTAAAGAAATACTTCAGTCAGATTTTTGTAGTTTTAATGCTTAAAAGTAGTAGTTAAATGCAAAAGTTTATTTTATGTAATTTGTTATCAGCTCAAAAGATGACATAGTTATATGCATGTGATAATGATTTTGTTCGTCTTACATACAAACTAGAAAAAAAAATTATTTATAAAAACTTGAGTACAGCTAACACGAGTATATATAATATATTTTATTTATACGTTTATTATTTGTAGAATTAAAATTAAGAAAAAATCAAAAACTCTTTCGGACAGTCTAAACTGTAAATGTAAAAAAAAAGATAGTTTAAAACTGAAACAGAACAGTTTTAAACAGACAAGATAAGCGCAAACCAGCAAATTTGCATTCAGCAATTGAAAACCGCTAATCTATTTAAACGTTTGACATTAGCGTAGCAATTTAGCACTCTTGTACGTTAAGCCGATAAAATTATCAACTCTCGGTGTTAATTAAGTTTAATTGCAAAGCAGCTTCATAGATTTTCTGTTAGCATAGCTGATCTTGCATAATGCAAAATTTACTTTAAAGCTTTTATATGGTACTAACTTATATAGCAGTTGAAAAGTTTGTTGAGTTGCTTGTCTTTAGCCAAAAGAGCCAGCAAGGGTTTTCTTTTCCACACGATACAGCGACAATTGTTCTCTGCTGTTATGGTAACCTGCAGTTTATAAAAAACGTTTGATTTGCTATGCTTAACATAGGGTTTGTTACGAAAACTAATAGTTATGCTTATAGCTAGAAGCTAAAGTTATAAAAAAAAGTAAGGATAAATATACAATGTGACGTTAAAACAAATATAGATTTATATCTTATAATTTTAAACTCATTAAAAAGAAAACAAGTGAAAAAATAATAAACCTAAAGCTAATAACTTTTGAATTGTTACACATAATCTACTTTTTATTTTAATTAAGATGTTAAAACTTTTTTTGGGTAGTACTTTATTGTTTTAACATTCTAATGTTACAACTACATTAAAAAATTATATTTTAGCATTCTCTCACAAACATTAAAATAAAAAATTTAGTTGTTTTGTACAAACAACATTGTACTGTTCAATTATAACTAAATCAGTTTACCTTGTACGGGTTTAAAAAATCACCATATTAAGCAAAGTTGAAAAGAAGAAGTATACATTCAGCATGTTCATTTAAACTCACATTGAAAGTTGCTGTTCCCTTGTTGTTGTCCTTCAAAGCGTCCCACTCCGGAGAGTCGACGAACTCGTTCTTTTGAATGGTGTGCAGCACCTTGCCACCTTGCTGCACTTTCAATCTGAAAGAAATAATAAATTTTTAACAGGCATTTTTTTTTCTTTTTATTTCGAGATTTTGTTTTAGTTAAGTTGTTTTGACTGTTGAATTAAATTTAGCTACACTAAGTTTACTGAGTGATTAGCTTGTTTTAATATAAGTTTTTGAGATAATCGTTGTTTGATAAACAATGTAAGTATTTAACTTTCATTATTTTAAAAGCAGCCCTTTGTTTAAACTTTTACAAACAGTAAAGTTTCTTAGTCAATTAAAGCAAAAACTAGGTAAATTTATTAAAAAATTGTAGTAAATGTAAAAACACGTATTAAAGCTAAATAAAATTTCTACTGTTCAGTATTTTAAATTTATAAAATCAGTGTATTTAAGATTTAAAACTGTTCTACAAACTCTTTGAGCTGAACTATTTTCATTTGTTTACAAACGGTTGGTAACATGTTTTTGAAGGGAATATATATATCAGTTTTCGTTTTAAGTAAAAACTAATTAAAAACGCTCAGAAACTAACTTTCCCGAAACAACCAGGGCCAGCCTGTCCACTGTCGTTTTGCCTGCAATTGCGTAACTGTGGTCTTTCTTCAGCGACAGCTTGTGGAAGCCCTAGCAAAATGATAACTATATTAAAATACTGAATCGAACTTTCATTGTTGTTTGAATTTCACTTTATTTAACTTTGTTGAACAACTTGCGAAAGCCATACTAGCCACCCTAGTGACATTTGGTTGTTTTAAGTTTCTTATTAAACTGACTGTTGTTGTTTTTAAATATTTATGAATGTTTATGAAAAATTTCAATTTATTTAGTCATTTAATTATAATTTATTATTTTTTAATTTTAAGATGTTTTAAGATGTTAGGCAAAAATGCTTTAAATAATCTACCGCTTTTAAGTTAAATGTAGTTCTTCTCTAACATTCTTTTCTACATCTCTTGCCGTTAAAAATAAAATACTATCTTCAAAATTTCTTCAAATAAATAACAAAGCAGCTTTAAAAAGCTTGATATAGTAACAAAAACATTTACGACCTTAAGTCAAATACAAGAACCAATTTGTCAGATCACTCTACTTTAGTGTAACACGACTTTACTTACATTGCCGTGACGTCACAAACCTTAACTCCGACTAGGTCGGCGAAAGTCGTTTTGCTGACGTCGAACGGGGCGAAGAAATTGTTGTAAACTTTGTTTTGGTCGCCTTCGAACGCCTGTTGGGTTTTCTTTGACTTTATGCTGGTGTAGATGACCTGTGAAAGGCAAATTTTCAATATTTAGAATTTAAATGTTGCTAACGCTTGATAAAAATGAATTTAAAAAACTAAGAGGGCTTTTCAGCTTGACCGAAACGACTCCAAATAATATTAACAAATTAATTAACTGTAAGTTTTAATAAAGCAATTACTTCAAATACTGTAGTTATTATTTGCAAAATATAATTGTTCTAAGATTAAAATTCTTATAAGTAACTAACTTAAAAAAAATTCAAACTAATTAAAATTCTAAAAACGCGCCAAAGTGGTTTTTAATCAGCAACTATATAAATTTAAACTTTGTTGATATTAATTAAAACTGTTATTTTGTTCTATTTTGATAAAGTTTGCATTTTACATATCATACTTAATTACAACTAATTGAAGTTACACCATCAAATTTTTTTTGTTTCAAGTTTTGCTTTAAATAACAGTATGACGTCACAAAACCTGTCCGACGTTGGTGGCGCTCAAGACGGCGGCCCAGACGACCACGTCGGCGAGGCAACCCTGCAGGCCGGCCCACACGCCCAGGAAGACGAACGAGACGGCGACGAAGGAGTTGTGGTAGAGACAGGCGTTGGCCGAGGACCCGCCCGCCAGGAAGGCCAGGTGGAGGATCAATGAGAAGGCTTGGTAGAAGGCTCCTGCGTTTTAATTGGTTGATATTGTTATGGTTCGGTGAACGTGCGTGATGTTGCATATTACTTTAGTTTTTTATAATTGTTGTTAAATTTTAACTAGTTCAACAACGTTTTAATCAGTTCTGTTTCTGTCAGATTTTTTATAAAATAATTTAAACACAATCACTGTTGCACATTTAAAAACATATAAGTGTATTTTTGCAAAGCTATTTAGTTTCAAATAAAAAACTTATATGACTTCTGATTTGCAGGCTTACAAATACCTTGCTAGATTGTTTTAATTAAGTCAAACAAATTATAAAGATGTACTAAAATACGTTTCTGTAAGAAATAATATTTTATTAAAATTTTAGTTTGATAAATATAAGTTTAAAATAGTAGTAAGGTTTACTTATAAATTTTACAGTAAACTTTTTTAAGCAGCTAATTAAAAGATATTAAAAAGATTTGTTAGAGAAAAACAACTTTAGATAAAAGTCGTATTTGTGCAACAAACTGAGTATTTATTTATTTAATTCTTGGAAACGAAGAAAGTAATTTTTACCGTAAAAAATAAACATTTTAATAGGTTAGACTTCCTAAATAATTTGAATAAACTGTACAAAAGCTACTTTGTCATCTCAAATTAATACTTTTAGTTTTAAACTCTTTTAAAAATTAGTTTTAAACAAGATTTTCACTACAGAATATACAAGCATTTTTAATATAGTGTCGACATTATTATACTTATTTTTTTAATAATCTTTCTTAATATTGTATTTCTAGATACTTTTTCACAAACTTAATACCTATGCTAAAAAGTTGCACCTTGGAAATAAAAAAGTTCATTAGCTTATAATTGAAACACAGAACAAAATACTAATTTTAAATTGATATTAAAATGTATGCTTAGTAAAAATGTTTTTAAAAGAGTTTTATTTATTAATATTAATATTCAGTATAGCTTGATAAATAATGTTTTTAGAACAATTTTTTTTCAAACTTGTATAAATTTAGACCTGATGATACATTGTTTTTAAAAACTTTAAACTGCTAACATTTCTTATTCAATATCAAGCAGTTTAATTACTCTGTAAATAGATACACTCATAACAATAACCAAGTGTTCAAATACAGGTAATGACTAATACATGGTGTACGAAACAATAACCGAAAGACTGCTTAGTACCCAAGGTCTTTACAGCGAACATTTTGAGCGTTTTTTTATCGTTCGCTAAACAATGTTATAAGTCAAAACTGTGATAAAATTTTATAAAATAACTTTTGTAGTAATGAAGATTTACCTGGAACGTTCGGGTACCACTGGCTACAGACTTCGCTGGTTCCATGGATACCGTACCTTGTCTGGTTCCACCAAACCTCTGTGACGTCAGCTTCCGTGGTACCACTGATGACGTCACTTGTTGCGGTAGTACCGATGACGACGGCTGCTGTGGTAGTGGTAATGACGTCGGCTACCGCTGCATTAATGGTGACGTTACCTGCTGTGGCTTCCGTCGCATTGATGACGTTACCAACTGCGACTTCCGTAACATTGATGATGACGTCAGATAAAGTTTGTTGAGTTGTTGACATTGTGACGTAATAATTAGTAAGTTTTCATTTTCGCAAGCTAAAGGTGGTTTTCGTTTATCGGACTTTTACTTTTGAAATAAAAATACGTACTAAATGCAAATGTATTTTCTTCGCACAAGAAAGTATCATTTTTAACGGGCTACCTTTTTTATAAATAAAAAGCATACAAACTTAAGTATTCTTATGAAAAACATAGAAAAAAAAGTTAAATTTATTAAAAACTATCAAAAAACTTTAACATAAAACAAATTAAAGTAGTTTAAATTTTTAGCAATATTAAAAATCTCTAACTAAATCTAGTCTTGTTTATGTAAAAATTCAAAAATTTCATTTCTGTCGCTTGTTTAGTAAACCAAACTTGCTTTTTCTCTCTGTTCTTAAACTAAAAAAATATTTTCAAGACAAAAAACAAACGATAACTGTACAGATCTGCTTAATAAACATTATTATTTCGTATAAAGACTGGCATCAATTGAGCTTAACAGACAGCTGCTTTATAAAGTATCTCCTTTGCACTTTTATCTTCTGCTGTCTAGCTCAGTCACATTGCTCAGATAAACAATCAGCTCATAATGCATCATTATTACGTATGGAAATGTCAATTGCTCGAATTTGATTAATTTTTCTAAATGCTTATTATTTGTTTGTGGTTTTTGAATAATTCCATAAAAAAAGCTAAATAGAATGAAATAATGAAATAACTTTCGTACAGTATGGTACTATTTTTTGTTTATTACTGTCAAAAGCTTCAAAATTAAAAAATTAAAAAGGCTGTTTTTTTATCTAATTATTTTTCCTTTGTAAACAAATTTTGTTTAGTACACAACGCAAATAAAACATCGTTGTAAAACTTAATGCGCTATTTTATTTATGTATGGGTGATTGCCTTTAAAAGAGCGCATTTAATGAATAATTTATCTCTGAAACAAAAGTGTTGTGGTAACAGGTTTGTTTACGCTTAAACGCAAATAATACTCTAAAGTTTTATCCTTATAAAACCTCTTTTGTTTAAAAAAAACTTTAGAACAGACAATCTTAAAGAGAAACTATAGTATCAATAAACTATCAAAAAAAAAGCAAACTGTTAGATAAACCTCATAAAAAAGGAAATAAGTTTCTTGACTTTTGCTCATATTATAGTTTGAAAAGTTATTATTGAACTCGTTATCTAAGTTTATTTAATTTTTTACAGTTCACGTTTTCATATTGAAATAATAAATTTGTAATCGAAAACCAATAGTGTAACTGAATACCAAAGTAATAAAATCTGCATAAAGCTGCACCCCTAATAAAACAATTAGCAACTTTAATACCGAACTAACCTTGAAAGCTTAATAAACATTTAAATTGGCCTATCAATTAAACGCAATTTCAAATCGATCTACTAATGTCGCTTTCAATTACAAATTATTGTCGGCTTTAGCTTTTAACTGTATTACTATTACTACGCACTTTTAATTGTATTGATAGTTAAACTTTTAAAAATTTTAAAGATTATCTATTTTTAAAAACTAAACTGTTTTTACTTGACTCAAGGTGTTATTTTTTTCTATACTATCTAGTTAAGTTACTTTATAAGTTGACGTTATATTTTTTCTTTATTAAATCAACAAAAAGTTTTTTCTAATATCTAAGTATGAAATTTTAAATATTTGTAAATGTAGAATAACTTCAACAAAAATGTGAATCAAAACGTTAAGGTTGTGTAAATTTAAAGAGTTGGAAAAACTAACAAATAACAGTGTTTACTTTAATATTACTTTTACATATAGCTATTTAAAGTTTTTAATAACTATTAAAACCGAGCTTTCTACGCTATACCTAATTGAAAAAAATAACTAAACATTTATAGAATTAATTTCTGACTTAAAAAAAAAAGGTAGAACTTGTTCAAATATATGAACTTAATTTTATACTTTTTTTACAAGTAAGCTCTGAAAAGCCCTTAAAATTGACTTTGTGAAAATCCAGTTTAACTATACAAACTTTCATTTGTTATAAAGAGCACCGTATATAGGTTGTTTCTAGATTAATATAACAATGAAAATATTTAATTAGCTCACTAAGTTAAAACAGTATGATAACTGGCTCCATGAAATACAACTTACTACTAGAACCAGACTACTATCAAACACACATATCTTCAAGCAAACTTCTACAACTTTCAAACTGACGGTGGTAAACTGAAGTCACAAAGATAAAAATAATCGGTGACGCAGCATTCCAACACTTGCCCTAAAATACACTTGAAATAATCAGTTCGCACTAAATGGTAGCATTCTAGAACTTTTACTTAGCTTAAAAAGATTTAGTATTAATAAAATGAAAAATTTTTTTTTTGAATTTTTTACTTATAAACTGTAGCTAAATTTTTAATATCTAAACATATTGAGGGTAAAAAAGAACTAAGCGTTTTGACGAACACAATCTGTTAACTAAATTGTATTGACACTTAAGTCTAGTTTATAGTAGATAACTATTTAAACACTAAATTTACAACAAATGATAAATATTTAATACACATTTTAGAATTAAACTATTTATAGTTAATCTATGATATGTATTTACTTAATTTTACAAATTAATATATATATATATATATATCTTATTTACTTAATAATTGAAAGTTTCACTTTAGGTTTAATAATGCATAGTTTAAAAAATAAGGTAAACTTATATGTGTATTTAAAGTATCTTATTTTCAGTTACACTTTTTAATAATCTTATTAAAAACTAATGTAGGTATACAGGGGCGTCGCGTGGGGTGGCACACTGGAGCTGCAGTCCCACCTATTCAAAAAAAAAAGAAGAAAAAAGAAATTTTCTCTTTACTTCAGTTTTTCTGCTTTTTTTCATTGAACGTGACGATAAATTTGTTAGTTTTTCAAATTTTACATTCAATCTTCAAATATTCGGTTCAATGGCTGGCGCTGCAAGCTAAAACTGTGGGTGCTGCATTTTAAACATATACAAATTTCCTATACAATTTTTAGAGCTGCATCCAATGCAGCGCTATGTGAATTAAACTGAATATAATGAATATAGTGAATATGAATATACTGCTAATAAGTTTTTGAACATTATACATTGACAAAGCTACTAAATGTAAACACACTGAGTACAGTGAAAGTAAAGTTTAGTTTTTGAAGTGAATGTTGCAAGATCAAAACCCAGTGGTCAACACATCTACAAAAAAAACTTTTTAAGCCAAAAGTTTTAACAAGATTTTAAAGGACATTATTAAAAATGTTACAAAACTTAATAGTTGTTTGTGTGTTTTATTGATAATTCTCTAACGAAATGGTCATTAAAAATTTTTTTTTCAAATATCAAAATTTTTTATTCCAGATTACCTTAAAGTAAAATAAAATAAAGGCTACCTATCTTATTTACATATAATAATTGAATTTCTTTTAAATATAAGTATATTTGTTTTTTGATAATTTTTAATATTGAAATAAGCAATATGTAGCTAACAAGTTACATGCAAGTTTTAAATGTAGCTGCCTTATATTGATAATAAAACTTGTGTAAAAAATAAAATTTTCAAGTTGAGATCTACAACCCAAAGTTTTCTTGACTTAATGTGAAAATATTTAGAAAAAAGATTATCATAAAAGATATAAAAAACTTTATTTTAAACTATAAAAGTACTCAAAAGTTAAAAACTCTGTTCTTACAAAATTTTAAAAATCTTAAATAATTTGCTAAAAACTTTTTTAACAGTTGCTGAAAATAAAAGAAAAGGTAAGATAAAGTAAAATAGGTTTTTTATCTGTAAAATTCTTACTTACACAACAAATACAATTCTCATAGTTAAACTTATATCAACCTGTATTTAAACTAAAAATTTTCAAGCATTTATTTTAAATGAAAAAGTCATTTAATATTAAGTACATATATAGAAAGTTTGTTAAGGACATAGGGGGCTATCATTTTTTATAACAAAAATTAGCATTAGAAATTATATGAAAGCATTACTTATATACTACAAGATACTTATCAAAGAGAAAAATAAATAATTAGCATTGAAATATCAGTACCGTGTAAAAGTTTTCACAAATAGTTGAACTGAGCATAAATAATTTTTTAGGTTGTTTTAAAAAATTACAACATGCAAACCACAAATTATAGTGAATGGACTGTGGATCAGCTTAAACGCCTTGATATAAATGCTTTATCTGAAGTTGAGAAGCTCAAGTTAAAAAACAGCAGACCAACACCAGATATTTCAATTACCCAAGAGTGTACATCAAGAGGTTTGAAGTTTATTTTATGACTAAGCTAAAATTTTGAACTATATGAAAAAATTTAATTTTAATTTATATATGTGTTTGTTACTTTAAAAAGAAAATATATTATGAGGAAAAAGTTATGATGTTTACAAAGATTATTGCAGTTTTAGTTTAACTAAAATATTAGCTATATAAATTAAAGTCTTAGAGCTAGCGTATATTTGAAACATTGTTTCATCCTAATATTTTTTAGCTGAGATTTCACCAAAGGAGAAATTTTTAGAGGTTTTATATATATATACTTTTCAGGTATTTATAGTTTTATCAATGTCAGTTTTTGTAACAACTTTAGCACTCAAATAATGATAATGAAGAGTTTTTTTATTAATAGAGTGTGTATATTTATTTTAATTTTCTAAAAAAAAGATAAAATTTTGTTTTTTTTTTATGGTTTTACAGTCATGTTTTTTGTCAATGTCAGATTTTTGTGTTAAAAAGGTAAGCCTTTCAAGAGAAAGTTCAGCAATGAATATTACAACAAGCACCAATGGCTTTGCGCATGTAAACAGTCCATGGCCCTATACTGTTTTCCGTGTATTCTGTTTGGAGGTGAAGATGCTTGGACAAAAACTGGTTTTAGAAACTTGTCCAAAATTGCTGCAAGATCTCTATCTCATGCCAAATCTTCCAAGCATTTGGACAACATTGTGTCTTTCAACTTACTAGGTAAAAGTTGCATCCAAATTTATCTAAGTAAAAGTTACCAGGATAGTATTGAAAAACATAATGAAGAAGTGAGAAAAAACAGAAAAGTACTCAATATTTTAATTGACAGTGTACTTTTTTGTGGCCAACAAGAAATTGCGTTAAGAGGCCACAATGAAACTGAAAATTCCTTAAATCCTGGTGGCTTTAGGTCTTTGCTTAGATATGCCAGTAAACTAGATAAAGACCTTCAAAGTCATTTAGAAAAAAGCAAAGCATTTTTAGGAGTGTCTGCCACATTCCAAAATGAGATTCTAGAATGTGCTTTGAAAGTCTATAAAAAAGAAGTTGTCTCACAAGTAGAACAAGCACATTTTATAGCAGTCATTGCAGACGAGACAACTGATATAAGTGTCCAAAATCAGCTTTCAATTGTTGTTAGATACACACACCAAGGAAACGTTGTGGAAAGATTTTGGGGTTTTTTTAGACCTAAAAGAGCTAATGCTGATGGTATTTCTGAAGTAATTTTGACTGAGCTAGCCAAAATTTTACAAGGAAATAAAAAGAAATTAATTGCCCAGACGTATGATGGTGCATCAGTGATGAAGGGACGAATTGGAGGAGTTCATGTCAAGGTGAAAGAAGTATACCCCAACGCACATTATGTACATTGTGCTGCTCACCAAGTAAATTTGGTTTTATCAAGAGCTGGCAGTTGCAACAATGAAGCAAGGCTCTTCTTTGCAAAACTTGATCAATTTCCAAACTTTTTTTCAAAATCGCCAGAGAGAAAACAAGCCTTTGAAGTCTCTGTTCCTTCAGGCTCCAGAACACGATGGAATTATAGCTCAAGAACAGTATGCAAAGTTGCCATGAACTTAGATGAATTACTCAATGGATTTAAATCAATTGTTAATTCTTCAGATTGCTATGGTTTGCCAACAATTTCTGCTGCTTCAAACTGCATCAAAACTTTAGAAGACAATAAATTTCTTTTTTGGCTTAATGTATTTGCTGCATTAATGCCTGAAGTAGAAATTTTATACAAGGTAATGCAGAGCACCAGTTTGACAGTTAAAAAGGCAGAGGACCATATTCGCAATTTTAAAAATTCAGTTGCTAGAATTCGGAACTCAACTATAACAGATCATGAGTCTGTAAACCTCTCTGCTGCTGCAAAAGAGGTTTGCGACAGTGTAAATCTAAATGTGGCAGAAAGGTTCAAGTTTTCTGGCCACTTGCGAATTGCTCAGTTATTTGACGAAAAAAAGTTCAACGCGTACATATCTACATTTCCATCAAATTTGGTTGAAGAAGTGAAAACATACTATCCAGAAGTAGAGTCTAAAACATTAGTTAATGAGTTAAATACTTTTTATAAAAGAAAAGAAATGCACAAGTGCGGTCTTGTTAAAATTTTAGCTGACTTGAAAGAAAACAACTTGGATAAATCTTTCACTGAAATCACAAAGCTGTTGAACATACTGATAGCAATACCAATGTGTTCAACAGAGGCAGAAAGATCATTTTCAGCTCTAAAAAGAATTAAGACTTACCTAAGAAACACTATGGGCCAGACAAGACTTAATTCTTTAAGTGTATTGTCAATTGGTCGAGATTTAGTTAGTGATTGTGATGGTTTTAATTCGAAGGTAATAGAAATGTTTGTTGAGAAAAAAGAAAGAAGGATGCATTTTACTTATAAAGGTAAAAAATAATTTTCTGATTATCATTAACAGAGAGTACATAATTAAGCTTATTATGTTTTGTGTTTTTAACTTTTAATATTTTTAGTTTGCAAATAGTAAACTACTAAAAATATTTTACTTTATTTTTAATTCTCTGTACTGAATGCTACTTTTGACTAAACTTTATATTTTATTTCTTTTCAGATACATTATATGTTTTTAGTTAGTATTTCATTAATAAGATGTTAATGTTTATAGGTTATTTTACAAACTTTAGTTTTGTTAGTCAACAAATTGTGAACTATTACTCAGATTTTGCTTTGTTTGTTAATTTTGTATGATAAAAATGATTCCGACTTAACTTCAATTATGTTTTAGTAAAAGTTAGTTATTTTAGGTAATTATTTTTTGACCCTAGATATAATTTTTAAAGGTTATTTTACAACTTGTAGTTGTTTAGTTTTCAAACATAGACCTTTTAAACAAATTTTGCTTTATTTGTTTATTATCTATATTGAAAGCTAATAATGACTAAGTTGTGCTTTTTAGTTTTTAAAAGTTATATTAAAGTTATATATGTTTCAAAACGTAGGTAGAATTTTGTTTAATTTTTTTCCTGTGTAAAACTATTTAAAGAAAAAAGTCAATTTTTTTTGCTGCTGTGATATCTATAACTTTTTAAAGACCTTTGTGTTTAAATTGTAAAAGTTTTAAAAGAAAATTCCTTCTAGTGTGGTTTTTTTTTCAATTTTAATGTTATTCTTACTGGTGAAAATAAAGTAACTAACTCAAAAGAGACAAAGTTACTGTTTAAAGCAATCTGTTTTTAATTGCTTTAAAAGTTACTTTACTTTTTGAGTTAATTTTATAATCTACAAAATGTTTATTAATGATATCTTTTGATTCTTAATTTTATTTTGCTAAACATAATTCCTTTTTTTTTTGTTTATAAGAGCATTGATGCTTAAATAGTTAAATACGTACTTTTCAAATGTTTTTTAAAGTTGTATTGTAAGAAGTTATTTAAACATGTAAAATAATTAATTCATAAATCCCAAAAAAAAAACTTCTTTTGCTCTTATAATTAGATTATGTTAATATATACAAACTTTTTATCAATGTATGATATATTGTAAATTTATGTGCTGTATTATAATAAAAATTTTTAGGAACATGGTAATCTATTTCCTTCATTACGTACTTATAATCAAATTTCTCGTATTTTTAAATTAAATATAAAATATCTGTTTTTAAGTATATCAAGTTTTTTTATATTCATATTAAGAAGCATTTAAGATAATATCTTAAAGACTTTTAGCTTAAATTTCCCTATTTCTTTCTAATTCTTTGAGTTTTATTTTTTTGTTTCAATTTAGGGGATTTTTTAACTTGACAACTCAATCTGCAGCACCCCCTAACAAAAATACCACGCGACGCCACTGTAGGTATACATATTTATTAATACAATCTTTTACATACTAAGAGCTTTTCCTTATTAGCTAAATACAAGAAATAAATTAACGATGGTTTAAAAATCTACCAGTTTATTGCACGTTTTGTTCAAATTAATTTCGGACAACCGTCCTTTATCAATGAAACTTTAAAACTAGTAGAACTAAACACATTCATGCAACAAAAAAGTTAAAAAATATATTATGACGTAGTACTTCAAAACTGTGTATAAAACTAAAATTTTAAAAGCTAGACGATTTTTACATTGTAATGATATTTTTGTAAGTAAAAGTAAATTAAAATGAAATGCGTATAAAAACAAACACTTTACCGTTATATACTTTTAAATTAAAACCTATCTAAGTAAAGAAATGTTTGATGTAAGTTATTGTTAATAAATAGTTACTGCTATCGGCGAAGTATAAATAAAAATAAAAACCATCGTTAATTTATTTCTTGTATTTACTGATGCAGGGGAAAAAATCACTAGTAAAAACAATTGACTTGTGTCCTGGACCGATTTGCGAATTATTTATAAATCTTATTAGCTAGATAAATTTTTTTAAACAGAATACGTTACAAAATTGATATTACTATATTTGATACAATTTTTTTTTGGAAATTAGTAAAATATATTTTGAAGATACTAGGTTCTACCCGAAAATTATCCGAGTCATGGTTGATATATATATTTTAAATCAAGCAGTTCTCACTTATATGGTTTTTACACTTAGTCTCATGTCTAATATTGACGAGTTACGTGTGAAAAAGAATAAGTATTACAACCTCTGAAGTAACTAGGCTTCGTTTATAACTAAAAATCGTTGAAAAAAATATTTGACAACAAAATTGTAGCCTAATGACATACGTGCTCCAAATAAAGTTTTACATTTTTTATATAACAATAACATAAAGCATGTAAAAACTGTCGCATCTACTCTAAGCCTTCATTTTAATTTAGCATTTGTTACAAACAAAAAATACTCGACACAAACGTTAACTTTGTATTGAACTAAGACGCTAAACTTATCAAACTAGTTTGTAAAAGCCCTACTTACAGTAACAACTTTAAAAACCATTAAAATCAGGAATTACCAAAAAAATAACAAGATACCTTTGAAGAGATAAAAAAAATATTGTTCCCTTCTTACAAAAATTCTCAAAAAACTAACCCTAAATACGCACAAGAGCTTTTTCTATTTTGCTCTTAATCATTATCTCCAAAAAATCTGGTGTGATTTAAAAACTAAGATTTTATGCTTGCCCCTGTGACCCCTTTACTAGTCACGCCCCTACTCTATTTGGCCCCTTTGCTGCGTATGACCCACTTTGGGAATCTCTGATTAAAATTAAATTTGTAACTATATTTTAAAGGTATGCTAATTAAACGAATTGTAATCAAATACAAAAATAAACCATATAAAATTTGAATAGATAGGTATTGATAAGGGTTTCTGACATTTAAAGCTTAGAACTACCCTCGGTAAACTGTTGTTTTAGTGTAGTTTTTTATTTCGTTTTTTCCATCTAACTAAAAATTATTTGTAAACAAAACGAGTTATTCAAAAGCATTGCTAGGAATTAAGGCCATAGGGGAGGGGTAGACCATGTTTTTTACAAGTTGATCTTATTTTATAGAGTTTTTACTAAGCTTCAAGATGCTTTTTACCGTTTTTAAAAATTCGAATTAGTTTTTGAGATATGACCGGCCAAAGTCGGGCCGCATAACAGGTTCCTTATGGGGAAGGAAAACTAAAACGGCGAAAAAAGACTAATGCATTCAAAATCTATCTCCTCCTTCATTTTTTAAGCAATCTTCTTCAAACTTTCACAGTCTATTCTTTATACAATAACAAAAAAACGTTATTTGTGACTTTAAAAAATTTCAAGTAAAAATACCTTTTTTTTGTAATTTTATGACAAAAATTAAAAAAAAAAGTGAATTTTCATCAAAAAAAATTTTTTTTTACAAAAAAAAGGTATTTTTACTTGAAATTTTTTAAAGTCACAAATAAAGTTTTTTTGTTATTGTATAAAGAATAGACTGTGAAAGTTTGAAGAAGATTGCTTAAAAAATGAAGGAGGAGATAGATTTTGAATGCATTAGTCTTTTTTCGCCGTTTTAGTTTTCCTTCCCCATAAGGAACCTGTTATGCGGCCCGACTTTGGCCGGTCATATCTCAAAAACTAATTCGAATTTTTAAAAACGGTAAAAAGCATCTTGAAGCTTAGTAAAAACTCTATAAAATAAGATCAACTTGTAAAAAACATGGTCTACCCCCCCCTATGGCCTTAATGAACAAAAAATTCTCAATAATTACAAATTCAGTTTAATTAGTTTATTTGACTAAATTGAGGCTTTTTTAAACAGTAACTATAGGAATAAAAAATTATTTTTGTTCTTTAAATGTTAAAGTAAATTGTTTAAGTTTTCAACTTAACCTTTTTCAATTTTAAGCAGCCAGAAATTTAGTACAACTAAATATAAACAAAGATCGGTATCTTAAACATAATACTTCTCATTCAATCAGAATGATTCTAGTATATCAACAGTACTATAAACTCACAATACAAAAGTTTTAGTTAAGTTGTATATTATGTAACAGTGTGTTGTAAAATAATTCAATTTTGTTTTTAAGTTTTAAACGATTATCAAAAGTTGTTATCTATCTACATTTATAAATTTTTTAAACATAAACTCATACTATTTTTTGCATAATTAAGTTGTTCAAAATGGTTCAAATTTCAATTATTTTATATAAACTAAACTTTAAACTTATTGAGAACAAGATATAAAATTAACATTAACCAGCTTAAATCCTGGTTTACATAACTACATAATAACACGTTTATTTTTACTTTCTACCTTCTTACTAACTATGAGCTGATAGATATTGTCATTAATTGAGTTTTGGAAACCCAAAGTTTAGATACCAAATTAATCATAAAAAACACGTTCTAGTTAAAAAATACAAGTATGAAGGTGACCAATAGCTTTTTAAAAAGTTTTTTTACATTTTTTTTTGAAATCAAAATTAACAAAATAAAATGTTTTAAAAGAGTTTTATCTAAATGGAATTGTAAAAGCGAATCTGCATATATGAAAGTTTCAAAATAAATATAAAATAGAACAAAGCAAAAAATAACTTCAGTAATGTTTTTTAGTTTAAAAAATTGCTTAGATGTATTCAAAGTTAACATAATTTTTTTTATTTTACTTGAATTTTTTTACTCAAAATTTTGAAACAATAAACTGTAACACAAAAATTTTGAAAAAGTACTTTGAACATAAAAAGTCGACTAATTCTATCACACCATGTTGCTCACGATCTCGTAAAAATAAATTTCAGTCCGCGATCGGGAACCGTAGGACTCGGGCCAGATGTGAACCTGCTTCACATCCGACTTGTTCTTCAGATACTTGACGAAGTAGTGTAGCTTCTTGTATTTCCACTCGCTCGGTTTGGGGAAATTTTCTTTGTTAATTTTGCTTACCGACACGTTGGGCAGCACGTACATTTTCGACTTGATGCCGATTTGCACTCTGAGTTTGCAAAAGTTGGAATATCAAATTTAGTGTATACATGATACATATGTGGTTTTATAAGTTATCATGAGGTACCAAATGCATTATAAGGTTTGCATTTATCTAAGATTTTATTCTAATTAATTTGCATATTTAATATCGGAAAAACTATCAACATTACAAGTATTTAAAAATCTAAAGTTTTATTTAGTTTGATTTTTTTGATAATAATAAAAAATTTCAATTATTCTTATGTAACTAGTTTCAATTATTTCTAAGAAAAAACAGTTTACAACTGACCGATCCATGTTTATTTCTTTCTTTAACTTTTTGATGTTTTTGATATTATTTTTGACGTTTTTTCCATAATAAGTCATTCCCATTGTTGCGAAATAATCAACTTTTGTTTTGTTGTAAACACCGTAATACTACAAAAGTTAGAAAATAAGAATGAAAAATCATTAAACTACAAACTTATTTTCAAATTCAAATGTAAATTTTATTTCTTATGACCCATTAAAGTTTATGTTTTACTTGCTAGATATTTAAAAATGCTTTTTTAGAATATTACTCTAATAATTAAATTAAAATTTATAATTATAAAAGCTTGTGTTTTTAGTGTTGGAATTTAAAATACGCTTAAAAAGATTTAGTGTAAAATGAAAACTTATATAGTTTAAAGCTACAAGTTACACAGTTGTATTTTGGTTTTAATGATTTAAAAGTTAGATATTATTTTTGTTTAAGGTAAATCAAAGATCTTCGCATTATTGTTTAAACACAAAGCTAATATTACTTATTTATTACGTTTTCAGGTATTTAAAAGATTATAATGTTTATCACTTCAGAAATACGGGCTTACAAGATGTGTAACTGACCCCTACATAGTAAAAGTATAATCTTCAAACAAACAATTGATACTTAAACCAGTTTGAAATCAAAAATAAGTTATTCTTAAACTTTAACTTTAGCTACTTTTAATTATTGTTATTAAATGTCTATCAAAATATGTTTGTGTGACTAACCTTTAAAATTCCCCAATCTGAAATACAAAAGTCAACTTCTTTTCCATGAGCGTGCATTTTCGAGGTTAATGCATCGAGAAAGTCTCTGTTAAAAGCGAAATTCAGTAACAAAGAACTGCAAGCTACTTGAAAAACAAAAAATTGAAGACAAAGAAGCGATTTATCAAACATAACAAGCTGATATTGAAGTCATTTACTTTTAGTATTTTTAACTAACGCAGTAAGCTGTGCGTGTTCTACAGTGTAGCTTTCGCTAGGTTCGTAATCAATGATTAATCCGTCCCAGCCAGCTGAAACCGTTTTGTTAACAAGATCGTCAATAGTTGCAGACCTGATAGATATTTTTAAAACAAGTAGAAGGGTGTCAGTTTTTGCAATAAAAAAAAAGCAAAGTGTTAAGTGATTTTGTATGTTAGATTTAAGTTAGTTTAGCACACAGTTTCCGAGGTAAGAAAAAATTAAAGACGTGTTGCGGTTATTTGATCTTAAACTATAAAAAAAACTAAAATTTAAATAATTGAAGTTTTTTATAACATTTCAAAACTTTTGTTACCTGTTCTCACTCCCACCCCTCAAAGTGATCATGGCTTCGTAGCTGATGTGCACGTGAGGCACTATTTTCGGTTTCGATTCGGGGAAGTACCGGGTAGTGAGATGCTGAAGCTCATTTACTTCCTCCGCTGATCTGTGTAACAGGTTTGTGAAAGTGTTAGCTACAGTTCAACGAAGCTGTTAAGAAAATATTTTAAATATTCTAAGTTATCTAATGCTTTGAACATCTTAATATTTCGTATAAATATCAAACTCCGTAAATTTCATCCAAAGTTTAACAAAGCAGTGAATGAAAAATGCATCTTGTTGCAGCTGTTAATACAATCAATTTGCTAACAATCTGGACACCACATCGGTAACCCTGGCACCATCAGGACCACCCACACCTTCCAGCTTGTAAATGTTGCAGCACGGGTAGATGGCTCGCACGTTCTTCACTATGTTCTTGTTGAAGTTGCGCCCCAGGTCCTGCCTCAGGTTGAATATTCCGGACAGGTCGGGCCGCATCCACAAGTTGAACACTTTCTCGTTGTTCCTGTTGAACTTGCCGGTGCGAAAGTCTGTTTTTTAGATTGTGATTGTAAAAGTGTCAGGTTTGGTTTAGAGTCATAGCAGAAGTTTATGCTAAAAAATGTTTCATTAAGTTGGTGATTAATCTAAGTTTGTTTAAAATGTTGACTAAACGGATCTAACGTGTTATAAGTCTAAACTTATTCACTCCAATAAAAAACGTTAATAATTTTATTCAATTTTTTTTTTAGTTTTGAACACAAAAAATACTTAGCTAGAGTTATATATTATACCATTAACACGCTGGTCGACTTTATTTAGTTTTGTGAGCTGTCAAACTTTTCTTTTTAATTTAACCCTATACAAGAAACAAGTATGACGTCACTAACGCTTCCTGGGGGTGCAGTAAGCTCCCGGCAAGACGTCACGTGATTGAGGTCGCTTGTAAATTAACCCCCTGCCCTCACTTTGGCACTTTAACGGTCCCTTCTCATCCTGGGGTGATCTCACAGCTCTCAGTGTGGCCAGCCATCCGTACACGCAACTTTATTTATAATAATACATATAAAGATTTTATTAGAGTTGTAAAGGACCTAAGAGTTAATTATAAAGATAAGATGTGTACTGAAAGTGTCTAAAATGACTGCTCTATAAACACTGAAAATAAGTTAATAAACACAGGTAAAAGTCTTTTGAGTAAAAAATTCTTGGTAAGAAAAATTAAACTATTACTACTTATAGGATTCAAATATTTAAAATATAAAAAAAAACATTAAAGTTTGTAACATTTTTTATCTTACATAAAAAACATTGAGCTTAGAACGGCTGGTTTAAACCAAAGTAAATAAGAAAATTAATCACTAAATGCTGTTGTTAAGAACATTGTAAGTAATTACTTTTATAACTTAATTAAGTTTGTTACTAATTGAAAAATATAGCTATGTTTTACTTATTTAGTAAATAGTTAAAGTTTTTCTGGTAGAAAAATACTTTTTTCTTTTAAGTTAAGATTTTAATTATAAATATAGAAAAATAGAAAAACTTTCTACCTTAGTAATGTCATACTAGTTCTGCTAGGAGCCAATGATTTGAAAATAACATTGGCAAAAAATGATTTCTTTTAAATTAACTGTGAAAAGCATATTTAAGTTACAATAGATACTTTTATTTAAAGCAAAAATGTAACCAACTTGTGCAAACCGTTTTTGTAAGCAATTTCTACATCTACCGGCAACGCAAGGTGCAAACCAAGTGATTTGCACAAATCTTCGGCTTGGAAAAAGTTCACCGGTCGGTCAACATACCTCAGTGTATCTGTGTTTGTAGTGAAAAACTAGCAATTGACTTTTTTCTGACTACTTTACTTATAGAAAAGTTAAACTAACGTCGTGAGTAATGCACAGTTATGTTTCGACATGCCATTAGTGATATCAGGCTTGTAAATATGACATTTTTTAAAAGTACACCGAACATTTTAAAGATTCTGTAAAAAACTTGTGTAAAATAAAGATTTGTACTTACTGAAAACTGTCAATTTAACTTTGTTTATGACTACAGACCGACTAACTTTAATATACTATTAAGAACTAACTTAAATATATTTTTTAAGCAGTTTATTACGTCTAACTTGTTCTTTTTATTAGATGAACAGCTACCTAAGGATTAGACTTTTTTTAAACTTTGATTGAAACTAACAAAGTACATTGGAAAACTATACAAACTTAAGAAAATCAAACTTTATTTTTTAATAATCTATAGAGAAAATAAAAATTTTTAAAGGTCAATAAGTCATTGAAGTTAATTTTTGACTGAATAACTATATTATAAAATGAATAAAATTTGTTTTAGAATAAAGTAATCATTAAGTAAATTTGATATGATTAAAAAATATTCTGAACTGTTTAATAGGTCATATATATTTTGTTTTTTATAAAGGTTATAAAATATTAAGTTCACAATAAAGTAAACTAACTAAAAACAAAAGTCGTGTGTTTTAAATAAGACTAAAAACACATTGTTAAAAAATTAGAACAAAATATTTTTTTATTAAATTAAAGTACAAACATACAACTTCACGAAGTAAAAAAATAAACAGTAATAACTTGATAAATACATACACTATAGTTTATGTAAATTTATTCATGCAATACATAAGCTTTTTATTTTGTTTTAACATATGTTTCAATCCGCATTATATGTTTTGTTTTGTTTATGCGTTTATAAACAGTAAACAATGCAATATAAATACATAAAAAAACAAAACATCTATTACGGATTGAAAAACATGTTAAAACAAAATAAAAAACTTAAGTATTGCATGAATAAGTTTCCATAATTTTTATTGTATGTAATAATTTATAATTTTATTACTGTTTTTTATTTGATATGACAAGAAAAGAAACCGATATTTAAAGTCCCTTTTCTTATTACTGTTAAAAAATAGCTAATTTTAAATTATAAGGTTAAAGAATAAATTTCAGCTCAAATAAAAATTATAGACATTTTATTTAAATAGTTCTTGTATTATTTCTTGTCTTTTAAGTATTTTAGTCAATAATAGCATAAATCTACTTGTTAAATATAATTTCAAATGTTGTATATTGTTTAAGTTTTTACTAAGATCATACAGTAATTTAGAAAAAAAAATCAGTCGTACAAGTCTTATAAACAATAACTAAAAAAATATTTTTTGTATTAAGTAAAAAATGATTTAATTCAAACTAACAAAAAAACAGCTCTTATTTGAATTTTTAAAAACTTAACTTATAACGAAACTTTCCTTAATAAAAATTTTCTCTACTATTTATAAATTGAAAAGCAATCGTATTGCTAAAAGTTATTGACGTAGAACTCACTTATATAAACTTTTTTTTCTTATTTGACATGTGCGTATACTCTAAATAGCAATTCGCATTTGAACTCAATTTTGAAAGTTTTTTTTGTTTTTGTTAAAAAATATATAAGAAAATATTTTATATACACAAAGTTAAACTCTTTTGAAATAGCAATAAAACAATATTATTTGTTTAAGTAACTTAACCTTGATAACAAAATTTTCTTTTATTCAGCATCAAGTTTTTTACCAGTTGATAGACGATTGATAAAAGTAATGTATGTAGGAGTTAATTTAAAAATAAAAAGTTTGCCCAAATGATAAGGTAGGTTATTAATGTAGAGGTAAAACAACGTCAACTTTTTTCTTTTATAAACAATCTTTATTTAACATAAAAAAAGTATTGATAAATATTTGATAGATGTCATTACTCTGATTAAATATAAAATTGCAGTCTTATTAACTAACATAGTTTTTTTTGTTCGTTTTTGATTATTGCTATACTGAGTTTTTGTTAAAACTATAAATAATGATGTTCCTGATTTAAATAAAAACTATACTAAAAAGCTGTAAGAAGAAAAAAACTCATAAAAAACATAAAATAAAAGTAAGTATTTGCAAATAATGTACCTAAAATTATTTATATATTAGTAGTTTTAAATAACAGGGAACAAAAAACCTTTTATGAATTTTTATTTTAGTAGATTCACCATAAGACTGTAAAACATATACTAACAACAATATTAAAAACATTTCTAATAAGCAAATTTTTATAAACATTATCAAAAAAAAAAAGTAGGTTTACATTACTTATTAAACGTTAACATAGGTAATATTTTACGTTTCGAAAAACAATTTCACAAATTGTATGTAATTTTTATACTATAGTTACGAACAAAAACAAACAAATAATTTTTTTATTATAATTTTTCATCTTTTAGCTGTAAACTATTTTAAAGTACAAAAAAAAAGTTAAAAATAATGGTTTATCGTATGTTAATACAAATTTATAAATTAGAACTGTGTATAAAACTTAACAATGTCAAAATTCCAGATTTTGATTTTTTCAATGTTTAATGAAATTAAAAAATGAAAGATTTAACTTTTTTATTGAACTTTTTAGCTACTAAAATTGAAATCTGCTTACACCTGTTTACTATTTTAGTATAACTTCTAAATAAAAAAAAACACTGTTTACTTATTTAAAGTATATCATTTGTATTGTTAAAGTAGAAAAATGAACTCTTTCTAGCTGTTTAAAAAGAAGGTTAACTAGACAACATTCAAATATCTACTTAATAAACTTTTTAATAAAAGCAAGTTTTAACTTGTAATAATAAAACAAAATTCAAATAAGTCCAGATAAGAAGATCAAAAATGTTAATTTAATATAAAATTTATCTACATCTTTGAATTTAAAAAAAAATCAAAAAAAAAAAAATTTAACAATAGCGAACTTAATCTGCTTTAAACGGTTGTCTAAATTGAAATAAAAATACTTTTTTATAAGCTACTAAATAAAATTAATTAATCTAGTTAGTATTACTTATTTTTCAAAGGTTAATAACTTAAGCTAAGAAAATATTAGGCTGCTATAAAAGAATTAAGTACAACTTTTTACTAATCTTTAAAAAATTAAGATCTAAAAATACAATAAAAGTTTAATAAATGCTTATATACCTCACAGTGTCTTTAATATCTCTTTTAAGTAAACTTTAAATCAATCATTATGTAGTAAAAATTAAATCAGTTTAAGCTTACAGTTAAACAGAATAAGGTAATATATTTTAAAAACTTTCAATCTAAACAAACTATTATTTAGCTTGATTATATAATTTACTTTTTGTTATTAATAACTTATATATAATATTGCTTTTTGACGAAAAAATAAAATATTATCTGTTTGTAAGCTACAAAAAATGTAAAACTTATAACAAATCTTTTACTTTGGTCCGCGTGCTAATTATGTCATAATGAACTATCCTCAAAATACCTTAACTATTCATATTAAGTATTCCTTAAGAATTAATAAACAACAGAACCATACATCTAAATTTAAATCAAAATTAGAAGAAGAAAAAACATAAAACATTAGAAAAATATGAGAGATCAGTGAAACTATTATGCTTAGTATAAATTCAAATGTATTTTATACTAACACTCTAATCATTTATTAAAAAAAATTAAACAAAAAGTCTTTGCTAACTTGTTTTATTAACACTATATGTAAATATTAAACCTTTTAATGTTATATGTTATTTGTTTTATTTGTTTAATTTTGATTTGTGGATAATAAATCAAAATTAAAACTTAAACAATGGGAACTGAAAAAATTTATATTTTTTTATTTCCTTCAAACTATATAAATAAGACTCAATTTTTAGAACAAAATATATTTCATGTTTCTTTCATCAGTTGTATACTAAGCAATAAAAATAAAGTTTTAAATGTAACTTATATAGTGTAAACGCAATCAACGTAATTAATAATAATAAAGCAAATAGTAATTAACAATACATAAGTACATCTAATTACAATGTAACTAAAAAATAGTAAAACAGAGCAAAAACTTATAAACAATTTAAGAAAACAACGAAACAGTATAATCAAAATCTTTATGTTTACACAACTTAGGTTTTCTTAATAAAATACAAATAGCCTCAAGTTTAATAAAATCCGAAATGTGAAAACATTTTTTAACAATTTTAAATATTTTTAAATTATAATTACTAGCACAATCAAGGTTATTTACTAAGTGTTCAGAAATAGCAGATCTTTTTGAAGCATTTATTACTCTAATAGATTTAATTTTCTCATTACTCTTACAATATTCATCAATACTTTTTGGAATATGTTCTTTTATTCTTTTGCCAAATTGTCTTGAGGTCATCCCGACATAACTAGCTTCACAGAAGCAGTTAAACTGGTAAACTATCATACTTTGTTTAAATTCTGCTATCGGATCTTTTCCTCCAGGTCTGAACATTGGTTTCGATATAAAAATAACAATCGGCTTGGCAGAATGATACGTCCTACTTAATAATTTACAAATCTCTCTTTCTAACACTCCTGAGTTCTTACTGACATAAGGCAATACTAAAGGAATCAAATCAAGCATTTCTCCGGCCCTACTGGCTTTATTTTTTTCAAACTATTAAGATGTAAATTTATAGTTTTATTAACAAGTTCTTGTGGATAACCATTTTTATTTAACATCAATTTTACCTGTTTTATTTCATCATCAATTAATTCTCTTGAACAGATCTTATGTGCTCGATGGCAAAGCGTTATATGTCTTTTTTAATTTTAAATAAAATTATTTTAAAATTTCATAATATATGATTAAATTTTTAATATCTAAAATAATTCATTTTAGTTTTCTAATAACATCAAGTTTTGTAAAATCCTAATTTACAAAGTTGCTGCTGAATTAGAACTATTTACCATAGTTTTCTCCATCGATTTAAAAAAACAAACTTTGTAAAAATTTTATTCATTGTTGTAAAATAGTTAAAATAGTTTTAAAAATAAAATTATTTGACTTAACTTTTTAATTATGACTTAAAATATTTTTAGATTCTATTTTTCAAACTTAGCTTTACTAAAAAAATAAATCATCAGTTTACAATGAAATTTGAAAAATATATGTTAAACATGAATAAAATCATTATGGTTAATTTTAAGTAAAACTGTCAGTAAGGTATGAAAACAAAGAAAAATGAAAGTAGATTAAGTTTAAAAACAATAATATCAAGTAAATTAAGCAAAAATTAAATTTTTTTTTTTTGATGGTTGGAATGGGACTCGTATATTAATACCATTTTTTTTAACTGTCTAAAAATACTATAAAGTTATGGTAGTATAATCCAAATTAATAAACAGTCCTACAAACTTCCGACTGATAAACTTGTGAAGTTTTTAAAAACATTAGCAAACAAAAGATTACTAAACTATAAATTATTATGGTTAACACTAGACATAAATTTAAAACTAAAATACCGGGTTCTTTAATCAACAGTTTTTAAATTTACCAACTATAACACAAACATGTTGTTAAATAAAAAAAAAAAAAAGTATAAAAATTAAAGAAACAGCATCGCAAAATTTTTTCAGTTTTCTTAAAGCTTCCTTGTCTAAGTAAAATGTTTTCCAAATCGTTTGAAAAAAAAAAAACTTAAATACATAATTTAAAAGTCTTAATATCAAAACATACTTGATAGAACAAGAAAAAAAAAAAAATCTAAAAGTTTTAAGCTTTTTTCTTTTTTTAAAATCAACTTATAAACTACTTTTCTCAATTTTAATCTTTAATTCATCACAACGATCGTTTAAATTTGACCCAGGTTTGATGTTTTACTACTCAAAGAAAAGCAATTTGCTTCAAAAAAAGCACCAAGTTCAAAAAACTGAGTTCATCAAGCATATCAAGCATACAAGTTAAAATTCGAAAAATATAAATATAATACTTAAAATAAGATAAATTAAAGCTTTTATAAGTTAATCAGTGGGTATAATTGTTTTATGTACACAGACTTTACCTTTTAAAAAAATGTTGTTTGTTTTGACTTTATAAAACTGATTTGTTTTAGCTACAAAAAGACACACAATCAATTATCTAATTACAAATTTAAAACAATTTTACAAATTTTTGTTATTAAAAAGTCATGAATAATTATTGACATATTGCAAAAAGTAATTAAATAATAAGAGATTAGGAAAAAAATAATGTCAGCTTTAAAATGAAAATTATTAAAATGTTACTTATAATAAAGTATAATAAGATAGAAAAGTATTAAAAAAATTAGCCAATAAAAACTTAACAGAATACTTGAAAAAAAAAATAAGCCTTTACTAATACTTTGAACTTTTTTTTAAAAACATCAAATATTTAAAAATCTAGTATAGTAAGAAATGGAAATGAAAATGATGAAAAAAAAATTCAAAAATAAAAAAATATACATATTTACAGACAAGCATACACACATATATGTATATATATATTTTAACACAAACCACCCATATCAAAAAATCTTTAACAGGAACACACTCAAAATTTCTTATAGCTGTATGGAAAATTTTAAAACAAAAATTCTTAAACACAATAACAAACTATTAAACAACCTAAACTTCAAACAACAAGAAAAAACCTGCAACTGCAGGAAAGAAAAATTCCCGTTAAACAATAATTGCCTATCAAAAAATATAATCTACCAAGCAACTACGTAGGTTCCACCAGTACAACATTTAAAAACAGATATAGCAACCATAAAGCAAGTTTCACCAACAAATTAAAAAGACACAATACCAAACTATCGAACTATATTTGGGAATTAAAAGACGCAAAAAAAGACTATAATTTAAAATGGGAAATACTCTGCAGAACCAAAACAAAACTGAAAAACAATAAAACATGCCATTTATGTTGCTTGGAAAAATACAAGATTGAAAAAATTAAAAAAGATTTATCATTAAATAAAAGAAAAGAAAGGCAGCAACCCTGCCTACATAATCAAAATATGTATTTCAAAAGAACAAAAACCACTAAATAATAACAAAAAAATAACAACAAAATAAATCCAAAAACAAGAACAAACAAAGCAAAGATAAGTTAACTTGTACATAAGTTGTTTTTAAAAAAGGCTAAATATAATTATTCAATTTTAGTTGAAATGTCACAATGTGTTTTTTTGTTTTATTCTTTAAAAATCTTACTTTGTTCTTTATTCGTTCTGAGTAGATGCATAAAGCTTTGAAACTAAGTAAAGAATTTGAAAATTAGTTGTTTTTTTATATTATAAATATGTATATATATATATAATAAGGTGATTATTCAAACTTGAACACCTTCTACAGAACCCACTTGAAGGGCTTTTAAATAGTTTAGTAGAAAAATACAATTTTAAAAATACTAGTATATATGTTTTGTACAGCTAAATGCTTTAATCATCAGCTAATTAAATTTAGAATAAAAAGCACTTTGGTAAACAGAGATACAAAAATAGTTTTGTTCTTGTGCAATTTTGACCTGTTCTCTTCATTAGCGCACACACTGACAAGTAAATACAAGGTACATTTTATGAAAAGTTAAATCTAATGGTGAAAAAATTACCCATAAACGATCAGCTTGTCATTGAGGGGGATTTTAATGCGAGAGTTGGATCTGATCATGACTCTTGGGCTCCCTGTATAAGACATTTTGGTTTTGGAGAACTAAATTCAAATAGTCAATGCCTTCTAAAGTTTTGTCATCAACAGAATCTATGTGTGATAAATTCAGTTTTTTAAACTAAATTGCAGCATAAAGTATCTTTGAGACACCCCTGTTTTAAAAACTGGCACCAACTAAATATATCCTATTAAGACACCATTGTATTAACCTGTAACATATTAACGATGTTATTGTAACTATATTGTAAGAAAGCACAGATTGCAACAGCGATCATTCTTTGGTCTGCTTTAAAATGCATATTACAAAAAAGTTCATGCAAAATCAAATAATTTAGCTTGTAAAATTTGACTAAATATTTGAGAAGTGCATGATAAGGAGATATTAAAAGGTTCACAGCTCTGATACCATCGGTCTCTTTTTTAAACACATCCGTTTTTTTGAGTCTTGGTCTAGGATCCAAAAAAGTGTAGACACAATGCCTTGAAGTCTTTTGGAAAGAACAAACATACCAACAAACAGTTCGAAGAAAACATCAATGTGTTACTTTTTTATTAAAGATAAATGGACAGGCTCATGTTGATTATCAACATGAGCCAAGTTGCACCAGTCAAAAAAGATTTTGTGTAACCAACAACTTTTTTTTAAAGAACAGCTAGGAATTACTTATGGTTTTGGTTAAAAGCTAGTGATCGTATTCAAGATGCTGCTGACAGAGGAGATACCACATCAGTCTATGAAGGAACAAGAAAATCAGTTATACGAACAAAAAAATTAAAATCACCTTTGCTATCAAAAACTAGAGAAATCATTTAACAGTGAAAATGAACAGTTAGGTATATGAATTCAACACTTTTCCCTTCTGTATTCTACACAGAATATGATTATTGATGGTGCACTTAACAGCATGAACTCAGTAAAGCCTTTGATATGATAGCTCCTCGGAAAGCTCAAGACAGTGATGGCATACCAGCATATAAGAACAAAGTTTAAAGAACGGGACTGTGATAATTACAGTGGAATTTCTCTTCTTACGATTGCTGGTAGATTTTGTTCCCCAATTCGAGAAACTGGTTGAAAGAGTATACCCTGAGTCTTAATGTGGATTAAAATATAAATGATCTACTACGGACACAATATTCTCTGTATGCCAGTAGAAGAAATGTAATGAACTTAACATGACTTTAACCCTTCAGGGACACATGTGACCTACAAGCAGCAGTTTGTCTACCCCTGATTTAGAAACCTATAGCTCAAAAATAGATTGAAAGTCTAAAGTAAATATTTCATATAAGGTATGCACTTTTCCTTGATTTAAAAATGTAAAAATGTATATCTACATTACTGTACTTTTTTTGTTCCTTAAGAATATTTTAAAACTTTAAGAGCTGTTAAAGATTGTAGTTCTTACTTCTAGAATAAAGTTTTGAATTATTTTATTAGGTAGTAAAAGTATTAAATTGGTATGAATTCATACATAATTGATAAAAATTGTTTTTTGATAGAATTTTTAATAATGTTGAACCTTTTTTAACAAAATACTATTTTTAGATTTTTTGTTAAAACTTAAAATGTTTGGAATAGGACCTGAAAACAGGCCTGGTGCTTCTGGGGAGTTGAAAAAGGAAGAAGTTGCTAAAACCAACTTTCCATGCAAGCTACTAAGTACATTTGACTGTGAGCAGGAAGCCATAAGGGCCGTGAGACTTAACTTTGACGGCAACTACTGCCTCTCATGCGGCAGTGACAAGACACTGAAGCTGTGGAGCCCACTCAAGAAACTATTGATAAAGAAGTACACGGGCCACGGCTCGGACGTGCTTGACGTTTGTGCCAGCACGGACAACAGCAACCTTGCCTCTGCCAGCAAGGACAAGTCTGTCATATACTGGGACGTTTCCACCGGGCAGATAGTCAGGAGGTTCAGGGGTCACGCCGGGGCAGTGAACTGTGTCACTTTTAACGAGGAGTCCACAGTTGTGATGTCCGGATCAGTGGACAACTCCGTCAGATGCTGGGACTGCAGGTCCAGGAAAAACCAGCCCATTCAAACTTTAGACGAGGCCAAAGACACCATCACCTCTGTGCAGGCTTCTGACCATGAAGTAGTGACCTCTTCAATTGACGGTTTTGTTAGGAGGTACGACCTGAGAAGGGGGCAGATGCATGCAGACAACATTGAAGTACCAGTGACCTGCACAAAACTTTCAAAAGATGGCCAGTGCCTCTTAGTTGCAACTCACGACTCCACCGTGAGGTTGCTTGACAAGGAAACTGGGCAACTGCTGAATGAATATAAAGGGCACAAGAATGTAAATTATTCAATTGAATGCGCTCTGAACAAGGATGATGATCACATCATTTCAGGCTCAGAAGACGGGTTCTTGTACAGTTGGGACTTGATACAAGGAGATGTTCACCACAAGTTACCAGTTTGTAAGAACCCTGTGATTACTATGGCAACCCACCCAGTTAAAAACATTCTGGTAACAGCATCTACCAATCAGATGCTTGTATTTGGTGATGAAAGTTTTGACCAGTCAGATTAGTTATAAGATTATAAAAAAATTATTGGTTATTTTGTTACGTTTCTTTTATTTATTGTTAAATTTGTAATAGTTTAGGTAATGGTACAACTCACAGTTTAATTATTTTTTTATGTTTAACAAAGTAATAAGCGTTTAAAAAAAAAGAGAACATTTAAAAATGTTTTGCTCACTTGTAAGATCAAATTGTTTTAAGCTTATATAGTTTAATGAAACAAGTTTATTTTTATAGTATGGTTTTAATAGTTTTGAACATGTTTTTATTTATTTGAAAACCTTAGATATTTTGATTATTTGTCAAGAAAAATACTTTTTTCAAATTCTTAGATAAACAATAAATATTTTTAAGCAGTTAAATTATTTTCTTTTAGTATTTCAAGTTTTAGTTCAGGAATATGTAAAAACATACTAACATTAAACATTTTTATCCTATATTGTTCGCTATATACTGATTAACGAGTATGTTTCAAATAAAGTATTTCCTTACAGTGAAACTAGTAGTAAGTTTGTTGTTAGAAAATTGTCAAGTATATATATAATAGAAGTATTTTTGCCATGTATTTTTCTGTTAAAATAATTCATTTTATTTAAAAGTTTAGTAGTTAAGAACTAGTTATAAAAGATTTTGTACTCAATTTTTGTTTTTACTTTGTTATTATAAATTGTATTTAAAACAATTTACAGGTGCTTAAATTTATTTTCATGTTTTCTTGTTTAGATGTCTTAATTTTTGTATCCTTTTTATTAGCTCATATAAAAAATACATGTGCTTAAATGGATAAAACTTTTGAATTTAAAAGCTTTATAAAGATGGATTATTATAAGTTTTAGTTTAAGATGAACTTCTTTCATATGACTTAAATGACATAATATGGTTTTTGTATTGAATTTATTTCCATAGTAATATTGTTTGTGTATAAGTATTATGATAAAAAATGTAACAAATACTTTTGGATTTTTCAGTTTGAATTAATAAACAGTATAAGTCATTATGATATCTAACAACACTAGTGATAAAATGGATCAAAGTCTTTCTGAAATACACTACCACAAAACTCATAAAGCCACAAGGTCTTCAAATTTAGTTCATTCTTCAAGTAAGAAAAGTGAAAGTTTTAAACAGTTTAGAGAATTCACAGGGGAAGAACTAAGTTCCTCCTCATTTGCCTCAATGGATTTAAGGTAAATGTTTTTAATATAATGATAAATTAAAATGTGTTTCGTAGATATCAAAATTTCATTAAAATACTTCATCAAAAACTTAAATGTTTATTAATGCCATTACAGTAGCTATATATCTAAAAAAGCATAAAAACAGCCTAGTAAATCCATATCACATTCTTATAATATATAACATATATGATAAGTGTTTAAATTGTACAGATAAAAATAACATTTTAAACATGTATAAATAAAACTGTATTCATAAGTTAACCAGAAGTTAGATATTCATTTTACAAGCATTATTTATAAGTTGTATGCATAACTTCTTTTTAAAAACTGCAAGAATTTGTTCCAATATTTAAAGAAAAAACTATCTTAATTTAAAATTTCCAAGCTTAATATTTTGGTAAGTTGTTTATGTTAGGTTTGTTTTTTTGTTCTGTAGAGCATTGTACCATTGTAAAGTAATATTTAATGTTTTTAATTTCTATATACAATTAAATGAATCTGTTTTTAACTCTGTAGTTTGTTTTGTAATAATAAATCTTTTCTAAACTGTTGTGCTTCTAGACAAGATTTTTTTATAATATAAGGCATTTTAATGTGATTGGTTGGTTCTGGATCCTGTAAATTTAAACATTTTATGAGAAATTAATATTTAATTTTAATTGAACTTATTTATAACAAACCCTAGAATATCTAGTGGAAGTTTCAACATTTTTTGGTTTAGTCGGCCAGGTTTACATGCATGCGGGTTGTGGACCCTTTGTTGGTCACATTTTAGTAACCCATGTTCTATAGAAAAGAGCTTTTATTTTTATAGCAGACGTATACCTACAATATACTTCAATTTCAATTTGTAAAAGTCCTATTACTGTCTTCATCTTTTTCCAGGGTTTAATTGAACTTTTGAGTTATATCTTCTCCCTTTGTTTTTAAACAATCTTTTTGGTTTTTTCACTAAAATCTATAACAAATTTTAAACTACTTGTAGGTTGGGAACAGATTTTTAGTTTTATATCTTTAATTATTATTTATCTTTAACTAAACATCACTCTATTTTGATTTGGTCATAAGTTTTAAAATTGTAGTTTTTAAAAATCTGATTTTTTCAAAATGTCTGTAATATTAAATAACTTATTTGATGAAATTCTGAAATAAATTGCTTTTAATATGAAAGAAAAGGTGCTTATTTTACATGTTCCGAAATTCTGAGAAAATTGACCCTTAAAAGTTTATCTTCTATAATTTTGTATCAAAAATGTTTACAAAACTGGTTATATCTCCAAAGTTAATTGATTTTTTATGTTAAATAATGATATTATAGTAAGTAAAAGTTATACAAAATAATACTTTTATTTGTTAATTTGTCTATTCAAAGCAAAGTTTTGGTTATGTATTTATGAATCAGTTTTAAATGAGATTTTGATTAAGAAAAGTCAGGAAATGTTTTTCAGCTAAATGTGTGGCAACTAATTTTATTAAAAATAAATAATAATATATAGTTAAAAAAAAATATTAATTTAAAACTTCACTAAAGTCTTTTTTTTAGTTAGAGGATTAAAATGTGTAAAGAATTTAAGTTTTATATTACTAAAATTATTTGATGTTGTATTCAAAAAACAACAGTATTTTTTTGATGAAAACTGCATAAAAACCCCAATTTTATTTTTATTTACTTTTTTAAAGTATAAAAAACGTGTGCAAAATATTTTTATAGTTTAGTTTAGAGTTAAATTACAATTTGTAGAAGTTTTGTTTAAAAAAATAAATATAATATAGTCATTAAGTAAAAAATATCTTTCAGAACCTGTTTTACTTACAAGTTTTGATCATTAATTTAGGTTAGCCATTTACCTGGAAACCTGGAATATAATAACTTATGCAAAAAAAGGTTAAAAAACATGGTATTTTATACTTAAAAATATTTTTGATCAAAAATCATCAAAAATCAAGAATGAAACTTGGAATTTTGAGCATTTTTTATAAATGGTATTGAAATTTACATTACTAAAGAAAAAACTATTATAAAAGACATTTTAAAATTACAGCATCTTTTCAGTAGTTTTGTACTAATATACCTATTTTTCTAACTTAAGTTTAATTTTATACTAAAAAGGGGCAAAAAAAACTTGTAATTTAAAAAACTTTAAAAAATCAGAAAACTTGGAAAAAGTTTCTTAAAATGCAATGGCCACCCTGTTAACATCTCAAAAACTATCTAAAACTATGTTAAGCTATTAATGGCATCCAAAGATAAAAATCTACAAGATAAGAATAACTACTAAAAAATAAAGTGGACCCATGTGACCTTAAAATGTCTTAAAAATATATGTAAGTGTACTAAACTTATGAAACTTTAGAAAATTAAATTGTTTTATAATAGTAAATACACTTTCATATCAAGTATGTAGGTATTGTTTAAGATCAATTGGGTACTATACAATATAAACCAATAAGTTTGATTGAGCATTGTGCATCTAACTTGAGTTAATTAAAAGTTTTAACTACTTAAATAATTATAATGTAAATTTTAAATTAAATCTACTTTTCAGCTCAACTGCAAATTCAATTATATTTGAAAACAGTTTAAGGGACATTTCAATGACTAGTAGTAAATTTTTTAACTCATTTATTGATACCAGTTTAAAGTCTAATTGTTCCAGAAGAAATGAAAGCACAGCTCTTCTTACAGTTAACTCTACTAACTTCAAAGTAAGAAGTACTTTTATTATTATTTGTATATGAAGTTTAAAAACAGACTTCATCAGTACAAAGTTAATTCATTAAATCCTAAATAACACAGCTGATTAAAAAATACTAAAACTTATGTTCGATTAAAATTACTTTCAGATATCTACAGTAAACGAAGCTGCAAATAAACTGTTTTGTAATCAAAAGTTAGTTGGACAAGATGCTACATGTTTTCTGCCAACAAGTGTTTTTGATATTAACTTATTTTCGAGTAACGAAGAATTGTCTAGGCCTGTTATTTCAAATGGGAAAATAGTTAGTTTTAAATTATTTAGATTTTATTATTATTGTCTGAAAACTTTGAATTCTTTTAAGTTTTTCAAAAAATGTCCGTTACAAGATTTGAAAATAGTTTATTGTATTGTTTTAAAAGTAAAATATGATACAATAAAATTATTCAATACAAAAAATATTAAAACAAGAAAGTTTAAAAAAAATTATATTAAATTAGTTGAAGATGATTTTATTATTATTATATTATTTATTGTGCAATGTTGGACTCAGGCATTAAAACCTGAGACACTTAAACAGGACACAGAATATGTTTCTAATAATAAAGTCTTTTTTTGCTGTTTAACTTTTTTCTGTCTTTAAAATGCCTACCAAACTTTCAAACTTTGGTTAATTGTATCTTGAAAAAAAAACATTTAATTTTAAATGCCAGTAAAAAGTAACTGGTAGCCTAATAATTAGTCTGCAAAACAAAACCAAGCTGTAACAAAACTGTCATACCTCATATAGCCTTAGTACAACCTAACTATAAGTTTTGCACACAAAAGTCGTCTAATCAATTTAAAATATTTTCAAACTTTAATTTTGAATAAGTATTCAAGTGTGACAATCAGAAGATCTAAGTTTTTTAATTGGTTGCCATAAATATATCTTATAATAGTTTTAATCCCCGAGTTTAATTTGTTTTAGTTTAGTTTGTAGATAGTGGAACGGTATATGAGAAATAACAATTATTTTTTTAAATACAATACAATGACCTACATAATTCAACAGTTTGTCATCAAAAAAAATAAAATGTAAAAACTTTTGATGTTTAACGAAGTGATTTAATTTTAAAGAAGTTTTATTATAGCAATGAATCTTAAATTAGCTATTGTATATTTATAAGCTATTGTATATTCATAAAATAAAATTTTAAAATTTGTCTAAATTCAATTCATTGTTAAAAGTAATTTTTTCAACCATTGTAAATTTTTTAACTTATTTTATTAACAGATAAGTGTAAAGAATGGAGTAGGAGATTCAGTCATTGTTTCATGCTGGGTCAGATATCAAGTAGAAAAGAATAACTTGGTTTGCTTGTTGAAGCCTGTTGACTGTATCAGATCGAATGTAGAAATAAATTCAGAAAAAGTTAGTTTCTTATGGTTTGTAAACTTATTTTATGTAGTTCAAGTTAGCTTTTAACACTTATGTTATGTATATCTTACAGAAACTTTGGTTGCAAGCGAAAATCTTAAGTTTGATAAATCTTTATTATGTTTAAAAACAGTAAAAATGTTACATTTAAGGTCATAGAAGGCTTAATTTATATTTTTATTAGTTTATTTTATTTTTTAGAATAGTTTTTCAGCTTTTAGACAATTTTTACCACTTAACTAAATTCTAAATAATTTTTGATATGTAAAAGATAAAATTGAGTGGGTTTAGAAAAAACCAAGTCTATTTTGCTCAAGTAATTCTGTTCCAGAAATAAAAATATTTGCTTACTGTGCTTACTTATACTTTAAGCTTTCATAAAAAACATTAAGATAGTTTTTGTAAAAAAATATTTTACCCCCTATGGACTGAAACACAACAACTGATTTTGTTTTTCCTTGCATCTCAAACTTTAATGAAAGTGTTCTTGTTTTATCCTTAGTGTTTTTCCATAACTTAAAAGTATTTAAAGTAGTATTTCTATTTTTTATTTTCTATTAAAAGTTTAGCAATATACTGCTTTAAAAGTTTTAGTTTAAAAATTTTGTTGTTTTTATGTTGATGTCTAAGATGTTTAATTTATGTATATGAGTTTTTTTAAACTCATATTTGTTTAAAATTGTGATGTTTAAAGTTTTTTTTCTAAAGAACTTCTAAAGAATTCCAACATTATTTTTCCTTATTTGCGTTATTTTATTCAAAATAAGCCCGCTAATTCCAGTAAAAATATTTTAAGTTTTTCTAGTTTTTAAAAATATAATATTTAATTTAAGTTTCAAATGTAAAAATGATTAAAGTTTTATTTCAATAAAGCTGTTAATAAGTTTACATTCATCCTACCTACAGGGCAGTTGGATAAATTGTGACAAAAACTTAACAAATATTTTTAAAGAAGATGAAATTGAAGAAGTACTGAATAAGTTGAGTGATAAACTCCTAAGTTGTAACGAAACTCAAGTAAGTTTTTGTCTGCGTGTATATCAAATAAACTGAACTGTTTATGTGCCTGCTTATTTTAGTATAAACTTTTACAAACAGAAAGAGTGCAATCAGTTAAGCTTATGTGTATACAGTGATAAACTTGCCATGAATATCCCGCTTCTAGTTTTGATAACAAAAACCTCAAAAAGTAAGTTTGTACGCGTTAAACCTATATTCTAAATAGCTAATGTATACAAATAGTTTATCTAAACTTGAAGTTGTAATAATTATAAAAAGTAATGTTGTAACATTCAGAAAGTTTTCTTTAAAACAGGGTGGCCACTAAACCTGGAATTTTGGAAAAAACCTTGAATTTGATAATTTAGTCTTAAAAAAACCTAGAAAAACTTGAAAAATCAGGAATTTTGAACAAAAATCACTAGTAAACCTAGAATTTTAAACATTTTAAATCATCAAAGAATAAAATTTTGTTTTGACACGAAAAATCTATCATATAGTTTAAAGTTTTTTGTCATCATCAAAACGTTTTTTTAGTAAACAATTATTATTATATAAAACTATTTAAATTACGGTAACGGAATAATTTTAATATTTTTATACTGTTTATCACAGTTTTAAACTTTAAACTTATAATCTTGAAACTAAAAATAGAACCAAAAACTTGTCTTTTCAAAAACATGAAGAAATTCAGAAAATCTAGAAGAAATTTTCTAAAAACCAGTGACCACCCTGTTTAAGTACCCAATATTTGAAATGTATGAATTTATGTATATACAAAAAAAAGTCAATTTTAACTTAATTGGTATAATTTTATTTTATTTCTTCATAAACAATTATATGTTTGTTATAAAAACACCACACTATTACCAGGTATATACTGTTGTGAAATGATTGTCTTGTTCAATTTTGGCGGAATGATTTGTATAGAATCTTTTGATGATGATTTAAAAACTTCCAATGTTTCTTGTTTTAATGAAAATATAATTTCTACAATGTTAGGTTTTCAAAAGCATGAATTCAAAGGAAAGGTGATTGAAGTTAAAAAAAAATTATCATACATATTTTATGCAATCAATGTTTTATTTTTAAATTTTACTATTTAAGTGGCTTTTTGTAGTCTCAAAAGTTTAAAACCTTGATTCTAAATATCTGTTTGTGCAAGTATATAGTGATAATTATATAAAAGGAATTAACATCACAACTTTTTGGTGTAGTTTTCATTGACTTCAAATTTTATATAAACTTTAAATTTAATTGCATTTCACAAAATATCAACATTTACTGTAACAGTTTCGTTTAAAATAAAAGTTAATTTCAATTTATGTATAATTTTTTTTTGTTTTTTATTTTTTATTTTTACAAACTAAAAACTAAAATTTATATATAGTGAATGGTTAGTTTACTTCCTTTTTATTAAACTCATAAGTTAGACTATTTTGCAGTTTACAGTTTTAATTCAATTTAGAAAATTTATTTATTATTGTAGTTTTATGGTAATTATATTTGAAGTTTTAATTGGTTTTTTTAGTATGTTTTTAATTTTTTGTAGAGCCATTACTTTATTGACTTATAAAAAACTTAAAAAAGTATTATATTTTGTAAAACTTTAAGCTTTTAAGCCAAATGTAATTATTTGAAGTAAATATACAACGCATGTACAAAATGTATAAATGAAGTACAATAAAATATCTGTTTTGTCCAAATAGTTCGCAACAAACTTTTTTAATATAATTATTATTTATTTTCAAGTTTTACTTGTGTTTGATTTTATCTAGTACTAAAATATTAAATTTTTAACACAATAAAATTCTCCATTAAAACTACTTTTAAATTATTAATATTATCATTACATGAAAAGGTTTTACTTCAATTCTAATATGTAGCTGATACACTTTAGTTTTATTGTCTTTGATTGAAATCAGTATATTTTCTTGCATCAGTAGTTAATAACGTTTATCGAGGTTTTTGATAGTTTGTAATAACTCAATTTATTTTGATTTAGTTTTTGTCAAAAGTTAGCTATCATATAAATTCAATAAAAATAAAAAGTTTAAGTTGTAAACAATAAATTTTTCAGGACTTTTTGAAGTTTGTGACAAAAGAAAGCAAAAGAGACCTATTTAGAAAAATTTTAGTGTTACAAAGAAAAAACTTGAAACTTGAAAAAAGTTGCAATTTGAACAAACTAATATTTTCCTCCACTCCCAAACCGAATAAATACAAAAATGATGTTTTATCGTGTTTATTACGTCACAGTGACGATACAAAGGGAGTTCGTTAGTAATTTTATTAATTTTCAACAACAAAATTAGATATAACTATATCATGACCACATGTATATTCTTTAGCTTCTATACTTTTATTGCAGTATTCATTTTTTTACAGAACCCAGTTGAAGTGTGTTGATCCGTTAACACACAGAAACATATGTTGGTACAATAAAGGAAGATTACTGTATAATTTGTTTTTATAACTATTTATATATTTTCATATTAAACAGATGTGAATTTGAAGATTTTGAAAGACAGAACTAAGAGAGTTAAGAACGATCATTTCAAGCATTTTATATGGATATCTGTTCAAGTAATAGATTTTAAGCAGTAGTTTTTTAACTAAAAGAAAATTAAACAGATTTATTATTTTTATTTTAGTTCAATAACAAGAAGCTAAAATGCTTCAAATTTTGAATTTCTTGATAAAAAGTTTTTTTCAATCAGATTCCATTGATTTTAGAAGAAACGATGAACAAAAGAAGCATCGATGACTTGGACGGCAGTTTTGGGCTGAGTTCGATGGCATCTGGCGAAATCTCCAAATATTACGAATTCGGTGAAAAGTTAGGCAGTGGCGCATACGGATTTGTGTATGAAGCAACTCGTAAAGCAGAAAATAAAAAAGTAATAGATTTTTTTATTGGTTTTAAAAATTTTGTACCTGTTTAAGCATTTTATAAAATATTCGTCAAAATTTTTGTTAAAGCTTAAACAAGTTAGATTTGTTGATAGCATAATCAATTAAGATTAAGAAGTACATAATGTTTTATCAATAAAGCATGATAAATATATTCTTTTACCAACAGTTTGCTGTGAAGTTTATCATCAAAAAGAAGTTGCACGAAAGCCGCTGTGATGATTCCGGGTTTCCACTTGAAATAAACATGTTGAAAAAGTAAAATTTTGATTTGTTTATAGTAATGCAGTTATCATATTTAAAAATTTGTATACGTTTTGTTGTTTCGTTTAATCTTTAATTCGTTTTGTATATAATAACTTAGTTAAAATTAATTTTTTAGTTTTTATTTTATTATGTTACAGATACATTTTAATAAATATTTTCTCACACAAAATTCTTAAATATTATAAGATTAATTGATAGTCTGTATTTATTTTAACAATAGAAATAGATCTTTTGTATATTTTCACAGGCTCGAACACAAAAACATTGTCAAGTGTGTGGAGAGTTATGAAAACTTAACATTTTATTCTTACACAATGAGACGAAGCGATCCTTATGAGGTCGACTTGTTTGAATTTGTGGAAAACAACAACATCAGTGAAAACTTGGCGAGCCACATATTTCGTCAGGTGATTTGTTTTATGTGAAGTTTACACCACTTAATTGCTTAATGTTTTTAAAAAATAATAAAAATATTTCTTACAAATGGCAATTACAGTACAATTTTAGCTGCTAGAAATAAAAAAAAAACTATATACTGTTTGCATGTTTATTTCTAAGTTGGAGTTTTTTAAATATTGTAATTACTAAAACATTATAAACACTTAGAAAAGTAATAAATCAGTACAGTTTGAGCAATGTAAAGCTGTTTCTTATTTTTCCTTAAAAACATTACTAAATATTTTATTGTTTTTATAAGTTCACTTGCACAGATTTTTTGTGTCACAAGGGTTAAACTACCATTATAAACATTTGAGTAAATTGGATAATAATAGTTATACCTTTTACTCTTGTTGTTGTTTAATATTTTCTAGTTGAATTTAATTTAAAAATTATTACTTAGTATGTAATCTAAAACATAATAGTGCTAATGGTACATTATTTTTTTAATAATTAAAACTAATAACTAATCATAGGTTGTGGATGGTGTCAGTCATTTGCATAAAAGTTACATACTACACCGAGATATAAAAGACGAAAATATTTTGATAGATTCCAACTTCAGCTGCAAAATTATTGGTTGGCATTTAGTCTTAACAAATAAAAGTTGCTTATCAAATAAGTTGTGATTTTAAGTTCTTTCATACTTTCTTGCTACATCTTCATTTTTTTCACCTTCCAATTTCAAGCTGAAACGAAATTCATCATGATAGTTTTTCGCCGTATTTTTATCTACCAAGCCCATTAAATAATTAGAATTTAAATAAATTAGGAAAAATATTTTTTGAACAAAACAAAAATACTTTGATTGAAAACTAAAGTATCAAAAGTTTCAAAAAACCATAGTTTTTTTGATAACTATTGGTTTTTTCTATAAATTAACTGTACTAAAGAATTTAGAAATATGTTTATTTATAGGAGGAAAAAGCATTTTCTAACGAATTAAACTTATTTCGAACTAAATTAAGAAAAAATTAAATTGTTAACTGCACCATTTTCCAATTATTAAAAAAATAAACATCCTTTTAATTTTAACAAATAAAGTTAGTAAGTTTTTAAAATAAATGTAAACACTTAATTTGAGTTTCTATCCTTGCTTGCTTTCTACATCGCCAAACACTTATTAATAATTTTGAAAATGAATTTAAAATGTTTTTTACATGGTAAAAAGATAATAACTTTCGACAAGACATAACTATCAATATGTTTTAACGTGAAATATCTACACGACCTTCTTTCGTTCATATAAAATAAATATATTATATTTATTTCTATTTGTTTTTTGCTGTATTGTTTTGTGTATACATGCTTTTAAATTTACCTTGAAACGTAAAGTCAAACCTTTTCAAAATTATTTTTTATTATACTTTCGGAACGTATGCTAAGGTATCAAAAAAATATTTTAAGTTGTTTGTAAAAATAAAAATTGTCTCAATATTTTGAAATAACCTTGGGCGAAATAAGAAGCGTTTTCTAATATTTTTTACTTTTTGTAGAACGTGTGCTAACTTTTTGAAGTGTTTTTTTCTTAAGTATTTGTTTAATAAATATTGATTAAATACACAGATTTCGGTTCGGCGTGTTACTTCAAACCGGGTGAAACTTCCTCTACTTTCTGCGGCACCCTGGAGTACTGTGCCCCAGAACTGATGACCCAATCTCGGTACTGCCCCGTCAAAAGCGAGATATGGTCCCTGGGTGTACTGCTGTACACTATCGTTTGCGGGGAAAACCCTTTCGGCGACGCGGAGGAGATTTTGGAGTGCGAGTTGAACCCGTGCAAGTACATAAGCGGTGGTTGGTTGTTGATTGTATTGAAAGCATTAGTGTATCATGGAAAATAAAGTTTTAGTTTATAGTTTCTTATGTTGTTTGTTTTATGAAAGTTGATTTTATACTAACTATCAAAACCAAAGAAGGTTTATGCACAGTGGAACAGTTGTGTACGATTTAATTTTAAATTATTAACAGCAGCTACTAACAAACATCGATTTTTTTAAATTTAATCATTTAAGCAAAACACCCACATTTTTCAACTGACAGATCTGACATCCTTGTTGAGCATGATCCTGGACAAGGACCCGGTGAGAAGATCTTCGATCCAGGACATCTTCCTCCACAGCTGGATGAACTTTTACGTGGACGTCGACCTGTTTCCCACCAGGCTCAAGCACATCTCCTCACGTTAGAATGATTTATTTTCACATTGTATTAGTTATAAACTGTGTATATATATATATTTCGTCACACTTTTGATAAAGTAGTACAATATAGTAGAAATAGTTAATTCAGAAATAGCAAAGAACTTGTTATTTAAGCCTTTAAGAAAAAGCAAAAATATTGACTTAACATAAGTTTTAATTTTATATTTTATTTTTTTTCAAGGAGTTGTACGTTAAAATATTATGCAACTTCTGAAAAACAAAAAAATAAAATTAGTATTTTTTTTGCTCTTGCTCAAAAATAATTTTTATACACAGTTTAATGCTGAGCAAATGATAAAGGTCTATAAGCGGTATAAAAAAATAATCAAAGTGTACATTTTTTGCACTTTCAGAATGTAAAATCTCTAAAAACTGTCATACAGTGTTTCTTATCCTTAACCTTTCGTCTTTTATATTTCAAAGCTTTTCTTTATGTGTAGAAGTTATTAAGTTGTTTTCGAGATATTATAAGTAAATAAAAATTTTGAATGTGAATTATAAAAACTGCCTTGATTTTGTTTCAATTAACAGATTTAGTAGAGAAGGAAAACAGTGGTATTATGACGTCATCATTCGACGACCTGTTCGCGAAGAGCATGAATTTGAACGACAGCGAGCTTGCTGTGTCACCCCTTGCCGAGAGACTGCACAACTTCAGTTTCAAAAACAATTAAAACTTTGCTAGAATGGTATTTTGGGTAAGTTTAACAACGTGCTAATTTTTAGTTCTATGACATTAAATACAAAAAAATATTCTTAACCTCTTTATACAGCGCATTATAATTTATTTTGTTTTTCAACTTAAAATATTGTTTTCTACAACTTTTTTTTACTTTCTGTTTTGTACTGTGATGTTTTGTATGAAATTTTTATCTGCTTCTTCTGTAATGTTTTTTTTTAAATGCTCTTTTTCTGGTCGTTTTTAGAAGTCTGGACTTTTGATTTTAAGTCCATTGTTGCTCAAGTATACTTTATTTGCTACTTTGCTTTGCTTGCAGTTTTTTTTTAATTATGTATATTAGATATTTTATTTTAATTTAAATTCAAAAAAATGTTGTAAACTAAAATATATTTTCTCAATCGATTTATTGATTCTTGTTTGCAACAAAAAAAAACGAAACTTTAAAACGTTGTTTTTCTTAATACAAATTATATTCAAGTTCAAGTATTTCTATCAATTAAAATACAACAACATTGTCGACAATGAAAGTACCTGTAAACTTTTAAGTTAAATTGTTTTGTTAGTATAGAATACAGTGTTTTTAACTTTTTTTTATACATAAATTGAAATTTATTACTAGAAATGTTTATTTACTGTATATGTTTTGTATGTGTATTTTAATATAACATTTTTAATGTAAATAACTTAAAACATTTAATTTAACTATAGATTAAAACTTTAATATTATATAATAGCTCATAGACTTTAGACTAGTGGTTGTCAAAATTTTAAAAAGCCGTTTACAGTAAGTTACTAAAGAAATGCTTCTGCGTAAAGGAAATTTTAGTTTAAATTTTAATTACGCATTTTAGAATTCTAAAAATTTCTAAAAAAAAATTATTTTTTTTTAATTGCACAAATTAGGTTTATTGTATAATTTTAATTTAAAATATGTTTTTAAATGCTAATTCGCCTCTCTATATCTTTAGACTTTGTAAACTTGGGTTCCTTGACTTATTGATAAACATTTAGTTATAGCTCAGTATATCAGAGATTTTGTTATCAATAAGAGATTAAATTAAAATTTTGAAAGAAAAATGACTGTGTAAAATAATGAGAATTTAAAACACAAATAGATAATACAGCACTCTTGCCCTATATAGAAATAAACATAGATTAATATAGACACCACGACATTTCTTAATTGTAAACAAATGCTTAATTATAAATTTGCTTAGTAGAACAGAATATAATTTTAACTATCAAATAAGTCAGATATAAATAAAGATAAAATTTTCTTATTATCAAAATTAGTAAAACTTTTCTACAACTATTATTATTTTATATGATTTTAAATTCTTACTTTTTAATAAGTATATAGTTTTATCTTTTGTTTTCATATTTATAAATAAAGTAAACATATTTATAAATTGTTTAAAGTGGGAAAGTGCTCAGTCTGCTTTTAATTACAAGCAATATCAAAAAACAGCCAATATAGTAAGTATATTTGGTACCTCTCGTATCTTTACGCATTTTTTTGTGGACACTATGTGCGTAAATAAGCGAGAGGTGTAAACTTTATTATTTTTTCTTTGTAAATAGTATACTGTGTTATTTAACTATTAGGAAAAATATATTTAACAAAACTTAAAGCTCACTTATTTTGTATACTACACACTTATTCTAGTTTTCTGCACACTTTGGGAAACACCCAGAACTTATTGTTCAAAAACTATTTATCGACATTTAAAAAAAAGACGGCTTACTGTTGTAATTTAACTTATTTTTTATAAGTTTACTTGTTTTATATATGTAAGTTTTTTGAACGACAAAAAAAGCGATCAAAATGTTTATTTCTAAGACCTGTAAACGAAGAACCTTTCGGTATCGAGTCGCACGCCACGGATACCTTTTAACGTCTTGTCCATGACATAAAAAGAAAAGAATTTTTATGCAACTTTATATTTTTTAATGCAATTTGTTTCGCATTTTCCTTTTTTCAACTCAAATGATTCAAAGAAAATAACTTTAAAACTAATAACGAAACACAGTTTTAAAATATCATAATAAGAATTTGCTTGAATCAGAAAGTCAGTTAGTACTTGTTATAGTAGATTTAATATGATATTTGTAAAGTAAGGAAAACTTTTTCAACAAGAGATGTTTGATTTTAAAATACTTAATATGAGTAATTTTACTACAGAGTAATTTTACTATTTGAAATGAGTTTAAAAGTACTTAATTTTAACGTGATTTAGGAATAATTACGTATGTTACATAACTTAATATTAAATAAAAGGTTAACACCAGGTCTACCATAAAGAAAATTCCTTGACAGAATTTTTGAAGTATTTCATTCTACATCTAAAATACTTTTGCAATACTTAAGCTTTTGTATTTATTAATAGTCTTTTTAATTTCGGCTAATTTAAATATTTTTATTGTAATGTAACATATTTTTATGGATTAAACGAAAATAACTGAAGATAAGATAGTACCTACATTAGAAACTTATTTAGCAAAAAAGTTTATATTTTAGATGTGTTATTGACGAGGAGAAAAACAAACGTTGATTCTTACACTTTAACTTAGAAATTATTCGCATTTCTTTATCAACTTCTGTTTGTTTTTTCAATTCTAAAGCCATAAACTGTTCTACTTTGCTTTTTCGAGTTATTCACTTTCAACGATACAGTTTAAAGCTCTAGTGTTTGCACGCAGCACTACCGATTTAAAACTTTACCAACCAAGCATTAATTTGTTTGATGAAAGTCGTTTACATGCGGGTTTGTTAACTGCTAAAGTACATAACCAGAAAGATTACTTGTTAGTTGACGGATTTTGAACTAAAAAAACGAGCGTTTACTACAAATTTAAGTCGAAAAAATCGTCAAAGATGAGGTTGATGATTTAGCTTCCAAATAGTTTTCGACTCTATTCTCAGTTACATGCTTCAGTTATAACTTACCTTAAACCACTGTTTATAGGCTGATACGTCATATGAATTCATATAAGAACCCAACTAAGTCGCATTAACGTTTGTAAAAAGCTCAGAAAAAGAAGTAACGTAATAAAGTTTAATTATTTTTCATTTTCCTATGCATCAAAACTGATGCCTTATGAATAGTTATTTTTTAAAGTTTACAGTAAAATTAGATTAAGCTTTTGAAGCAGTTAATATTTCTAACGTTTTATGCGTAAAATCTTAAGTATCAATCAGATTTTTAAGTTACTAGATTTTTTTTATGTAAAAAATAGTCTAACTTTAGTTTTAAGTTTAACAACAAAATTTTAAGTGTTAAAAAATGACAAAAGTTATCTGTCAAATGTACTTTAAAAACATTTTGAAAAGAATACCTTTTAAAATAATTAGACATAACTATTACAAATTAAAGTACTGAGAAGTTTACTCTTAAAACGACTTAAGTCTACTTTTGTTTTATTGATAAAGTGTTATCATTTTATCTATTTTATAATTAAACCTTAGCTATCGATCATTTTTTCGTTGTGTTAAAGTTATTGAGGCAATCCATTTTTTCTTGCTTACCATCTTGCATCTAACTAAAACTTGCCTCCGCATTCCTAGTATTCCTAGATCACCAAATTTAAAAATCCCGTAGTTTTCATAAATATTATTTTTGCATATAAAACTTTACCTGATGTCTACCAGGTTCTTGTTTGGTATAAAAATGATGACAGAAACTAAAGACAACATGAGGAAACATGGCATAGTTTTAGTTTAAATATACGAGAGCTTTGCCTTTCTAAAAGTTTGAAATTCCTCACTTGCAGATAATTTTGATATGCACCAGAATTAGTTCTATAGTCGTGTTCCAATTCCTATCTTTTAAAGACTTTTACACGGTTTAATGTTATAATTTATATTAGATTGACAAAGTTTGACCTTTTAAGTTGTCAAATCAAGTTAGTTCTGTAAATATATCCCCACGATATTGAATTTAGCCACAGTTTTTTTTTTTCATGCTGGTTCCAAGTTTTAACTGTATTTATTGTGTAACCTAGTTTTGACGTTCAAGTGTTTCTAGATCTCCTCAAAGATTGTGAGCGTTTTGTTGTATGTTGCAAAATATCATCATTGAGTAACTAGCTGCAGTTAGAATGCCTAGTTTGTTGAGAACAGCGCCTTGCAAAATGCATTAGACTTTTCTGGAAGTCGAAACTTTGTAATGCATTGGTATCGCATCCCTGATATTAAGTCATGAATATCGAAATGTAACTGTACAGCCAATCATAATCAGCTTATTGCTAATTGGAAAATGACTTATTATTATGCATAAAAACTGGACTGATGATGCAATAATAACGCATTTTACCTTTTACTGGCTTGCAGCAACTTCTGTGTTATTGGTATCAGTCCACTTACAGCTTATTTGATTTAGATTTATTACTTGTTTGGACACAAATCCTATATTTGGATTTGAGTGTTGGTATCAGTCCGCTTACAGCTTATTTGATTTAAATTTTTACTTGTTTAAACACACACAATATATTTGATTTTGAACAGTTGAATTTCAACTTAGCAGTTAGCTTCCAGTTCAAAGTAAAATAACATTTTTGACTGCCTATTTGTACAATTTTATTAGGGGCTTATGCTATTACATTGCTAGGTTTTTTTTATATTTGACTTATTTGCTACTTCATAAATCTTGTTAGGACTGATACTTATTTAAACTAGTTTTTATAATTGACTAATTTGCCACTTTTGTAGATTTGTATTGAATTTAAAGCTTAATAAGTTCATTATCTTACATTTACTCTGTTTATTAAATTAAATTATCCTAGTCTCAATTATACCTAACATAGACCCTAAATATAAACCCCATTTAGTCTAGATGTAGACTATAACCCTCTAGAAAACTTTCCCACGATTTAGCATGGTCACTAATGTGTCCACCACCCCGGGTCACTCCCCGTAAGTCACAACTTAATAAAAAATGTTTTTCACTCTTGCAGTTGACTCTTGTTATTATACTATCAGGTTAGGAGATTTACTCTGATTGTTTCCTGATCTATTTCATGTAAGCGGGCGGCTTAAATACCAAAAAACAGCCACCAGACTTTTTCAATCACTTTGAAATGCTTAAACACTTTTAATTAACTACTATATCAGCGAAAAAAATACAGTATTTGGCTTTAAACAAAACATTGCGTATCTTTGATGTTCTCCGACCTGTAAAATATCTAAGTTTATGTTCAACCGTTCACTCTTTTCTGCTTGCAAGAAAAAAAATTTAAAGATAGTTGTTATGCTTTGTTTAAAGCTGTTAGAACAGGCCAATATTTATTTTTATCTTTACTAATAAAGTCAATGCAAATAACTTGCATTAAAAAGTTTTTAAATATATTACAGTTTCTAGTTCAAAAATATTACATAATTTTAACTTATTTACTTATACTAGCATTGGGTAGCTGTCTAAACTGCACGAGCGTACATAATTGCACGGGTGCACAAAATTGCACGAAGATACTTTTGCACGAGGGGATAAAATTTCTCGAAGATAATTTTGCAGGAAGACACTTTTGCACGAGCAGAAAATTTTGCACGGGTTAAATTTTTTTTTCTTAATTTTTTTCTTAGTTTTATTATTATTATTTTTTTTTTACTATCACTGTTACCCTAGTCTTAGCCTCGGTTGGTAAGTTATTGTATTTTTTTGTTTTTTTTTTAATTTCTTTTTTTTTATTACCACTGTTACTCCTAACCCTTGGTCGGTAGTTTATTATTTTTATTATTTATTATTATTATCATTATTTATTTTATTGTTAAAATTTTTAAAAGTTATTTTTTCATTTTCATTGATACTATCACTATTACCCCTAATCTTTACTTTAGGTCAGTAACTTTTTTTTGTTTTAGTTTTTTTATTAACTCATATTTCTTTTGATTAAGTTTTTTTTTCTGTTTACGTTTCTTTTTCTGTACTTTTTATTTTACTCTCGTGCAAAAATGTAACTCGTGCAAAATTGACCTTTAGTGAAAAATCTTCTTCGTTCAATTTTGTTCCTTCGTGCAATTTTGTGCCCTCGTGCAAATTTGGCTTCGTGCAATTTTGTGTTTTCGTGCAATTTAGTAACCTCGTGCAATTTTGTGTTTACGTGCAATACCTCGTGCAACTTTATCTTTGTGCAATTTAGACCCGTTCCCACTAGCAATTAAAAATTTTTGTATACTAGTAAACAGTTTTCTTTATCAGGAATGTTAAATATTTTTCATATTAAATATTTATAGACGGCTTTTTTCAAAGTTTCGACTTTTTATTTAGGTTACTTCTTAACTACATTCTAAAAGTTTGCAAGTAAAATACGCAAATATTTTAATATTAGTAAAGCTTCTGATCAAGATATATTTATTATTTTTTTTATTTTTATTTTATTTTGTGTAGCTGGCTCAAGAAAAACCACCGCTTTTCACTGGCAATACAAAAAATACTAATTTGCCAAAAAAGTTATGTTTTTCATTAAATACATATTTATAAAAGTTTTAAAAGAGTATTTAGATTTTTGAAAGTATATAGTCTTATTTATTTAAAAAATAAAAGAAAATTATCTATACAGCTAAAGACAATTTGAATACTTTCAAAAATACTTGTATAAACAAACTTAAAAATTTTTAAAATTAGTTTGCACTTTTTTTATAAAGCAGAATTAGACATTATCATTTCATAAAAAAATTATTATAGAGCAAATTTAAAAATCATTGAAGTTTTTTGTACCTTACATAAACTAAAATAATATTTTTAACTGTCTTTAGGATAATTAAATATATATCACAGTATTCACTTAAAGTTTATCTATCGACCACATGTTTTACGCTGTTATGTTTTATGCTTAAAATATTATCAAAAGTATAGTTTTTTGACTACTACTAAAGCTTTAAAATTTGTTTTTTATTCTTAAAAATGTAAAAGTTAAAAACAGCTATCAAACTAATAATTTTAGTATTGACTAGTTAGTACCTAAATCATTTAACAATATTTCTATTCTTAATTAAAAGTTTCCCAAATATAGCCATTTCATCAGCTTAAATTTAAATATTTAATATATTTTGAAACATAGTTATAGTCTACAGGAATAAATATTAGCTAAAAAAGAAGCATGTATATATGTTTACCTTTTTTATTGAAATTGAAAATAGCAAACTTGAGAAATACATATGTTTCAATGTGAGCAAATGTTCTAATACATAGTAGAGAGGAATGGAGAAAAAAAGGTAACGGGAAGTAAAAGATGAATTATTAAATTCAACTTTTCAGTTTTGAACTAGGGCTTCTGCAAGAAATTTAGATTTAAAGTAATAGCTTAAGTTTCGATAATTTTTAGAGATCTATATTAATGTTGTAATAAAAATAGTTTTACTTAAACTATTGCAGTTAAAATACAATTTTTACACAAAGTAAAATTAGAAAAAAAAAATTCAAAAAACTATTTTTGAAATAAAATAAATGCAATTACTCAGTTATAAAAGCTTCAATATATTTTTAGCTTTTTTAAACTTAAAATGGGTTTTAGATATATTGTTTTGAATTTTCTATGTTTTAATAAAATTTATAGGTTAGCCCATACTATTTATTAGAAATATTATAGTTAATATTTCATTTGTTACTAAAATTTTCTATTTTTCTACAAGGATGGTTTTACGGATGAGTTTTTGTTTAATAATTTTGAAAGTTGAAAACAGTGTACTAAATAATATTTAAATTTTAGCACTTATATATTAAACTAAAGAAATTACATTGTTTTAAAAATTTAATACAATCGTACAATTAATACTACAGAAATTTAAAGTTTAAACAAACATAACTCAAGCAAGAACATTTAAGTTTAATGAATTATAAATGTAACTAATATTCATAGTTATCGAGAACACTGAAATATTTATAAGCTAAATATTAACAAAAACATTGATTTTTAAATTTAACTATATGAAAAATTGTTTGAAGTTTTTTTAAACCAAAAATAAATTAAGGCTTTAAACAAAAAAATTTAAAACTTTACTTCTAGTATATGTAGTTATTAAATATTTCATTTTATAATCTTATAAAGTTTAATTTTAAATGTACTTAGAAAAAAATTGTAGCATTTCAAAGCCTTAAAAATATACTACTATTTAACTAGACTAGTTTAAGAAGTGATATAGTTTATACAAATTTATAAACGTTTTTAGTAAAAAGTACTTGATAAGATTTAAGCAGTTTAGAACTTTAACATAAATAAAACAACCTAAAAGTATTAATAGCATCTTTTGCTATATAGCTTAAAAATTATAATTTAACTCCAATCTGTCTGTTTTTTTAATTATTTGGAAGCTCCAAGCATACAGAATACAAATATTAGGCAGTTATGTTTAAATGTGCAAAAGATTGAAATAGAAAAAATAACTGAATTTCACCGCTTACAAAAAGCTGCTGAGCAACAATGTTAATAAGCAAAGTGTTATTAGTAGTACTAGTTCTCGCCACACTTTGTTCTTCATCTTGGTGTGAAAGGAGTCGTGTAAAATCTAAAACACAAACTGAATACGGAGTAAAGACTCATAATAAGACTAATTATGGACGAGGTAAGAAAATATTAAAAATTTCAAAAATTATTTAAACAAATGATTTTTATTGCAGGCAACTCATACAATAACGGACATAAAAGAAATTACAACTACATAGGTACTCGTATAAAAAGTATGATTTTTGTTTTTGTTTAATAGAAAAATAAATATTAGATAGAAAATACAATAAAAGATCTTCGGAAATTTTATTGAAGTGAAGCTTGTTTATTTTATTTTTGAAACTTTATTTTCACTTGGTTAGTGTAAAATTTAAACAAAAAGTATAACGTTATTTAGTTATTAGATCGCTTTTATCATAATAATGTAACTAATAATTAATTAGTTAAATTTTCTTTAATAAAAATATAAAGCTTTACAAAGCATTTGAAATTTAGAAACAATCTATTATAAAAGGATAGTTTCGTATCTAGACTAATGAACTTTACTAAATATTAAAAACTCAGTTGTCGTAGATAACAACTAGCATTTATTTCGGCCATAATCAACAAAGCTGAGGCGTTTTGTGCTGTGAATAATGGTTGTTTTTTTTAGTAGTTATTTGAGACGTCTCTGAAATACTTTGTAATGTGTTTAGAACGACTAATGTTTTTTAGGAAATTCCTACAAGAACTTTTACGAGAGCAATTATGAAAAAATCTCTTATATACTGAAGAACAATGAGAAGTAGGTTCTGTTAAAAATAGTTTGGAAAAATGATACCTAAAAACAGTTATTAACAAGTGAAAATTACGAATAGTAAACAATATACTTAAAAAGTTATACTAACCTAAAGTAAAAACAACTACTTAACGCAGAAAATATTTTTAGGTACACATGTTGTGTTAAAATACATTAAAACTGAATACGATTTAAACTGTTAATACTTCTACTTATTTATACTTTGTTTATACTTTATTAATTAGATACTTTTATATAACAAAGTTTAAGAAGTATAAGGAATACTTAATTTCGTTACTACTTGTAAAAAAAAACTTGCTTATTTTAAATAATACATAATTTAGTATAAATTAGCTTATAAATTAAAAAAAATATTTGATTTCCTAAATTTTACTTTAAAAAACACAAAACATAACGAATACAACATACTTTGAACATCATCTTGATGAAAAAATTACTTTGACAGTATATTCTATAAAGTGTAATGTAAAATAATTTACAATTATTAAAAAAAAAAGAAACAACCTGCACAAACATGTTTGGATGTTTTTATAGTTTTTTAAAATACTAATGTAATGAGAGTAGAATAATTCATAAGCTTTTAAGATAATTAGAAGATAGACTTGCTTAAAACTCATTAAAAATTAAGCTAAAGATTACTCTTTTGTTTTTTTTCTGTATTATTTTTAAAACAAAAACTTCAGCACTTAAGTAATAAATACTTTGTATTCAAGAAAAATTGTTGACAAATTTTGTAAAAATAAATTAGTGTGAGCTACTCAAATTCTATAGATAGTATCAAGAATTATTTACTGAAAATGTACTTTATGGTATCATTAAAATAAAATCAAAGTAATTTTTTTTCTAAATGCATTTTTTGAGTACAGAACTTACTTTACATTAACTTCAAAAGCTAAGTTTGTGTTTAACAGTTATACTATTTTATTAAAAACGTTTAAAACAAATATTTTGAAAATAACTTAACCGAACAAAAAATACATTTTGTAGGAGAGTAGAGATTTTTTTTGAGTTTTTTAAAGCAAAAAAAATCAACGCATAAATAATTAAGATTTTGTTACCAAGAAGAATTTCTTGTATAATTTTGTAAAAATAAGTTAATTTAGCTATTCGAAGTTTATATATAGTATTAATATATTGTTTACTGAATATTTACTTGATTGTATCAATGAAATGATGAAATTAAAATATTTATTTTTTGAATACATTTTTTGAGTACAAAACTTATTTTACTTTACATTTAATTCAAAAGCTAAGTTTGTTTTTAACAGTTATACTATTTTATTAAAAATTTTAAAAATAAATATTTTGAAAATAACTTAACCGAATAAACAATACATTTGTAGGACAGTAGAAAATGCTTTTTCGGCCGTGGCAACTTACAAAGAGTTAAAAAACAGCACGAAGCTACTCGAATATCCAGATGACAAGTACTTCATGTTAGTATAGTTTTCATTAAGTTATAAAAATACAGATGCTTTAAACCAAACGGTATTTTCAAAACGAAGTAAATTTTTATTTAAGGTTTTTAACAAAAATTAGATTCAAAGTTACAAACTAGAAAATATACTTAAATTAAACTTAAATTTGTATTTTCACAACTAATAAATGTCTAGACATATTCCTGTGTATTCTATAAACCCGAGTTTCAACATTGATAACAACAAACCGTACACACAATTTATTTTTCCCTTAGACGACATGTACCTTAATTGTCTTGTAGTTCCAATGTTTTATATTTTTTTTGATACTCCGATAGCAAGAAAAGGTAAGTTATGTTTTCAGTAAAAAGAATTAAGATATAACTTAACTTAAGTTAAAGCAACGAAGTTAAATATTTTATTTTATCTCAAAAGTATTTTGACAGTTAATACATTTTATCTTGACAAAATAGTAGCATGTGTGAAACAAAAGACGAAATATTTTTTTTTAAATGTCTAAAAAGCCGTAAAATATTTTTGCCCAATTGAAAGAATCATAGTTTGAATGCTTTATTTTAAATATTCTGTTTATTTTTTACAAAGACTTTTTAACTTTAGTTTGATTGAGAAGACTTTCCAAGCTCCATCTCAACCAACGTGTTTTATTTATAGAAATTTGCACGAACATGTTCAAAGAGCGTGTGAAGTTGAACTCAACATTCTACCCGCCTTCGCACTACAACAACGCACGAGCCAGTGTCCCAGCAAACATAACATTGTGCTGCGTACCTACTTCTTCCGATGGTAATAACACCGGTAGAAGTGCTGCTGCTGGTTTAAAAGCGAAATATTTATTAAAGCATCTTGTATGCGTGATAAGCTCTTTTACTTGCTTTAATAGCTTTTTCTGAATGAAGTTTTTCACAGTTGTTCGATCAAATAAACTAAAGCATTAACGACATCGACGTTTATCATTTGTTTTCTTTTTGGTTACATTTATTTTTAATTAGTAATATGAGTTACTATTTGTATAGTGTTTAGATACGTGTGAAAAGTATCTTCTGCAGCTTATTCAAAAAAAATTGGTTAGTTAGCGTTGTAAAACTATAGTAAAGAAATAATTTGTTTTAAAAGTGTAATACAAGCTAAAAAATTTTTTGAAAGTTAAACAATGTTTTCAATTGTTGAGATTCGACGATAAAATAGGCTGTATATTATGTAAAAGTTATATAAATTTGCTTTAAGTTTTTTTTTTCTAACTGTGAGTTTAGTATAAATTTTTTCTGTAATTTAGATAATTAAGGCTAACTCAAGCTGGGTAGGTACCACAATTAAACAGTAATTTTTTGCACTGGTAGTAAGTTTAGCACGGTGCGTCAGTTTTGCACGGCGTCACTTATTTACATCGTCACTTTTCTTGAAGAAACAAAAATCTTAAAAAGCAGCTTCTCAGGTATAAGTATAACTAAATTTTGTTTGCAAAATGTTTCGATGACTTATCTAAAAAAATTTTCGCAACTTGACGACTTTATTTAATAGAACAAGAGTCTCTGTAAAACTTCTTCAAACAAATAAGTCTGGTTCTAAAGATATTTAGAAGTTTTATAACCTTGGTATTTAAACTATTTAACTATATAACTAGTTAAAATATTTAAATTTACTGTAGAATACCTACGTAAAACCACAGTTTTAATTTTATTGTAGCCAATTACACTAAACATTTACAATTTGAACCGGATAGTATTTAAAATTGTATCGGAAAAGTGTCTGTTTTTATTTTCATTTCATTTAGATCTACTTTTACATACAAAAATATTATTATAATAGAAAAAATCTTCTAGCGGCTGGAAACTTATTTTTAATTTTTTTAATATTTTCAGAATTAGGTAGGTTGAGTTCCACCTTGTTTTAACATCTTGCACAAGGAACAAGGCTTTTTGCATTGAACCCATAGTGACCTGAGTTTTTTTTAGTTTCTCGCACGCTGTAGATGAATCCTTAAAGTGGCCGATAGTTTGACAGTTCTTGGCTATTAACACACTTTTGTTACTTTCTGAAAAGAGTGTATCTTTAATTATCAGCTGAAACGTGTGAGAGAAACAGGGTGCTGAAGAGGGTTGTAGCATCATCCTATCAGCCTTTATGTTAAATTCATTACCGTGCAGAAAAACTTGAATGTGATTCATATCAATACCAAATTTTAAAGCACCTCCTTTATGTTTTCACAAGTATTAAAGCCAGTGTGGGAACCTTCTATTTCCATACAGTGCAAAGCTCAGTGTTTGTACTCAAAACTTTCATTTAACCAATGCGCTGTTAAAGAAAGATAAGATGTCTTTGTATTCGAATTTGCCCACATGTCACTTGTAAATAGTGATGTACCGGATCCTCAATTTCGGGTCCGGCCGGACCCGAATCCGGACTTTTTTTTCAAATTAGAATCCGGCCGGAACCGGATCCGGACTTTTTTTTCAAATTAGAATCCGGCCGGATCCGGATATTAGACAAAAATGGCAATATCCGGCCGGACCCGGATAGTGAGTCCGTTACACAACTAGTATAAACTAGCCTGAGTTAGAATGAGGTTTTTAAAAACTGAAAAAAAAAAAGAACTTTAATCTAATAATAAGTAGAACAGCTAGCCACAAGGTTTACAAATTTAGGTGTTATTTACAATTAAAAGTCTTAAATCAAGTTCTTGAACAAAATACACTAGAAAATTACAAAATTTTTAAAACTGGATCAGCTCTAACCCATTCAAAATCTAAAAGAAAACTAGCCTGGGTTTTTATAAAAAACTAAACTAGCCTGAGGCAGTCTAAGATTTCTAAAATTCCCAAAAATTTTCAAACTAGCAGGGTTGCCACTGTTTACGTCATTAAAACTATCTAGAGTAAGTATAAACAAGCCTGAGTCAGAATGAGGCTTTTAAAAACTGAAAAAATTACTTTAATCTATTAATCAGTAGAACAGCTAGAAAAGGTTGACAATTTGGTAGTAAAGTTGTGGACTGATTGTGGTACATTTAACTTATTAGTACTACCCATCATATTTAAATCCTACCTTATTTAATTAATATCTAACAAATACTAAATTCTAACTGATACTATTTTCTATAATCAGACACGACAGTTTTGAGTAATGAATCTTTTATATAAAACATAACAAGTAATACTAGCATATACAAAATTATTAATTACTTTTGTAACACTTTAAAAACTGAAAGCTCTTTAAATCTATACCAAAAGACTTAAAACAATAAACTAAATATTAAATAAAAATTTTAGTCAACAGGAAACTGTAAAATTTTAATAAACTATTAAACTATAAACCTGGCTTAAATATTTAAACAATTAAACACCCGGTAAAATATTCTCTTTTAAAACAAAACACTACTTACAAAAACCATTCACAAAAAAGTTCAAGAAGTTTTCTTGCATAAAGCTGCACACCAAACTAACTAACTGCTTACATATAAACTGCCTGTCATGTTCTGATGTTTTGTTGCATCAGTATTTAGTTTGAAACATTTCGTCATATGATTCTCATTGGTTCGTACATTCAACCGTATTAACTCTAAATATTCTCTGAGCTCAACTTTAAACAATAAATAATGCAAGTATTCATTCCAAAGTTTTCAATTTTACAACATATATAAAAAGTTGCATTTCTGAAATGTTTATTTCATAGTTTATATGTAAACAAATGATAATTAGTCACGTGTACAAAATGAGCCAATCACGGTAGGTGAATAGTTTTAACTGACGAAAATTATTCTTATTAATTTACACAGGGTTTGATTTTGAAAAAATTCTTTTCAGTATGCTCTTTTTCACTAACTAAATTCGGGTCCGGACTTTTTTTTAAAATTAGAATCCGGCTGTATCCGGATCCGGACTTTTTTTTTCAAATTAGAATCCGGCCCGATCCGGATATCAGACAAAAATGGCAATATCCGGCCGGACCCGGACTCGGATAGTGAGTCCGGTACATCACTACTTGTTAATAACAACGAAGCTTCTGATAACTCAGTTTATATTTTTATTTCAAACTTTCATAAGTCGCAGGTAGCATTGTATAAGTGAGGTATTTAGTGCTCGGCAACAATTAACTTGGCTCTAAAGCAGCCAACATGTCTATAAAACCTTGATCGCTAGTAATTGAAAATGGTTGGTTGTCCATAACAATCATGTTCATAGTTTTTTAATAAAACTTGATTGCTTATTGATCGTTTGTTTTCCATACTTTAACAGGGCGATAACTCTCAATACTAGCTTGGTTCATTGCTGTTAGCTTCTTTTGTTTCGGAGTTGGGTACGAACTATCGCTGACTGCTTTAATAGATGATGATGATTTTCTAGCCTCTGAAATTTCTCTTTGATTGTTTGAGTTTAAATCTTTTAGTAAAGAAGAAGTGCTGTACGAATTAGCATTACATCTTTAATGAGCCTATTGAAAAGACTGCAAATTGCATAACGAGGGTCTTCTTCACTTACGTTAAAAAATTTCAAGGCAATTGACATTTTCTGTTAACAAACTATGTAACTATTATAAATTAGTAATCCTAAAAAAAACATGACTAGTCTTATGTTTCTACAGGGTTGCCATCGTTTTTTCTAAAAAAACTCTATTGAGTCCTCTTGAGTTTTATCTAGCGCTTTAAAATGTTTTTTTTAAATTTGTAAAGTTATTAAAATTCAAGTTTTTTCAAAAAAATATGGTTATAAAAAATTGAACTACAAGAAGTTGATTTCAACTAAATCTTATTCAACTAAAAATCTAGAATATATATTTTCCGAAATTTTAAAAGTTCTCAAATTTACAAAACTATCCTGACTGTGTATAAATCTTGTTCCTAATTACTTATTCAAAAAAAAACCAAATCATATCTTCCTACATTTATTATGAGAGCTAAAAACGTTTTCTACTCAAAAACTTTTTAAAATTTTCATCAAATTAAATTAGATCTGGGGTCGGCAAACTGCGGCCCGCGGGCCAAGTGCGGCCCTCGAAGGGTAAGTTTGCGGCCCGCGAGCACGTTTTTTCTTTAAATGGAATGTGGCCCGCGAAAAAAAAAGTCTACGGCCCGCGAGCATGTGAATGTGGCCCGCTGAACTAAAATACAAAAGTATTTTTTTTGCTAATTTGTTTCAATTTGATTAATCTAGTTTTACGTCCCTGTATTTATTTTTCCTTTATCTGAAACCCCAATAGTCTTAACTTTGTTTCAAAAGTCATAATACTGTACCATATCTCATAGAGTAACTTTTTGTTTTCTTGTAATACCAAGTTAGGTTTTTAAGTGGCGATGTAAGATATACCAGAAATGCTAAACAAGTATTTATAAGCAGTAATATTTATACATCTACTTTTAGGAAAAGATCCAATTTCATTTCTTAACTCATAGACTTTTTATAACATCTAACAAACAGTTAATCAAAGAACAAGCCAAAATTAAACCAGGTCATCGTATTGATTTTTCGTTTTTGTACTATTTTTCGAAGCTATCGGTGGTTAAGTTTGTTTGAAAAGGTTGTGTACAGTAATTAAGTTAATGTTTTCATAATTATTTCAAGCTTGTTGTCTTCGCACATAATGCTTCCTGGTTTAAAACTAAATAAAGTTAATTGATAAACAACATAAGTCCAAGATCTGGTTTTAAGCAAAATCATATTACTATCATTAATCTAGCAATAATTGCAGTAGCAACATTGTTTACAAAGACTTAAAATCAACACCTATTGTACTTGCTAATTGCGCGTTTGCTATTAAAATGTATTTATGTATTGTTGTGCTTTGCATCGGAATAAACCTAGAAATTATTCTAAAGTTTCAAAGTTAGTGAAAACATCTCTTATAAAAGTTCTCAGATGAGCAGTATCTATAGTAGCAGTGCTCTCATCTTAAATATTGATAAAGGTCTTAAAGTGGTTTTTGCGGCTTTATAATCTTCAGACCTCTTTAAATATGAATTCTTGTTGTCATTGAAGAAATAAACAAAAATATTTTGCTACCGCCAACACACTTTCTATAAAAAAAATTCAATTTTAAACGGTATCTCCTTTTAAGTAATTACTTTTGCTACTTTACAACTTGCTTAAACAACTTTTTTCTGATCTTTCTGTAGTAACAGGAAGATAATCATGTGCTTTGTTGAAACCGGCTTAGTCAAATTTTTTTTATTTCGTTTCTCGCAATAACTCTAACTAACGTTTTTTAACTTTTATTGTTCGTTTTATACTTCACATTTACTCTTTTTAAACGCAATATTTTATTGCAAATAAAGAATTGATATAATGCTCAATAAAAAAATAGTTTTTCTATTAATGACTTAATGAATTTTTATACTTTAGTTAAAAATATTTAAAAAACTTAATTGTCTATCCAATCTGACTTACAAAATGTATTTTTAAATATACTTAATTAATAGTTGACTGTAGTGTAGTTTATTAATTGTAACTTTTTTCTACCCAACTTACATTTTGTGCATTTTTTTATAATGATGGTATTTAAGTAAAGTATTTAAGTTTAATTAACAGTAAATTTTAGCTTTTTCAACTTTTAATAAACTTAGACCTGTTTGATATAACTCAGTCATTTTCGCTTTTTAAGTGGCAACCATGTAAAAAACTAATTTATAATAAATCGATTATTTTACTTAAGTATTTTAGTATAAACTATGTTAAATTTTTTTTTAGTATTTATACTGTACAAATAGGTATGTATATTATTTAGTTAAGTAATTACTGAATAGTTAAATAGTTAAAAATATTTAAAACGCAAAAATTATTTCCAAAATTTAATATTTTTAAAAATATGAAAAAGTAGTTCATTATATAAAAAAATTTATATAAGTGCCCCAAAGATGTTTTTCAAGCTCGGTTTTCATAGAAAACTAGATTGTAAGTAAAATGATAAAAATTTTAAGTTAAACTTATTAAGTGTTCGAGACAGTACGTAGTTTTTAAGACTTAAGCATAATGATCGATATAAATTTTATTCCAATGAATATGTATAATTAAAAAGCGTTTTATGTGTACCGAAAAGTCACTTTAAATAATAAACTGAATAAAAGTAAAACTTTCTTTAGTGTAACTAAAACTAAAACCAAAAGATTATTCAAAAGTCACTAAAACTAAAACTGCGGCCCGTGAAGAATTAGAAATCTTGAATTTGGCCCGCGAGCACCAACTACCTGCCGACCCCTAGATTAGATCATGGTTATAATTAAGATGATAACTTAAAAGTTTTTGATTAATTACTGTATGTACCTGCATTTTTACAACAAATGATTTATTAACTGAAGTTAAACTAGTTTGTTTTTCTTCACAAGTTTTATAAATATTAAATATTCGAACCACAATAATCTAAGTACACAAAACTGAAAGAAGCATATGGTGGTAAACAAAGTCTTTCCAGACTAATTGGATCCGGACTCAGTCAAATTTTAACTAGTATCGAGCCGGTTCCGGATCTTTTTTAAAAACAAAGATTCGGCCAGATCCGGTTCCAAGCAAAAGATGGTCGGTTCCAGATCTTGGATCCGGTAAATAACTTGTAATAGCTAACTTTCGAATCTTAGTAAACCAATATTTTAAAAGCAGATAAATTACAATAAATAAAGTTAACAATGAACTTCTATTTACTTAAATAAAAGTTTACTACATTTCGCATAAAATATAAAACCTTAGTACTAAAGATTAATCTTAAAAACAAACAATTATGTAGTTTTTTTAGAACAAAGTAAATAAAATCAAAGCAGAAATTAATTTATTACAGAAAAACTCAAAAAGATCAAAAATCTACGCATCAAAACAAATTTTTTTATTTTTAAATATTAGGCAGGCTAATACAACGATCGAATTCGATTCGAGAGTCCCGCTCATAAATTTCCTCACTCCACACGTCATCTTCAACGTCATAAAATGTCACCACGTTCGATCCGCGCTGGAAAAACACGATTTTGCTCCCAATCAATACAGCCCCTCTCACTCGTATCATTTCCGATCGAAAAACGTGTCCGGGCGGCTTCAAAGCAACGAACTCCCAGCAGCGCCCCTCGTAAACCTCAAAACTGCCCCCGATGACAAACAACTTGTCCTTCACAGCCAGCAACGTGTGTCCGGCCGCGCCATCGATCATGTTGGGCATCGGACGCCACGTACCGTCCCGGTAAACCTCACAAGTGTCTTTGTTGTTTTCCCCAACAACGCCCAATCCCCCGTAACCACGATGCCGCCCAGGTAAACAGCGCACGCGGCCCCTTGTCTCGGCTCCTTCATTGGCTCCACCTCGAACCACGTACCTCGCCTCGTTTCGTACTTGAAGCACATATTCGTTTCAAAGAACCAACTTCCCTCGGGCAGCAATCCCCCGATGAGGTAAATACCGTCTTTGTACGCGCACGCGCAGAAACGGTTCAGTCTGACGTCACCGAAGTGGGTCTTCCCCCTCCAAGCGCCGGTTTTCAAGTCATAAACGTCGAGCGTCAACATTTTACTCCTTTTCCAAAAAATAAAGTCGTAGAGACGCCCTTCACAATATACAACCTCACGATTAAGGTTTACAGCCTTCTTCAGGAAAGTTTGTTTGACGCTTATTAACTTTTTTTCTAGGTTGTCTAGTTTGAAAACGCTTGGCTTAGTAGCGTGACCAAAACTCAATACGTTTCTATTCTTTCTGAGCTCATCCACAAGTCCGACAATTTCCTCATTGTTTTCTAATGTTGAAATCTTGCAGTAAATGTCCTCCAGTGGGTTGCCCGTCAGCAGTGGAAGGCGGACTTTCAGCAGAAGACTGTTCACGTGCTCACTTCTTTCGTTGATTTTGCGCTTCAGCCAGCGGTATGCGGCGTGAAATTCCGAATAAACGTGAAGCTTGTGGCTCGAAACAAGCTTCGCGACAGTTTTGTGGTCAAGTTCAACATAACTGTCAGTTTCAACCACCGTAAAAATGTTTTGCTCCATGTAACGCACAGATGCGTTTAAAAAGCAGGGTAAGTTGTATAGGTTTGCTATTTGGTAGAAAGGCGCAGCGCTGTCAGGATTCATGTTACTTTCTGCGTACAAGCGCAATTTGCGGTCTGGTACTTCATGCAGAAAAATGCTGTGCAGTCTCAGGTGCTTGACTAGTGTTTCCTTCTTCATCATACCTGTGTAAAACGTTTGAAGTAGGAGTTAGTCGAACTCAAAACGTTACTTAAAGTTGTGCAAGCTTTTATTTTACTCACAAGAAAAGTTGCAAAACTTTTTGATTTTAATTTCAACACTCTTTTTTTAGATCAATTTATAACAAGAAAAATGGTTATTAAACTACTTGAAATTGGTAACACTAACATTTAAAAGTAAAAAGTAAAAGTTGTAGCTTAAGGTGATAGGTTTGTAGCTAAATTTAAATTTAAGGTAATGTAGTCAACTTTCATTTTTTTAATAAATACACTACAAAACAAAAAACATAACTAAGACATTTCTTTCAAGTTTTAAAACTTTTAATAACTTACATCGTTGAGACAGCTTTTCCAAACAAGATGTGAAGTTTAAACAATGGTCGTCACTCGACTCACTGTGATAGCATTTTAAAGTGTTCTGCTTGCACATTCTAACAAATCTATTTGTTCCTGAATACTGCAGACTCGATGATTTGGTTTTTGTTGCCATGCTTTGGTGAATTTTTGGTTTGGCACTCATTTTACTTATTCATAAACTGAAAAACTAGAGTTTTTTTTAAATATGAAAAAATGTTAGAAGTATTAAAAGAATACTTCTTAAACAAATCTGGACATAATTTATTTTTTCAACTAAATTTTAAGAAAAACTTTAGTTTGAAAGTAATATTGTAATGAGAAACTTTAAATTGTGTATGACAACAAATTTGTTCCGAGGTTTTTATTAATTATAACAGTTTTGTGTTATTAAAAAATTTTTATTCTAAACAATTCCATATATCAAACTACGGAAATTAACCAACTTAAGTCTAAAAGAACATATAAATATGTTTATACATAAACATTTTAAGTCTTAGACTATTACAAGCAAAATAATCAAGTCAATTACACAAACTAACCAATAAAGATTTATAGCATAAGGTAACTGAGAAATTAATTGTTACTTTTTAATAGGTAGGACAGTAGTTTTTTGCTGGTTTTCTCGAGGTTTTATAAATTTTTGCAGGTTTATGAGATCTTATTTTTTTTAGAAGTTAATTATTTTAAGTTTAAATATTATATTTTTTTTTATTTCAACTACTTAAACGATACATTGTTGCTTTTAATTTTTTTTTATTCTATTGAAACCTGTACTAATATTTTGAGTCGATATCTTTGAATTATTTTTTTTTTGATGTATAGCAAAAATAGCCATACAATCTAGTCAAAATTTATTGCTTGTTTTAATTTGTTAAAAACAATTTGTTTGAGTAATTATTGCTTGAGACAAAAATAATTTTTGTTGAACATAAAAATTATTCTAGTTTTATCTCGGATAAACTTTGAATGTACATTTTGTTAATTTACAGTGTTTTGCTAAACTAATAAGATTTATTAATTTATAAATGATTAGCTATTTGTTAATTTTCTGGTTTTTCAGTTATTTTGTCAAAATTGTCAAATTTTAGGTTTCGTGGCCATAATGTTTAGAACGTAAAGATAAACTATTTTTTCCGGAACGGGTTTAAATTGCACAAAGACAAAATTGCACGAGGGGACTAAATTTTACGAGAACAAAATTGCACGAAAGCACAAAATTGCACAAAGCCAAATTTGCACTAGTGCACAGAATTATACGAGGGAACAAAATTGCACAAAAACGATTTTGCACCAAGGTCCAATTTTGCACGAGTTACATTTTTGCACGAGAATAAAAAAAACAGAAAAAAAAAGTTAAAGAGAAAAAAAATTAAAAAAAAAAATTACTGAACGAGGGAAAGAGTTAAGGGTAACAGTAATAGTAAAAATAAAAAATAACTAATAAAAATGATTATTAAAAAATAAAAATTAAAATATATGTAATTAGATGCATACTTTAATTTAGTAAGTATAATTATTGTTTTAATAATTTTATCTCAAAAAACTGTACATAAGAAATTAAGACCATCATTTACGTTAAAAGCAATATAATGCAGGACTTATAAAATTTTACTATTGAACTAATAAATTAACTTCAATTGATTTATTATTTTTTAGCCAATTTGTACATTGTGCATACTTTACTTGAAACATTAAATGCAATATATTTAACAGAGTTAAGTTTTATTTATTTAGCAGAGACTCTAAATTCTAATTTTGTTTTCTTTACTTAGTTTTCTTTACTTTGTATAGCAATTAAAATTGAGCTTTATCATCGCAAATCCCCTAACATTTTTCATTATATTTTACACTTTTACAACTGATGAAAAATTGAATAATTCATACAATTTTTGATCAACCCACCACAATGCTACTTCATCTTTATCTTATCATCCAACAAAAATCAATAGCATGAAATTGTACATTCGGTTGTCTTTCTCTTGAGTGAACATTTTTTATTTAAGAGAAAGATTTTGCAGGGTTTTATTAAATGAGACGAAAAATCCAACATCAGTTACAAAAAACTAGCCTGAATTTGTGGGAAAATTGAAAAAGTATTATTTTGAGCAAAAAGCTGTAAAAAGTACTGTTATTACAGCTGATGTATCTAAAAATACCCAAATAATAATCTAATTGATATCAAGAATTTTTCGAGTAAAAAAAAAACTTTGTTTTAAGAATCTATCCTGATAATTATGTTAGTTATCTAAACCAGCCTGAGTTTCACAAAAAAAAAACACGCATGTGTAAGCCTGAGTTTTCAAAAAATTTGAACTACCCTGAACTATCCTGAGAGTATGGCAATCCTCTTACAATCACAAAGGTTCAACCTTTTTTAATAACTATGATTTAAACTGAATTAACTAAATTTTCACTAGATAAAGCTAGAGATAAAATTAAAATGTTTTAATTTAACTGGTCCTAGATACTGGTATATCTAATAGTAAACAAATTTTTAATTCAAAGATTTAAAAAGTATCAAGTCTCACAACTGTAATTTCTATAAATTGAAAATAGATATAACAACCTGAAAAATTTATATTCAACTATATTTTACAGAAATCTAAGACAATATTCATTCAAAAACATCTTTATTAAAGCAAACAACAAATAAAATCAATTTCGGCTAACGCTTTTCAACTACTTTGTTAGCAACTAATTTTAAGATTAATTTTTGAGTAAATAAATAGTTAGAGGTTACATCAGAAAAATCAATTAACATTAATTAGCATAATTGAGCAAAAATTAATTCGACATTCATAATTCATAAATGCATATATAAAACAGTTGATCAGTAATTTAACTAAGATAAGCAACAATAAAAACAAAAAATAACCGACATAATTCAAATAAAATTAAACAAAAAATTAATTTACTTTAAAAAATTTTTGTGTAATTTTATTTGAACTTTGTTGCTAATTTTTTATGTTTATTGTTGCTTATCTTAGTTAAATTACTAAACGTAAACACTTTTAATCGTTTTTGTAAGAAGACCAGGGGCGTGTCCAGACTTTTCAAAATGAGGTAGCATTTTTTTTGTTTAATTAAAACGTATTTTTCGTTTTTACTTTAGAAAACTAAAGTATGTCTATTGTCATATTATATTGTACACTTGTTTATTTAAGTGATTGATAGAGTTTCATTTTTTGATTTCTTCTCTTTTTAAGGAACAAGAAAGTACTTTTACTAAAAGTTTTAAGTTTAATTAGATTTACCAAGTACTTTTTGTATAGTGAAGTTAACACTTTACTTCTTTGTTTATTTATTAGTCATTTAATTATGTTTAAAATTAATAATAGTAATAATGTATTTTCTAAGTTATTTATTTTATTAAAATCGAATATTGTTTTTACTATTATCCTAAGTGCTTATTATCTATATTATTAGTTTTTATTTATTTTGTTAACATTCACTTATTAATTTTATCTATGAAAACTTGTTTGTTCTTGAATCGTTTTAATCATAATAAACGTTTAGCTTGATGGTTTGTTTACAACATGTAACATCTTTCCTTGTAAAAAATCAACCATATCTGTTATACTATCACGGAGCACGGTGCACAAACACTAGTGAGCACCTTTTGAATCTTAACTTATATGGAGTTTATAGACTTAAAAAAAATTTCTTATGAAGTTTTTCATCAAAGCCGGTGCACAATGATGTTTACGCACCGGATCTGTGTATTTTGTATTCGAAAATCAAAAAATTCGTTTAATTTTCGAGTATTGTATAAAAATAGGAAAAATTAAGCAGGGAAATAAAGAATAAGGATAGTACAGTTTTTTTTAGGAGGCACGCATGCGCCAGTGTCCCTCCCCACGCTACGTCCCTGCTAGATATCTAACCGAAGGCTAAAATATGTACTCTATACAGTGAATAACAGTGTATTCTACTGTAGAGTGTATAAAAGACTGTAGAGTGCTAAACTGTAGAGTGCTAAACTCAGGCAGGTTTAGATAATTTTCATTAACACCACGATAATTTGTTTGAATTTTTTTTTCTTGAAATATTGTTTATATTAATTAGGTTATTGTTTGGGTATTTTTAAATATATCAGCTCTAATAACATTTTTTTTACAGTTTTTTGCTCAAACTAATACTTGTTCTTTTTTCCAACAAGTTGCAGCTAAGTTTTCGTAACTGATGTTGGATTTTTCGTCTCATACAATAAAACCCTACCAAAATTTTTATCTTAAATAAAAAGTGTTCACTCTAGAGAAAGACAACCGAATTTTGAAATACTTGGTGTTATTGGATGCTAAGATGAAAAGTTGAACTTCTATTGTAAAGAGTTGATCAAAAAATTTAATTGAATCATTCAGTTTTCAATCAGTTGTAGGAATCTAAACTATACTGAAGATGTATGGGGATTTGCGATGATAAAACTTAATTTTAATTGCTATACAAGTTAAACAAAATATTTTTTTTTGCATAATAAATTACTTTTTACAATTAGATAAAACTTTAGATTAAACTTATTTTAAGTAGAACTGCAGTTTATAGTTTAAATATTATTTACAACTTTAAATGTATACTTTTACTAGTACTTAAATTAGAAAATCTTTTAACATTAATTTAGTGTTTCTTTTTCAAGTACGTCCAACTTTTTTTTACTGTGCTGTAATATATATATTTTTTCTAATATATGTTACATATATTTCAAATATATTCAATTTCAATCTAAGCTACTTATCATCTAATACCTACGTACTAGGAATCAGTTTGTAAGTTTAAAACTTCAAAACTATTAAGAGAGAATGAAAAAATATGATAACATAAGAATAAATTCTAATTCTAAAAGTTTCTAAAGAGTAGTCAATCTAAATTTTGAATTTTTTTTTCCGAGATTGTACAGCCTCCAGGAAAAAGTTTAGAGCCAACTCTGCTCAATATAATGCATTTAATGTTTGTAAAGTATGCACAATATATTAATAGATTAAATAATGAAGTAAACCTCTGAATCTAATTTTTTTTAACAGTAACAAAATTTTATAAGTCATGCTGTATATTGCTTTTTAACGTAAATTATATCCTTAATATCTTATGTATAGTTTTTGGAAACAAAATTATTAAAAAATAATTATGTTTACGAAGTTTAGGTATACATCTAATTATATTTATTTTTTGTTGTAAGTTTCTTGTTTTGTAATCAATATCACAAGAAAAAACTTTTTTTCATAAAGATTTTTTTAGATAAATAACTTAAAAGGAAGATTTTTTAAAGTTTACAAATGTATAAATTGTTTTTAAAGAGTTTATAATTTTTGATAAATCTGTTATATTTGTTAAAAGAGACTGAAAAAATCAGTTTATCATTACGTTTCAAACAGAATAGCCACAAAACCTGGAATTCGACAATTAAGACAAAAAACTGGAAAAACCAGAAATTTAACAAATGATTAATAGTTTATAAATCAATATATTCTATTAGTTTAGCGAAACACTGTAAATTAACAAAACATATATCATAAGTTTATTAAAGATAAAAGTTGAAAAAAAATTTATGTTTAACAAAAATTATTTTTGTTTCAAACAATAAATACTCTAACAAATTGTTTTTAACGAATTAAAACTAGCAACAGGTTTTAACTAGATTGTATGGCTATTTATGCTATATATCAACATAAAATTATATATGAAGAATTAATGGTACAGGTTTCAATAGAAAAAAAATTATAATGGTAATAATGTATCGTTCAAGGAGTTAAAATAAATCAAAAACAAACTTTTTAAGATTAGCATTAATTTGAAAATGGTCAAAAAACGATTTCATAAACCTGGAAGAAAGTTTTAAAATCTGGAAAAATTTTTTGAAAAACTAGTAGCTACCCTGTTTTTAAAAATATAATTAAAACTATTTCTCAATCATCTTATGTGTTGAATCTTTATCAGTTAGTTTGTAAAATTGACTTGATCATTTTGTTTTTATCAGTCTAAGACTTAAAATGTTTATGTATAAACATATTTATATATTATTTTAGACTTAAGTTGGTTAATTTCCGTAGTTTGATATATGGTACTGTTTAGAGTAAAAGTTTTTTTAAATACAAAACTGTTAAAACTAATAAAAACCTTGGAACAAATGTGTGGTTATTCACAACTTAAAGTTTCTCATTACAATACTAATTTCAAACTCAAATTTTTTGGACAAAAATAGCCTAAACAATTATAATGATAATAGTTATGAATTGTAAAAATCATAATTAATTTTTAACTTGTTAGTTTAACTAATTAAATTGAAAATATCGTGTTGAAAAATTTAATTGCTTTAGCACTAGTACGATTAAATTATCCTCGTAAGATAAAATAAAGTATACTAAGTTGGGCGTCAACTCAAAGAAAAGTTCAATTTTTAGTATACTGATGTCTTGGTCGAGAATTTGAAAAAAAATTTTTACTTCTAGTTAGATAAATAAATTTTTTTATATAATTTTGAATGGTAACTAGAAGTCTTTAATTCTTACAATATAAACAAAAATTTTAACTCTGGAAGCTAATTTGTGTATCAGTGATCATGAGCAAGTTTGAGTTTTTAACTTATGGTACTTTTTAAAATCATTTTATTTTTTCTACTAGTGACCTTAGCTTATCTTATGTCAAAGCATTTGAACTAATTTTTTTTTTTCTTTAAACCTAACTAATTCAAATTGCTTTTAAAAAGTTTACAACAAAAATTTAAGTTTAAGTTGTAATGATATTAACATCTCATTTTCGTATTTTAAAGCGGATGTTGTAAACTGTCTACGCAGATTTCGTGACGTGCTTCCAGTATAAAAAAACAAACATTTTTATTATTTCAAGGAGTTAATTTCATTCCGACGAGTATATATCAGCGTTTGTCTTTCAAATACGCGTTTAAAGTTAGTTGTTTTACTTACTGAAGAACGTTTCATTAACTTGTTTCGAGAAAACGTCTACATCGGGGAGTTGATGTTAGTATTTAAAATATGTATACATTAGTATATAAAATAACCTAGTTGGTTAAAGTGGAAACCACGCAGTGTCTTTTAAGAACCTTGAATCTTCTGGTTACAAATCTTTAAGCAGTCAACAGAATAAATGCACACAAACAACAATGACGATATCAATCTTAATAATTCTCATCAAGCAGAGATGATGAATGATAATGCTGAATTTTATCCGTCAAACAGCATTCAACAACAATTTAGAAAATCAAGCGAAGTTAAGCAGCTAACAAATGAAGAAGAGTTAAGAGTTTTGCAAATGCAAATAAAAAAACTAAATAATAGATTAAAGCAGTCTAGATCACCACATTACGAACGTGCGATGCTAGAAAAACGCGAACCTTTTTACGATGATTACGAAAAAAGTAATCAAAATAATTTAAACATTTTTAGCGACACATTTAAGGCGCAAAGACTAAGTAAAAAGTTTAAAAGGTTAGACTTTGTAAGAAACCCTCGTGATATTATTAGTTTTTTCGAGGAGGAAATGTTAAATGAAAATATTTCTAGTAATACAGAAAAGTATAAATTTTTAACTGGGTTTTGGCCGAGAGAAGAGTTGTCAGACTATTATAAAATGACAGAACGAGGTGAAAGAAATTACAGTTCTTTAAGAAACTTTTTTATTAATAGGGACAATCAGTTAGCTGAAGTTTTAGATAAAATTCCAATTTGGGATGATTGTACAAACTTTAATAAAATATTTGCTACAGCCGTGAGTTGGGCCAAATGTCCAGAGCAGGACAGAATTAAGTTTTTTCTTGCATACTTAATGCCCTTTTCAATTAAAGATAAGATTAGGGATTATTATGATGAAAGCTTAGAAGTTTTTAAAAGAAAAGGACAAGCCATATGGAATGCTTATAAAGAAAACGCATTAATACCTAAGCAAGTTAATTACAATAGACTACAGCAGTATGAGCAAAGTCAGCATAGGTCTAAAATAAATTACCATAAGCGAGTTCGTGCTAATAATCAACAAAATTTTCATTTAAGAGATAATGGTATTAATCATAATTACAATTATCGTCAACATAACCAAGATAGAGATAGTTTTAAACTAAGAAAATCATACAGTAGGAATAGTAGTAATAATGTTAACATAGCACAGTGTTTGTCATGTCATCAACACTTATCTACAAAAACATCTAATACAACCAAAGAGTTTCAAACAACCAAAGAAAAAGCTCAGGTAAACAAAAACACTATAGCAGTTGGAGTAACTGGTCAAGTAGTATGGTTTAATGTTCGCAAAGGTTACGGTTTTATTCATCGTGATGATCAGAACAGCGATATTTTTGTTCATTATACAGCTATCGCCAAAATTAACCCTAACAAATTCTTAAGGTCTCTTGCACAAGGAGAAAAAGTCCAGTTTGATATTGTTGTAGGTAAAAACAACATGTCAGAAGCCGCAAACGTGAAAGGTCCTAATGGTAAAACAGTTCAAGGGTCTAAGTATGCTGTAGATAAAAATTCAAACTACAATCAAAAACTTCAACAAAATATATTTAACGCAAACCATCATTCTCGTAACCTCCAACAGCAGAAAATAAAAGCTAGTAGAGCTTATAAGCAAGCTTTTGCTTTTAAAGCAAAACAAGGTAAACTTACCAAAGAAAAACATCAGAAACAACAGCAGAAAAATATCAGTTACAATAAAAAGTATGATAGCAAGCCAAAATATCAAGTGCCAACATTGCAGCTTAAAAGTTATAAACAAGACTCAGGCTATTACAATTCTTCAAAAACAAAATCAGAAACTAGTGTATCAAGCAACATATTAGCTAAAGAGAAAAACAATTTGGCAGTACTTAATTCCTTTGACAAAAAAGAAACTATAACACAGAATAAAAAAGAGTCAGAATTACTAATAGCAGGTCTAAAACTTTTAACATTTATCATAAAGCCTTTTGAAGATAAAATATAAATATTTTCACAAAACTAACAAAACAGACTTAAGTAAAGGTAAAAATTGTAACTTTTTATTAACATGAAAATCTATTTAAATATTTTTTAAACTCAGGTAGTGTTTTTAAGAAGTTAAACTGAAAGAAACTATTAAGTGTGTTTTTTTTCTTTATTTTCTGATAAAATTTCTGAATTGTAAAATTTTATAGCTTTTTTACTTTTTTTGATGTCTTATAAAGTTTTTTATATTGTAAATTACAGTTTGGTAACTGAACTATTAATTAAAAGCTAAGACATAACAATTATACAATTAAAAAGTTTTATAAGCCTATTTTTATATTAAAATTTTAGTAACTACATTTTACTCTAACTTTAAAACAAAACTGATTTATCAGATTTTTTGCTCGTAAAATAATCAAGTTCAAGTTTAAAGCTTTCAAATTCGACTCGTGATAAACTTTTCCTATTAATTTTGAATTTAAAAGTACTTTCAACTCCCATTTAGTTTTGACTGTTAACGATCGAAAAAAGCACTCGCTAAATTTTTCTTTTTATAAATTTCTATAATGCTTAAGTTTTGTGTTGCTTTAATAGAAATATTTTATACTTGAATACTTTAAAAGTTGGTGCATGAAAATACTACTTATTGTTTTGTAAAATATTTTAAAGAAAATGTTTTCTGTTTTGTTTATTAAAGTTTGCGAGTTAAATATTAAGAAAATATGTTTTTGTAAATTTAAAAACAAAATTAAAATGCTTATGTGTTTTAAAATATTAAATTTCTATTCAATGCATCTTTAAAATGCTTAAATTTTTTTTGTTTTGTATAAAATAATGGGTTTTGAAAGTAAATACTGACAGTTTCGTTATTGTCTTTTGGCATAATAACATAGTAGTTTTTACTAAACTTTCTTAAAAGAATATCTCAACCTTTTTTTTGAGCCGCGTATTTTTTGGAATGAATTCTTTCAAATGAATACTACAATGATGGAAAATGAAAAGATGAATTTTTTCTATGTCAACAAGTGAATTCGATGAATTTTTGAATTTGAAGTTTAGAGAAGAACAAGCGAATTAAAAAAATTCGTTCCTGCTAAAAAAACCACCGTAGAAGAAGAAATCGGAAGAGAATCACCGGAATAGAAGATGCCCGAGGACAACAGGCACAAGGACAAGAACCCCAAGGATAAGAAGCCTGAGGACAACTAAATGACTATCATTGTTACTTACTTTGTCTTTATGTTGTGTTTTATCTAAGTTTTTGTAAATTATGTAACTTTTGAGATAATAAGTTATACAGTTTCTTTTTCTTACTTTTTTCTTACCCGCGCTTAAAACTCTTATAAAAAAGCTTTAAGTTAAGTAGGATTTTAAGGATTTTAATTATTTAAAACCAGGCTTAAAACGTTAAAATTGAAAATTTAAAAAGAAACAATGTAATGATATTAACATCTCATTTTCGTATTTTAAAGCGAATGTTGTAAACTGTCTACGCAGATTTCGTAACGTGCTTCCAGTATAAAAAAACAAACATTTTTATTATTTCAAGGAGTTAATTTCATTCCGACGAGTATATATCGGCGTTTGTCTTTCAAAAACGCGTTTAAAGTTAGTTGTTTTACTTACTGAAGAACGTTTCATTAACTTGTTTCGAGAAAACGTCTACATCGGGGAGTTGATGTTAGTATTTATGTAACTTTGTTGATACTTTTTATAGATTTTATTTGTGTCGTGATTTAATAGTTTCTTTCTTCAGAACTAAGAATTATTATTGAAAATAAAGTAAATTGCATTTATTCAAAGTGTGTTTTATTCATAACTTAGGAAATAGTTTTGTAACTTATACTGTTAGTATATTATTTACTTCTCGTAAGTTAGCAGTTAGTAAGTTACTGGAGACCACGTAGTTAAGACAAAAACATAAAAACCAATAAAGTAACCCATTTGGTTAAAAAGTAACACATATTTAGTATGTTTAACTGTAATAGTTAAAGTATAAGTCTAAAACAAATCTAGCAAAAAATTATTAATATATATTAAATTTCTAAATTTCTTAAAAAAAATTAATTAACATCAAAGAATACTTTAAAATGGTTTTAATAACGGATTATCTTAAGAATTAAAGCACAGAAAAAATCACCGTACATTTTTGATACCTGATTTTATTAAAACAAAGGTACTTACTTTTGTAACAACTAAAACATTTTAGATTAAGATGTGCAAATTTTATACAAAACCAAACTTGTTCTATGTATTTATGTATGATTGTTTAAAAGTAACCTTAGTAATGTTTTTCTAATAGTATCATTATTAAAACATAAAACATATAAGTAAGTATAAAAATCAACAAACGATATTACTAATATAAAATTACTTTCAGTTTGTAAATAAGGTGTTTATGATTATCATATTTAACAGAAAAAATAAAGCTTATAACAGGATAATCACCAGCATTTGAAAATAAAATAAAGTCTTTATAATAAAAACTTTTAATTGTAGCAGTAGATAAAAAACAGCATGATTAAAAAATGACTATATATTTGTTTTGTAGTACAACTATTGGTTAGTGAACCTAGATTTATTAATAAAAACTTGTATTTAAAAACTAGTTTACTTCAAAACTAATGTTTTTCAGAGAGAGGAGTATAAATATCAAGATCGTTATAAAAAAAACTAAGTTTAACAAACCGACTAAAAAGTTAGAATTAAATTTAAAATAATAAAAGCATTTAAAAATTACAATTTTAATGAAAAAAATTGTAACTATTTTTACTTAAGGTGTAGCCATAAAAAATTTAAATTTTTGAGCACAGTTATTAAAAAAGAATATTATTACAGAATTCTAGCTTAATGTTTTTCATTTTACTCAACTTTATTTTTTAATGCAAACAACAAAACGAAAAAATGCTATTAACAAAGCATGCAAAACTCTTCGGAACTTGAAATGAACACCATTTGAAAAGCATCTTTTAAAATTACGGCACGACAATAATGATAAAAATAACGACATTAGTTGAATTTTTTATATGCAGTGAACAAGTAACCATGTGGTGTACGATTTAAAAGTGCGGAATCTAAATTACATTGGCTTTCATAATGACGTCATAATTGTATCAATTGTCCTTTTTCAATTTTCCCGAATCTACACCGGTATACGTAGCCCTACAAAATATGAAGTTTAACTACAAAAGTAAAATACGTTTCAAAAAAAATCTGTTTTACATACAGTTATTACTAGTTTTGAAAAGATAGCCAGCTAAAAACTTTTTCATCACTCTAAAGAAATAAAGTTTAGACATAATTTACGCTGGAAAAATAAATCTTGCATCATGCCACAGTTTCTTGTTGAATATCGTATGTCGTATAAATAACTAAAAATACACTATCAGGATAAACTAACATTTTATTATTAGAATAGTTGTTTTCGCTTGACGTGCTCCAGTTGTTTCTTTCCACCATTTCAATTGAAGACGAGCTACAAGAGGATCTGTTCATTAAAAAGTTTGAACAATTTCAAAAAAAAAGTACAAGGTTGTCACTCTTAAAAAAAAAGTCTGAGTTTATTACGAAAGCTAAGTTAAATGTGTTTATGAATTGTAAGCAATTATGATTCATAAACGTGTCATAAATGTGGTTGATTACGTAATTAAAACAAATTCATTAGCATTCCAGAAGAACTTATTGTTTTGACAAATATATAGTATTTCAATACCCATACTTTAAACACCTTATGATCATTGAATGTCTTCGTAAACATAGCTAACTGTATCTAATAAAACTAACGCTTTAACAAGCACATAAAAAAAATAAACTTTTCAGCCTGAAATAACATATCCTACCGAAATTTTATTATGTTCCTACAAACCGTTAAGCTTTTTTACTGCGCACTTAAAAATTTGTTTATTTAAGTTTGGTATCGTTAGCCACCAAACTTTAGAAAAATAATTAAATTTTGAAAATCTATTTACAAAGAGCTTGAGTTAAAGAAAATGCTACTATAAAGTATTAGAAACAATATATTTAAAATAAAACTGTTATCTTAATATATTAAAGTTTTGTAAATGCTAAAAAAAAAGTCTGGTAAAATAAAAGTGATACAGATAATTTGATAAACCTTGTGCAAACTTTATAGTATTTACACAAAGTAGAAAACTTATAACTTGATCAAAAGCTCATTTTATGTGCATATAGACCAAAATAATTTTAAAAAATTCTTAAGAAAAATTTATGAAATTATTTTTAAAATAATAATTTTAGTGCAAATTTAAGTACTTTATTCTCTACCAGGTTTCGGTGGCAAAAAAAAAAGACCTTGTCAAGTTTAATAAAATAGTATAACAAAATACAGGGTTGCCACTCGTTTTTTCAAAAATTTTTTCAGTTTTTCAAATTTCTTCCAATTTTTTAAAAGTACACATTTTTTGATCTATTTTTAGTTTAAAGTTAAATTTAAGGTAAGAAACTGTGTTAAATAGTACAAAAAGATTGAAAAGGTACTGTAAAGCTACTTAAAACGTGTTTCTTAGTAAAAAAATTTTTGGTGATGACAAATTTATTTTATCTATGTGATAAATTTTTTAGTCAAACTGAAACTTTACAACTGAACATGTTAAAATTCTTAAAAATTCCAGGTTTTTCGTTCAAAATTCCAGGTTTTTCAAGGTTTTTTTCATAATTTCTTAAATTCCAGGTTTTTCCAGGTTATTTTTGCCTAAATTGTCAAATTCCAGGTTTTTCCAGGATTCCAAGTAAAGTGGCAACCCTGAAAATAGGAAAGTATAAATAAAAAGTAAGTAAAATAGATAAAGATTTTTTTAATTTTAATCAGCATATTTATAGGAGTTTATAAATTAAGATAAAAAGATTTTAGGCTTAATTTAATTTTTAAAATAGCTATATATCATACTCTGAAAATTTTTCGTTATAAAAACTAAAAGTTCTATTCAGAACAAAATGGACGAAACAGGAGTACTGAAAGAAGCATATGGTGGAAAACAAAGTCTTTTCAGACTAACTGGATCCTGACCCGGTCAAATTTCAACTATGATCAGGCCGGTTCCGGGTTTTTTTTAAAACGATCCGGCTCTGAATCTTGGATCTAGTAGATATTTAGTAATAGCTAGCTTTTAAATCTTAGTACAACAAAATTTTAAAAGCAGTTAAATTAAAATAAATAAAGTTAACAATAAACTTCTATTTACTAAAAAAAAGTTTATTACATTTCGCAAAAATATAAAACCTTAGTACTAAAAGATTAATCTTAAAAAAAAAACATTTATGTAGTTATTTTAGATCAAAGTAAATAAAATCAAAGCAGAAATTAATTTATTACAGAAAAACTATTTGATCAAAAATCTACGCATCAAAACAAAATTTTTTATTTTTAAATATTAGGCAGGCTAATACAACGATCGAATTCGATTCGAGAGTCCCGCTCATAAATTTCCTCACTCCACACGTCATCTTCAACGTCATAAAATGTCACCACGTTCGATCCGCGCTGGAAAAACACGATTTTGCTCCCAATCAATACAGCCCCTCTCACTCGTATCATTTCCGATCGAAAAACGTGTCCGGGCGGCTTCAAAGCAACGAACTCCCAGCAGCGCCCCTCGTAAACCTCAAAACTGCCCCCGATGACAAACAACTTGTCCTTCACAGCCAGCAACGTGTGTCCGGCCGCGCCATCGATCATGTTGGGCATCGGACGCCACGTACCGTCCCGGTAAACCTCACAAGTGTCTTTGTTGTTTTCCCCAACAACGCCCAATCCCCCCGTAACCACGATGCCGCCCAGGTAAACAGCGCACGCGGCCCCTTGTCTCGGCTCCTTCATTGGCTCCACCTCGAACCACGTACCTCCCCTCGTTTCGTACTTGAAGCACATATTCGTTTCAAAGAACCAACTTCCCTCGGGCAGCAATCCCCCGATGAGGTAAATACCGTCTTTGTACGCGCACGCGCAGAAACGGTTCAGTCTGACGTCACCGAAGTGGGTCTTCCCCCTCCAAGCGCCGGTTTTCAAGTCATAAACGTCGAGCGTCAACATTTTACTCCTTTTCCAAAAAATAAAGTCGTAGAGACGCCCTTCACAATATACAACCTCACGATTAAGGTTTACAGCCTTCTTCAGGAAAGTTTGTTTGACGCTTATTAACTTTTTTTCTAGGTTGTCTAGTTTGAAAACGCTTGGCTTAGTAGCGTGACCACAACTCAATACGTTTCTATTCTTTCTGAGCTCATCCACAAGTCCGACAATTTCCTCATTGTTTTCTAATGTTGAAATCTTGCAGTAAATGTCCTCCAGTGGGTTGCCCGTCAGCAGTGGAAGGCGGACTTTCAGCAGAAGACTGTTCACGTGCTCACTTCTTTCGTTGATTTTGCGCTTCAGCCAGCGGTATGCGGCGTGAAATTCCGAATAAACGTGAAGCTTGTGGCTCGAAACAAGCTTCGCGACAGTTTTGTGGTCAAGTTCAACATAACTGTCAGTTTCAACCACCGTAAAAATGTTTTGTTCCATGTAACGCACAGATGCGTTTAAAAAGCAGGGTAAGTTGTATAGAAAGCTAATTGGTAGAAAGTCGCAGCGCTGTCAGGATTCATGTTACTTTCTGCGTACAAGCGCAATTTGCGGTCTGGTACTTCATGCAGAAAAATGCTGTGCAGTCTCAGGTGCTTGACTAGTGTTTCCTTCTTCATCATGCCTGTGTAAAACGTTTGAAGTAGGAGTTAGTCGAACTCAAAACGTTACTTAAAGTTGTGCAAGCTTTTATTTTACTCACAAGAAAAGTTGCAAAACTTTTTGATTTTAATTTCAACACTCTTTTTTTAGATCAATTTATAACAAGAAAAATGGTTATTAAACTACTTGAAATTGGTAACACTAACATTTAAAAGTAAAAAGTAAAAGTTGTAGCTTAAGGTGATAGGTTTGTAGCTAAATTTAAATTTAAGGTAATGTAGTCAACCTTCATTTTTTTAATAAATACACTACAAAACAAAAAACATAACTAAGACATTTCTTTTAAGTTTTAAAACTTTTAATAACTTACATCGTTGAGACAGCTTTTCCAAACAATATGTGAAGTTTAAACAATGGTCGTCACTCGACTCACTGTGATAGCATTTTAAAGTGTTCTGCTTGCACATTCTAACAAATCTATTTGTTCCTGAACATTGCAGACTCGATGATTTGGTTTTTGTTGCCATGCTTTGGTGAATTTTTGGTTTGGCTCTCATTTTACTTATTCATAAACTGAAAAACTAGAGTTTTTTTTTTAATATTAAAAAAATGTTAGAAGTATTAAAAGAATACTTCTTAAACAAATCTGGACATATTTTATTTTTTCAACTAAATTTTAAGAAAAACTTTAGTTTGAAAGTAATAATGTAATGAGAAACTTTAAATTGTGTATGACAACAAATTTGTTCCGAGGTTTTTATTAATTATAACAGTTTTGTGTTGTTAAAAAAATTTTATTCTAAACAATACCATATATCAAACTACGAAAATTAACCAACTTAAGTCTAATAGAACATTTAAATATGCTTATAAACATTTTAAGTCTTAGACTATTAAAAGCAAAATAATCGAGTCAATTACACAAACTAATCAATAACGATTTATAGCATAAGCTAACTGAGAAATTAATTGTTTTTTTTGTTAAATAGGTAGGACAGTGGTTTTTTGCTGATTTCTCGAGGTTTTATAACTATTTGCAGGTTTATGAGATCTTATTTTTTTTAGAAGTAAATTAATTCTAAGTTTAATGTGTTTTTTTTTTTCAATTACTTAAACAATACATTGTTACTATTATTAAATTTTTGTTTTATTCTATTGAAACCTGTACTAATATTTTGAGTCGATATCTTTAAATTTTTTTTTGATATATATCAAAAATAGCCATACAATCTAGTCAAAATTTGTTGCTAGTTTTAATTTTTAAAAACAATTTGTTTGAGTAGTTATTGCTTAAAACAAAAATAATCTTTGTTGAACATAAAAATTATTCTAGTTTTATCTCGGATAAACTTTAAATGTATATTTTGTTAATTTACAGTGTTTTGCTAAACTAATAAGATTTATTATTTTATAAATGATTAGCTATTTGTTAATTTTCTGGTTTTTCAGTTGTTTTGTCAAAATTGTCAAATTTTAGGTTTCGTAGCCATCCTGTTTAAAACGTAATGATAAACTATTTTTTCTGGAACAGGTTTAAATTGCACAAAGACATAATTGCACGAGGGGACTAAATTGTACGACAACAAAATTGCACGAAAGCACAAAATTGCACAAAGCCAAATTTGCACTAGGGCACAGAATTGCACGAGGGTACAAAATTGCACAAAAACGATTTTGCACCAAGGTTCAATTTTGCACGAGAGTAAAAAAATACAGAAAAAAAGTTAAACAGAAAAAAAACTTTAAAAAAATTAAAAAAAAAAAAGTTACTGAACGAGGGAAAAAGTTAGGGGTTACAGTTTTAGAAAAAAAAAAATAATTAATAAAAATGATTATTATAAAAAAAAATTAAAACATATATAATTAGATGCATACCTTAATTTAGTAAATATAATTATTGTTTTAATAATTTTAATTCAAAAAACTGTACATAAGATTTTAAGGCCATCATTTACGTTAAAAAGCAATATAATGCATGACTTATAAAATTTTATTATTGAACTAATAAATTAACTTCAGTTGATTTATCATTTTTTAGTCAATTTGTACATTGTGCATACTTTACTAGAAACATTAGATGCATTATATTTAGCAGAGTTGGTTTAAACTCTAATTTTGTTCTTTACTTTGTTTTCTTTGCTTTGTATAGCAATTAAAATTGAGCTTTATCATCGCAAATCCCCTAACATTTTTCATTATATTTTACATTTTTACAACTGATTAAAAATTGAATAATTCATATAATTTTTGATCAATCCATCACAATGGTACTTTAATCTTTATCTTATCATCCAACAAAAATCAATAGCATGAAATTGAACATTCGGTTGTCTTTCTCTTGAGTAAACATTTCTTATTTATAAAAAAGATTTTGGCAGGGTTTTATCAAATGAGACGAAAAATCCAACATCAGTTACAAAAAACTAGCCTAAATTTGTGGGAAAATGGAAAAAGTATTATTTTGAGCAAAAAATTGTAAAAAGTACTGTTATTAGAGCTGATGTATCTAAAAACACCCAAATAATAATCTAATTGATATTAAGAATTTTTCGAGTATAAAAAAAACTTTATTTTAAGAAACTATCCTGATAATTATGTTAGTTATCTAAACCAGCCGGAGTTTCACAAAAAAAAATAAAACACGCATGTGTAAGCCTGAGTTTTCAAAAAATTTGAACTACCCTGAATTATCCTGAGAGTATGGCAATCCTCTTACAATCACAAAGGTTCAACCTTTTTTAATAACTATGATTTAAACTGAATTAACTAAATTTACACTAAAGCTAGAGATAAAAACAAGATGTTTTAATTTAACTGGTCCTAGATACTAATATATCTAATAGTAAATAAATTTTAATTTCAAAGATTTAAAAAATATCAAGTCCAACTACTGTAATTTCTATAAGTTGAAAATAGATATAATAACATGAAAAGTTTCTATTCAACTTTATTGTATAGAAATCTAAGACAATATTCATTCAAAACATCTTTATTAAAGCAAACAACAAATAAAATCAATTTCGGCTAATGCTTTTTAACTACTTTGTTAGCAACTAATTTTAAGATTAATTTTTGAGTAAATAAATAGTTAGAGGTTACATCAGAAAAAATCAATTAACATTAATTAGCATAATTGAGCAAAAATTAATTCGACATTCACAATTCATAAATACATATATAAAACAGTTGATCAGTAATTTAACTAAGATAAGCAACAATAAAAATAAAAAATAACCGACAAGTAGATAAATTATGATAAAAATTACACAAAAAATTTTTAAAGTAAATTATTTTTATGTTTAATTTTATTTGAATTTTGTCGCTTATTTTTTTTTTTATTGTTGCTTATCTTAGGTAAATTACTAAACGTAAACACTTTTAATCGTTTTTGTAAGAAGACCAGGGGCGTGTCCAGACTTTTCAAAATGAGGTAGCATTTTTTTTGTTAAATTAAAACGTATTTTTCGTGTTTACTTTAGAAAACTAAAGTATGTCTATTGTCATATTATATTGTATACTTGTTTATTTAAGTTATTGATAGAGTTTCACTTTTTGATTTCTTCTCTTTTTAAGGAACAAGAAAGTACTTTTACTAAAACTTTTAAGTTTAATTAGATTTACCAAGTACTTTTTGTATAGTGAAGTTAACACTTTACTTCTTTGTTTTTTTATTAGTCATTTAATTATGTTTAAAATTAATAATAATGTATTTTCTAAGTTATTTATTTTATTAAAATCGAATATTATTTTTACTATTATCATAAGTGCTTATTATCTTTTTTATTAGTTTTTATTTATTTTGTTAACATTCACTTATTAATTTTATCTATGAAAACTTGTTTGCTCTTGAATCGTTTTAATCATAATAAACGTTTAGCTTGATGGTTTGTTTACAACATGTAACATCTTTTCTTGTAAAAAGTCAACCATATCTGTTATACTATCACGGAGCACGGAGCACAAACACTAGTGAGCACCTTTTGAATCTTAACTTATATGGAGTTTATAGACTTTAAAAAAATTTCCTCATGAAGTTTTTCATCAAAGCCGGTGCACAATGATGTTTACGCACCGGATCTGTGTATTTGGTATTCGAAAATCAAAAAACTCGTTTAATTTTCGAGTACTATATAAAAAAAAAAATTAAGCAGGGAATTAAAGAATAAGGATAGTATAGTTTATTTTTAGGAGGCACGCATGCGCCTGTGTCCCTCCCCACGCTACGTCCCTGCTAGATATCTAACCGAAGGTTAAAATATGCACTCTATAAAGTGTATAACAGATGTTAACTACTTTAGAGTGTATAAAAGACAAAAACTAAAACAAAACAAAAGTAAAAGAATGTAAAAAAGTTCCTGTGAGGTTTTTATTTTACAAATAATTCATTGCGATTTTCAACTGTTAAATCTATTTCTGTTTAAAAAATGTATACCTTAAAAGTGCCTACTAGTGTTAGTAGTGTACAATTATTGGCGTGATAAGTGTAATTTTTAATTCAAAATAAAAAAGAAATCTTTACTTTAAATATTATTAACAGAAAGTTTTTTTTATATACAATTATTTACCATAAATTAGCTTAGGCGAAATATTTTTAGCTTATACTTCGTAAGCAGTATTTCAGTTCTATTTAATTTTTTTTTTCTAATATTTAACTTTTAAATTTAAAAACTCTTATTTTATAGTGGCATAAAACTTTTATGTTATTATATCCATTTACAATTTAAATAAATAACTGTAGTGAGACTTGATATTTTTTAAATCTTTGAAATTAAAATTTATTCACCATGAGATATACTAGTTACGGGAACTAAGTAAATGAAACTATTTTTATTTCAAGTTTTTATGTAAATTTAGTTAAATCAGTTTAAATCATAGTATTATAAAGAATAGGTTGAACCTTTGTAATTGTAAAAGGGTTGACATACTCTCAAGATAATTTAAGGCAGTTTAAATGTTTTGAAAAACTCAGGCATATTCAGGCTTGGTTAATTTATTTTTGCTAAACTCAGGCAGGTTTAGATAATTTACATTAACAACACGATAATTTGTTCGAATTTTTTTTTCTTGAAATGTTGTTTATATCAATTAGGTTATTGTTTGGGTTTTTTTAAATATATCAGCTCTAATAAATTTTTTTTACAGTTTTTTGCTCAAAATAATACTTTTTCTTTTTTCCAACAAGTTGCAGCTAAGTTTTCGTCACTGATGCTGGATTTGTCGTCTTATACAATAAAACCCTGCCAAAATTTTTATCTTAAATAAAAAATGTTTACTCAAGAGAAAGACAACCGAATGTTTATAAAAGAATTAGTTGTATTGATTTTTATTGGGTTGTGAGATGAAAAGTTGAACCACTATTGTGAGGGCTTGAAAAAAATATTTAATTGAATCATTCAGTTTTCAATCAGTTGTAGGAATCTAAACTATACTGAAGATGTTAGGAAATTTGCTATGATAAAACTTAATTTTAATTGCTATACAAATTAAACAAAATAATTTTTTTTGCATAATATATTACTTTTTACAATTAGATAACACTTTAGATTAAACTTATTTTAGATAGAAGTGCAGTTTAGAGTTTAAATATAATTCTCAACTTTAATTGTATACTTTTACTAGCACTAAAAGTAGAAAAACTTTTAATATTAACTCAGTGTTTCTTTTTCAAGTAAATCCAACTTTTTTTTACTGTGCTGTAATAAATATATTTTTTCTAATATATGTTACATGTATTTCGAATACATTCAATTTCGATTTAAGCTACTTACCATCTAATACCCACGTACTAGAAATCAGTTTGTAAGTTTAAAACTTTAAACCTATTAAGAGAGAATAAAAAAATCTATAGACATAAGTAAAAAATCTGATTTTAAAAGTTTCTAAGTAGTTTATCTTAATTTCAAAGTTTTCTTTTCCGAGATTGTGCAGCCTCCAGGAAAAAGTTAAGAGACAACTTTGCTTAATATAATGCATTTGATGTTTCTAATAAAGTATGTACAATACATAAATAGATTAAATAATGATAAAGTGAACCTCTGAATTTAAGTTATGAATGTAACAATAAAATTTTATTAGTCATGCATTATATTGCTTTTCAACGTAAATTATATCCTTAATATTTTATGTACAGTTTTTTGAAACAAAATTATTAAAACAATAATTGTATTTACTAAGTTAAGGTATACATATAATTATATTTATTTGTTATTGTCAGTTTCTTGTTTTGTAATCAATATCATAAGAAAAAACTTTTTTTTCATAGATAATCTTTTAGATAAATAACTTAAAAGGAAAATTTTAGAAAGTTTACAAAATGTATAAATAGTTTTTAAAGAATTTGTATTTTTTGATAAATCTATTATATTTGTTAAAAGAGACTGAAAAAAACAGTTTATTATTACGTTTTAAACAGGGTGGCCACAAAACCTAGAATTTGACAATTAAGACAAAAAACTGGAAAAATCAGAAAACTAACAAATAATTAATAATTTATAAATCAATATACTCTATTAGTTTAGCAAATCACTGTAAATTAACAAAATATATGTCATAAATTTATCAAAGATAAAAATTGAAATAATTTTTATGTTTAACAAAAGTTTTTTTTTCAAGCAATAAATACTCGAACAAAATATTTTTAACGAATTAAAACTAGCAACAGGTTTTAACTAGATTGTATGGCTATTTATGCTATATATCAACATAAAATCATATATAAAGAATTAATGGTACAGATTTCAATAGAAAAAAAATTATAATAGTAATAATGTATCGTTCATATAGTTGAAATGAATCAAAAACATACTTTTTAAACTTAGCATTAATTTACTTCTAAAAATGGTCAAAAAACGATTTCATAAACCTAGAAGAAAATTTAAAAATCTTAAGAAAATTGTCAAAAAAAATAGTAGCCACCCTTTTTTTCAAAATATAAATAAAACTATTTCTCAATTATCTTATGTTATGAATCTTTATCAGTTAGTTTGTAAAATTGACTTGATCATTTTGTTTTTATCAGTCTAAGACTTGAAATGTTTACGTATAAACATATTTATATATTATTTTAGACTTAAGTTGGTTAATTTCCGTAGTTTGATATATTTGATATATGGTATTGTTTAGAATAAGAGTTTTTTAATAACACAAAACTGTTGTAATTAATAAAAACCTCGGAACAAATTTGTGGTTATTCACAACTTAAAGTTTCTCATTACAATACTAATTTCAAACTCAAATTTTTCGGACAAAAATACCCTAAACAATTATAATGATAATAGTTATGAATTATAAAAATCATAATTAATTTTGAACAAGTTGGGCGTCAACTAAAAGAAAAGTTCAATTTTTAGCATACTTATGTCTTGGTCGAGAATTTGAAAAAAACTTTTTCTACTTCTAGTTAGATAAATAAATTGTTTATATAATTTTGAATGGTAACTAGAAGTCTTTAATTCTTACAATCTAAACAAAAATTTTAACTCTTGAAGCTAATTTGTAAAGTAATTGGAAGCTAATTTGTAAGTGTATCAGTGATCATGAGCAAGTTTGAGTTTTTAACTTATGAAACTTTTTAAAATAATTTTATTTTTTCTACTAGTGACCTTAGCTTATCTTATTTCAAAGCATTTGAACTAAAATATTTTTTTTGTTTATTCTTTAAACCTAACTAGTTCAAATTGCTTTTAAAAAGTTAACAACAAAAATTAAAGTTGAAGTGACGCATATTTAGTATGTTAAACTGTAACATTTAAAATATAAGTCTTTAACAAATCTAGCAAAAATTTATTAGTATATTTTAAATTTCCAAATTTCATAAAAAAAATTAAATTAACATCAAAGAATACTTTAAAATGGTTTTAATCACGGATTATCTTAAGAATTAAAGCACAGAAAAAAATCACCTTACATTTTTTTGATACCTGATTTTATTAAACCAAATGTACTTTCTTATGTAACAACTAAAACGTTTAAGATTAAGTTGTGCAAATTTTATACAAAACCAAACTTGTTCTATGTATTTCTGAATGAGTGTTTAAAAGTACATCTTAGTAATGTTTTTCTAATAGTATCATTATTAAAACATAAAGCATATAAGTAAGTATAAAAATCAACAAACGATATTACTAATATAAAATTACTTTCAATTTGTAAACAAGCATAGCTGTTTATGATTATCATATTTTGCAGAAAATAAAGCTTATAACAGGATAATCACCAGCATTTCAAAATAACTATTCTTTACAAAAAAAACTTTTAATTGTAGCAGTAGATAAAAAACAGCATGATTCAATAAAAATATTTTTTTTTGGTATTTTAATTATTAGTAAGTGAAACTATTTTTAACATAAAAAAACTTATACTTCAAAATTCATGCTTTACAGAGAGAGTATAAATATCAAGATAGTTATTAATAAAACTAAGTTTAGCAAACCGACTAAAAAGTTATAGCTTTATTTAAAATAGTAAAAGCGATTAAAAGTTACAATTACAACAAAAAATTGTAAATATTTTTATTTAAGGTGCAGCCATCAAAATTTAAATTTTTGAGCACATTTATTAAAAAACAATATTTTTACATAATTATAGCTCAATATTTTTCATTTTACTCAACTTTATTTTTTTTTAATGAAAACAACAAAACGAAAAAATGCTATTAACAAAGCATGCAAAACTCTTCGGAACTTGAAATGAACACCATTTGAAAAGCATCTTTTAAAATTACGGCACGACAATAATGATAAAAATAACGACATTAGTTGAATTTTTTATATGCAGTGAACAAGTAACCATGTGGTGTACGATTTAAAAGTGCGCAATCTAAATTACATTGGCTTTCATAATGACGTCATAATTGTATCAATTGTCCTTTTTCAATTTTCCTGAATCTACACCGGTAAACGTAGCCCTACAAAATATGAAGTTTAACTACAAAAGTAAAATACGTTTCAAAAAAAATCTGTTTTACATACAGTTATTACTAGTTTTGAAAAGATAGCCAGCTAAAAACTTTTTCATCACTCTAAAGAAATAAAGTTTAGACATAATTTACGCTGGAAAAATAAATCTTACATCATGCTACAGTTTCTTGTTGAATATCGTGTGTAGTATAAATAACTAAAAATACACTATCAGGACAAACTAACATTTTATTATTAGAATAATTGTTTTCGCTTGACGTGCTCCAGTTGTTTCTTTCCACCATTTCAATTGAAGACGAGCTACAAGACGACCTGTTCATTAAGAATAAATAAGTTTTAACATGTTTCTACCAAACTTTGTTTAATAAAAGGTTGTCGCTTTTCAAAACAAAAGTCTGAGTTTATTACGAAAGCTAAGTTAAATGTGTCATAACCAATTATGATTCATAAACGTGTCATAAATGTGGTTGATTACGTAATTAAAACAAATTCATTAACATTCCAGAAAAATTTATTGTTTTGACAAATATATAGTATTTTAATACCCATACTTTAAACACCTTATGATCATTGAGTGTCTTCGTAAACATAGCTAACTGTATCTAATAAAACTAACGCTTTAACAAGCACTTAAAAAAAATTAAACTTGAAATAACATATCCTACCAAAATTTTATTATGTTCCTACAAACCGTTAAGCTTTTTACTGCGCATTTAAAAATTTGTTTATTTAACTTAGGTATCGTTAGCCACCAAACTTTATAAAAATAATTAAATTTTGAAAATCTATTTACAAAGAGCTTGGGTTAAAGAAAATGATACTATAGAGTATTTGAAACAATATATTTAAAATAAAATTATCAATATAATATATTTAAGTTTTGTAAATGTTAAAAAATAGTCTGATAAAATAAAAGTGATACAGACAATTTGATAAACCTTGTGCAAACTTTATAGTATTTACAAAAAGTAGAAAACTTATAACTTGATCAAAAGCTCATTTTATGTGCATATAGACCAAAATAATTTTAAAAAATTCTTAAGAAAAATTTATGAAACTATTTTTTAAATAATAATTTTAGTGCAAATTTAAGTACTTAATTAACTACCATGTTTCGATGGATAAAAAAATACCTTGTCAAGTTTAATAAAATAGTATAACAAAATAGTAAAGTATAAATAGTAAGTAAAGTAGATAATTATTTTTTAAACTTTAATCAGCATAACTATTACGAGTTTATAAAATAAGATAAAAAGATTTTAGATTTAATTTAATTTTTTAAATAGCTATACATCATACTCCGTACTTTTTGCTTTAAAGGTTGCAATCAAAGTTCTCGACTTAAAAAGGAGAATGATTCAATGATAAATTTTTTAAATTTTATTACAATACAATGTTTCACTCGTTTAAAAAAAAACGAGATCTTCAGTTGTTTAAAATCTTATTCAAATAGAATTAAAAATTATATTTGAATAAGATTTTAAACAACTGAAGATCTCGTTTTTTTTTAAACGAGTGAAACATTGTATTGTAATAAAATTTTAAAAATTTATCATTGAATATATCATACTCTGATAATTTTTCGTTACTAAAACTAAAAGTTCTATTCAGAACAAAATGAACGAAACAGGAGTACTTTTCATTTAGCTCATCAGTAGTTCATATAGCTATAAATATAGCTGTAATACTACTTTAAATTAGTGTTATAAATACTAAACAATCGAGAGATGCATAAGATATCAAACCTAATAAAATAAATTAAATAACAACATACAATGTTAAACAAACGGTATCAGCTAAAAAGGTGTGCAATTAATCTATGTGTGTTAAAAAAAGTAAAATGATCGAATACACATGATATTTCGTCCTTCAGACATTACTTTAAAATAATCAAGTTTAACGTTTTCATAACAGTCGTATTGACCTATTTGTTAACTATTTAGCTTTTCTTAGCTCCTTTCTAACCTACGTCTTATTGTTTTAGACTCTCAACTGCGTTAAGTAAGTTTTACGGTAAATTTGATTACTTCATTATTTTTTGTTTTACCCACGAAAACTTGTTTTTGAAAACACACGAACCTATAGATTATATTGTTATACTATGAAAATGGGTTGTTTGTCTATGTTGCTAATTTTAAATATATTTTTATTTCTAAACACCATTATTAAAATTACAGATAAATAACAACTTTTAATAATCTTACTTTTATAATTCCGGATAACGTTTTTAAGGATGCACGGCTGTTCAAATTCGGACAACTCAAATCCTTTAAAAAAATTAAAGAACCAACACTTGTAATGTAATATATGTTTAAAAAAAACTTAAAAGTGCATATGTAGGTCTAATTAATACCTACAAACACTTTTTTTTTCTTTATATTAAAAAGAAATATTTTTGGAGATACGGCTAAAATAATTTTTAAAATATAATAATTTACAAAAGGGGTTGCAACTAGTTTTTGGCAAATTTTCTTCAGGTTTTAAAATTTTTTCCAGGTTTTTAAAAGTACACGTTTTTTGGGTCTATTTTTAGTTTAATATTGAATTTAACGTAAAAAGTTGTTTTAAATAACATAACAACATTGAAAAGATACTGTAAAACTACTTTAAATTTGTTTTTTTGATTGTGACAAAAAATTTTTAACTATATGATATACTTTTTGTGTTAAATCGAAATTTTACTACTTAACATGTAAAAATTATTTCAAATGCCAGGTTTCTTAGTTATTTTCGTTCAAAATTCCAGGTTTTTCCAGGTTTTGTGGCTACCCTGGTTAGTAAGTATTAATTACACCTACACACGCTCTTTTTTAACATAAAATACTTTTTGAGTTGTGGCGCTTCAAGAGTTTTAAAATAACTTTAACTGTCATGTAACCCTTTTTATAAGCGCACGGTAATTTTAAATACACAGAAAATTTCTTAGGATAAAGTTTTAGCAAACCAAGTCTGGCTTTTGTCTTAGAAAATGTAGAACAATTGTAGAATATCTAGTGGGTACCTTTGAGCCAAAATATATTTTCGTTTTACCAAATCTATTGTTAAACAATTGTCAAAGCAGATTTTCATGGCTCTATAAACAAGGTTATTGGTCAAATTTAATTCATCTTAAAACTTTGTCTATACACTTTATTTGGTCTCAAAAATGACTATTAACTTTACATAGTTTTTTATAAAAAACTTACCTTAGTAGATTTTATATCTTATATTGTGTTTCTTAACTGTTTCTTTGTTTATGAAATTCCTAAAAATTTATTACAGTATTTTATTGCAACTATTTAAAACAATGATGAGCGTGTCGAAAAGTATGTTTGTTTTAAATAAAGTATTTTGTGTAAGTTGTACAAACAAAAATGTACAAAGTATAACTTGTGAAAATTATAGTCAGAATAATTTATCCTATTTAAACTCTTATATTTATTAATGTATTTTAACATCAAAATCACACCTGTTATTAGATACTGTAAACAAATATAATATTTTTTGAAAGAAAATATGTCTAGAATAGAAATGATATAAATACTTGTAATTTACTTTTAATATGTTAATTTAACATAACTAAGTCAAAGAAATAAAACAACTATATTTAAACTTTTAAATATAACAAAATTTTATCTCATTGAGAGACAGAGGTATACTTACTGCAGAATAAACTAAAACTGAGATAAAAAAATTCTTTTAAAACATTTTCATAAAATTGTAATTAGGAATTGTTGGTTCATGTAAAAAGAAGTTTATTTATTTAGAGTAAAAAAAGTCTTATTTCTTGTACAACTAATAAAAACATTTTATAAACAAGTGGCTTAATGAAAATTAAAGGTTTTTCGAAAACATGCAAAACACACATGATTTGTTCTCCCATGACTTTTGAGAAATAAATCAATAAACAATTTAAAATATAACACAACCAATAAAAAGGTTTAATAATCGTATAAAAAAACAATCAGAAAAACTAAATTTTTGAAACTGTTTAAGTTTAATAAAAATTCGAATACAATCTTGTTTATGATTATTTTTGAATTAGTTTAAAGATTTACATGCAAAAATAAATTGACTCAAAAACACAAACTAGTACATCTTTTTTAATGTAGTAGAAAATCTAATTATGTTAATATTTTTCTTTAGAATATAATTCCAATAAATTAAAAGATTATTAGTAACAAAAACATTATAATTATTTATTTTTGAAGCAACTATTTTTAACGATGTATGCACGACCAAAGCTTCTATATCAAAATAATTATTTATATATTATAACTATTTATCATTTATAGATATAATTACTATTTTATTCCTTTATTCTACAAACAGTTTCATCAAATATAATAATTTTATTTAAAAGTTTCAACCCAGACAAGTTCTATGTTTTATTATTTTTTGTTAGTATACTAACTACAAACTTTTAATTGTATTGTTCGAATTTATCTTTACTTTAGAAAATACTATTTTATAATGAACATAAAAAACAATAATTTTAATTAACTCTAAAATTAAAAAAAATAGAATAAAACAATTCAACTAACGTTCTGCTCAGCTTCTTGCAATTTTTCGGCGTGTCAATGACGTCATAATCCTGTTGGGACGAAATATCGGCCAGTGACGCCACCGATTCGTTTGTGATGTCATCGATGTTCATCTCTGTCACGTCATCTGTTTTAACCTCTATTACGTCATCGACGTTCCTCAGCGAAGCGTCGATTTGAGTTGTTGATTCTCGTCTGCTGTTGTATTCTGTTGGTGTACATTTTTTTTTATTTAATAATTTTTTTCTCATAACACAAATAAAAAACTTAAACTGCACGTTTTTATGTAAATCGTGTTACAGTTAATTACTAAACTCTAATTAGTCACATTTCAATAAATATTCTGGCAACTAATTTTTGAGTGCGAATCATGCTTAGGTATTAAAAATTTAGTTACTAAACTATAAAAGTACAGAATTTTGAATTAAACTAATTGTAAATGACCTTGCTTAATTGAGATCAAAACTTAAAACAGTTTTATGTCAATCACTAACATTTAAAAAGTAGATAAACCTTTCGATTTGATTCTAAATTATTGTAAAATATGTTTAAGAAATAAATAAAACAAACGAAGGTTTGTTTTTATAGTTTTCAGACTAAAAATAATGACTGACTGCACGAAGAAGTTTTTTTAAGCTGAAAATTTCATGCATATGTGTTCTTACTGGTATCATTAAAATAACTTTAAACTAGTAGCATAAACTCATTTGAAAAAACTACAGCTACATTTGTAGTAAAATATCACAAACATTTTGATATACTTTACAAAAAATTTGAAACATTTGCAAAATAAAAACAAAAGTAACTGTAATGAATAAAACTTTCATTTTAGTTAAATCAAGGTGTTTGTTTTAATTTTGGTATAAACATTTAATTTTTATAGAACCTACTTTAGATACATATTTTTGTTACAAACATATATTTTTAGAGTAAATAAAACATAAAATAATCCTTTAATATTCAAAAGACTACATCAACTTGTTGCAAAACTTTCTTAAAAGCATTCTAAAGCTTGTATTTATTATATAAAAGTTAATTTTATATTAATAAACTATAGATAGTTTTTAGGTATTTAACACTTATTTGGTATAAACTGGATTTTTTAGACGACTTTAATATGTACATCTGACAAACTAATACATTATATTTTGTTACTTTTAACAAGTTAAGCATGGAAAAAAATTTAAAAATTATTAAAGTGTTAGTTTGGTTACAAAGAGAAAAATATATAAGTATTTTAATTTATTAACATGAATAAACTTTTTATTACATGTTTACTAAAAAAGGTTCTCAGACTTGAAACTTGTTTTTTTAACTAACAATAAACTCACGTTAATTGTATTTTACATCAAATATAAGACACCAATAAGTTGTTAGCTATAATGTATTATCAAAAAAATACATCATAAATTATAATATTATATTAAAATCTTATTGCAGATTTTTATCAAACATCTTGTTAAATGAGTATTTAGCGTTGTAAATAAATCTTTTAAAATGTTTGAAAATAATATTATGCAGTACGTTAATCCAGGGGTCGGCAAACTGCGGCCCGCGGGCCAATTGCGGCCCGCGAAGGGTAAATCTGCGGCCCGCGAGCACGTTATTTTTTTGAATGGAATGCGGCCCGCGAAAGAAAATTTTGTGGCCCGCGAGCATGTAAATGTGGCCCGCTGAGCAAAAATATGTTTCAAGTTAAATTTTTTTCGGTAACTCGATTTAATTTATTAGCTTAGTTTTAAGTCTCTGTATAACATTTAAAAATAATTAGAAGAAATTACTGCTTTAGTTTAAAAATGTGAAAAAGACAAATTAGCATTCTAAGAGGATATTTTTCTGAGTTTCATAATACATAACTTCTTTTTTACAACAGCAAGTAATTATCTGAAAAAAGAGTGTAAAGAGTGCTTGAACTTAATAAGTTAGTTATATAATATATATTTATTAAATAAACTAAATGCAAGTGTTTTCCATTTTGTACAAAAGTAATTCACAGTAATTAACTAAAGTGTCATTTCTTTATAGCTTAGATATTCTTTTTCACTGTTTTTTATACCTAATTTTCTTTTATAGATTTTTTAATTTGTAAATGTTATATTTTAGTGTAAAAACATTTAAAATAACATAGTAATAAGAAATAGGTTTTTTTAATTTTTGTTTTGACACATTTTAATTTTTTAGAAGTTTTCTTTGCACTTAAATTAATTTATATGCACACCAACTTAAAAAGATGCTCATATTTTAGACCACTTTTTATTTAATACTTTAGTTAGTTTAAGTTTAGTTTATGCATAATTATCTAACATTGTTGTTTCTACATGTATCATTTAAATGTGTACAGACATATTTAAAACAGTATATATGATATAAATTAATATAGTTTTTGTTAGGTATACATTTTCATTTTTCAAACATTGTTTTTGTAAAACTAAGTTAACTTTTATGCCTTGCATATCAATACACACATTTGCTGATTTTTGGAGCTACCTAATTAATATAAACTAGACTTAGGGATGGTAAATTTATTAAGTTTGTACACTGTTAATCAAAATAGTTCAAATTCAAGCAAATAAATAACTAAACATTGACACACACTCAGACTATCACTATTTGAAGACTTCAAATCTCAGGCCAAATAAGTCATTTTATAAGTTTTTGGCTAGAATTGTTTTTTGTTTACAAAAATATAAGAAATGTTTTTGTTGACTGACTCATGCTGGCTTTTTTGCTTGAAAGATAGGCAAATTAAACTTATGATGTATGTTTTGCTCAATCCACAATGTTAGTTTGAGTTATAATATATGTTTAATTTTAAGTCTTGCAGCTGATATAATTCATATATTATTTATATTATTGTGTTCATTTATGTGTGATCAATCAGTGTTGCCAAAAAAACTTGAATCCCGGAAAAGCTTTAAACTTGAAAATTTATGCTTAAAAGTTCTGGAAAAAAACTTGAACTTGAGAATTTTTGAATAAACCTGGAATTTCAAACAATTTTTCAATGTAAAGTAATGAAATTTCGATTTGACACAAAAAATTTAGCAGATAAACATTTCTTTATTAAAAAATATACTAAAGTAGCTTAACAATGTTTTTTAATATTGATTTATTTTCTAAGACACATTCTAAACTTTAATTAAACTTTATACTAAAATCAAAAGAAGGAATTGTACTTCTAAAACCTTTGTATTGGTGCTTTACTTGTAAAATTTCACCGATTGTTGTGCTTCGTGTTGGAACTAAACCTAGAAATTTTACTAAAATGTCAAAGTTAGTTAAAACATCTCTAATAAAAATTCTCAGATGAGCAATAGTTTTTCTATCAGTGTTCTCTTGTTAACATATTGATTAAAGTCTTAATTTGATTTATGCGACTTTATAACCTTAAAGCATTTCCTAAATACGACCTTTTGTTGTCATTGATGAAATAAACAAAAGTTTTTCATTACTACCAACATAAATTCTTTAAAAAAGTTTTCAATTATAAACGGTATCTCATTTTAAATAATAAATTTTGCTACTTTATAACTTGCCTTAACATTTTTTTTCTAATAATTCTGTAGTTACTGAAGATAATCATGTGCTTTGTTGTAACTGATTTTGGTGAATTGTTTTTTCATCGTTTCTCGCAATAACTCCTAATTAACGTTTTTTTTTTGTAGCTCGTCTTATATTTTACAATTAATATTTTTAAATGCAATATTCTTATTGCAGATAAAGAATTGCTATAATGCTTAATAAAGTTTTTCTATTTCGCTAATAACTCAATAAAGTTTTATACTTATGTTAAAATTGTTTAAGAAACTTAATTGTCCATTCCAGCTGACTTATAATTTTTTTTGGCATGTAATTTATTTACTGTTAATAACTTTCGTTATTTATTTATGCTGTGAACTTTGTTTTAACTAGGTTGCTGCACAAACAGGCTATTTTAAAAGCTTAAAAACTTAGGTTTGTGCGAAACTTTTATTTCAAACACTTTAAAGAAATCTTTTAATTTCCAGAATAGTTTTTATGATTGTAGTGTAGTTTACTAATTGTAGTTTTTTCTTGTTTTCTTACACTTTTTTTACTTTTTAATGATGATGATATTTTACTAGGGCTTAATAAACAACGATTTATTAGGTTTTTCAACTTTTAATAAACTTAGGCTGGTTTGATACAACTCAGACATTTTTGCTTTTTAAGTGGCAACTATGTAAAAGACTAGTTACTAATAAGATATTTTATTTAAGTATTCGCGAATTAACTATGTTAAAGAATTTGTTCTAGCTTTCTGGAATACAAACAGGTATTAATTTTATTAAGTTAACTAATTACTAAATTTTTTAATGAATGTAAACTATTAAACACACAAAAACTTTTTTTGAAGTAAATATTCTTAGAAATATGAAAAAAGGGGTTAGTAGTATAACAAATATATAAAGTAACCCATAAATTGTCTTTAAAATTTGTTTTTTATAAAGAGTTAGGTTGTTAGTAAAGTTAAAAAAGTATTAATTTTAACTTATTAGTGCTTATGAAAGTACATAGTTATTAACACTTAAGTAAATTTTATTCTAATAAATATTTATTTAAATAAGCATTCTATGTATAGCTAAAAGTTATTTAAAATGATAAGGTGAATAAAAGCAAAACTTTTCTCTCGTGTGACTAAAACTAAAACCAAAAGATTATTCAAATGTCGCTAAAACTAAAACTGCGGCCCGCGAGGACTTCGTAAACTTGAAATTTGGCCCGCGACCACCAAATGCCTGCCGACCCCTGCGTTAATCAAACAATTTAATTTACCTGGTAAAAAAATTATTTAGGATTTCTCCAGTTTTTATAATTTTGAATGAAAAAATAGTTGTTTATATAAACATAATTTATTAGTTTGTATCTACTTGTTTGTGAAGTATAGAGCACTTAAAACTAAGTGTAAACAAAACACCATATTATCTATTTTTACAATTTATGTACAAACGGAAAAAGTGTAAGAATCTAAAAAAATATGACAAAACGTGTATGTAAAACAACTATAAATGTACATGAGGTAATTTTTTCAAATTATTTCACAGTTAATATACTTTCATAAAAATATACTTTTTATGTCATTCTAAGGTTTATTTACCTCAAAACTTAGTGCAAACTTAACTGTTTATTATGTTTACTTAGGCAAAAATGTTACATGATGGTAAATAAACCAAATTAACTTCCGTTTAATAATAACATATCACCTGGCAAGCTGGGGTCGACATCTTCCAAGTTTTCAACGACCGCGTCACCATCAACCACGTCACCACCACTGACGTCATCACCTTGTTGCTTGGATACGAAGAAGCTGGTGACGGCGAACCACGTTGCCAGGGACAACGCGACAAACACCGGCACGAACACGGTCGAAGTGCCCAGCAAAAAGGACAGAAGCGGCCAGTTGTACATGGTTGAGAGGACAGAGGTGGTTTTGAGGTGGACAAGGACGTGCGAGCGGTAGATCTGGACGGACGGGTTGTCGATCTGCAGCTGAAGCGTCCAGTTCAGGTTTTGCTGCAATTGTTTTGTCAAAATTTTTGTTGAACTTTTACTAAGTAAAAAATATCGTTTCTTCACAAAGATCTTCTTCACATTATTTGATTTCTACTAAAAGAACAGCTAAAGTAAGAACTAATTTAAGCTTTTTATTTTATTTTTTAAAGTTGCCATTTCAACAACTGCTTACATTTTACGGCCACTTTAAGGCATACTTTCCAAATTAATTCATAACATAAACTACTTATTTTATATCAAAAAATTTAAAATGAAATTATGTATATATATTAAAGTTTAGATGATCATAATAAAAACAGACGAACTCAACATCTCGAAGAAAAAAATAATACTTGACTAGAATGTAAATTTACTTTTAAGACACGAAAACTGCCCTGAGAGTTACAAAAAAAATAAAAACTAGCCTAAGTTTTTTTTAATTTAAATCTTAGCCAAGTTATCAACTATCATCACCTTAGTACTACTACAACTTTGTATAAGCACAACTAGATTAACTGTAAGTTTTTTTTCGTACTTATATAAAAAAATTGTCTCAAAAGTCATAAAAATATATAAAGTCTTAATAGTTTGCAATAAAAAAAATCACAAAACTATCTAAAAAAAATAGAAATCAGTATTCAAATTTTAGTTACAAAAAAAAAGAGTAAAATTTTCAACTATTGAAATCATTTGATGGAAAAAATACTTGTATACAAAAACTTAAATTTTTTTTATTGCAAAAGTTTGTTTCATACTAAGTTCACCAATAATCTTTTTTTTTAATATTATAGGCAGACCTAATTTTAAATCATCTTGTTTCATAAGATAAAAAATCTTAGTTTGTTTCATTAGTTTAAATAAAACAGTATAACAAAAATATAGCTATGAAAACATGAGGTTATTCTGTTATTTATCATTTATTAATGAAGTTGAAAAAATAAGATGTAAGTTCAAACTAGAAAAGAAGTTTGTAAACAATAGTGCAAACTGTGATAGAAAAATATAAAACTATGTACCATAAGTTTAATAAAAGAAGTTTATTGGAAGCTAGTGCTTTATTGTTTATATAACTATTATTCAACGGAAACGTAACAAAAAAAACAAGTTTTACTAATTATTTGATATAAATTTAGCTTTTTTAGTTTTAACAATAACTAACATGTGATTTTGTATTCCTTACATTAATTTTAGATAAAACTGAACCAGTTTAGTTTTATTTATATGCATATATCATCAAGTAAACTCTGTGCCAAGTTACAAATGTTATATAATGTACAATAGCTTCATAACGCAGAAGACTTTCAAAATAATCGATATACATGTTGAGTTAACTAAATACGTGTTTGGCTTTTTATTGATTTTCTAATTAATACGCTTTACTGCACGTAAAAAATTTTTGTAAAATACAAAGCGTGTTTTTATTGAATCAGATTAAATGTTATAGTTGATTTGAATTTAAATTGAAACTAAACAAAATGTTATTAATATACATAAATTGGTTTTATAACTTTAGTAAAAGTGTAATAAACTTGATATTAAAAACAACAAAAAAAAATTTTAATGTACATCTAATACAATTTCCAACTTTTCTTGTTATAAATTTTGTTTCATAATTCAACCACAGTAAAATACACATAGATCTTTAAGATAATTACAAACTTTACCTGAATACTTACTTGATTATATACTTAAGTTGTTAAAGAATTTAGAACATCAAAAAATTTAGACGGCTCATAAATTATTTATATACTTTCAAATCTTTATTTCAATGAAATTTTTCTTGAAAATTTTCATGTGTGTGAAGTTTCTTCAAGATAGCCCAAGTTGTCATTGTAAAAACACTTATTAAACATTATTTCAAAGTAGCTGGAATCAACTATTAAAATTAAAATTTCAAACCAACCTTGTCGAGGTAGATGGGGTCGAACAGCGTGGTTGTTATCACTTGCGATTCCTGCAGCACGTCGAACAAGTAGAACAAGAGAAAGAACAGTCTGCCGGCTTCTTGTATCAGCGGCGATTTGTACTTCATTGTTACCTGTGTGTGCAAATGAGTCAGCAAAATTGTACTGACTGGTACTAAATTTTACAATAAATTTCAAAAGTTGGAAACATTTTTTAAGACTTACAATTATCATTATTTCCGTTTAAAGTTTCAACCACCATCAAAATAACATCCTATTAGTTTGTTTTATTGTAGTTCAGAATTGTTTTTTTGCTGTATTTGAACTGATACACTTTATGTTTTAGACAACAAATAAAAGGCAAACAGATTAAAACGTTTATAAAAGGTGACGAAAAAAATATATTGGTCTAAAACTCTAAAACTATACACGTTAAAGAAAAAAAAAAGTAGGTGCTAAATACTGATAACATATACGCATTGATGTTTAATAAGATTATATCTAAACTGCAACACTTACTAAACATTTTTAAATGTTTAATCAAACTACGTTTAATTAGATTATTTTCAAAAATAGTAACTGTAAAAAGCATAATTTTGTAACTAAAAGAACTTTAAATACAACTTTCTTTTTACTTTTCTTTGGAAAACTCATACTGGTTTTACAGAAATCTTAAAAACATGTATATAATAACTCACAAATGCTTACAGTACACTTAACTATCAAGTGATATATTAGTGTTGAAAAACTAGATAGCAAACTTATTGAAGATAATTTAAAGTTGTTTAACTGCCTATCAACTTTTAAAGTTGTCTGAGCACTAAAGTAAATTTAATAACTTGTTTTTTAAGAAAAAAGTATTTCTAAAAACATGTAATTGTAATTAGATAACTATAGGAAAAAGTTGTAGGTTGTTTATAAATCCGTAAAACTAAAACTTTTTTAATTTCTAAAATAAAGTTTATATACAGTTTAGATGAATTATTAATAAAACTTTAAACTAAACCATTAGTGTTTATCATTTCTTTAAAAAATGTTAAATAATTTATGTTAAAATTTAAGGCGCTTTTAAACATAGAAACTTTTTTTTTTTTAATTTTGTTTTAGAATAGTTAAATAAGCTATGTGTTACCCTTAAAGCTCTAAAATTATCATTTTCAAATGTATTTATATGTAACTTTTTTAATAAAGTTTTAATCTCATTATTAGTTAGTAAAGAAAAGATACAAAATCAAAGTTAAATGTTTTAAACAAGTTTTAACAACTAAAAGTTGGTTTATAACACCTATAACAGTTTAAAAAGCATTCTAAAATGAAAAATTTATATAACTTTATTAACTTAACTAAGTAATAATGGTAGTATTTAAGGTAAGAAGTAACACAAAGCTTGTTAAATATTTATTAAACTTAAGTAGTATATATTTACTTCTGTAAAACTCAACACAAAACAAGATTGTATAATAGTAATTACAAAATAAGTTTAAAAAAATGTATAAACACTAGTTGAAAATTACTTGTTGTTAAAACTTATATTATACAAATACAACTATTACAAGAAATATTTTACAACAGTAATAAAAAGTATTCAACTATTTACGTTAAGCTTCATACTAAAAAAAAAATACTAAAAAAACAATTTGTTAAACAATACTAAATTGTTCTACACTGACTTGTTAATAGCTTGTGTGTTAAGTTAAAACAGCAGAAAACTAGTTACAAAAAAATTAAAGGTGACTTTAAAACTTAAAAATATGAAAAACAAACCAACAGTGTAATATAGGCTGCGCAATGATTCATATTCTAAAATTTTTTGTGGTCATTGTACATTTTCTTTTATAGTTTTTATCTATATTTTTATAACTACTCCAACCTATATTAACTAAACCTTCTGTTACATTCTTTAACGAGCGTTAACTTAGCTCGATTAGCATTTTTTGCAATTTTTTAAAAATGTCAAAACTTTAGATCCATTTAATTTCCTTATCCTTAAAGCTAACTAAGATCTTTTTTTTAGAGTACGCTCATTTGTCTTTAATTAAAAAAGTCCATTGGATTGGGGTTTGTATTTTTGAGAGAGGCTCCTTAAAATTTTTATTTTTATTTTTAGAATTTTTACTCTAACGGATGTTTTAGCCAAAAAAATACTTTTTTTTTTTTTTTTTATATTCTTACTTTGCTGTGTTCTCAAGGGTCGTTATTTTTTTTCTCCTAATTTCTAATATTTTAATAATATATACAAATATGCCCAACTGTAAATTTCAAAAACCATCAGTTTTCTAACGGTCACTTGTAGCAGATTTTTTTTTAACTTATTTTAATACACTTAATTATGATTATTTTAAATGGTCTACACTTTTTTTATCTAAACTGTTTTTATGTAGTACATGACCCATATACGTTTTACTAAAATTATCATTAATTGAACATGAAATCCCTGAAAATTTTTTATAAAAACATTTATATCTTAAAGTTTAATTTTTATATTCTTTTAAAACTTCCTTATAAATCATACTTTAAACATTATATAAAAGTAAATGTTTATTTTTGTACAGAAAATTCTGACCTTTATGCCCTTAAATTAAATTTTTTTTTTGGGATAAAGTATTTTTAACAACTATGAATTACTCTTTTAATAAAGAATTTTAAAGATTTTTACCGTAATAGTATTTATAATTAGACCTTTTAGTGCATTTTGTTTTTTTCAAACTCAAGTTGTTTTTTAGAAGATGATCCTTTTAATATTTTTAAGGAACTTGAACCGTTGTCTTTTGAACTGTTATGTATTGTCATAATAGATATTTTAAGTAAGTATAAAAAAAAATTTCAAAGCAAATAAAATTAACTTATCAACTTTTTTTGATATTAAGCTTTATCAGGTTTTATTATAACTTAAAGTATATAATAAAAACAAACGACAAACAAACAGGTTTTGATGAAGTGATCAGCTTGTTCACGCTTCTTTTTCCGTGATGTTTCTGCTTGAACGACGACCAATAAGATTCGTCCTTCTCCTTGTCGTCACGCCAACCGTCGTCCTGCCTGCCTTTCACCCTGGCTTCCAGCATCACCATGCCCATCTCCATGTTGGAAGGACTTTCAGGGAGCTCCAGCTCAAGCTTCATCAGGTACTCGTACCCTTCGTTCATAATCTTCCCCTATGTTACATAATGACGTGAATCTTTGTTAAATGGTTAAATATTAGGTTAAATTAAATAAAAGGTTAAATATGTGAATTATCAGTAGAGCTGTAGATATAGTTTTTTCAAAGTCATTTATTTTTTGGTTAATTAACTTTAAGTTTTGCTTTGAGACACATGTATGATATTTTTTGATTTAGAGTACTGAGTCAATAAACCAAACTAAGTAAATAGTTTTTATGCTTTTAAAATATTTAAATTAAAAGATATAGAAAAATTATATTTATATAATTTAATTTAAATTAAAAAATTATAAGTATAAACTATTTGTTGGTAAATTTTTTAAGGAATTTGAATTCAGCGTGAGACTATAAACTACAAGAAAAACCAAGCTTAAAACCTTAAACTTAATTAAGAACGTTTATTTTAATTGCATACACAATTTTATGAACTGTTTAAGTTTTTTTTCAATCAAACTTCCTTACATAATATAGAAAATTATTAAAACCAACAAAACTTTTTGAAATAATTGTTTTTTTTTTTTTCAAAAAGTTCATATAAAATACAATTATTAAACTAAGAGTTTTTTACTTTATTCAGCAAACATTTGGAAAAACACTATCAATTGTAATTAACTCGACTATAGAGCAAAGAAGTTTGTTTAAAAATACCAAAAAATAAAACACTTTTATATTAATTAAGGATTTTTTTTTCTTGCTTTTCTTAGTAAAATTTGTTTTTAATAATTTTGTGTTAAAAATATTCTTACAAAATAAAAACTGTGGAGAGTACCAAAAATTTGAGACTAGCTGTCTTTCTTATCAAGAAGTATTTTGCACACTTACTTTTTGGCTTAGTTCCTTAATAAAACATGGCTAAAAATTTGTTGTAAATTTTTTCAAAATTAAACTATTTAAATTTTTCTATGACAAAAGTTTCATTATTTTGATAGGTAAGCAATTAAAACATTTTTGAAAAATAATTAAGTATTACCAAAAAAATAAGTTACTTTAAAATTTGAACATATCATAAATTTGTAACACACTTATAATTTCTAAATTACAACATGAATCGTAAGCACATAACACAAGTTACAATTATAAACAGAAGATTAATCAAGTTTTTGAACAACTTTCTTTATTTAAAAATAACAGAATAACATGAATTGTCAAATAAGTTGTAGATTACTATAAAGATATGATTAAAAAAAGTATATATTTTTAATTAAAAAAAATAGAAGTCATCTGTTGTTATAAATATCAAGACAAACTTAAACTTATATTTTTAGATATTTGTATTGTAGTTTTGTAAAAGTTATATTTGCTTAAAACTAACATTTTGATTATTGAGATCTACATATGCATGTGGGAAACAATCTTTTTTGTATGGGTAGTTTTCAATTTTTCTGCCTTGCTCAAAGTTCTTTTGTTCTTGAATGCATCCCCTGTTATTATTCTGATATTACAAAATTATCAGAAATTTACCTCTAAACAAATAAATATCATACAAAAATGGTGTGACTCTTTTAAAAACATATAAAAACATTATACACCAGGGTTTCCCTAAGTGGGCTCCTTGGGGGCCGTGAGCAGCAAAGGGGCCAAAGGGGGGACCATGAGGTCATAATTTGAAATTTAAACTAGATATTCTGGAGTTGCAGATGAAGAGCAAAAAAAATAAAATAAGGTCTTAGGTGTTTTTGATGGTAATTTAAAACTTACACACTAGATATTCTGGAGTGGCTGATGAACATTAAAAATAAGAAAAAAAAAGTCTTAGGTGTTTTTAATGTGAGTAATCTTGTTGGAAGGGACCAAAGCTGTTTTAATATCTTTAAAGGGGGTCTTTTGAAAAAAGTTTTGAAAACCATGCTATACAATAACCCTTAATTTAAAACAATTTCTGATATTAATTTCCTTCAATTGCAGTTAGTTAGTACCTTACAGCTTAGCAAATGAAATATTGTTACAGTTGATAAAAGAATTTTTAGTTTGTATGCTTTGCTTACTATTTAACACTTGCTGATTATAATAAATAAAACTCAGTATTTTTATTTTGAGATAGACTTCATTAGCTCATTAAAAAATAATAATCTACTTTTATGTAAAACTAGTACAAAAACAAACCTCATACACTTATTTAAAAACTTGAATAGGACTATGTGAAGCTTTATTAATGGCATAATGAAGAGGAAACTGTTTCATTACGAAAATATGAGTTGTATCTTATGTAAAAGCTAAAACTATAAAGTACAAGTAAGTTTTTGTAGATTAAAAAAATCAATTTTTGAAGATGTAGTCGTTTTTGCAGAAAATTAGAAGAACAAACACATGGACCAATTTTTTTTTCATTTTAGTTTTTCTCAGAAATTTAAATAAAAAACACTAAAATATGTCTACTTTTTTTTCTTAAGCTAAAAACCTTTTTATTATGAAACATTACGTAAACAGTTTTAAAAAATGATAGGCTGTTATTATAAACTATTAAAAGTAAAAACTTAGGAATGAAAAAATGTAAAAAGAAGACATATAAATAAAAAACTTGTATTTCTAAAGCTACTTAGAATTTCAATAGGCAAAAAAAAAATCTGATAACTAAAATAAAACTCTATAAAACATGATCAACAAAAAAAGGTGAATCTTTTTTTATGAGCTTGAATTATTAAGAAAAAAATAACACCATACAGATAATAAACACGATAAAACTTCTGAAAAGTTTGGAAGACTTCATGTTAATCAGTAAAAATTTAAGTTTACTAAAACTTTTAAAACACCAAATTCCTGATTGATTATTAAAATTCATCTTACTTAATTTTATTTTTAATTGACACATTTTAAAACAAACTGATAGAACTGTATGTACTCTTTACAATATTTGTTAAATCCCAACAGTTCAAATTTGGACAATTCAAATTATAATAGAAAATTAAAGGGCCACAACTTAAAAAGTAGTATGTATTTGAAAAAATTAAAAATATGTATGTTGGTTTTGTTAATATCTACAAGCCACTTTTTTTCCTTTTTGTAAAGTATTAGATATTTTTTTTGGATGAGGCTAAAATAAGTTTTAAAGTATACATATTTTACTATTTTTTTATCTTAAGAAAAATTTAGTATTTTTCAAAAAGAAAAAATGGCTTATAGATATTAATAATAACAACAAACATATTTTTAATTTTTTTCAAATTGTCCACTTCAATAATTTTTTTAGAATTTTAATTGTCCAAATTTGAATTTTCATGTAACCCATTAATTCTATACAGTGAATGCAACTTATTTCAATAACTTTTACTGTTGAGATAAATGGTAAAACACAAAACAAACCTCTTGTAATTGAAGTGCACTGGTATCTTGTGATACATTTCAGGCCTGTGATAAAGGTAGACAGTTCCATACACAAAAGACGAAATAGCAGATGAGAGGAACAGAACATTTATCAGCAATGCCACGTAGACTAGTATCTTTGTTATTTGTCTGCCGCCTCCAATACCAATCAAAAATTCTGCTATTTGGCAAACTTTTGTTTGGTACCAACACAACATGCTTATGTACATTTTATTGCTGTAATTTAAATTTTATGTTGAATTTATCGAAAAAACAAAAATTAAATGAAAATTTTTAAAAAGAAGTTTTATTTTAACTTTGATTTTAAATATTGATATTACTTTTTTTGTACACTACTAGTAAATTTCAATATTTTTAATTTATAGTTTTGGTCTACATTGATTATAGTTATCAAAAAACTTTCTATTGAATTTTTAACAAATATGTACTGCAATCTTATTTTTGAAAATAAAAAACTAATATTATACTCAAGTGTTTTAAATGTTACAGTATTTTTTTCATGTATACACTTATTAGAATACTTAACTTATCAAATTAACATTCATTTTTTTAAACAAAAACTAAAAATTTTTCCACCTAAAAAGCACAGTACCTATTTGTAAAAAATAGTTGTTTTAAACATTATTGTACAGGTTTTATCAACATTATTAGTGGAACACACTCAGTTTCAACTCGCACACAATTCCCACCTAATTAAATCCAAGAACCGCTTACTGGCTAAGGGTAAGTGATAGTATGAAAGTAAAAAATTAAAACGATAAAATAATTACTCAAATAAAAAAAAAATTGGATGTTACCCATTATTTTTATACTGTTTTTAAATGTTATTTTACATATTTATGTCAACTTTTAAGTTTTTATTGTGTAGAACTAATTTATAAAAATTTCTTTAGCTTATTTAACAAGTTGAGTAAAGCTAGTTTTAAGGTTAAAACTTTTAGCAAATAATGATTTTGATCATTTCACAATTAAAAAATAAAAGCAAAAACTTTTAAAAATAGAAGCCATCAAACTTTTATAAATCTAAAGTAGCTTTATTTAATATTAAAATTATTAAAATCTAGTTGATCTTTTTGTGTAGAATTTTATCTCAGCTATCAGACATTTTTAACAGGTTAAAAAAAATAAAGTAAATTTTGAGATATAAGCAATTAAGGTCTGTGAGCTCAATTGGTTCCTTATAGAAGATACAATTTTAACTTATCTTTTTAAAACTTTTACAGTAAAACAACTTTTACAGTAAGGTAAAATATTTACATTTTTCATTATTTTATTTTGATTCACTTCATTAAGAACTTTATTATTTTGAAAAATTAAAATTTCATTTTAAAAACATCTTTTTTTTTTGCTTTTTTTATCTTAAACTTTTGTCTTTTTTTTTACTTTCTAGTGTTTTCTACCACATTTTTTTATAAAACTGAAAGTCTTTTGAACATAATAAAAATTTTATCCTAAAAATTAAAGGTCTCTTGTTAAAAAATTATACAGAAATAAACTTTTAGTGAATTCTTAAAATTTACAGAAAATTGACAATGTAAAACTTGCAGTTTTTATGTTTTTGATCTTTTTACAAATACTAAAACATCTCAAAAATTGAATAAAAGTTTTAATTCTTATAAAAACTGGCTTATAGTTTGTACTTAAAGATTTTGTATATCAGGTAGTGTTTTTTTTTTAATGTGGGATCCCTATGGCTTTAAGTTTAATTCTTTATTTTTTATATTATTTTAGCATTAACCTTAATTTAAGCAAAAGAAAAAAAAGTATATTATATATACTAAAGTAGAGCTCACAGTTAGGCAAAATGTTTTACCTAAATATGTAAAACTATAAGAATTAAATAGTATAACCTATGTTAATTAGAAAATAACAACAATTTAGAAATTAATCAACTCAATTTCATTTAATTTATGATAAAAAACTACGCTATGTTTTACAAAAAGTCAAACAAGCCTTGCACAACAACTACTAATAACAATTATAAATTCTAAATTAGACTGGGAAGCTTAAGTTATAAGTAAGCCTGTTATATAGCATTTTTCTAAATAGCATTTTTGTTTGCATGACTGTATCAGCAGAAAAAGTAACCTAATGATATTAATCATGTGATATTTACGAAATTTAAAATGTTGAAGGTTTTGCTTTAGAATCTGTAGCTGTCTAAAAAGTAAGTTATTAAATAAGAGAAAGTAAAATTAGTTTAAATAGTAAACCAGTTAGTTTTTGTTATTAACTAAACATCAACAATATTAGGAAAAAAACTCATTTAATATTTGTTCAAATAAAAGCGAAAAAAAAACTAACCAGTTAAAGATAACAATCAAATATTTACGTATTTATTTATTACACAACGTAACTGTTTAATTTTTCATTCGATTTACGTATAAATTTTTTAGTATACTAAAAAAGTGAGTTTTTACTTTTAAACACTTACTTTGATCAATTAACTGTAACACAGGTTACGTTAAATATTAATAACTGTTAGTTGTATACAGTTATTCAAACGGTTCGTTCGCAAGATTTTGCTATTTTAGACTGTCATGACCCTTTTTGACATAAATTCTCCTAAACCTTGTTGGCCGACGCCCAATTGAGCTTATATACAAACAAAACTACTTAGCCTATTAGTTTGGTTGTAATGGAGTAGCGCTATTAATAAGACCCTTCAGTACGTTTTTACATTTTAACTTTCAAATTACTTTATTAGACATGACGTTTTAAAAATATTTTGTTCTAGGCTAAAAAAAAATCTTTATTTTTAAATAATTTCACAACTTAAATCTAAATTTAAAAAAAATGGTCTCTCAATATATCAAACAACTAGGATATATTTAAGCATTTAAACTGACAAAAGTGATATTTTACAAATATTGCCAAAATAACTGATTAAGTCTAAATCGTATTAACCCTTCAGTAAGCTACAAAAGGTAAAATCAAATGACTTAGCTTAATGGTAAACTGGTTTTTTATAAAAGTACGGAAGTAAAAGTATTTGTTGGTGTCGTAAAAATGTAAATGTTTCTAAAAATAAATACTATTTATATATATATTCGCATTATATGCAAAAGTAGTAGCTATGTTATACTAATATGAATTTAAATTTATACTGAGTAGTTATAGATATTACCAATAAGTATAAACATGACATTTTTATTTTATTCTTGTCATAAAATTGTTATAAAAGATCGTAGTCGTAATAGACAAATAAAAGCTTAGTTTTATACTAAGTGCTTGTAAATATAAATTGGTATTAAATCACATCGTTATTATCTTATCCTAGTTTTATATTTAGTATGTAAAGGTTTGTAAATAAAAGCCTTTGCTTATCTATTTTTTTGAGTTGTTAAACTTAAAAATTTAGTTTTCCTCGAATTAAATAAGAAAATTTTTTGAAATTACTAAAATAAATTTCAATTACATTATAAACATATTTTGCTTGACTAGGCTTATATATATTCGAACCGGAATACTTTAAGTATTTAAAAACTGAAAGAAGCTGATCGCGGAAAACAAAGTCTTTCCAGACTAACTGGATCCTGACCCGGTCAAATTTCAACTAGTATCCAGCCGGTTCCGGATCTTCTTTAAATTTGAGATCCGGCCGGATCCGGTTCCAAGCAAAAGATGGCCGGTTCCGGATCTTGTATCCGGTAGATCATTCTGAAGATGTAAAATTTGTATGGGTTTTTATTAAGAAAAAAAATTGACTATAGAAATTAATTTCTTTAAATTTACTATTTTATATATTATTTTATATATTTCTTTAAATATACTAGAATTACTATTGTTTTATTTTTTTATACTCTATTTTTTGTTTAGTTTACTTTATTTTCATCATAAGTACAACAAAATCTAAATAGTATCATTACAAAAAGTAAAAACTTAGAATAATGAGTATAAAAACTACTCAACTTTTTTATAAAAACTTTTTAAAATTATCAAAAAAAAAAATCTAATTGCTTAATTAAAAAAAAAACAGCCTAGTAAATAACATAATACAAACGAGATTTATTCAATTTACTTTATTTATAATGTAAGTATATTTGGGAAAATTAAATATATTGTGAAACAAGACATTTCAATACTTTAAAATTATTACTAAGAGCAAACTTTTAAAATCTTTTTTAGAAGTAATTAAAAAGTATATATAAAGTATAACAAAGTTTTAGTTTATCAAATTACCTTTAAAAGTTAAAGTTTTCAAAAAAAAAACAAAACATTTAGTTTGCAAATTAAACTTAATAGCTTATAAAACAACATAAATATAGTTCACGAAATAAAAGCAGTTTACTTATTATGCAATTTTCTAAGCTTATAAAGTAAATTATATAAATAATCTTAGACACCAAACCCAACAAGTGAGGCAGAAGAATTTTAGCTGCGGGCTATAAATTAACAATAAGCAGAGGTTTTGACAAAATTTCCAACTTTCATTTAAATTTAACAACTATTACTTAAAACTATTAGTGAGAATACTGTCAAAGTCATACATATTTTAAAGCACAAAAAAATATTACTTTTTTTAATTGCCTTTTACTTGTTCAATCAATCAACAGAAGAAAAGAAAGTGTTTGAAAAGACCTTCAAGTTTAAACCAAAGCAAGCACAGTTTAAATCAAAACACACAGAATTGCAGTTTTTAAATAAACTTAAAGAATTTACAATAACACCTTTATAATTTACACTTTTATCAGTATACTAACTTCTCCATGGTGCGGCCCCTCTTCGACAATCTACGGTTCATGCACTTCCTCAACACGCAAGTCTGCTTCATCTTCCCCGGTCCACCGTACTTCTTCATATCCAGACAGTGTTTGCACAGCTTGCAGTCTTCCCGTTTGCACGCTTCGCACTCCTTGCATCTGGTTTTCTTCACTCCTGGTTTGCGGGCATGAGCTGGTTCGGCTGTAAATAGCAATGTATGTTGTGTTGACTTATGCGTTTGTTAATTTTACAATTACTATTTTTTTCTTTTAACAATAAATCTTAATGAATTTATTCTTTCAAAAAATTATTTTACAAACTAAGTTTCGGTAAAAGACCTCGTCAGTGCTTAAACAAATCTTATTATTATTATTCTATTTCTATTATTTATTATTCTATAATTTAATTCTATTTGAATAAGATTTATTTAAGCACTGACGAGGTCTTTGACCGAAACTTAGTTTGTAAGACAAATTTTTGAAAGAATAAATTCATTGTTTCTCCTCCAGTAGTTGAGATCTTTCTATTTGTTTTCTTAAAACCAAAACATATGGTAACTAATGTTATCAAGAAAGGTATTTATTAAAGTTACTTTATTTACCAATGATTTTACGCTTGCGGGTGGCTCCACCTTGACTGGCAGCTTTCAACTTGGTGTTTGCATTTTCCTGCTTGAGGTCAGCTTCAAAACCTTGCCAAGATGCCACCGGACGACCAGTGATCGCCAGTTCAGCATCGTCATCTTCATGATCTTCAATCATAAGCTTGGCTTCTTTTAATAAGGACTTATGGTTAGTTATTCCATCAACTGGTGTTTTGTTTCGGCCCAGATATCGAATTAGAGCCTTTAAGCCTTCAAGCTCTATATACGTCAAGTGAACAGCTTCTTGTTGTGGAAGTTTTTTACATACCTTGTTTCCTTTTCTGTACTCAGAAGTCATGATAGATTTTCTTCTCAATTTGCAGACATACCTATATCAATGAGACAACTTTAAATTCAGAGTTTATTATTTAACACTTTGTTGCATACGTTTGGGCAATGATCAAAACTAATAAACTCTATTAAGCAAGATTAACAATACTGTGTGCACTATTACTAAGTGTTATTAATGAATATTAATTAAATTCTATTTATAACTGTCTAATACAAACAGAAGAAAACTTAAACATGATCAAATGACTAAACTAAGTAAAAGTGCCAAACTAATTAATTAGTTATTGAAAAAACTTTATATAACTAATATTGAAATTGTTACAAGAGTTAGAGAACTTTTTTTTTAGTATGGCATGCAACAAAATACAAATTCAATTAAAAAAGTAAAAATAAAACAAACTTATAGAACGATAAAAATTGTAAAGAATGCATACCTATTCAAGATGTACCACGATAGAGGAATAAAAGAGGGAAATCTACTCTCAGCGTCCACTCTAGTTTTTTGTTCGATCTTCTTAACCTTCAGCTGCATCTCGATAGCGAACGAGTGCAGGAAATTTCCGCCGAAAACGAGCGAATCAGCGGGCGTGTAGACCCCATGGATCCACCCCGAGGGGATCATGAACGTGTTCCCTTCCTCCAGCTCCACAAGGTGGCACTCTTCCACCAGATCGGCAAAAAACACGTTCTGCTGCTGCCCACCAGTCGTCCACTCCTCAAACAACCTCAGGTTTTCGTCGGTAGGTTCAATCAACCAGAACATCTTTTTTCCTTTGAGAATTTTTACAATCAATTTTTAATTTAAATTTTACTTGTTTGGGTCTAAAACTTAATTTTTTTATAGATATTTTCCTCTGTTGACATAAAAAAGAATAAAAAGTTTTTTGATTAGTTAACAATACTATGATCAATAATTTTTCTTACCTCTGATGATGTGGTACCACACTGATGTGCCACCGAAGTCGATGTGGAAGTCGGTGTAGCAACCTTTAACCGACATCAAGCAGTACTTCTGCACTTTCGGCCGGTCGCTGAGGTTCTTGGGCCAAGAAAGATCGATCCAGTCCAGGCTGCTCACAACTTCTGGCCTTTTAACAATGTCGTCTAACTTTGTGTCAGAGACCTCAAGGGAGATGACATTTAGTAACTTCTTTCGGTCATCCGCCGGTTTTTGGTAGTAGTTTGTGAATTTCTTCAATGTCATCTGTTTAGTTTGTTGAGATTTTACGTCTAGAACGTGGAGGGATTTTTTTCCTCCGACCATTTCCTTGACATCGTTCACGGAGAACTCCGAAGTGGGAACTTTCATGCCTAAAAGCATATTGTTCATTAAGAGAATGTTAAAATAATTGCAAAAACTTGTTTTTTTAGTTTATTAAAAGACAACTTCTTTTAATTAATCATATTAGTTTTTTCAAACTAGACTTGGCTATAATCTTTAAACAAAATCATTTTAAAACATATGTTAAAAAAGATTTTTTTGTTTTAAGTTTGTAGAGCAATTTATTTTAATTAAAACGATTTAAAAGAATATAAACTAAGACAATTTTAATTAAACTTTATATCTTGTATTTGTTTAATATATGCTTTTTTTTATAAGCTTTTGGTTTGTATAACTATAATTATTATTGCGGTATTAAAAGCTTTTGAAAACCTTGCTTTATTCCAAAAAAATTATAAACTTTATAAACATAAAACTTATATCAAGTTCTTAACTAAACTTTTAACCTTTTTGCTTCAATTTTTTATATTAGCCGTGGTAAAGGACAAAATACAAAACATAAGTATTAAATATAGTATAAGGACCTTCAATTAAAAAAACATCGGAACTTTACAAAATTTAACTGATGTAAAAATTTAAGTAAAGTTTTAATGGCAATTTACCTAGTCCATGTCTTTGCTTGAAAAGCAATGGTTCTTTGAAACCATTTGTTTGAAAGAATTTATAATTGAAGCCAATTCCATTTTCTAACTTCCTTATCAAATTAGGCTTTTTGAACCTTGGGTCTCGGATCTTCTCTTGCAGGTTGAACCCACAAATTGAAGATTTAAGCTCTTCAACGCCATCTTTGTACTTCTGATTATTCTTAGGCCTCTGGCTTCGACGGACTGAACTGTGGCAATTCTCTTCTAATTCTCTATTGGGCATCTCTGATTTGTCTTTATTATTACCTGGACTAATGACAGACTCCTGGTTGCTGCCCATAATACCAATACGGTTTTCTAAAACTTCTTCGTGTTCACTAGCCATCTGGTTTAATTTATGAAAGATGTTCTGAAAAAAGTGGCTGTTTATAATTTACTTTAAACCAAAAACTAGTTTTACTATATAACAAATTAAAAACTAGTTTTGCTGATAATATAAAAGTCACAAGTAATGTGTACAGTAACTTCGCATATTGCTGTTTATGTTGTCATGTAAAAAGTAAAGGTTAAAAAATTAATAAGTAGAGGTTGAGTTTAAAGTAAACAAAACCAAAAAAAAAAAACTTTAAATTGTTTTTAAAACAAAGTTATTAAATATTTCACTTAAACATAAAAAAAATTACAAATATTTTTTCAAATTTATTTAGCATAAAATCTCGACCTTCCTTTTACCATATGATTTGAGAAACTTTGATTGGAGTGATATAAAAAGAACAGCTTACAAAATTAAGTGTTTATTTTAACATGACAAAGATATTTGGCTGCTTAGATTATGTTACTCCAGAGTGTTTTTTTCATATATTAGTACCTTGTTAAGAGTTTTTACAAATTTCAAGTATACTACCAATGACTTCGTATTGCACATCTGTGGTAAAAAACTCAATTTTTGTTTACTTCAAACTAATTCAAAAAAACTTTCTTGGTGTTGTGCTCTTTCCAGTTTTAAGAAAAAAAATTGCATCAAAAACAGTACGAGCAAAGTACTGCAAATTGAAGACAATTTTGAAGGCTTACCTATTACAGTACTTTTTAATAGTGTAAATTAAATTCTAAATTTTTCTACCTTTTTAACTGTGATGTGCATCATTACAAATCAGGGTTATACGAAAGGAAAGCGATATTTTTGCTTTTTGGGCGATTTTAGCAGGTCAGGGCAGTAATTATTAAGGGGAATAAGTGGGAGTCAATTTTTTAATTTCGGGAAATTATATTTTTTTTACTAAAACTATCTTCCACTATTTGTTTTGAGATTTGTAATGAATATTAAACATTTTATAAGTACTATGAATTGCAAACTATTCACTACTTTTGAATTTAGTATGATAATCTCATTGCCCACTACTGTTAACATTTTTATTGACACTTATTTAAAAGTATAGAAACTGTGAACTTGCTTTGAATGCGAATAAAAAAACAGTTTTTTAGTGGTATTATTGTACTCAGAGATACTTTTATTTAAAAAATAATGAGGGAGGTACATATTTTTTACATATAAGGTATGTCAAAATGCAATTTATTTTTGATGTACAAATAAACTACATTACTATTTAAACCTACGGTCTAAATTTTGACTTATCTTATAAGATTTTTGTAAAGGACAAGGAACGTACTAAAATTAAGTTATTTGTCAAGAAAACTATAAGAAACGCTAAAACAAAGATTAAACTATTTGGTACAGTGGCAGTATTTTTTTACTATGATGTTTTTCATTTCAATGCTTTTTACATTTATTTTGTTTTAGAATGTATTAATTCATCTCATAAACCTATACCACCAATAAGTAAAGCAGAGAAGTATATTTTAAAGAAAACAGGTAAATTTTTTTAGTAGTAACCAAAATAACATTTTAAATAAAAAAGTAAGCGTATTAAAAGTGTTCAAAGAGTTATTCACGTTTGAAACAAGTACACAGTTTTTGAGTAATTTCATAACTTTATTAAAAGTACATAGATTTTCAAGGCTTTATTTAACTTAAAAGTAGCTAAAACAAGTATTTCTTAAAGTGTGCTTTTGCGTGCATAAGTGTATGAAACAAAAATTACTGCGTGCACACATAAACTTTTATGATCAGTAAAAAATAAATCCTGTTTTTTCAGTAGGCATCTCCAACATCAAGCTAAAACAATAACATGTATTTGTAAATACATACTTTGGGTTGATTTTTAGAGTAACAGATATATTCCTCAACTTAAGTTTAAAGAGATAAATATAAATTTATGTTATAAAATACTTTTTTTAAAAAACAATTTTTCTCACTGTAAGGCTCTTCAATTATAATTAAACTCATTTTAAACACTACTTCTAGTTAAAAAAGGTTAAAAATGTAAAAGATGATAAAATGTAAAATATAAAATAGCAGGAGCTGTACACAGCGAAACATTATTATATAACATGACTTATATAAACAATACATTTGCAATAGTGTTTATATTTAGATCTAAATTGTATAGAACAATTTTTTTATCTTTATTCGGTTTTAGGTGATGATGACTTTTTGTGTCACCCTGTAATATATCTAAAATTTTACTGTAGGGGTCGACAGCCTTTATGAGAAATGGTTCAGGTTCAGGTATATAAAATAAAATTCTTTGCTCGACCACACGAAAATAAAAAAATTATTCGTGAGTCACAGAATCTTTTATATTTTGCCAATAAATATAATTGTATAAAGGAGCAATTTCGTAGTGAATTATAAACGCAAAAGATATCACAGTTTTTTCACAACAGAAAAAAAAAACAAGAATATTAAAAGATGTTTATTGTCAAAAAGCTTAAATTTATTAGTATTTTTTGGCTAGTTTTTTAGCTAAAAAGCGGTGAGCGAGAAGTTAAGCCGACCCTTGCTTTACAATTTGATAATGAAAATACAAGAATATTTTTAACTTTACTATTTGTTAAACAGAAATCAGTAAATAATTCAAAATCACTTTTTTATGTCAGCATTTATCCTGTGGTCACTCATGTTTTTCTCAGGCTTGCAGTTAGTAAAGTATCAGTGTTAAAAAAATAGTTTCTAATCTTAAAGAAAATTTGTATTAGAAACTTTGTATAAAATAAAAAGAATTAACCTTATAGCTCAATACTATACCAACATAATTTTCGTAGCTGGTATCAAATATATGTCTATCAGGAGAAAAATCGAGAAAATTTTAAGAATTTCTAACCATAGGCTTAGCATAACAAGAGTGGTAACACTTCAGACTACCCTACTCGTGCTTACTGCTTACACGTAGTTTTTCTCTTTTATTGGGATACATTATGTTTTTTAAAGTTATATACAGTTTTTATAACAAAATCACTTATAATACTTAAGTGACACTTTTAAAACTTCGTTTTAAATTTTTATTAAGCTAAGAAGTTTTTTTTTTTTTTTAAACAACAGTTATAATGCTTTCTTGCGAGAATTGGTAATAAAAGTTAGTATTTAAGTACATTTTACTGATTATTTATACAAAAACTAAAATTGGATTATCTTTTTAAAATAAATTATTACCTCAGTTTTTTTTATTATTATATAGTTAATTAAACATCAACAGTTTATATTAAAAAAAAAAAAAAGTACACAAAATATTATTTTAAAACATAAAAAAGACTATGAAATGCAAATAACTTATTATTTTTTTGTTTCTTAAGTTTGATATATAGAAATGTAAAAAAACATTTCTTAAAAGTATCAAGCTTTAGCTTAACTAGATTAAGTTTTGAAAACAATTTTGTTTAGGTAAATTTTTATAACTTATTTTGAATCAAACCAAGTTGATATTAAGTAAATAAGTTTAAAATTAGTTTTAATAAAAGTATTGTAAATAAAATATAATATCTAAGTTATCAAACAAATTAAATTATTTAAAAGTTGATAGCCAAGTAGAATTAGTAAATAAAAATATTAAATAAGCACAATAATATTTTTATGTGTATTTAGGCCATAACTTTTTACTGAGAAATAGCTGAATTCAAACAATTCATGTTGATTTTTCTTGAATTTTAAATAGTTTTTTTTTTTGAGTTTTGTAGACTTTTAATAAATTTTAGTTTATATCATTAGCAAAACGTGTTGATTTTTCTAAAAGTTTACTTCTGCTTCAGAATTAAGTGTTTAAAACACTTTTTTAAATAATTTAAACATGAAATATGTACTTTGTTAATGATCAAAGACTTAAAAGAAATCCTCAATATACTACATCCTATATTTTTAATTTATATTTTTTTTAGTTGGTAGTCAAAAATAACTACTCTAAATTTAATCTAGTCTTTAACCTAATCTAAGTATTTTAAAAACCTCTCAAACTAGCATGAGTTGGCCTGAGTTTTTTAAAATTTTAAAACGATTTTTAGTAGACTGCAACAGACGCAATACTGTCCATAAACTAGCTGTGAATCATCTAAAGTAAAATAAATTCTCAAGTTTCCTTTACTAAAATTTAAAAATCTATACAAAATTAATGTAAACTTAAATTGTTTGATTTCAAAATTACAACCACAGCTTAAATTAGTTGTAGATTAGTCTTATTCAAGCAACAATCTTTTTTATAAGGCTTGAGTATACTAAGTAAGCTGTTTTTTTTCTGAACATTCATTTACTTTTTTTTCTTCAAACTAAAATATATTTGTAACCACACTTGTACACAGCACAATGCATTGATACAAACATGTTGAGAAAAAAAGCTGGTCACGCTTGACCTATTTTTGAACTTTTTAAAAAACTTGAGATTTTTTTATTTCATAATTTAACTTTTCTTTGTTACTTTGTAATAAAAGACCTATAGAAAAATTATATAAAAGTTATTAAAACTTTTAAATACTAATTTAGCTAAACAAATGTTGAAACATGTATAAAAACGCTTTGGGTCACTGGATACTATTTTTATAACAATAATATCTTGTCCGTGCAAATACTTTAACATTGTTGTACAATTAAACTAATCTAAACAAAAGAACTTTTGTACCTTTACAATTTTTTATTTACCTTTTACAATGTAGTATGTTTACTATAACATTAAAGTTGTAAACACACTTTTATTAATATAAAAAAGGTTTTTAAACTTTGCAGTTGAACATTAAAAGGGATTGGAGTTTAAAACCAATTAACAAGATATAGTACTTGACATGTAAAAAGTATGATAACAAGTACTTTATCTAAAATTTTATATGTTAAGTTGCTGATAATTTCATGGCTATTTTGAGAGAGTTATTAAAACTATTTATACTTTTTTGTAAAGAAAAGATTTATATATCATACAAGCTCACTGCTGATGTCACTGAAATTTGCTTAGAAACTTTGATATAGTTTAATCTTAAAAAAAGATAGAATTCTCTAAATATATATTTTAACTAGCTTAACCATCTCCTGATTGACTTAAGTGGGCCTTGTGGTTAAGCAAGACTCACATGAGTTATTCATCAGCTTACTATCCACAGTGAACTGAAAACGGAGTTCAAGCGGCAGTTGACTGTAATAAAATAATTTTACTGAAAATAAAATTAAACTGAGTCTCAAATATTGTTATACGACTTTAATTTTTTTGTATCAAAATATGTTTTGTTATTTTCTGCTTTAAGTATTTAAAAAGTTATGTAAGTTTAAATCCAACAAATTTTCGCCTTTGAAAAACTACACAACTACACATAGCTCTTAATATTTTGTCAAAAGTTGCTTGCAGAAATTTAAAGAAAAATACCTGTAAGACTTATTTAGATTTTTTTTGTTAAGTTCGGTTTAATTTATATTGGAATAAAATTAGTTAATTAAAAAATAAAATTTTCAAAGACTTTTTTTAAATTGATATCTTTCAAGAAAAAGCAAATAGTCATCAAAATATTGCTTGTATAAGCTTAAAAAAAATTAAGTGCCTAATAGTTGATTTTTTTGTATATTTGTTTATGGAATGTCTTATTTGTCCTTGTCTAAAAAAAGATATTTCAGCACTAGGCAATTGAGATATTCTCTCTTAAAAATACCTTATATTGCCCTAAATACACCAATGAAACTTAAATTTCAAACTTTCAAAAAATTTTAACACTTTTTTGTAAAGCACTAAGCCAAAGAAAAGAAAAAACTTGAAAATATGTTTGTATAAAAGCTTTTGGGGTATTTATAGCAGTTGCTGTATGCATCAATTTTGACATAAGTTTGAAGTTTTTTCGATTTATTTTTATACTTAAAAACAACAAAAACTTGCTACATTTAAGCTTACATAAGTTTAAACACAATTAAATCAGAATAAAACCAAACACAGTTTTTGAAAGAGGAAGTCCAGCGCTAAACAATTAAATAAATATCCTAGTTTAATTTTTAAGTCACAGAAATGGTCAATGGCCACTTGCCAGCCAACTGTGCTATCTACATAAGATTAAAAAAATGTGTCTAAAAAATAATTCATTTTCTTACCAAATTTTTCATGTTTTGATATGAAAAACAAAGCTGAGATCTTGTTTTTATTTTTGACAATTTACTATTTTTCAACAACTCACTATAGGACACCTAAAAGTTATTGGGAAAGTTTTCTTTCTCATACAATTTTAACATAGTCTTAAAAGTTCTTGTATTTGACATTATAATTCTTTAAATTATGGTTAAAAGGAGTTTACTTGTTTACTTTGAACATGCTAAAATGAAAGTTAAAAATCAATAGTAATCAAAGTAGACTGAAATACTAAAAGTAGAATGATGAAGTTTTCTTAAAATGTAAAAATACAAACTTCTGTTATTTACAAGACTATTGGTACAAGCAGTTTCCTTATTGAAACGTAACTTCGCATATACATACAATGTTGTATTGTTAAATATATGGCTAGTGAAAATACCCATGACAGATTAATGTGTATTCAAAATTATGTTTAACAGACCTGTTAATTTTACATTGTGTGTAAAGTTAAAAAAAAAAATTCAAACCAGAATTACAACTTCATTAGTTTTAGCACGTTGTTAATTTTAGAACTTTAGTGAAACAAACAAAGTTAAATATATATTTGAAATTGACAAAAAATGTATTAACATAAACTTCTTAAAGAGTTACTATTAAAAGTTTATATCGTAATAAGCATTGTTCATTACTTTCAGTTGAAATCTAATATAAAATTTACACTTTAACTGGACAAGGTATTAAATTAAGCTATATCCGTTGATTTTGACTTGATAAAAAAAGTATATTTTTGTACATATAACATTTTAACAGCTTTTTTATTGTCATTAAAAAGTATACTGTTTCTTGAACGACAAAGAAAAGCGTCATGTTTTGGTCCTAGGACCTGGTGTACGAAAAAGCCTTTCGGTTATCAAATGGTACACCACAAATACAGTTTAATGTCTTAACCTGAGCAATAAACGATATAAACAAAATGCTAACTAAAAAATTTGAATATGTATAAGTGCGAAGTTACAACTGCATTCAAATATATACTTGATGATTTTTTCTAATCAAAACTTTCATAACTCAACTAATTTTTCTTTTCAGTACAATTAAAATACTTTTATAAAATATGAACAACAGTAGTTACCTTAAAAATTTGTAAATTGCCAACAAATGACCTGTAAAATAAAACATACTAACATACTATCACGCTGAACCTTAATATTCATATACTACATAACTGTACACAAATTTTAAAAATTTTCGGTATTTTAGAGTCAGAATAAAATGCAGTTATATGTTTTTAGTGATGAAATGAAAATCTTGTTTCGGTGTGTTTTGCTTGAGGGCAATGAGAAAAAGTTAAATATTTCACTCACTTTTTAATGAAGATACCATCGCGGAATGATGTTATTTATATTTTTTGCTCTTTAAAAATGTACTTTAGACTTGAACAACATTTTTAAGCAGCTTATACAAAAGAGAAAAAAGTTGATAAATTTTTTTATTGTTATTAGTTACGCTTCTAAGCTTTTATTGTTTTTAACAGACACTTTAAAGTTTTTGACTGAAATATATAATCTAATTTTAATATATAAACAAATCTTTTCAATTTGTAAATTAACTTTTAATGCTTTTAGTGGGTATTCTGCTCACTCTAAAGAAAAAAACTACAATTAAACAACTCTTTGTTTTTTTTCCACTATTCAATTTACAATAAATCAGTTAAAATCAAATTTTTGTTGAAACATTTATTGTAAACTGTTTTATTTTTTTGAAAAGTAATGTTTTTATAACTCAATTAACAATGAAATTAGTTAAAAGAAAAAAAAAACGTTTTATAATTATATTTTGAGACATGATGAAAAGAACATTTTAGTTTTATTTTTAAGTACGTTATTAATATTTTCTTAAAATTTTCTATTATTATTTCGAATAAATGAATTCTAATTTTAAAGTACTTTTATTTTTACAAAGATAGATAAAAAAAGCTTAGTTCAAATTTTGTTGGTTGTTCCTTAAAAAAGTATTAGATGACTTTCTCTAATTAAGTGAAGTCAGTTATACAAACTAAATAAAAAAAGTATGTCAATAAAAAATAAACTATCTATAAAATGCAATTTAAAATCATATTATTTGATTTTCTAAATATAACTCCATAAGTTTCACGAACCTGTTGAAACAAAACTCAATAATTTCACTCTTTATAGTCTTTAATCAGATGAAAATATTTTTTTAGTGATGAGTCGTTAATCTTATTTTCTTCTATTTTGTTAGAGAGCCTTGAAATAAAAAGAAAGAAAGAAAGTTGACAGTTAGATTATTTCATGAACAACACATTGTAGCACTTTATTTTCTCTCTACTCTTTTAAGATACTTTAAACTTTTACAACGTTTTTAAGTAGATTTGAAAAAAGAAAACTAAAATCTTATTAAATTTCCAAAATATTTTAAGCATGCTTAGCTATTACGTTATCTACTTTAACTATAAGCGTCATAACTGAAATAGATGGCCTAGTTTTATTGTGTATAAACTACAGTCTTTACTTTTTTGAACCTGTTTTAGTTTTCAATAGTTAAATTAATAATATAAGATTTATCAAAACAAATTTAGAAAAAAAATTCAAATTAATAAATTTAAAAATTAAGGAAAAACAAACTTTTCTTTCAACTACTGATAAGTTAAAAAAAAAGTACATTTAAAGTTTAAACAATACTTATAGTTAATTGCTTGCTTTTTACTGTATTAATGTTATTTTTTTACTCGTAAAACAATGAAAAAGTTTAATTAAGAGAATAAAAGTAAGGTAAAGTAGTTTGTAGATAAAGTTTAAACTATCCTGTAGTTTCAAAGTTAAAAAAATCAATAATGATTAAACCTTGATGTAAAAATTTGTGAAGAAAATATTTTTCAAGACGTTTAAAAGATAGTTTATCTTTATTAAAACAAAAAAAAATTGTGAAGATTTTTTGTTTTTTTCTTTCCATAAATCTTTAGTATATCATAAATGCCGAAGATGATCAAAATAACGTATTAAAACACTTTAAGCGATTTCTAAACTCTCCCAAACTTTAATTTAGTCAATTACGCTTACAATGTTAAACTGTTAAAAAAATATTTTAACGATTTATCTGGTTTTGTAAAACACACATTTGTTTTTTTGATTAGACAAATAAACTAAATAATCAATTTTTTTAAAACTTTAAAGTCAAACTATTTTTGAATATTTTCATAGTTGATCAAAATTAATTTTATTTTGTTAAAAACTTTAAACTGTTTTAAATGGTTTGTTTTTCGTCGTATATTAATAAACGTTTTATTTAGACTAAACAATTTTAAATCATAATTCTTAATTTTTTTTGACAGTAAAATTCTTAAAGATTTGTTTTAGCTTGTTGATAGAACTTTTACTTAAACTAAGGTATAAAACTTGATAGAATGAAAAAAATTTGCTGTTTTTTTACAAAAAAAAATATTAACAAGTTGTAAACGGTTTTTTCTTTAATTAATAAAGTACAAATATGTAAACTTAAATGAAATATTTTGTGATGATTTTTACCTTTTTTTAAATTAATTTCAGCTATTGGTGTAATTAAAATAATATCTTTACCATTTTATTTTAGTTATTTAGTAATTTTAAACGTTAAAAATTTTTAGCTATCAAAATATATAAACCAGTATTAACTCTTGTTTTATCTGATTTTTACTCTGTATTTGTTAGTTTAATAAAATAATAGGAAAAACTCTTGGTAACTCTCCAACAATATGCATAAAACAAATAATAGTTAAGTTTTAGCACAGTGTATTTTTTTACATATTTAACACTTTTCTGTTTTTTTTTTCTTTTTAATTTGTATGCGCATTCCGAATCACTGAAACTGACAATTTGTTTCATTCATCGCAAAACCAGTTTTTTTGTTTTTTTAATGCGAATTTATTACAAGGTTATGTTTTTATAATGAAATATTTCAATTTTCAATGAGAAAATTAGCAATCTTATTTACTCCCGAAGGTTTAAAAGAACTGCTGAATCTTCGTAAAAAGACTGATGTAACATTAATAACCATAAATAAAAAATAATTTTATTAAAAACAATATCTGAATTATAATATTAAGTTATATAACTAAAATAAACTCATGCACAAGTATATTATTTTATTTTTTGTTTTTATTTAAAAACTGACGTCAGAAGATTTTGAAGTTACTTAAGATAAATGATTTCGCGTCTGGAAATTAAGCATTATTTGAAATTACGAATTGACATATACTAATCATTAATATAAGATGTTTTCAGCGGTTTGCGCACGCTTAACGTGCTTAGTTACCCTCAAAATCAAATTAAGTGCTAAACCTATCTATAGCGGTTATACTAGATACATGGTAGTCATCATTTTAACCTTTTTTATGTAGTACTCTTATTATATAAAGTTGTACACATCACTAGTACTGTAAAAACGCGCCGTTAGTTGGTGTTGTAGAGCCTCTTCTGACAGCTCTTCTCCTTTTTCTTATAAAGCTTTTGATATAAGCGCGTCAGTTGTTGAGTTTTGGCTCGCTCTTTTTTTGCCGCTTTTTTGACCTTTTGCCAGCATGCTTTTTTAACATTCTTTTGAGAATGGAAGTTTGAGAATGGAGAACGATGTGTGTTCGCTTATTGAGTGTGTTCAGTGTGTTCGATATAGATTGATTTTTATATTTTATGTTTCGTAGCTTTTATGGTTTTAATCTTTTCTCATTTTTTATTCATTGTGAATATACACTCTTAAACATGATCACGAAGTCTTGCTAAGCATAACATTAGTATGAACTAGCTGTTAGTCGCAAAGCTCAAGTATTTAGTAAGTCCTGATAGATTAAAATACAAACATAGTTGTTCTAGGTAGATGTTGGCTTCTATTTAGAACAAAGCTTAATATATATATATATATATATATATATTTTAGTAAGTAAGCTAGTATTCTGTGATTAGTATAGAACTAAGAGTGGAATTATTAAAGTTAAAACCGTAAATACCTATTCGTTAGTGATAATCAGGACTCTTTTTTTACAATGATGGGGAACAAAATCTTATACTTTACATAATCAGAAATTCGAAGTCACGTTTTACACTTTTAAAGCTAAATGTATTTAAACTGCATCTTTTCTAGGTCTCTTCTCGTTTTGTAACCAAATTTTAGCTACGACATACGATTACTTTAAATTACAAACGACTTGAGAAAGCCTTGATTTGACAAAAGTAAAGTTTACAACTGCCCAGTAGCTAAAATGTACTCGTTTTAACGGACTGATTTATATAAGTAGTTGTTAAACACCTAAAACTGAGTTGTTATACATCCTCTTGAGTTGGCAATATTGAAGTCAACACTTTTACAAAATACTTTTTTTTTAGCGCAAACTAGTTCTTTTTAAATTTTAAGTTAAAAAACCTAATTAGTAAAAAAGTATGTACTAATAATTAATAATTTTTTACTTAAGGATTTTCGTTTTGATTTTAAATGAAAAACAAAAAGAAAACATTAAAAAATACTAATAAAATACTGTGCATGGAAAAGAATACTAGTAAAGTTAACATGTAGAAATCTCAAGCTTTTTTGTTTAAGTAACGTAAATGCTTTTTCCCTAACCCACCTTACCCAAACATATACAAATAAAATCAAACAGTAAAACCTTAAGAAATAAACAAAAGTAAAATATTAGCATATCAGAAGCGCCTAAAACTTGCAGCTAACAGATTTCATACGTTTAAGGTGAATTGAAAATAGACTCAACTAGTTTTGGTTTTTGTCTCAGCAAATTATTTAAAGTAAAACTACGGAGTTTAAAAATTAATCAGTTTTCACTCTTCTATTTAAAAAGTATTTGAAGACTCTCTTAATATTAACTATAATAATAATATCAATTTTAAAAATATAAAATAAAAATAATCGGTATTAGTTCTTATCTAGCTATTTAAGGAGAGAAATATCAACGCTCTCAGCAGATGAAGGTTCTTCAAATCAAAATTAAAAAAGCTGATGCGGTTGTGTGCAAATTATATAATTTCAACGTTAGGAAACTTTTCTCTGAAAAGATCTCGCTCAACGCTGCTTATGCTGTAGTTGTTGAAGTTGTCTATGTTCAGGTTTGAAAACTGAAACTTGTGGAATTCGGGACCATGCTGTTGTTCTTCATCACCAAAATTTCAGTATCATTTATTTCGACGTTTAAGTTGCTGATAACGAAGTCTGGCCCGCAGCAAACCGAGCTCAAATTGAGCAACCTGACGCTTTCGGCCACGTTCCGGTCCAATGTTTTCCCGCGCAAATCCACCGTTGGTTCAACCCCGAACCTGCCGAACCACTTAAACTTAGAACAGGGGTCGGCAAACTGCGGCCCGCGGACGACATTAAAATTTTTATTTAATTAGTTTAATATACTAATATTTTCGATAACACAAAAATAAAATTTTAGTGTTATATTTAAAGGATATTCTATCGCCTAATTTTTTTTGTTCAAAAAAATTGTTTTTAAATATGTTTTTTAAAGCACATAAAAAAACGTTTCTTATTGACCTGCCGACCCCTGACTTAGAAGGTAACGAAAACTTGAAAGGAATCACAATAACAGAAAACCTGAGAGAGGTCAGAATGGCATTTTCACAAAATTTAACCTCAAGCAGCATGAACTTTCAGTGTCGCTGTACCGAGGGCGATTTCAAAAGTTGGTATGTCAACAGTGAGAAATTGGAACGGGAACAGAGGTGCCTGAACCCGTTCGGCTGCTCGTCGTGCGAAATAATCGAGGTAAAAGTTTCAAAGTCAGGCAGCAGAAAGCAAACAATCGCTTTTTCACAAGTGCAATTCGGTAATATTTTGGCGGGAAATGTTTTGAAACCTTGCGCGGCTGACGTAAATTACCTTGGCCGGCTGAAAAATATTGAAGTTGTCAACATGCACAAGATAGTTGCAGGCCCGTTGATAGTTGCAGAAATTCTACCTCTAAGTTTGAAGAAAGTCATACTTAAGCCGGAAGTAACCAAAAACGAACAATGAAAAGTTTGATTTACTAAACATATATAACAATAGTATTGGGCCAATTTTAAGAAACAGACACTTTCTATTGTATAACAATTTTATAAGCATGGTTTTATCGAAAAACAACTTTTCACTCATAGAATATGAATTTTTTGAAACCACTTGTCCAAATATTAAAGGTTTATGGCTGTCAGAAAACAATCTCCACAGTCTTTTAAACGTTCATTTAAAAAACCTTTTGATATAGGATTTAAACGACACACGTTTCGGTAGCCGCCTCGGATACAATTCTTTGCCGGCTGTTGAAAGCCTGGAAACTTTGCACGTTGCAAGTAGGGAATAAGAAGCAACGAGTGCAGCTCCTTCGCGGAGCGCTTCCCCAACCTCACCGAACTCAGGCTCGACAGAAACAGCATAAGGTTCATGGGTTTCAACTGCCGGTGCGAGGAGCTGGTGGATTGCTCGGGTTGGGAGAGCAAGGATGAGCGGGAGTGCCTGAACAACGAGGCGGTTCGTTACGAGACACCAGATTGTTCGGAATTTCACTGTCGAGCCTGTCACGTAATGATTTGGTTTGACGTATATAGAGTTTATATGTATGAATAGAAAACTATTTTTAAATAGTTAAAATAACACTTGAATTTTTAGAAATTTTTTATTTGAACTTTAGTATGTTTTTGTTTTTTTTTACTAAACTGTCTAACTTGTTTTATAAACTTAAGAACTGAATAGGCTTCTACATTTATACAAAACAAATATTATTCTAATAAGATAAAGTACATTTGTTTGGGCATTTTTTTCATAAAAAGCATGCAGTTAAAAATATTAAAAAAATTTTCGTTATATTAAGCTTTGTATATTTTGACTTTTATTGTTTGTTTTTTATTAAGCCTTTTAAAATACTTATATACATAGTCAAAAAATTTACTAGGTAAATAAATGCCTTGTTTTTACCAAATAGTACTTTTAATAAAATGCCTTTAACTAATACTGTCAAACTTGTTTAGTTTACTAACTTTTTACAAGTCTACTTATAAACAAAAACAATTATATGTATCGCAGTATTTCTTATCAAGTTCTCATGTTTAAAAAAAAGGTTTTATAAAGATTACATTAATTAAAATAAAAAAAGTAGCTTTTTTCTTCGCTATGCATACTTTTTACTTGAGATAAAAATCAAATTCTTTATCTTCAAGGTATTTAGTAAAAGTTTCGTTGATAGTTTTCTGCCTTGTTAACAATAAAAAATCAGTATATGTTACTTGTAACTATCTTTTAAGAACTTTTAAGTTCATTTTAAAGAACTGAATGAAATTTGAATTATTAACTATATAAGTTTCCGTAAACTTTTCGAAGACACTTTTTAAGGCATACGAATGTTCAAAACATACTTTACTATATTTATAAAATAGTTTATAGTTGATAGCATAACTTTTTTTTATAAAATATTTAGAACTCAGAGAACATATTTGTGAAGAGTTTGGAGTGAACTACAGAATAATGAAAAATCTCTATAAAGCCTAAATTATTAAACTTAGTCAGATTTAGCGAAGTTTTTTAACATTTATTCTATTTTATACGGATGTTTGAATCAAAAAATATATTTATACACCAAAAATTTTTTAGTTCCAAAGAAGAATTTTCTTTTGCAGTATTAAGATCTTAAAAAAACGTTCTAAAGTTTTGAAGTTTAAAACTAGTTACAAAATATCAAAACAAAATTTTATAAAGTCTAGTAAAATTTAAAAAAAAGAATAGAACAACTAAACATCTAAAAAACTTCATATTAATATGTTGTTAATAAAACATTGCATATAATGGAAGAATAGGAAGTGTACACGATTTTTTCTTATTGTTGTTTTTTATGAAAGTTTGTATCTTATTTTGCCTTAATTTGGCAACAAAATATGTTTGATCAAAAAAAAAAGTTTAAAAACTGTAAAACGTTATTTTTTGCATTATCTTAGAATATTTTTAAGTACAAACTTTTTCTAAACTAACATTAATTTATTGTAGTCATTAGATTAGTAAAGATTTATTCTCTACAACATTAGTTATCTAAACTGCATATAAATACAAACAAGCCAGTCTTTTTTTGTTAATTAGGAAAAACTTTTTGTTTTAATGAATGTGTTTGAATTCAATCGAAATAAAACTCATGTTTATAAGGCAATTAAAATTTATTTTAGTAATTCAAAATAATTTACTATTTAACATAAGTTTGACAACTTCAAAACAAAATAAAGGCTATATTTTACGGATCTTTACATACTAAATATAAAACTAGGATAAGATAATAACGATGTGATTTTGATACCAATTTGGGTTTAAAAGCACTGAGTAAAAAAATAAAGTTTTTATTTTTCTAATACGACTACGATCTATATCGAAAATAAAATAATATTAGTAAAAATAATGTCATACCAATACATATTCGTAATATTTATCAGTACTTAGTATAAAACTAAATTCATATTAGTTTAACATGGTTACTATTTTTGCATATATTGCGAATATATATAAGAATAGTACTTTATTTTTAGTAAAATTTTAGTATTTTAAGGCACCAACAAACATGATATCTTTCGTACTTTTACTAAAAACAGTTTACTATAAGGCTAAGTCATTTAACTTCACCTTTTCTAGCTTATTACAGGGTTAACATGATTCAGGTATAATCAGTTATTTTAGCATGATTGCAAAATTTAAGTTTTGTCAGTTCAAGTGCTTAAATATATATTAATTATTTAAAGAAATATAAAAATTTTTTTTTTTGTTTTAGAACTAAGTAGTGAATTTATTTTAAAATGAAGATTTGGTTTTTATGGCCTAGCACAAAATATTTTTAAGAAGCCATATCTAATAAACTAACTTTAAGCTGAAAAATTAAAAACGTTCTAAAAAGTCTTATTATTAGCGCTACACCATTACAACCAAACTTATAGGCTAAGTAGTTTTGTTTGTATATAGGTCTAATTGGGCGCCAACCAACAAAGTTTAAGAGAATTTATGTCAAAGTGGGTCTGTCTAAAATTGCAAAAACTTGCGAACGAACCGTTTGAATAACTTTATATAATTTAACAGTAATTAACATTCAACGTAACCTGTGTTACAGTTAAATGATCAAAGTTAGTGTTTAAAAGTAAAAGCTCATTGTTTAGTATACTTAAAAAGTTATAGTTAAATCAAATGAAAATTACACTGTTATGAAAGTAATAATTTAATTTTATGTAAGTACTATAGAATTAGACTATTTAAAATTAAAGTTTAAGCTTTTATTCTAATAAAAGAATATTCTTTAATTTACTATTTTAAATCATTATTAAAAAGTTGATGATTAGATTTTTAGTACAAACATTATAACATATGTATGTTTCTGGCATTTAGAATGTGCTCATACAATGTTATTTTTCAGAATATTGCAATTGCTTCAAAACTTACTTTTTATAACATGATTCATATTGCCAGCTTCATATAATTGCCAGTTTGACTATATTATTAGTTGCAATACTATAAAAACTTTTGAAGATGTAAAATTTGTATGGGTTTTTATTAACAAAAAATATTGACTATAAAAGTTAATTTCTTTAAATTTATATAAAAAATTTAAAAAAATACTATTGTTCTATTTTTTTATAATTTTTTTTTTTAGTTTACTTTATTTTCAACATAAGTACAACAAAATTTAAATAGAACATAACAAAAAAGAAAAACTTAGAATAATGAGTACAAAAACTATTCAATTTTTTTATAAAAATTTTCTAAAGTTACCAAATAAAATTAAATCGCTTAATCTAAAAAAAAAAGCCTAGTAAATAGAATAATTCAAACGAGATATATTCAATTTACTTTATTTATATTGCAAGTATTTTTGGGAAATTAAATAAATTGTGAAATAAGACATTTCGATATTTTGAAACTATTACTAAGAGCAAACTTTTAAAGTATTTTTAGAAGTAATTAAAAAGTATTTATAAAGTAAAACAAAAGTTTAGTTAAAATAATCATCTTTAAAAGTTTAAGTTTTCAAAAAAAAAATGTTACATTTAGTTTGCAAATAGCACTTAATAGCTTATAAAACAACATAAATATTGTTCACAAATAAAAGCTATTTACTTATTATGCAATTTTCTAAGCTTATAAAGTAAATTATATAAGTAATCTCAGACACCAAATCCAACAAGTGAGGCAGAAGAATTTTAGCTGCAAGCTATAAACTAAAAATGAGCAAATGTTTTTAGAAAATTTTAAACTTTCATTTAAAATTAACAACTAACACTTTAAACTATTAGTGAGAATACTATCAATTTTATACATATTCTAAAGAAATAAAAAAAAGCTTTTTGTTATTGCTTTTACTTGTTTAATCCATCAACAAAAGAAAAGAGAGTGTTTAAAAAGACCTTCAATTTTAAATTAAAGCAAGTACAGTTTAAATCAAAACACACAAAATTGCATTTTTTCAAATCAACTTAACGAATTTACAAAAACACCCTTACAATGCACACTTTTATCAGCATTCAAACCAACTTCTCCATATTGCGGCCCCTCTTCGACAATCTACGGTTCATGCACTTCCTCAACACGCAAGCCTGCTTCATCTTCCCCGCTCCTCCGTACTTCTTCATATCCAGACAGTGCTTGCACACCTTGCAGTCTTCCCGCTTGCACGCTTCGCACTGCTTGCACCTGGTTTTCTTCACTCCTGGTTTGCGGGCATGAGTTGGTTCAGCTGTGAATAGCAATGTATGTTATGTTTACTTATGTGTTTGTTAATTTTACAATTACTATTTTTTTCTTTTAACAATAAATCTTAATGAATTTATTCTTTCAAAAATTTATTTTACAAACTAAGTTTCGGTAAAATACCTCGTCAGTGCTTAAACAAATCTTATTATTATTATTAATCTATTTCTATTTTATTTTTATTCTTTATTATTCTATAAATTAATTCTATTTGAATAAGATTTATTTAAGCACTTACGAGGTCTTTGACCGAAACTTAGTTTGTAAAATAATATTTTTGAAAGAATAAATTCATTATTTCTCCTCCAGTAGTTGAGATCTCTCTATTTGTTTTCTTAAAACCGAAACATATAAAAATTAATGTTATCAAGAAAGGTATTTATTAAAGTTACTTTGCTTACCAATGATTTTACGCTTGCGGGTGGCTCCACCTTGACTGGCAGCTTTCAACTTGGTGTTTACATTTTTAGAATCCTGCTTAAGGTCAGCTTCGAAACCTTGCCAAGATGCCACCGGACGACCAGTGATCGCCAATTCAACATCGTCATCTTTGTGATCTTCAATCATAAGCTTGGCTTCTTTTAGCAAGGCCTTATGGTTAGTTATTCCATCAACTGGTGTTTTGTTTCGGCTGAGATATTGAACTAGAGCCTTTAAGCCGTCAAACTCTAGCTTAGTTAAGTGAACAGTTTCTTGTTTTGAAAATACTTTATTCTTCTGTATATTTTCTCTTCTGTATTCAGCAGTCATGAAAGATTTTCCTCTCAATTTGCAGACGTACCTGTCCAAAATATAAAACGATAGAGTGTTAAACGATGGAAATCTACTCTCAGCGTCCACTCTGGTTTTTTGTTCGATCTTCTTAACCTTCAGTTGCATCTCGACAGCGAACGAGTGCAGGAAATTTCCGCCGAAAACGAGCGAATCAGCGGGCGTGTAGACCCCATGGATCCACCCCGAGGGGATCATGAACGTGTTCCCTTCCTCGAGCTCCACAAGCTGGCACTCTTCCACCAGATCGGCAAAAAATACGGTCTGCTGCTGCCCACCAGTCGTCCACTCCTCAAACAGCCTCAAGTTTTCGTCTGTAGGTTCAATCAACCAGAACTTCTTTTTTCCTTTGAGAATTTTTACAATCAATTTTTAACTTAAATTTTACTTGTTTGGGTCTAAAATTTAATATTTTTATATATATTTTCCTCTGTTGACATAAAAAAAAAAATAAAAAGCTTTTTTGTCCATTAAAATATTTTTATTAGTTAACAATACTATGATCAATAATTTTTCTTACCTTTGATGATGTGGTACCACACTGATGTGCCACCGAAGTCGATGTGGAAGTCGGTGTAGCAACCTTTAACCGACATCAAGCAGTACTTCTGCACTTTCGGCCGGTCGCTGAGGTTCTTGGGCCAAGAAAGATCGATCCAGTCCAGGCTGTTCACAACTTCTGGCCTTTTAACAATGTCGTCTAACTTTGTGTCAGAGACCTCAAGGGAGATGACATTTAGTAACTTCTTTCGGTCATCCGCCGGTTTTTGGTAGTAGTTTGTGAATTTCTTCAATGTCATCTGTTTAGTTTGTTGAGATTTTACGTCTAGAACGTGGAGGGGTTTTTTTCCTCCGACCATTTCCTTGACATCGTTCACGGAGAATTCTGAAGTGGGAACTTTCATGCCTAAAAACATATTGTTCATTAAGAGAATGTTAAAATAATTGCAAAAACAATATTTGTCAGTTTATTAAAAGACAACTTCTTTTAATTAATCATATTAGTTATTTCAAACTAGACTTGGCTATAATCTTTATACAAAACTATTTTAAAACATATGTTAAAAAAGATTTTTTTGTTTTAAGTTTATAAAGCAATTTGTTTTAATTGAAACGATTTTAATGAATATAAACTAAGACTTTTAACTAAACTTTATATCTTGTATTTGTTTAACATATGCTTTTTTTATTAGCTTTTGGCTTGTATAACTATAATTATTATTGCCTATTAAAACTTTTGAAAACCTTGCTTTATTCCAAAAAAACTATAAACTTTATAAACATATAACTTATAGCAAGTTCTTAACTAAACGTTTAACCTTTTTGCTTCAATTTTTTATATTAGCAGTGGTAAAGGACAAAAAACAAACATAAGTATTAATTATAGTATAAGGACCTTCAATTATAAAAACATCGGAAATTTTACAAAAATTTAACTGATAGAAAAACTTAAGTAAAGTTTTATTAGCAATTTACCTAGTCCATGTCTTTGCTTGAAAAGCAATGGTTCTTTGAAACCATTTGTTTGAAAGAATTTATAATTGAAGCCAATTCCATTTTCTAACTTCCTTATCAAATTAGGCTTTTTGAACCTTGGGTCTCGGATCTTCTCTTGCAGGTTGAACCCACAAATTGAAGATTTAAGCTCTTCAACGCCATCTTTGTACTTCTGATCATTCTTTGGTCTCTGGCTTCGACGGACTGACCTGTGGCAATTCTCTTCTAATTCTCTATTGGGCATCTCTGATTTGTCTTTATAAATTAATGGATCAATGACAGACTCCTGGTTGCTGTCTATAATACCTACACGGTTTTCTAAAACTTCTTCGTGTTCACTAGCCATCTGGTTTAATTTATGAAAGATGTTCTGAAAAAAGTGGCTGTTTATAGTTTACTTTAAACCAAAAACTAGTTTTATTATATAACAAATTAAAAATTAGTTTTGCTGATAATATATAAGTCACAAGTAATGTGTACAGTAACTTCGCATATTGCTGTTTATGTTGGCATGTAAAAAGTAAAGGTTAAAAAATTAATAAGTAAAGGTTGAGTTTAAAGTAAACAAAACCAAAAAAATAAAAACTTTAAATTGTTTTTAAAACAAAGTTATTAAATATTTCACTTAAACATAAAAAAATTTACAAATATTTTTTCAAATTTATTTAGCATAAAATCTCGACCTTCCTTTTACCATATTATTTGAGAAACTTTGATTGGAGTGATATAAAAAGAACAGCTAACAAAATTAAGTGTTTATTTTAACATGACAAAGATATTTGGCTGCTTAGTTTATGTTACTCCAGAGTGTTTTTTTCATATATTAGTTCAATGTTAAGAGTTTTTACAAATTTCAAGTATACTACCAATGACTTCGTATTGCACATCTGTGGTAAAAAACTCAATTTTGTTTACTTCAAATTAATTCAAAAAAACTTTCTTGGTGTTGTGCTCTTTCCAGTTTTAAGAAAAAAAGTTGCATCAAAAACAGCACGAGCAAAGTACTGCAAGTTGAAGATAATTTTGAAGGCTTACCTATAACAGTACTTTTTAATAGTGTAAATTAAATTCTAAATTTTGCTTTCTTTTTAACTGTGATGTGCATCATTACAAACGAAAGGAAAGCAATAGTTTGGCTTTTTGGGCGATTTTAGCAGGTCGGGGCAGTAGTTATTAAGGGAAATAATTGTGAGTCAATTTTTTAATTTCGGGAAATTATATTTCTTTTTTACTAAAACTATCTTCCACTAGTTGTTTTGATATTTGTAATGAATATTAAAAATTTTATAAGTACTATGAATTGCAAACTATTCACTACTTTTAAATTTAGTATAATAATCTCTTTGCCCACTACTGCTAACATTTTTATTGACACTTATTTAAAAGTATAGAAACTGTGAACTTGCTTTGAATGCAAATAAAAAAACAATTTTTTAGTGGTAGTATTGTACTCAGAGATACTTTCAATTATAAAAAATGAGATGTGTACATATTTTTTACATATAAGGAGGTACTTAAAATTCTTTTTATTTTTGATATACAAATAAACTACATTACTATTTAAACCTACGGTCTAAATTTTGACTTATCTTATAAGATTGTTGTTAAGGACAAAAAACGTACTAAAATTAAGTTATTTGTCAAGAAAACTATAAGAAACGCTAAAACAAAGATTAAATCATCTGGTACAGTGGCAGTATTTTTTTACTATGATGTTTTTCATTTCAATGCATTTTACATTTATTTTGTTTTGGGATGTATTAATTTATCAATAAGTAAAGCAGAGAAGTATACTTTAAAGAAAACGAGTATTTTTTTTTGTAGTAACCAAAAATAACATTTTAAATAAAAAAGTTAGTTTATTAAAAGTGTTCAAAGAGTTATTCAAATTTAAAACAAGTACAAAACTTCTGAATAACTTCATAACTTTATTAAAAATACATAGATTTTCATAGCTTTATTTAACTTAAAATTTGCTGAAAGTAGCATTTCTTAAAGTGTGCTTTTGGGTACATAAGGTTAAAAAAACAAAAATTACTGCGTGCACACATAAACTTTTGTGATCAGTGAAGAATAAAAGATCCTGTTTTTCTCAGTAGGCATCTCCAACATCAAGCTAAAACAATAACATGTATTTGTTTATATGTACATACTTTGGGTTTATTTTTAGAGCAACAAATATGTTTCTCAACTTATGTTTGAAGAGGTAAAAATAAATTTATGTTATAAAAAACTTTTTAACAAAAACAAAAGCTCTTCAGTTATAATTAAACTCATTTTAAACACTAATTCTGGTTAAAAAAGATCAAAAATGTAATGTATGATAAGATTTAAAATATAAGATAGGAGGATTCGTACACGGCAAAACAATATTATATAACATGATTTACATAAACAATACATTTGCAATAATGTTTATATTTAGATCTAAATTGTAAAGAACTTTTTTTTATCTTTATTCGGTTTTAAGTGATGAAGATTATCGTGTCACTCTGTAGTATATCTAAAACTTTAAGGTAGCCTTTTACGACAGGCTTTTATGAGGAATGGATCAGGTAAACAAAAAATTTTCTTTGCTCGGCTACACGAAAATAAAAAAATTATTCGTAACGCAAAAGATATCACAATTTTTCGCAATAGAAGAAAATAGCAAAAAGTATTATTAAAAGATGTTTGTTGTCAAAAAGCTTAAATTTTATTAGTTGTTTTTTGGCTAAAAAGCGTTTAGCCACCATTAATTAAAAAATTAAGCCGACCATTGCTTTACAATTTGATAATGAAAACACAGAAAGTTTCCTAATGTTACAGTTTTTTAAATAGAAAGTAGTAGATAATTTTAATAAAAGTTTTTTTATTCAAAGTTACATTTTTTATTTTTAATGTCAGCTTCAATCTTATGGTCAGTGGACACTAATATATTTCCCAGGCTTGCAGTTAATAAAGTATTAGTGTGAAAAAATAATCATGAATTTTAAAGAAAGTTTGTATTAGAAACTTTATATAAAATAATAAAGAATTAACCCTACAACTCAATACCAACTTAATTTTAGTAGCTGGTATCAAATATATGTCTATCAGGAGAAAAATCGAGAAAATTTTAAGAATTTCTAACCATAGGCCTAGCATAACAAGAGTGGTAACACTTTAGACTACCCTACTGGTGCTTACTGCTTACACGTAGTTTTTCTCTTTTTTTTGGGATGTATTGTTTTTTTTAAACTTGTTACAACTTTTATATAAACAAAATGACTTAAAATACCTAATAACACTTATAAAACTTCGTTTTAAATTTTTATTAAGCTACAATAAGTTTTTTTTTTTTTTAACAACAGTTATAATGCTTTTTTGCGAGAATTGGTAATAAAAGTTAGGATTTAAGTATATTTTACTGATTACTTATACAAATATTGAAATTAGATTATCTTTTTAAAATAAGTTATTATTTCAGTTTTTTTATTACTATATAATTAATAAAACATCAACAGTTTATAAAAAAAATACAAAAAGTACACAAAATATTATTTTAAAACATAAAAAAGACTATCAAATGCAAATAACTTATTGTTTTTTTATTTCTTAAGTTTGATATATAGAAATGTAAAAAAATTTTTTAAAAGTATCAAGCTTTAGCTTAACTAGATTAAGTTTTGAAAACAATTTTGTTTAGGTAAATTTTTATAACTTTTTTTGAATCACACCAAGTTGATATCAAGTAAATAAGTTTAAAATTAGTTTTAATAAAAGTATTGTAAATAAAATATAATATCTAAGTTATCAACAAATTCATTAAGAAATTATTAATTTATTTAAAAGTTGATAGCCAAGTAGAATTAGTAAATAAAAATATTAAATAAGCACAATAATATTTTTTATGTGTATTTAGGCCATAACTTTTTACTGAGAAATAGCTGAATTCAAACAATTCATGTTGATCTTTCTTGAATTTTAAATAGTTTTTTTTTTAGTTTTGTAGACCTTTATTAGATTTTAGTTTATATCATTAGCAAAACGTGTTGATTTTTCTAAAAGTTTACTTCTGCTTCAGAATTAAGTGTTTAAAACACTTTTTTAAATAATTTAAACATGAAATATGTACTTTATTAATGATCAAAGACTTAAAAGAAATCCTCAATAAACTATATCCTATATTTTTTTTTATATTTTTTTTAGTTGGTAATCAAAAATAACTACTCTAATTTTAATCTAGTCTTTAACCTGATCCAAGTATTTTAAAAACCTCTCAAACTAGCATGAGTTGGCCTGAGTTTTTTAAAACTTTAAAACGATTTTTAGTAGACTGCAACAGACGCAATACTGTCCATAAACTAGCTGTGAATCATCTAAAGTAAAATAAATTCTCAAGTTTCCTTTACTAAAATTTAAAAATCTATAAAAAATTAATGTAAACTTAAATTGTTTGATTTCAAAATTACAACCACAGCTTAAATTAGTTGTAGATTAGTCTTATTCAAGCAACAATCTTTTTTATTAGGCTTGAGTATACTAAGTAAGCTGTTTTTTTTTTCTGAACATTCATTTACTTTTTTTTCTTCAAACTAAAATATATTTGTAACCACACTTGTACACAGCACAATGCAATGATACAAACATGTTGAGAAAAAAAGCTGTTCACGCTTGACCTATTTTTGAACTTTTTAAAGAACTTGAGATTTTTCTATTTCATAATTTAACTTTTCTTTGTTACTTTGTAATAAAAAGACCTATAGAAAAATTATATAAAAGTTATTAAAACTTTTAAATACTAATTTAGCTAAACAAATGTTGAAACATATATAAAAACGCTTTGGGTCACTGGATACTATTTTTATAACAATAATATCTTGTCTGTGCAAATACTTTAACATTGTGTACAATTAAACTAATCTAAACAAAAGAACTTTTGTACCTTTACAATTTTTTATTTACCTTTTACAATGTAGTATGTTTACTATAACATAAAAGTTGTAAACACACTTTTATTAATATAAAAAAGGTTTTTAAACTTTGCAGTTTAACATTAAAAGGAATTGGAGTTTAAAACTAATTAACAAGATATAGTACTTGACATGTAAAAAGTATAATAACAAGTACTTTATCTAAAATTTTACATGTTAAGTTGCTGATAATTTCATGGTTATTTTGAGAGAGTTATTAAAACTATTTATACTTTTTTGTAAAGAAAAGATTTATATATCATACAAGCTCACTGCTGATGTCACTGAAATTTGCTTAGACACTTTGATCTTAATTTATTAATCTAATTTATTAATTAGTTTAATCTTAAAAAAACACTGAATTCTCTAATTATATATTTTAACTAGCTTAACCATCTCCTGATTGAATTAAGTGGGCCTTGTGGTTAAGCAAGACTCACATGAGTTATTCATCAGCTTACTATCCACAGTGAGCTGAAAACAGAGTTCATGCGGCAGTTGACTGTAATAAAATAATTTTACTGAAAAGAAAATTAAACTGAGTCTCAAATATAGTTATACGAATTAATTTTTTTTTGTTTTAAAATATGTTTTATTATTTTCTGCCTTAAGTATTTAAGAAGTTATGTAAGTTTAAATCCAACCAATTTTCGCCTTTTACAACTTTAAAAACTACACAACTACACATAGCTCTTAATATTTTGTCAAAAGTTGCTTGCAGAAATTTAAAGAAAAATACCTGTAAGACTTATTTAGATTTTTTTTGTTAAGTTCGGCTTAATTTATATTGGAATAAAATAAGTTAATTAAAAAATAAAAATTTTCAAAGACTTTTTTTAAATTGATATCTTTCAAGAAACAGCAAATATTCATCAAAATATTGCTTGTATAAGCTTAAAAAAAAATTAAGTGCCTAATAATTGATTTTTTTGTATATTTGTTTATAGAATGTCTTATTTTATCTTGTCTAAAAAAAGATATTTCAGCACTAGGCAATTCTCTCTTAAAAATACCTTATATTGCCCTAAATACACCAATGAAACTTAAATTTCAAACTTTCAAAAATTTTAACACTTTTTTGTAAAGCACTAAACCAAAGAAAAGAAAAAACTTGAAAATATGTTTGTACAAAAGCTTTTGGGGTATTTTTAGCAGTTGCTTTATGCATCAATTTTGACATAAGTTTGAAGTTTTTTCCATTTATTTTTATACTTAAAAACAACAAAAACTTGCTACATTTAAGCTTACATAAGTTTAAACACAATTAAATCAGAATAAAACAAACCACAGTTTTTGAAAGAGGAAGTCCAGCGATAGACAATTAAATAAAAATCTTGGTTTAGTTTTTAAGTCACAGAAATGGTCAATGGCCACTTGCCAGCCAACTGTGCTATCTACATAAATTTGAAAAAAATGCCTTAAAAATAATTAATTTTCTTATTAAATATTTCATGTTTTGATATGAAAAACAAAGCTGAGATCTTGTTTTTATTTTTGAGAATTTACTATTTTTCAACAATTCACTATAGGACACCTAAAAGCTATTGGGAAAGTTTTCTTTCTCATACAATTTTAATATAGTCTTAAAAGTTCTTGTATTTGACATTATAATTCTTTAAATTATGGTTAAAAGGAGTTTACTTGTTTACTTTGAACATGCTAAAATGAAAGTTAAAAATCAATAGTAATCAAAGTAGACTGAAATACTAAAAGTAGAATGATGAAGTTTTCTTAAAATGTAAAAATACAAACTTCTGTTATTTACAAGACTATTGACACAAGCAGTTTCCTTTTTGAAACGTAACTTCGCATGTACATACAACGTTGTATTGTTAAATATATGGCTAGTGAAAAGACCCAAGACAGATTAATGTGTATTCAAACTTATGTTTAAAAGACCTCTTAATTTTATATTATGTGTAAAGTTTAAAAAAAAAATTCAAACCAGAATTACAACTTCATTAGTTTTAGCACGTTGTTAATTTTAGAACTTTAGTGAAACAAACAAAGTTAAATATATATTTGAAATTGACAAAAAATGTATTAACATAAACTTCTTGAAGAGTTACTATTAAAAGTTCATAGCGCAATAAGCATTGTTCATTACTTTTAGTTGAAATCTAACATAAAATTTACACTATAACTGGACGAGATATTAAGCTATATCCGTTGAGTTTGACTTGATAAACAAAGTATATTTTCGTACATAAAAACTTTTAACAGCTTTTTTATTGTCTCTAAAAAGTAAACTGTTTCTTGAACGACAAAAAAAGCGCTCAAATGTTTTGGTCAAAGGACCTGGTGTACGAAAAAACCTTTAGGTTATCAAACAGGTACTCAAAAAATAAATTTTAATGTCTTGACATGAGCAATAACAATTATTAGCAAAATACTAATTAAAAAAGTTTGAATATGTATTAGTGCAAAGTTACAACTGCACTCAAGTATATATTTGAATTTTTTTCTAATCAAAACTTTCATAACTCAACTAACTTTTCATTCCAGTACAATCAAAAACCTTTTATAAAATATGAACAACAGTAGTTACCTACAAAATTTGTAAATGACCAACAAATGACCTGTAAAATAAAACTTACTAACATGCTAGAACGCTGAACCTTAATATTCATATACTACATAACTGTACACAAATTTAAAAACTTTCGGTATTTTTGAGTCAGAATAAAATGCAGTTATATGTTTTTAGTGATGAAATGAAAATCTTGTTTCGGTGTGTTTTGCTTGAGGGCAATGAGAAAAAGTTAAATATTTCACTCACTTTTTCATGAAAATACCATCGGGGCATGATCTCATTTACTTATTTTTTATCTCTTTAAAAATGTACTTTAGACTTGAACAACTTTTTTAAGCAGCTTATACAATAGAGAAAAAAGTTTAATTTTGATCGAGTTTTATTTTATTGTCTTTAACTACGCTTCTTAGCTTCTAATGTTTTTTTACGGACACTTTAATTTTTTTCGACTAAAATAGGTAATCTAGTTTTAATGTATAAACAATTTTTTTCGGTTTGTCTGTTAACTTTTAATTTTTTGAAAGGTGCTTACTCTCGATGAATAAACTACAATTAAAACAATTCTTCGTTTTTTTCTTCACAATTTAAGTTACGATAAATCAAATAGAATAAAAGTTTAGTAAAAACATTAATTGTAAACTGTTTTTTTTTTTTTAAGTTATGTTATGAAGTTAGATTAAAGTAAAAAATAATATTTGATAATTATATCGGTGACAAGATTAAAATAAAATTTTAGATTTGTATTTAAGTACGTTGTTAAATAAATATTTTCTTTAAAGTATTCTATTGTTAATTTGAATGAAGAAAATCTAGCTTTAAAGTACTTTTATTTTTATTAAGATAGATAAAAAAAAAATTGTTCAAATTTCGTTGATAGTTTTGTCTTGAAGTATTAGTTTACCTTATATAATTAAGTGAAAACATTATACAAATTAGATATAACGAGAATGTCAATAAAAACTAAACTATCTATAAAATTCAATGTAAAATCACAGTATTTAATTTTCTAAATAAAACTCCTTAAGTTTCACGAACCTTTTGTAACAGAACTTAATAATTTTACTCTTCGTAGTTTTGAATCAGATAAAAATGTTTTTTTTTAATGATGAATTTCAATCTTATTTTATTTTATTTTGTTCGAGAGCCATGATATAAAAAGAGAGAAAATTGACACTTTGACTATTTCATGATCAACACATCGTAGTATAACTTTTTTTTCTCTTTACTCAACTAACGTACTTTGAACTTTTATAACATTTCAAAGTAAAAGTGAAAAAAGAGAAACTTTAATTTCAATAGATATTTTTAAATGATTTTAGCAATGCTTAGCTGTTACGATATCTACGTTAATTTTGAAATCATAACTAAGATAGATTGGCTAGTTTCATTGTGTGTAAACTACAGTGTTTATTTTTTAACGTGTTATTAATATTCAATAGTTGTAAGATTTATCAAAATAAACTACAATCAAAACAACACACTTTTTTTTTTCAATCACTGTTAATTTGAAAACAACCAAGTAATATTAAAGTTTAAACAGTACTAATAATTAATTGCTTGCTTTTTGCTGTACTTAAGTTATTTTTCTACTCGTAAAACAATGTAAAAAGTTTAAAACTTTGAATAAAAATATAATAAAGTAGTTTACAATGCCTTAGTTTTTAAGTGAAAAATAACCATTACAAATTAAACCTTGATGTAAACATTTAAGACGAAAAATATGTTTAAGAAGCTTAAAAGATAGTTTATTTTTATTAAAACAAAAGTATTAATTTTTAGGAAATGTTTTTTGTTTTATCTTTTTAAAAACTTTTAATATATCAAAAAATGAAATGCCGAAGATGATCAAAATAATGTATTTAAATATTTTAAACGACCGCTAAACTTTGCCAAAACTTTAATTTAGTCAATTACGCTTACAATGTTAAAATTTTTAAAGAAATATTCTAGACGATTTATCTGGTTTAGTAAAACACACATTTGTACTTTTGATTTGACAAATAAACCAAATAATCATTTTTTCTAAGACTTTTAAGTCAAACTAATTTTCAATAGTTTCATAGTTTATAAAAATAAAAACATTTCCCATAAACTTTATATTTTAAGAACTTTAAGTTGTTTAAAATGTTTTTTTTTTTGTCGTAGATTAAGGTACTTTTAATATAGATTAAACAACTTTAAATCATAATTATTAAATTTTTTATTACTTTGTAGATAGAACTTTTAGTTAAATTGAGCTATAAAATTTGATAAAATAAAAAACTTTTGTTATTTTGTTACAAAACTAAAAATAACTAATATAACAAGTTGTAAACGGTTTTTTCTTTTATTAATGAGTTACAAATATGTAAACTTGAATGAAAAATTTTGTGGTCATTTTTACTTAAAAAAATTATTTTAGGTATTAGTGTAATTGAAATAATATCGTTACCACTTTACTTTAGTTATCTAGTAATTTTAAACATAAAAAAATTTTAGCTACCAACATAGATATCCCAGTATTAACTCTTGTTTTATCTGATTTTTACTCTGCATTTATTAATCTATTTTGTTAGTCGGAAAAACTCTTAGTTACTCTTTAATCATAAACATAAAACCAATAATAGTTAAGTTTTAGCATAATGTATTTTTCACTTATTTCCAAACACTTTTCTGTTTTTTTTCTTTTTAATTTATATGAGCACACCAAATCACTAAAACTGATAACACTTAGAATTTAAAATTATTTAAGTTTCTTTTGGTTTAAATACGAATCCCTTACAAGGTTATGTTTTTTCAAAAGATGATTTCAAAGAGAAAATTGGTAATCTTAGTAATTCTGGAAGGTTTCAAAGTACTGCTGAATCTTCGTGAAAATACTGATGTAATAATATTAACTATATAATATTAAATTTATATAGATAACAATAATAACTTATAATATTAAGTTGTGTTACTAAAATACACTCATATACAAGTAAATTTTGAAAGCTTTATTTTAAAGTAAAAACTAACGTCAGAAGATTTTGAAGTTACTTAAGATAAACTATTTCGCGTCTAGAAATTAATCACTATTTGAAATCACGAATAGACATGAACTAATCATTATTATACAACTGAATTATTTAGATGTTTTTAGTGGTTTGCGCCCGCTTGGCGTGCTTAGTTACCCTCAGAATTAAACTAAGTGCTAAACCTATCTATAGCTTTTATACTAGATACTAAGTAGTCGTCATTTTAAACTTTTTTATGTAGTATTTTTGTTACATAAAGTTATACAGATCACTAGTAGTGTAAAAACGCGCCACTAGTCGGCGTTACAGAGCACTTCTCCTTATTCTCGTAAAGCTATTGATAAAAGCGCGTCAGTTGTTGAGTTTTGGCTAGCTCTTTTTTTTTGCCGCTTTTTTGACCTTTTGCCGGCATGCTTATTTAACATTCGTTTAAGAATGAAAGATTTTTGAAGTGAACACGATGTGTGTTTGCTTATTGAGTGTGTTCAGTGTGTTCAGAATAGATTGGTTGATAGATTTTTTGTGTTTCGTAGTTTTTATCGTTTAAATATTTTCTCACTTTTTATTCATTGTAAATATACACTCTTATCCGTGATCACGAAGTCTAGCTAAGCTTAACATTAGTATAAACTAGTAGTCGCAAAGTTTTGAATATTAAGTAAGTCCTGACAGACTGAAAGATAAAAACATAGTTGTACTAGCTAGATATTGGCTTCTATTTAAAACAAAGCATTATCGTCAATTATAAATCACACTCGTTAATTATATATATAATAAGAAGTAAGCTAATATTCCGCGACTAGTATAGAAGTAACAGTGGAATCATTAAAGTTAAAACTGTAAATATCTATTCGTTAGTAATAATCAGGACTCTTTTTGTTACAATGATAAGAAACAAAATCTTATACTTTATATTAATCAGAGATTCGAAGTCACGTTTTACGTTTTTAAAGCTAAATGTATTTAAACTGCATCTTTTCTAGGTCTCTTCTCATTTTGTAATCAAATTTTAGCTACAATGAACGATTAATTTATAGTATTACAAACGACTTAAAAAAGCCTTGAATTTACAAAAGTAAAGTTTACAACTGATCAATAGCTAAAATGTACTCGTTTTAACAAACTGAACTATATAAGTAGTTGTTATACACCTAAAACTGAGTTGTTATACAGTATTCATCCTCTTGAGTTTGCAATATTTAACTTAACACTTTTACAAAGTACTTGTTTTTTAAGCGCAAACTAGTTCTTTTTTAATTTTAACTTAAAAAACTTAAAAAGTAACAAAGTACTAACAAAAATATTTATTTTTACTTAAGGATTTTTGTTTTGATTTTAAATGAAAAACAAAAAGAAAACATTCAAAATAACTAATAAAAAGCTGTAAATGGAAAAAAGAAATCAGTGCAGTTTACATTTAAAAATTTCAAGGTTATTTTTTTTAAGTAATGCAAATGTTTTTTACTTTATAAAACTTGCACTTTCATAAAAGAAAATGTTTGACTTACAACAGTATCATTTATCATTCAATATGATTATGAAATTTTCCAGAAAGTAATGTTTAAAAGCAAATTTTAAAAAATATAGTGCTATTTACTTTTACCTCGATGCTTTAGAAAACATGTCTGTAATTTAGTTTTAGCAGAAACTTTTTTTGCTAATACGTTATTTTTTAAATATTTTTATAGTTGTCAAAATCTAAATGTATACTCTCATAATTCTTGAAAACAGCAGCTTTAATTCATGCTGAATGTTTGTTTAATTATTAAAGGGTTTTTTCATTACATTATTGACTTTAAACATACAAATTAGCTATTAAAAAAAACGTGATTATGGTTTTTTGATTTCTTACTCACCGTTAATTTCGTACTTTTTGGTTTTGTTCTAAAGGCAAAATTAAGAACAAGACTTCTGTATTTAAAACAAACAGAAATGTTTGGTTAAAAAACAGTGTTTGTTTACGTGTCCTGGACAAGACATTAAAAACTATCCGTGGTTTACGACTTGATAACCTAAAGATTCTTCGGGTACCATGTCCGAGGATCATTTATTTTAAGCGTTTTTTTTATTTGTTGTTTAATATCACATCATCAACAATTTGTAAAAACGGACAACAATTTTTTAATAAGAAAATGACAAATTTTGTTAGGTAAGAAATTTTAAAGTATTTTGCTGAGTAACTTTGATAAAAAAAAATAAAGATCAATATTGTTTTTAAACTATTGTACTAACGATCAGTTTCTAGTTAAAATAAATTGTTTTAAGAGCTTTTTTTTTTTTGATTGAACTACAGTGAGCAGGGTCGTGTCTAGACTTTTTTCAGTGGGTTAGCATAAATTTTTTGTTCAGTAATAGAGTATTTGTTGTAATAGATTAATAATACCCTTTAATAATACCCTTTAGAAATTCACATAACTGTTTAAAATAATCTCAGGTACATAAAAGTTTTTAAACTATAAAAAATTTGAAAACATCAGTAAAACAGAATGCAAAACATTAATAAGTAATCCAGTTGTTTAATTTCTAGTAAAATACTTAAATAAACCTAGTTTCTGTTATTATTGAAAATGTGAAAAATTTGCCTTACATTTTGAAACTAACATGCATGGCGAAAACTTTTAAACAAAAGAAACTAAAGCGAAGCAAAACTAGTCATTAACTTGTCTAATAGTAGAATAAACGGAAACGGGTCAAAAGTGCACGAAGACAAAGTTAAACTAGGGGACTAAATTTCACGATGACAAAGTTGCATGAAGATACTTTTGCACGAAGGGAAAAAATTGTGCGAAGAAAATTTTGCACGGGTTACAATTTTACAAGAAGGTTCATTTTTGCAAGAGAGTAAAAAAGTATATATATATGTAGATATATATGTATATATATATGTATATAAACAGATAAAAAAACTAAAAAATAAATCAATAAAAAACAAGAAGAAAAAAAAGTTATTGACCGAGGGTAAGGGTTAGGGGTAACAGTGATATGAATAAAATAAAATAATAACAACTTATAAAAATAAAATATAAAACAATAAAAATGAATCAATAAAGAAAAAGTAATTAAGAAGAAAAAATATGTTACCGACCGAGGGTAAGGGTATTAGATAGTAAAAACAAAAAAAAAAGAATAATAATAATTAATTAATAAATAAAAAATAAACAAGTTACCGAGGGGTAACAGTGATATTAATAACAAATACATAAAAACTAAAAAATTAAAATTAATAAAAAAACTAAAAATTAGAAGAATAAAAAACAAAACTCGTTCAAAAATGTCTCCGTGCAAAATTTTCTGCCTGTGCAAAACTTTCCCCTCGTGCAAAAAGCCTTCGTGCAAAAGTGTCGCCGTCTTTTGAGCGATTTATTTTTTCGTTTATAAAACAAAAATAACATAAAACGAAATAAACTTTTATAAATATCATGATACAAAATTGATTTCATTAAGTATCACTTATTAATGCTCTTTTAAAAATTTCAGTTAAATTTTTTAGACAGTTTTTTTTTTTAAACTTATAATATTCTATTTAGATGCTTCATTACAATAGTTTAAATAGCTATCTTTTAAATTAGAATTAAAATTTTAAAAACAAGTTTCTCCACTCATTGAAAAAAAGTGTTTTTTGTTTTGGGTGTCTCAAGTTTTAAAAAGTTAAGAGAAAAAAAATAATATAAATTAGCTAAATTTTAAGTTACCAAGAATAGGCAATGCTTACCAGCCCTTTTTTAACTTAAAAGGCTAAAAGTTACCTTGATTAAGCATTGTTATTTTTATTGTTTTGTTTAATGTAAAAAACTAGTTTGAACAACTATCTATAAACCGATAATTCTTTATATACATTTTGGGTTAAACCAATAAACAGTTTTGAACAAGATTGATTGATAGGATTACATAGTTCCTTTTGTAAACAATAAAAACAAAAATAACTGGCTAGACTCTTGGATCATAAAAGAAGTATTTTCTGGAATTTATATTTGTTCTTTACAACATTTATTTAGTTTTACAAAGCACCACAAATGATCAATAGAAAAATGTGATTAAACAAAACTATATTTGGGAAAGTTATTTAATTTATTATTAGTAATTGAAAAATGATAGATTTTTAAAAGATAATCAAGAAACATTTATAGTATTATTTAAGATTTAATGTAAAATGCAGTATCTAAAAAGCGATACGAATCGGTTAAAATTGCTTTTCATTTAACTATTACAAGATTTGTAAGCGTAGATAAAAATTGAGCAAGTTAAAAAAAAGCTTTAAAGTGTAAGAACATCTGATTTTTAAAAACTGCGAAGTTTAGAAAACTTCAAAAGTAAAAAAAACAATTTTTTTTTCTAAATTTTTGTAACTATTTCTAAACAAAATAAAGAATTTAAAAATACTTATTCAAAAACGTGTATTTAATAAAATTAAAAATAATATTTTTTGACTTAAAATTGTAACAATTAAAAAAATGGAATAAAATCTTTATAAATCAATTTTTAAAAGTTTTTTACTTTTGTAAGTGCAGAAACATTTTTTTATAAGTATCTCTTAAAAAGTAGTTAAAAGACCCAATTTTTATAACGTTTATTTTACTCAAAAATCTAAAAACCAAAACAAATAGTTTAAAAATTTTTAAATTAAATTTTGTAAGGTTTGTAAACGTGAATGATTAAATGAAAAAATGAAAAAATGTGCGAGAAATTACACAAAAAAAAAAGAATTTTAATATCTGAAAAACTTAGCTTAATAAGATTTTAAAGCTAAAAAAAATCACAGTTAATTGTTGTTGAGTAGTTTAAATGTTCATAATTGTTTAACACGTATGTTCAAGAACCTAAATGAAATTAGAAGTATAAAGTTTTTGAATTAAAGTTAGTAAAATGAAACTAGTTCTTCTTAGGAAATCTTTAAATATCATTTATTGAAAGTATTCTACTTTTGTAAACTCAGGCAAATATTTTATAAATTCTCTCTTGAAAACATTTTATTAAAACTAATATTTTTATCATGTTCTTTTCTTTACTCAGTTATTAGTTATTAGTTTTTTTATGATTGTAAATTTAAATAATTAAAAGTTTTATAAATTTAGAACAATTTTTTAGTTCAGAACACGTGTTATAAATAAACCTGTACATATATCGAAAACCATTCAGAACTTGAATTTTTTATAGTTTTGCAATTTGTTTTTGGTGTTAACAAGTTATTTTACTAAAGTATAAAACAGTAATTTAAGCTGAAATATCAAATTTAGTAAGTTCAATTTCTGAAAATTTAAATGCTTATATTTTAAGTTTTTTTTTTACAATTAAAACAAGGAAAATTAATAATGTATACAGCCATCTAGGTACGCTCTTCTTAGGTACGTACAGCTGATATGGTACGCATTTTTAAGCCGAAAAGCACTGAGTTTAAATTGATTATTTTTAAAGTAGTAAAACAAAAGCATTGTATTTAAAATTAATTTTTAATGTATTTTATTAAATTATGATATAAATAAAGAAAAGAAAAATAAGTTTAGAACTTACAAGTTTTATATCAATCGGATATTTAATTAAACATATAACCGTTTATTTATTCAACGAAAATGACGAACAGTTAAATTTAAATTTGCATACCCTATAATTAAACCATATAAAAAACATACTTAAAAGTCTCAAATATTAGATAAAGGAAAATAATGAACAGTGGTATTATCATAACATACCAAATAACTGAAACATAAATATAAAAAGCGAAAAAAAAAAAAACGGTTTTAATAAAAACAAAAATCATTGCAATTGAAATTTATTTATAACTAAATGCTTTTGAAAACATGTTTTTAATGTAGCTAAACATTTGGATTAACCAGACAATTTTTTTTATTTGCTAGTTATTTTATAAATATTTTTAAAGTTCTTAAAAGCTGATTGTACCATTTTGTCATCAACTGTTGTGCTTTTACCAAGACAACCAGTTATAGAAAAGAAAAAAAAACTAATTAACAAATAAGGAATAGTGAATTTTTATAACACAAAACAAGCTTTTTTGAATAAACAAAATGTAGTAAAACCATGGTCAAGGTTTATTTATTTAATATTAGTAACCAAATTTACGAACAAAATAAGTTTTAAAGGTACAAGGGTATAGTACAAGATAAATTAAAAAACTTAGGTGGTTGAGTACAAGTATACATCTGTAGATACTTATTTACTTATAAATACTATTGCTAAGCAATTACTTAAGAATTTTAACATACTTTTAACAAATATGTTTTATTTCTATGGTGAAAGTTTTTCTTTTTGGGGATTTCGCTTTAACGGTCATTTGTGAACTTTAGTGGCTTTTATCATGTTTGCATTAGGCTTAATGTAGGTAATAAATTCCCTAGCTTCACATTACCGGTCGATTGCGCACTTTTTCACTGTGTTCAAAATGCGTTTCTACGTAACAGGTTATTGTACTTTATTTTGTCTTTCGGAAAATAGGATTTGAAACTTTGGAATTTCAATTTTGACGGTATCTACATTTTAAGTAAGGATATTAAGAACACTTTTGATTTTAAGTTTTTATCTTGATAAAATTTGAAATTTTTTATTATGAAATGTTATAATTTGAAAAGTCAGAATTTAATTGTCTAAATTTAAATATTACAAAATAAGAATCAGAAAGTAAATTACTATAATTAAAATAGTCTGGCACCCAAATATTCGTACTGTAGTTAAAGTAACATAAACTTTACATAATATAATCTATAAATATTTTTGTTTTCTTAAGTTATTTATAATTGAAAATATTTTTTATTTTTTTTTTAAATTTTAAACGATTATTGCACATATGTTTTAGCATTGAATCAATAAGTTTGTTTTAATTAATACTTTTTTAAAACTCGTATCTGTCCTGGTCAAGATATTTAAAGGTGTTCAAGTGGTAACGATTCAGTTAAAGAAAAGTTTTATTGTGCTCCAGGTCCTTGAACCAATTATTTTGAGCGCTTTTTCTGTCGTTCAATGAATAATATTATATAATAGATAACGGTTAAAAGTGATTTTTTTGCCAATTAAGCATGTTAATAAGATAAGAATCGTAAAAGTACCAAAAAGTTTACTTATTTCTTTGAGAAAAATGAAGTTAAGACATCATTGTCAATTTATTTAACTATTTTTATTAGAATTTATATTAGAAAATTTAGTATTCAATTAGTTACAGGAACAGGACTAATTACAAAACTAATCTTTTGCTTTATAAGTGTTGCTTTTATAAATATTTTTATTTGAATGATTTTGAAATGAAAAACTAATATTATTTAGTTGTTTTGTTGATTAAATTAATGTTTTGTATAAAAAAAAGTGAAAAATGTAGTTAGTTTAAATTAGTTTAACTTCTTGAAGTACATTTTTGGGTTTTAAAATTTTTATATTGGAATTCCCCAGATGTTGTCAACTTCTACAAGCTATAAACAAAGCTTTATAAAGTAGAAACTAACTATAATTTTTTTACTGCTAAAAAAATAGAATTATGTTTGTTAAAATTGGTAATATTTTAACTAATATTTGATTATTTTCATGCAATAAAGTGTATAAACTTGATTATATAATTTTAGAAAAAATCGACAAACAGTTTGCATTTTTTACAATTAAAAATATATACTTAGTATTTATAAAATTTAAAATACTTTAGTCTACTGAAAATTAAAGATACACTTATAGTCAGTGTTTTGCTTCGTTTGTATGTTTCTTTATAAGATAGTCGAAGTCATTGAAATTTTTTTTAGAAAGTAAATTACTTATAACTTGCCTTTTCAATTTTTATAATACTGTACCTGTTACTTGTCCTTGACAAGATTTTAAAAGGTTTCTTCTAAAAAAGTCAGGTGCAACACCATGACCAAAAGGTTCTTCGTGCACCAGGTTCTAGGACCAAATGTTTTGATCATTATTTTGTTGTTTACTAATATTATAATACTTAGGATTTTCAATTTGTCCTTCAGTTATGTCAATTGTTCTTTTAGAACTTTATCTTTATTTTAATTCCTATATGTATTTAAAAATGCTATTTTTAGTATTAAACCTAGAGAGGTTTCAACCAGTCATTAAAAACTGTACAATTTTTATTTGTTTGATGAGATATAGTTTATAAATTAATCAATTTAAAATTATTGAAGTCATGTTCAAATTTTTCTAATAAGTCTGTAGATTAGTATTATTGTGTGTTTTTACTTCTTATACAAATGGTATGTAGTACAACAACATCTATATACAGGGTTGCCACTTTACCTGGAAACCTGGAAAAACCTAGAATTTGACAATTTAAGCAAAAAAAAACCTGGAATTTTTACAATTTTCACATGTTCAGTAGTAAAATTTCAATTTGACTCAATAAATCTATCATATATTAAAAAAAAATGTCATCATCAAAAATTTTTTTATTAAAAAACATATTTAAAGTAGGTTTACAGTGTATTTTCAATGTTTTATACTATTTAACACAGTTTCTTATCTTTAACTTAACTCTAAACTATGTATAGACCCAAAAATGTGTACTTTTAAAAACCAAGAAGAAATTTGGATAAACCTGGAAAAAATTTTGAAAATACAAGTGGCAACCTTGTATATATCTACAATAAAATGAAATTTTGAATTAATTTAGTAAAGATCAATTTTAAACGTTTCAGAAAATTATACTTAAAATTAGAAAAATGGTAGTATGCACAGCTCAACTTAAAATATGTGTTTTGTTTGTAATTATAGTTTATTTAAATAATTTGTTTTTGATAAAAGTTTAATTTTTACCATTTATAATTAGACTTAAAATAAAGCAAAATGCATCAAAAAAGAAGAAACAATACAAAAGTTAGTTAATGATTTTTATACAAAGAAACTAACTACTAGTTTTCGTTACTGCAAGTTACTATCTTAAATAGTTTTTTAAGTGGCAGTTTACACTATAAAGTATTTTTCTGGGTGGCCATTTAACCTGCAACTTGACACTTTTTGAAAAAAACCTGAAAGCTTAAAAAAAATCTTTAGTATGATGGATTTCAAACAAATTTTACATGCAAAATAAAGAAATATAAACTATAAAAAAAAACAATTTTCATACCAAAAGTAAGTTTTTTTATTTTTAGTTACTATAAAACACATTTAAAGTAGCAGTACAGTTCCTTGTCACTAATTTTGTACTAAATCTGGTTTATGACCTTAAATTTTTGTTTTATAATGGACAAGAAAACTTGTGCTTTCTAATACTTATAAGAAATTTCTCTTTATTAAGTTCACTTCCCCATTACAGAATAACAAATTATAGTTTTACAGAAAAAAGCTCAAGCTGTGAACCAACATAATGTAAAGTGGAATAATACAGTAAGTATCTTTTGTATCTATTATAACAGCTTAATTAAATGTTGTTTATATAGAAATGGCTCTCAGTAGTTTTTCTATTCTATCAAAAGTTATTTGCAAATAGAAAAAGCAAATAGAAATTTAAATTTAAACACTAGATAAAAACTAGATAAACAGAGTTGCCAGGAAGTCAGAAAGATCAGGAAAAGTCTGGAAAACAAAAAAAAGAAAAACACAAAAGTCTGAATAAAGAGGGTTTAAAAAAAAGCCAGGAAAAGTCAAGAATTTTGGTATAAAACATGCTTATAATAAGAAAGTTTCACATCACTTAAAATTACATTTTGCAAATGTTATTTTCTATGAAATTTTGCTTTTGCAATTCATATTTTTTTCAGGGTTTAATTGCATTTTTGGTATATATTAAAATCTTAAATGATCTCACTCAAAGAAAATTGTTTGAAGTTTAAAAGATATACAAAAAAAAGTTATTTCAGTGTTAGAGTAAATGGTTTTTTGATTGAGCAGAGTAAAAATGTTAAATACCTAGATGTGGTATTAGATGACAAATTAAATTGGAAATTACATTTAAAGTGCTAAAAATCTAAGCTTTCAAAAAGTTGTTTTATATATAAATTTTGAGATATTGTTAGGATAAGAGTTTTAATTTGTTGTATTTTATTTGTTATTGAAATATGTATTTTTGTTTTTGCAAAACTTAATAAAAGTTTTGTTTTTCTTGCTTACCCAAAATTTAAAGTCTTTGGTCATGTATTTTTAATCGGTTTTATTTAGGAACTTGATTTTGAAAAGTCAAGGTATTTTTTTTAGCTTGGTTTGTGGCAACCCTGCATAAAGTTTTGTCAAACCTTATTATTTAATTAGCCTTTTTTTTGATAGTTTAATAACCTTATTTTTTCAAAAATCTTTAAAACAAATTTGTCGTTGTAGGTGCTGTAGAGTTTTTTGTAATTTTATTTCTTATAAACTTTCTTAATAAATCTAAAAGAGTACATTATATAAAGCAAAGTAAAAGCATCTATCTTTACACAAATTTAGTCAATTTTTAGTAAACTAAACAAGTTAAAAAAATGGAACAGTTCAAGACTTGCTTGTTAAACTTTTATATATAAATATTTGTACTAGTTTAGTTATAGTCAAATTAAGTTAAAACCTAAATTGTACCTGATAATTAACTATATTTGATGTGTTCACTAACTATTATTAATTTTTTTTGATGTTTAAAATACATATGAATTGTTATATATTTCTTGACAGGAGTTGAGCAGATTCAAGTCAAATACCTCTGAAAATTATATTTCTTTTGAGGTGTTTATCTATATACTTATAGAATATAAAGTTAAAACCTTTTGGGTAGTTAGCAAAAAATTGAATGTTTATTACTAAATTTTTACTTTTAAATTTTAGTAAGGGTAGATCTGTTTGAGAACACTATTAAATTCATTTTGTTTCATTCAACTAATTCTACTTTACCTGTTTGAATTTTAATTTAGAGAATAAATACTAATTTTGTTGGCATTTATATGTGTACATTTTAATTAATATTAAATAGTTTAATCTGCCCAAATTGAAAAAATATTTTATTATGTTTTAAAACTTTCTTGATTCTTAATACAGATTTGTTGTTAAAATTTAAATTTGAAATGACCTATTAAAAGAGTTTTTGTAACTAAAAGACTCTATTTTATTTCTTAACCATAGAACACTGTAAACAAAATTTGAGTCATAAACATTATTTGTAAATGTTTTAATCTTCTGTATTAATGTTTTAGGAGTCTACTGACTGTGACCCGTGCACCTCCACTGAAGTGAGTTATTTGTTTGATCTTAATTTGATTGTTTTCTTACAACAATTTGTCCTGGGCAAGATATTAAAAGTTATCTGTGCAACTCATTAACCAAAAGGTTCTTTGTGCACCAGGTCCTGGGACCAAATATTTTGAGCTCTTTTTTTGTTTTTCAATAAACTAAGTATGTTTAGTTAAGAATTCAGGTTAAAAATTTAAAACTGTATGCTTGTGTTACAACTTGAAAAAGCAAGTGTTTAAAAATAGCAAAAATCATACCAAATGGCTTTAATTGGATTTCAGCTTAGTCATGGTAGTAACAAAATAAATTTATAATAACAAATGTTAAATGTGAAATGAATTTGAAAAAAAAAGGTCAATAAACAGTTTAAAAAATAAGTTTAAATTATGACGTATGAATAAATTCAAATAAATACAAACTTTGGAGATTTAGCATGTAAAACTAAAGTAAAGATATGTTGATTAATAAGTTGTTAATAATTTTGCTTTTCCAGTATATGCTATTTGCGTATTTAATTTAGATTGCTCTTCCTAAATTAATATTGATAGGCTGTAGAGTGGTAAAGGATAAATAAGTTAAAAAATACTTGACAATGAAACTAAGTATAGTTCTGAAAAACTTTTTGAAATAAAATATAAAATAAAATGAGTAGTCTGTTAATAATAAGTTGCAAATGGTATACAAATACGTTTAAAAACCTTCCTATAATAGTACTTGTAAATAATTTGTTTTAGAATTTTATGGATTATTTTAGTGTAGTTAAAGCTAAGGTAATTTATTATTTTATTTGTCACTACAAAATAAAAAATAATTTAAATGTAGTAAAATTTGAAGCCTAATGATATATTTTTGATTAATATTGTAAAGTTCAAGTAGAAATTAGTTTAGTTCATGGTGAAAAAAAATTTTAAATGTCTATATTTTGTGTTTTGTTTTTATAAATTTATATACAAGATTATAATAAAACAAAATACATTCACGTATTAAAAATTACTAATATTTTAGTTTGTAGAAAAAACAAAGTTAATCTAATTCTTACAAAAGATTGGCGTTATGAAGTTCAATATTGAACAAAAATAATTTTGTTACAGAAAATAAAATTACAAAAAAACATAGTTTAGTTTATAGTTTTCAAAACAAAAAAATAATAAAGATTTCTTACACTTTTTAAATTATGTGTCTATCTAATATTATGTGTACATAAGTATATGACAGTTTTACTTGGTTGGGTTGATATTCCTTTTTTTGTAATTTAAGTAGACTATTAATTAAACTTTTTTGATAATGAAATATTAAAAATAACTATGCTTATAACTTTTGTAGGTTGAAAGTTCTATTTCAAGCTTCAGTAGTACCAATGGTAGTGATGATAATAATGTTAGTTTTTCTAAAAAAATAAAATAAATAACTATTAATATTTTTTTTGGAAAACTTATGGCAGCTATTTTTGAATAAAATTTAATTAGAAAAAAATCTAATTTAGAAATCTTATTAGTTATACATATTTATACTATACATAAAAGTTTGTAAAACCTGTTAAATTAAATTTTATTTTGCAGGAAACCATTGTAAAAACATTTCGTTTGCCATACAAATTACAACAGGTTTGGCTTATCATTTTTATTATATGTACCTTTATTTTTTTTACCTATGTAAAACGTGTTTGCAAAACATGTTTTTAAACAAAAATATCCAACAACAACTAAGTTGCAAATTAATTGCTTTTTTCATAAGAAAAATATTTTTTTCAATATATTTTATTAAGTTGTAATTTTTTTCCAGTAATTGCAAATGTTTAAGGTTAAGCTTTGTAACTATGATTTCTTATTTAAAGTTTTTGAACTACTTTGTTTATGTTCAAAGATGTTCCAGTTAAGGGCATAGGAGGGATATTTTTTTAAAATTTAGTTTTATTTGTACATAATTAGATAAGCTACTTGTTACTTTTTACCGCTCGTTAAGTTTCGAAGTAATTTTTGAGATATAAGCAATCAAAGTTAGAGTGTTCAATAGGAAGTTTATGGGAGGCGCAAACTAAAAGGGCAAAAATAGACTATTTCAATAAAAATCTATCTCCTCCCCTGTTTTTGAGCAGTTGTTTTAAAACTTTTATAAAATTATCTGAAAATCTGTAATGAAATTTATACAATCTTGAGAAAACAGATTTTTAACTTTTGTAAATATTTTTTCATGGCTTTTTTTATAATTCTGATTCGTACAAGTTGTTTATAATATTAAAAAGTACATTTCCTTAAAATTTGAATTAAACTGTTTTAAAAATACAGAGAAGATAAATTTTTGATAAACATTTTGAAATTTTGAGAAAATCAGCCTTGAAAATTTCTGATTCTATCCGGTTGTACCGGATTTAAAGTCGTTTTTATCTCAAAAGTTTTTTGAATCATTTTAAAATGCTTCTTTAAGTATTTATTCTAAGCTTTGAAATAGAAACCAATGTTTATTTTTGTAAAAAATTTTGCACCCTTCCCTCCTCTATGCCCCTAAAGAACTTTAGGTATATTTTTTTCCAAATGTTATATTTATAAGGTAAATTTAACGAAAAAGATAAAATTTAACTGAAGACTTATCCTTTTATCTCATTGTAGTATTTAAGTATTATTAATAATTTTCAGCCCCAGTTTTTTCATCCAATGCAATACCAATCATCAATGCCGTTTTTATACCCGAACTACCAAATGAAAGTAAGTGGTTTTGTTGAATAAGATTGTATGATCACACGAGTGTCAAGTTGTCACAAGGTATGCAGATCAACACAGGCTATCTTGAATGGGACACGTTCAAAATCTACCCGATCAAAATCCACCCAGTCGAATTCGAGAACCGCTTACCAATTGAGGGTAATGCTTAAGGGTAACAGTGATAGTGAAAAAAAAAAAGAAAATATAAAAATAAATTAATAGAAAAAAATCGAGTGGATTTTGATAGTATATCATATTAAATATAGTAATCTCTCGTTCTTGAATGATACTTTTTTTTTTGCTGTTTTGAGGTAACTCTATATTAAAATGTCATTCGAACTAGTTTAAATTGCTTCGTACCCCTTTTTGACCTGCACTTGCCATCAGTTTACATTGTAACTTTCTATCACTACTTGTTTTAAATTTGACTATCATAGCTTTGATAAATGTAAAATGTTAAGAAAATAACTTTTATTCTGTTCTTCTTTGTTTATTATTTTAAATGTTTGCTCTAGTTTAACTATTAATTTTAGTTAATTTTTTTATCAAACAACTTGAGTTTTTTGCTGAGTGCTTCTCTATTCAAAAATTCCTAATGAAATTATTTTGACTAAGTAAATATGTATCACTGTATTAATCTTCTTTATATTTATTCCAAAAACTTTATTTAAAAGATTTTTTTAGTTTCATAAAAAACAAGTTTCGTATATAACTGATGTCTTTTTAGTTAACCAAAAGATCAATTAGTTATTAGAGTTTTATAATTTAATATTGTTTTATACTTTAAGGGCATAGGGGGGGGGGGTAAACACCCTTTTTTGGTTTTTGATCTTATTTTATTTAGTTTTTACTAAGCTATAAAATGCTTTTTAAAGATTTTAAAAATTCAAAATAATTTTTGAGATATAGCTGGTCAAAGTCGGAGCCAACAATAGGTTCCTTATAGGAGGCGCAAACTAAAACGGCAAAAATAGACTATTTCACTAAAAATCTATCCTCTCCTAAATTTTTTGAGATAACTTCCTCAAATTTTCAGGAAATGTTCCTTGATATATTTAGAAAATTCTGTCGCAAGGAATTTTTAAAAAATAAAAGTTTTATATAAAAAATAAACAAAAAAAACAGTTTTTTTTTTGTTTTTTTGTTATAAAATTTTTATTTTTTCAAAATTCTGTTCCGACAGAATTTTTTAAATACTGCAAGGAACATTTCCTGAAAACTTGAGGTAGTTATCTCAAAAAACGTAGGAGGAGATAGATTTTTAGTGATTTCTAGTTATTAGCCGTTTTAGTTTGCGCCTCCCATAAGGATCCTATTGTTGCCTCCGACTTTGACCGGCTATATCTCAAAAATTATTTTGAATTTTTTAAATCTGTAAAAAGCATCTTGTAGCTTATTAAAAACTATATAAAATAAGATCAAAAACCAAAAAAGGGTGTTTACCCCTCCCCCCCCTATGCCCTTAAACTATTTTCAGTTAAGTTGCTGCTTAAAAAAAAAACTGACAAAAGATAATTGAAAGTACAATTACAGATAGTTTTTAATTACAAAATTATATTTTTTCAGGAACCAACGCACTTCAACTATGAACCTGCCAGGCCTTATGATGTGAGTTAAAGTTGTTCTATTTCTTTTATATAGATATCAAATAGTTTATAAAAAAATTTTCTTTCAACTTCTTTTTTAGTACACAAATTCATTTTTAAATTGTTTCATTTTTTCACTAGAACATAATAAAGTACTGATAAGTTAATTGTTTTTAGGCTAACGACTATATTATTAATAAATATCTTAGAACGTAACAAGTTCTGATCATGTTTTTAAGTCATGAACTCTTGTGATTTTATAACCACCTTGAAATTAGTAGTACCGTTTTATTTCATATAAAGCTTCTAAAGTTAGTTCTTGCTGTTAGTATTATATTTATCAGCTAATCAATTTACATGATCATAATATAACTAGCTTATGTTTATAATATATTTAAGTTTATTTAGATTGTCAATACATACTTGAAGGTTTTATTGGTATTTTGCACCTAATTTTTTTTTTTAAGCGCTAGAGTATAAAAAAAGTTTTACAATTTAGTTCAAAATAGTTTTCTATAAGAAACAGCTTCTATATTCATTTTTTAAACAAAGATTATCCATTTTTAATATTTCTTAGCCATGTATTAGTTTACTAAATTTTACAAAATAACAAAGCTTCCAAAGTTTTTAAAGTTATTTTTGATTTTTAACCCATTTCACGTATTCACTTTTTTGAAAATTTTCTTTTGCTGAGAAAATAGACTGTTAATTATTTTTATATTAAAAGACGTTAAAAGATATCCGTGGTGTGCGACTCGATAACCGAAAGGTTTTTTCGTGCACCAGGTTCTAGGATCAAATATTTTGAGCGTATTTTTCGTCGTTCAATAAACTGTCTATAATATACAGAATATAACCAATAAACATGTCGGGTTTATTCAAACAAGTTATACTTGGTCTTAAAAACTTAATTACATACATAGTTATTATGACATTTCTTGTTTATACAGAATTTAAAGAATTGAACTTGACCTATTTAATAGAATTTAAATAGTTAAGTAAAATAAATATGAATTAACAGTAAAATAAAGTAAAAATAAATTAGTAAAACTAAAATCTTTTATGTAGTTTTAAGCAGTTTTTAAGTGTTAAATTTTGTTTGTTTTACCCGTGCTTGTTAAACTTTGTACACAGTTCTCCTACACTAACAACAACATTTTTTAAAATTATCACATTAAACTTTTACTTAAAACACTTAATCATACCCTTTATTTAATGTTAAGTATAGTAGGTATGTAGTATATTGTACACCACCAATGTTACTTTACAAGCTTTATTTTTTACAGAAAAAATCGGTGGAAACATTGACTGATTTTAGTGAGCACAAAGAAATAGCCGTTAGTTGTTTTATTTTTTTGAAATTCGGTTTAAACAGAAAGAAAAGCATTTAAAACTAAAAACTGTTAACTGTTGCCAAAATAAAGTAGATCGATACTTACTAGTATACATTTTTTGTTGTTTTAATACATTAGTAAAGTTTAAATAGCTAAATATTATTAAAATTGTTTCATTTTTTTTGACTATCAAGTATAAGCCTTTAAAAAGTCTATTACAAAAAGTTACCAATTAGTGTTATAATATTTGTAGTATTGTTTTTGTTTGAATATATTTTTAAATTATACTTATTAACAAGCAAACTTATTTGTATTTACTACCATTAAGTATTCTTTTATTTCTTGTAGTAAATTAAAAACTTAAATATAACAGTTATTTTTTATCAAAACACTTAATTCAACCGATTACATTTTGCTGTACTTAAAGTATGAACAGTTTTACGGAATCTGTAAATAATTTCGTACTCTAGATATGAAAACATACAAGAAAAAAAAAGTGCAATATGATTTTTATGTTTAGTACTTTCTCTTCAAATAAATAAAACAAAAGAGTAAGAAATAATGTATTTACATTATGTAAGTAAAAAAATATTATATTTCTTAGTATACAATTAGCATTGTATATAAAACTTAACAGCTAAAGTTGTAAAAAAAAGAGTATACATATTGTATAGTATGCAATTCCCTGTCGCATATTTACTTATCAGTTTCTTTATTATAGGTTCAAACTTCAAACACCGACACCACAACAACTACAAACAAAGTTGTAAGTTTAAATGAGAATTACTCTAATATATTTTATATAACATTTTTATTAAACATTACTGGCTGCACAACGGTTCAAATTTTGACATTTCGAATTATGATAGTTCTGAGGTGGGGTGAAGCTTTTAGTATTATTTTTTTTACCAGATAACCCTATTGAACAGACCTTGTTGTACGCTTTTTATTAAGATTTTATTTTTTTCAAATCTGGGTTTGAAAGTTTGAAACTTATCAAAACATAATGATTTTTAGTAGTTATGAGTTATGAATCTAAATATATTTATTTTACCATCTTGACCTTGTTGACTAGTCTTTCAGGTAAGTTTAGATTTTTTTGAGATATGACTTCTTAAATTTTGAAATAAGAATTTGAATTATCGTTAATTTGACTTTTTCACTAAGCTAAATACTTTTGTTTTATTAAAGTATAGTGTAGAAGTCGGTGCATAAAATTTTGGGATTTTTTTTTGTTAAACCAGTTTATAAGTGCAAACTGTTAAAGTATTTAGTTTTTACAAGCTTTTAAAAATGCTTTACATAAAGTTTTAAGGTTTTAATATTCTCTTTCTATTTTCAATGCTTAAACATTTCTATTTTATTTATGTGCTAGATTTTGTTCATACAAGAATGCTTTGTTATTCGAATAAAAAGATTTTTTAAACTCAATTTTTTACTTAAATTACACAAATTTTGTTAATTTGTTTATAACCTGGTTTTATACTTACGGAAATTGATTTCACAGAAAAGCGAATCGACTATATCACAATGTAGTCTGAATAATTTTGTAAGTTTGTTTGTATTTAAAAACCAATGTAAATTAGACTTAGTTTTACACTAAATAAAAAGTCTAATTAACTTCAAGAAAAAATTTAACGCAAACAAAGTACTTTGGTCTTTTTATTTTACATACAGTTTTGTATTTGTTTAACTTGACCATATGCTGTGTTTAAAAAAAGTAATTTGGTACTTAGAGTTTTAAATATGCTGTTTCTCACATAATTAGAAAAAAATAACTCTATGGTTTAAAATTCCAGCTACATGAAATGTTGTTCAACACAATTACAATTAATTTTTTTTAGGGTTTTACTAGTAATTGATCTTACGCGGTTCACAACTAGTTTTATTTAATTTCCGTTTCATCAAATAAAAATTTAGTAAATATGTAACTAAATTATTTTTAGTTGTAGTGTTCAACAATGAAAATTAACATTGAGAAGTAAATCAGCTTAAATAGTACGTACGAGTAAAAATATTTTTTTTACTTTTTACCAAGTCTAAATTTTTATCAGAATGAAAACAAAGTTGTCATACCAGTTGGTAGTTGTTGCAAAGTGAGTTTGCGTTAATTTATGAAACTCAAATTTTTGAAAAGTTGATAACTACGTCTTTATAATTTAGTTTTCGACTTAAAGTAATTTGGCTTTACATAGCATTGATCGTATGTATAAAAAAGTTTGAATCTTATTTTTAAAGACTAATTTTTAATAATAATAACTGTTTAAAATTTGGACTTAGTGTTTTGAGCTTTTTTTTTAACCGGCAAGAGTTTTGTTTTCGGTCAGAGGTTAATGAGAAACATTAAGAAATTATTTCGGTATTAGTTAAGTTTTTTTTTTGGTATTGAATTCTAATAATATATCAAATTTACTATTTACTTTTTAAACAAAAATTAAAGTGAAGTGAACTGTTAAGAAGCAGTTTTCGCATTATAGTATCTAGTTTTTGTATCTTAAATTATGTTTCTGTTCAACTTCTAAACACTTATTTTTAATATCAGTGGTTCTCAGATTTCTCATGTCAAACTAATCGTTATCATTAAAAGTCATCATGTTTTTTGTTCAATGTTGTTTCAATACTTGGGAAAAATTTTTAGTTTTTATTTATCTTTTAGTTTAAGTTTTTATATATTATAAACTAAAGCTCATTATTTATTTTTTTTTGTTACAATGATAAAGGATACTATTTATTAGTATTCAAATTTAAATAAAACTGTTTATTATAATGTTTCTTAATTATCATCATCTGTTAAGTTAACTTGTTGTTATTCCAATCAGTTAAGATATGTGTGATGGTCATTTATTTTCAGTCTTACATGATATAATTACTACAGAGTTTATAACTTTTACTTACACAAAAGTCTAACAATTGTTTTATATAGTTTGTTGTATTTATAGTAATATAGTTTGTAGTATAATGTATAACTATTTACAGTCGGTTGAAGGTAAGAACCATGCGAGTATTCGAATTTCCGAAAGCAGAAATGTACAGGATGATATTTGTTTGAACGATAAAGCCACTGAAGATGCCGTTCAGAAGCAAATACAAAATGTTTGCATTAACTATTATACGTATGAAATTTTGCATGTCTAAAATTTGTAGTTAAGGTGTACGTATATGAGTATATGTACGTGTTTATTTTGCCTGTTTTAAATTTTTTTTGCATTTTACTTGTTATTTTGTTTCTTTTTTGTGCATTAAGTTTTCTTAATATGTTTTTTGATCAATTTATAGAGTAAGGCTTGAGTAAGTGCCAATATGTAAAAAATATATTTTTAGGTTTTAGACAAAAAAGAAGCTTACTTGAAGGCATTACAAGAAGTAAGAAATAAGTTGTTTTTGTTATAACTTTTTTTTAATAAAAATTAAAATAAATATAGATAAACCATTAAATCCGATAAAAAATTGAAAAAGCTTAAAACTTAAAATAACAAAATGGTTTGCAATTCTTACATTAGAAAAATGTACATTAAAATAATATTAAAAGCTATTTTTAATTTTAGATTGATTCTTTCAAAGATGACCTCAAATCTTTGATAAAAGAAGTAAGAATAATGTTGTTTATAACAATATCTGTTGCTTATTAGTACACCAACTAAAAGTTGTTTTAACAGTTGAATACTTTCATAACATTTACCTAGTAAAATTTTAGTTCCTCAAAACGTCCTAGTATGTTAACAGTTGTTTTTTTTTCTTGGGCTTTTACTATGTGTATATATATATGAAAAAATAGACAATTTTTGTTTAGCCTTTTTCAAGTACTCGGTAATGTGTAGATACTTGAATAAAAATTAAGTGTAATAACATTTAGGACAATCAGGTTGACTCGTTCAAAGTTCATTCGAAATGTCAATCATACGTTGAAGTAAGTAAAACGCAACAAACAGTTCTAATTGACAGATCCACTATAACTGATACAAATGAACAAGTTAGTTTGTTATATTTAAAGGAAAGTAAAAGTTGTTTTAGTTTAGTAAATTTTAAGAGTGAACTTAATTAAAATTATTGAAAATGTTTGCATTTAGTGTATAAAACTAAAACGCTTTTTTTCTAAAGAAATATGTACTTTAAAGTTCCAAAGTAATTGTGTTTTAAAATAATTGGAATATTTGTATATAAATAGTAGGTTGTAAAAACTATTTAAGTTTTATGGTTCTTAAAAATAGTTTAATGCTGCGAAGATATGTTTCTGAGCTAAAATGTACGCATATAAGGTATAATATAAATGTATAATTTCCTTATATAGCCTGATCTCTTCAGTTTACAAGTCAAGCTGAATTACTAGTAAAAAATTACAATGTATAAACTATTTTTTTAACTATTGCTTAAATGTTATGCAATAAATTTTACTGTATCATTTTTTAAATTGTAGAGAGGACTAGTAAAAAACAAGATTACATCAAATGTCTTTGATGTAGAACAGGTTTTTTGTTTGTTGTATTTTGAATATCTATTGGTTTATTTTGTCAATTTGAAAGTTTCTGAAATAAAATTATATAGTAAAATCACTTTTAAAAAATTTTAATTCTAGAAAAATTTTTAATACTAATAAATATATAAAATACTGACTATTTTATAATTTAAACAGTACAACAGTGTTACATGTCAAAATAACTCGGTTTCATATTTTTATACTAAACTTATTTCTTTGAATGCAGATACAGCAGCAACTTACTGAAATACTAAAGTACTGCAAAAACCTTGTTAGTTATTTAATATAAAATTTAATATTTTTAAGACTTATTTATTTTACTTACCGAGTTTACTTACTGTTTTTGCTGTAAAATATTACCAGAACATATTGTACATTTATTAGAGTTTGAAACACGTTTTATTAAACTCACAATTAATGCTTTAAAAGATCTTTGTTGACAACATACATAATCGTTAAAAGTTTGAAGTTTTTTAAAAGTTTAATTTTTTTCAGAATTTGAATGAAATAAACCAAGTAACAGAAGATAAAATGGCAAACTGTGAGGTAAAAAATTCAGCATGATTCGATAATAATTATAATAATTATTATTTAAATTATTTCAAAATTTATTAATTGAATTTTTAAGTATATAATTTTTTAGATATCAATTAAATAAACTGAATAATCACAAAAAAAAATTTCATAGGAAACATGTAGTGAACCTTCAATTGCTGATGATTTGTTTAAAGAAGGTAAGTTTATCTGTTTAAGCTTGAAATATAATTTTTACATAAACTGTTTTTGTTTAAACAGAACAATTGTCTGCTCACGAGTCGGAGCAGAGAAAAAGTAATGTCACTGAAGATAGCCAACAGTATGACAATTGTGGAGACAGTGTTGAAGTGTTAGTTTTTTTACTTAATAAAAAAACATTTATTTATTATCAGGTGTTTTTAAATTTTAACTTTCAGATTGTCAAACACTTCCGTACGAAGGCAAAACATCAAAACAAAAAGCTACGTGTTGGGAAATTCGCTGACTCAGGTTTATAAAGCTTTTATTGGTATAAATTTACTTTTCAATAAAAGAGTCCAGTTAAAATGTTGATTTATTTTTAAAGTTAAGAATGTTCGACGATCATAGGCATATAGGACATATCAATAAGGTTAATTATACAACGTTGTCGGTTTTAAATGGTAATGTTAGTTTATGTTTATAAAAGCTAACTAAAACAGAATTTAAAATATACCTTCTCTCATAAATCGCATCACAAAATTTATTTTGTTAAATGTTTAATTTAGTAAAAAAAAATATGTATCATTATTTGTTTACTATTGTTTTAACTTCAAAATTAAAATGAAAAATACAGTTTTGCTAAGTTTGTCGTAAGCTTGTACAAAAAACTCAAAAGTAGTCTGATTTACGAGCTAATTCGACTAAAAAAAGTGAACAAAATACTGTACTTTTATTTTTGTACTTATAATGTTAAGTCAAATGGTTTTAGTTATTTGAAATTGTAGTAAGTTATTATACTTTTGAAAGTTTGTAAACTATATTAGCTTAAATGAGGTCAAGTCACTTCATTTGTTTATTTATCCATGTAGTTACCTAAAAAAACTGTTAAATGACAAGGCAGCTGATAAACCGAACAACGTTTTCTTCGAAAGCTTGATATTCAAGCAGTGTGCTAGATTTTTTACATTTCATTTTTTTAGGCGAACTTAGCTTGTCGGGACACAAACGAAATTGACAAGATGGTTTATGCAAAAGAAAAGCAACAGCTGAGTAAGGTGCGTAGTTTAGTATCAAACTCAGTATGATAGTTATGTCAAATAGAATTTTGTAGTTGCAAAAGTCAATGTTGTTTTTGTTACATTCAAAATAAAGTCTTAATTGCAATAAAAATTTCCTAGTGTGACATAGTTTTATTTTTTATGATTTTCAAATTTGCTTTTGGAAATAATTTAGTTGCGATATATAAAAATAATAATAATAATAATAGATTAGTTAGTTTCTATGAAGCAGTTTGAATTGAGATATTATGGTACTTATTGCTAAACTTGGGCTTTTTATTTATAGCAGATAAATAAATATTTACTATTAGTTAATTGCAATTTAGCATCTTTAAACATTTATTAAGTTTTTTAGACCATTTTAGATTCTTTTTTATGAGCTTTTCTTAATGAAAACCAAATAATAAGATTGTTTTTTGTACTTTATATCTAAAACTGAAAGGTAATTTTTATTAAAGTCTATGAACTGGTTCAGAATAATTTTTTTTTTCAGACTGTAAAATGCTTATCATAACACAGTTATTTTTAAAACTTATTTAAAATAGTAAATTTACAATGTAGTTTATAATATTTCTTCAAAGAAGAATTGAAGTTTCTAAACATATAATACGGTTTATATTATTAAAGATGAGTATACATAAAAACCATTTATTGTTTTTAGTCGTATTTATAAAGATCTTATTCGAATAATATACAGATTCCAATTGTAGTTTTTAGCCTTTTAAATAATTACAACACAATTAAATGACATCAACTACTTACATTGAGCTTAGACGAAAGTAGAGCGTTTAATAAGAATTAAAATTAAAACACACAGACGTCTGTTTACAAGGGGATGCAGAATGTGATCGACAATTTCAAGTGTGATGACATTTTCTCGCTGATGAAAAACATGGACTCTCCCTACCACAAGGGATTCATTCACCCCGAGGAATTACTCAGTGCAGCCAAGGTAAAAATTAAAAAAAATCACATGGTTTTTTTAATCTATGTTTTTAAATTTTATTTTCAAGTGAGTTGATTTAAAGTACAAACATTTTCAAATGTAGCTTATTTTTACAAATTGTTTCAACTACTTGCTATGAGATAGTTTTATTGACGCTAAACGTGTTAGTGTTGTTTTTGTACTGCTCATAGCTTTTCTCGTTGTTAAAAGTAAAAAATTATAAAAAAGTTATTATAACCATTAAGCATACCTTTATGTTTTTGTATGTTAGTCTAAAGCGCGGTATTTAAGTAAAGTTATAATAAATATAAAATGTTTTCAAATGTTTAGAAGAGCATATCTACGACGCAAATGAATTACAAAGATGCTGAAAAAATTACCAAACTTTGGAAAAAGGGAAGAAAAATTCAACTTGATGAGTTCGTGCACGCCTGCAAACATCCCAAAGATTACATCGATTTTCTTAAGAGTTTGATAATTTATCAAAATTTTTATCACTAAAAAATGATAAGCTAAAATTATTTTATTAAGTCTAGTTAGTTAGTAACTAAAATGAGTTATTATTTATTGGTTTTGTGGCTTTGTAAGACATACAGTCCTAAGTAACTTAAAAGTTCAAATTAAACATGAAATTTTTTTATTTCAAAAAACCTAAGCACATTTTTTTACTGCAGAAGAAAATAAATACAAAAAGGAAATTATGAAATGGAAAAACCAAAAGTTTGCTTTGGCTGATCAAAACAATAATAAGTTAGTTTTACATATGCGTTTAGTACAACTATAAAAAATAGCAAAATCAGTGTTAAGTTAAAGCATAAGAGTAAGCAATTTTTTTAACAAGTTTTATTTGTAAATAATTTAACGATTGAAAAATGTCAACACTTTTACCAAATACTAAGTTTCTTAAGATATTATTTTATTAAAAGTTTTTTTTAACAGGACAAACAACCAAGTTTTAATACCGTCGCAAGGCTGTTTGCATGCCGCTAACAAGCCCAAGAAATCAACAAAAACCAAACAGAGACGAAGCAAAAACGTTCAAGACAGCTTCAAAGGTTGGTTGTTGCTCGTACTATTTGAAACAAGTTTGCTAAAAATTGTTTCAACAGATTATACGAACAAGATGGCCCAGAGTTTGAACAACAGAAGTAGAGTTCTTTCTACGCAAGTTATTAAGAACAAGGTTGCAGATCAAAAGCCTTTCAGTAAGCCTACTGACAACAAGGTTGTTTTATTGAGTTTTAATACTTCAAGTTTTGATATGTGCTAATAAAAAATTAGTTTATAAAAAAGTTTCTTTGTCTCATGAACTTTTCAAATGGTTGTTTTCTATTAGCGACAGAAAAGTTGTCCCAAGAATAAACGTGTGTTGACTAAAAATAATATTTACCAAGAAAAGATGAATGCTAAAGGTCAGATTAGTTAACTATTCAAAAAAATACATTTTTTGTTTATATTTATAAGCTGAAATTCTAGTGTTTTTTGTGTACAGTTTTCGTTTTTAAGATATATGATTAAAAGATGTATCTGCTTTAAAATATGAAATTTTTGTTATTATAATGCTAAAAATTAAGTAACATTTTTTTATATTATGTTTTTAGAACCTGTAAAATTAAAGTAAGCCTGCAATAAACTTTAAGAAAAATTCAAAGTATAACAAAGTAAAAACAAATAAAGTTATCAACTTTAGCGAAGTATATAAATATAGATTTTTTTTTAAAGTTTGTTTTTGCAAACAGCATTTTGCTCAATGACCTCATCAGTACAAACACATGCATTGTATTCATGTATAAGATTTCTTAGACACTACCAAGTATTAGTTACTAGTTAGCGTCTAATACTATTGTCTTTTGCATGACTTATTTTTTTAGATTCATTTGTACTGATGATCTAATTAGGGCGAAATACTGTTTGCAAGATAACTTTAAAAAAAAATATGAACCAAAATAAAACTAGTCAAAAATTAACTAACATAGTTTTTAAACGGTAAACAGAATAACTAATTAAAGGTACTTTACAGAAAGGAGAAATGAGTACACAGCTAACAGGTTCAAAAAAGTTGCTGAAACTAATCAGCAGAACAACAAAAAGTCTTTGAAGATGGGTAGAAGTTTTATAAGAAAAAGTTTTGATACCTCCAAATCTCACTGTAATAACATTTCTAATTTGAGTCGATCTCAATCTTTAAACTTCAGTGTTTCATGACATTTTGCATGAGTACAACTGTTTGCTTGATAGTTTATTTTAAATTTATTCATTAAAAGTTATTGTTTTATAAATTTTTATCGTTTCTGGGTCAAATTTTTAACACTTCATGAAAAAAATTGAATAGTATTTCATGTTTAATGTATAATACGTCTTAATAAATTAAATAAATTAATAAAATAATATTATTTGAATTTAAAATATTACTCGAGCAAACTCTACCTAATAAAAACTTAATTTTTGAAATTGTAATTTTTATAACTTTTTAATTTAGAGACGTTTTAAAGCAAATAAAAATAAAGTTACTAATTTTGTGAAAGATTAAGATTATTTTAGTTTTTCTTAAATAAGAGAGTTTAAATAAAGCACTTGAAGTTATTTATTCTTAAATTGCTTAAAACGCCTATAAAGTTTTACTTTATTAAATATTTACTATTTACAGGGGTCGACAGGCAGTTGGTGCTCGCGGGCCAAATTTGAAGTTTCAAAATCTTGGCAGGCCGCAGTTTTAGTGACATTTAAATAATCTATTAGTTTAAGTACACTAAAAAAAAGTGTTTAAATTCTGTTCAATTTATTATTAAAAAAAAAAAGTCACTTTTATACATTTTTATGTTATCAACCACTTTTTCATATTTAAAAAAATATTAACTGTAGAAAGTATAAACTAGCTAAAACGGATCAAAGGAGCATAGACTATAACGTCACAACAAGTTGTCTGTGACGTTTAGCTGTGTCAGTTTTTCCAACTTTACCCACAAACGGTCGCTTCAGTACTTTGTAATTAATCCCGCTTGGTAAGAACCAAATAGCGGTTTCTCGCGACTATGCCTGCCTGGTGAGTCCTAACAAAGAAGAAACCGGTCATAGGCTGTCTCTGGTGCTGTTGATCGTGTGGTAAAGTTCAATATTTCTAATTAGTTTCGATCAGGGGTCAGCAGGCGGTTAGTGCTCGCGGGCCAAATCTCAAGTTAAAATTCTTTGCGGGCCGCAGTTTTAATTATGGTGACGTTTAAGTTATCTTTTAGTGTTAGTTACGCTAAAAATGTTTTTCTTTCACTTTTTTTATGACTTTTAGTAACACATAGAATGCCAATTTAATTTGTACATATTTGTGGGACTAAAATTTGCATTGACTAGTATACTTACTTAATAAACTATGTACTATCTTATACACTTAATAAGTTTGTAATTTATTTTAATTTAATATTTTGATTTTTTACTTACAACCAAAATTCGATAAAAACCAAGCTTGAAAAACATTACTGGGTTACTTTTATAATTTTTTATGTTATCAACCACTTTTTCATATTTCTTAAATACTAATTGTTGTAGATAGTTTCTGCGTTTAAATAAATTTGCAATCTTTAAAAAGTTCAGTAACTAGTTAAATAAATAAAATTAATACCTATTTGTATTGAAGAAAAAACCTATAACAATTTTTTTAACGTAATTTGTGCTTAAATACTTTAATAAAACATCTTAAAAGTAATTAGGTATTCTTTTGTTTAAACAGGTACAATTAAATCTTAACAACATCAGTCTTTTTAAGTTGAAACCAATTTTTAAATTTTGCTGTGCACAAAACTTTTTTTTTTTAAATACGATCTGCACAAATTTTTATAGCGCTTACAAGTACTCACTAGTGAATAAAAATAAAGCCATTGATTTTTTTAATTTGCTTAGTTTAAAGCAGTGCATAAAATTTAAGGTGGAAATCTAAGTTATAGAATGTGTTTGTTTTTCTTTATATTAGAAAAAGCTATCCTAAATCAAAATAACAATTCTTAAAATAAACAGTTTTTATATAGTAAAACAATCAAAGCAAAAATGGTATTTTTTAACAATAATTTATACTTTTTATAGTATAGTGTGCACAGAATTAGTTTTATATTAGTTTACTGAACAAAGCTTTTCAAGAATTAAAAAAAGGTTAATTATAATAAATACGAAACTAATGTTTCATAAAAGACTTTAGTTAGATTTTTTTATATTAGATAATAGTATACTCATAGTTTTTAAAACCTTAAGAACAAATTATGAATAAAATAAAACGCTTTTTTTAAGTTTAAGTAAGAACTTAAAATTGTATTGATTTCAAAATTTGTGGATCCAATCCAAATATTAGTTAAAAATAATTTCTAACCCGCGATCATATCTATCCCGATCATTTTTAACTCAATCATTTTTAAATCGATAATTTCTAACTCGATCCCTTCTAAGTCTAACCCGATTATTTTTAACCTGATCATTTCTAACTTGATCAGAATTTTTTTTTATTATTAGACTTTTTTAATGAACATTTAACATAAAAACAAAATAACATTAATAAATTTGTTCTTATACTAAAATTTAGTCTATATTGTCTCAAAGAAGACTTAATAATGTTGAGAAAATTATTTTTGCATTAATTTATTTAAAAAAAATTAAAAAACAAAGCACAAACAAAATACCAGCCAATAAAAATTTAGAAGGAAAATAATTAAATTATTCAATATTAAATTAAGTATAGTTACAAGAAATAGCCCGTAAAAACTCCATCTCGGTTCTTTATTCTCTTTTAAAAACTATTTTTTTAAACGATTATTCAAGTCAATATACTTATTTTTCGTTTTTTTTTTACAGAAAATTTAGCTTGAAGTTTTTGACTTTGTTAATTGTGGTCATTGATAATTAGCTCCAACAAATTTAATGTTGTTTTGTAATTTTTTTTTTAAACTATGCAATAGGTTTTACAAGAAGCCTACTATGATTATTCCTATAAGCATTTAGTTATAACAAGTAGACTTTAACTATCTTATCAGGGACAAAAAACTTCAAATATATATGTATACTAAATGGACAAAAATTGATTAAAAGAATATGAAATTTTTTATTTTATTTTTATAAATTTTGTATTAATAATTCAACAAGTTTGTACATTAATCTGTTTTTATCATGTTTTAAGTGTTAAAGTACAGAATGGATTTACTTTTTCTTATGTACTTACTATCGTTTTGTTATAAACAAATTTATTTGTACCATTTTATGTAAAGTAAAATACTTTTAATTGTTTTAAAATAAATTAATTGTTTTTTGTAAAGTTTAGCAAACATGGCAAATTTTAGTAAACAATTACACTTGAAATTTATGTACCTGATAAGATAGTTTAAGTTTACTAGTTATATAAGCAGCTTTTAGTAAGATTCATGTTATGGCTCCTCTTAAACGTTGGGCGACAAATGTTTTCATTTAAAGTCTAAAAAGCTAGGGAAAGAACTCGAAACAATGAGCACAGAACTAACGACCAGGCACAGAAGATTCCATTTTGTGTAATTTTGTTATTTATTTGTGTTTAAGCATTGAGAAGAGAACAGATAAAAATCAATAACAACGTCAACACACTTCAAGCTGGCTTTTCTGTAAAAAGAGATAAACATAAGTTTATTGCCTGATATAACCATCAGAAATAGTTGACAAAAGGAAAGAAAGAAATGTGATTGAGTTTTTACGAGCTAATGCTCGTTGTTTAAATTCTTTTTAATAAGTAAATGAAAAAAATTTCTATATCAAACAAACTAATAATTTAAGTTGTTAATAAAACATCAAAAGTGAATCAAGCAAATTTACGTTTCGAATATTATATAAACTTAACAAAATTTTTATTCTTAAGAAAACTAACGAGACGATGTTTGATCACCCTCAGACTTGTTATACTATTAACCAAGTCTGATTAAAGTGTCAGTGACTTTTTTGCCCTAGATTTAAGTGAAATTTATCAATGAAATATAAGCTAGACGGTCAGCCGACATTACATGCTTTTGCAGTAAATGACATATAACTGTTTTATATGTTTTATTTAGATAGATTATATCTGAAAACTATGATTTTTCACTGAATGAAAGAAAAGTGTTCAAGTTTGCCTAATTTTTTTTTTAATTCCATTGTCTAAAAAGGTCTGTGCAAGTTGTAAAACAGGATTTTTAAGTTTTTAAGGAGTCCGATTGTAATGTAACGGTGTTTCTCCTAACATTTTCTCAAACAGCAAAATAAAAAGTTTTTATTTTTAGTTCTTAAAAGAACTCAGCAAATATTAGGGGAAACACCGTTAAATTACAACAACACTCGTTTTTAAGTTGAAATTTGAAATTAACCGACCAAAAAATATTTTTTTGTTAGATAACTGCTATACAAAGTTTGCGCTAGACTAGGGGTGGGCAACGTACGGCCCCCGGACTCAAAATGACCGGCCCCCAAACCATTTTTAAATTTAAATGGAATCCGGCCCGCGGACAAAATTTATCCGGCCCGCGAGTGGATGATCCGGCCCGCTAGGCATTTTAAAAATTTATATGAAACCCTACAAGCCAATGTAAATATTACAAAATTTGTACAAAACCTTTTTTAATTTAATTTCTTAAAATAAACTTTAAGACTTTAACGTGAAAACGTTTTTAAAAATGGCTTTTAATTTTTGTAGTAATAAAAACACTCTTTTGTTAGAGTACCTTGTTCTGTTTCAAGTCAGTTGAATTAATTCTTTCTCAAATTATCCAAAAAACTTGTTTGCTGAACTAACTTTGATGATCGTACCTATCATAATGATTTTCATTTAAATGACATGTAAAAAATAAATGTCTTTCCCAGATGTGTAGTGAGTTGTTCTTATAAATGTTAAGAAAAGTAGTTTTTAACAACATTGACACCTACTTTAAGTAAAACTGCTCAATTTTACATTTTAGTAGAATATTCCAAGCTGAGACTACAGCTTGCACTCTTTTCTGCTATTGATATTTTAATTAGGGAATTTTTGGTTAATTAAATAGTTAAGTTTAATGATGACCAACTGATGAAAATATTTCAAAACAATATCTCATTAACTTCAAGCATAATTTGTTGAGGAAATTTATTTGTGTATATTTGTAATAACAGTTTACAATCTAATAAAATTTTAAATGAATCTTTATAAGTTTTTTAAATTAAAAAAATAGTAGTTTAATATTGTAACGTTAGTTAACTTCTGAATAATATTATTAATGTAGCCTCGAGCCAAGGATTACCAAATTTAGATAATTTCGAATAGTTAAAAATGTTTAATGTTTTAGTTTGAAATCTTAGGCTCGAGTAACTTTTAGTAAGTAAACTATTTTTTTTACAAAACTAACTAGTATTAATTCGGTCCAGAGTTGTAATAAATATAGAACTATAGGTACTTAATAAAAATTAACTTAACATTTTATACTTTAGAACCTTGGTTATTAATAAATTGATTAAACATTTTAAAACACCAGATCAATTAGCATCCAGCCGGATCCAAGTCTTTTGAAATTAGTTCTATTCGGATACGAAACCTTGTCTAAAATTAGTATTTAGCCGGACCCGGATAATATTTTTGATAAAGATCCGGATCTAAAAAAAGATCCAACTGAATCCGGTAGATCACTTACTCGAAATGCTCCGGCCCGCTGAGGACTAAATTTTTTTGGATCCGGCCCGTCAATTATTTACGTTGCCCACCCCTACGCTAGACTTATAGCGTAGCTTATAGACAGCAAATAATTTGAAGATTTTTGTATTTAAAAATTAAGTTTGAAAGCGTTTAATGATTATTACTTACTTGCGTTAAAAATATTAAAGTTTCGTGTATGACAAAAATATGTAACGTAAATATAGTTATAAAAGTTTACGAAAAAAAGTCAAACAAAAAATAGTTAAAGTAAAATTAAAACCTTTTTAGCCAACTTAATATGATCAAAATACAAAAAGTTTTATTTAGGTGCATTAATAAAAAGAATAAAATAAAAACTAATGATAAAAGTTGAAATTATATAAGTTAGAATTAATAAAGTTTTGGTTTTGGTTTTGTAATAAATTCTAATTAAAAAATCTGTAAGTAAACAAATTTTTACTTATCGGGTTAGATCGGGTTAGATATCATCGGGTTAGAAATGATCTGGTTAGAAGTGATTAGGTTAGAAATAAAAGTAAGCCATTAACAAAATGATCGAATACAAAGTTGCTTATGTCTAAACCATTAAATTTGTATTATAAAAAAGGTGGTATCATATCATTGCTTAAAGTGGCGTTTATTCAAAAAATATTGAATAAGAATTCAAAGCATAATTAGTCCAAAATTTTCTATATATCACAGTAATCTTTATAAAAACTAAAAAAATGATAAAAACCAATACAATGTTTTAATAATCATTTTACGTTTATTGTTAATTCGTATTTGTAAGTGAAGTTCAAGTATATTTTCGTTTTCGAGCCTTTTTCTTTATTTTATTCAGGCTTTTGCTTTCTCATTTACTCATGCTGTTTCTTTATTTTATTTGGGATTTTGCTTTTCTTTTATTCAGGCTTTTACTTTCTCTTTTATTCAGGTTTTTGCTTTCAGTTTTTCAGGCTTTTTCTTTATTTCATTAATGTTTTTACTTATTTTTCAGGCTTTTGCTTTACCTTTTTTAGGCTTTTAATTTTTTTTTAGTCTTTTAATTTCTTTTTTCAGGCTTTTACTTTCTTTTATCAAGGCTTTTATTTTTTTTTATTCAGGCTTTAGCTTTATCTTTTTTCAGGCTTTTGCTTTTTTTCTATTCAGGCTTTGTTTCGTTTAAAGGCTTTTGCTTTATCTTTTTTCAGGCTTTTAATTTCTTTTATTCAGGCTTTTGCTTTTCTTTATTCAAGGTTTTTGCTTTTTTTCTATTCAGGCTTTGTTTCTTTTTAAGGCTTTTGCTTTATCTTTTTTCAGGCTTTTACTTTCTTTTATTTAGGCTTTTGCCTTTTTTTTATTTAGGCTTTTAGTTTCTTTTTTCAGGCTTTTGCTTTCTTTTATTTAGTCTTTTGTTTTTTTTTATTTAGAATTTTGCTTTCTCTTTTTTCAGGCTTCTTTTTTTTAGTTCACACTTTTGTTTCTTTTATTTGGACTTTGTTTCTTTTTTCAGGCTTTTGCTTTCTTTTATTTACTTATTTGTTTCTTTTTAAAGGCTTTTTCTTTTACTCAGGCTGTTACTTTCTTTTATACAAGCTTTTGCTTTAAAAGTTAACATATATACCATAAAAGACGTCGTTTTGTATAAAAAATAAAATTATTTTTGCTTTAACAACAGAGATCACATAAAAATATATAAAAAACGCAAATTTAGATAAAAAACTACTAGTTCACAAGATTACAAGTTTTTTCTACAACTTTTGAAACATACACAACTACACATCTGCGTTTCATGAAAAACAGCAAGTGTTTAAAAACAGAAAAACTTAAATCTCCTTCTTTTTTTAGATTTTTTGGAAGACATTGTAGTTGTCAAGTCATGCTCAGTGCGACTGGTTTCTATATTCTCATTTTTATAGCTTAATACCTCGTTCTTATTTTTTAAAAGATTGTTTTCTTTCAACATATCCTTCTTAAAAGCCTCTAATTTTTGATTCATATTTTCAGTTTCGTCTCTTTTTGATGAAGTTGGTACTTTAAGTTCAACTATTTCGAATTGTAGCCTTTTCTTCTTTTCACATAGTTCTATTATTTCATTTTCTGACTTTTTGCTTTCGATTTCCAATGCTTTTTTCTCAGATTTCAATTTATTATTTTCGTTTGATAAATATTTATTTTCGTTTTTTAGCATACAGTTTTCTTTCTTTATGTTTTCCGCAACATTTTCTTCCCTTTCTTTCATGATTTCATTTTCTTTTAACTTTTTATTAGCAACATTTTTTTCTTCGTGCAATTTATTTATGATACTTTCTTTCCTAAGAATTTCCTTATTCAGTTTTTCCTCTCTTGCCTCATACTTCTTCTTGATTTCAAACAATTCCTTCTTAAAATTTTCCTTCTCATCAACTACCACTTTATTTTTTTCCATTTCTTTACCTTTTGAAGAAGCATTTTTACTTATGACATCTTTACTTTCAGAAACATTCTTTTCTATAGCCCTGATTTTTGCTGTCAGTCTCTTGTTAGCTCTCATCATCTCCTTGTTTCTACCTTCTTCATTTTTCGCTCTAATTCCAAAATTTCTCAGCTTTTTTCTCATTTGATTTTTGTCCAGGTGAAGCTTCTTTATGATCCCTTCCTTTCTTGTGTTTTCTTTTTTTTCTCTGGCAACTTTCGCCTAAAAATTAAATTAAACGGGTGTCGTCAATGTATTTTTTGTCGTATGCAAACTTATGATTTTAAATCTGTGCACAGTAACTACAAATTACAAAAATATGAAACACTTTGTGAACAAAAATTTTTATGAGCAGTTAATATATTTATTAAATCGATTGATATTCTATGTTAATTCATTTCTCAAAAATATTGTTAATAGCTTTTAATAAGTTTTTAAAACTTTTTGTTCCTTAAAATGTACTACTTTCTTCAAATGCTGTAAAGCTATGATAAATGTATTTATCGTATATTTAAGTATTTACTCAGGTATTTAGTGTGCACAGAAACTCTTGTTTGTCGGCTGTGCACAGATTTTAAAAATATTGAAAATAACTGTTTAATGCAACCGAGTTCTATAATTTATACTTAGCTACATACAGTTTGGTAGAATATCAAGTAAATTAAAAGATAAAAAACTATTGATAAACTTCGATTAAGTTTAGAAAAAAAATATTTTTTGTATATTTAAATATTGGCTACTTCAATTTTAATCGCAATACATTTTGCAAGGCAGATTACTCAACAAATGCATATAAACAAGCATTTGTTTTATTTTGAAGCTTGTGTTCTGTTTACTAAAATAGCATGGCGTTATACTACTTTTTTGATAATAAGAAGTTTACAAAAAGTCTAGATTTAAAAACAGTGAAACTAGTTAGACAACATTCATTTATTAATTCTATATAACTCTTCAAAAATATAGGTTTAATCGTTTGCTAAGAAAAGATCCGAGTGAAGTAACTTAACTGGAACATAAATGAAAATAAATTGTACAGTAATCTTCAATAAAGTACAATAAAGGAAGATTACTGTACAATTTGTTTTTATTTAGTTTTATATACCATTTTTATTTGAAAACAACTTTATTCTTTATTTAAGAAACACATTAGCAAGGCTTATTCTAAATTTAATTTGTAATAGTGCATTCTAACAAAACAGTTTGAGTACTTTAAGCGGATAACTTATTCTAAATTATTGTGATGTTTCTTCATTAAATTTGTATTTGAAACTATATTTTTAACTAACCTCAAGAGCTTTAATTCTATTTTCCAATTCAATTATCTCGGTACTACTAGGATTAGGTTTCATTTTTAATCACGAAAATAACTTTCGGTGCTAAATAATTTACTGATGCAAGCAGTAAAGTAAATATTTATGTGAAACTAAAAAAAAAAGCCTAACTAGAAATATAAGTAGAAACGTCATAATTGAGTCAATAAGTTAATAAGTCTGTTGCTATTGAAACTAAACTAATACTTCAAAACATTTTATTTAAAAATTTTTTTATTAGTAAAGCTTCAAAGAATTAATTTGAAAATTAATAAACACAAAGTACTTTATTCAATTTTGTAATCTATTTAAGAAAATACTGAAATTCTAAACTTTTAAAACTATCTATTGACATTTAATACTGATAGTATTTAGTTCAAATTTTATTTAGGAGTTGGCAAACTACGGCTCCTTACTATTTTTAGTTAAAAAAAGATTAGACTGCGACAAACTTGATTTATTGATAATTACTTGATATATATGCAATAATCTGTGACTACTTTGAAGATATATAAAAATATAGACTTACCGCAAAACTTCTTTCCGTTCCTTAGTTATATATATTTAGTAAAGTTCTGGAAATCATTAACGCACAACAGTAAAGGACCAATCTGTAACTAAACAAAGTTCTAACTAGTCTGAATTGTTTGAAAATGTTACATGGGAGTCGTCAAACTGCACCCTGCGAGCCGTAGGCGGTTACAACAAATTATTTTTTCAGAACAACGTATTTAAAATAATTTTCTCATTTCTATTCGAAAACAATTAACAAATGAAAAATATTTTTCATTATTACTTTTTTCTTGCAGCTGAGTTGAAATTTCTAACCCGCACAGGTTTACTAAAGTTACTAAAGCATGATATTTAAATTTAAATGCACTTGATTTCGCTGAGTATCCAGTGTTCAGAACACTTTAATTCTGTTAAACTTGCATTTAGGTGTAAATAAAGATTGTTGTTAGAATGTTGAGTGTTGTATTTACCAAAACCTTACTAAATAATTAAATTTTAGAATGTTTTTTATACACTAGCTAAGTTAAAGAGTTAAAAATGTTATAACTTCATAACAAAATTGTATTTTTGCGATAAAAAAGGTACTTGATAGTTTACATTATTCTACCTAGTTTCAAGCTTTAATTATGCAAAAAACTGTTTAAAAAGTAGTTATAGTATAACATTATTCTTTTATGTCTAATAAAAACTTTTTTTAAATAAAATTTAACTACACTTTTTTAACAACATAGGATGGTTTAGGAAAGAAAAACCAAATTATCCATTTTAATAATCGAGTATGTAGATATGAAATATTTTAAAACTGATCGTCAAAAATTTTAATTTTGTTGAAGCTTATTTAATACTTAATGAGTTAAAGTCCATATTTATTTAGTTAGCCTAATTAACTAATTTAACGGCCACGGTGACTTTTTACAGATTCCCAGGAGCCTAGGAGAACCCTGAAATTGATAAAGAAAAACCGAGTCTAGATTATATACCGAATTTTTTACATTTAAACCTTAGATTACGTTAATAGATTGGCCTATACTTCTTAATACTCATGTTTAATGTTTTGAATGTTGAATTTAAAACTGATATATTTTTAGACTAAATAAGAATAAACATTAAGTATAGTTGACCAATTATAAGTGAGAACCTTAAAAACAGCATTTATTAGTTTTATATCACAATTTAGTTTACATGTTGTAATGAATTTGAAAGCATTTACAGTTTTTTTTCCAGTAAGACTCGCACTAACTTGAAGGTTTTTTGATTGAAAATCCTAGTATAATTATATAGTAAAAGATGATGCATTATTTCTATCTAGAAACTGCAATTTCTCTTAAACAAGTTTTATGTTATCAAATGGGTCATATTTGTTCAAATTTTGAAAACTAGTTGGTATGCAGCAAAATGTTAATTTTTCAGAAATGTCACAACTAAAAATTTGGTTAAACTAAAGAGTTTTTCACATATTTTTAGTTTAATGTATTATATAAACTTTGATTTTTTTAATGATTAATCTGTTATCTTTATAGTTCTATAATGGAATACCAGTTTCACTGCTGTTCAATTTAGTTGAACATCAAATGTAAATCAGTCAACCAGAAAGCAAGTTGATCTAAAAAAGTTTAAATTTTCAATAAGTAGCTAATTTAAACCAGCTACAGTGTAATTGCAGTGTTATTCTAGTCAAGACCTTCCAGATGTAGTTCTAAACTGAACTTATTTGTTATTGCAAAGTTTATTGTAGAGTTATTCTTTAATTAATATTTATCATTTATAACTGGTTTTTTGATTTTAATTCCAAGTAGTTAATTCTTAATTTAATTGTACATTCTTATAGTATATTCCTGTTAGATTTTGTTCTTGTGTAAAAGTTTTGACCACATTTAAAGTTTTTTCTAAAGTATGATGTTAATTTTTTAGCTTTTGATATAATCTTTAATATAAAACACAACCACCAAAAGTCATGCCTAGTTTTTGTAAATAGTATGGAATACCTTTAAGCAGGGTTGCCACATGGTCACAAAAGTCAGGAAAAGTTTGAAAAAATAACAAAAGTCAGGAAAAAATGGGTGGTTTTGAAAAAAAGTCCGGAAATATGGTAAAATTTAAAAGAAAAGTCTGATTTTGGCAGTTTAAATTTACAAAATTATTTATTTTCTGCAGTCTTCAAATGGTAAAAATCCTTTAAAGTCATTAAAAAATTCCAAAATTTACCTGGAAATTTACAATATTATTTAGTTTTCAATGCCTTCATCTGGTATAAATTAGTAAAATACCCTTTATAAAACTGCAAAATTTTTCTATTAACATATTGAACAAGTACCCTACTTGAAGAAGCAGATTTTGTAAGCTTTTTAGTATTGATGATCTGTAGCAAGGACACTTTCATTGTGAAACTGTGATATATACACAAAAGTTTATCTAGCATAATTTTAGAATCTAAGTGTTTTTTTGTTTAAGTAAATAATTTAGTTCTTTACATTTAAGCAGTTAGTTTTGTATTTTATGCAACAAGTTGATGTGTATAATTTACCTCTTTATAATTTTAAAAAAGTTGTTTAAGTTTTAAAAATAAGTTATAAGAGAGGTATATGCCAAGATTAAGTTTACTTATTGTTTGTATTTACTGTAGAATAACTTAAGTCTTGAAAATAAATAAGAGTATATTTATTTGTTACAAATTTTATACTAAATGATAAAAGGAAATATTTTATACAACAGATATTAGTTTACTTTTTTACGTATTTTTTTGCACTTACTTAAGTATATTCTTTTTTAATTGATTTTATTTTAATGATTTTATATTAAATAGTTTGGGAAGTACTTTATTAAACTTAGTTGTTAAATTTATTTAGTTGTGAAAAAAAAAAAAAATTTTATTTAGTTGTGAAAGTTCGTTATTAATTTAAGGTTTTAATTGTAAAAGTCCCTTATATGTCGTTTCGTTTATTAATATACATTTATGCTAGGAGATGCTAAAAAATTGTGTTCTTTATTGTTGTTTTTTATAGACAAGCTGTGTTTATAAGGTAATAATACAAGTATTTTGCTGATAGAGCTGTTTATTGCAATTACATCAATCAAACACTGATGGTTCAAGTGATGTAATAAAAGTTTAATGATTGAATTCACCAAAAAAAAACTAGTTTCAAGTGTTAAGTTATGTATTTTAGGATAAGTTTAATGTAAGAATTTGATTTAGAAAAGGCAGGAAAATTTTGGTAAAAAGTCAGGGAAAAGTCAGGAAATTTGTCTCAGCTTGATCTGTGGCAACTACGTTTAAGTATAATTTAATTCTAAGTTAAGTTTAAATTTAATTATTGTTTTTAGTGTAATTGTACACTACATTCTAACCTTATAGTGGTAATACTGTAACATAACTCTTACATGTCTAATAAAAATTTACTTAATAAAATGATTACCCTTAAATAAAAAATGAAAACCAAGTTTAGATTATTTACTGATCTCTTTTACATTCAAACCTTAGATTATGTTTGTAGATTGGCTTGTATTTTTTATTGCTAATATTTAATATTTTAAGTTTTTCATTAAAAACTTATTTCTAGACTAAATAAGGAAATATACTAAGTTAAGTTACACAAATATAAATGAGTAACTTGAAAACAGCTTTTGTTAGTCATTTACAGTTTTTTTTAAAGAAAAAACTTGCAATATTTTGAAATTTATCAATTGAAAACCGTAGTATAGCTAAAAAAATAAGGTATGCAATATTTTAAACTAGAAACTGCAATTCAACCTTAACAAGTTTTATGTTATGTAATGAATCATATTTATTTAAGTTTAGAAAACTACTTTATATGCAGCAAAGTTTTATTTGTTTTAGAAATATCAAATTTAAAAGTTAAATTACATTTAAGTAATTTTTAGCATGTTTTATCTTAATGTTTACTTTCAATTTTTTTTAAGTATGTATTAAGTTGTGATCTTTATAGTTAATTATAGACGTATACTCTACCACGTTATTCCTATTGAAAATTTTTGTCTTAGTTGGCAACCAACAAAAAATAATATTGCCTTATAATTTTAAAGTATAAAACTAACACTAAGGGTTAAATTGTTCATTGTTATCTTAGTGACCTTCCAAATCATAATGATAAAGTTAGAAATATTTTTAAAACTGTATTAATTTCTTTAACTTACTTAAGAGACCTAAATGTAAAAAAAGTTTAAAGTAAAGAATGAAATGTAGGTGTTTATTTTAAACTCTTTAGTTTTGTTATACATCAATAAAAACAATCTAAAAATAAACTTTATTTTACAACAAAAATTTAGTATCGACAGAATTAAGAAAACTTCATTTGTAATGTAAATGCTTCGAAAAAAAAAAAACTAAAAGCTGTGGCAAAAAATTAGAGTAGTTACCAAGCAAAAAAACTTATTTGTATTAAAAATAAAACAAAACTTTTGTAACAAAAATCTCCAATAAGCTAAGTGTAATAAATTTTAAACTCTTTTCAAAAGGCGCTTTTTATATATACATGGTAATATAAGATATACATGTTTTATAAAATGGTTAAGACGGAGTTTTTTCCTCATTTTAAAATAGGTGTTTTAGAATTTTTTTCAATAACTTTTGGTCTTACGGCTATTAAAAATAAGACATTTATTGTTTTGAAAAATTTAAAGTTTTTCTTATACTTATTGTTATCTTTAACTAGTAGGTTTATAAATACTATTTATCTAATATAAACTACAAAAATAATAAGTATCACACTTTTGATTTACCATATGTATGTAGAGTATTTAATAATTCGAAACCATCTTTGCTTTAATATCAAAACTGTAACTTATCACTTTTTCACAGAACATTACAAAAATATGTCATCTAGAAGCTCATATCGCAAAAGGAAGCAAAATGAAGTGTCAGAAAACTTTCTAAACTCGAATATCAAAACAGAAAATTCCGGTCCTGTTGAAACCAACCTCTTGGGGGTAGCAACTAAAAAGCTTTCTAAAGAGTCAACAACTGCTAAAGAATTTGTAAAAAATCTTGAACATGGCACTTTTGAAGAAGATAAAAAAGTTTTGGCGGCATTTAAATGTCATGCTGTTAGTAATGAAAGCAGTAAAACTTTACAATATTTGTCTTTAGTTGAAAAATTGGGTTAGTTTTTTTGATTATTTCAGGTAATTTATGTTACTTATAATAAAGTATGTAAAAAAAGTGTAAAATATATATGTTTGTTTTTATGATAATTAACTATTTTTGTTCAATACTAGGTTTTGTAAAGGTCTACTGAAACTTATACAGTGTTTACTAGTTATTCACTCATGTCAGGGGTCGCAAAACTACGGCCGAGGGATCAAATGCGGCCTGCAAGGCTTTTTTAGATAAAAAAATTATTTAGGACAAAAATAGGAATAGGTTTAGTAGTAGAAGCTTAAAATTAGGCTCTTAATTAATTTTTTTTTTTTTTTTAATTTTAAATTTGCCCGCGACTTATTAAAGGCTACCGACTTTTGATTTATATATATTTTTTTACTTTAAATAAGTTTTCTTCAAACTTAAACTGAATCTAGTTTAGTTTAAACTCTAACAAACTTACAGCACATAAGGAACAAATCACCAACTACGACATGCTTAAGGTTACTAAAATTGCAAAACTTATAAACTTGGAAACCATAAATAAAGCGCTGAAAGTTTCATTGGTAAACAAAGTAGACTTTGACAATGTCTGCTTTTTTTATGATGTGTTAAAGCATTGTGACAACAACAAAGTTTTTGAATTTGTTTTCAAAAGCATTAAAAAATGGTTTAACTTGTTGATAGAAAACGAAAAACACTTGGACTTGAGTTTTGACTCAATTGTTAAAATCCTAGCCGATTCCGGATTAAACTTATCATCTGAAATGGAAATCTTCAATGCCGGGGATATTTGGATGAAGCACAATTTAAAATGTAGAAGTAAGTTTGCTTTTGAACTAATAAAACTAGTTCGCTTTCCTCTCCTTTCAAAGTCTGATGTAGATTCAGTTTCTAAAACTGAAAGCTGCTTTTATGATTGTTCTAAAAGCATGGAGTATATAAACAGCGCACTAAGTGATAGAGACACTAATTGTTTTTCTAAACGTCATAAAAACCGTTTTTATGTCCAAGATAACTTTTTCATGACGACTGATAAACAGAAAGGCTTTAATAATTCATACGAAGTGTTTCAGTTAAAAGGGGATTTTGCAACCAAAGTAGTTGATTTTAAAGAAAGCTCATACCATCGAGTTCTGAAAACGATATTCTTGAATGAAACTTTTTATTATTTTACGGAAAAAAAACTGAAAAGTTACTCTCCCTTAACAAAAGCTTGGAAAACTTTACCTTATGACACTTTTGAAGTTTGGAACATCAATGCTTGCAGTTTTATGGGAAAAATGTACATTTTCGGAGGATACCTTTTACATCATATTTTTCGGAGTTTTGACTTTAGACCTAACTGGGATTACAGCTACTGCGGAGTCTTCGATCCTAAGAGCTACACCTTTAAAAAAGCTACTTATTTGTTGGAAGAAAGACAACACGCGTCTTGCGCAGTGTTCAGAGGAAGAATTGTAGTTTCAGGCGGACTTGGATCAAAGACATCGAAAACAGTTGAAGTGTTCGACCACAATAAGAACAATTGGTCGAAAATGCCCAGCATGGTGAAAGGAAGGCGCAACCACGCTTCGGTCGCCATCAGGAACAAATTGTACATGGTCGGAGGCAGCTCGAAAGTGTGCGAAGTGTTTGATGACGTAAGTCAAACGTTTACTTGTATGAAACCGGCGTGGCCGCTTTACAAGTACAATGACGTCATGACGCAGTACACCGTTGTGGGTCACGTGATCAAGGTTTACAACAGCAGGTCGCTGAACGTAGCCGTGTATGACGTTGAAACGGGAGAATGGACCGAAGAAGAAGACTCGGTGACGGGAATGAACTCAATGGGCATGTTTGTTTACTAGTGCCCGGAAACATTCAAGTACTTGCTAATTTCATAGTAACGAGTCTGCAGTAAAATTTGTTAAAAGTTTCTTCATTTTACATTTTACTGCAGGAATTTTGATGATGGTAAAAAGTGAGTTGTTTAGATAAAAATTTTCATTTGATTGTTTAAATAAAGAGTATCAAATACATACTTACAGTAAAAATATGTTACTAATTAGTAAAATGTATAAATTTATTCTCAATTTTTAACACCATCAGTTTAAGCTAAAAGTAAAAATAATATTTTGTAAAGTAATCTTTTAAATCGTGTTCTTTTATGTATAATAAATTAAATATAAACACATATTTAAATTAGGTCTACTTCATCTAACTTTAAAACAGAATAAAAAACTTATAAGATATAGATTAGTTGTTATTAAATTTTTGTTAATTGGTTACTTTTTGACGTTTACAGAATTGTTAATTAACGTGAGCTTAGACAAAAAAATTTTGATTATATCTTTTATAATGTTTATAATTCTAAATGTAAATTTTACTATAAAAATATAAAGTTAGATGTTCGGAAAAAATTATAATCGTTTGGAAACTGTGTACAACCACAGTATTGGACAGCTACAACTATCACATCACAGTACTTAAGAGTTACAACTATCACATCACAGTAGTGGAGAGTTACAACTATCTCATCACAGTAGTGAGATTTTACAACTATCACATCACAGTAGTAACGAACTACAACTATCAAATCACAGTAGTGAAGAGTTAGAACTATCACATAACAGTAGTTAAGAGTTACAACTATCATATGACAGTAGTGAAGAGCTACAACTATCAAATCAAAGTAGTGAGGAGTTACAATTATTTCATCACAGTTGTGATGAGTTACAACTATTACATCACAGTTGTGAAGAGCTACAACTATTACATCACAGTACTTAAGAGTTACAACTATTACATCAAAGTTGTGAAGAGCTACAACTATCACATCACAGTACTTAAGAGTTACAACTATCACATCACAGTACTTAAGAGTTACAACTATCACATCACAGTAGTTATGAGTCACAACTATCACATCACTGTAGTGAAAAGCTACAACTATCACATCGCAGTAGTGCTAAAACTAGATATACAATATGAATTAATTACACAACATATAAAGTTATACATAAAAATTTCTACAGTACTATAAATTACACGATAATAATAAAATTTAGGTTTATAAGCATTAATAACAGTTTAATTAAAAAATTTTAATGTGTTAGTTTTATTAGGTTTAGTTAATTGCTGATTAAAAATTAGACTAGAAAGTTTAATCATAATTGTTTCACTAGTCAAGGTCTCAAGTTTATTCTCACATTCTTTTTCAAAATATTGTAATTGTTGACAGTTGTTCTCTATTTTTACAATAGTCACTTATAATTAATGTTATGGTTAGATACTGCTATTTTTCTTCAAAAATATTTGCTAACTTTTTCAATCAATACTCTTAAAGTATTTCAAATATACTGGTTGCTATCATCATTTGAGCACTTATATTCGTAGACTTTATTATTTCTAATTCATAAGGCATTTTACATGCTCTTTGTTAATTTATTTAGTATATGTATACTACTAGAAGCAAAGAAACTTTATACGAAACAATCAAATTTTAAATGTTTGTTTGTTAAAATTTCAAATATCTAAGAAGTCAACATTTCATACAACTTATATAAGACTCCGCACTTTATTTAGTTGTCTTACGTTCAAATTTGTATCTTTTAAACTTAATGTCTTTACAACATGCATAAAATCGTTTATAGTATCAAGTAGAATTTTTAGATAATAACTAACTACCTTTAAAAAATTTGTCAGTTTCAGGTAAAAATGTTTAAACTGTTAGACTGTATGTATTTATCTGTACAAAAATTAATTAAGTTTTAACACAATACAAAGTATAAAATTGAATGTTTGTCAAACATGTTTAGAAAAAAAAAACAAAAAACTTAAAAAATTAAGTTAAACTAAACGTATTTTTTTTAACATAATTGTTATAAACAATATATACAGTAACAAAATAACAATTAAATTGAGTACTTTAAATTATTCATAAAAACCTGCAAACCAACTGTAATGCAAAAAAGTAATTATCATGTCATGGATCATGGATGTTAGTCATGGTTTTAATTTACAGCTATCCATTCAGAATTGGCTTCAACATTAAGGAGTTTACAACTATCACATCACAGTAGTGATCATGATGTGATAGTTGTAGCTCTTCACTGCTGTGATGTGATAGTTGTAGCTCTTCACTGCTGTGATGTGATAGTTGTAACTCTTCACTACTGTGATGTGATAGTTGTAACTTTTCACTACTGTGATGGGGTGGGTGTCAGAATGACACAGCGACAAAATGACACGGTGCGTCATTTCGACACGGAGGGTCACTTCGGCACGGCGACAAAATGACACGGTGCGTCAATTTGGCACAGCGACAAAATGACACGGTGCGTCACCTTGGCACGGTGCGTCACTTTGGCACGGAGGGTCACTTTGGCACGGAGACTAAATGACACGGTGCGTCAGAATGGCACAGCGACAAAGTGACACTGAGCGTCACTTTGGCACAGCGACAAAATGACATGGTGCGTCACTTAGGCATGGTGCGTCATTTTGGCACAGCGACAAAATGACACGGCACGTCACCTTGGCACAGAGGGTCACTTTAGCACAGCGACAAAACGACACGGTGCGTCACTTTGGCACAGCGACAAAATGACACGATACGTCACTTTGACACAGCGACTAAATGACACGGTGCGTCACTAACATGGATTGCATAAGTTTGCATGGATTAACAAACTTACAAGCAAAACTAAACTTCTTCAGTAATATAACTTTAAATTGTAAAATTTTGATAGTAATTAGTTAAACAAAAGATTTGTTATATTTTATCCAAACTATAGTAGCTTGATACATTTGAAACTATATATGATACATTGCTTTTAAATTTAAGTCATAGTATAAAAACAAAAATATTCTTAAGTTTTATTTTTTATGTTTCACAATTTTTCATATTTATGTAATGAATAAAATTTAGTATTTTTTGTTAAAAGTTTAATTAATTATTATCAGGAATTGTTATAAAATATAACTAAGATTTAATTTAATACAGAGTCATTTCGTAGTAAGAATAAGTCATGCGTGTTTCAATTCTAGTTTTTAAAAATACAGAGTTAAGCTGCTTTTGTAGTAACTAGCCATTTATATTAAATATGTATACATATTTATATTCAAAAAAAGTTAATAAGTTAGGATGTTTACTTAAATCTCTGTATTGAAAATATATAATAAACTTGTCTATAAGCAAATAATTAAAATGAACGGACGTAGAGCCTAAATTTATGAAAAAGTTGAAAATAGTATTATGAAATTAGGAAAAACAGTTGAGAGAAAATTAAGAGTCTGATGCAACCACCCATGCGCATTTATATATTTATCACTTTAAGAAAAAATAATCACTAGAAGAGGTTATACATACAACATTGCTACTGCAGCCTTCTAATTAAAGCTGCAGCCATTCTATTAAAGTAAATACTTTAAGTCTTTTTAATTTTTACAAAATTTTTTTGACTAAAATATAAAAAATTAAACTTAGAGTATGACAGATATTATAGTATTTTATTGCATATAAGGATTTAATTACATTTATATTTAATACAAAATCAGTAAATAAATTTCATAATAATACAGTAAAAGCAGATTTTAATTTGCTTGTAAAACATTTCTTCTGCTTTATATTCTTGAGTTTTATTACAAAGTTTAAAAAACTCGGTTTTGTCTTAACTCTGTTATATAATAATATTTAATTTTCTATTTTTAATCTTGCGAATTAAAAAAGGAGTTTTTTGTAAAAATAAATACATTTTCTTGGATTTCTAAAAACTTTTTTTTTTAATTTTAAAACAATATTGTTTATTATTTAGGAGTTAATTTCTTTCTGATGAAAAAGTAAAAAAAAAAAAATATTATTATATTTCCGTCAGGGAATGCAGTATTTTAGTTCATAATTGCAACCTATTAAATCGCCAAAAAAGCGCAAGTTTAAATTTTTTTAAGCATAAAAACGTAAAATAAGAATCGCATTAGAATTTAGAATTACAACAGCAGAAAAGTTGCTTTCGAAAACGTCTGAGTTTTAGTTTATAAAACAAATTTTCCTCTGTATTTACATCTACTAGTTTATTGTTTTGATGTACTGAATGATTGATCTAAAATGAAGATTGTATTTTTTAAATCAGAATGTTGTTTAAGTTTAAAAAATATTTTTTTATGAGTTTTTATCTTTTTAGTCGTAAAATAGCAAGTCATTTTCTAATTTTTATTACTCGTTTCAAGTACTAAGACTAAACTGTGTTTAAGTTTTTCCATTCGAAAGAAATCAAAAATAAATTCCCTTTAATTTTGGCAGTCGTATTTTGTTATAAAAGTTGCTGCTTTTGCATCTTTGTGAACGTTGTTTGATACAAACAACTAGTTGTTGTTTATTAAGCACAGCTTTTAAGCACACCTAACATCTTGCTACTGCTTAAAAATGAGCATGTTGTTTATAAGTACGACGATAAGAATAGAAGGTATAAACATTATGTGTTTCACTTTATTTTATGAAGTCACGATCAAAATTTCCTGCGGTCTTTGTTTTTAAAGTTAATCAATGTGATTGTTGCTGATTCTACAAAACCGGTTAGAAGACAGGAAACCGAAAAGTTTCCTAGAAAAATAAGATCGTCGCCATACCAATGAAGATTGAAATTTCATAACAAATCGTTCCCTTTTTATTAACCACCGTGTAATTTTGTCGCTGTGCTAAAGTGACCCTCCGTGTCATTTTGTCGCTGCGCCAAAGTGACCCTCCGTGCCAAAGTGACGCACCGTGTCATTTTGTCGCTGTGCCAAAGTGACCCTCCGTGCCAAAGTGACGCACCGTGTCATTTTGTCGCCTTGCTAAAGTGACCCTCCGTGCCAAAATGACGCACCGTGCCAAGGTGACGCACCGTGTCATTTTGTCGCTGTGTCAAACTGACGCACCGTGTCAATTTGTCGCCGTGTCAAAGTGACCCTCTGTGCCAAAATGACGCACCGTACCAAGGTGACGCACCGTGTCATTTTGTCGCTGTGCCAAAGTGACGCACCGTGTCTATTTGACGACCGTGTCATTTTGTCGCTGTGTCATTCTGACCTGCTCCCCTGTGATGTGGTAGTTGTAGCTTCTGTTTCGTGTGATGTGATAGTTGTAAACTCCTCAATGTTGTAGCCGAATCTGATATGATAGCTAAAAACCTAGCAATGTTTTCAAAACTATGATAAAGCATCTCTTTTAAGCGTCAATGTCTTTTTGGTTGGTGACAGGAGTCAGAACTTGACTTTTCTTTAAATAACTTTTTTGAATTACCGTTGGTTGTCAGGTTTTTATAAGTAATTAAAGTACTCAAATCAATTGTTATTTTGTTACTGTGTACATTGTTTATAACAGTTATGTTAGTTAAAATATGTTTAGTTTTAACTAAACTTCTTTAGGATTAGACTTTTTTAAGTCCGCTTGTAATGATCTCAATAGTTGTTTCTCGCGACTATGCCTGCTGAGTTCTGAATACGACGAAACCGGTCGTAGGGTGTCTCAGATGCTGTTGATCATTCGGTGAAGTTCAATGGGGTTTATTATTAGTTTAGGTCAGGGGTCGGCAGGCTATTGGTGCTCGAAGGTCAAATTTCAAGTTTCAAAATCTTTGCGGGTCGCAGTTTTACTTTTAGTGAAATTTAAATAATCCATTGGTTTTTGTAAATTTAAAAAAAAAACTCAATTTTATTCAGGGGTGGCTTGGCGTTTAGCCAACAGATCCTTCGCTCTACTAAGCACGAAAGATAGCTTTTTTAAATGAGGTAAAATCATTCAACCGTAAAAATTGATGCTAACAGCTAAACAGTAAAACACAACATAAATTTTTTTGAGTGAAATAATAAAATCTTCTAATATTTGAATTTATAAACAGTAGTAATGGTAACACAGTTAACAGCACATAGATAAAAAAAATTGATGTTAACCTAATCTAAGAATGTGATAATAGTGTGAACATTATAGTATTTTAAGTCCATTTGTTTAGTTGAAGTTCTCAGTATTTGTAATAGATATTTAGTTAATATATATCCCAGTTTATATATAGTTAATAAATTTAGTTAATACATAACATTTAATAGCTTAAGGTATAAACCATAAAAGTTTTTTTATTGTAAACAACTTTAGTTATTGATAGTGATTAGTTAAATAGTTTAATATGAACTCTGTTCTGCCAAAGTTTCAAATTTTTGTATTTATTCCAACAGACTTACAGGTAAGACTTAGGTTTTCATTTAACACCTAGTGTTAAATTTTCTTTACAAAATTGATTGACCCCTCTCTATAATAGCCTTAGTAACAGTTTGTTTGTTTCTTGGCTCATACAATTTAAATTTGCTTTTATGAAATCATTTGAAGTATATTGCTTTAAAAAAGATGGAGGATATCTATTTTTAGTTAATTTTAAATTTCAGTAAGGTAATTTCAATTAACCCTGTTTTAAATCAGCAGAGCTAATCTGATTCCTCTACTGACTTGTTTAAAAAACAACTTTTAATGAAACAAAAATTTTAGACTCAAAATTTTTTGAGTTAAAAGGTGAGTATCAGCAGTAGTGGGCCAGGCAGATCATCAATTATAAAAACATGGCTCTGCTGGGTTTTGAACCCACTCATATTAGAATACGCTATTTTTCAACCAGGCGCCTTAACCACTCGGCCAGCGGGACTTGCAATATGCATCATATTTAGCTTTTATAAATTTTATAACTTTGGAAATTTTTCACAAATTTCTGCACTGCAATTATATTCTTAGATGTAAGTTCAAGAAATATATGCTAAACTTATTAAGTTTATGTCTATTTTGCTAATATAACAAAAAAAAAATTAATAATTTATAAAACAAACATAAGATACACACTTATTTATTTTTTAAATAATTTGTTTACAACAACTTTAAAAGGTTCTTTTGTGGTTGTTTAAGCCTAAAAGTTCATTTATTGTAATTTTTTTTATTAAACATGCTCAACTTACATTTTTTAACTAGTTTTCTAATTTATGTGATAAAAACCTCTACTTAGGACGTTTTAAAAATTTTTTTGTATTTTTTTTTTTACCAAAAAGTTTGTACTTTGTAAGATTATCTTTTTTATAGCTGCTTACCAAACCATTTCAAATTGTTTATTGTCATAGAAAATTATATTACCTATACAAACTATTATAAAGTTTAATTGCCTAACGGATTATTGAACTATCTGAATTGTAAATATCTTGTCAATAAGGATTGTAGCCTATAGGTAGAAATTTTTATAAAAATTTATTTTCTTTGTTAAGTACAATAATTGATCTGTTTTTTCATAAAACTTTGTTTAAGATAACTTTAAGGACGCTTTAATTGTGTTTTTGTTTCTGTTAAAAAGTTTATTTATTTTAAGTTTATTTACTATACCTGCTTAAACTACACTTATATTATTTTTTGTAACTTTTGTGCTAAAAACTTCTACATAAGAGTTTTATAAGCGTTTTTATGTTTTTTGTTACTAAAAAGTATATTTAAAAATTTTTTTTATAAAACTGTAAACTTAACATTAAAACTGTCTGTCTAATTTATGTACTAAAACAACATTTTAGAATTTTCGATACTATAACTTTGTTTTCGTGTCTATTAAGCGTTAAAGAACATTTATTCTCTACTTAAATTGCCTATAAAGCCATGCCTCGTCCAATTACTGATCTTAAATATATACAAAAGGATTCTACTAAGGACGTTTAAACGGTTTTTCGTGTTTATTTTAACTGAAATAGTAATTATTGAAATCATTTATTTGAAACTCTTAAAACTATTCTTTATAACTACTAAAAATGAGTTCTAGTTATTACGTTTTATTTATTTTTTGTTTTTATTTCAAACATAATTTTTTTTTTTGTTTTTTAAATTGATCAAATTCTAACCTTTAAATCTATAAATTTGTTTTATTACGTTTAAACAGTTTCTTTTTTGTTTTAAGAGAAAAAGTATATTCGTTTACCAGTTTTAATCATTTTTATATCTAAAAGTCTAAATTCTTTTCAATATACAATTTATTATTATACTATAAGTAAGTAAATGCTACTTTTTATTAGTTTATATATAAAATAGAAACAATTAATAAGTTGATATATGTTAAAATATCCCTTTGTGTAAGGAAATTAATTAAATTTTTTATTTATTTATGCTTTTATTAAAATTATTTTAAAATCGTGTAATTTTATTTTACGCTAAATGTACAAAAATTATAAAAGTATTAGTTTAAAACTTTTAGATCACAATCATAAGTTTTATTAAACAACATTCATTTTATCTTAATATTTCATTTATATATAAAATAGTTTTTGGATAGGTAAGGTTGATTTTTACATGTAATTTTTAAATAAAATAATATTTTATTAGATTTTAACCTCAAAACAACATAACTGATTTGTACAAATAGTAAAAAATAGATAAAGTATAGTGTAAGAATACAGTAAAAACCACTTGAAAATATGCCTGTTAAAAACTGATATTTGAATTTGATTTATCCAACTTGCATTGGTTTCATCGCTATTTAACTATTTACGATAATGAACTTTCATATTAGATAACAGTAGGCTTTTTTAAACGTTGAACACTTTCTTGAAAAAAGCTATCTTTTGTGCTCAGTAGAGCGAAGGATCTGTTGGCTAAACGCCAAGCCACCCTTATTCAGTTCATTATTTTAAATGACTGTTAGGTACACATAGAATGCCTATTTAAATTATACCTTTTTATCGGACTAAAATTCTACATCGACTAGTATACCTAAGTCTTAATAAACTATGTACTACCTTAAAACTTAATAAGTTTAACTTTATAATTTTTTTAACAACCAAACTCTATAAAAAACGAGCTTGAAAAGCATTTATAGCTCTATTTTACACATATTATATACTATCAAACACTTTTTCGTATCTAGATAAATATTTACTGTTGAAATAATTTTGGCGTTTTAAATAATTTGCACTTTTTAAAAAGTTCAGTAACTAGTTAAATAAAAAAAATAATACCTATTTGTATTATTGAAAGCAACTAAAACAAATTTTTTAACATAATTTATTCTAAATACTAAAAAAAAATACCTAATGAGTAAATAGATAGTTTTTTGTTTAAAAAGGTACAATTAAACTTTAAAAACATCAGTTTTTTCTCAAATTGTAATTTACCTCAAAATATTACTTTACATAGAACTTTTATTTTTGTAGTACGATGTACACAAATCTTTATAGCGCTAAAACCACTTAAACACTTAATATATTTTTACACAACATTACTATTGAATATAAATTAGTGACAGTAAGGCTATTGATAATAGTTTCTATTTTAACAATTAGTTTAGTTTAGAGCAGTGCATAGTAATGTACATATCATCAGTTTAATTGTACCAAGAAAATTTAATAACAAGTTGTGTTTGTATTTTTATTTTCTACTAAAAAAAACTATCCTTTACCTAAACTAACAGTTCTTAAATAATAATTATTATTATTATTATTGAAGTTTATTGTCAAACGATGGACCTAGGCAATAAAACCCAAGCCACTTAAACTGAAAGACACTAACATAAAAAGAAAAAAACAAATTACAGTAATTAAATAAACACAAACGTAAAACTTATACAAGGCACAAACTGAATAAACTAAAACTTTCACAACCAGAATATTCAATAATTCCAATGTCACCAATCTCCAATTGTACATTCCAAAGCAACAAATCCCTGAAACAAGCATATCCTGTCAAAATTCTTCAGAACCTAGCTCGAAACTCTAGGAACCATCTTGAAGACCACTTTTCATCAAACACGAACTTTCAAAACATCATTTATTTTCAACTAGACAGAATTCTTCATCTTGCAGAACATTGAAACAACTATTCGCCATTCGTCATATTTTCAAATTTTCACCACGGCAAAGTTAGATTGGCTAAATATTTTTGTGTCGTCTGCAAAAAGTTTAATGTTGCTATTAGAATCAACTTCTGTGGCTATATCATTTATATAAATTATAAATAAAAGTTGGCCAATAACCTCTCCTTGTGGAACTCCACTAAAAATTGGTAAGGATTCTGAGAACGTTTTACTGATAACTACTCTTTCTGTTCTTTCCTCAAAAATTCTTTAAAACATTCAACTAGATTTCTTTTAATTTTGTATTAAAATAAAGTTTTAACTAACTTAAAATGAGAGACAGAGTCAAACGCTTTCTGAATGTCTGTATAAATTACATTGATAAATTAATTGGTAAAAAAATATATTAACCATGAATGAAGGCAATCCAATAATTGAATACATGAAGTTCGTTTAGGAAGAAAACCAAACAGTTTCGGAGAAATAAGGTTATTTAAGAAAAGATGATTCAGTATTTTTAATGAAATTGTATGTTCAAAAGATCTGCAAAAGCTACTAGTTAGTGAAATTGGTATTAAATTTAACCATTTTAAAAGTTTTTTTATAGTAAGACACTCAATACAGAAGCAGTATATTTTAATAATATATTATACAAAACTGTGAGTAATAAACTAAAACCGGCTCTAATAAAAATTCAGAAATTTGGAAAATTTGTGTTGTGGTGACATTAATCATCGACAGAAAAGTTCTAAAAGGAATATGTTGTTGATGCAGTTTTGAAAGACCGTACATCCGAACAAATTATACTTTTTATAAAACTCCTTCGACAACTGGAATTTTTTTTTGTAAACTTTCCCGAATGCCCCAAACATTATACAACTTCATTTAACAATAAAAAAACGCACAAAATTTTCTTTCCGACGACCTGGTGCACGAAGAACCTTAAGGTTATCGTATAATGTTAACAAACTTACAATTTTAACTAAATTAAGTAACATTTTAATTTAAGTGTTTTAGAATCTCTTTTTATAAAAAACTATAAGCCAAAGCTTTGTCATTTTTTTTTTTTAATGATAACTTGCATAAATTGTTATATATATTTTTTTAGTTCTACAAAACTATAGCTTTATAACTTTTATATAAGCAAATTAACTTAATTACAAAAGTAATTTTTTAACTTCAAACGTTTTCAAAGCCTTTTTTAATTTATTCAGTATCGTATAGTTTTGAAACTTGTATGTATATACTCTATGGTAATACCCTTTTACTATCTTAAGTTTCTAGTTACTTCCTTATGCTTAAAAAAGTCTTGTTTACCTAATTTCCCAATTTCTTATCTAAACAGTACTTATTTCACCTTTATAACTTAAACTCATTACAACGTATTAATTATCAAGCTTTCACAGATATTAATATTATGTTATATAGCTTAGTTATATACAGTAGTAGTTGAAAAGCGTGTATCGATTTTCTTTTCTTCAGTTTAAATGCCAAGTATTTGTCGATATTTTTTATTTAAATTTTGTACCCCAAAAAAAACAAAATGTTATAATTCTCAAGTTTTAGTTTTGCGAAAACTAACAAGAAATGTAATAAATTTTCATAAATAGTCTTTGGTTTAATTAGTATTTAAATACAGCAGAAAGTCTTCCTAATTTAAGATAAATAAAAAATACTTAAAAAACTTTATTAAATGTAAAATAGGAAGAACATAAATGTCACAGTTTTACAATAATAAAATAAACTTCGATGTTGAAGGCGTACAAAACTGATAAAAAGTAGTCAAAATAAGCAAGTGAATTTTATCAACTACAATTTTTAAAATTTTTGAGGATATATATAACTTTTTGTGTTGCAAAAGTGCTGAAGTGTGAAAATAGCAAATTGATTAATATGTTGTAAGTTAATGTTAAAATTTTGTTTTTTTAGCAGCATGTACGAAAAACTACAGCTCAAGTACTGTAAAGACAAAAAAGCGTTTTACAAATATCTATTCAAAATGATTTTTTTTTTGTGTATTAAACAGCAAAGTTCATTAAAAATCGAATACATTTTCAGCTTCATAAAAATTACACGAAAACAACACACTACAAAGTAAACCAAAATGCTGATCAGTAATAAAAAAACAAAAAAGCGACTTGACAACCAAAAAAGATCACACGAAAAAAATAATTCATACAACCTATACCAGGGTTTCCCAAAGTGGGCTGTGTGGCTCCTTGGGGTCACATGTTATGTCATGTTTTTAAAACTTACACGAGACATTCTGGAGTTGCTGATGAAGAGCAAAAAAAAAAGAAAGTTCAAAGTTTTTTTGATAGTAGATTTTTGAGTAATCATGTTAGAGGGCGCCATAGTTATTTTAATTTGTTTAAAGGGGGCCATTTGAAAAAAAAAGTTTGGAAAACCCTGACCCACACAAACAAGCCTATTTAGCGAAGTAGTAGTTAGCGGGCACGAACGGCATTCTGACGACTTGCGCCGGCAGAACGCGCTTCCTCACTCTAACTCCGACCCTGGTGCCGACCTTCGCCGTTGGCAGGTAAGCCATCGCGATATTCTTACCGGTGGAGGGCGACGGGCAGCCGGATGTTATTTCTCCCACTTCGTTTCCGCTCTCGTCAACCAAAACGGCTCCACCTGACGGTTAAAAATAATTAATGCAAGAAAATCTCAAAAGGTACCCAGGGTTGCCAAATGTTTTTGGCGAATTTTCAAAACTTTTTCAGGATTTTTAAAATTTCTTCCAGGTTTTGAAAGTACACATTTTTAGTTCTACTTTTAGTCTAAAGTTAAGTTAAAGGTATAAAACTGTGTTTATTAGTATAAAAACATTAATAAAATACAGTAGAGCTACTTCAAACGTGTTTTTTTTTTTGATGATGAAAAATTTTTCTTATCAATATGATAGATTTTTTGTGTCAAATCAATTTTTTTTTACTTAAAATTCAAGGTTTATTTTTCAAAATATCTCAAATCCCAGATTTTTCGAGGTTTCCAAGTTTTTTAGCAACCCCGGGTACCGTAAAAACAACATGAAATGAAAAATAAGTAGAAAAAATCGATTAGTTTCCTACTTAAAAAAAACTATTTATTAAAAAAACTATTGAGATATTTCTTTATGATAGTATAAGCAAAAGAAAAGAAAAAATTAAGTGAGGTAATTACTAAAACTAATGAAAAAAAAAATTGTGAAATTTACTTTTGAAATTTAAAATACCTTTGATATTATATAAAAACAACAAGTAAAATATAAATGTTTTTTTTTAGTTTTTTATCTTATAAATAGTTTAATTTAGTAACCACATATCTACTTTCTAAATTTAAGCAAAAATTCATGTATATCAGATTACTCTTTAACTATTTTATAGTTTAGTGCAGAGTTTCCCAAAAGGGGGTGGCATTACTCTTCTTTGGGAAATAATTTTTAACTTTAGTTTAGGAACTACTGGTGTAGTTGATAGACAAGAAAAATAAGTATTACAGGATATCTAAAAAAATAACATCTCATATTTTGAGACAAAACATATAACAAGTTCATATGTTTATTTTTTTAATTAAAATTTAATAAACAAACTTCTAGCTATTCCCTTTTCAACGACCAGCCCGACTCTCTTCCTTTTCGGTTTTTCTTTCAACTGCTGTAAAACTTTGTCTGCTCCAGGAAAATCTCTCCTCTGGCGGCGAGATTTCGCTGTTGTTGCAATTAAATGTTTACAAATTGCACATTAAACTTAAAAGACCAAAATGAAAGAATTAACGAGTATTTTAAGTATATAAAAAGATTTGAATAGTAAAAAGCAGCTTTCAAAATTTTATTGTTAGAACTTTTATCTGACTACCTTTTACAAAACTTGCTGAACTTTTTTTTATACCGTTTTGAAGCTAATAAGAATAGTTTTAATTAATAGTTTTGGAGCAACTAATTTTTGACCACAAAACTATTTAATTATATTTTATTTAAAGTAACTTTTTTTGCTAAGTTATAAAGTGTGTAATATCTGGGGTTTGGATTTGATTTTGAAAACCTGGACTTCTTTGAATAAAAGAAGTTCAACTATAAAATAATCTATCAACTTTTATGTTGAAGTTATATTTATGCATGAAAATATACAAGTGAAATTTGTTTCTATATTGATATGATAACAACGAATTACTTTAATACTGTAAAAAAATAATTCATTTAACGTTTTTGTAATTCAAACAATCAAAATCACCAAAATTTTAAACTTAATCCTTGATTTTGTCAGAAAAAAGTATAGACTAGCAGTTAATTAGCCCATAAAAGAGTCTACCTTGTTTTAACAAGTGGATTTTATTTTGTTCAGTTAAATCACGGCTAACAGTTTGTTTTTTTACTTTAAACTTACAAGTAACTTTTCACATAAAAGGTAATGTTTAAAGAATTACTTATAGAAGGTGCAGACTAAAATAGCAAAAAAGAACAATTAAAAAAAGGAATTTCTTTGTTATATTCTTATCAAACATTCTTTAAACTTTTACAGTTTATTCTTAACTATTTTTCTAAAAAAAATGCGCAAGAAATTCTTTAATCTTTAGCAAAAATCCTTTTTTATAATGGGAACTAATATTCAAATTTAAACCTTTTTAATTTATACTATAAAATAACTATAATTCTAAATTTTTTAAGGCAAGCTTACTAAAAACTTGCAGCTTGAGCTCAAATATTAACGAAAACATTTTTTTTTTAAACTTTCAATAAACTTAACAAAAAAAAACGTCCTACGTCTAACAAAATTTTCTTTTTTAATTTACTATACCTCTAAAGTTAATTTACAATTTATATTCTATAAAAAGTGACTTTACAGTTTTACTTCAAACCATTCATGTGAGAGTAAATGGTATTTTTTGTAAAATGAAATGTTGATCCCTTATGGCTTTAAAAGTAAATTTTACAAGCAAAACTGCACATGGTCAAATATTTTTCAACTTACTTATAAAACTTCAACTAACAAAAGTAAAACAAACAAGTTTAATAAATAACATTTCAGCTAATATTATCATTTACTGTTTGAAAATAACAACAACTTTTTTTTCAATTGCACAACTATTGTAAACAACTGGACCAACCGACACACCACAGCAGCGAGGCTTCAACGGGGGTGGTGGTCTCGTCCATGTCGTTGCCATAGAGACACAACCCCGCCTCCAACCGCAGCGAGTCCCTGGCCCCCAGCCCGGCCAGCTCGACCTGCTCGTTGCCAAGCAACTTCTCCGCCAATTCCACCGCCTTGTTACTGGGCACTGAAATCTGTTTGAAATTATGTTGCTTGTGATGACAGTAGTTTGATACTTTTTAATTAACAACATTTGTTAATAAGCTCATAAAGTTAAGTTTTAAAAAATATTGGTCCAAAAACTACAAGGCAGAAAATTCTATGCTAAGTTTGCTCTGTTATATTGCTAGTTTTTATTAGCAACGTGTCAAACCTTCACTACAATAGTGATGAGGTGATATTAAAATTTAAAACTAGTATTGTATTAATAAATCACTAGTAAATTATTCCTTAATATTTTCTATCGACGGTAGAAAAGTCAGCGAATTGCCGCCCACCGATAATTTTTTATGTAAAAAACAAGTAAAAGCAAGTTTCAGCTTTCACAAAATAAAAATTAACAAATATGTTCTTTTCATTGCTTGTGAGTAAGCTGTTCTGCTTATTAATGTTCATTTCATCACACAATTAATGTTTCATATACTATTTTCATTTTATAAAAAATTCAACAAAATTACTCTTGTCCATATTTTTTCTATTAATTCGCCCTTTAAGGACTACTTTTTTCAGTAAACGTTTTTCATAAGATGCTGCTGAACTTTGGTTGAGGTTTATCTACTTTGTTCATACAAACAGTACTCTTTTTACTGTCTTAGATATAATACTATTTACATCGAAGTAGTTATTAAGAAACAAAGCATCAAACTTTGTGATTTTAATGTTTTCTGCTTTAATTATATACTGAAAATGTTGAAAACATTATTATAACAAAAAAAATTATCCCTTCAATTTTCAAGCAATTTTCATTGAATACTTTAAGCCTGTTTCAAAGTAGCTATATAACTATTTGTAAGTTAAAAATACTTTAATAAATTTTAAGTGTTAATTTTGTTTACATTTTTCAAATATTTTCAATAGTTTTAAAAAATTGTAAGACTTGTAACTTATTAATATTAAAATAATTTATTTATTACTTAAATTTACTAGAAGACTTACATTCTAAACTGACTTTTTATAAAATTAAAATTAGTCTATTTTTCTTTTCTTGAAGAATGTTTTATACTTTCTACTTTAAGCTTATTTATGGGCTAATGTTTGTTCAAAGAAAATTATTTGTTTAACAACCTTCTCTTTAAACACTTAAAACCACAATACTAATATGACTTCATGCCAATTTATATTGGTTAATAACAGACTAGAGTTTTTTTATTTTAAGCATTTTAAAATAAAATACTTATAAGTATTATATTTCAAGAATTTTTTTACTTTTTTACAACCAAGCACTAGATAACAATGACAGTGTTTTTTTTATTTTTTCGATATCTTAAAGAAATTTTTTTATATTAACAACCATATAAACATTAGAACATTGTGTAAGTTTATTGAATGTAAGCCTAGTAATTTAACTTATTAATTAAAATACTTGTTGAATTTTAAAAATATAAACTTAAAAAGTGTACAAGCATATTTTCAACTTCAGTAAAACAAACTTATAATTTAAACAATTAAAATAAACAAAGCTAAAAGATTATAATTCATTAATCAATTTATGAAAATACTAATTTACAAATAAATAAAAACGTTCTACACATAAAGCTACTATAATTTACTTGTATAAACTACCAATGCATGTGTAAAGTTCGGTAATTAATACGTAATATTTGTTACTAATACTTCGTTACAAAACATTGTACTATGTTACTATGCTAAAAATCAGTCTAATACTTTTATTTATAAACTTTTTTACAATTGTTTAATATTTTTCACAACATATTTACAATCTATTAAACCGTAGTTAAACATTTAAAGTTTTTAATTTACATATACTTTTCAAATAGTTTACAAAATTTACAAATAGTTTTTTTTTTCGTTATGTGTCTTTCTGTTTAAGTGGCCTAGGTTTTGATGCCTAAGTCCATAATATGGACAATAAACTTACAACTATAATAATGATATTAAATAAAACATTTTCTTGAAGAACTAAATCTTTTATAATCAAATAACACCTTAAACAACTTACTTTGAATATATTTTTGTAAATGGAGCTTTAATCAATAAATAGTAAACAAACTTCAAGACGAAAAAAACTTACGCTTAAAAAGTATATTAAAAAATAGACAAACTTCAAAGCCATCTTCCCCAGTATACCCGCATCTAACAACCGTGCATCCTTCAACACCGAACAAACTGACGCCGACACGTGACTGCATGAACGACATCCCTGCTACGTCCAAGTTGCTGCCACGGGTAATCACCTCGTGCGAGAGTGGACCTGTTCATAAAAGTAGGTTGAGTGATGGATTATATAAAATAGCTTATTTTGCTGTTAACAAATAGCAATAAGATTATTTAAAAATACGTTTCATGCGTCAAAAACTTAACTAAATAATCTGAACAAAGGTTGATGAATTTTGAATTAAATGATTTATTTTTCTTTAGTAAACAATTTGTATATTTTTTTAGAAGGTTTTAGTACTATTAACTAAAGTTGTGTTTAAAAGCATAAGCTAGAAAATATTTTGAATAAAATATTAAAACAGTACACACCCTGTAATGCAATAAGTCCATTATCAATAAACTCTAAAGCAACATCTTTGTCTTTCCAGTCTTTTATATGATTCTGCAAATATTAATATACATTAGTTTGTTATGTTAAACTTTTAAAATCAACTAGTCATCTTAAAAAGATTTTTTGCATAACTATTCTAAAATACAGTTATGTTTTTTTTTCTTAATTTTATAAATCTAATAAAAATTTATTCAAAAAGGTTTTAAGTGGAACTATAGTTTAAAAAAACATGATAAATTGATATCATATTGCTTACTCTGAATATTTTTTTATGTTTACTAAAAACTTACAAAACAAATATTATTTGGTGGTTATACATAAAGCAAAAACTATAATATAGAACTTTATTGTAAAATATCAAGGAATATTAAACTTTATTCGGCTAAAAACAAGTTTTTAAAAATTGCTTTAGTGTTATATAAGTTGTTTTGATATAGTGTCATGTTAGCTAATAGTACATTGAATTATTAATCATGTTTTTATGTAAAATATTAACTAATTAAACCTAAATATTTCTTTTTTAAATAAATACTTTGAAGTGTAACTGTAAGAATGAAACATTTATCAGTGCACTTCTATTTAAAGAGCTTAAAAAAATAGTTAAAATTAAACTGCCACCAAAAACTAATAATCACATTGAGATGTCCGGTTATCTTGTTGCTGCAGCCCGCGTTGGACACCACGTAGAGATGGTCTTCGGTTTTGTTGATTATGACGTCATCCATGATGCCCCCTTCCCCGTTCAGGTACAAGCTCAGTGTTCCCCTGCCCTCGCTCATCTCGCGCAGGTCGGCCACCACCAGCGACTCCATGAAATCCACCCCGTCCTTACCGTGGACCTGGCATAATGATCAAGTAAAGAAATCTTGTTTGTAAAGAATTTATGAACGTTGACGCCGTTTTTCATACTGTTAAAGATTTTAAGATTAGTTGATGCGTTCCTTATGTAGAAGATTTTTAAATTTAATATTTTTAAGTTTTAATTCAAAAAGCACTACAAAACTGAAATTTATTTATAACTCATTTATAACTGTTACAATAATTAAGCTGTAGAAATTTAAACACTTCTTGAACTTAAAACATTTTAAAAATTATTACTAAAGTATTTTGCAAGTTATACTTTAGAACTTTACAATACTCTTTAGAGATAAAAAAATTTACTGTATTTCTGGTTTGATTTGAATAAAAATAACATTAAAATTATAATACACCTAACACAAAAAAATAAATTTCAGTTTAATTTTCAAGCACAATAAAACAAACTAAGAAAACAACTAATATCTATATTAATTATATAGTACAAAACCATTGGGCGGCATTCTTTTAAAATGAAAACATACATCTACTGGAAAAAGTTCTTTACAGACCCCAGTTCTTTGTTTTTATTTTTTTTATTAATTAAAAAGCAAATATGTAACGAAAAAATAGTTAAAGTAAAAAGCACATTTTGATCACAGGAAAAGAAATATTATTATCGTTAACTTTTACACAAAAACGATCAAACACTTGTTTTTAACATGTAAAGCATCTTTCAGGCCATTATTTTTGCTTTGTGGCGCACAGCCTACCAACAATCCCTTTGAAACAAACTTTGAGTATGAGAGCATGTTAAAAACTATTTATAAAAATCAAGATGTTGAAAAACAAACTTTGAGCTGGAGCATGTGGGAAACGTCAAAGAGCGAGGAGCGGGCTCTGGTGTGCTTGTGCGACTGCACTATGGACAGGTTGTCGAACACTACGGGCATGCACCACCCCGCGAAGTCCACCATCTTCCCGCCGTTCTGCTTGTTGAACTCGAACAGCACCGTCTTCCGCGGTTCGCATTTCTAAACGTTAATTTGTCGTTAGATTTGTAATACATAGGGTAGGGTTGAGTTTAGTCTTAAAAAGTAGTAGTTTTTCATTTTGTTTAAAATCTTCTAAAGCAAATTATCTTTTTTTCTATTATTATATAATTCCCAAAATTTGACTAAGTTAACAAAAGGTTGTCATCAAAAAAATTTCAAAAAAGGTAGTCTTCTGCGGTTCGCATTTCTAAACGTTAATTTGTTGCAGTGGTGTTAAATTTGTAATGCATAGGGTTGAGTTTAGTCTTGAAAAGTTTTTCATTTTATTCAAATACTTCTAAAGCTTATTAACTTTTTTATATATCATTTTTTTAAATTAAACCAAGTTAACAAAAGGCAGTCATCAAAAAAAATTAAATAAAAATTTAAGTAATTATATGCAACTAAATTCTTAAAAACTAATGAAACAAACTTCGAATTAATTAATAATAAGAAGCTGCATAAAATAATTATTTTATATAAATAATTCACAGGGTTTCCACTCATATAAGCAAAAAGTCCAATCTAAGTGACCAAAAACTAGACAAAACTAGTCTTTGTTTGTGAGAAAATTGATAAAAGAGTTTTAAAAAATTAAACTACAATGAGCCAAAAACTGTATAAATTAAATACTTATCAAGCTTGAATACAAAACAAGTACTTACACAAAATAAAAACAACAAAACTTAATATTTAAAAAAAAAGTCAAGGAACAAAAAATTAAAAATCTGTCCTAAGAATTCAGAAAAAAATATAATCTAGCAGGAGTATTGCAAAAAACTGCAAATAAATATGAGTTTTAAAAAAAGAAGTTTCAAAGTGGCATGAGTTTTAAAATTATTTAACTAGCCTGAGTAAATCCAAGTGGGATAAGTGGTTGGCAACTATGCATATTCAAAAAATTAATTTAAAAATTCCATAAATTATCTATTCAAAAACTGATCAAAGTTTAATCATTAGTAATCATTCAAAGATAACATAATTAGGAAAAAAAAGCATTATGAAAGTAACTTGTTATTGAAAAAGGAAAGACGTTGGAAACGAGCTTTAATTTAAGTAGAAATATATAAAAGTATTTTTTTAAATAAAACATTTAACAAAATTTTTAGTAGTTTGAATGAAAAATTTGTTACTTATTAAGCTTTCATAACAAATATTTTTATACATATTAAATTATTGACAAACTTTCTAAAACTTGAAAAGATATTATAGACTATATCTTGCAAAACAATTGATACGGTTCTTGTACTTGATTACTTGTAAACAATATGTTAATTTTAACTCAAAATTAGAGTTATTTTGAAATAATAAACCAACTTGTTAAACATATAACACATAACGAAATAAGTGTAAGTTAACAACTAATAGATTATATTTTTTACAGAGATTAATTTGTATTTTGCTTTACCAGAGATTGTAAGATAGGTTGTTGGATCATTGCAAATCTGTTACAATTTATAGTTTGGCTTTAAATAATGATTTCTATTGAAAAATAATTCACAAAAATTTTAAATCCTTGTATAATACTATTTACTTACAAATTTATTCTGTTGAAACTGTTTAAATTATACATTATAAACAACAGCTTGAAATTGTATCCAAGGGCATAGGGGGAATTTTTTACATGTTGGTCTTATTTCAAAGATCTTAAACTTAGCTTACAGTTAATTGCTTTTTACAGTTTCTTACAATTAAAATTATTTATTGAGATATAAAAGGACAAAGTAGGAAATTTCTATCTTCTCTAACAGTTCTTAAGCAATCTTTCTCAAACTTTCTCAGTTTAATCTTAAATTACTAATAAACAAACCTATTGAAGATTTTTTTAAATTTTGAGAAAAAAAATATTTTTATTTAAATACTGATTTTTTATTTATTTTAGTAATATATTTTTAAATTGGTACATTAGAAATTTATCCTGTAATACAAGGACCAACATATAAAACTTTGATGTCAATAGCTTTAAAAATGAAGAAGATAGTCTTTTAGTGAACTTCTAAATTGACATTCAATACGTTTGTACGAAAACTATTTACAAAAATGACTATGCTTAAAAATTAGATATTTGTTTGTATTATTCAAAAATTGACCTATAGTTATACTTCAAGATTTAATATAGTTGAATGTTAATTTTTTTTTTAATGTCTTTAACCCCCTATGCCCTTAATAGTTTTTTTATCAATTTTTTAAGTCATAATTATCCTGAGTGGCCTAAGTGAGTGATCACAGTGTAATATACATATTTTTAAAATCTTTTCAGTTAGTTGTTTACAATTTATAACAACTTACTTGAGAAGTTTTTATGTCTGTTGTAAACAATCTACTTAAGAAACAACTTTCAGTTCCTTTTAAGACTTCCTTGAACAGTTTTTGGTTTCCATATAGAAACTTCATTTTACTTATTATTGCATTAAAAACAACTGCAAAAAATCAAAATTTTTAAAACAAGTATTAGAGTTCACATTAAAAAAATTTTAAAAGTTTAAACTAAGTGATTAGGTAAAATACTAAAAAGCAACTTAAAATACATGTTTAATATAAACATTGGGTTACCACTCACCTAGGCAAAAAAAATTGTTGTTCAAGAAATAGCCTGATTAGCTGAAAACTAGCGGGAGTTTGTAACTAGACCTTAAAAATCCTTTTTGTGCATTTTTTTTACCTTAGACTTCTGCATAGTTATGCATTTACCTAAAAATAACTATGAGCACTACTATAAATATATGCTTGCTAGAGTGCATCAGACATTAGTGTTTTGCAGAATAAAATTTTTTCAGCTAGAAGAACCATTAAAAAACAGCACAAAAAAAGCTTCCTATCTTTTACCTTATTTGAGCAAATGATATTTTAAATTTGATAAAACTTTTTGTTAGGATTTTTTTAATTTAATGGGGGAAGATAAGATTGTTTTAAGTTTTTGTTTTTTACATCTTAGTTTTGTTTTGTAAAAATTGTACCCAACCTAGATGTTGCTTTTGATTATAATTTCATAATAGAATCATTTTTAAAGTTATAAACAATAAAAATTAGAGCTTCAGTTAATTTTTTAAGGAAGAAGCAAATTAAAATAGCAGAATATGAAATTTTTATTCACCTTACAAGAAAATGGTAATCTATTTTTGTTATTTAATGAATTTTGACCTCCTTGTGTGCAAGTGTATTTCATTTAATCATATTTTGTTGAAAAAATGTCTCAAAATGCACCTACCAAAATAAACTAACATATATTGACCAACAAAAAATGAGTTACTTAAGGGCATAGGGGGGTTAAAAACTTTTTCACAATTTGATCTTATTTTATAAAGATTTTACTAAGCTACAAGATGCTTTTTACAGATTAAGAAAATTAAAAATAATTTTTGAGATATAGCTGGTCAAAATCAGAGGCAACAGTAGGTTCCTTATGGGAGGCGCAAACTAAAACAGCAAATATCTAGAAATCACTAAAAATCTATCTCCTATTTTTTTGAGATAACTACCTCAAATTTTTAGGAAAAGTTTCTTGCAATATTTAGAAAATTCTGTAAATACAAAATTTTTTTGAATTAAAAAAAAATTTATACCAAAAAAAAAAAGATTGAGTTCCTTAACAATGGGTTAACGATAAAAATTACTTAAATGTAAAAGCAATAGTAAAAGACATGATTGTTGTCAACAATGATACCAAACAAGATGTTTGACTGTGCAGCAACTTTTTAACTTGTTTAGAAAATGAAGATGTGTTTCATTACAAATCAGTTTATTAAAATGAAGTTGAATTTCCAAACTTAAGAAAAACAGAAAGTTTAAGAATCAATCTTATGTGAATTTATTTCATCTACTTGGTTTATTTTTGTTTTTAATAAAAATATTAATTGTTGTTTTTAATTTGATCAAATATTTTTGATGTAATGTATAAACAAACTCTAAAGTTTAATGTAAGCAAAAACTAAAAACTAGTTAAAAAATTGTGTATAATAAAATCCTGACCCTCCCCCTTTGTTACGTTTTTTTTTAATCATTGTTTAAACCAAATTTTCAAATGCTATCAGCTAAATTTTTGTATCAGCTAGAAAGCTATTTTTTGTGCTGTTTTTATGTAATTTTCCAAGCTTGAAAAACTTCTATTACAAAATTTACAACAAAATTTTATTTTTGAGGGGTACCAGATGCAACTTAATGCTTGCTCACTATGTCCATAATAAGCACTTCATATGTTTGTGTTAGCTTGATTACACGTAAAACTTATATACACCAGATTTAAGGGCATAGGTGTTCCAACATTTTTTTTACAAAATATAACATTGGCTCTTATAAAGCTTTATGTACAAACTACAAGCCAGTTTTATAAAATTTAAAAACCTTATTCTAACTTTTGAGATATTGTAACTTTTGTGAAAAGTTTCCAGTTTAAACGTATGGATCACAATTTTTTTGCTGTCAACCTTCTTGGAAATTTATGAAACTACTAATATCTATCATTTATATCATTTTTGGAGCTAGAGACCTCGAACTTTCAGGAAATGTTCATTCTATAGTTTAAAAGACTTGTCAAGTTGCAATTTGAAAAAATTACAAAATAAAAATTTTGGTTAAAAAAAGGTGATTTAAAAAAATTAGGAATCTATTGACCACACCAACTTTGATCACTTATATCTCAAAAGTTATTTTGAACTTTTTAAATGGTTAAAAATGTCTGATACATCATATTGTCTAGTCCTGGACAAGACATTAAAAGGTATCTGTGGTGTGCAACTTGATAACCGAAAGGTTTTTTCAAGGTCCTAGGACCAAATACTTTGAGCGTATTTATTATCGTTCAATAAACTATATATAAAACTCTATAAAATAGTATTGTAAAAATGAAGGTGGACCCCCCCCCCTATGCCCTTAAGAATGCAACTTTTTAATGAACAAGAAGCATTTTTATAGAAATTATTTTTATACTAACACTCCATTTAAAAGGAGTTTATAAACAATAACCAATGATGGATGAATTGTTAAAATAAGTGATTTTATTTTATCATTAAAAATGTCTCAAGTTAAGTAAAATAAGCTACACTAACTCAAAATGTTGTACTTTAAAATGTTACTATCAATTTACTAAACTTTTATTTTAGCAGTGAGAGTAACATTTTAAATGTTATTCTAAATTTGAGATAGCTAGATAATTAAACTAAAAATAGAAGTCAACACTTCATAACAAATTAAAATAATTAAAAGGGAAAACATACGTTGATAAAATTAAAAAAATGTAGAAACTTATTTAACTCAGTTGCACTTTAGTTCTGTCAAAAAAATAGCCTAGATTTCTTAATACAATATTGAAATTACTGTGAGTTTTTTTTAACATCTCAAATTAGCCAGAGTTTTTCTATGTTTGTTGCAATTTGGCATGGTATTATAAGTGCGGTACATAAAAAGTGTCTCAGCTCTTTTGCTGTTATCTTAATCAAATTAGAACATACATAATCATTTTAAAGTTGATCTTACTTTCTACATTTATTACTAAGCTACTATTTGTTTTTTACCATGTTCAAAAACTGAAAAAAATTTAAAAATATAAGCAGTAAAGTTTAAAAAGTTTAATAGGTTTCTCAAAAAAGAGACATCTTTATAGAATAAAAACAAAATTTACCTCAAGGTTTTTTAAAGTATACGTTTTTTGGTATATTTTAAGTTAAGTTTAAGGTGAAAAATTGTATTAAATAGTATAACAACAAAAAAAAATACTATAAAGCTACTTTAAACGGGTAGTTGTCAAATTTGCACCAGCGTACAAAACTGCACGTGAGCACAAAATTGCACAGATATTTTTGCACAGAGATATTTTGGCACAAAGACACTTTAACACAAGGGGATAAATTGCACAAAGACACTTTTTCACAAGCAGACAATTTTGCACGGAGACATTTTTTAAGGGTTGATTTTTCTTTTCTTTTTAGTTATAGTTTTTTTTACTATCACTTTTACCCCTAACCCTTGGTTAGTATTTTTTTTTTATTATCACTCTTACCCCAAACCCTTACCCTTGGTCAGTAACTTTTTTGTTATTATTTTTTTTTTTTAATTTTTACTAGTTTTTTATTTTTATTTTTACTATCACTGTTACTCCTAACCCTTACCCTTGGTTAGTAACTTTTTTATCTTGTGTTTTTTTTTTTTGTTTTTTTTTACTCTTGTGCAAAATTGACCCTTGTTGCAAAATTGTCTTTGTGCAATTCTGTGCACTTGTGCAACTTTGTCCTCTTGTAATTTTGACTCTTTAAACGTGTGGAATTTTTGATAATTGAATTTTTTGATAATAAATTTTTTTATCTATATAATAGTCCTTGTGTCAAATTAAATTGTACTACTAAACAAGTAAAAATTGTCTAAAATTCTAGATTTTTAGCCTAAATTGTTAAATTTCAGGTTTTAGGATTCAAGGTTTAGTGGCCACCCAGTTTTTAACTGTGTTTAGATTATTTCTTTTATTATAGTTTTTGTAAGTTATAGCAGTGTTTTCTGTAAAACTAGGCTGCAGTCTTGTGTTATAGAACAAATTCATAGTAGATATTAGTATGACAAGTAAACCTAAACTTTTAGTTGAAATAATTTAAGCTTTAAATATTAAACACAAGTACACTTTAGGTTTACTAAACAGACAGAAATGAAAGTTATTTTGATTTACTTTAACCAATGTTTTTTTTTTTTCTTTTAGGTTATGGTTTAATTAACTTCCATTTATTGGTTTTGAATACTATTTTAAAGTTTACTTATAACTGAAGAGTTCTACTTGGCAAAACATTGTAATATAATTAAATCAGTTAAACGAAATCTCAAACTTTGTGTCCACATAAGTTGAGAACCATGTTGAACTTAGGACTATGAGTATAATATAATATCTCATGCTATGAAACTTATTAAAAAATAATAATTTGATTAATGACAACAATTTCTTTAGCTTAACAAAATACGACCAACTAAAAATCTAATCAAAAAATTGTTGTATATATATATTTATGTAAACAAATTAGTATTAATAAACATCGCTAGCGTTTTATCTCTAACAAGACTTAGTAACTTACATGCATATTATCAAAAGGTTTTTTTTTATTGTGATTAAAAGTAGGTAATGTTATCAAAATTTTAGATAAGTATACTATATTAATCAAAAATAATAAAAAACATGTCACAATGCAAAATAAAAAATAATAGATTTAGTTATTATTTTTGTATGATACATTAAGTTTGAAATATAAAATTGCAGCTTATAAAATAAATAAATAAATATAATGACTTTAGACTTGACTAAATACTAACATTAAACTATTCTTTTTCTTGAGATTTCTTTTTCTAATGCAACTATCTTTTAAATACTCAGAAACAGGTTTCAACTATTTCTCAAGTTTATCTTAACACTCTCTGAAAATCAGGGATGACAAAGTTTTGAGCAGTGTTACCTTCAGCTATCCATCCAAACAAATAGGCAACAAAATTTTACATATTGCAACAAAAGAAATAGTTAACTATTACTAATTACATACATCTAAAAAAATTTAAACAATTTATCAAAAAAAAATTTTTAATTAACTTAACAATACTGATATAATCAGAATGTCATCGGAAATTTACCAACTACAAGTAATAAATAAAAATAATTAATTAGTAACATCTTATAAAATAGCATTGAAAAAAGTGCTCTCTATAGATAAATAGTCAAAAACAAAGAAATGCATAGTTTTATTAATTAGAATTCATCAGGCTCCAGGTGGTAAATTTCAATTAATCTTCATTTTTTGGTGGAAACAAGGACTTCAATTTGTCCATTGCATCACTTGCCACTTTTTCCATTGATGGAATCTCATAGTTTTGAGCAACGTAAGCACCAACAAAAGCTCCAGCAACAAAAGAAACCACTCTCATTTTTAACTATTGGTTCAAATATACCTGCAAAAGCATATGTTTAATTACATAAATAGGTTAAAGTTTTTTTACTTTTAGTAACTATAAGTTATCAGTTTTATACTTTTAGGCATTAATTAAACAATAAAAGTGTGAATTTATGTGGGTACATGGAGGAAATTTTTAACAATCTATTTATTTAAATTTTATTATTATACCAGTATTCAGTTTTTAATTACAACTAAAGAGTCTTACAGGGCATAACTGTACCAAAATAAAATTTTGATAAAATAAAATATCTAGAAAACTAGCTTTTTAATTTTTATTAGCTTCTTTTATTAAATGTTTTATTAGAATATGTCAATTAGTTTCATTTATCTCATTTAAATACATATAAACAATATACACCTATACTTATAGTTTATTTTTGCAAATATTTTCATTAAAATATAACTTAGTAAAAAAAAAACTTTAAATTAAGTTTAATAGTAAAGAACATTACAATATAGTTTATTATATTCTTTATTCCTGTAGTATTTAAAAAACTTAATTCAATTTTTACAATGAAAAAATTAAGATTTTGTACTTAAAGTACTTGAGTTTAAACAAAAATTTACATGACTGTTACTAGATAAATAAGTGCAAAAATACTATTAATACAAAGTTAAGGCCATGGGGAGTCTAACATTTTTTTAAAACTAAAATTAACATTAGCCTTATATTTAAGACTCAATTATGAACTTTAATATACTTTTCACATAGAAAAACATCTAAACTAATTTTGAGATAAAGTCAGTTGTCCAAAACTTCGGATACAAATGTATAGAAGATTTTCTTATTATTTAATAGAAAATTGGTAAAAATCTATTTTCTCCTTCATTTTTAAATCAATATTATCTCAAATTTTTCAGAAAGTGTTCCTTGTATTAATGTTAAAAGTTGTTTTGAAACAAACTTAGAAAATGAAATTTAAGAATTTTATAACCAAAAATCTAAAATGAACATTTTTTTATAAGACTCAATGTAAATCTGTTGAAATACATGCTCTCACCTCTAGCACAATTATTTTGAATCAAAATGCATTATGCACTTGAACGTGTACAAAATTATCTTTGGATATAATACATATTTATATTTAGGCTTAATCGGTCTTGCTCTATTTTCAATAGTTTAATGAAATATGCAGAAGCTTAAATATTTCTTATAACTATAAAAACTACTAAAAGGAAAGTATACTCAAAGTTCAGTCTGATTTGCATATTTGCTGAGTTGGCATTTTTTTGAAGCTTTTTTGTATTTTTAAAGGTTTTTTTTATGCAGCCTCAGCAATGTGCAAATCAGACTAAACATTGAGTATACTAGCCCTATTAAACCTATAAGAGTATTTTTAGTAGTAAAAAACATTTTTAAAAAATTAAAAACTTGATTCAAGTTAAATAGCCACCCTTTTTAGAAAAGAAACTTAAGTTATGTAAATTCTGTTTTCTGAATAAGGTTGAACGATCCAAAATTAAATCAGAACTAAAAAATTTAAAGTCAGATAAATCCTGTGGTGAGAAAAGCATTTCATTCAAAGCAGGTTTCCCAAAATTTTCTTCATAAGAGCCTTTGAATAACTAATAAAGCTATGGCCCCTTCAATTAATTTTTCAAAAAATGTTTCATTAAATATAACCTTTTTTTTTGCTTTTCATCATCAACTCCAAAATATCTAGTGAAAATTTCAAATTGAGGCATCATGGTCCCCTGTGACCCTTTTACTACTCACATCCCCCTCCCCCTTTGCAGTTTGTGGCCCGCCAAATTTGTGTAATGGCCAACAAGGAGTAACCCTAATTTAAAGTATTAAAAATTAAAGTTCTTCTAGCTCTGGTACTTAGTGAATTAAATCATCAGGAAAATTGATTAGGTAAGTACTAACTAGCCTAAAATCACAAAATGATATACAAATTTGCCACTCTTTAAGACAATAAAATTAGCCTGAATGACAATAACCTAACTTGAGTCAGCCTTAGTTTAATAAAAAACTTCAAAAAAATCTTTGCACCTTCAATACAATTATCTATTTTACATCTATTCCACATTAAGTATGTAGGTAAATTGTGCACATAGAAATCTTAATGTAAAAATTTATTTTTCAAATATGTACACATAAAGTTTTGTACTGTTTTTCAGCCTACTTTCTTTGGTACAAACATAAGCTTTTATATTTCATGCAACTGTATAAAAAATTAAACCATAAAAATATGTTTTTTTTTTGACTAAATTATACAATTTACTCTAAGCAAAGTTTTACTCAGTGATTTACATAGTACAAATATTTCAGTGATTTACTATACACAGCTCTTAATTGTGCTGAGAAGCACAGCTAGAACATCAAAATTTCAGTTGTTTTATAGAAGTCTCTGTTCTTTTTTCTTGCTAAATATTTATCTATAGTTCTTCTTTATGTTTTAAAAATTTCAAACATGGCTGAAGAAATAAAAAATTCTCAAAACTGAATATTTAAAAAACTTGATTTGTTGTAACTTAAAATATCATTCTTAAGTAGTGATCTATCATATCCACAAAATAAAGATCTGAATTTTTTCTCATACAAGGTTGCCAAAGATATTTTGGAATTTATTACAAGTTTTCTGAATTTTTTTCAGGTTTTTGGAAGTAAAGTTTTTTTGTTGACTTTTAAAACAAAACTAATTTTAAGTTAAAAACTGTCATAAACAGTATAAAAATACTGAAAAGATACACTAAGTATATTATTGTAAATGTGTTTTTTATACATAACATTTAAAATGATAAAAAAACTTTTATTTTTCATACAGTTTTTTCATTTTTTTAACAAAAAAAATGTTTAAAATTTCAGAATTTTCTTGTTTTTTTTCCTTAAATTGTCAAATTTTAGATTTTTCCAATATTCCAGGTTTTTGGCAACCCTGTTCAAATTGAGTTCTGGTCTGATCTAAATTTTTATAAGTTTAACCTTTTAACTCACCATTATTAACCTTTGAATTTAACTTTTATTTGTTTATAGGGTTGCCACTTTTTAAGTCAAAAAAAACTATCCTAAGTGAACAACTTAAGTCCTAAGTGACTTAAAACTATTCTGAGTCATCCTGATTTTTTTAAATTCTTAAAAAAAGTTTTTTTTTTTGAAACTGGTGAATTACTTAAATTTATTATATGTTAATTTTTCTTATATATAATTAAGAAAAAAGCCTTATATCTACAATTCTACATTTTATCAACAGATAAATACAATTATAGAATACAACAAAGTACTTTCATTCAAGACGAATAAAAAATCTTTCCTGAGATAATTTTTCAAACTTAAAACTATCCAGAGTTTTTATGAAAAAATAAAGTTATCCTAAGTCAGCCTGAGTTTTTGGAAAAAATCATAATATCCTGAGTATACTGAGTGTGTTTATTATGGGGGTTTATAGGCACTTGATTTGGTTATTACTGGCTAAATTTCAAAAATAAAAATCTCTGTAATTGTTTTCATACAACTTAACCTATTTTAAACAGCTATCTAACACCTGTTCAATAGAAGTGTTTATAAACATTTGTATAGTTGCTTTATACATTAATTACAATTTGTAAAAGACAGTAACTACGGCATAACTAGTTTATTTGTTGACTTATTTTAAACAGTTATCTAACACCTGTTCAATAGGAGTGTTTATAAACATTTGTATAGTTGCTTTATACATTAATTACAATTTGTAAAAGACAGTAACTATGGCATAACTAATTTATTTGTTTTTTATAATTTTAGTGTGATATTTATAGAATAGAAGTTTTTCTTTAATGTTTGTTTATTAAAATGTTAGATCAACATCTTCTAGCTAGAACTTTGGGTAGGATCTGGCCATAACAAGATTCAGACATATTTTTGAAATAAAAGTACAGCCAAATCTGAGTCCTTACGTAAAATACCTGAATCCATCTAGAACCAGTAGTTCACTTTCCTCAAGTAATTTTTATTAATTTTTGAACAACTGTGGCAACTCTGATCTTAAGTTCTTATGTGTTAATTAAAAATTGATGATGCCATTTTTATTATTAACATTAAATCATAATTGTATTACAAACCTCAACTTTTTTATTTAAAAAGTGTCAACTTATTTGAACCAAAAAAGTTTCATTTAATTTACAATAAATTAAACAATATAAACTCTAAATATTCTAGAACTTTTTTATTTAATTTTAGTAGTATCATTTCTAATACTACCCAAAACCTGTCATTTAGGATGGAAGTTGTATACTTTAATTATTTAAGAAAAAATTGCATATACATGATAACAAATTTTTTAATATACTTTCCTGGGCAAAATAGGACTGTTTTTAAGAGTCAAAATACCACAATAGTAAAGCTGCTGGTGATAGAATAGATATTATCTTATTATGCTAGAATAGGATTATCAGTCAAAAACATTAAAATTAAAAACAGTGTTTTTATAACCAAACTTTAAGTAACATTCTATAGAATGTTTTTTAAACTTTTAGTGTTGGAAATCTAATTTAAACCTAAAACAAAAAATGAGTGATTTTTTAAAAGAATGATCTTTATAACAGTGCAACTATGTTCAATAATATTTAGCTTTAATAAAATTATGTTTTTTTTTTTTAAGGTAGAAAAACATCAGAATTAACTCACTCTCCCCTCTACAACGATAAACGTTTTCTGAAGGTCATGCAAGTGAGTTTGAGCTCATCACATGTTATTCCACCTGCCCTATCTTTAAATTTACTAAGAAAAAATTTAACCATTTCATTAAAAAATAAAACTAAATTATAAACAAAAAAAGTAAAACTTTTAACTGACCAAAATAAAAATTAAAAAAAAAACTAATCTAACCCTTTATTGAAAAAAACCCTGGTGACACGTCATTTGGCAAACACTCACAAGGTTAAAATCTCAACACTAAAAACCACAAAGTGTGGGAAAATCCTGAAGCTCAAATCCCCAAGCAAGTGCTGCCGACGTTCTGAATAAAACAACAATAGCAACAATCCAATTATGATATCACTGCCACCAAGTGATCCCACAATTAGCTCTTGAAAATTTAAGCAGTGTAATTTAAAATCAATAGCTACAAAACAACAAACTCTAAAAGAAAATCTTATGTAATTTATTGCTAGCATTAAGTTAACACAAATCTTAATCAATATTTAAAAACTTGACAAATAATTTCTCTCTTAACAAACTTGTATTAAAAAAAGTAAAAAATCTCAACAGAAATGTTCCTTTATATATTAAAAATAAGTTTTATAACATAAAATATTTAACTTATATTTATACAGAGATCAACGAGGAAAACAAAATATATAAATAATTTAGTTTATACACAAATGCACAAAAAAAATAAGACAATAAAACTTAATACTCAGGCATGTGATTAAAGCACTCAAGTTTCACTTCTTGTAACAAGTTAATAGAAAATTTTTATAACCGCATTTAAACTTATCTTTTTTTAATTTTTTAAAATTTTCTGGGACACTAGACCAAAACCTTGGACCCAAATACCTAATGGAGTTTAGGCCAAGTCTTGTTCTAGGTCTTTCAGTTATGAAATTTAATTTTTTTGAAAATCTTGTGTTATGTGAGTGAAGAGAACTAGCAAGAGTAAAACTTTTATGCTCAACATCAAATCCAGTCATACTATTCTGCATCAATTTACAAACTTGCAATTTAAACACATCATTCAATTTCAGCAGACCAGTTTTCACAAACAGTGGGTTTGTTGGAGTCAAAGCAGGCACACGGCAAACATACCTCACTATCCTTTTTTGCATAGTAACAATTTGTTTCAAATAACATTCAGCAGCACCACCCCAAGCAGATATACAATATTAAATATGCGGATAAAACAAACTATAATACACCATTTTAAGTGTACTCACATCCAAATAGTACCTCAATTTTGACAACACAAAACAACTTTTAGACAGCTTTGATTTGAGAGATCTTAAGTGAGCCCTCCAATTCAGTTTTTCATCCAAAACTACACCTAAATATTTTATACTTTCAGTCTGTTCAAGAGCAAATCCATTTATATTTACTTTATATTCACATTTTTTAGAAGTATTGTTAAAAAGCAAGAATTTAGTTTTCGAATAGTTAATAAAAAGTTTATTATCACGCAACCATACATCAACTTTTCTCAGTTCTTCATTAATAACACTGTTCACACAAGCAGGATCACTATGTTGGTAGCTTAAGCTATTGTAGCAAATCAAATACACATGACTTATTTGTAACCATATGAATAATATCACATGTAATGACTTTTAAAAAGCTCCCTTTATTTGTATGTATTCAAAATTATTAGATTCAGAATTTGAATGATAATAACAAAATTTAAAAAAATTGAGGACAGAAAATAAATGAACAAATTAATCATTTTAAAATAATTTTCAATATAACAAACCAAAACACATTTTTATAATGACCTTCCCTACTAGCCTTGTATGATACAAGCTATATCCTAAAACTAAAACATATAAATTAAAATTTTAGTTTATTTTTGTTGTTTTAAAGTTGAAATTAAGTAGTATAATTATTTAAATTATATAAGTACATAGAATTCATACTTTTTATTGAAAAATGGCTTCTAAATTCTTTGTATAAATTTTAATTGTGGTTACAATACAACTCAATAACTAAAGGTTTTTTCGTACATCAAAACAAAAAGTTTTTAAGCACTTTTCTTTTATTGTTCAACAAAAAAAAACTGATAAAATTTTCAATTAAAATTTTTTGTATGGAAGTTTATATTTTTTTGCAACTTTTTGTTGTAATCAAGTTATTTTACATAAGTAAAGCAGATAAAGTTTTTAGTACAAGAAAAATTTGTAATAAACTTGTATGCAATATTTATCAAACAACTCAGAAAATATTTAAAAATCGCTTTGTAGTAGTTCAGTTTTGTTAGCTAAAGTTACTTATTTGTAAATAGTTTTAAGAAACTTAGATTCCTCAAAAAAACATCTAGTATTTTTTTGAATGGAATCACCAAAGTTTGGACGTAAAAATCTTATAATTACCTAATTTTAATTGATTAGGTATCTAATAAAAGTAAAAATATCATCAAACATGTTTTGGTATAATCTTACAAATTCTAGCAAATTTATTTAACACGAATAGAAAATACAAAACCATAAATCAGCCCAATTTCGAATTAAAGAAAAAAACGAACATATTGTTTTTGAAACAGATGTATTTAACTTAGGATAATTGTTGGTAATGGTATTGTGGCAATCACTGTATCAACTGAAAATAAAGCTTCTTTAATTGATAAAAACTATTTATCAAGTTTCAAATTAGCTTTTCTGGTAAAATTGATTAGAAGTTGACAAAAAAAAAACAAGCTGGAGTGCCAAATTGCACGTAACAACATTATTACATTACTTAACTGTTGAATTTAAACTTTTAATTAAACAAACGTTTATTCAATATCCAGAACTTTTTAATTTTTTGAGTTGTTGCAGCTCTTATGCAGATTAGCATTTAAATCTTTTGTTGTTATATTTTTATTATAAGAAAAATTTAGTACAATATTTCAGGTACATACAACAAAAAACAACGTTTGTTAAATATTAAACCTTTATGGACTTCTTTTAATTTCTGGCAAGTCAACCTTTAAAATAACATAGTAAAACTTTTGAAATGTTAAGAAAAATGTATTAATTGTTAGCACATATTCGATGCAATACTTTACAAAAGTCAAAAAAATTATATGAACTAACAAAAATGAATAAACTAAAAGTTATTTGTAATTATATACTTCACTTCTAATTGAATTCTTTAAAGGCATTTCAATAATTTCTCTCAATTAAAAATAAACGACGTGATACATTACTATTTGTAATTATCATAGGATAATAGCTTTTTAATGAATACAGTACTTTTTAAAACTATAAAAAAATATTTTTTGCAGTATTTTTTTGTTAAACTCAATAAATTTTTTTTATTTTAACTTTTAATATTAGAATTCCAATGCTGTCACAATAAATCGCTTTTTATTAATTTGCACAAAAAACTTTACGCACAAAACATTTTTTTTTACGTTCATTAGTTAAATGTTCGTTTACGAAAATTAAAAGTCTTTAACTTGTCTTCGAAAAATCGTTAAAGTGCATCCGTGGTGACTTGATAACCGAAAGGTTTTTCTTGCAACGAAAGGTCCTTGGACCATATATTTTTAACGTCTTTTTTCATACTTCAATAAAGTGTTTTAAACAATTTTTAAAACATTTTTTCTTTTATTCTTATATAGCTGTAAGTGCTTTTTATTTTTAATTTTATATAAATTGTTTTAAACTTGTTTAATTAAATTTGGTGTGGTGCTTTTGAGCTAATTTTTTGACTAATTAAAATTTTGTATTTATAGCTTAATTATACTCTACAGCAGAGCTGTTTAAATGCTAATAGTTACTATGGTAGTTCAGCAATGAAGCTTAAAAACTATGGTTTGTTTCTAAGTTAGTAATTTCACGCTCGAATAAACAAAGCAGTACTTATTAACTTGTTTGCTATTAGTCTAGTATCAATTATTATTACATGTATTTGAATTTGTTTTTCATTGATATTAATTCTTCTAAAGATATTTTTTCTTCTATAGACTTATTAATTAAATTCTATTTATACGCTAGTAATACTTTTTTAAGGGATACTTTAATTTAAAAAAATTGTATAAGTTTAAAAAAAGTCTTAGAAAGAATATTTTGATTGAACTTACTGTCTAACAAGGTTACGAGAATTCCAGAAATAAAATATTTTGTTAGTTTAAACTTAAATTATTTTTTACTCTTCGAAAATATACAACAGTTGCAAAACATAGAAATTCGACAGTGTCGAATTTCGTCTAAAGATGAACTGTTTCCCGAAGCTAAACTTTACAAAAAAAAATCTGGGTTTAGTTTTTAACACGTCTATAAATTTAAACAAGTTTCAACTATGGGACTTTAATGTAGATTGCTTAAATTATTTCAGCAGTTGTAAAGTTTAAAAAATAAACATTAAAATGTTGATGTCAAACAAAGTTAAACTGTCAAATGATCTGATAAAAAGAGAGTCCTTTCATTAATCCAGTTAAGCGCCAATCATTATAAAAACTGTTTCGATCTTTAAAAATAAAATAATATTTTTTAAAGTAAATATAATATAAAACATTATAAATTTTTATTTAGTTGAAAGTTTAATAGTTTTATTAAAAGTTGTAAAATTTTACTTTTAACTTATTTGTAACGTTTTATGTTAAGATTACTTAAGAGTATCTACACTTTAAATTTTAAATTATACCTTAAAAGCTATTTAATTTTCTTAAAATATAAATTTTAATATGTAAGGTTTTTTTTATGGTAGAAAAATATCAGCCTTAATATTTCCTCTACAATTATAAAAGTCTTTTAAAGTTCAAGGAAGTGACTTACAACCAGTTCATGTTCCTTTAATAAATTACATAATAACCAAAAAGTAAAACTGTATTTTAACTGAAAAAAGATCATTTTGTGTTGCTCATGGCAAATAGAATACTCAAATTAGCAACTTTTACGCTTTTCTATTTGAATAAGATTTACAATTTGAAAATCCGCTCTGCGGTGAAACTGAGTAATTGTTTATTCTCAAAAATAATAAATTATTAATTATCAATCTCCTATTAGTGGATAGATTACTGTGTCTTATTTATTTGTTCTAAACTCTCTAGTTAAATAGAATACTCACAAGTTAAAATCTCAAAATCAAAAACAAAAAGAGTAGAAAATTTATGAATTTCAAATTCTCAAGCAAGTACCTGTAACAAAAATACATCAACAATCTATTTAATCATGTGATCCCTGCCCCCAAAGTGAACACACAATCAGCTGTTGCTAATTCCAACAAACTGATACCCAAATAAAAGCATTATGTTCTAAACAAATATTTAGAAAGGTCATTCTAAAATAAAAGTCAAAAAATTAGTCAGTAACAGTTTAAGATAATAACTGAAATATAAAGAATAAAACCTATATTTTTACTCTTAACTTGTAATAATACATATAAATTATCTTTAAATCTAATGCATAAAATAGGGGTAGAGAGTACAGCACACTTTTTGGTCATGTTGTAATATTCATTTAAGTCCATATGATTTGGATGTGTTTTTGCTTCATTTAGAAGAATCTTTAAAAGAACATCAAAAAAAAAAGTATGCTTGCAGCCCAAAAATCACATATTTTTTGATTTTGTATCATATTAAATTTTTTTAATTTAATAAAAAATCACTTTTTATTATTCAAACAATCACAAAATAAAACAGACTCAACACAAACTTGCCTACATTATATGTATCAAAATTCAATTCACATAAAACATAAAAATCAAAAGCACTCTAAATGTACTCCTTTTTGTATTGATTAAGAGTAATAGTTATCAACATATTTAAATTATTTATTGTTAGTTTTTAGAAGTTTCTTGTAATTTAAAGCACAACTTTGGGTATAAGTACCTTGAGCAGATTAAGGCAAAGTTTTGTTCTAGGTATTTCAGTTATATATATGTTTATATATTTGAATACCTTGTACTGCGTGAATGAACAAAACTAGCAAGTTTAAATTTGATTTGGTTGCTAACAAAGAATATTTCATATTATTGTGCACCAACTTATAAGTTTGTAATTATTACACATTTATTTACTTAAGTGGACCATTTTTTTATAAAAAGAGGGTTTTTTGGAGTCAGCGCTTGCACACGGCAAACATACCTTATTATTCTTTTTTGGCATACAAAAAATTGGTTTCAGGTAGCATTCAGCAGCATCACTTCCAGCAGGTATACAATATTTAATGAACATATAAAACAAAATGTAGCATACTATTTTAAAATTAATGCTTCCAAATAATATTTAAACTTTAGCAAAATAAGTAACTCCAAAACAGTTTTGACTTGAGAGAATTCACATGTTTCCTCTAACCCAGCTTATCATCCGAAACCACATCTAAGTATTTTATAATATGACTCTGCTCATTAACAAAACCATTGATCTTTCACTTGAATTGACTTTAAAACATTTTTTTCTTCTAAATAGTTAATAAAAGGTTTATTAGTACACAACAATTTATCAACTTTAAGCAACACCTTATTAATATTTTTATTGACTTAACAAATATCAATATAATGAATGGTAGCTTTAGCAGGCATTATCAGCAAAAAAATATCATAATGATAGTTGTAGAAGAAAAATTGTATAAATTATACAATAGACAACAAAAGACCTTACAAGAGTTCTACTGTGTTCTAACATTTACAATTTATCACTAAACAACATTATTTATTACTGTTGATTGGCTTTTATCTTTTAAGTAGCTCTTGAGCAACTTTAACATTGAACCTTTTATATTACATCATTAATGTTTTAATAAAAATACTTTTTTGTTATATTATTAAATGCAATAAATACTTTATTTAAGTCTTAAACTAACTTAAGGCAAGTCCTAAAATACTAGAAATTTATCAATTTTTTCTCACCAGCCTCAATTAACCAATACTTTTTTGTATGTAGTACATCATTAAAAAAAGAAAAAAATAATTTTTAACTAAACACTTAAACATTTTTGAAAATGAGCATAAAAAAGAAATAGGTCTATTCATTCTTTTTAACAGATTTATAAAATGGGATAAGGTCAGCATAAATTAGTGACTCAGGAAACACATCATACAGCACACATTTGTTAAACAGATGAAGTATTGCATGTAGTTGAAATGTCACCAGAGCTTTTAGCAACCTTTCATTTCTCAAAAATCTTTGTGTATTAAAAAAGTGTCTAATAGTTAGATATTAAAACTTCATCAACTTATGACTTTAAAAAGATCTTCAAAGACTTCTTACAAGAATGTTGTTGAAAATCATTAAGTATTTGATTTATTCAAAAAAAAATCTTAAAGTTTTGATTGAAACTTATTGGAAAAAGCATTTATCAGTATTACTCAGTAGATGAAAATTTCACAACTTGAAAATCTATTTTACAGCTTTATACCATTTTTTTTTTTCAAAACATTTAACATTTGATTAATGTAAAATTTCCTCTAGTTTTTTAATACTGTGTATATTTAAGCCTTTTTTTTAGCATATAAGACAAACTGTATGTTGGAAAAAAAAGTAAACTTATTACTTTCTAGACTTTTTGTTTGAACTCTTAAATGGTAAAGTTTTCTTCTAGTGTTTATAAATAGTAATGTTTGAAAAAAATAGTTTGAGTTAAAAATTAAAATTAAGTTAGATTTTAAAATTGTGCTATTAATTTTAAGTGTCTTGAGAAATCTTTAGACAAGTTTCAATTAAAATTATAAAAGTATGTTTTTGGAATAATTGAACAAATGTTTCATTTTTTTTTACAATTTATTTGAAACAAAAGTGTTTGAAGATCCTTATAAAGAAAATCTTAAGAAAAAATATTTGAATCAGAATGTTATTTGATAAATTGATGGTTTTTTGGATATAGTAGAATACTATGTTGATGCATGTCAAAAGTACTTAACTTATCTCTGATTATAACTGTAAATAGTTTTAGTTATTTAGTGTAGGGTTTGACAAACTGCAACCTGTAGGCAACTTTGAATTTTTTGTTTTATTTATCAAAATTTTGCCTATAATTAAGTTTGATTAATTTTCTTTGAAATTTAGTTTGTTTCAACCAATTTATCATCAAATCAAAAACCCATTGCAAGGTTTTTCTTAATGAAAGAAATTATAATTTAGCCTTTTTCTATAGCTAAATTTGGAGCTGCTGACCCCTTGTTAAGTGTTTAAAAATACCTTTAAAATAACAAAAAAAACACATTAAGTTTCAGGCTAATGGTTTGTTAGTACAAATCCTAGCAAAGCAAGTTTGCTGGAATAAATAGAAAATCAGGTTGCACAGTAATTTTACTTTATTGAACTAACATATGTTTCTCTGTGTTAAACGTAGTTTAAGGGAGTTCTGTGAAAAATATATAAAGTTCTACAAGAAAAGAATAGAAGATAAAGTAGGGGGATATATACTAATGATGAGCAGTAGTTACTATAGGTTAAGATTCTTTCTTTTTATTTGGTTTATATCATTTCTAAATTGTAATTTCACATGTTTGTATAAAATTATATGACATTTACCATTTTAGCTACTTTATAGTAAAACAACAAAAATGGTGCAAAAAATTGTTGTTCACGGCTACAAGGAGTTCCAGGAGCAGGTGAATTCCCCTGAGTTGAAAAACAAGACCAAGTACTGCATGTTCAGCGGGGACAAGGACGAGGCCACTGGGATATCATGGTGCCCGGACTGCGTCACGTACGAGCCGGTGGTGAGAAAGGCCATGGAAGAGCTGAAGTGCGACGATGCGGTGTACATCTACTGCTTGGTGGGAGGAAGAAGTTATTGGAAGGACAGGCAGAACGAGTTCAGGACTGACAGCAAGCTGATGCTGACCGGGGTGCCCACCTTCATGGAGTACGGCACCAAGAAGAAGCTGGTGGAGGACCAGCTGAACGCCGCCATGATCGAAATGATGCTGGAGGATTAGTATGGGGGATTTTTCGGGACAAATTTGGCTTTTTTTGGACTATGATTTGAAAGTTTGATCTTTGATCAGTATTGATCTTGTAAATATTTTTTTTTAATTTGGAGTAAAAGTTTAACTTTATATACTTTTCAAAAACATTAAACATCTTTTATTTTAATTTTTATCCATATTAAGCTTATAACTTTCATATTTTTTCCTCTGTTAATTCAAAGTACTTGTTTTTAAACTGCTGCAATCAATTTTGTATTGACATGCTTAAAAAATAGTGTATGCGTTATCTTGTTTTATACTAACTTTTCATTATAATTAACATCAATTTAAAGGTAAAACATTATATTTAAGTTGATAAAACTTAGTTTGGATAGACTTAAATAACCAAATAAAATATGGCAACTGAAGAATATAAAGTAACCCACAATGAAAATGAACATGAATTTTGTATAGAAATGTCAGGTGAGCATTTTTATATTCAGCATAGGTTTTTAAGTAATTATATTAAATTTAAATATCATGTTTACATAAAATGTTTTAAATCTGTGTAAAAGGGTTTAACTATTCCATTGGCATAATCAGGGTTGCCACTCGGTCAGGAAAAGTCAGGAAATCAGGAAAAGTCAGGAAAAATTAAAAAAAATTACAAAAGTCAGGAAAAAATGGAGGGTTTTGAAAAAAGTCAGGAAAAGTCAGGAAATTTGATAAAATTTTAAAAAAAAGTCAGATTTGTCAGTTTAAATTTACAAAATTCCTTGTTTTCTAAAGCCTTCAAATGGTAAAAATTAATTAAAAATCCTTTAAAGTCAGAAAAAAGTTCCAAAATTTTCCTAGAAATTTACAAAATTATTCAACTTCCAATGCCTTTATCTGGTATAAATTAGTAAAATATCCTTTATAAAACTGCAATATTTTTCTGTTAGCATATTGAACAAGTACCCTACTTGAACAAGCAGATTTTGTAAACTTTTTAGTATTGATGATCTGTAGCAAGGACACTTCCTTAGTGAAACTGTGATATATACACAAAAGTTTAAATGTAAGTGGTGTTCATGTACTCTGTCACTGTTGAGTATGGAAAGAAAAGCACTACATATGAATGGAGCTGGACATAAAAATAAAAGGCCAGGAGTTTATCGAATCCAATAATTTTTCTATAATGCTAGATCAAGCTCCAGTGGGGTAAGTGGTGAGAGCAGCGGCAGAGTAGCAAGTTGTGAGAATAGGAGTATAAGCCCATCAATAGGTAAGTCACAAACCACAACCACTGAAATGTTATGGACATTGCACACTGTCAAGCACAATTACTCAGCTGGTTCGTGTAATAAACTGGCGGAGCTGAACAAAAAAATGTTTCCTGACTGTGCAATAGCACAGTCATGTCAGATGTCCCAAAAAAAAAATATCATACATGATAAATTTTGGCCTTGGACCACATTTCGAAAACATTTTGCTAGAATAATAATGAACCAGCTGTGTTTATAAGGTAATAATATAAGTGTTCTGCTAATAGAGCTGTTTATTGCAAATACATCAATTATACACAGATGGTTCAAGTGATGTAATGGAAGTTTGATGATTGAATTCAGCTAAAAAACTGTTATTTTAACCTGTATTAAATTAAGATTGAAAGCTTTATATAGTTTCAAGTGTTAGATTATGTATTTTAAAATAAGTTTAAATTAAGAGTTTGATTTAAAAAAGTCAGGAAAATTTAGGTAAAAAGTCAGGAAATTTTTCTCAGCTTGATCTGTGGCAACCATGCATAATACTTTTTAGTTTAAACTTTTGGTAATAGTAGATTATTTAAATAATTTTATTAAAAAAATTGTATTTTTCATAAAATATTGACAGTGTTATTTGCATATTTATACTTTCAAATTATCAACGTGAAATCATTTTTAACAAATTGTTTTTTTTTTGAGAAATAGATAGTAAGTTTTAAAAAAATGTTTATATTATTTTTATTATATTTTTTCTCATTTTCAAATAACTAAAAAGTCCATTAAAAAAGTGTCTAAGTTTTTGAAGTACTTATTTCAACAAACTTTCTTGACAATTTTTTTATTATTGAAAATTAAAACATTTTAGATACAGCTAAATAAATGTAATACAATTTAAAATTGCAAGGTTTTTTGTTAATACCTTTTCATATTTTGTAATTAAGTTTACGAAATGTTTAAGTATTCTTATATAACCTTGTATTTTTGGTAACAAACAATTTTTTTGCAGCTGTTCTTTAAAAGCATATACCATTTTTTGTTTTAAGTAGTTAACATTTTCTTGAAATAGAATTGATTATTTGTGCTTAATGCCACAGGGGGGATCAAAATGATAATTTCAATGGAAGTATTGCATTTTCTCTTATATGTCGATTTTTTAATTGATGAATTTACTAACTTTAACTTTAAAATTACTTAAACTACTTTTTTTTTTGTTTTCCAGTCATATCCACACACAAGTTATAATTTTATAGCTAAAGTTTCTTAATTCTTGTTTTAAAATTTTAACATATAGTTGATTTAACTAACTACTGATTTGATAATTATTAGTTGTTTATTTTTCTATTTTTTATTTCTATTTATGAAAGGTAAGTAGAAAAATATAAAAACTTATGGATAATAAAATTTCAATTTACTCTTGAGATAAATTCAGTTTTGAAAAAAGTTAAAGATATAAAGGTGTGGGCTGTAATTTTAATATTCACAATTTTCTCAGATATTAAAGAATAAACTTTTAAAGTCTTTTCAATGTTTTGTGTTTCGAATTAGAAATTCTAATTACTAATGAAAAGTTTCTATAATAGTGTTAGAACTTCTACATTCTGGGTTTTTGTTAAAAGTTAAATTGAATTTAAGTTCAACCAAAACTTATAAGAAATTTTTACGAAAAAATACTTTTTTTTTTCCAAACTAAAAGAAAATCCTGCATAAATTAATAAAAAAAAGTTAGAAATATTTGAACAAAATTAGTTAAACAATAAGAGTGAAGATTTTAAATATAAACCTTTTTGGACTTATTGTTTTGTACCTTCTACACTAGGGGTGGACAATGTACCGCCCGCAGGCAAGATCTGCCCCCTCCTGTGAAATTTATTTTAAATAATTAGTGTTACAAAATAATTTTATGTAGAATCTGGCTCCTGACACGTAAAACTGCGTCCAACATGTGAGCTTGGCCCGCTAAACCAAATTTTTAAACTCACACTAGGTGTTCTAGGGCTTGAAATGAAGAACTGAAAAAAGTTTTAAGGTATAGTTTAAGCCGTATTTCAAATAGAAACTAGATATAAAACAAAGTCACATTACTATTTTGTCGAATTGAATCGGATAGTAATTGAGTAATTTTCGTAAATTAAATGGAAATGAAATGCTCCTGCCTAACAAGCACTGAAATTTTTCATATCTGGCCAGCCTATCACAAGCGTTGCCCATTCCCATCCTATAATGTAGTGGACTTACTAACTTTGATCCCTTATATCTCAAAATCTACTTCAATTTTAATTAAGCAGTGAAAAGGATTCGGTTGCTCAGATAAAAATTTACTAAACAAGACCAAGTTTTGAAAAACAAATGTACTCCTAATTTCTTTAAACTATTTATATTCATATCAGGACTCACTTTATAAAGTTTTTATAGTAATGTTTATCTGCTTTTTTATAATTTACGTATTGCTTATGTTGTGTAACAAGAGTTAATATTATTTTTATTTTCTTGTATATTTAAAATTTATTTAAAGAACTGATATGATTAAAATTATTTAACATATTAAATCAAAGTAGTTTATTGGTAAAAAATAATAATGTTTAATTATTCGTACGTTACATACAATACATTTATTATGCTATTTTTTCAATTTTTGCTTTACTACTGTTTGAACTTGTTATTCAAAAATTAACCATGTAATAAAAAAGCTTGTGTAAATATTTACTATTTTTTAAACTACTGTTTTTTGGAATGAGTGTTAGCGCCTTTTTAACGTTTATACACATACAAAATTTTTGAACCATCTAAATCCTTTGTACTTTACAGCACTTTGTCTGTAGAATACTGCATAAGTCTGGAGAAATATATAAAAAAAAAGTTTTTATGAACACTTTAAGTTAAGCATTTTTTCTATTTATATTTTCTATAGTTTATCAACACCCATTTAATTAAATGCATCTTTGGCAATATTTTTTGATACACTTAAGGGCATAGGGGGGGGGGGGGGGGGGTAAACACCCTTTTTTGGTTTTTGATCTTATTTTATATAGTTTTTACTAAGCTACAAGATGCTTTTTACAGATTTTAAAAATTCGAAATATTTTTTTAGATATAGCCGGTCAAAGTCGGAGGCTACAATAGGATCCTTATGGGAGGCGCAAATTAAAACAGCAAATAACTAGAAACCACTAAAAATCTATCTCCTCCTACATTTTTTGAGATAACTACTACAAATTTTCAGGAAATGTTCCTTGCAATATTTAGAAAATTCTGTCGGAACAGAATTTAAAAAAACAAAAAAATAAAAATTTTATAATGAAAAAACTAAAAAAAAACTGTTTTTTTGTTTATTTTTTTTATTAAATTTTTATTTTTCAATTTTTTGAAAATTCCTTCCGACAGAATTTTCTAAATATATCAAGAAACGTTTCCTGAAAGTTTGAGGTAGTTATCTCAAAAAACGTAGGAGAAGATAGATTTTTAGTGAAATAGTCTATTTTTGCCGTTTTAGTTTGCGCCTCTCATAAGAAACCTATTGTTGCCTCCGACTTTGACCGGCTATATCTCAAAAATTATTTTGAATTTTTAAAATCTGTAAAAAGCATCTTGTAACTTAGTAAAAACTATATAAAATAAGATCAAAAACCAAAAAAGGATGTTTACCCCCCTATGCCCTTAACATATTGCTAAGTGAAAACTTTAAAATCAAATATAAATAGTTTTTCACAGTCAAATAATTTTTTTATAGGCAACGACAAATGTTACCTTCAATATGAAAAGGTAGACGACAATTCAATTAATTTCTATCACACATTTGTTCCTACACAGCACAGAGGAAAGGGAATAGCAAAAATACTAGTTGCGGTTAGCATAAGTTTGTACTTATGAATATATTTTTTGATTTATTGATGTTTTATCAAACTATTTTTTGCTTATTTTTTAAATTTAAGATATCGTACTTTATAATAAGTTGTTTTAGTGTTTAGTTGTTGAATAGTTTTATCACTTTACCTTTTATCTTTATTAATAGTATTTAATGAGCGACTAGCTCAACCTTTTTTTTTGTAATTTGTTGTGAAACAAAAAAGCACATGGTCTTAAACTGTTTGTATTATAGCAAAGTACAATAAAAGCTGACAAAAATAGTATAAACAAGTACTGAGGCTGTATTTCAAAGCTAACAAAAAAATTATATTTCAATGATTAGTATTTTCACAATCTATTTTAGCCCAAAGTTATAATAATAGTTGATTGTTAAGCATTAAGTGAATCTTCTTTTCAAGTATAATGATTACGCTTATGGTGTTTAATAACATAAAATCTTGTATATATTTTACATGCTGTTTTTTAATTAATAAGTACAATGTACACTACATGTTCTATTTAACTATTTTATGAATTTAAAAAGTTATAAAAATAATAGAAAGTGAGCCTTGTTCAAATAAAAATTTAATACTTGAGTAACATTTCAAACACAATTTAAAGTATTTGAGGCTTAGAAAAAGAATTTAGTAAGGGCTTATATAATAAGAATAAAATTAAGTCTTTATATTAAAGAATAATATATTCATATTTCGAATAATGATAAAAATGATATTGATAAAAGAATCTTTTTTGTATAAACAGTTTGTTGAAATATTTTTTAAGAATTTTTTAAAATTATTTTATTAAAAGTATTAAAAAACACAAACACAACATAATGACTTTATCTACAATAAAAAATAAAATAAATTGTCCAAATAGAAGTAAAATCTGATAATGAACATATAATTTTGATAATGATTAATTGTTAGCGGTCCAGCTCATAAGAAAAGTTTCTATATACAAAAATCAAACATAGTATTTGTGTGATTTGCCAAAACAGGTTTGCCAGAAAACTATCTGTTAAAAAAATGGTGAAGTTTGTTTATTTTAAACACATATTATTTGTAAATATATTTTAGTTATAATAAGCTATAGAAATATCTGGAGATTATAATAAAGTTTAGAACAAAAAAACATGAAAGAATTTTAAGAAATCTTTATTGAAGACTCAATTATTAAAAAGGTTTTCTTATATAAAACTATAAACTCTATCATTATGTTGTAATATATATGAACTTAAATATTTTTTATTTGTTAATGCGTTCTAAACTTTTTTTGAACTTAATAACTATGACACACAAAGTACGATTTAATTACATCATTCTTTTAAAATGATATACTTCGTGTTAAGTTTACTAAAAATATAATAAACTTTGTTCGATGTTGGTAACATATCAGTTATAATTGAAAACAGTGCTTAAAACAATTCTTTGTTCACGCTTCGTTAACAGCAGTTCTAAATTTTGATGATTTTTAGTTTCTGACCTCTTGATCATTTTTTATTTTTCACACAGGCGGGGATTGAACACTGCGTGGAAAGAAACGTGAAGTTTCAAGCCAGTTGTTCGTACGTGCAACATTACATCAACAAGGACAAAAATTCAAGCAGATACCGTCATCTGCTCAAACAGAACTAGTCGGGTTTCAAAGTTTTTGTGCTTTTTGCGTGTGCGTATTTAAAAAAAATCATTTAAACTGTTTGGAAAAGTGTTTGTGAATACCAATTTATAAATTAAAAAAAAATGTTTTATAATTGATGGTTGCTAGAAAATATATATTTGTAAAAGTTGAATAAAAGTAATTTTAAGTTTGTTTTTCTTTGTTAAGAGAATTTACATACAAATTCACTCGAGTATTCTTTTTTTATATACTGTATTTATTCGTTAGTTTTTATCATTTTGCTTCTACAATCATTTACTTTTTTTCTTTTAATTTTTTTTAGATTCAATTTTTTTTAAAAGGACCTTAAATGCTAAACTTTCTGTAAGAATATTTTGTATTTACAGAGTTGTTTTTAAACCAAATTTTTTTCATGTTAAATGCCAAGCTTATCAGATAAGTTTGTAAAATAATATTTACTAAATACTTTGTTAAATCATTTTTGTATAAGTTTTCACTAAATTTTTAACTCTATCTTAAGGTAGATGTTATAATAGTTTAAAGAAACAATTATAGTATTCAACAGAATATTTTTTGGAAGATATTTAGCCACCATTAGCATAATGATGCAAGACTATTTAATCTCAAATAGTTTAAATTTTGTAAAATGTTACTTATTGTTAAGTATCCCTTTAAATGTCTAATAAATATTAAAAAAATAACTCATCATAAATACACTTGCATTAGTGTTTAAAATAAATAAATTAACTAATAAATTAATTAACAAATCAATTTTTAAAACATGGCTAAAAAAAGTTACTAAAATATAGTAATTTTTAGAAATTATTTACTTTCAGTTTTATAAAAATATTTCACATTTTTTTACCGATCTCTATCATTTTTAAAACCTACATAAGCATTTATAATTTTTTTAAATAGTTACATTACTTTTTTTAAATTGTTATGAATTACTTTTGAGATGCGACTTTTTAAACATTGTCTTAAGATATGATTGTCAGAATTTGAGTTTTAACTAAGTTATAACAACTTTTAATTATCTTAAGTCTCTCCAAATTAAAATTTCAGCACATCTCTGATTGTTCACCAAATGTTCCGCAATAGCAGATCTTTTTGTTGCAATCTTAATTTTATAAAGTTTTTTAATTTCCAACTAAATTTAAAAACTTATCAATGCAAGCAGGTATGTGTTCTTTGACCCTTTTCTTCAGCTGTCTAGTTGTAAGACCGTTGTAGCTATTGTCGCAATAGAATTTGAATTGGTATATAACCATGCTTTTATTAAAAGTGGGAATCTGGTCTTTGCCTTCAGGTGTCAACAAAGGACTTGAGGTAAAAACTGCTCTGGGTTTTGCTGCTGAAAAAGTAGAATTTAATATTCTTCTCTAAATAAATAGATCTTTTATTTATGTATATATTTTTAAGCAGCAAAACCCAGAGCAGTTTTCACCTCAAGTCCTTTGTTGAAACCTGAAGGCAAAGACCAGACTCCCACATTTAATAAAAGCAGTCTTTTTCAAAGTTTTTTGATAGAAATTCTTTGTTTAACGTGTCAACTATATTTAACCTATTTTCCAATTTATTTAATGGTTTTGCCTAAAACTTCCAGTGTAAGTCGCTTCGATCTAATTTTTAAGAACTTGGGTGAAATTAACTTTGTTTTCAACTAAAATTTAAACACGAAATCAGTTTTTAATTTTGAAACTTTTTCAGTTTATCTATTGAATTAGCATTTAAAGGTGGATTGTTTAACTTTTAGTGTAAGTTTGTGTTTTTCTGTTGGAAATTCAATTACACTGGTGCCTGCTTATTAAAATTAATATAATATTTTGTGGTTATAACTTTTTGTACTCGTTACAATTATTTATTTTAAGTTATAGTAGAAGCAACTTCAATAAACCGATCGTTTTTGAGGCAAAAACAACTCAATTTAAAAATTTGTCATAACTCTTATATTTACAGCTGTTGAGGTATTGTCGAGGGCTTTAAAGTTTGCCGAAAAGCATGTAATAACGCATTAAAGTAAATTAGGCGATTCATAATAAAATTCAAGTTTGATAACTTACTTGTGAAACTTTTCAAGTAAATTCTAAGATTAAAAAGTTAGAAAGTATAAAATCAAAACCTCGTTAGGAATTTTCGGACTATAAAATCGACGATATGGAAATTAGCAAGTAAGTTGCTTCTAGAAAAATAAGTTTTATAATTTTAATATATTGTATATTGAACGAAAAATAAAAGCGATTAAAATGTTTGGTCTATAGACCTGGTGCACGAAAAAACCTTTCGGTTATCGAGTCGCACACCACTTGAACACCTTTTAAGATCTGTTCACTATTTACCTATTACTTATCAAACAATTTTACTCCTGGACAAGGCATTAAACTATCTAAGCCGTGTACGACTTAATATCAAATAGATTTTCGTACAATAGGTCCCAGGACTAATTATGTTGCGCTCTTTTCTGTCGTTTATTAATACCAATACCTTTATGCACAATAATATTGTTATCACTGTAACTGAAGTTCTGCTTAGCAATGAAATCGTGGTAGTATGAATAAACGTTTGATACATGAACGTCTTATTATTATAATTTAAATTCTAATGTTTAGTCTAAAAGAAAGTTAACAATTTTAAAACGGTTGTTTTTAGAGTAACACAAACAATTACTTCTTACCTTCAATCATTAGTTTATTAGATTTTAGTAAGGAACAAAAATAAACTTGAACTAAAATTGAATAGTACCTTGTAAGTAAAAAGCTAAAACTTTTAATCAAATTAGTTAATGAATAAACAACTTATGAATTCAATGTTGAAAGTTTAAAACTTCAAGTTTAAAAAGATAAAAACAAAAAGAACAAAACTTACTAAACTTCCCTTTAATTTTTCTCTTGATCGTAGTTTTTTTCTTGATATATTTAATGAGAATATACTTAGAAATAATTACATAATCTACTTTGAATATATTACGAACTATAGAATTAAGTAAATGCTCTTACTTTAATGTTTTATAGTTATTGTTAAGTGATTCAGTTTGTTTTTAGTATTTATACTATGTATTTTGTTTTATATCAAATCTAATTAGGACAATGAAAACAAAACTCTTTAGTATGATACTGTTTCAACGTTATTAGTATAAAAAGTTTTCAGTATCATAGTTTATCATAAGTTCATTCAACAAAATGTTACTCAGCTAAAACCTACAAGGATCTTCAGAATTTAAAGGCAACAATAAATAAAATTAAAAACACGAATATACAGAAAGGTCAGAAATAACTAATAGTTAGTTACTCAATTAAATCATATACTTAAACAAGTCTAAGAAACATAATTGTTTAACTATATGATTTAAATGAGTAACTAACTGTTAGTTATTTCTAACTGTAAGATCACTTGTTAGTTTGATCTTTCTGTATATTCGTGTTTTTAATTTTATTTATTGTTGCCTTTAAATTCTAAAGATCCTTGTAGGTTTTAGCTGAGTAACATTTTGTTGAACGAACTTATGATAAACTATGATACTGAAAACTTTTTATACTAATAACGTTGAAACAGTATCATACTAAAGAGTTTTGTTTTCATTGTCCTAATTAGATTTGATATAAAACAAAATACATAGTATAACTACTAAAAACAAACTGATTCACTTAACAACAACTATAAAACATTAAAGTAAGAGCATTTACTTAATTCTATAGTTCGTAATATATTCAAAATAGGTTATGTAATTATTTCTAAGTATATTCTCACTTAATATATCAAGAAAAAAACTACGATCAAGAGAAAAATTAAAGGGAAGTTTAGTAAGTTTTGTTCTTTCTGTTTTTATCTTTTTAAACTTAAAGTTTTAAAACTTTCAACATTGCATTCATAAGTTGTTTATTCATTAACTAATTTGATTAAAAGTTTTAGCTTTTTACTTACAAGGTACTTTTCAATTTTAGTTCAAGGTTATTTTTTTTCCTTACTAAAATCTTATAAACTAATGATTGAAGATAAGAAGTAAATGTTTGTGTTACTCTGAAAACAACCTTTTTTAAATTGCCAACTTCCTTTTAGACTAAACATTAAAACTTAAAATAATAAGACGTTCAGGTATCAAACGTTTATTTATACAACGACGGTTTCACAGCTAAGCAGAACTTCAGGTACAGTGATAATAATATTATTGTGCATGAAGGTATTGGTATTAATAAACGACAAAAAAGAGCGCAACATAATTAGTCCTAGGACCTAGTGTACGAAAATCTATTTGATATTAAGTCGTACACGGCTTAGATAGTTTAATGCCTTGTCCAGGAGTAAAAAATGTTTAGAAAGTAATCGATATTAAATTAATAAAAATAATAAATTAAAATAAATAAATAAAGAATATTAAAATATCTAATATTAAAAACAGATAAACGCTCATTTTTCATCTTGGTTGATCTGACAGTTGAGTAAACATCGTGTTGTTCATTAAACTTTTCTTTGAAAAAAGCCGAATAAAAACAGATTAGGTACAAAAAAATTGCACCGAAGCAAAGACAAATAAATTGGTACTGAAATTTCTTTTTAAAAAACTAGTGGTTACATCTCTGTAAAGTTAAAAATGTTGTGGAGGTTAAGTAGAAGACAACAAATTTGTATAAGCACTTAAACTTTTAGCAAAGCTGTTTAAAAAGTTTGTGTTTTTTTTTTTGTAACTATGTTTGTAACAAAATTCTTTAACAAAAAATAAGTATAACAGTTTAAATAAAAGTATAAAAAAAAACTATTGATAAAAATCAAAATAAATAACTTTTTTATTTAGACTTGTATTTTTTGTAAAAAATAAAAACTCGAGCTTAAAACAACTAATACATTAATAAAACATCAACGAAACAAATATTTGATAAAATTAAAAATAATTTTATGAAGCAGTCAAATAAAAAAAAGTTAAATTATATCGTCGATGTTTACTTATAATATATAATAAAGTTTAATTAGGAAAGGAAGGACTTCCATTTCTTAGTTTAACCAAGCCTTCTTGTTGCCATGGCAGCGAAGAGTTCATTGTTTTCCACGGATTTTTGAACTTTACTACCAAGTTGTTCGACAAATGCTGAACCATTTGTTTGCCAACAAAATTAACAACGTCATCACTTGAACACGTGACTTTGTGACGTAGTATTCCTAAAAAAATAATGTGTAACAACAACATTTGTTTTCTTTTTATTTTACAAGTAAAAATAACTCGGTGCCAAAAAACTTATATAAACTAGCTCGTTGTACATTAAAAGTAGTAGTTATTTAGGTTATTTTTCATTAAGTGTTTTTTTTTATTTAAAACAATTGTAAAGTACAATTGAAACTATAACTTTAAAAATTAATCAAAAAGTACTTTATTTAAATAGATTTAACTTTACAAAATTTTGGAGTGTAAGAGCTATTTAGCCTTAATAATCTTGTTAAACAACAAAACTTAGATATTAAAAAAAATTGTTGAAACTCCTTTTGAAAATAATTTTACTTATCACAACCAACACTTTCTAATAATTAATTTTATTTATAAAAAACACTTCTAAAATATTTGTTGTCATTATCCTTATCTAAACACATCTGAAGAATTTTGCTTACTATAATAACAAAAATATTTTTTTTTTAATTTACTAAACTCTTAGTAATTTTAAAAAGAGCGAAATAACAAGCAATGCTATAAATTAAAACAAGCCTACAGTTATGATATCAAAAAAATTAAAATATTTTAGTCGATTTTTGTCAACATAAAGAAGTATTAAGAATCAATTTAAATACTTAGAACTTTTTCTTTGCAAAAAAAATAAATATAAGTCAATAATAATTGGAAAATCTTACAATTGTCTGAGTTAGTAATAAACATAAATTCAGAAACATAAAGTACTAATTTGTTGTTTTTTAACTATTTGGTCAGTCTGACCTTTCTACCAGTGTTTTAAGGTGATAATTTTTATCAAAAACAAATAACAAAGGGTATATGTAAGTTTACTTGCATCATATATGACTTAAAAACATAAGTACAGAAGCTTTTAGTGATAAATGCAAAATAAAAATTAATAATAAATGAGTTTAAAAGATTTGGAAATGGTATAATTTGAAAGCTATTTTTTTAAATACTTAATAATTTATTTTATTCAAAAAAATTGAAAAAAAAGTTGTCCAGTAATAACTTGACTAGACTTGACATGTTTTTTAACGAGCGCATACCTTTTAAGTTGAGAAATAAGTAAATTTACAAATAAGTATAAATAGCTTTTTTAATATGAAACTGAAAGTCTTTTTTAAATATATACTAACCAGTGATGAAAACGTCTTCCAAATAAAAATCGTCCTTTTCAGTAACTTTCGATGCACAAACTAGCTTCTTCATCATTTTAAAGCTCAAAGTCCACATACCGCCATTGCAAAAAGCTGGGTAATGTTTTTCGCTGTACATTCTTTCGGATATATACCTAATAAATTATAAACTTAAAAGAATTATATTTCTTTTTTGTTTACCTTGATAATATGTTTTTTATAACTTTTAGTTTATAAGAAAGAAGAGTTAATATCATTCTATAGTTTTAAATAGTTTTTGTTTGCTAGTTTAAAAAACTCCAAAGTTGAGCGATTTTTGTAAGAGAGAATATAATAATCCAATTTAATAATCAGTATTTTAATATATTTATGCTTTTCTTAAGCTTAACTAATAAAGTTTAAATATAGTTTTTTTTACTAATTAAAATGTTTATTGTATTTTACAGAACTTTAAAAAAGTGTTTGTCATAAATGTTTTTGAACTTTTGTTTAATTTGAGTGAAGTAAAATTGCTTTTATATATTTTTACTTTAAAAATAAATTATAAAATTATAATAATGTTTTTCCAGCATTCAGTATATTTAGTTGTTTATTGATTTCATTGAACTTATAAAAGTATAATATATATTTAAAGTTTAAAAAAAGTTTAAAACCAGTTTAAAACAAGTTTTTAACTAGTTTTTCTATTGATACTAGACTAATTTTTTTTCAATTTTTTTAAATAAAATAAATTATTAAATATTTTAAAGACTAGCTTTCACACGTGTTTTGTTTAAACATATGAAGTCATATACGAAGTTAAAGCAAGCTTAATCAGTGCTTATTTATACCATTTCGATGATTTGCTTCTATGAGGTAATCCGTTCTCTGTTCTCGTAAATCCACAAAATATTTTATTTTCATTTTCATTGACTTTTATCGCTTTGAATGATTTATACACGTTTTGGACATTCATTAAGCAATCATCGTCAGTAACTGTTACCCAATCAACTTCAAGCTTTTGAAATTTCAGCCAATGAAAACTTGATAAAACCTAGAGTATTTTCTTAGTCAGCATCTTAAGATTTTAGCTAAATCTTCCAATAAAAGCAATTTTGATAACAAAATATAAACATGTTTAAAAAATGGAAGTTTGAAATTTGAATGTAAAAATTGTGTTTCTACCTGTTGAAAATCAACATTTCTTTGTTCACATAAATGTATTTCTTCATTTTTAGTGTAATTTGTTTTTTTATGACATACTTTTAGTAAAAACTTTTAAATATAAACTATTTAAGTAATTTTTGCTGTTTACTTATAGTAACTTCGTAATGAAATGACAACTTGATATTATAGTTTTTGTTTTTCCTATAACTTGTTTAAATATGTTACTAAAGAATGTAATTAAGTTTATTTTCATATCTTTTTTTTACTTTATCTAAAAAGTTAGAAGAGTATCTACAATATCAAAACAAAACAAATCAAAAAATTGTAAAAATTACTATACATTATAATAATTCATTCGAAACACATTAAAAAAATACCTATTTGCAGAATTTGTTTTTATTTTATAATCAATTTCTACTTGAAGTTCTTCCCATGAGTACAAACTAACTTTTATTGGTAGAGCTTGATAATTGTCAATAAAACTACATTGAAGAATATCACCATACAATCCATTTTCTTCATGTAATTGTATTTGCTCGTTATTATTACTTGTTTTATTTTTCTCTCCCACAACGAATATAATAGAGTATTGGACATTGTATAGTCTATGATTTTGTCAAAATATAAACGGAAAATATTTAACTTATTCTAAACGAAAATTTAAATATAACTTAACATCAATAAAACAAAAAGTTAAGTTGATTAAAGTTAGTGTTACTCAATTTACTTTACTAGAGAGTATATATACATATATAAATATATAATTTATTCAAATGGCGATTTTAAAAATTCTGGAACATATGTTTCACAAAGCTTTAATTTTTCATAAAGCTTTGATCATCAGCCAGTTAAATTCAAAATACAAAGCACTGTACTAAACAAAGATACAAAAGTTATGCAAAAAAACAAAAAACAGTATGACGTAATATTGTACATTACAAATATTCAGTACAAAAATCGATCTACCTTCTAACTAATTAAACAACTAAAATTAACGAAAACAACAGTTAATTGACTATAAAATGCTTCAAAATTTGTTGTGTTTTAAAAGAAGCTTTTTTATATGTCGACAAGACGATATAAATTCGCTTCGCTTATTTAAACAACCTTCCTTTTTTAACGCATACATAACGGCTGTTGATTCTTTTAAGCACAGCCTACAAACAGGGTTGTTACCATCTGCTATTGGCTGTGCTCTTTTTATCACCTCCCAAGTTAATTTAAAATCAATGTTTTTGCGCTTAAGGCCGCAAACATACTTCGAAAGCTCAGTTTCATTTTCGTATACACCACCTTTAAAGGATTTTTTATGGTTGGCATACCGAAATCTGAATTGAGTGGAGCATAGGCCGATGTAGAACTTCTTTTCAAGGTCAGAGTTAACTGTTGCCTTGTAAATAATGTTCTCTGACCGGCAATTGCCCCCCTTCAAATTGTATTTACAGCCACCGGCGCAATTACACTGATTTTTGATTGAATTACTTTTGTTTAAAATCCTTTGATTATGTGACTTGATTAATCTCTCCAAATTCGCCATACATGAATAAGTGATTCGCATATTATGTTTGTTAAATATCTTTGATAATGGGTTATTTTTGTTGAAATGTTTTTTTACTAGATTTATAAATTCTCTGCCGATGTTTGTTTTAACTGAAGTACAGAATGGGGGATTATACCAAATTATATTTCGCTTTCTTTTACTGGTCGTTTTGTTTTTTTGCTCCGTTGTTTCAAAATTAAGTTTATCATTGTAACCGCATTTTTTCATTATTAGTTCGTATTCTTGTTTTGTCTTTAAAAAGTTTTCTTCGTTGCTTGATCTTTTATTTAAACGTTTATTAATTATTTTTGGTATTTGGTTTATAATATTTTTTGGGTGGCTAGAATATTTATTTATATACATAATTTTTGCGTTTTTCTTTTTATAAGGCATATAGGAGAGATCATGCAAGTTGAGCTTCACATCCAGGTAGTCAGTCGTCAACATTGGTGATTCAATAGTGACTCTTAACCCCATGGACTTGAAGAAGGCGTGCGTTTGTTTTTTTAGCCTTTCAACTATAAAGCCAGAAGAATTGGGCAGTACAGCTAGACCATCGTCCCTGTACAACCCAACTCTTTCTAAACCAAAGATATTCTTCAACCCATCTAACAAAAAAAGACCTACTAATTCACATAACTCTGCACCCATGAACGATCCCTGCGCTACATCAAAAAGAGAGCTGGTGTTATTTTCTCTCTTCTTTTGCCACAGGTTTCCTTGTTCATAAAGTACTGATTTACATGCGTTTTTTATTAGACCTAAATCTTAAGTAGGTACGCTAGTATAAATACCAGCAAATTTTAGTGATTTTGTTACCAATTCTTCGCTGATAGAAGGATAAAAATCGACTACATCAAACTTAAAAAAGCTGTACGTTTGTTTTTCCAAACCAGTGAACCAATTTAAGACTTGGTCTGTATCAGTCCACTGCATAAGTTTAGATTTTAAACGCACAGCCTTATTAATACAGTCAATCTTAACCTTAACTATACGACCTACATCGGACTTAGAAGTATTAATCAATCTACACTTGGGATGTGTCAAAAAGTTATCTTTATGGTCTTTGACCGTTATGTATGCGTTTTTTAAAGGCAATTTTTTAATCCTATCGTGTATTTTTAAGTTTTTAGTTAAATTTTTAGCTTCTACATTAATATCATTTAAAGTTTTATCAGTACATTTTTCGTAATCTTTAGTAATATTGTCTTTTAATAGTTTTTTATAGTCATTTACTGAAATTTCGTAAAAATTAGAAGTTTTATCAGAAGGCACAATCAAATTTTTGCACTTACTTATGTCCTGCACAATCTTTGAAAGTTCATTTTGGAAACGGCTTCTACTTGTTCTGAACTCCACGTCTTGCACCATTTTTATTAGGTCTTCTTCAAATGCCTGTAGATGTTGTATTGGCTTAGGTGTGCGTGTTGTTTTGAACCCGTATGTTTCGTGTTCTTCTGCAGCCACTTGATCTTCTTCTTCGAAGAACTTTGCTTTCCACCGCATCCGTCTTACTAAGTGTTGAGTCTTCTGTATTAATGCTTCCTTATACACATCTTGTTTACTACATGGAATATTCTTAATCGAGTGCTTGATATCAAACTTTTTAAAATCTGACATTTTTTATATGAACTTGTTTATGTTTACTGTGCTCGACAAAAATTTGGAGCATAAATATAAAATAAGGTTAATGTTTAAACGTAAACACTTTCAACTGAGCCCACTTGAAGGGCTTTTAAATAATTTATTCAAATGGCGATTTTAAAAATTCTGGAACATATGTTTCACAAAGCTAAATAAATTATTTAAAAGCCCTTCAAGTGGGCTCAGTTGAAAGTGTTTACGTTTAAACATTAACCTTATTTTATATTTATGCTCCAAATTTTTGTCGAGCACAGTAAACATAAACAAGTTCATATAAAAAATGTCAGATTTTAAAAAGTTTGATATCAAGCACTCGATTAAGAATATTCCATGTAGTAAACAAGATGTGTATAAGGAAGCATTAATACAGAAGACTCAACACTTAGTAAGACGGATGCGGTGGAAAGCAAAGTTCTTCGAAGAAGAAGATCAAGTGGCTGCAGAAGAACACGAAACATACGGGTTCAAAACAACACGCACACCTAAGCCAATACAACATCTACAGGCATTTGAAGAAGACCTAATAAAAATGGTGCAAGACGTGGAGTTCAGAACAAGTAGAAGCCGTTTCCAAAATGAACTTTCAAAGATTGTGCAGGACATAAGTAAGTGCAAAAATTTGATTGTGCCTTCTGATAAAACTTCTAATTTTTACGAAATTTCAGTAAATGACTATAAAAAACTATTAAAAGACAATATTACTAAAGATTACGAAAAATGTACTGATAAAACTTTAAATGATATTAATGTAGAAGCTAAAAATTTAACTAAAAACTTAAAAATACACGATAGGATTAAAAAATTGCCTTTAAAAAACGCATACATAACGGTCAAAGACCATAAAGATAACTTTTTGACACATCCCAAGTGTAGATTGATTAATACTTCTAAGTCCGATGTAGGTCGTATAGTTAAGGTTAAGATTGACTGTATTAATAAGGCTGTGCGTTTAAAATCTAAACTTATGCAGTGGACTGATACAGACCAAGTCTTAAATTGGTTCACTGGTTTGGAAAAACAAACGTACAGCTTTTTTAAGTTTGATGTAGTCGATTTTTATCCTTCTATCAGCGAAGAATTGGTAACAAAATCACTAAAATTTGCTGGTATTTATACTAGCGTACCTACTGAAGATTTAGGTCTAATAAAAAACGCATGTAAATCAGTACTTTATGAACAAGGAAACCTGTGGCAAAAGAAGAGAGCAAATAACACCAGCTCTCTTTTTGATGTAGCGCAGGGATCGTTCATGGGTGCAGAGTTATGTGAATTAGTAGGTCTTTTTTTGTTAGATGGGTTGAAGAATATCTTTGGTTTAGAAAGAGTTGGGTTGTACAGGGACGATGGTCTAGCTGTACTGCCCAATTCTTCTGGCTTTATAGTTGAAAGGCTAAAAAAACAAACGCACGCCTTCTTCAAGTCCATGGGGTTAAGAGTCACTATTGAATCACCAATGTTGACGACTGACTACCTGGATGTGAAGCTCAACTTGCATGATCTCTCCTATATGCCTTATAAAAAGAAAAACGCAAAAATTATGTATATAAATAAATATTCTAGCCACCCAAAAAATATTATAAACCAAATACCAAAAATAATTAATAAACGTTTAAATAAAAGATCAAGCAACGAAGAAAACTTTTTAAAGACAAAACAAGAATACGAACTAATAATGAAAAAATGCGGTTACAATGATAAACTTAATTTTGAAACAACGGAGCAAAAAAACAAAACGACCAGTAAAAGAAAGCGAAATATAATTTGGTATAATCCCCCATTCTGTACTTCAGTTAAAACAAACATCGGCAGAGAATTTATAAATCTAGTAAAAAAACATTTCAACAAAAATAACCCATTATCAAAGATATTTAACAAACATAATATGCGAATCACTTATTCATGTATGGCGAATTTGGAGAGATTAATCAAGTCACATAATCAAAGGATTTTAAACAAAAGTAATTCAATCAAAAATCAGTGTAATTGCGCCGGTGGCTGTAAATACAATTTGAAGGGGGGCAATTGCCGGTCAGAGAACATTATTTACAAGGCAACAGTTAACTCTGACCTTGAAAAGAAGTTCTACATTGGCCTATGCTCCACTCAATTCAGATTTCGGTATGCCAACCATAAAAAATCCTTTAAAGGTGGTGTATACGAAAATGAAACTGAGCTTTCGAAGTATGTTTGCGGCCTTAAGCGCAAAAACATTGATTTTAAATTAACTTGGGAGGTGATAAAAAGAGCACAGCCAATAGCAGATGGTAACAACCCTGTTTGTAGGCTGTGCTTAAAAGAATCAACAGCCGTTATGTATGCGTTAAAAAAGGAAGGTTGTTTAAATAAGCGAAGCGAATTTATATCGTCTTGTCGACATATAAAAAAGCTTCTTTTAAAACACAACAAATTTTGAAGCATTTTATAGTCAATTAACTGTTGTTTTCGTTAATTTTAGTTGTTTAATTAGTTAGAAGGTAGATCGATTTTTGTACTGAATATTTGTAATGTACAATATTACGTCATACTGTTTTTTGTTTTTTTGCATAACTTTTGTATCTTTGTTTAGTACAGTGCTTTGTATTTTGAATTTAACTGGCTGATGATCAAAGCTTTATGAAAAATTAAAGCTTTGTGAAACATATGTTCCAGAATTTTTAAAATCGCCATTTGAATAAATTATTTAAAAGCCCTTCAAGTGGGCTCAGTTGAAAGTGTTTACGTTTAAACATTAACCTTATTTTATATATAAATATATATATATACATATATTAGAATAAACAAACTTATAAACAGTATCTTTTGTTTTTAAGTGTACAACTTTTTAAGTTTCTAGTAATGTAGTAAATTCTGAACAATAACACATTTTAACGTACTGTTGAACTTTTTGTACACAAAACTTTTTAATTAGTTTTCAAAATATTTCATACTTTACTTAAATTTATTTATTATTTATTTTTAGTGCCAGTGAGAAAATTTTATAAAATGTTTTCAATCTTTTTTTTTGTAGTGCTTCGTGAACTTTTCACAAAACTGTATTTCTAATAAAAGTAAAATGGTGTTTTAAATAAATAGTTAACAAAATCTTTTTTTTACTTTAGAGATCAACAAAAGCTCAAATAAATTTAGTTTTACACTAGATAAATTGTTTGAGTGCAAGTTTTTGTAATTGAACTTTTTTAAAGTGTAGCTTAATGTTTTACTTTGTAGCATGATTCAACCATTAAATATTAAAACTACGTTTAACCGCTTAAACTTTAGTCTAACTGCTTTTTTCACAACATTCTTTAAAATAACAATTAGTTTATGACTACCTTTTTTTACATAACATATAAAAAAAACTTAACAAACTAAAATACACATAAATTTTATATCTAGATTTTATATTATGATTTTTTTAAAAAAACTACTATACTAGTTGATTAAACTTTAAGAAAATTATTTCTAAATAACAAAAATAAATAAATATATCTTTCTTGGTTGAGTTTATTCACAAACTAATTACAAGAATAATAAAGTCTGTTATACAAAACATAATTAAAAATAGGTAAATACTTATGCATCTCCCCCAGATTTTATCTACAAAGGAGATAAAACGATGAATTTACATAGCGAAACAAAAATATTTTAAAACAATTTTATACAAATTAAACACGTTTTTCAGGTCTAAAATTCAACGAAGTTAAACTCAAAAAGACAAAAACATTTAAAAATTACGATTAACTTAGTTCACTATTAAATGATTTGTTAAAACAAACTACAACTTAAACGAACAAACTGTAACAAAATTTGAAACTTAATCTTTACTTTTCTTCACTCAGTTGCTGAATACAAGCATTCAATAACTTAATTGATTCATCGATTTTAAAGAACTTTAAAGCTTTGAAGAACGAACAACACGCCATTCATCAAACCACCTTGAAACTTCACTTAATTCACTGATAAACATCTTTATCATATTTTCGACTTCAAACAAAATAGAAGGTGCATTACTTATAGCATTAAACACTGAGGAAATACTGCTACACACATTTTCCAAATACTCAATACCAACCAACAGTTTGACTTTTTGAAAGTCAATCTCTGCGTCCTCATCCAAGATCACTTTAAACAGACGGCTGTTAGGCAAGTCTGCTGCAAAAACAAATACAAACTTTATGACGTCACCATTGGACTAAAGCACATTCATTATACAATAACACATTATTTTACAGTGAACATTCCAACTTGACTTTAAATGAACATCAGTAACATCGGTGTCACGAAGCTTTTGAAAAGCATCATAAAGTCTTACACGGAAACGCTGCAAATAGTCCAATAATTTTACATACATATCCCGGACACATTGTTGTTTTCAAGTAAATTTTGGTGGTCTGTTTGCTTTTCTGTAGAAAATAAAAGTCAAGAAAATATAGATCAAAGCAAATCTTAGCCATTCCAGTTCAACATCAATTTTGAAGAAAGCCATTAGTACAGAGGGAAATCGCACAATGGTTATTCAAAAAGAATCTTCCTTCTGGAAACACAGAACATTAAAACTTTTCTTGACATCTTTTTTCTCAACTTTACCAGAAAAGACAATCTTTTACAGTGGTATTTTTGCTTTTCTTAGATAAACTACTTAGAGATTTGCAAACAGGAGGTTGTTCTTAGAAACTTACAATTTTGAACAGTTAAGCGACCTGATCCATCAACCTTGACAACCCATTGATGGCAGTCCTTCAAAACCACCACCACTCCACTTATCCCCCACTTGCTAGGAAAGTTACCTGCTTGATTCAGTATCACGACATGATCACCGCAATTCAGTGGTGGCAACGATTTTGTGTTCCTACATATATTTTCCAGAGACTTAACAAAACGAATACTGAGAGATTCTTTCTTTTATCCCAATCGTCACGCCACGATTGAGATCTGCGGGTTATTGTAAGTCATAACACTCTTTCTGACGTAAGGTAATGACTCATTTAAATTTCGTCCCAAAAAGATCTGTGCAGGGAATAGTTTGCATCCTGGATCAGGCGTATTTCTCTGCGTAAGTATAGCTTGTACCATTCTGTTGTTATTTAGTTCTCCATTTAGACCAACCTTTTCCATTAACAAAAGCTTATTGACCTTTACTGTTAATTCCACGTTGCCGTTTGACACTGGATGATATGCAGTTGAAATACGATGGTGTATGCCGCATTGTTTAAAAAAATACTTGGCAACTTTTGTTGAAAACTCTGGAACACCATCCGTAGATATTTCATCAGTAACACCATAAGTAACAAAAATACGACGCAAAGCTTTACATAGCCCTTTTGAATCAGAATCATTTGTACCTAATTTGATTCTTTGATGTTCTGTCCAACCTGAAAGTCTGTCGGCAGCTACAAAATAATACCACCCTTTGAACTGAAAATAATCACAAACAATTGATTCAAAAGGAACTTTTCATTTGGAGGTAGGTGAGGACTGCTTTGGGATTTGTGCGGTTTTCGTCGCCATCCAGTGTGTAGAAATACATTTTTCTGTCCCTATACCTCCTTTTTCTTCTTTACGTTTTTACGCTCGAACATATTTTTCCTACGACCTCGGATGCAAAAGCTATCAGAACTTTGTGTAGACAATTCACCAACCAGAATTGCATTTGACTCATCAGCATTATTTTGGTGACTTTGATAAAACTTTTACGGGACTCTATCCAGCATTGTTTACAGGCAGAACACTAAATATATTTCTTAGTTTTACTGCTCCAAACAAATTTATAAGTTGATTAATTACATATGCTATAAGCTATTTAACCCTTTGGTTTTTGTGTTTTTTTCTTTAAGGATTTGTATGAAAAACCTGAGGCTGTAACAACGGGTTTTGAAATCGTATCACGTGCCAATTCTTTTCCTTCAATCAAACCGATTGTCTCATTGACATTTTTCTTATCTAGATTTTCCCATCCTAGCACCTCTTTACGGATATCCTCATCGGCTAAACCTGTAACCATGACATCTTTTAGGTATATGTCTGTAAAATCTATCATTTGATTACAGCAATCCTTTGGGCATTTACATGTGTACGAGCATGTACTGGCCTTTCCCTTTAAACGGGCAGCAAATGATCTAGTGTTTTCAGTCAAATCCTGTCTTGCACTAAGAAAGTCTGACCGTCGTACAACAACTGAAACAGGAATAACTGCAAGCTGCTTGATAATCCTTAAAAGCTCTTGCTCACTTAAATTTACTATATCTTCAAGTCCCTTCAGAATAGCATCGTCTAGATCTTCCTCACAGCACTGGTACAGTTGACAACTTTTTTCTACCTCTGTCATCTCCATGCTATCTTTAAAAATAGTCCACTTTGGTACAAATATGTTCCAATCCTCTACATTTCAGTATGTCACTATTCGAGGACGGTCCATCTTTGGAGGCTTTGGTTTTGAAGAATTTGCATTAATGTGAACATTGTTGTGAATGATAAGCAAAGAGGCAACTACAGAAGCAACGACGTCTGGTGTTTCATATGTGGAACTCAAAGAGGGCATTTTATCAATGGTATTGTTGATTCAATTCAGCTAGACTTTATCATAAATAAATATATCTTTCTTGGTTGAGTTTATTCAAAAACTAATTACAATAATGATTAAGTCTGTAAAACAAAACTTACTTAAAATAAGGTAAATACTTATACAACAAAATACTTGAAAAAAAACTTTTCCAAACGTTGAAGTAAAATACTTATTGTTTAAAATAAATAACTGTTGCTAGTTTTGCTATTAACTCTCAAAAAAATAAAATTTAGTTTCTGTACAAATTTATCGGAAAACATTTAGAAAATTTTATAGATTTTTCTGTGTTCAATTTTTTGTATATCACAATATAAGTATCTTACAAGTGTAGTGATAGAGGACCTGAAGGCTCATTATATAAACTAAGTATTACTATAAAAAGCTTACCTTGCTAATACATTTTAAGTAATATCTGTTTGTGAAATTAACTTAATTACTGTTCAAAAGGTTTTACAATTTTTTAAACAATACAATATATACAAATAAAATACACACTATAAGAATACATAACATAATAGTCGATTAAAAAATACTCAGCTTAAATAAGACTTAACAGGTGGCTTTGGCTCACCATTCTTCCAAAAGCAATGTTTATTCAAAGTTATCATATTTAAGAATTGAGAAATTAGTCTTTTTTTGCAATATTTTCTCTTATATAATTTAGAAAGCAGCGAAGCATGCGATACTGCTACACAAGCTTTAAAAACTAGAACACAACTAAACCAAATCATCGTAATTGTTACACATTATTAAAACTTTTTTTTTGTTGTTATAGTAAAGCTTTACTATTAAAACTTTGTAAAAAAAAACTGGCCTTTAAAAAGTTTGTTATTCAAAACTTGGAAATCATAAAATAATGTATTTAAAATAATGCTATAGTTTGCTACTAATCTTATGCAAAATTAAAAAAAAAGATTTCTAATATTGCGTTTAGATAAAAGTTTACATACCTAAATATAGAGCCCCAAGTTGCTCTAATCAAATTTCTTCTATCAAAATTCCCCACACTAGATTTTATCAGATAAATCATCTTATTATAGTTGTTTACATCTCTTACTTCCCCCATACTCTTCCAAGGAAGCACATTAGAACATTCTGGCATTGTAATAGGTTTTTCTGCATTCTGAAATATAATTTTTTTTTTAATTTTTAACTGATTTTTTTTATGTGACCAAAAAAAATATTAACGAATTTAGTTTGCAAAACAAAATTACAAAAGTATAAGGTTTTTTTAGTTAAGTGAGCTCGTTAATTATTAAATACAGCCTACACATGTCTTAGAACTAACTTAGTAATAAATAAATAAATAAAACAAGTAGAACATGTTATAATACATTCAATTTCAAATTGTAAACTTACGCATTTTTCATCCGAATAATGGTTTTTATAAGTTCTAACAAAAAAATAACTAAAACTTTCCTATTTGTATAAGTGTAATTCAGCTGTTGCAAAAGTGTTTGTTTAAACTAGTATGTGAAGTTAAAAGATAATATTTAAAATTGTACAATTTTCTGTTAAAATAACAGTAATTTCAGTTGCAAAAGCATTTAACATATTTTGTTATAAAAACGTAAAATCCTTTTTGTATTTTTGTCTTCAAACTGTTTACAACTGTTGCAATGCTCAACGCATATCTTCAGAACAAAAATAAAGCTTTAAAAGAGATTTAATATAACTTACGAAATACATATTGTTACGTATTAAATATTACTAATCTTTTTTTGGTATACTTTCAATTGAAGTCTGTTAGAGCTTTTTTAACTTGCTGTCACTATCATTTGCTAATCAAAAATGTAGTTTTGCTTAACAATTGTATTGAAATATTAGATGAAAATTAAAAAAAAATCTTTTTTCTATAAACTCTAATTATTTATGGTTTTCATAATTCAATTAGTTAAGTAGGAGTCTAATATGCACGAAGGGACACTTTTGCACGGAGTCACTTTTGCTTAAAGACATTTTTACACGAAAAAACAATTTTCCACGAAGACACTTTTGCACAGATTGAATAAAACTATAATTTATTTTTTAATTAATTAATTTTTGCTATCACAGTTACCCATAACCTTTACTCGCGGTCAGTATTTTTCTCTTTTATTTTGCTTTTTTTACAATTAATTTCTTATCAATTTTTTTTTTATTTATAATCTTTATTAATTTTTTTTAAACGTTTTCTTTATCACTGTTACCCCTAACTCTTACCCTCGGTGGGTAACTGTTTAAAAAAAAAATTGGTTTTGTTTATTTTTTATTTATTTTTTTTTTTTTTCTTTTCAAACTTTACTTTTGTTATTCTTATTTTATTCTTAATTCTTACTATCACTGTTACCCCTAACCCTTACCCTCAGTCGGTAACTTTTTTTTTTTTTTCTTTTTGGATTTTACTCTCGTGGAAAAGTGTCTTCGTGCAAAAAAGACTTCATACAAAAGTTTCTCTTCGTGCATCTTTCGTGCAAAAGTGTCTTCGTGCATATTTGACCTGTTCCCAAATTAGTTATATACTAAAAACGAAATAAAAGAAACCAAGTAAACTATGAGTTGTTTCTAAATAATGTTTTTAATACTAGTGTAAAATTCATTCCTTTTTTTACATTATTATGTGTCAAAGTAGGTGTTAAAAATGTTTATTATATTGATTTGAAAATTTGTAAGCACAATCTGTAAATAAAAAACTTAAAAAAAATTAATAAAAATGAACTTCCGAGTAAGTTTCAAACGGAAAAAATTTTACTACTTACTTTTTATCTAAACATGGTTACATATTGAACTTAAAAGAAGTTGAAAAATGTATTTTTACCAGAAATTAGTTTTCTTACATTATAAGAGCTTTTACACGCTTAATAACTATAATATATAAACAGTAATTTTTACAGCTAATAAAAAAAAAAAAATTTAATCTTACCTTAGCAAACTTTTCAGGTAATTTTTTAAACTTTGATTTATTTGATGTAGCATTGCAATTCGCAGAAACAAAATTTGAACATTCATCAACTGGTTGATTTTTTGTAACACTTTTGTATCTTAGTTTTGATGGGTTGGTACTTGGAAGCGTTGTCTCTCTCACCTCATTCAGTTTGACAGTTTTTTGAGCTTTGTGTTTTGTTTCCACTGTTTTCTTCGAAAGAAGCGATTGTAATAAAAACAAGTACGGAATACATGCAAAGCAGCAAAAACAAACAAGCTTGTATTTTTTTTTCATTTCAATACTTTTTTTATCTAGCAATATGTTCTGTAAAGAGTAAATTAATAAGTGTAAAACCAAAAGATGAATTTAAACTAAAACTAAATCTAAACTTGGGATAAAACATATATACAAGATAAATTGTATTCAAAATTGTTTGAAACAATTTAGTTTAACAATAAATAATAAACTGCTTTTTTACTTTAGTTTATAAAAAAATTTAAACAAAAACTTTCGTGCAATGTTTATAAACCTTGTATAATGTTATTATGTTTAAAAGTAATTAATATAAAAGTCGTGGCCTTAAAATGTGCATAGTAGATACTTCAAGCTTTGACCAAACATATTAAAAACTTTGGTACTTACGCTTTTGTAAGTTAAATTCAAAGTTTTAATATTTAAATCTGATGTTATAATTAAGTTTTTAAAATTATAGGTTGCGGTTTTTTTATCTAGCTAGGTTAGAATATCTTGATTTTCATAGCTACGTTGAAACGTGGTAACTTGTTAACACACAAAACATATGTTAGTTTGTTAAAAAAAGAATTCTGTGAAATTTTTGTGTTACACATTCCAGTGAAATTGCTTCGCTAAGATCTCTAATAGGAAAAGATGTACTTTTAATTTTGAACATTTGTAGTTCATTCACATAGTTTTGGTAGTTTATAATTAAATTATATTCTTATTTTAAAGACAGAAAAAATAAATATACATACATATTTTTATGATTAGTAAAACTAATAAATAAAGTTTTTAACGCAGTGTGATGTTTAGAACAACTTATATTAGACATTTATTATTATTATATTGTTTATTGTATAATGTTGGACTCAGGCATTAAAACCTGAGCCACTTAAACAGAATACACAAGAAGAAAAATAAAATAAAACAAATTTATGTTTCAAAAAAAATTATCATAAAAAAATAAATGAACAAAGTTAAAATTATAAAGAATTTATTTTTAAGTTTGAATTTATTTGCTAAATATAAAAGGCGATAACATAGTACATTAAAAATATAGGGGTGCACGACAATTCAAATTTGGACAACTCAAATTCATACAATTCAAATTCTTTAAAAAATAGTCTAAGGACAACAACTTAAAAAGTAGTTTATATTTCAAAAAAATTATAAATATTTATGGCTGTCATAGTAATATCTACAAGTCATTTTTTTCTTTTTGTAAACTATTAAATACTATTTTAGATATGGTAAAAATATGCTTTACAGTATACTTGTTTTAAATATTTTTTTATGTCTTAAGAAATATTTGAAATTTTATATAAAAAGATAAAATTATTTGTAGATATTGATAAGACCTACATACATATTTTTTGTTATGTGTTAATTTTTGAAATATGGTCTTTTAATTGTTTTTTTAAGAATTTGATTTGTCCGAATTTGAGTTTTCATGTAACCAAAAAATAGATAATAAATGCACACATATAAAAAAGTTTAACTAAGTAAAATAATGATTGTACAAAATTATTAAACGTAAATTAAATTGATATTCTGAAATTGTTTAAAAAGTTTTAAAATATAAAAAACTTGAAATCAAAACATAAACTACGGCACAAATTGCTTGGTTTTTTAAGTACGGATTATAAGTAAATGACTTTATAATTAAGTGAAATTTGTTCGCTAACAAGTTATATCGCGTTCATATATCTTCTAAAACGTTAATACTGTACCAAAATGTACGAAAAAAATCTAAAAGATCTGATTGTAGTCTGATTAACTTCGACTTATAACTATAGATTCAAAATACTTTAAAAAAAGCAAAACTCTCAGAATTTGAATAAAACTGTATGCATCAAATAAAAGAACCTACCACAAAAAATAATTTTATTATGTTTAATATTTTAAAACGTAATAATTTTGAGAATATATTATCTAAATTACTTTCTAAATTTAAAACATTCATTATAGAAATAAAAACTACTAGTCATCAAAAATTCTCTGCATGAAAAATAAATTTTATAAACAATACAAATGAAATTCTTCAATATCTGTCTAGCGCAAAGCAACTGCTTCATAGTTTGTTCCATGTACTTCAGAATAAAATGTAACAAAGGGCTAAGGAAGTATGATTCAATTTAACGTAGGTGTGAATAGATTTATACTAATAATAGTTTAATTGGCTTTATACGTGATTTGCGAAGTTAAAAGATATAGTTTTAAATTTTAGATGAGTAAGATTTCTGTAGTGTTTTTTATTTGTTTATAATTTTGATTATTATTGTAATTAAGTTATAGTATATAAAATTTCAAGTAAAACAGTTAATAAATAAACTTTATGAAAGAAATAATTTCTAACGCTTAAATTACTTAAACAATTAAAAATTTATTGCTTTATTTCTAAAACGTTATGCGTCAAGGAATTAAAAGTTTTACCTGTTTTATATAAAAATCTGACAAACATTCAAAATTTTGTAACTTTAGGCTATTTTAAACTTAACAAAATCAAAGTTTTTAAATACTTTATATCAAAGATAAATTTTTAAAATTTATTACAGTACAATGTTTCACTCGTTTGAAAATGAGATCTTCAGTTGTTTAAAATCTGTAAAAATTTATGTAATAACAAGTAGGAAAACATTAGGCTAAACTTGAAATAAAAGAAGTTAAAGGAAATAAATAACAAAAAACTGAGTAGAATCTAATTAAAACTTATAGCTTAAAGTTACTAGTATATGATGGTTTTAATGTTGTTAGGCTAAATTTAGAAAAATGCACGTTACTTAATAATTATACAATCTTAAAACTTAAATAAACAATAAAAAATAATTATACTAACATTTAGTGGGCTTGTGAAATTTGTAGATAACTAACAAAGAAAACATCTCTTTAACTAAATCATTAAATTTACTCGGTTAAAAAAGTTTGGCTATCGTATCGTGACGTAATTATATATTGGTTTAAATCAGGGTTTCCCAAAGTGGGCGATATCGCCCCCTGGGGGCGAATTTTAGTAAAGGGGCGAAAGGGGGGCGACAACTTGTAAGGGGGCGAATGGGGGGCGATTTTATAATTTTGGGCAGTCATAAAGTTTTTACTTTCTATCTTGTTAATTTACTAATTTTAGCTTGCCATTTAATACTGACTCTGAGGTAAAAATTTACTTACAAAACAGTGTAAAATCACAAACATGTTCAAGAAATCTAAACAAAGTATTGAAATGGGACAATTATCTTCTTATTATGTATCTTTCATAGTTGCTAAACAAGAACTACCACACAGCATTGGGGAAAAAACGTTTATTCCTGTCTTTAAAACAGTTCTGGAAAAAGTCATACATTATAAAAACATTAGTAATGCTTTACGTTCTATTCCTTTACGCAGCAACACTATAAAAAGACTTATAAATTAAATGTCAGAATGTGTTGAACAAAAATTAGTTCGAATAATGTGCAATATTTTTTTTGATCCAGGTTTACGAGTCCATTTTTCCGGAAAATAAATGTCTTTTTCTTGTTTGCGTGCGTTTAATAGTTGATGATACAACATATAAAGAACTAGCGTTCTCCCAGCTAGTGGAAACGCATAGCACAGGAAAGTTTGCGTTTAACAAGTTGAAAATAATTTGAAATAAATAAAATACCTACAAAACATCTGAGCGTCCGTTTAAATGACTCATTAAACTTTGAGATAAAAACTGTGAACAAAACAAAAAGGCATGCTTTACAAAGTAGTCTGTTTACCAGCTGTGCAATGACAATGATGAGGTTTTTGATAAGTTGATAATGTATACAGAAGTGAAAAAGGTTATCAAAAGAAAACTGTTTAGAAAAATTTTGGCTGTTTTTAATTCAGTTATTAATTTTTTCTCTGAAAAGGATAAGGTATTGACAGACAATCTTGTTAAAAGAAAAAATAGACTTTGCTTACATGCCAGACTTATATGGTAAGATCAACAATATGAACATAACTTTACAAAGTAAAAACTTGAATCTTGTAAATTCAAAAGTAAGATAACCCGTTTCAGAAACCAACTAGAACTGTATGGAAAAAATTTCAAAAATAAATAGTTTTCACAGTTTACAAGTTTGGAAAACTTCAAATAACTGAAGGTGAAATAGAAGTATTTTTATCTTATCTGGAACAGCTTAATAGTAATACTGATAAACGGTTTATTGACGGTTTTCAATTAAGCGTCCCGAAGTGGATTGTTGATACCTTCGAAGCAGATCTTTTTGAAGTAAACATTGACTTACAGGAAACTTTCTCAGACTTACAAAATGACCTTGAACTTAAAGTGAATTTTTCTAAAGAACGATATGAAAGCTTTTGAACTCAACAAAAACTAAGGCAAAAGTATTCAATTATTTGGGAGGAAGTTAGATTATTGTTTATAGCTTTTCTTTTTAGCTATGTTGTTGAGAAAGCTTTAAGTTCAAATATAATTTAGATATTTGTAAAGGAGGTGACTTGAGACTTTATTTGACTGATTTAGAACCAGATATAGAAAAACTCGCAAGCAGTCATGAAGCTCATCCTTGACATTAGATAAGACTTCAGTTGAAGACATTATGTTCTGTAAGGCTTAAGTTTTAGATGATTTTAAAAATGTTTCTTATTTAAGCTGATTTGTATTGTAGTTAAGTAGTCTTTTTATAATAACAATTTTATTAAGTTACTTAATATAATTACTTACTTAATACTCTGAAATACGCTTTCAATTTGGTTTTCAGTTCACAATAGTACTTCCTAGATCGAAATAAGAGTATATCAATTTATTACAATTGTGCTCAAGTTTTTTAAGTTTCTTATATGTTAGTTTTTTAAATTATGCAGCCCACAAGTACATTTTTTTAACAAGTCTACACTAGAAAGAAGTTTTTAGTAAAAATGACTTGCTGACTACAAAAGTTGTCCACAACTAAGCTAAAGGTTTCATTAGTTTCAAAACAATTCATATTTAAACATAAAAGATTACAGATTACAAAAGGCTTTTTAATATTAAAGTATTTATAACACTTTACTGGGCTTATAAGAAAGTAGCTGTAAATTATTTTTTCAAACCTTGTAAGTTTCTTTGAACACAGCCAAAAAGTGCATAAAAAGTTCCAGACTAAAATATATTTCGAATACAACTTTTTTGGCTTAAAAGTTCGTACTCAAGAAGATAAAATACTTTATAAAATCATGAGGTCGATTTCTTTTAAACTTCTGAAAAGGGGGCGATTTAGTAAATGAGTTTGGGAAACCCTGGTTTAAATACTTGTACAAATTAAAATAGATATTTGCTTATCAAGATGCTCTTAAGTTTTGATATAAAGCTTTACGAAATACTTTATATAATAAGTATCTATCACAAAAACCACTATGTTTATTGAACGATAAAAAAAACGCTGAAAAAGTTTATTTTAATAACCTCGTGTACGATTTCTTACGAATTAAACAATTTAATCTAAACTTTTTAACGTTGAAAAATAATACAATCAATTTAATGAAGTAAAAGAAAGAAAATTAAACGAAAATTTACTAAGTTATGTGTTTACTTTAAAAAATTTTAATCATAATGTACTCAAAATATTGTTTAGTATGTTAAAAGGAAAATACAGTCTAAGCTTAAAACTTAAAAGAATGAAAATAAAGGTGGAAAATATTTTTGGACTTAAAAAAATATTTTCAACTAAATTTATAAAACGAAAGTAGTAATACCGATAGCAGACATGAAAATGCTTGAAACATAGGTAACAACTTTCACAAGAAGGTAAAATTGTAACAAACTGAAATAATTTTACGTCAAACTTAATCAGTTTATTATGCTTAAAGTTTAACTCTTTTTTTTTAATTTGATTGAGGTACTTAAAGAAATTTATAACTAAAAAAAAAAAAGTTATATAATTTTATTACTTTATTATATAAATTTGTTAAAGAAGTAAATTTAATCATAAACTTAACTTTTATAAATAATGATATAAAAATAAGTACTGTAATATGCAAAAACCATGCTTAATGAGAAAAAAAAAGTAACAATGAATAATAATAACAACAACATTTTTTCTTCAAATAAACCTTTTTTAATACTTTTAAAAACCTTAAATTGTAACTATAAACAAGCAAATAGTATTTTCTTACCAAAAAAAAAACTTTTTATGTTTCGTCAGAAAGTTAAAATAATTTATTATAAGTTAACTTTAGACAGTAATCTCAGCTTATTATTTATTTATATACTTAACTCTATATTAAAAAGTACATCTATCACTAAATTTTTACATGGGAAAACTAGATAAATAAGGAAACTTGTAAATATTCTGAAATTAATTCAAAATAGTAATCTTAATAAATTTTCTAAAAAATTTTTGAGAGAAAATGCTGCAATTTAGACTAAACCACCGTTATTGTAAACAAACAAATCAACTTTCAAACAAGAGTTTTTGGGTATTAGATTACGATTGTTATTAACTCCTTAAACAAAAGTAAGTAAACAAAAGTAGCACTGATCGCTTATGACCTTGTTGATAATCACTATTTGATAGATAAATTTTAAGTTCATCCTTGAAATTCTCAAAAATAATTATATTTTTAAACATAATGGTAGCTCAGTCCATAATTTCTACATTGGTAAGCTAGAAATTTGTGACCACTCTTGTTGTTAAATCTAGGTAGATTTTTTTCTGAAGACCTAGTATGATAGTTATGGATATTCTTAAGACTTTTAAAGTAATAATAAAAGCTAGCTGGCAACAAGTTGTTGTTATATTAAAACATATAAAGACCTGGTTTGTGTATATACAGACTTTAAACATGTAATATTTCAATTTATAACAATAATTTATGTCATACTTTTCTATTTCAGTGATTCAACCATTTTAGCTCTTTTTATTTTAGTCGATGTTTTTGAGTAATATTTATTGAACAATGCTTTAAAGAAACCAATCCGTTAAACTACTCCAAGTCGTCTCATAAAAAACTAATTTATAACTTCAATGTTTTCAGTTTTATATTTTCAAAAATACATAACTATTAATATAGTAAAAGAAAATATTTAGTTTACTTTTTGATTTTTTTTTTAATTTTATTTTTTAAATGCTATTTTTGTACGTTTTTGGCACTTAAACAATTGAATTTATCACTTTTGACAAAGACCATTAATTACCTTAATAATTCTACGACCCAAGTCAGACGGTATTTTAAGTACAACAAACTGATTAACAAGTACTTGAAATAAATTTTTCAGCCAATATTTAAGTAAAACATTTATTTACCTATTATTTAGAGCTCTTCAAGTACATTAAATATATAAATATCAAAAATGTTTTAGTATTAAGATTAATTAATTAGAAAATAATATATAAGTTTACAAAGTTACTAAATATTTAAGAAAATATTATTAAACTACATACTAAGGCTTTTGTGGAACACTAGCTATAGCTACTATAAATAACTAAAGACTAAAAATTCATAGCTAACTGTATTATCATTATTGATAATCTGTTAATTAAATTTAAAGTTAAATTAAGTAGACTTGTTCTTCCTTTTAAATAACACTAGATCATTCAAGTTGTAGTACTTAACTTTCGAAAATTTATAAAATTAATATTTCTTTTATGATATGCCTCAATAAAACTAGTTTGTTTGTTTTTTTTTTCACTAAGCTCTCGTATCTTTTGACTTTACTTTTAGTAAATGCTTTATACACCATTAGCTGAACTGCTGTTTAAAGTTTAATTTACAAAAATTGCTTTGAAATCTGTAAAATATATCAGTTCCTTGGAAAAAATAATTTTCCAGAGCTGATCTTGACCAAATTTAATGCATTTGAGACTGGTTTATCTTTAATTTTGATATGTATACAATCTTGTAACTGTCGGTTTTTCTGAAGAACACTTTATAAAACATTATACAAAAGTTAAAAAACTCTATGACTTAAGTTGCTCAATCTATAAAAAAAAAACTAGAGAGGCTTATTACCATATTTACATCAACATATTTTACTCGGCTAACAATGTTTCACCTATAAGGATCTTCAGAGCTTAAAAGTAACAATAAACAACATTAAACACCAAATATACAGAAAGATCAAGCTAACAAGTTATCACACAATGTGAAATAACTCTAAATTAATTAGTAGTATTAAAGAAAAGTTATTTGAAAAAAATATTTATTTTAGACTATACAACACTTTATAAACTAAGTAAAAAAACTTGTCAGAAACATAAAATAAGAAACAAAAAAAAAACGATACTTAATGAGATTAAAAAACTAACGGTAGCGTAAAAATGCATAAAAAAGGTACAACAAAGATGTCTACAACGAGAATAAGATCGTCTAACAAACTTATCATCTCCAGTGACAAAACTGACGATCTTTACTTTATTAGCAAAAATTATTGCAATAAATTAATGAAAATTGTTTAACAAACAATTATAACACAGCTCCTATTAACTGCATAGAACAAACTAACTTGGATGCAGCATCAATAGTCAAATAATTAAATATAAAATTAAAGCTTAAAACTCCATCAAAAATAATATATACCATAATAAATAAATCATAACAGTTAAATACCACAGACATAACTTCCCCAGTTCATTGGAATGCAGATCAACTAATTCTATGAAATCAGATGAAGAATAATTTCTAAGAGATAATCGATAAAAAAAACAATAATATTAGATACAAAACTAACCTAGCTCAATTGAGGCAATTGGTGGTTTAGCAAAATACAAGATAAAAAGAAGCTAATTTTTTTTTTAAATTTAATATTGTAAAGACTTAAATAATCAGCGCTTTAAAATTTGTAGAAAACTATATTGAAATGATTCCCAGGATAAATAAATAGTAATAAACGGTTTCACGAGGGATATATCCGACTCTAACGGATATAACATGACACCAGTAATTTCACGTACCTATGGGTAGTTATATGTAAGCTAAAATATGCGATTTGATAAGTTTGTGCATATTGTTTGATTTGTCTTCCACCGATAGTTTGCTATTGTTTGGCTTATACAATTGTGATGGTCTAGCGGTTTTAAATAAATCCAAATGTGAAAACGAACAAACACAAAAAGAACCAGGAATATCTTTAAAAGCAACGGATTTTCCTAAAAAAAATAAACTGCATGCAATTTCTAATAGGAACACGATCAAATTTTAATTTTTGCCTTCCCAACATATAAATATCATTAACTTTCACAATACTTATAAGGAGCGAGCAAAACTGACAAAGTATACAAGTGTAGAACTAAACCCAATTGGCCATTTAAAGGTGAATGCCTTTTAAATGGTATATACAAAGCTACAGTCAGGGATAAGGAATATATTGGTTCAACAGGAGTTTCATTCAAAACAAGATGGCAACAAAAAAAAAGTACAGCGTTCTCAGGAAATGTTAAACAACAATCCTGTTTAAATTTGCTGTATCAAGTAACACCGAATTCTCTAAAAATAAGTGACAAGTGCTACATAAAATCAACAACTACTAAAAAGGCAGAAAGTTTTTTTATGTTTAACCTTGAGTTGACTGAAGAAGATAGATTTAAATCATTTAAAACAAGAAAATAATTATCTGTCATGTGCCCCCATTTTAGGAATGTTGTTTCAAATTTATCAATTATTTACGTATTGTTAAATTGTGTATGTATTTTTACACTACTCTTAGTTTTTTACTTCTCATTATTTAATATTTTATTATATAGTGCTTAACTTAATTTTTTTTATGTGTTGTTAAGTTTAAAAAAAACAATTTCAATTATGTTTCTTAGACTTGTTTAAGTATATGATTTAAATGAGTAACTAACTATTAGTTATTTCTGACCTTTCTGTATATTCGTGTTTTTAATTTTATTTATTGTTGCCTTTAAATTCTGAAGACCCTTGTAGGTTTTAGCTGAGTAACATTTTGTTGAATGAACTTATGATAAACTATGATACTGAAAACTTTTTATACTAATAACGTTGAAACAGTATCTTACTAAAGAGTTTTGTTTTCATTGTCCTAATTAGATTTCATATAAAACAAAATACATAGTATAACTACTAAAAACAAACTGAATCATTTAACAACAACTATAAAACATTAAAGTAAGAGCATTTACTTAATTCTATAGTTCGTAATATATTCAAAGTAGATTATGTAATTATTTCTAAGTATATTCTCATTAAATATATCAAGAAAAAAACTACGATCAAGAGAAAAATTAAAGGGAAGTTTTACTTGAAGTTTTAAATTTTCAACATTGAATTCATAAGTTGTTTATTCATTAACTAATTTGATTAAAAGTTTTAGCTTTTTACTTACAAGGTACTATTCAATTTTAGTTCAAGTTTAGTTTTTGTTCCCTACTAAAATCTAATAAACTAATGATTGAAGATAAGAAATAAATGTTTGTATTACTCTGAAAACAACCGTTTTAAAATTATTAACTTTCTTTTAGACTAAACATTAAAACTTAAAATAAAGAGACGTTCAGGTATCAAACGTTTATTTATACAACGACGGTTTAACTGCTAAGCAGAACTTCAGGTACAGTAATAATACTATTAATGTGCATGAAGATATCAGTATTAGTGTAAAAAAATACATACAAAATTTAACAATACGTAAATAATTGATAAATTTGAAACAACATTCCTAAAATGGGGGCACATGACAGATAATTATTTTCTTGTTTTAAATGATTTAACTCTATCTGCTTCAGTCAACTCAAGGTTAAACATAAAAAAACTTTCTGCCTTTTTAGTAGTTGTTGATTTTATGTAGCACTTGTCACTTATTTTTAGAGAATTCGGTGTTACTTGATATAGCAAATTTAAACAGGATTGTTATTTAACATTTCCTGAGAACGCTGTACTTTTTTTTTGTTGCCATCTTGTTTTGAATGAAACTCCTGTTGAACCAATATATTCCTTATCCCTGACTGTAGCTTTGTATATACCATTTAAAAGGCATTCACCTTTAAATGGCCAATTGGGTTTAGTTCTACACTTGTATACTTTGTCAGTTTTGCTCGCTCCTTATAAGTATTGTGAAAGTTAATGATATTTATATGTTGGGAAAACAAAAAATAAAATTTGATCGTGTTCCTATTAAAAATTGCATGCAGTTTATTTTTTTTAGGAAAATCCGTTGCTTTTAAAGATATTCCTGGTTCTTTTTGTGTTTGTTCGTTTTCACATTTGGATTTATTTAAAACCGCTAGACCATCACAATTGTATAAGCCAAACAATAGCAAACTATTGGTAGAAGACAAATCAAACAATATGCACAAACTTATCAAATCGCATATTTCAGCTTCCATATAACTACCCATAGGTACGTGAAATTACTGGTGTCATGTTATATCCGTTAGAGCCGGATAGATCCCTCGTGCAACCGTTTATTACTATTCATTTATCCTGGGAATCATTTCAATATAGTTTTCTACAAATTTTAAAGCGCTGATTATTTAAGTCTTTGCAATCGAAGGGTAAAACTTAACAATATTAAATTTCAAAAAAAAAAAAAGCTTATTTTCATCTTGTGTTTTGCTAAACCAACCAATTGCCTCATTTGAGCTAGGTTAGTTTTGTGTCTAATATTATTGTCTCTCTTATCGGGTATCTCTTGGAAATTATTCTTCATCTGATTTCATAGAATTAGTTGATCTGCATTCCAATGAACTGGGGAAGTTATGTTTGTGGTATTTAACTGTTATGATTTATTTAATATAGTATATATTATTTTTGATTAAGATTTAAGCTTTAATTTTATATTCAATTATTTGACTATTGATGCTGCATCCAAGTTCATTTGTTCTATGCAGTTAATAGGAGCTGTGTTATAATTGTTTGTTAAATAGTTTTTCATTAATTTATTGCAATAATTTTTGTTAATAAAGTAAAGATCGTCATTTATGTCACTGGAGATGGTAAGTTTGTTAGACGATCTTATTCTCGTTGTAGACATCTTTGTTGTACTTTTTTTATGCATTTTTACACTACCGTTAGTTTTTTAATCTCATTAAGTATCGTTTTTTTTTTTCTTATTTTTTGTTTCTGACAAGTTTTTTTTACTTAGTTTATAAAGTTTTGTATAGTTTAAAATAAATATTTTTTTCAAATAACTTTCCTGAGATATATTTAATACTACTAATTAACTTCGAGTTATTTCTCACTGTTTGATAACTTGTTAGCTTGATCTTTCTGTATATTTGTGTGTTTAATGCTGTTTATTGTTACTTTTAAGCTCTGAAGATCCTTATAGGTGAAACATTGTTAGCCGAGTAAAATATGTTGATGTAGATATGGTAATAAGCCTCTCTAGTTTTTTTTTTATAGATTGGGCAACTTAAGTCATAGAGTTTTTTAACTTATGTATAATGTTTTATAAAGTGTTCTACAGAAAAACCGACAGTTACAAGATTGTATACCTATCAAAATTAAATAAACCAGATTCAAATGCATTAAATTTGGTCAAGATAAGCCTGGAAAATTATTTTTTACAAGGAACTGATATATTTTACAGATTTCAAAGCATTGTTTTTTGTAAATTAAACTTTAAACAGCAGTTCAGCTAATGGTATATAAAGCATTTACTAAAAGTAAAGTCAAAAGATACGAGAGCTTAGTGAAAAAAACAAACAAATTAGTTTTATTGAGGCATATCATAAAAATAAATATTAATTTTATAAATTTTCGAAAGTTAAGTACTACAACTTGAATGATCTAGTGTTATTTAAAAGGAAGAACAAGTCTACTTAATTTAACTTTAAATTTAATTAACAGATTAGCAATAATGATAATACAGTTAGCTATGAATTTTTAGTCTTTAGTTATTTATAGTAGCTATAGCTAGTGTTCCACAAAAGCCTTAGTATGTAGTTTAATAATATTTTCTTAAATATTTAGTAACTTTGAAAACTTATATATTATTTTCTAATTAATTAATCTTAATACTAAAACACTTTTGATGTTTATATCTTTAATTGTACTTGAAGAGCTCTAAATAATAGGTAAATAAATGTTTTACTTAAATATTGGCTGAAAAATTTATTTCAAGTACTTGTTAATCAGTTTGTTGTACTTAAAATACCGTCTGACTTGGGTCGTAGAATTATTAAGGTAATTAATGGTCTTTGTCAAAAGTAATAAATTTAATTGTTTAAGTGCCAAAAACGTACAAAATAGCATTTAAACAATAAAATTAAAAAAATAAAATCAAAAAGTAAACTAAATTTTTTCTTCTACTATATTAATAGTTATGTATTTTTGAACACATAAAACTGAACACATTGAAGTTATAAATTAGTTATTTATGAAACGACTTGAAGTAGTTTAACGGGTAAGTTTCTTTAAAGCATTGTTCAATAAATATTACTAAAATACATCGACTACAATAAAAAGGGCTAAAAAGGTTGAATCACTGAAATAGAAAAGTATGACATAAATTATTCTTATTAATTGAAATATTACACGTTGAAAGTCTGTATATACACAAACTAGGTCTTTTTATGTTTTAATATAACAACAACTTGTTGCCAGCTAGCTTTAATTATTACTTTAAAAGTCGTAAGAATATCCATAACTATCATACTAGGTCTTCAGAAAAAAATCTACCTAGATTTAACAACAAGAGTAGTCACAAATTTTTAGCTCACCAATGTAGAAATTATGGACTGAGCTACCATTATGTTTAAAAATGTAATTAATTTTGAGAAGTTCAAGAATGAACTTAAAATTTATCTATCAAATAGTGATTATCAACAAGGTCATAAGCGATCAGTGCTACTTTTGTTTATTTACTTTTGTTTAAGGACTTAATAACAATCGTCATCTAATACCCAAAAACTCTTGTTTGAAAGTTGATTTGTTTGTTTACAATAACGGTGTTTCAGTCTAAATTGCAGCATTTTCCATCTGGAATTTTTTAGAATATTAATTAAGATTATTATTTCGAACTAATTTCAGAAAATTTACAAGTTTCCTTATTTATCTAGTTTACCCATGTAAAAATTTAGTGATAGATGTACTTTTTAATATAGAGTTAAGTATATAAATAAATAATAAGCTGAGATTACTGTCTAAAGTTAACTTATAATAAATTATTTTAACTTTCTGACGAAACATAAAAAGTTTTTTTTTGGTTAGAAAATATTATTTGCTAGTTTATAGTTACAATTTAAGGCTTTTAAAAGTATTTACTAAGGGATATTTGAAGAAAAAATGTTGTTGTTATTGTTATTCATTGTTACTTTTTTTTCTCATTAAGCATGGTTTTTGCATATTACAGTACTTATTTTTATATTATTATTTATAAAAGTTAAGTTTATGGTTAAATTTACTTCTTTAACAAATTTATATAATAAAATAATAAAATTGTATAACTTTTTTTTTTTTTAGATATAAATTTCTTTAAGTACCTCAATCAAATTAAAAAAAAAGAGTTAAACTTTTAGCATAAAAAATTGATAAAGTTTGACATAAAATTATTTCAGTTTGTTACAATTTTACCTTCTTGTGAAGGTTTGTGACCTATGTTTCAAGCATTTTCATGTCTGCTATCAGTATTGATACTTTCGTTTTATAAATTAAGTTAAAAATATTTTTGTAAGTCCAAAAATATTTTCCACCTTTATTTTTATTCTTTTAAGTTTTAAGCTTAGACTGCATTTCCTTTAACATACTAAACAATATTTTGAGTACATTATGATTAAAACATTTAAAGTAAACACATAACTTAGTAAATTTTCGTTTAGTTTTTCTTTCTTTTCCTTCTTTTAATTGATTGTATTATTTTTCAAGGTTTAAAAGTTTAGATTAAAAAGTTTAATTTTTTAGTTCGTAAGAAATCGTACACGAGGTTATTAAAATAAACTTTTTCAGCGCTTTTTTTATCGTTCAATAAACATAGTGGTTTTTGTGATAGATATTTATTATATAAAGTATTTCGTAAAGCTTTATTTCAAAACTTAAGAGCATCTTGATAAGCAAATATCTATTTTAATTTGTACAAGTATTTAAACCAGGGTTTCCCAAACTCATTTACTAAATCGCCCTCTTTTCAGAAAACTGAAAAAAATTCGCCCCCCATGATTTTATAAAGTATTTTATCTTCTTGAGTACGAACTTTTAAGCCAAAAAAGTTGTATTCGAAATATATTTTAGTCTGGAACTTTTTATGCACAAACTTTTTGGCTGTGTTCAAAGAAATTTACAAGGGTTGAAAAAATAATTTACAGTTACTTTCTTATAAGCCCAGTAAAGTGTTATAAATACTTTAATATTAAAAAGCCTTTTGTAATCTGTAATCAATCCTGTTTAAATATGAATTGTTTTGAAACTAATGAAACCTTTAGCTTAGTTGTGGACAACTTTTGTAGTCAGCAAGTCATTTTTACTAAAAACTTCTTTCTAGTGTAGACTTGTTAAAAAAATGTACTTGTGGGCTGCATAATTTAAAAAAACTAACATATAAGAAACTTAAAAAACTTGAGCACAATTGTAATAAATTGATATACTCTTATTTCGATCTAGGAAGTACTATTGTGAACTGAAAACCAAATTGAAAGCATATTTCAGAGTATTAAGTAAGTAATTATATTAAGTAACTTAATAAAATTGTTATTATAAAAAGACTACTTAAATACAATACAAACCAGCTTAAATAAGAAACATTTTTAAAATCATCTAAAATTTAAGCCTTACAGAACATAATGTCTTCAACTGAAGTCTTATCTAATGTCAAGGATGAGCTTCATGACTGCTTGCGAGTTTTTCTATATCTGGTTCTAAATCAGTCAAATAAAGTCTCAAGTCACCTCCTTTACAAATATCTAAATTATATTTGAACTTAAAGCTTTCTCAACAACATAGCTTAAAAGAAAAGCTATAAACAATAATCTAACTTCCTCCCAAATAATTGAATACTTTTGCCTTAGTTTTTGTTGAGTTCAAAAGCTTTCATATCGTCCTTTAGAAAAATTCACTTTAAGTTCAAGGTCATTTTGTAAGTCTGAGAAAGTTTCCTGTAAGTCAATGTTTACTTCAAAAAGATCTGCTTCGAAGGTATCAACAATCCACTTCGGGACGCTTAATTGAAAACCGTCAATAAACCGTTTATCAATATTACTATTAAGCTGTTCCAGATAAGATGAAAATACTTCTATTTCACCTTCAGTTATTTGAAGTTTTCCAAACTTGCAAACTGTGAAAACTATTTATTTTTGAAATTTTTTCCATACAGTTCTAGTTGGTTTCTAAAACGGGTTATCTTACTTTTGACTTTACAAGATTCAAGTTTTTACGTTGTAAAGTTATGTTCATATTGTTGATCTTACCATATAAGTCTGGCATGTAAGCAATGTCTATTTTTTCTTTTAACAAGATTGTCTGTCAATACCTTATCCTTTTCAGAGAAAAAAGAATCAATAACTGAATTAAAAACAGCCAAAATTTTTCTAAACAGTTTTCTTTTGATAACCATTTCACTTCTGTATACATTATCAACTTATCAAAAACCTCATCATTGTCATTACACAGCTGGTTAAACAGACTACTTTGTAAAGCATGCCTTTTTGTTTTGTTCACAGCTTTTATCTCAAAGTTTAATGAGTCATTTAAACGGACGCTGAGATGTTTTGTAGGTATTTTGTTTATTTCAAATTATTTTCAATTTGTTAAAAACAAACTTTCCTGTGCTATGCGTTTCCACTAGTTGGGAGAACGTTAGTTCTTTATATGTTGTATTATCAACTATTAAACGCACGCAAACAAGAAAAAGACATTTATTTTCCGGAAAAATGGACTCGTAAACCTGGATCAAAAAAAAATATTGCACATTATTCGAACTAACTTTTGTTCAACACATTCTGACATTTAATTTATAAGTCTTTCTATAGTGTTGCTGCATAAAGGAATAGAACGTAAAGCATTACTAATCTTTTTATAATGTATGACTATTTCCAGAATTTTTTTAAAGACAGGAATAAACGTTTTTCCCCAATGCTGTGAGGCAGTTCTTGTTTAGCAACTATGAAAGATAGATAATAAGAAGATATTTGTCCATTTTCAATACTTTGTGTAGATTTCTTGAACATATTTGTGATTTTACACTGTTTTGTAAGTAAAGTTTTACCTTATAGTCAGTATTAAATGGCAAGCTAAAATTAGTAAAATAACAAGATAGAAAGTAAAAACTTTATGACTGCCCAAAATTATAAAATCGCCCCCTTACAAGTTATCGCCCCCCCTTTCGCCCCTTTACTAAAATTCGCCCCCCGAATTACTAAAATCGCCCTGAGGGGGGCGATATCGCCCACTTTGGGAAACCCTGATTTAAACCAATATATAATTACGTCACGATACGATAGCCAAACTTTTATAAACGAGTAAATTTAATGATTTAGTTAAAGAGATGTTTTCTTTGTTAGTTATCTACAAATTTCACAAGCCCACTAAATGTTAGTATAATTATTTTTTATTGTTTATTTAAGTTTTAAGATTGTATAATTATTAAGTAACGTGCATTTTTCTAAATTTAGCCTAACAACATTAAAATCATCATATACTAGTAACTTTAAGCTATAAGTTATAATTAGATTTTACTCATTTTTTTGTTATATATATTTTTTAACTTCTTTTATTTCAAGTTTAGCTTAATGTCTTCCTACTTGTTATTACATAAATTTTTACAGATTTTAAACAACTGAAGATCTCATTTTCAAACGAGTGAAACATTGTACTGTAATAAATTTAAAAAAATTATCTTTGATATAAAGTATTGAAAAACTTTGATTTTGTTAAGTTTAAAATAGCCTAAAGTTACAAAATTTTGAATGTTTGTCAGACTTTTATAAAAAACAGGTAAAACTTTCAATTCCTTGACGCATAACGTTTTAGAAATAAAGCAATAAATTTGTAATTCTTTAAGTAATTTAAGCGTTAGAAATTATTTCTTTAATAAACTTTATTTATTAACTGTTTTATTTGAAATTTTATATACTAAAACTTAATTACAATAATGATCAAAATTATAAACAAATAAAAAACACTACAGAAATGTTACTCATCTAAAATTTAAAACTATATCTTTTAACTTCGCAAATCACGTATAAAGCCAATTAAACCATTATTAGTATAAATCTATTCACACCTACGTTAAATTGAATCATACTTCCTTAGCCTTTTGTTACATTTTATTCTGAAGTACATGGAACAAACTATGAAGTAGTGAGCGGTTTGAAATTTTTACGTTTGCATTGAGCTAGACAGATATTGAAGCGTTTCATTTGTATTGTTTATAAAACTTATTTTTCTATGCAGAGAATTTTTGATGATTAGTAGTTTTTATTTCTATAATAAATGTTTTAAATTTAGAAAGTAATTTAGATAACGTCTTCTCAAAATTATTACGTTTTAAAATATTAAACATAATAAAACAATTTTTCGTGGTAGGTACTTTTATTTAATGCATACAGTTTTATTCAAATTCTCAGAGTTTTGCTTTTAATAAAGTATTTTGAATCTTTAGTTATAAATCAAAGTTAATCAGACTAGAATCAGATCTTTTAGATTTTTTTTCGTATATTTAGTACAGGATTAACGTTTTAGAAGATATATGAACGCGATATAACTTAATAGCGAACAAGTTTCACTTGATTATAAAGTTATTAACTTATAATCCGTACTTAAAAAACCAAGCAATTTGTGCCGTAGTTTATGTTTTGATTTTAAATGTATTATATTTTAAAACTTTTTAAACAATCTCAGAATATTAATTTAATTTACGTTTAATAATTTTGTACAATCATTATTTTACTTAGTTAAACTTTTTTATATGTGTGCATTTATTATCTATTTTTTGGTTACATGACAACTCAAATTCGGACAATTAGAATTCTTAAAAAAACAATTAAATGACCATATTTCAAAAATTAATACATATTAAAAAAACGTATGTAGGTCTTATCAATACCTACAAATAATTTTATCCTTTTATAAAAAATTTCAAATATTTTTAAGATATAAAAAAAAAATTAAAACAAGTATACTTTAAAGCATATTTTTACCATATCTAAAAAATTATTTAATAGTTTACAAAAAGAAAAACGTGACTTGTAGATATCACTATGACCAACATACATACTTATAATTTTTTTGAAATATAAACTACTTTTTAAGTTGTTGTCCTTAGACTATTTTTTAAAGAATTTGAATTGTATGAATTTGAATTGTCGTGCACCCCTATATTTTTAATGTACTATGTTATAGCCTTTTATATTTAGCAAATAAATTCAAACTTAAAAATAAGTTCTTTATTATTTTAACTTTGTTTATTTTATTTTGTTTATATGTATTTTTTGTGAAACATAAATTTGTTTCGTTTTATTTTTCTTCTTGTGTATTCTGTTTAAGTGGCTCAGGTTTTAATGCCTGAGTCCAACATTATACAATAAACAATATGATAATAATAAATGTCTATTATAAGTTGTTTTAAACATCACACTGCGTTAAAAACTTTATTTATTAGTTTTTACTCATCATAAAAATATGTATGTATATTTATTTTTTCTGTCTTTAAAATAAGAGTATAAATTAAATTATAAATTACCAAAACTGTATAAATAAACTACAAATGTTCAAAATTAAAAGTTCATGTTTTGCTATCAAAGATCTTAGCGAAGCAATTTTACTGGAATGTGTAACAAAAAATTTCACAGAATTCTTTTTTTAACAAACTAACATATGTTCTTGTGTGTTAACAAGTTACCACCTTTCAACGTCGTTATGAAAATCAAGAGACCTAGCTAGATTAAAAAACCGCAACCTATAATTTTAAGAACTTAATGATAACATCAGTTTTAAATATTAAAACTTTGAATTTAACTTACAAAAACGTAAATACCAAAATTTTTAATATGTTTGGTCAAAGCTTGAAGTATCTACTATGCACATTTTAAGGCCACGACTTTTATATTAATTACTTTTAAACATAATAACATTATACAAGGTTTATAAACATTGCACGAAAACTTTTGTTTTAATTTTTTTTATAAACTAAGGTAAAAAAGCAATTTATTATTTATTTTTAAAATAATTGTTTCAAACAATTTTGAATACAATTTATCTTGTATATATGTTTTATCCCAAGTTTAGATTTAGTTTTAGTTTAAATTCATCTTTTGGTTTTACACTTATTAATTTACTCTTTACAGAACATATTGCTAGATAAAAAAAGTATTGAAATGAAAAAAAAATACAAGCTTGTTTGTTTTTGCTGCTTTGCATGTATTCCGTACTTGTTTTTATTACAATCGCTTCTTTCGAAGAAAACAGTGGAAACAAAACACAAAACTCAAAAAACTGTCAAACTGAATGAGGTGAGAGAGACAACGCTTCCAAGTACCAACCCATCAAAACTAAGATACAAAAGTGTTACAAAAAATCAACCAGTTGATGAATGTTCAAATTTTGTTTCTGCCAGTTGCAATGCTACATCGAATAAATCAAAGTTTAAAAAATTACCTGAAAAGTTTGCTAAGGTAAGCTTTAAAAAAACGTTTTTTTTTATTAGCTGTAAAAATTACTGTTTATATATTATAGTTATTAAGCGTGTAAAAGCTCTTATAATGTAAGAAAACTAATTTCTGGTAAAAATACATTTTTCAACTTCTTTTAAGTTCAATATGTAACCATGTTTAGATAAAAAGTAAGTAGTAAAATTTTTTCCGTTTGAAACTTACTCGGAAGTTCATTTTTATTAATTTTTTTTAGTTTTTATTTACAGATTGTGCTTACAAAATTTCAAATCAATATAATAAACATTTTTAACACCTACTTTGACACATAATAATGTAAAAAAAGGAATGAATTTTACACTAGTATTAAAAACATTATTTAGAAACAACTCATAGTTTACTTTGTTTCTTTTATTTCGTTTTTAGTATATAACTAATTTGGGAACAGGTCAAATTTGCACGAAGACACTTTTGCACGAAAAATGCACGAAGAGAAACTTTTGTATGAAGTCTTTTTTGCACGAAGACACTTTTCCACGAGAGTAAAAACCAAAAAAAAAAAATAAAAAAAGTTACCGACTGAGGGTAAGGGTTAGGGGTAACAGTGATAGTAAGAATTAAGAATAAAATAAGAATAACAAAAGTAAAGTTTGAAAAGAAAAAAAGAAAAATAAATTAAAAATAAACAAAACAATTTTTTTTTTTTAAACAGTTACCCACCGAGGGTAAGAGTTAGGGGTAATAGTGATAAAGAAAAGAAAAAAATTAATAAAGATTATAAATAAAAAAAAATTGATAAGAAATTAATTGTAAAAAAAAATAAATAAAAGAGAAAAATACTGACCGCGAGTAAAGGTTATGGGTAACTGTGATAGTAAAAATTAATTAAAAAATAAATTAAAGTTTTATTCAATCTGTGCAAAAGTGTCTTCGTGGAAAATTGATTTTTCGTGCAAAAATGTCTTTAAGCAAAAGTGACTCCGTGCAAAAGTGTCCCTTCGTGCATATTAGACTCCTACTTAACTAATTGAATTATAAAAACCATAAGTAATTAGAGTTTCTACAAAAAAGTTTTTTTTTAATTTTCATCTAATATTTCAATACAATTGTTAAGCAAAACAACATTTTTGATTAGCAAATGATAGTGACAGCAAGTTAAAAAAGCTCTAACAGACTTCAATTGAAAGTATATTAAAAAAAAGATTAGTAATATTTAATACGTAACAATATGTATTTTGTAAGTTAAAAAAAATCGCTATTAAAGCTTTATTTTTGTTCTGAAGATATGCGTTGAGCATTGCAACAGTTGTAAACAGTTTGAAGACAAAAATACAAAAAGGATTTTACGTTTTTATAACAAAATGTGTTAAATGCTTTTGCAAATAAAATTACTGTTATTTTAACAGAAAATTGTACAATTTTAAATATTATCTTTTAACTTTACATACTAGTTTAAACAAACACTTTTGCAACAGCTGAATTAAACTTATACTTATATATTGCTAAGAAAGTTTTAGTTATTTTTTAGTTAGAACTAATAAAAACCATTATTCGGATGAAAAATGCGTAAGTTTACAATTTGAAATTGAATGTATTATTACATGTTTTACTTGTTTAATCTATTTATTTATTACTAAGTTAGTTCTAACATATGTGTGGGCTGTATTTAATAATTAACGAGCTCACTTAACTAAAAAAACCTTATACTTTTGTAATTTTGTTTTGCAAACCAAATTTGTTAATATTTTTTTTGGTCACATAAAAAAAATCAGTTAAAAATTAAAGAAAAAATTATATTTCAGAACGCAGAAAAACCTGTTACAATGCCACAATGTTCTAATGTGCTTCCTTGGAAGAGTATGGGGGAAGTAAGAGATGTAGGTAACTATAATAAGATGATTTATCTGATAAAGTCTAGTGTGGGGAATTTTGATAGAAGAAATTTGATTAGAGCAACTTGGGGCTCTATATTTAGGTATGTAAACTTTTATCTTAACGCAATATTAGAAAAATATATATTTTTTAAATTTGTATAAGATTAGTAGCAAACTATAGCATTATTTTAAATACATTATTTTATGATTCCTAAGTTTTGAATAACAACATTTTTAAAGGCCAGTTTTTTTTTACAAAGTTTTAATAGTAAAGCCTTACTATAACAACAAATAAAAAAGGTTTTAATAATGTGTAATAATTACGATGATTTGGTTTAGTTGTATTCTAGTTTTTAAAGCTTGTGTAGCAGTATCGCATGCTTCGCTGCTTTCTAAATTATATAAGAGAAAAGATTGCAAAAAAAAAAAGATTAATTTCTCAACTTTTAAATATGATAACCTTGAATAAACATTGCTTTTGGAAGAATGGTGAGCCAAAGCCACCTGTTAACTCTTATTTAAGCTGAGTATTTTTTAATCGACTATTATGTTATGTACTCTTTATAGTGTGTATTTGCTTTGTATATATTGTATTGTTTAATAAATTGTAAAACCTTTTGAACAGTACTTAAGTTAATTTCACAAACAAATACTACTTAGAATGTATTAGCAAGGTTAGCTTTTTATAGTAAAACTTAGTTTATATAATGAGCCTTCAGGTCCTCTATCACTATACTTGTAAGATACTTTTATTGTGATATACAAAAAATTGAACACAGAAAGATCTTTAAAATTTTCTAAATGTTTTCCGATAAATTTTTACAGAAATTAAATAACGTTTTTTTTGAGTGTTAATAGCAAAACTAGCAACAGTTATTTTTTTTAAACAATAAGTATTTTACTTCAACTTTTGGAAAAGTTTTTTTTCAAGTTTTTTGTTGTATAAGTATTTACCTTATTTTAAGTAAGTTTTTTTTTACAGACTTTATCATTCTTGTAATTAGTTTGTGAATAAACTCAACCAAGAAAGATATATTTTTTTATGATAAAGTCTAGCTGAATTGAATCAACAATGTCATTGATAAAATGCCTTCTTTAGAGTTGCACATATGAAACACCAGACGTCAATGCTTCTGTAGTTGCCTCTTTACTTATCATTCACAACAATGTTCACATTAATCCAAATTCTTCAAAACCAAAGCCTCCAAAGATGGACCGTCCTCGAATAGGGATATACTGAAATGTAGAGGATTGGAACATATTTGTACCAAAGTGGACTATTTTTAAAGATAGCATGGAGATGACAGAGGTAGAAAAAAGTTGTCAACTGTACCAGTGCTGTGAGGAAGATCTAGACGATGCTATTCTGAAGGGACTTGAAGATATAGTAAATTTAAGTGAGCAAGAGCTTTTAAGGATGATCAAGCAGCTTGCAGTTATTCCTGTTTCAGTTGTTGTACGACGGTCAGACTTTCTTAGTGCAAGACAGGATTTGACTGAAAACACTAGATCATTTGCTGCCCGTTTAAAGGGAAAGGCTAGTACATACTCGTACACATGTAAATGCCCAAAGGATTGCTGTAATCAAATGATAGATTTTACAGACATAATCCTAAAAGATGTCATGGTAACAGGTTTAGCCGATGAGGATATCCGTAAAGAGGTGCTAGGATGGGAAAATCTAGATGAGAAAAATGTCAATGAGACAATCGGTTTTATTGAAGGAAAAGAATTGGCACGTGATGCGATGTCAAAATCCGCTGTTACAGCCTCAGGTTTCTCATACAAATCCTAAAAGAAAAAAACACAAAAACCAAGGGGTAAAATAGCTTATAGCATATGTAATAAATTAACTTATAAATTTGTTTGGAGCAGTAAAACTAAGAACTATATTGAGTGATCTGCCTGTAAACAATGCTGGATAAAGTCCGTAAAAGTTCTATCAAAGTCACCAAAATAATGCCGATGAGTCAAATGCACTTCTGGTTGGTGACTTTGTCTACACAAAGTTCTGATAGCTTTTGCATCCGAGGTCGTAGGAAAAATATGTTCGAGCGTAAAAACGTAAAGAAGAAAAAGGAGGTATAGGGACAGAAAAATGTATTTCTACACACTGGATGGCGACGAAAACCGCACAAATCCCAAAGCAATCCTCACCTACCTCCAAATGAAAAGTTCCTTTTGAATCAATTGTTTGTGATTATTTTCAGTTCAAAGGGTGGTATTATTTTGTAGCTGCCGATAGACTTTCAGGTTGGACAGAACATCAAAGAATCAAATTAGGTACAAATGATTCTGGTTCAAAATGGCTATGTAAAGCTTTGCGTCGTATTTTTGTTACTTATGGTGTTACTGATAGAATATCTACAGATGGTGTTCCAGAGTTTTCAACAAAAGTTACCAAGAATTTTTTTAAACTATGCGGCATACACCATCGTATGTCAACTGCATATCATCCAGTGTCAAACGGCAGGGCGGAATTATCAGTAAAGGCCACTAAGCTTTTGTTAATGGAAAACGTTGGTCTAATTGGAGAGCTAAATAACGACAGAATGGTACAAGCTATACTTACGCAGAGAAATACGCCTGATCCAGGATGCAAACTATTCCCTGCACAGATCCTTTTGGGACGAAATTTAAACGAGTCATTACCTTACGTCAGAAAGAGTGTTATGAGTTACAATAACCCGCAGATATCAATCGTGGCGTGACGGTTGGAATAAAAGAAAGAATCTCTCAGTATTCGTTTTTTTAAGTCTCTGGAAAATCAATGTGAGAACACAAAATTGTTGCCACCACTGAGTTGCGGTGATCATGTCGTGATACTGAATCAAAAAGGTAACTTTCCTAGCAAGTGGGGGATAAGTGGAGTGGTGGTGGTTTTGAAGGACTGCCATCAATGGGTTGTCAAGGTTGATGGATCAGGTCGCTTAACTGATCAAAATCGTAAGTTTCTTAGAACAACCTCCTGTTTGCAAATCTCTAAGTAGTATCCCTTATCTAAGAAAAGCAAACATACCACAGTAAAAGATTGTCTTTTCTGGTAAAGTTGAGAAAAAAGATGTCAAGAAAAGTTTTAATGTTCTGTGTTTCCAGAAGGAAGGTTCTTTTTGAATAAGCATTGTGCAATTTCCCTCTGTACTAATGGCTTTCTTCAAAATTGATGTTGAACTGGAATGGCTAAGATTTGCTTTGATCTATATTTTCTTGACCTTTATTTTCTACAGAAAAGCAAACAGACCACCAAAATTTACTTGCAAACAACAATGTGTCCGGGATGAGTATGTAAAATTATTGGATTATTTGCAGCGTTTCCGTGTAAGACTTTATGATACTTCTTAAAAGCTTAGTGACACCGATGTTGCTGATATTCATTTAAAATCAATTGGAATGTTCACTGTAAAATAATTTTTGATGGTCTAATGAATGTGTTTTAGTCCAATGGTGACGTCATAAAGTTTGTATTTGTTTTTGCAGCAGACTTGCCTAACAGCCGTCAGTTTAAAGTGATCTTGGATGAGGACGCAGAGATTGACTTTCAAAAAGTCAAACTGTTGGTTGGTATTGAGTATTTGGAAAATGTGTGTAGCAGTATTTCCTCAGTGTTTAATGCTATAAGTAATGCACCTTCTATTTTGTTTGAAGTCGAAAATATGGTAAAGATGTTTATCAGTGAATTAAGTGAAGTTTCAAGGTGGTTAGATGAATGGCGTGTGGTTTCGTTCTTCAAAGCTTTAAAGTTCTTTAAAATCGGTGAAGCAATTAAGTTATTGAATGCTTGTATTCAGCAACTGAGTGAAGAAAAGTAAAGATTAAGTCTAAAATTTTTGTTACAGTTTGTTTAAGTTGTACTTTGTTTTAACAAATCATTTCATAGTGAACTAAGTTAATCGTAATTTTTAAATGTTTTTGTCTTTTTGAGTTTAACTTTGTTGAATTTTAGACCTGAAAAACGTGTTTAATTTGTAAAAAACTGTTTTAAAATATTTTTGTTTCGCTATGTAATTGTAAATTCATCGTTTTATCTCCTTTGTAGATAAAATCTGGGGGAGATGCATAAGTATTTACCTATTTTTAATTATGTTTTGTATAACAGACTTTATTGTTCTTGTAATTAGTTTGTGAATAAACTCAACCAAGTAAGATATATTTATTTATTTTTGTTATTTTGAAATAAGTTTCCTAAAGTTTAATCAACTAGTATTGTAGTTTATTTAAAAAAATCATAATATAAAATCTAGATACAAAATTTATGTGTATTTTAGTTTGCTAAGTTTTTTTTTATATGTTATGTAATAAAAGGTAGTCATAAACTAATTGTTAATTTAAAGAATATTGAGAAAAAAGCAGTTAGACTAAAGTTTAAGTATTTAATCGTAGTTTTAATATTTAATGGTTGAATCCTGCTGCAAAGTAAAACATTAAGCTACACTTTAAAAACGTTCAATTCAACAACTTGTACTCAAACAATTTATCTAGTGTAAAACGAAATTTATTTGAGCTTTTGTTGATCTCTAAAGTAAAAAAAAGATTTTGTTAACTATTTATTAAAAACACCATTTTACTTTTATCAGAAATACAGTTTTGTGAAAAGTTCACGAAGCACTACAAAAAAAAAGATTGAAAACATCTTATAAAATTTTCTCACTGGCACTAAAAAGAAATAATAAATAATTTAAAGTAAAGTATAAAATATTTTGAAAACTAATTAAAAAGTTTTATGTACAAAAAGTTCAACAGTACGTTAAAATGTATTATTGTTCAGAACTTACTACATTACTAGAAACTTAAAAAGTTGTACACTTAAAAACAAAAGATACTGTTTATAAGTTTGTTCTTCTAATATATATATATGTGTATATATACTCTCTAGTAAAGTAAATTGAGTAACACTAACTTTAATCAACTTAACTTTTTGTTTTATTGATGTTACTTTATTTTTAAATTTTCAGTTAGAATAAGTTCAATATTTTCAGTTTATATTTTGACAAATAATAGACTATACAATGTCCAATATTCCATTATATTTGTTGTGGGAGAGATAGGTGAACAAAATGATAATAAGGAGCAAATACAACTACACGAAGAAAATCGATTGTATGGTGATATTCTTCAATGTAGTTTTATTGACAATTATCAAGCTCTACCAATAAAAGTTAGTTTGTACTCATGGGAAGAACTTAAAGTAGAAATTGACTATAAAATAAAAACAAATTCTGCAAATAGGTATTTTTTTAATGTGTTTCGAATGAATTATTATAATATATAGTATTTTTTACAATTTTTGTTGTTGTTTTGAGATTGTAGATACTTTTCTAACTTTTTAGATAAAGTAAAAAAAGATATGAAAATAAACTTAATTACATTCTTTAGTAACATATTTAAACAAGTTATAGGAAAAACAAAAACTATAATATCAAGTTGTCATTTTATTACGAAGCTACTATAAGTAAACAGCAAAAATTACTTAAATAGTTTATATTTAAAAATTTTTACTAAAAGTATGTCATAAAAGAAGCAAATTACACTTAAAATGTAGAAAAACGTTTATGTGAACAAAGAAATGTTGATTTTCAACAGGTAGAAACACAATCTTTACATTCAAATTTTTAATTTCCATTTTTTAAACATGTTTATATTTTGTTATCAAAATTGCTTTTATTGGAAGATTTAGCTAAAATTTTAAGATGCTGACTGATAAAATACTCTAGGTTTTATCGAGTTTTCATTGGCTAAAATTTCAAAAGCTTGAAGTTGATTGGGTAACAGTTACTGACGATGATTGCTTAATGAACGTCCACAACGTGCATAATTCATTCAATGCGATAAAAGTCAATGAAAATGAAAATAAAATATTTTGTGGATTTATGAGAAACGAGAACGGATTACCTTTTAGAAGCAAATCATCGAAATGGTATAAATAAGCTCTGATTAAGCTTGCTTTAATTTCGTATATGATATCATATGTTTAAACAAAACACGAGTGAAAGCTAGTCTTTAAAATATCTAATAACTAACTTAATTTAAAAAAATTGAAAAAAAAAATAGTCTAGTATCAATAGAAAAATTAGTTTTAAACTTGTTTTAAACTTTAATTCTATATTATAGTTTTATAAGTTCATTGAAATCAATAAACAACTAAATATACTGAATGCTGGAAAAACATTAACATCATTTTATAATTTATTTTTAAAGTAAAATAATATAAAAGCAATTTTACTTCACTCGAATTAAACAAAAGTTCAAAAACATTTATGACAGACACTTTTTTAAAGTTCTGTAAAATACAATAAACATTTTAATTAGTAAAAAAACTATATTTAAACTTTATTAGTTAAGCTTAAGAAAAGCATAAATATATTAAAATACTGATTATTAAATTGAAATAGTATATTCTCTCTTACAAACATCGCTCAACTTTGGAGTTTTTTAAACTATTAAGCAAACAAAAACTATTTAAAACTATAGAATGATATTAACTTTTCTTTCTTATAAACTAAAAGTTATAAATAACATATTATCAAGGTAAACAAAAAAGAAATATAATTCTTTTAAGTTTATAATTTATTAGGTATATATCCAAAAGTTTGTACAGCGAAAGATATTACCCAGCTTTTTGCCATGGCGGTATGTGGACTTTGAGCATTAAAATGATGAAGAAACTAGTTTGTGCATCGAAAGTTACTGAAAAGGACGATTTTTATTTGGAAGACGTTTTTATTACTGGTTAGTATATGTATAAAAAGGAATTTCAGTTTCATAACAAAAAATTATTTATATTTATTTGTAAATTTACTTGTTACTCAACTTAAAAGGTATGCGCTCGTTAAAAAAAATGTCAAGTCTAGTCAAGTTATTACTGGACAACTTTTTTTTCGATTTTTTTGAATAAAATAAATTATTGAATATTTTAAAAAATAGCTTTCAAATTATACAATTTCCAAATCTTTTAAACTCATTTATTATTAATTTTTATTTTGCATTTATCACTAAAAGCTTCTGTACTTATGTTTTTAAGCAAGTAAATTTACATATGACCTTTGTTATTTGTTTTTGATAAAAATTATCACCTTAAAACACTGGTAGAAAGGTCAGACTGACCAAATAGTTAAAAAACAACAAATTAGTACTTTATGTTTCTGAATTTATGTTTACTACTAACTCAGACAATTGTAAGATTTTCCAATTATTATTGACTTATATTTATTTTTTTTGCAAAGAAAAAGTTCTAAGTATTTAAACAGATTCTTAATACTTCTTTATTTTGACAAATATCGACTAAAGTATTTGAAGTATTTGATATCAAAACTGTAGGTTTGTTTTAATTTTTAGCATTGCTTGTTATTTCGCTCTTTTTAAAATTACTAAGAATTTAATAAGTTAAAAAATTTCAAATTTGTTATTATAGTAAGCAAAATGCTTCAGATGTGTTTAGATAAGGATAATGAAAACAAATACTTTATAAGTTTTTTCTATATAGTTATTTGCCTTAACTAAAAAAGAATGCTCAACTTACTGGGATGTAAAGAGCTTATTTAAATAGATTTACTTATTTTCGGTGGCATGAGATTGCGACCTTTTATTTATTTTTTGTTTGAAAAGGTCGCAATCTCTTGCCACCGAAACCGGTCGCGAATAAAATATACAATTTGCATAAACCTATTTAAGTATTTTATATAAAATAAAATTACTTATTAGAAAGTGTTGGTTGTGATAAGTAAAGGGGAGCGGGTCAGAATGAAACAGCGAAAAAATGGTACGGTGCGTCACTTTGGCACAGCGACAAAATGACACGGTGCGTCACTTTGGCACAGCGACAAAATGACACACTGCGTCACTTTGACACAGCGACAAAATGACACAATGCGTCACTATGGCACGGTGCGTCACTTTGGCACGCAGGGTCACTTTAGCACGGCGACAAAATGACACAGTGAGTCACTTTGACACAGCGAAAAAATGACACGGTGCGTCACTTTGGCATGGAGGATCACTTTGGCACGGCGACAAAATGACACGATGCGTCACTTTGGCACAGCGACAAAATGACACGGTGCGTCACTCTGGCACGGTGTGTCACTTTAGCACGGCGACAAAATGACACAGTGCGTCACTTTGACATAGCGACAAAATGATTCGATGCGTCACTCTGGCACGGTGTGTCACTTTAGCACGGTAACAAAATGACACAGTGCGTCACTTTGACACAGCGACAAAATGACACGGTGCGTCACTCTGGCACGATGCGTCACTTTGGCATGGAGGATCAATTTGGCACGGCGACAAAATTACACGGTGCGTCACTTTGGCACAGCGACAAAATGACACGGTGCGTCACTCTGGTACGGTGCGTCACTTTGGCACGGCGACAAAATGATACGGAGTGTAACTTTGGCACAGAGGGTCACTTTTGCGCGGCGACAAAATGACACGATGCGTCACTTTGGCACAGCGACAAAACGACACGGTGCTTCTCTTTGGCACGGAGAATCACTTTTGCGCAGCGACAAAATGACACGGTACGTCACTTTGGCACTGAGGGTCACTTTAGCGCAGCTACAAAATTACACGGAGGGTCACTTTAGCACAGCGACAAAATGACACGGTGGTTAATAAGGGAGGAAACGATTTGTTGTGAAACTTCAATCTTCATTGGTATGGAAACAACAATCTTATTTTTCTAAGAAACTTTCCGTTTTCTTGTCTTCTAACCGGTTTTCTAGAATCAGCAACAATCACATTGATTAACTTTGAAAACAAAGACCGCAGGAATTTTCGATTGTGACTTCATAAAATAAAGTGAAACACGTAATGTTTATACCTTCTATTGTTCATCGTCGTACTTATAAACAATATACTCATTTTTAAGCAGTAGCAAGGTGTTAGGTGTGCTTAAAAGCTGTGCTTAATAAACGACAAATAATTATTTGTACCAAACAACGTTCACAAAGATGCAAAAGCAGCAACTTTTTTAACAAAATACGACTACCAAAATTAAAGGGAATTTATTTTTGATTTCTTTCGAATAGAAAAACTTAAACACAACTGTATACTTGAACTTGAAACGAGTAATAAAATTTGGCAAATGACTTGCCATTTTGCAACTAAGAAAAATGAAAACTCATTCAAATATGTTTTTAACTTCAGCAACTTTCTGATTTAAAACAAATACAATCTATACTTTAGAACAATCAATTAGCATATCAAATCAATAAACTAGTTACACATAGAAAAAATTGTTTTATCAGCTAAAACTTAGACGTTAATGAGAACAACTATTCTGCTGTTGTAATTCTAAATTCTAATGCGGTTCTTATTTTACGTTTTTATGCTTAAAAAAGTAATACTTGCGCTCTTTTGGCGACTTAATAGGTTGCAATTTTGAACTAAAATACTGCGTTTCCTGACGATTTACGTTAGTAGCAACATTTTCAAAAAGTCATTGTGTATTTTCTTAAAAAATCGAAATTTTGCACCTCTATGCGACTTATGCTAGTTGTAACATATATCGTGCACTTAGAAGTAGAAATATAATGCTCTTTTGCAAATTAAATTGTGCACCTAAGCACTAAAAATGCATATATAAAAGTATAAGTACAAATAACCGCAAACTAATTAGTTTTTTTTAGCAAAACATTCCTTACATCAAGCATCTCTTTAAATAAAACTCAACAAACCACTACTACACACTTGTAATGCAATTGTAGACTTGCTTTAACAAAGTACAATTTTTCTTACTATTATAATAGTAAAGCTTCGCAAAATAAAACATTATCGCAATTAATATTGTCAAGATTTTAAACTCGTTAAAAAATTGATTAGTAATTATCTAATTTATTTTCTAGCTGCGTTTTTTAATGGATAATGCGTCTGATTCCTATTAGAATATTCCTAAAGCTCAGGCAACTCGTGGTGTCCAATATCTCAATACAGATATTGGAGACCACGGTTTGCCCATGATAATTAGGTAAATATCACATCGCTTTCACCAATTACTGCCGAATGCCCCATACTTTCAAAATGTTGTCTATTTTATATCAAAAGCAAAAAAAAACTTTTTTTACTTTTTCATCAGAAAGAAATTAACTCCTAATTAATAAACAATATTGTTTTAAAATTTTAGAAAAAAGCTTTTAGAAATCCTACAAAATTTATTTATTTTAACAAAAAACTCTTTTCTTTATTCGCAAGATTAAAAATAGAAAATTAAATATTATTTTCATAACAAAGTTAAGACAAAACCGAGTTTTTTAAAACTTTGTAATAAAACTCAAGAATATAAAGTAGCAGAAATGTTTTACAAGCAAATTGAAATCTGCTTTTACTGTATTATTATGAAATTTATTTACTGATTTTGTTTTAAATATAAATGCTTTTTAATTCCTTATATGCAATAAAATACTATAGTATCTGTCATACTCTATGTTTAATTCTTTATATTTTAGGCTACAAAGTTTTGTAAAAATAAACAAGACTTATAGTATCAACTTTAATAGAATTAACTAAATTGACGATTAACAAGTATAATCTATCGATATATATAATTATATTATAATACATAATACAATAAATATTATAATAAAATCTTAAAGTATAATCTTATACATTTTACAACATATATAATAATATAATCTTATAGTAAAAACTTTAATAGAATTGACTAAATTGACGATAAACTTAACATTTAATACACTATTTTTAAGAACAACTAATTTTAATTTTTTAGGACTCAAGTTGTGTCAACGCCGTTTGTTAGTAGTTTAGATTAAAACTTGGGCAATACCCTTGGTATTTAACTGAACATTAAAAGGGGCACATACATAATAAATATGCGTATAGTTTCTGAACAATTTAATGAAGGTTTTAATGGTAATATTTCTCTATTAATCCTCTGTTATATAAAATGCATGGTGCAACAAAAAAGATTAGAAATATTGACAGTGTCAGTTAAATATTTTATATATTCTGCCGTAACTGCAAAAGGTTATATGCTAGTAAAATGTATTAAGATAAATTTCTACCTTAGTTAAATTTTTATCTGAAGAACTGATGATTCTTACCTAAGAAGACTCCATCGAAACCATTATAGTAAATCTTTTGTTAAACTAATTACTATCAAAATTTTACAATTAAAAGTTATATTACTGAAGAAGTTTAGTTTTGCTTATAAGTTTGTTATAATTTTGTTTTATAAAACTGAATAAAAGCTTAAAATAACAATAGTTCGTTACATTATCGAACAAAAAATTTCTACTGTTTGGTTAAGCTTTTTAGTTTTGTTTGTTTAATAAACTATCAACTTACAACGCTGTAAAAACTAATTAGTACAAATGTTTTTAAAAATGATTTTAAAAAATTCAAAATAAAGTTGTATTTTAAGGTTTACTTACTTACATATTTAATGCGCGTTTATTTTAGATTTTAGTTTAGTTTTCAAACATGTGCTTTGAATACTACATTTTTCGAAATATTTACAATTCTAATTCAAAATGTGTTACTTTTGGAGTAAAGATAATAACTAAAAGAACAATTGGTTTAACTCCAACTTCTGTGTTGTTATACTCACTTTTCCCAATTTTACTTATGATTTTTACACGTTCTATAGAAGAAATTTCAAATTAAGGTTTTTAAAAGTTTGGTTTAAGCAGTAATAACGCTTATTGCAAAAACAAAAAGTTGAAAGACGTTCAGAGCGAATATAGATGAAAAAAAAACGGTGCAAAAATGACAATTCATGCTATAGTGACGCACCGTGTCATTTTGTCGCTGTGTCAAAGTGACGTATCGTGTCATTGTGTCGCCGTGCCAAAATGACGCACCGTGCCAGAGTGACCCACCGTGTCATTTTGTCGCTGTGCCAAAGTGACGCACTGTGTCATTTTGTCGCCGTGCCAAAGTGACGCACCGTGTCATTTTGTCGCTGTGTCATTCTGACACCCACCCAAGTAAAATTATTTTGAAAAAGAGTCTTAATAATTTATTTTAATATCTAAGTTTTATTGTTTAACAACATTATTAAGGCTAAATAGCTCTTACATTCCAAAATTTTGTTAAGTTAAATCTTTTTTAATCAAGTACTTTCTGATTAATTTGAAGTTATAGTTTCAATTGTACTTTACAGTTGTTTTAAATAAAAAACAGTAAATGAAAAATAACCTAAATAACTTCTACTTTTAATGTACAACGAGCTAGCTTATATAAGTTTTTTGGCACTGAGCTATTTTCACTTGTAAAATAAAAAGAAAACAAATGTTGTTGTTACACATTACTTTTTTAGGAATACTACGTCACAAAGTCACGTGTTCAAGAGATGACGTTGTGAATTTTGTTGGCAAACAAATGGTTCAGCATTTGTCGAACAACTTGGTAGTAAAGTTCAAAAAACCGTGGAAAACAATGAACTCTTCGCTGCCATGGCAACAAGAAGGCTTGGTTAAACTAAGAAATGGAAGTCCTTCCTTTCCTAATTAAACTTTATTATATATTATAAGTAAACATCGACGATATAATTTAACTTTTTTTTATTTGACTGCTTCATAAAATTATTTTTAATTTTATCAAATATTTGTTTCGTTAATGTATTAATTCTTTCAAGTTTGAGTTTTTTATTTTTTACAAAGAATACAAGTCTAAATAAAAAAGTTATTTATTCTGCTTTTTATCAATATACTTTTTTTTACTTTTATCTAAATTGTTATACTTATTTTTCATTACAAAACTTTGTTACAAACCTAGTTACGAAAAAGAACACATAATTTTTAAACAGCTTTTCTAAAAATTTAAGTGATTATACAAATTTGTTGTCTTCTACTTAACCTCCACATAATTTTTAACTTTACAGAGTTGTAGCCACTAGTTTGTTAAAATGAAATTTCAGTACCAATTTATTTGTCTTTGCTTCGGTCCAATTCTTTTGTACCTAATCTGTTTTTATTCGGCTTTTTTCAAAGAAAAGTTTAATGAACAACACGATGTTTACTCAACTGTCAAATCAACAAAGATGAAAAATGAGCGTTTATCAGTTTTTAATATTGGAGCATGTGAAAAAGGAGACATAAACAACACACAAATAGAACCCTTAGAAAAATATGAAGACTGTTAAAGATTCGTTTCAGCTAGCTGCGATTATGGGTCAATGAAAACAAAGTTTAAGAAGTTGCCCAAAAAGTTTGCCAGAGTCAGTACTTTAAGTTGTTTTATGTAGTAAAATGTTTTATTTAAAATAAACAAGTATTTGATCTTTTATCTTACCATTACATAATTACTTTTATATATTTTTGGTAGTTAAATTCGTCATTTGAAAAAATACTGTAAATTAATAGTCACTATATTTATAATCTTAATTTAAGCTGTTTTGTAATTATTTTCTGGTTACAGTTTATGTAAATAAAGGTGTTAATAGATTTAAGTAATTTTAATAGATTGATTAAATACAGACATTATAAAAATTACATAATTTTAGCATTCAGTTTATAACTTGGGTTTATCAATATTTTTCAAGCTATTTTACAAATCGTTAAACATTTCAAGTTTTTCAATAAAAAAACTTAATTTTTAATTTTTTTTTTGCTATTATTGAAATCTTTACTAAGAGTACTTTTACTGAAATTTTAAAACTAATAAAAGCCAAAAGGTTTAATTAGTTTCAAAATGTATATGACTACGTTAAATAAAATATTCATTTAAAATACTAAAATAGTTTTTTTTTTTAAGGATTCGTTTTACTTATTAATTACTTTAATGTATATAATGCTTTTATGAATTTAGATTACAGCATTTAAGAAAAAATGTTTAGAACTTGATATTATTTAAAAACTAACTTCTTTTTATTGTCTTTTGTTTCACTTCCACAAAGTAATAAAATAGTAATCTTTGTTCTTGCCTTTTTTTTGCTATAAACGAATATAATTTTAATCATTTTTTTGTAGTATTACATAAAATAGTAATTTATACTAACAAAGAAGCTAAGTTAAATGTTATACTATATTATTTTAAATCTAGTTATATTAATAAAAATTGGTATTAACATTTGAAAAAGTAATAATTAGAAATAAACCAATAATTGCTACTGTTAAAAATGATTGTAAAGTTATCTACAGAGTTGTTCGATACTGTTAACCTTACATTATTCTTTATATTCTTACTTATTTATAAAACTCAAATTCCTGTTTTAAAAATTTGCATTTAAATTTTAAGCTACTTGTTAAAATAAAACTTTAAGTTTAGTATAGACATATGTCAAGTTTTAAATTTAAGTTCTCTTAACATTTGAAATATAAATTAATAAACTTTTAATTGTAAAAGTAAATTAAATGTTAAAAATTATTTCTTTCTGAAGCTTTATTTTGTAATTATTTTTATATATTTTTTATATCATAACTTAACTACAATAATAAAACACAAAAAAAAAAGAAACTACACAAATCTCACTCATCTAAAATTTTTAGCTATATCTTTTATAGAAGTATTGAAAAACTTAGCACATCACGTATAAAGCCAATTTAACAATTATCAGTTTAAATTAATTGACACCTACGTTAAAATTAGTCATACTTCCTTAGCCTTTTGTTACATTTATTTCTGAAGTACATGGAACAAACTATGAAGTAGTGAGCGGTTTGAAATTTTTACGTTTGCATTGCGCTGCACAGATATTGAAGCATTTCATTTGAACACGTTAAAACGTTTTATAGAGAATTTACAACAGAAAACATCTTCAATAGGCAAAATTTCAATTTATATTTGTTAAACAGTTTTTTGCAGATTAAGAACATATTTAATTTTAACTCATAAAAAACTTATTTACTTTTTAGTTAAAACTAAGTGTTTTTCGTTTTGTACTGTTTATAAAACTTATTTTTCTATGCAGAGAATTTTTGATGACTAGTAGTTTTTATTTCTATAATAAATGTTTTAAATTTAAATAGTAATTTGATAATGTCTTTACAAAATGAATACGTTTTAAAACATTAATTAAATTATTAATTAAAAAATTTTAAATTAAAAACTAAAAAGTATGTTGAAGTAAATAAAATACCTTCAAAAAATTTTATACGAACTGCAATAAATGGTGCTCCATCTATGATAGGAAAGTATCATGAATTAATCACATATTTTATAGAGTTAAATCCTGAAATATTTACTATTCATTGCTTAATACATCGCCAAGTTGTAAAAAATTTAGTTGCAAAAAATTTGAAAGTCCGTTAAAACGACTCATTACACTTAGTGATAAAAGCTGTCAACAAAATAAAAAGACACGCTTTACAAAGTCGTCTGTTTAAACAGCTGTGCAATGACAATGATGAGGTTTTTGATAATTTGATAATGCATACAGAAGTGCGATGGTTATCGAAAGGAAACTGTCTAGAAAGGTTTTTGCCTGTTTTTGATTTGTTTTATTATTGATTTTTTTTCTGAAAAGGATAAGACCTACCATCTGAACAAAACTTTACAAGGTAAAAACTTTAAAGTCAAAAGTAAGATAACCAGTTTCAGAAACCAACTTGAGCTGTATGAAAAGAAATTTTAAAAATAATCAGTTTTCACAGTTGCTTTACAGGAAACCTTCTTAGACTTGCAAACTGACCTTAAACTTTAATTAAGTTCTTCCAAAAAAACGATATGAAAGCTTTTGGACCCAACAAAAACTGAGGCAAAAACACCCAATCATTGGAAGGAAGTTGGATTATTGTTTGTAGCTTTGGCTGAACTTCTAGTTATGTTGTTAAGAAAGCTTTCAGTTCAGTTATCAACATCTTGAGCAAAAATTCCAATCTAGATATTTTTAAAGGAGGTGACTTGAGGCTTTATTTGACTGATTTAGAACCACATATAGAAAATCTTGCAAGCAGTCATGAAGCTCATCCTTCACATTAGATTATATTTCAGTAGCAGACATTATATTATGTAATTATTTTTATTTGTTTTTCTAAAATATTTCTTATTTAACCTGATTTGCATTGTATTTAAGTAGCCTTTTTGTAATACCAATTTTATTTTACCGAGTTATTTATTCTTCAACAGGTTTGCTTAATGCCTAATGAATATTAGTTACGGTAGACTTCCTCTTAAGGTTCGCACTTTTTACTTAAAAAACATGCAAATTTATATTTTCTTAAACTTAACTAAATAAAGTATATTTCTAACTAAGTATTAATAAAAAAGAATTATCATACTAAGTAGCTTATATAGATCTGTTTTTTTAATAAATTTTTATTTTATGTTTTAGTGGATTTCATGTTTATTCATAACATTATTGCATTGTAACATATTCTAAACTTGTCATTTAAAGAAAAAATTACAACGATTTTTTGAGTTTGCACTTTTTGATTTCGTTTAAAGTGCGAACTCCAGCGGAAGTCTACTGTATTTATTAAGTGGTTTATGTTTTAAAGTTGTTAATAGTTTTTTTTTGACCTGGTTAGTTTTGTAGTTTATAATTGTCGTTTTACATTGCACTAAAATTATTCATAGCATAGTGATTAAAATAATTATTTGAAAACTATTTGTTTGACAGATTTTTGTTATTACTTGTTTAGTCTGTTTAATTTAAAAAATCTTGTTAACAATTAAAATTTTTATTTCAAAAAATATTTTTATTGGCTTTAAAAGAGTATATATTTGAAGTTTTTATTTGAAATGACTTCAAATTATTAACTTAAAAGATTTTTAAAGTCAATTTTATTTTCTAACTTGATTTGTTATTGTTTAAAAATCTATATATTAAGAAATTTTAAACTATTAGTACAACTGTTATTTGCTTTATCTTACTTCAACATATTTTGACAATTAAAATGTGTTATTTATTTTAATAATTCAACCCTAGCTTTAAATTTTGCACTATTTTCCTCTGTTAAACTACTACAGGCTAATAGCTAGAAAAAAAAAACAATTTTGAACGGAACTAAATAAGCCATCAAAAAGATTGCTACAGTTAAAAACAAAATTTTAACCTAGTTAAAAGTTATTTTAATCGATTACTTTCTGTTCACATAATTAACTGTAAAACCATTAAGTTTTATATTTTTTAAATTTAAATAAAGAAAAAAAATATTGTTAGAATTAAAGTTGAACTTTTTAAAGGTTATTCCAAGTCAAGTCAATTTTTTTATAAATATGGCTTGCTGACTACAAAAGTTGTCTACCACTGACCTAAAGGTTTCATTAGTTTCAAAACAACTCATATTTAACAGAATTAATTACAGGTTACACAAGGCTAATTAATTAAGTATTTTAATACACTTTACTGGGCTTATAAGAAAATATATTTAAATTTTTTTCTCAAGCCCTGTAAATTATTTTGAACACATCCCAAAAGTGCGTGCATTAAGAAGTACCAGACTAAATTACATTTCGAACACAATTCTTTTGCCTAAAACGTGCGTACTCAAGAGAATTATTACTTTATAAAATCATTGGGGACGATTTTTTTTAATTTCTGAAAAGAGGGCGATTTAGTAAATGAGAATGGGAAACCCTGATCTAAACTGGTATATATTTTTTTTCATTAAAGAACTTTGTTACAAACCTAGTTACGAAAAAAACACATACAATTTTTAAATAGCTTTGCTAAAAGTTTTAGTGTTTATTCAACGTTGTTAGTCCGTTTTTATTCAATTCGTTCATTTAAATAAAGAAAAAAAAAGTGTATATACAAATAACGATAATAGATATTTTTAAAATTTATTTGCTTTGTCGTTATATTAGGTCGTTTTATATAAAAATGAACATTTTTCAATATATTAAATCAAAACTTCTAGTTGATGATTATATTAGATATAAATAAAAGTGTTTAAGTATAACTTTTGTACCTGTAACTAACTTCTGTAACATTTTGAAAATAAGTAAAAAAACTATTTAAAACCTATAGCTTTATTTTATTAGCGGCGCCTTTCCTCTGTGTATAACAAAACCTTCCTTAATACATAGTTAATTGGCCTGTTAAAGTGCTTGGGGCCTTGGGTTTTTAAGTTTTGTTTATAGTCAGTGTTCTCAACATTTATCAGCTACTACGAAAGTCCAACAAACGCTGAGTTATCTGAGTATTAAAGATTTGAAAGTAAATATGAAGCAGGCTCTCCTAACAAAAGTGAAACACGTTGTTCAGATAAAAGCGGTTATAGTTATACGAATAAAAGTGAAACAAGTTGTATGGATAAAAGTTAAACCAGTTACTCAAATGAAGGCTGAACCAGTTGTTCAAATAATGTGAAGCCAGTTGTTCGAATAAAAGTGAAACCAGTTTTGGAGTGAAACCATTTGTTCGGGTGAAGTTGAAGTAGGATATTGTTGTTCTCTTTTCGGAAGCACCGGAATTATAAAATTTGTGTTATAACTTTTGTGTTTTTATGTTAATTTTAAACTTTAATTAGTTAAACTCAGTTTTTTTTTCTTTTAATTTTTAATGTACAATTTTGGTTCATTTTTGTCTTTTTGTTGTATGTCTTTCTGTATAAGTGGCCTAGGTTTTGATGCCTGGGTCCTTCGTATGACAATAAACTTACAATAATAATAATAATAATAATAATAAAATGACCAAAGATAAGTAAAAAAAGAAAAAAAGTTATATTTAAAATAAACTAGGAAGTATCTAAATGTTGAGCTGAAAATTTAAAGTTTTATTTGTTTGAAAGTTATTATCTTCATAGATAAAGTTCTAAAAAAAAACTGCTATGTTCCGGCGACGTAGCTTAAACTAGCCTGCATAACTACAGTTCTATTAAAACAATAATCTTATTTTATATGAACTGACTGATTAAGCACAAGCTAATGTCAGCTTTGTTTATAATGAATAATTTTTATGATGGAGTATAACAGCATAAGTATATTCAAGAGTTATTTAAGTGCATAACTACTACTTATAAAATAATAATTTTAAACCATTTGTTTTTTAAAGAAAACAATTTCGATCCTGTTATAACTTAAGGAAGCAAAAGTACTTCAATTATATACATACAGCAAAAGCTTTAAATCTTTTAGGTTTACACGTAACCTGAACAATCGTATTATAAAAGATACATAAAAGCATAGCACAACTAGGAATCATAATAAAACTTTCTTAAATGTCTTAAATCAAGCATTAATTTATTGCTTCGTTTATTTATACTAAATATTTAGCTGCATAGTCAGCAATTAATTATAACCTTGTAGAGAAAGAACTGGATCTAAGTACAGCGGAAAACTTTACCCAGATTTTTGCCATGGCGGTATGTGGACTTTAAGCATTAAAATGATGAAGAAGCTAGTTTGTGCATCGAAATTTACTGATAATAAAAGTTATTGTGTAGAAAACGTTTACATTACAGGTAAGCTTCACACCTTATGAGCTTTGTTTTTTTTTACTCGAAAAAATAAGTCTAAAAACCTGACTAAGGGTAAAAATTTAACGATCGTTCTTCAAAGTTAATCTCTTGACTTGTATCTTGAGAGTGTATTCAATAACTTGAAAACTATTCTTTTCTAGGATTTTGTTTCAATAATTCAATTAACTGGTTGTTACTTTTACTTTATAGTTCATATACGAACTTAATCAATTTATTTTAGATTAGTTTTAAAAGATTTACATAAGTAAATTTTATTTTTACAATTAGTTTTATTTAAAATTTGAAAAAAACGTTTATGATTCAAAAAATATTAATCAGTTGATGGAAAGTTATTATTACCCAGTTATATTTATTTTAACTTTTAAAAACTAAATTTAACTTTATGTAATTTGTTGTTTAGCAACGTGTTATGAAGTTTTTTTGTTACTTCAACTTTGTAAAACATTTTAAATAATTCAATAAGTTCATTTTTTTAGGAATACTACGTCAAAAAGTCACGTGTTCAAGTGATGACGTTGTGAATTTCGTTGGCTAACAAATGGTTCAGCATTTGTCGAACAACTTGGTAGTAAAGTTCAAAAATCCGTGGAAAACAATGAAATCTTCGCTGCCATGGCAACAAGATGACTCGGTTATATTGAGAGAAGGAAACCTAAACTATATTAGTTTAAACAACTTTTTTGTAACTTTGTTACTGAAAACTTCAAACAGTAGTTTTTAATTTATATACTTTACCAATAGTTAAATTGTAATTATTGTACACAAAAAAAAACACCTTTAAAATTCTAATCACTAATTGCCTGATACTTTAGACCTGTTTACACATTTTTTAATTATTATATTCATATTTCAATGATATTAGGTAAACGGCTAACTCCATCTGTTTGCGTTGTGTGCTTTATTGATACAGCTTTGAATGTGGTAATTTTTTTCAACAACTCTTTTTTGTTTTTAACATTTGTTCTAGACAAACAAAAAATTATAGAACTAATTTTAAGAGGATACAAAAATTTTATAGTAACAAATTAAATTTTGTTAGAATTGCTGTAAAACTAAAAATATTATTTATTGAGATAAATAAATTACACCATAAAACTAGTTTGGTACACAAAGTGTTTGATATTAATTTATTTATTCTTATATGACATAACTTTTCAAAAAAAAGTGTCATTTTTAATCATTTTTCAAAACAATTCTGTACCTACTAAAAAACTTACAAGTTGTTAAACACATGCATAATTAAAACATATGGTAAATGTACTTTAATTTTTAGTTTTTATGAAAACATTTATTCTAAAATAACTTTATTAATTTAGTAACAACAACAAAAAAATAATAAAAATGTTACAAGCTGTTGTTAATTAAAAAAAACCCTTGTTGTAAAAGAATTCTTTTCTAAAATTGAACCACTTTCTAAGTTCAAAGTTAGAGTATATAAGATTTTGTTTAAAAAAGAGTTGTGATATATTTTCATTGTTACATATCTAACAGTTTAAATAGGCACTTTTAATAAGGCACACATTTAATGACGGTAGAAATCTATTAAAAAGTAAAATTATAAGTATATATTCTACAAAATTTAAAAAAACTGCTTTGTACATGTCTCGATTAATCGAATGAAAGCTTATTTATTTAAAGATTTATGATTTAAAGATAAATAGAAAACGTATAAAATAAATAAAGTTTAAAAAAAAGAAATTTTTATGTTGAAAGGTTAGAATAAGGTGCCAGGATTAATTAAAACTAAGTAATATTATAGAACTTCAGGTTTGTATGAAAAATATAACTCGGTAATAAAAATATTTTAAATGTTTTTAATCTACATTCTGATTTTTTTATGCGATTTAGATTTTTTTGATTACGTTTCTTACTAGTTGAGCATACCAATCTCTATTAATTCATATATTATTAAAAACGTTAGTCACTGTTTAGCAGAAACATAAAGTTTAACAGTTATTTAAAAAAAAATGTTTGTATTCAAAATTTTAGAACAACGCTGTAAAGTTTATAGTTGATTGATATTTAGATAAGACTCTTTAAAGAAATTAAGCTAAATTATCCAATGGTGACTGTAGTTTAAAAAAATTCTTATATACTAAAATTATACACGAACTTCAACTAATTCAAAACATGTACTTATCATAAATATATAATATATTACTTTAAACCAAGGGCTTGATTTGACTGGTTTTTTGCAGCCTGTGCTATGATCCTCCTGAAAATAAGAATAATAAAAAAACAGACCATTCAGTGAAATATTGTTCAATCACAAACTATACGCGTGTTAGCAGTTTTAGTTGTGCTGTTTTGCTAAAATGTTGAATTATGAATGTTTAATCTACTTGATATAACAATTAAGAATACTAACTGTCAAATGAATGAGATTTTAAACCAAAGTTTTACTGTGGTGGCTTAATACACTCATACTTAAAAAAGCCTGTTTGTAGTAGAAAACATTTTACTAAATTGCTCAAAGTTTTGCATTAAAAATGCATTTACAAAGTAAAGATTGATGGTTGAGCATTGTTTTTGAAATACAAAGCAAAATTATATTACATAATTATTAAATAATAAATAAAACTCAAATACTTTTAGTTGGCTATAGAAATTTAGTTTATGTAAAGCAAGCTTTTATTAATTTTAACTTTACAGCAAATGAAAATTAGATTATATTAAAGCAGATAACTTTTTACTTTGGTAATAAAATGATAATTCTACATATTACTGTACTATTTAATTTTCAAAATTTTGATTCTTAAGTTCACTTTATACTGACAACGTCAATTCTACATTAATTTTGTGAAATTTTAACTTTTTTCCTTATTAATCTTTTAAATATTTACTGTAAACTTATTTTTTAATTACTAAATAATACATATGGTAAAGCCAGTAACTTTTTTATAGCTACATTTTAGATTTCTAATACTTAGTATAATTGTTTAAGACTTAAGTTTTTAAATCTTAAAATAAATTAGTTATTAAGTTATATCCAAATTAATATTTACTACCTAATAGCTACCAAGTATTTTAGTTCTTGTTTCTAACTATTATTTTTCTACTTTTAATCTATAATTGATAGCTACCAACATTATCTAAAAGTTTAACAATTTTTTTTTAAATTTAACATTCTTTTTAGGTTAGAATTCCTTTTGAACTAAAGTTTCAGCCAATAATTATTGTATACAGTCTGTATTTGCATATTTAATAAGTATAAGCTAGCTAACAGTTTTTATACTATTTGTTTCAAACTTATGATTTGTTTTGTCTTCAAGTTTTATAAAAAAAAAAAGATCCACAAACACAGTATTCAAAATAAAAAAGTTCTATTTTGCAAACTAAAATATTTTGAATTTAATGAGCTCATTAAGAAAAACTTTGTTTAAAAATAGAAAATAAAAACTAAAACATAAATAAATTAATCAAAAAATATCATTAATAATCATTAATAAGGTAGAATAAAAAAATTACTTAATACATATGTATAAAGTTATATAAAAAAGTTTTCTATATAAAGCTTCTATAGGAAATACTTAGTAATTTAAAAATCAAATAGCTACCCATCATAAAATACCCCATTGGAAATGTTTTTGACTTTAATCTGTTTAGACTTTGATACTATTTTACTTATGGTGCAAGTATTTAAAAATAGTACAGTAAAAACTTATCTAATACTTAAATAGTAATTTACAAACATAGCTAAAACAGAAAAAATATATATTAAAAGTTATTAGCATAAAAATATTATGCACACCAATCAATATATTGTCACCTTTTTTATTTTAGTACTAAACTAATTTAGCTACAGCTTACTAAAGCAAACAACTTAAAATTAAATAAAGCAAAAAAATATATATAAAAGTTCTCTTAAATCTCATATACTTATTTATAATGCAGTTATGTCGTTAGTACCTTTAAAATATTACCTCATGCCCTGGTATAAAAAAAAACAGATTGTTTTAAATGTTGAACGTTTAATAAATAACTTTTAATAAGGTTATGCATACACACCTCTTTACAGTGCATATTGCACAGTGTACAAATAACACATTAAAAAAATTAAGATAAAAAAAAAGAAAATAATAATACTATTTTATTACAAAAATTTAAGTATGAGTATATTTGAAGATCAAAAGTTTTTTAAACCATAAAGTGATTTGTTCACTGTTTATGTTTAATAAATAATAATGGATTATTTTAATTATATTCCCCTACGTTTCTATTAGTTTTGAAATGTTTCAACTGTTTAAAGTTTGCATTCTCATTTGTTATCTAGAGTAGAAACTAGTAGTCAATTATTCAACCTAAAATTACTGTAATCACTGTTAAAACTTACCTTTAATTTTAATTTTGAAGAAATTCAGATAATTTACAATTCAAAATATTCTCAAAAAAAAAGTACCAAAAATTTTAAAAAAACTTCTTCTATATAATCCAAAGCAATAAATTTTGACTTTAATTGACCAGAAATAAATTTTCAATAAATTTTAAACAGTAATTTTACAAATGAAATGTTTCTATAAAAATGTAGTTGTTCTATAAAATGCTAGTGTGTTACAGTATTTTTTTTGAGTAAAACTATTAGTATTTAAAAAATTTTAGTCTTTTTTATAGTTAATATATTTTCAAAGAAGAAAAAGTGTTTAAAGTTTGTTTTAAATATTAACTCTTACTCATTTTAGTTGTTTTTAATAGCTACAGGAGTCAGATTTATTTTTTTTTTGTTTTAGACACATTGAATATATAATATAGTTAGTTTGTAATTGAATTAGACATGCATAAGTTACAAAACATGAGTGAAAGTTGAACAAATTACAAGGAGTTTATCAAAATACTTGAACTTAATTTGATAATTTATATTTTATAACTTAAGGAAAGTAATTGGTTTTAAAAATTAAAAAAATAAAATAAAGCATATAAGAATAAAATAATATTTCACTTGGCACAACTGATTTGCAACATTTTGAACCACAATTAGTTTATTATAAGATTTAAACTTTTAAATTAAATTTAACTTTTCTTTTACTATAAACCTTATAACTTTATCCTAAATTTAGTATACAGGGTTAAGGTATCAATGTTAAAAAAAAAGTGGGTAAAGAATAAATTTAGAAACAATATTTTAAAACATAGTCAGCTTTAACCAAGGCTAGTTTGAAACGATGTTTTAAAAGAAGGCGTTTATCGCTTCTCTAAACGCTTATATTTTCGAAACTACTAGACTCTTTAGAATTAACTGTTTAACAGTTTTAAACAACAAGTTTATTTAATTCCACTTTATTGAAATTTATAGAACAAGTAAATGTGCAAAAAGATTAAATAACAGTTTTTGTGAAATCTGACCATAATATGTGAGTTAATCACAAGATTGAGCTGATAAACTTTTACTTAATCTAAAACTCAAATTCAGGTCTTATGCACTAAAAAGTATGTCAAGCCTTACAGCAGATTCTGAGCCAAAAGCAAAGAAGCTCAAAATTGAAGAAAAAAAGAAAAAACAAGTAAGATTTGGGTTTGTCGAAAGCAAGTACTATGAAAGAAGAGCTGGGTTTGTCACAACTCTAGAAGATATTCAGATAGTTTCTTGCAACCGACCTTTCGCCACGACAAAAACGTATTTTGCAGAACACGACACATCGAAATGCGTTGACTGCATTGTTAAAAAACAGACCGCTCAACAACCGGAGCGCAGTGGCGACTTGAAACCAGAAGAAGCAGAAAGAATGAACGACTTTTACAACATCCACGGACTGGCTACCAAACGGCACGGTAACGCTTTTTTGGGAGCGAAAGAACGGTTGAGGCTGCTGTTGGAAGCTGGCGTGGAGAAGGAAGAAATAAAAAAATCCCTCGATGAGCACAGCGAGTTTCTGACGGAGCTCAAAGCTTTCGAGGAAAAAGAATCGGCGAGAGAGGCGAAGGACGAGGAGATGAAGCAGCTGCGAGACGAATACGAAGCCGCGACGTCGGAGGAAGAAAAAGAGGAGCTGCGGGAGGAAATGGAGGAGGCCAGCGCGCACATTGACGCGCAGGAGGAGGAAAACATGGCGTGGTTCGAGGAAGTTTGGGAGGACGAGAGGAGGGAGCTGATTGCGAGGTACGACGACCTCATGGCGGAAGTTTGGGGTGAAATGGGCGGGCGAGGAGTGGCAAGCGACGATGAAGCAGCTGACGCGAAAGAAACATTAGACGATCTTGTGAGCTTTGCTGTGCAAATAGCAGAAGGTGCAGAAAACAAGTTTTAAACTGACTGCGAACATTAAAGTGTGTTTTTTAATTTTGTTGAGATATTTAAAAATAAAAGTTACTATGATAGTTTTCATTTCAGTTGATGTTTCTTGTATTTAATACAACAAAATTAATAAATTTAGTCTAGAACCTGGAAAAAAAAACTTTTAATGGGTTTCTAAATTTGGTTTAAAAAGATTTGTTTATTAAAAAATTCAATTCTTTATTAATTCTTACTACTTTTATGGCCATTTTAGCTTTTTTGTTAAAGTTATGTAATTTTACAATGTTAGTGTATGCTAAATACTTTCTCGAAATTTCTTAGGTGTACAGTAAATACGATTATAGAAAAAAATGTTTAAAGTAAACAAATTGTTTATTAATATAAGAAATATAAAACTTATATTTTTATAAAATGTAGGATTATAGTTAAGTTAGTAATTTATTATCAGCATAATTATAAAAAGCATTCTTTATTAGTTTTAGAGTTTATTTGTGACTATTTTTAACTATAACACAGTTTTACTTAAATAAATTTAAAGATGAAAGTAAACCAATTAAATACTATAATTTATTTAATAAATAACACGGGTGTTTTTATTTAAAAAAGAAAAAACTAATTTAACTTAGTAATTTTTACGTAGTTTAATAAAAAAAACAACCAAAAAAACCGCAACTACTGTAACAATGTCCATTACAGCTTGTAAAGTTACTTTTGTATATCTATCTGTTGTGAATGCTATTGTTTTTAAAACAGAAACATAACACCATAAAGTCAAGAATAGATAGTTATAACGAGATGGTGAAAAACATGAATGCAAGATTTATTTGAGCAATTCAACTCACAATTACTTGACTAAAAAATATTTAATAAAATGATTTTTACACAGTAACCATTTTTTAAAGGTTATTAAAACCCTTGGCTTGCGACATACGTTTTACTAAAAAAAAGACTTATAAAAAAAAGACTTTTAATAATGTTTTAAACTTGGTTTTTAGTATATAGTAGACCATAGTGTTGTTTATTGAACGACAAAATAAAGGGCTTAAAATATTTGGTCCTAGGACCCGGTGTACGAAAAAACTTTCAGCTATCGAGTAGTACATCGCGGATAACGTTTAATATCTTGTTCATGACCAAACAGTTAAGAATTGTTTAGTTACAGTGTTGCTTTCAAAGAAATTTTCATTTATACCGCAAATTTTTCAAACTTACTTTTCCGGCAATTTTTTTATAGAAGTTTAGCCCCACGAAACATTTTTTTTTGTTAGTGGCGCACCGAGTAGAAAGTTGTTAATGCCTTATGCTGTGTGTAAGTTTTAAAAGCAATATTGAAATATTAGTTAAGAATTTAAATTATTTAACAGAATCACAGTAATAGTGTACAAGTAGGACTTAAAACCTAGATCCGAAAATGTGTATAGTTGCTATTTTTATACAAATTTGTTTTGGTGAAATATAGATATTTTTTAATTCTTGATAAAAAACAAAAACTACATACTGAAGAGCTGTAAACATTTTTTTTTCGAAGCATTTAAAACAACGTTACAAAGTCTTTATTTTTTTGACTACTTTTATATAACTAACCTTTTTTTTAATTATAAACAAGTTATACTTTAGAGTAATGGTTTTAGCTTTGGTTAAATTCCCTAAGCTATTCAAATTGAAATACTAATTGCAACAATTTGCTCTCCCAAACCTTATTTTAATTAAATATAAAATATAAGGAAGAAAGAAAAATGTTTGTGCTCACAACTCTTGTGAATGGACTGGTGTGGAGAAAACCCTTACTTCATCAAGCCTCACACCGTATATTGTGTGAACAACTTTGAAGAGTTTTAGTTAAAGCATTTGCCATGGTAGTATTTAAAACATTGCCCATGGTAGACTATGATTTCCATGGTAAATATTGGCAGTTATGGGTTTAAAAAAAAGTGTTAATAAAAAATTTAATTTTTTTCCTTTAAGAATTAATTTCTCTAATTAGTTTAAGTTAATAAAAAAATAAAATCATACATTTAACTTAAAATTAAAGTTTTATCAAAGTTTTAAATAAAACTTATCAAATTTATTTAAACATATATGGTGTGAGGTTTGAAGACCAAAAGGTCTTTCTCCACACTAATCCATTGACCATAGTTGTGAGTGTTCACATTTTTCTTTCTTTATAAAAATATGTCTTGGACATTATAAGGTACCAGTGGTGTGCAACTTAATAACCAAGAGGTTTTTTGTTAACCAAGTTCTATGACCAAATATTTAAAGCTTAAAGTGTCATTTTTTTCGTTGAATAAGTATAAAAAAAATGAATAAAATAAAGCCTTAAGGTTAATAAAAATCAAATCTGACCTGATGTTGTAGGGGTCCTAATAACAGCTTTGAAAACTCTCTGAATTGAATGTTCCAAGATCAAGACCCATTGCCAAAACATTAAGCAAAAGTTTTTTTATTTACTTAATTTCAATAATCAATTTATTTCTAAAAGAAAAAAAAAACATTCACTCTGTTTTAAACCCATTGCTGTCAATATTAACCATGAAAACCATAGTTTACCATGAGTTCCAAACTAAGATTTTTATTTTTCAGATTATGTATTACACAATTATCTTGTTACACTTTTTATAAGAGAAACCACCAAAATGCAGAAAATAAGTCAATAACAAAACAAACATGGAGAAATGTTAAAATTACTGTATATAACATGTTACTTATATTTTGAATATATAAAATTAAACATTTGTACAAACATAACATGTAGAGCATAACATATTTTGAAACCTTCTATCACTACTTCACTAATAATTGTAAGTAACATGTAAGAGAAAAAAATATGTACATAAAAAGAAATCACCCTTATAAATGAACTACAAAATAGTTGAAAACAGAAAACTTAATTATTTAGAATAGTAAATAGATTAGTTAATAAGTCTCACACAAAATTAAATAACTTTATTATTAAATCATCTTTAAATCTTTGTTACTTATAAAGTAAACCTAACAATTAGTTAAAGAAAAATAATAATATTAAATTAAAAAAAACTAAGTCAACTTATAAAATGTTCATTTTTAAAAACCTTAATTACTTCTTAATGTAAAGTTTGAAACAACTTCAGAAAAAGTAATCGAATAAGTAAATTAAACTTCATTTAAGAATGAGTTTGAAAAAGAAACTGTACATTATTCTAATTTTAAAACCTTTATTAACATCATCGGAAGTTTAACTTAAAATTAAATTCAAGTGACTTAAAAAACTTTACATGCCAGTTTTTAGCCAAAATCATAAAAACTTAACTTTTTATTTAACTTTTGATAAAAAAACTTTACAAATCCATAAGTTTTAGACACAAAAGAAAAAACTATAAACAAAACCGAACCATTTTTGCTTACAACCAACAAAACCACTAATGATTAGCCTTGAAAAAAGAGAGTAAAAATGCTATTAACAAAAAAAACATTTTATTTATAATTGTATAAAAAATAAAATATAATTTGACTCCTTTCTGTTTGACTTCAAAATAAAATATTTGAAATGCACCATACACTTTGAAATGCTATAAAAAAGTTTTGTTCTTAAGTATTTTGATTATTTCTCCCATACTTAACATCCAAGATAGGATAAAAAAATTGAAATAAAAAGACTATTTACTTGAGAAAATAGTAATTTATCTCTAAAAATTGTATTGAATGATTGTAAATTTTATTTATACCTAAATATAACTTTAAATTAACTGGTTATATGCCTCTTTTGAATTTGTGCACAAAATATTTTAGCTCAAACATAGTTATTTAATATTTCTTTGCTGCTTCTATCATTTCATAAAATCAATGCACCATGTCGTTTTTTTACAAGTTTATTAATCTCAGTAGTATTAGTTATAATTGCCCTACCCTATCGCAATAAACCATATAGTACATGACTCACCAGAAATTAATTAAATATATTTTACAAAAAAAGTTAAATAATACCTTGTTTTGTATAAAGTTCCTATTGTTTTTAATGATTTAGTTGTTAATGCTTCAATATGTCCAGACCAATTACTTATAATTGTGACACCCAAATATAAACAGCTATCTACATCCGTTATGGTTGAATTAACAGTTTTTATATCCAAGTTATTGTCTTTCCAAATGCGTACTCTACCACAATGAATGTACCTGAAAGAGCATGTATCAAGAAATGGTTCAGAGTTTGAACAAAGTTTGAATCAGGGGTTGGCAGGAATTTGGCAGTAGCAGGCCAAATTTCGAAAATGAAAATTTTTGTGGGTCACATTTGTAGTTTTAGTAAAAACTTTTGAAATCTCTGCCAATTATACCGATGATATTTTTTCACTCTTTATTTCAAACCCCAGAATATCTTATGTAAGTTTTAAAAAAGTTCACATGCTCACAGCTGTATTTTACTTTTTGCAAGCCCCAGTTTTACCTTTTGTGAGCCAAATCCCATTTATAACAAAAACATGCTAATTTGGTGCACTTTTAACCTTCATTAGCATGTTGCAGATCCCTGGCTTAAATGATTATTGTTTTTTTTTTAAAGTTTAGTATAATATTTTAAAAGTATTCCTAGGTTGACTAAAAACGTCAACAATGATAGTAAATTGTTATTTAAAGTTTGATAAATATTGTGTGGCTGATCATTTTAGAATTTTAATTTAAGCAAACTAACAGTAATAATAGATTACTTTTTTATAAGTAAAAAACTTTCTTTCACACATCAAGATCTTTCTTTACACCAATTCATTGACCAAGTTGTAATAGATTTCTTTTCATGGTAAGGTTTTGGTTTTAAACATGAACCATATTTCTTGCAAACTTATGAATATAAAGTGTTAGTATTTATTATGCTTACTATTAAAAAAATACATTTAAATTTCATGTGATTTTGTAGTTTTGTATAATGTCACAACAGAAAAAGTTAAAACATTAGCATTCATACATTCTTTTTTAAGGATTTAATTGAAGTTTAAAAAGTACAACACAGTAGCAGTGTTAAATATTATTTATACTAATTTTAATAATTATATGTGTGTGCTGTGACTTTGAAGATAGCCTGGTGGTGTAGGGGTGGCCTTAAAGATAAAGGCCTTGAAAACTTTCAGATTTAAGGTTGCAAGATCAAAACATATAAACAAAAAAGAATTACAAGGCTTACTTATGGTTTTGACTCATAATAATGGAGTAGATTGATTTTAAGTTTAAGTTATGTAAAATAATGGTTATCAATTGTATATACACAAGTTTTCATAAGTTTACATGACTGTTAAATTTAAACAATTCAAATTTTTACAATTCAAGTTCTTAAAAAAATACTTTAGAAGCCATATCTCAAACGATAGTATACATTAAAAAATAAATAAAAAAAAACCTTTGTAGGTCTTATTAATATCTACAAGCGTTTTTTTTTCTTTTTGGCTAAATTACAATTTTTTTTTGAGATATTTGAATCTTACTAAAAGTAACTCTATTTTAAGACTTTATTTAGCCATATCTAAAAAATACTTAAAGTATTGTAAAAAACATATTTTTTATATTATCAAATTTATAACTTTTTAAATTTTTCTTTAAATAATTTTTTATGAATTTGAGTAGTTCTAATTTGAATAGTACATAAAGTTTTATAACTATAGGTGCAGTAACTTTGCCAAAAATAAGGTTCTAAATCAAATCTACACTCTTATTATCCTTTTTAAAGAAGTCTTTCATAGCTGTGAGTGTCCATACCCCATTTTCTTTTGTTTAGATTTGTTAGTAATTAGAGTAAAACACTAAAATGTCTAAAAAAACTATGAGACCTTTCACATCTAAGATCAACAAACTGGTGTAAAGAGAGTCATTTCAGACATTCAGATACGCACCTTTATCCTTGTTAACATTGTTTTGAGCTGTTTTAATTTTTTATAAGATAAAAAACATAAACAAAGTAATATTTAATTTTGTTTTTTAAACCGTCTAATGATAGAGTACTTCTTAATGAAAGAACAGAATCTCAATGACTGATTTCAATATTTTAGAAACTTATCAATCTATAATCAGTAAGCGTTATTTTTACCTGGCTTATTAAAAACAAAAATTGTACTATATGTAGACACTTTATTATTTAATTTTATAATTGTACATCCAGAGAAAGTTTTTAACAAAAACAAAGCTCTCTTACAAGAAAATCAAAAAGTATTTGTTAAATTGATACCAACTAATATCAGGATCGCAACACACTCAGGGTAACTCAGGACAGAAAAAAAAAACTCAGATTGATTCAGGACAGTTTGCTTTTTTATAAAATCTCAGAATAGTTTAATAAATATTTGAAATTCTCAGACCAGATATTCATAGACCTTGGGTGTGATTTAGTTGATCTAGTTCCAAAATATGTTATTTTATAATAAGTTATATTCAAGAACTTGGTTTTTATTAAGACAGTAAAGTTTTTTTTTTTAACCTTTTAAAAAACATTATAAATAAAAAATTTAATACTTTTAAGAAAGTAATAATATTATTAAACTTCATCTATAGTGGGTTTAGCTCTTTTAAGGTTAAACTTTTTTGTCTGTACTTGTTTCAAGACAATAAAGTTGCTTTGGACTATTAGTTTAAAAAAAAACATTAAGCTTTTCAAGTTGTTTTCATTCAGTTTTTTTACTAATGTGAGTGAACTGCTAATTGTATTTTTTTATCTAGCAGATGCTATTTACTACTTAGTTAATTTTAATAAACACTCTTTTTAAAGTGGGTTTCAAAGTATCTTTTGAAATTTTGGATTACAAATTAATAAATATTTCTATATTAAGACCTTTGTCTGTTTATTGTTTTAAAAAAATGTCTGTAGTTTTGTTTTCTATGAAGTTTTTAGTTCATTAAACTACATAAAATTATTGTTTAAACAATTTCATATAATATTTCAATGTAGCTTTCATATTGGATATTCCGATACATTACTTAAACAAGTCAAGTTGCATAGTAGTAATTTTGCACTAGTATAGTCTTTAAATGACCATAGCTGTTTAATCATCTAGTTATAGATTTGATAAATAGATGTAACCATTTTTTATATTTATTTTTTTAATCTCTCCATAGATGAAAAAACTTGATTTAAAAGTTATTATTAAGTTTGAAATCTAAATTTCATTTAATGTTTTTTTCTGGTACATAGGTACTTAACATATTCTTTTACTACTAATTATAACATTTTTTTAAAGTTATGGAAAATATTTTGCTGAGTTTTGTAGCGTAATCAAAGCAGAATATAGTTTATTAGTGAATAGTTTTTATAAATCATTACAGTTATGACCTAAAAATCAAAAGAACGTATAGTTAAAGCTAGCTTTTTTTCTTAATTGCTATTGTCTTAGTTTCTTGTAATTTGTGTTTTATTTGTTTTTAATTTCAATGATTGATTCTTTTGACAAATGATTTTAGGTAGGGTTGTTGTCTTTTTTTTGTTTTCTTTAGCTATGTTTCTCTGTTTATTTTTTATCACAAATTTCCTAAGCTGCATAGTTTACACATTCTATAATATTTTAAAAGAACTATGGTTATTAAAACAAGGTAAAACACTTTAATTTATTTAAACCAAATAACTAGATTAGTTATGTGTAGTTTTTTTACTTAATACTATTTTAATTCTAAAAAACTTATACTAGCAGTCTTGACAAAAAGTAGCTTTTAAAGGTTTTAAGTTATCACAATAGTTTTTGAAAATAAAACGTGTATAAGTAACATTTAAGGTAAACTAAATTAAGAATAATCTTAAAGATCCTGACTGTCTTTTATAAAATTTTTGCATTTGTTTAATGTATAATATACTTGAGTTTTTATTAAAGTTACAAGGAGCATTAAAAAGTTGTTAATACAGTTTTAAACTTGTTAATTTATGTAAAAACTACTGTTTTTTAGAGTATAAAAATGATATGTAGGGGCTGCAAGATTTTAAAAACAAAACCCCACACCACCCCTAAGCGCTTTTTCTTCTTCAAAAAGCTGAAGAGCTACATGGAAGGTGAGTTTCAAAAAGAGCGGGACACTTTTCAGTCGTGGGCCGAGTTTCAGGGCAGAGGCTTTGAAAGGCCTCAGTACACAAGGTCGTGGCTAATAAACAAATACGGTGACATTGACAAAGTGCTTGAGTGTGACATCATAAACACTCCCACCAACAAGCAGACCTCCGTGCTCAGCAACCACAAGGCTTATTTCCAGCAGGCCCTCAGGTCCCCAAACGAGGTGCTGGTGAAAGTCCATGCCGCCAGCTTGAACCCCATTGACATTAGGATTGCGGAGGGCTACGGCAAGAACCTATTCAACGTGAGGAGGAACTTTGTCTACAAGATGCTCACCTCTTTCAAAGATGGCAAGGACGAGCTGTACAGTGACGCTGTCAACAAGCACGAGTTTCCCCTGGTTCTGGGAAGAGACTTTTCAGGGACGGTGGTGGACGTTGGTGTTCAGGTGGGTGACCTGCAGCCTGGAGATGAGGTGTATGGTGCCCCTGAGGTGTTTGCAAACGGATCCCTCTCTCACTACTGCAGAGTTGACCTTGATCACGTTGTGCAAAAACCAGCTGTCCTCAGCCACCTTGAGGCTGCCAGCATCCCCTATGTTGGCCTGACAACTGTTTCTGCCCTCAGGAAGCACATTTTGAACCCAAAAGTGCCCAGGTACGCTTTGGTTTTGGGTGGAAGCGGGGGCGTGGGGTCTTTTGCCATTCAGTATCTGAGGGCTCACGGCTTTTCAGTGACCACCACCTGCTCAACTGAAGGCATGGAAGTTTGCCAGAGGTTGAGCGCGGACTGCATCAACTACAAAACGGAAGACGTTGACAAGGAGTTGGCTTCAAGGGTGCCTTACGGGATAGTGTACGATGTTGTGGGGGCCGGCTCACCCCAATGGGCTTCACAGTATCTGGTGAAAGGAGGGGTGTTTGTTACTCTTAAGAACCCAGTGGCAGAAATGACTGATAAGTATGGGGCGTTTTTTGGCCTGCAAGGTGCAGCTTTGGACTTTGTGGCAAAGCAAGGGCAGAACATGGACATTAAAAATGAGTGGGCCTTTTACAAGCCAGACCGTCTTGCCCTGCTGGAAATAGCAAGACTGATTGACGGAGGGCAGATAAAGCCGGTCATAGACACCAAAAACATTTGTTCATTTGATGATGTACCAAAAGGGTTCAAAGCACTGAAGACAGGGCGCACCAAAGGAAAGATTGCCGTGAACGTTTCTGGTTTGCCTGAAGCCACTCAGAAACCTAATGTTGACAAAATAATTCATTTGTAACAGTTTTTTGTTGTGAGTAAATTTTAAGTTAGAAATATAAAGAAACACACTTTGAAATTTTATTTTTAACTTATCTATTTTTTAGGTTATATTATAGTTTTTTATATCTCTAAAACATTGGTTAATATTTTTATATGAAACGAAAACATAAATGCTTGTTTAGCTTTAATTATTTTTATGAAATTGTAAGTTGCTTGTTGTACAAGAGCTTCAAATTATATAATTTTATTCAACTTATAAAAAATTTATTCTTCCGTATTGGAATGTTTTTATTTTTTACCAAAAATACCTTTAGTAGTATATAAATGAAAATTTGTTTTTAAATGTTTTGAAAATTTATCAAATATTTTTGTAAAATTACAGTATTTCAATTCTGTAGGTTTGTTTATTTTGACAGTAGTAAATAACTAGTAAATATTATCAATAAAATAAAAGTTTAAAACTTTTTATTTTCAGCTTGTTAAGTTTTTGTTTAAAACATTTTACTAAGCACAAAAAATGTTTATTTTGTTTTTCTTTTTTCAGAATGAAGTTTATACGACATGCAAAATGTTTATTTGAAAACAATAATGTTTTTTGTTCTTGCCGCTTTTTTTCAAGCTACAACTTTGAAAAACTAGAATGTCCAAAACACAAGGAAAATCTAATGAAGCACCACTATCTTGAAAGTAGAAAAAAACAGTTTGGTTTGTTGGGCAAAGAAGCTATGTTGAACTTGAAGTTTGAACTCACTAAGTTTTTGGCGAAGGAATTTAGTATAACAGGCGTTCAAAGTAAAGAAGTTGAAAACCTAAAGTGAGTTGTGAAATTTTTGTTTAAAAAATTATTTAAAAGTTTAATTTTTATTTGAAAATTAATTATAATGTTAGTTAAAACAAGTTTAAAATTCGGTAACAAATAAAATATTAAAGTAGTAGTCATTTAAATTGGGTAAAAGTGTAAAAGGTTAATAATCATTTTAATTTATATGATACACTTCAAAATTTTAACAGTTTTTTAAATAATTATCAGGCCTTTACTTCATACTGAAGAGGGAAGTTTAGATCTACTAAAACAGTTGAGAAAAAGTTCATTGGAAAAAAGTTTTGCAACAAGTGTTATGAGAAACTCAAAGTTTGTTAATCTTTTAATTTTTAATTTGCATAGATTTAAATATATATAGGTAATTTTTAACTACTTTTTTAGTACTGTATTGAGCTACAAAAAACATATTAAGTATAGTTGTTCTTATTAAAAAATATATATTTATAGTATTTAATTGTAACTCATCAGGTATCATTGAACATTTTACAAAAATGTTGAAACAAGCTAATTTTTTAAAATTCTCATACTTAACTTAAATATTTGTTAGCCAAAATTATTGCTATAAACGCACTAGCTTTTTTAAAAACCTATACAGTTTCGAATCTTTTAACGTTGTTTAATTTCTAACTGGATACTGTTTGTAGTAAAAAAACTGCAAAAGTTTAAGCAATTTGTTTATCAGATTGGATGGTGAAGAGTTTATCGTTCATGGATCTGTTGTAAAAGACGATGAAAAGAGAGACAGAGTTGAAGCAGATGTTTACAAGTACTATGAAAATTTATGCAGGGTAAGGCCATTGTTCATATTTTTTTTGTGGAAAAAACATCATTCAAGTTTCAAAACATTATTAAACTTTCTTTTTTTTTAAGAGAAATTGTAAATCTATTTTAAATCCCATAGAAAAAGTAAAGTTTGTAATTTGTTCTTTTTTAAGTCATCTGTTTAGTTTATAAACATTGAAAATGTTATTTAAACTTACTATTATTGTTTTTAAACTACCAAGTTAATAGACTGCTTTAAAAAAAAGTATTTAATATTTTTTGTATATATAGGCAACTAACTATTTTGTATACAACTTAACAGAAAAAATATATAAACTACAAGTATACTTTTTTAAAATTGAGGTTTTTAATAAATATTTGTTTGGCAATACCATGTCAAAGGGAGAGGGAAACATTTAAAAAAAAAAGAATTGGCTCTCAAATGAACCCTGTAAGTAGCATGAGGTATAAGTCAGTCTTTGTAGGTTTTTATGTTTTTATTTTACTTTATAGAACAAATAATTAAAAAATTGAGATATTGTTAGTCACTTCTGCGAAAAGTTATCAATACAAACCTATGGACCACAATTTATTTATTTCAATAAGTTAAAAAGTTCAGAAAAAATCTATCTACTTCTTTTGAGCTAGAAAACATCTAATATCTATAAAAATGAGTGTAACATAAATAACAATTTTATAAAAAAAGTTAAATAGTTTGCTAATTTTTAAAGTAAGTATTAAAATATAATAAAAAATATAAAAGTTCCTTCTAACTGGTCTTTTTGATTTTTATAAAGATTTCAATGAAAGAGAAGGTAGAAAAGAATTGTACGAAAGTTGTAAGAGGAGATAGGTTTTTTATAAAGTAGTACTTTTTGCATTTTGAAATTGCTTCTCCAATAAGAAACTTATGAAGTTATCAATTTTGATGACTTATATTTCAGAAGTTAGATAGATTACTTAAAAATAGTAAAAAGCAAGTGGTAGCATAGTTGTAATGTAAAAAGTAACACTTGAAGAAAATAGACTTTTACCCCCAAATGGTATCATATAAATAAGTATAGTTCTGGTATTTTTTTACTTTCAACTTAAATTTTTAATGAAAAGTACAAACTTATCTTATAAACAAACAATATATTAAGTTATACTTTTGTTTTCAAACAAAAAGAAAATATATTAAAATTTTTAATCCGATCAATTAACATTTGTACAGTATTTCAGGAAAACGGGGCACTTGAAAGTGGTGGAGGATGGGGAAAACCAGCAAATTATTTACAAGTTTAAAGACCAAGTTGAAATGGAGCTGGTAAACACACAAATAGCGGATATACCAGTAAGTTGTTTTAAACTTTTATGAAAATATTGCAGGTTACTCACATTAAGTTTTTTTTTATAATTTTCAACAGTTTTTTGGTAGTTTCGGACAGAAATTAGCATTTTTTTTCAAGTTTTCATCTTAAGTAAAATACCTACAAGTTGCAAATTTTAACACGTATTAGTTTTTTTAAAGTCTTAAAATTTAAATCAGCTTGTAAGTTTTTAATTACCAACTGTATGTACTTATTAAACTACTGATATTTATATTATTTTGTTACAAAAACTAAGGTATAATAGTCTAAATTAGAAGCTTAGTAAGAGTAAAAATATATTGAATCGTTAAGAACTTGTTTTAAAATTAATCATAATATTGTATAAATAACAATGAACAATTAAGTTAAAGTTTGTTTCAAGTCTATTCCTGTATGACTAGTACTTTTTTATGCTGAAGACTGGTTATTTAGTCAAAAAATAGTTTGAAGAATTTGCCAAAGCTAAAAATTTTAATTTTTTTGAGTTTATTTCTGAGCTTAATCTTTTAAGAGCGAATTACTTAAATAATGTTTTTATATCAAGGTTAAAATGATCTCCATATCTCTAGACTTTTAATTTGATCAGCTAAAACCGTAAATGTAGTTTGTTATTTACTTTTCATCAGCTAATACATCATTAAAATAATTATTTGCTTTTGCATTGGAACATGTCAAAATCTTAATATCTAAATAAAGTTTAGTCTTTTCTAATATTTATTAAAATAAGTTTATAAAGCTTTAAACTTGAACAAATCTCTACCACAACCTTTAAGAAAATAATTCTATTACCAATATACTGTTATGTTTGCAAAATGTGCACAGAAATCAAATGGAGAACAACTTCTGGTGATCACAAGTGACTTGGAAGAAACCACAAAAGCAGTTCTCCTCGACTCTTTTAAAATTTACAAGTCAGACTTGATTTTGGTTTATTATTATTATTATTATTATACACAGCGCCTGGTTTTTTTTTTTTGCAAATATTCTGAGATTCAAATCCGGCCTGGTATTGAGTTAAATAATGTGATTGAAACTGATTTCTTGGTTATTCTGTATTTAAATAGTTCTAATACACATTGTACATTAATAAAACCAGACAGAAGTATGTTTAGAAGCTTATTCCGCACAGTAGGCCTCAAATAAAAACATAATTTTTTTTCAAAAGTTTAAATGAAAGTGAAGACTAATGAATTTAGAAATTTACGCATAATTGATCTGTCTATATGAAATGAATTTATGCAAGTTAACAGAAGGTCATTTGAATTGTTTTTGATCGAATTCAGATAGTTGTTAAATTTAAAACTCGACTTTAAATGAAAATACCATTGAAAAACTACATTTATATAAAAGTATTTGGCTTTTTCATAGATTTTAAAAGTTAAAAAAAATTGTTTTTAAAGCTTAATTTAGGGTTTCCCAAACTTTTTACAAATAACCCCTCCGAATGATTTCTAAAACTCTCATTTTAAACACCTAAGAGCTTTTTTTTCCGGAGCATCTAGTGTAAGTTTCAAATTATGGCCTCGTGGCACCCCTTTTTACAGCTTATAGCCCCTAAGTTTCTTAAAAATTCACCATAATATCTAGTGTAAGTTTCTAAACTACCAAGCTTCAAATAATGACATCATCAGGGTTCGTGCGCGTCAGGCTAAATCAGGCTAAATCAGTTTTTTTGAAAAAAGTTGAAAAACGTCAGGCTAAATCAGTTTTTTTATTTAAAAATTTGAGAATCTCAGTTTTTCTCAGTTCAAATGCTTCAAAATTTTTGATTAAAAAGAATTGAGAAATCTATTTAAGATCAAATTAAGATTTGAATTTATTTCTAAATAGTGATTTAGTTATTAAAGACGAAATCAGTCAGTATTTGTAAAAATAAATGCTTAAAACCTTTTGTTGAATCTCTGAAAATTTTTTAGAATCTTCATTATTTTGTTTTGAGTAGATAATATACGTCATAATTTTGAAAATTCATAAAAAGATACAGTTTAAACATTAGAGTTTAAGTTATGCTGTTTGTTAAGTACTAGCTGTTTGTTTGAATTTCAATACTCGTGTAAGCGTTTCATTTTAAATTTTAATAAAACACGACAATGCACGTCGTTTTGTTAAAAATCTTCTGATTATAATGTTTTTACTTAGTGCTTAATTAAATTGAACAATTGTTTTTAGTAATATATATTAAATTTTTACACTAGTATTATATATAACACTTATTTTAAAACTTATCACTGAATTTGTTATGTTAAGAGCATAGGGGGGTCAATCACCTTTTTCACAATTTAGTCTTATTTTAATGAGTTGTAACTAAGCTATGAGTTGATTTTTGCAGATTTTTTAAGCTCAAAATGTTTTTTAAAATAAAGCTAGTTGAAGTCCCGGATCTTCCCGGAAAGAACCGGATCTGGCCGGAAATTAAATTTGAAAAAAGATCCGGATCCGGCTTGATCTTAATTAGTAAATATAGTAGGTCGCTAATATGAACATATATGTTAAGGGTAATTAAAATAATACTTGTTTAAAAACAATAAGTTAAAAGACAAATTTCGTAAAAAAACCATCCGTTCGGTTAGTGTCAGTAGCTGATTTAGGGAAAGAGTGAAACTGTGAATTCTAATTTATTCGCATCACAGAAGAAAAAGGAGATAACGTTCCTAAAAAAATTAAAAAAAACTTCAAGTTTGAAAAAAAACTCCAGTAAGCAGCAAAATAATGAAGTACCTACAGACGATGCATTAATGTATTTTAAAATAACGTAAAAACAGAGATATAGAATTGGAAGCTTTATATCTTCGCCTAGAAAAAGAGAAAAACTGTTGCTAAAAGTCATCTATCTAAACCACAACTTAAAAAGTATAAATGCAAAAAACTTGGACAAATTTTTTCAAAAAAAAGATAAAAGTTGTCCAAATTATGACATCATACCAACTGAGGTTTTAAACTGTTAGAAATTCTGAAGAAACTAAAATAGACAAAAAAAGCATTTAATTTTTACAACGCAAGAAATGTGGATAGTAGTGGTGTGAGTCCTTAATTTCGCTTTACAAACTGTAATTTACACAAATTATTTTTATTCTGTTTAAAAAACGCATAATATTGGGGAAATTGCGAACATGTCCACAGACCATGTTATACACTCAAATAACTAGAAATGTTTTTATCAAGGCTATATCTAGGGCATTTCTAGTTCAAAATGATTGGACCATTAATACGTTTATTACGTCATAACAAAAAAATCAAAGTAGATTAAAAATGATGTCAACGACGAAACAATTAAAAGAACGATGGAACATCATGCTACGCTAGGGATCAGCAAACTGGTGCCAACAAAGCCAAAACATGCGGCGTGCAAAGTATTTTTTAGCTCAGGACATACCTTTTTAAAAACAATAATAGAAAGGTTTTTGTAGTAAAATCTATAAGTTAGGCTCTTAATTTAATAGTTAAAACTTGCAGACATCACAAAGTTTAAATTTTTATTACATTGTACTGATAAAACTGGCAAGAAAATAATCTAAGCTAAGCAATATATGCTAGCATTAAAGTTTAAATAACAAACAAACCATTGTTTAGATCGACTTCACCGAGCAAAGTATTTGGAGAAGATCTTTTCTGTTACATACTTGTAAATACCAGCTTGATATTACCCGTCGCATTATCACTGCTGCCATCAAAATATACTTTCCCGTGCAGTTTCTATCACGCCTGTGGTTTTAATGTAACTGTTTAAAGCATTTTTAAATACGTTAATATTGTTAGTATTTTATATAAAAACAAAGGGTTGTGACAGTTAAATATTTATATTAAATGAAGCTTAAAATAATATATATTAGAAAAATACTTAAAATTTTGATTTGTATATTTTTATGGTGCTCTAACAACTTACGAATTTTAGTGTAATTAGAACTAGTTTAATTAATAAATTCTATAAAACGTGCAAATTCAACGGGAAGTGCGAACTCAAAAGGTGTGAACTCAAGAGGAAAATTCCTGTAATTTACATATTTTCTTTATGTCCTTTTCTGAAAATAATATATCTAGTTTTAGTATACGGTGATACTTGTGTCTAAGAACATCGCATATATTGAACAACTAAAACAATAAGACCTGGAATATAAAACACGTAGTACCATGACTAAAACATTCATTTACAAACACTAAAGTAAACATAAATTAGCTTTAAAGAAATAAGGTCGATAACAAGCTATTGAATAGATATCAAACTTAAAATATATAGAAGATCTTTTTCAAACAAGAAAGTAACTAAAGAATTATGTAAAAAACAACTACAGTAACCACTCGCTTATTTACGCACATTGTGTCCACAGAAAAAACGTAATGATACGAAAGATCATAAAGATACGAGAGGTTCCAAATAGACTTAATATAATGACTGTTTTTTGATATTGATTCTAGTAAAAGCAGACTGGGGACTTTCCGCCTTTTAACAATTTGTTTACTGTATTTATAAATATAAAAACAAAAGATAAAACTATACATATATAAAAAATAAAAGGATTTGAAGAAGAACTTTAAATAAATAAATAAACGTCATATGAAAATTAGTGACATGTTTACTAAAAAAAAACAATTTTGATTTGTGTTAGGTGTAAGCTCTATATTTATTAAGTATCACTGCTACTTTTTGCTAGGAAGTTTCATTAGATTTCTTTTTTAGATGTTTATTCATATATAAGGCAAGAGTACTGTATTATTTATTTGTGTTTCGAACTCTCATTATTTCATTATTAACAAGTCATATTTCTTTCAGAATTTTAATTTAATCTGTTATTATTAACATAATTTCTGATACAATAAGTTATATGTAACTAAATGTTTATCGATTAGTAAAGGAACACAAGTTTACAAAGTCTAAAGATATAGAGAAATGAGTTAGCATTTAAAAACATATTTTAAATTAAAAATATACAATAAACCTAATTTGTGCAATATTGAAAAGAAATTCTATTTTTTAAACTTTTTAGAATTCTAAAATGCGTAATGTCACGAGTGCGTAAAGATGCGAGAGGTTACTGTAATTAAAAAGTGTAGGTTGTTGCTTAAACTTAAATTTAAGTTTGTCAAAACTCTGAAAAGCATTTCAAAAACACGATGGTTATTAGCAATTTATACTATTACAATTTTTTTGTTAAAAGGCAAATGTTTTGATTTTTAAAGGTTTATCAAAGCTAAAATAAAAAAAAGTTTAAATCTTTACTGAAATTGCGCTACAGCTATAACCAATTGTTAGTTTTATGCATAAGTTTTTTAACCGTAGTATTGGTATTAATAATTTTCATAAAACCCAAAACTATTATAACTAAACTTGGTTTTACATTAACTCAAAATAAGAGTTAACATTTTAAGAATAATTTGTTTTACTATGTAAAAAATAAGAAGTTGTTGAAGAATATTTTTATATATTTGTTCAATGTTTATATTTAACGGCATGCTTACCATTTATAAACGTTAATAAGTATGTGCAAATAATGTGTTTATTATTTATAAAAAAAATATTCACTAAATAACTTACTTCTACTTCATAAATATAGTTACAATAAATTTGACTAAATATTACAATGAAAGTTATACGGAAAAATAAAATGATTATCTTGAAAATAAAACTATAATTTAGAGACATTAGATCGACAGCTAAAATGACTTTACGAAAAAGTAGTTGGCCATTTTTGGGTAAAAGTTCAAAGAGTTTGTAAAACTGCTAAAAACGTTAGATGTAGATCACTGCCTTGTCTCCTATACTCGATAGGACAATAGATGTATAGAGAATTGAAATAGCATGATTGGCATATTTTTTACGTTCCAAATGGGATAATTATATTAGTTAGTCTGACCGTAAATAATTATATGTTCTCATTGATCAGGGGTCAGCAAACTATTATAAGCTGCAAGCAAGTTTTTCTATAAAAGTTTGATTGTGGGCCTAACTATACAAAAAAAAATCGTTTTTGCACGCAGTTGCTTCTCAAAAATCTACGCACACTACATCCACAACAGAAATCCGTAATTAAATGAGAGAAAGTAAATAAGTGTGGACTAGTAAATGTACCTAATACTTATCCGCTGTTTTCTAATAATGCATTTGACTTTAAACACAGGTTTGCAAATCGTTTTTTTTTTTTCAGGTTTTTAAAAGTACACATTTTTGGGTCTATTTTTAGTTTAAAGTTAAGTTTTAGGTAAGAAACTGTGTTAAATAGTATAAAAATATTGAAAAGATACTGTAAAGCTACTTTAAATATGTTTTTTAATAAAAACCATTTTTGATTATAACAAAAAAAATTATTCATATTATAGAATTTTTGAGTCAAATCGAAGATTTACTACTGAATATGTGAACATTGTTAAAATCCAAGTTTTTCCAGTTTTTTTTGCCTAAATTGTCAAATTCCAGGTTTTTTCCGGGATTCCAGGTAAAGTGGCAACACTGTAAACATTTAATTTATGTTTAATTTATGTTTGATTTTTTTTTTTATTATTTATTCGACATATACATTAAATTTAATTCAAACAATACTAAATAATTTAAATTTTTTTGGTATTCTTTAGAGAACTCTTAACTGCGTAACTAAAGGAGTATCCGTAATCAAACAAGTGCGTAGATTCACAAAAGGTTACTGTAATTGTAGAAATTAATAACAAAATACTATTTAAAACAAAATGTGATAAAATAAGAAAAAAGGAGCTCTAGTAAATAATAGTTTCTAAATCAAAAAGCTAATTGTAACTTATAAGCATTTTTTTATTTTTGTTTTTAAAAGTTTGTTTCGGGCTGATAACTCGTAACCCGCCGATTTTTGCTTTGAGAGTAATTTTTGGCCCACGACCAAACCCGAATATGATCCAGTTTTTTAATCCCGGGTGTAAGAGGTCAGTGTTAATTAGTAAACAGTATAAAATCTAATTGATTTTTAAGTAGTCATATATCAAGAAAAAACGATTGGTTTCTAAATTTATGCTAAAAAGGCGTTTATTAAAACGAGTTTATGAAACCTTGCCCTCTGTTAGTCGGTGCCCAATTAGTCTTATAACCAGATGAAACGACATAACCTATTGTAGTTGGGCAGCTTATTAATAACAAAATTCTTTTCTTTCTCTATTAAATATATTTTGCTTCTTGGAAATATCATAAAAATTTCATTTTTCGGAACTTAATTTGTTGTGTGACTGCTACAGAAATATTTAAAATACAGTACTGGTACGAAAATAAAAAGTTCATTTTAGAAATTAACTCACATCTTAACAGTTTACTCTAAAATGAATAAAATTATTCTCATATTTTTTAGACATTACCAGATTTTCAAGCAACTTTATTGAAGAATACTCTCATTTGGCCTACAAAAACTGAATGCTTATTTAAAAATGATTCGATCATTATAATATCAGCAAACAAACTTGACAAGATGACGAGGGACGTGCATCCGGCCATTTTAAGTTTCTTCAGCACGAAGTTTGGCTGCTGATCATCATCTTTCGTTCTTCTTCCCCGTGGAGAGTCCTGCCGTGGACCTTTTGCTTCAATGTTTCTTCTTTCGCTTCGTTGCTGTTGTTAGGTTTACTAAGTAAATCCTATAGTAATATCCTTAGTGATAAAAATAATTGTTTATTTTGCCTTTACTTGTTAAATTTTATGTTTTTAAATTAAATTTATTTTTTATTAATCTTTATTTCATACTATTCGAGCTCAAATACTTGCCGTCCGTGAAACTTTCACTTGCATCAACACTCTCCGAACTTGAGCTCTGGCAGCGACTTGCGACTATCTGTCTGAAAGATTGCATAAAAAGTTAATTGTTTTTAAAGATGCCAACAATTTGGCGTAAAGCTGAAAACGTTTTTGAAAAATCTAGTTTCTTTTGCATCTACTAAACTAAAAGCTCTTTTGTTCTTAAATAGTGAAACATTTGATTAAAACTAAAAAATGTATAACGAAAAAGTTTAGCGGCTTTACTTAGTAATGAAATTTAATTAAAATTTAATGTGTCGATTTTGACGTCAATAATAGTTAATTTTATTTGAACGTAAATTTTTGTTTAGACGACTTATAAAGAACACATATACAAAGTATTAAAACAATAAAACGTAAACTGCAGCTTAAGTGCACTAGCATATATGTAACTACATACACGATTAATACGAGTTTTTCTTCTTCAGGTGTCGATTATGACGTCATTAATAGTTTATTTTATATGAAACTTTGAATTATTGTTTAGACGACTTATAAAAATGCATATATAAAGTATTAAAACGATACAACGTAAACTGCAGGTTAAGTGCACTAGCATATATGTAACTACATACACGATTTATACGAGTTTTTCTTCTTCAGGTGTCGATTATGACGTCAATAATAGTTTATTTTATATGAAACTCTGAATTATTGTTTAGACAATTTATAAAAATGCATATATAAAGTAATAAAACGATACAACGTAAACTGCAGGTTTGGTGCACTAGCATAAAAATATAAAAATGTAGGGTTGCAAATATTCAGCTAACTATAGTAACGTGTTATAATTAATGTAGTAACGTTTTGTTCAGGTGATCACAAAAGCCTACAAAATTAAAACCTTAAAAATATAGCCCGAAAAGAAAATAAGTTTTTTTTTCAATATTTACACCTTATGATTAAGTTTAAAATTGAAATATGTGTTTTACTTTCTACTGAAAACTTCTGAAAATATAAACTTAGCTGAAAATCTAGTTATAATTTTATTACGTTAAAAAATACATCTAGTTCACACCTTAAGTTTACAAATATAAGACAATGCTGATGTTCTTTACGTAAGCAATGACCCTCACATGGCCCTAATATAATAGCAAGCTTTTTATCTTTTACCAGGAAATAAGTCTTTTTTTTAGGATTAGTTTTGTTAAAAAATCTCAGAATTTTTAAAGTATTTAACAGAAATATTTTAATATTTACTTAAGTTGGCAATTATCAGGGATCTGTTGACCTCTAAAGTTTAGAGCTAGGTTATAAAAGATTATTGCGCATTCATCATTTCTTGCTCTGTTTTTAATTCATTACACAGAATAGAGTTTAATACTAAATTCATTTTATAGATTGTCAACTTAATCTGTGGTAGTTTTTTTGATTATGACACATTTGAGAAAAAATTTAACATTGTTATTCTAACTGCCTTAACATCATATACTAATATTTCTCTTAATATCAAAAACTTTTAACTTTTTTAAACCTCACTATGAAGTTTGTAGTTTGACTTTTTTAAGTTTGAAATGTTGGTAATTACTAAGGATGATGTCGCACCAATATAAGCTGATATTATGTTATATCAATTTCTTTTAAAACCATAATTTTAGGCTGTAAAATTGTATTTTATAGATACGTAAATAAAATTAAAACTATTTATCATAATTTAATAAGATTTAATATTTAATCACTTTTATTTCACAATATAAGGTTTATAATTGATTATGTCAATAGTTTATATCAGAGTTTCCCAAAGTTGGCGGTACCGCCCCCCTTGGACCGATTTTAAATTGAAGGGCAATAATTAGAACGGGGCAAAAGGGAAGGTGGGTACATTTTTAATATTATGGGTAATTTTTAATTTTAGAAACTTACACTAGATATTCTTGAGTTGCAGAGAGCAAAAAAAAAATCTTAGGTGTTATAAATGGTAGTTTTGTTGGAAGGGGCAATAGCCTTTTTAATTTCTTCAAAGGGGCAACTTAAAAAAAAAATGGAGAATCCTGGTTTATATTGATTACAATACTGTGAAATAAGTTCGTTTAAATGTTTTAGTTTATAAAAATAAATTTAATTCTTACTACGTATTTATATAGCTTGTTTGAAACAAAGTATCTTTTTAGATTAAACGTATTAGGCTTAAAACATTGACTTTAGCCTAAAATCATGGTTAAAAAAGATATCAAATACAATATAATTTCAGCTTGATATTCGTGCAACATCATCCTAAGTAATTACCGAGATGTTTAAAAAAACTAGTCAGTTTGATTTCAAATCTTCTTTTTGTTTGTCATTTGAGTAACAATTTATAATGTTTATTAAATGTGCTTGATAAAATGTTTTAAGAAAAAATTAAAAAAACTTTTAAATAACAAAATTATTTTCTTTCTCTATTTCATTTATTTTGCTTCTTGAAAATATCATAAAAATTTCATTTTTTGGAATTTAAGTTGTTGTGTGACTGCAACAGAAATATTTAAAATACAGTACTGGTACGAAAATAAAAAATTCATTTTAGAAATTAACTCACATCTTAACAGTATACTCAAAAATGAATAAAGTTATTCTCATATTTTTTAGACATTACCAGATTTTCAAGCAATTTTATTGAAGAATACTCTCATTTGGCCTACAAAAACTGAATGCTCATTTAAAAATAATTCGATCATTATAATATCAGCAAACAAACTTGATGACGAGGGACGTGCATCCGGCCATTTTAAGTTTCTTCAGCACGAAGTTTGGCTGCTGATCATCATCTTTCGTTCTTCTTCCCCGTGGAGAGTCCTGCCGTGGACCTTTTGCTTCAATGTTTCTTCTTTCGCTTCGTTGCTGTTGTTAGGTTTACTAAGTAAATCCTATAGTAATATCCTTAGTAATAAAAATAATTGCTTATTTTGCCTTTACTTGTTAAATTTTATGTTTTTAAATTAAATTTATTTTTTATTAATCTTTATTTCATACTATTCGAGCTCAAATACTTGCCGTCCGTGAAACTTTCACTTGCATCAACACTCTCCGAACTTGAGTTCTGGCAGCGACTTGCGACAATCTGTCTGAAAGATTGCATAAAAAGTTAATAGTTTTTAAAGATGCCAACAATTTGGCGTAAAGCTGAAAACGTTTTTGAAAAATCTAGTTTCTTTTGCAAAAGTTTTTCAACTAAACTAAAAAGTTCTTTTGTTCTTAAATAGTGAAACATTTGATTAAAACTTAAAAATGTATAACGAAAAAGTTTAGCGGCTTTACTTAGTAATGAGATTTAATTAAAATTTAATGTGTCGCTTTTGACGTCAATTATAGTTTATTTTATTTGAACGTAAATTTTTGTTTAGACGACTTATAAAGAACACATATACAAAGTATTAAAACAATAAAACGTAAACTGCAGCTTAAGTGCACTAGCATATATGTAACTACATACAGGATTTATACGGGTTTTTCTCATTCAGGTGTCGATTATGACGTCAATAATAGTTTATTTTATATGAAACTCTGAATTATTGTTTAGACGATTTATAAAAATGCATATATAAAGTATTATAACGATACAACGTAAACTGCAGGTTTGGTGCACTAGCATAAAAAATATAAAAATGTAGGGTTGCAAATATTCAGCTAACTATAGTAACGTGTTATAATTAATGTAGTAACGTTTTGTTCAGGTGATCACAAAAGCCTACAAAATTAAAACCTTAAAAATTTAGCCCGAAAAGAAAACAAGGTTTTTTTCAATATTTACACCTCATGATTAAGTTTAAAACTGAAATATGTGTTTTACTTTCTACTGAAAACTTCTGAAAATATAAACTTAGCTGAAAATCTAGTTATAATTTTATTACGTTAAAAAATACATCTAGTTCACACCTTAAGTTTACAAATATAAGACAATGCTGATGTTCTTTACGTAAGCAATGACCCTCACATGGCCCTAATATAATAGCAAGCTTTTTATCTTTTACCAGGAAATAAGTCTTTTTTTAGGATTAGTTTTGTTAAAAAATCTCAGAATTTTTAAAGTATTTAACAGAAATATTTTAATATTCACTTAAGTTGGCAATTATCAGGGATCTGTTGACCTCTAAAGTTTAGAGCTAGATTATAAAAGATTATTGCACACACATCATTTCTTGCTCTGTTTTTAATTTATTACACAGAATAGAGTTTAATACTAAATTCATTTTATAGATTGTCAACTTTATCTGTGGTAGTTTTTTTGATTATGACACATTTGAAAAATAATTTAACATTGTTATTCTAACTGCCTTAACATTATATACTAATATTTTTCATAATATCAAAAACTTTTAACTTTTTTAAACCTCATTATGAAGTTTGTAGTTTGACTTTTTTCAGTTTGAAATGTTGGTAATTACTAAGGATGATGTCGCACCAATATCAAGCTGATATTATGTTATATCAATATATTTAAAACCATAATTTTAGGCTAAAAAATTGTATTTTATAGGTAAAAAATTAAAACTATTTATCATAAATTAATAAAACTTAATATTTAATCACTTTTATTTCACAATATAAGGTTTATAATTGATTATGTCAATAGTTTATATCAGAGTTTCCCAAAGTTGGCGGTAGCGCCCCCTTGGACCGATTTTAAGTTGAAGGGCAATAATTAGAACGGGGCAAAAGGGGAGGTGGGTGCAATTTTGACATTTTGGGAAATTTTAAAATTTTAGAAACTTAAACTAGATATTCTTGAGTTGCAGAGAGCAAAAAAAAAATCTTAGGTGTTATAAATGGTAGTTTTGTTGGAAGGGGCAATAGCCTTTTTAATTTCTTCAAAGGGGCAACTTAAAAAAAAAATGGAGAATCCTGGTTTATATTGATTACAATACTGTGAAATAAGTTCGTTTAAATGTTTTAGTTTATAAAAATAAATTTAATTCCTATTACGTATTTATATAGCTTGTTTAAAACAAAGTATATTTTTAGATTAAACGTATTAGGCTTAAAACATTGACTGTAGCCTAAAATCATGGTTAAAAAAGATATTAAATACAATATAATTTCAGCTTGATATTCGTGCAACATCATCATAAGTAATTACCGAGATGTTTAAAAAAACTAGTCAGTTTGATTTTAAATCTTCTTTTTGTTTGTCATTTGAGTAACAATTTTTAATGTTTATTAAATGTTCTTGATAAAATGTTTTAAAAAAAATTTAAAAAAACTAATATAGAAATTAAAATATAATAAACTAGCATTAAACGAAATATTCTTTGATTAAAGAAAATTTAGATTATATATAAAATTAAAGTCTGATTTTTGATACTCTAATTAACTTAAATATATAGCTAAAATGGTTTAACAAATAATTCAATTCAAATTGTAGGTTCACATATTAAAAACAAAATTTATTACAAAGTTTATAGTTTGTAAATAAATTTTAAACCTTTTAATAAATTATTCTTTCAAATTTTTTTTATTTATACTAATTACCTAGGATGATAATGCACCAATGTCAAGCCGAAATCACATTATCAGGATTGCCACTTGTTTTTTTCAAAATTTTTTCCAGGTTTTTAAAAGTACACATTTTTAAGTCTAATTTTAGTTTTAAGTAAATTTCTATATAAGGAACTGTTTAAAATAGTATAAAAAACATTTAAAAGATACTGTTAAATTACTTAAAATGTGTTTTTAAATAATAAAAAAATTTGATGATGACAAAAAAAACTTATTTATATGAAAATTTTTTTGTGTCAAATCGAAATTTTGCCACTGAAAATGCTAAAATTAAATATAATTCCAGGTTTTTCCAGTTTTTTTTTCTAAATTTCTCAAACTCCTGGTTTTTTCAGGTTATTTTTGCCTAAATTGTCAAATTCCAGGTTATTCCAGGTTTCCAGGTAAAGTGGCAACTCTGTATTATGTTCAATGTCTTTTTTAACTACAATTTTAGGTTAAAAACTTATAATCACTTTATCTTGTAAAATAAATTAAAAGTGATTAAACGTTTAAGTTTTAGAAGTTTAAGATAAATAAGTTAAGTTATTTAATGTATTTATCAAAAATATGAATGCAATATTGTATAATAAAATTAATTCAATATTTTATTTGGTAAAAATAAATTCAATTCTTACTGTGTATTTATAAACCTTCTTTAAAACAAAGTATCTTTTTATATTAAACATATTAGGCTTAAGCCTAAATTTATGGTTTAAAGAAACATCAAATACAACATAACTTCAGCTTGATATTGGTGCGACATCATCCTGGTAATTACATATGTTTAATTTTATACAAAAAAAAACCAAATAGAGAAATGATTAATGAACTCCTTATGGCACAAACCAAATACTTTTGAAGTGCATATATTTCAAAATAAAATTAATTTTTTGGGGCATTTATATTGAACTAAAATGAATTAGGTTAACACATGGAATTTACACTACCAAAAAGGTCACTTAAACTTCTTGACAATTAAATAAATCTAATTAATTGCCTTGCCAACCACATAAAACAAACAAAATAGTCTTTGAGGAAGGCAGAAGATGTTAAGTTAAATTGCTTTTTATCAGAAGAAAAATTTCTGAATATGTAGCAACTATTCATTTTAAAATTTATTGAACTCAGGAATATTTTTCTTTGATTCAAAAAATTTTGCTTGAGTGGTTTTAGATTGATATGAGTCACATAAAACTAGATTAACTTTATTAAAAAAAATATGGTATAAGAATAAAACTCAATCAATTTACTTACTATCAATATTTTTTTAATTCTAAAAGCTTAGTTCAAATTAGGGTTAAGAATACATAACTAAATAAAGGGTCAAAAAAAAGTATGAAAACAAAACTATTAAAATAAAATAAATTTAACAAGCTTGAGTTATTAAATAAATTTAACCTTAAGTTTTATAATTAAAAAAACTCAAAACAAGCCTGAATGAACCTGAAAAAAGCTCAATCTAGCCATGGTTTGGCAAAATCTGTAAAGATTTTGTGTCATGCAGAAATATTTAAAAAATATTAGAAATATTAGATAAATTATATTTGTGTAGAGTCTAAATTCAAAAAAAAAAAACCTTTAATGGATGGTAAACCAGTCAATTTTTCCAAATTCCACAGTGATGTCCCTTTTTTATTAGAAGAGGTAGTTTTTGTTTTCAATATATATTAAGTTAAGCTTGAAAATGAATGTTCTTTTAATAGTCTCAAAACAGTCGAACTAACCTAAGTTTTTTTTCAGTTTTATATTCAGACAAATTTAAAAAATAAAAAACAACTGTTTAAGTAACTTGTTTTTTAGTTTATCAAATAGAACGATTTTGTTTAAATAAGATCCACAACTTGAAAATCCGCTCTGTAGTGAAACTTAGTTATTGTTTTTTTCTAAAGTTATAAATTATTAATTACTTAAATATTTACAGTTCTACCCTTTTTATTCAATACGCTGTTCTTAATGATTTTAAATACAAGAGTATAACGAGGAATTATCAAAAGTCCTTTAGTTGCTTAGATTTTTAATTTTTCATTCATATAATGCAATAAAAGAACTTAAGAAACAGCATCTAAATATGTTTTAGCTTACTAAGAATAGCTTGATGTATTAATAGATTCAATTTTAACAAATCAAATATTTTCTTGTATAAGTTTAATTGAAGTTAACTTTCTTTAAAAGCTCTATCAAAAAAAATAATTTTTTTTTACACACTGTAACTAAAATCAAAAATTAGTTAAGCGGAACTTAAAAAACTTATAAAAACATTTCTTTCAACCAAAATAGTATATAAATAAACTAAACACTTTATAGAATACTTTTTTATCAATGAAGTTACATACTTCTACAAAAATTTCACAAACTACTTAAAATAAACATTTCTTTAGAAGCACAAATAAGTAAAAAAGTTACTTGTAAACTTTATTACTAACCTTGCAATGTAAAACTAACTTATACTTAATATGTGAAGTATGTTATGTTGTTTATTGAACAGTAAAAAATAAGTTCTCAAAAAGTTTATCTCAAGACTTGGAATACAAAACACCTTTTGCTTGTTAAGTAAAGTACACGGATAGAGTTTAATTTTTTGACCATAATAGTTTTTACAATAAAAATTTTTATAAAGTGAAAACATGTTAAGATTTACTTATTAGCACAATAAAATTTTATAAACTTCTTATTTTTTACTGGTGAAGTTTAAAAAAGTTATGTAATTTCGTTTCAGTTTTTTTATAAGTTTCTTTTTGTATAAAACAAAATACTTTTGAAAAATTAGTAAACATTTTAAAGTTCTAACAAAATAGAAGCTATTACAAGAGTCTCTTGCATATTTTAACTTGAAATGCAAAACAATAATAAATATCACGTTTTAATTTCAAATTGGTTAGCTAAAGATTTTTTTGTTTTTCATTTGTGCTCGTAATAAGTGCTTTGATAACATTACTACTTATCGTTGCATCATCTAGATCAAGTTTTTTTATAAAAAATATTTTTATTTAGTTAGTTTTAACTGGTAAATAAAGATTCAAGTTTTTAGTTTATATGTGACTGTTAGCAAATTAGATGTTCGTTGCTTTGAATTGAAGATCTAAAACAATCTTTGAACTCCTCACCTATAAATAGTCATTTTTATTTTATACACTTTTGCTATTAAATTCTAAAATAACTTTTGTCTGACTACATTTTAATAAAATAAGCAGTTTTTAAATAACTAGTTTTTATATTTATATTGTTTTAAATGGTTATGTAATTAACTGCAAAAATTACCTGTAAAATTTAAAATTTTGTTTTACCCTTTTAATAGTCTATATGTAATTTTTTTTTAACACAATGAAAAGCATAAACAAAGTTGCGAGATACGTGAATGTAGAAATAAGAGAAACTTAAATTTTTTATGTATGATGATGTTAAATGCTAATGTATTTTAAAAGTTAAATTAGTAAACTTTTAACCTTTATATATCTCACGTTATATTTAAAATTTAAGCTTAAAATTTAACCTTATTAAAATTAATTTAGCCCTTTTAAGAAAGTTTTAAGAATCCTTGAGCTTGTAAAGATTGCTATCTTTATGAAATTTGCTTTATGTCGAAAACTTTAAAGTAAAAGTATAAAAATATTTTTATTTTAAATTATATAGTAAAATAAATTAATGAAGTTTTCTAGTTTTACATTTGTTTTTGTTTTATTTAAAGCTTAAACTTGTAACTCATTTAAAGCTTGTTAACTTTTAGTTTATATCTTGCAAAGTTCGTTGTTATATCTTTAAACATGATAGTACAAATGTTAAACAGAGGAGTTTAAAATTCGTAAACGCTTGTCATTCGTGAAATACTCTGAAGATAAAAATCTCAAAAATAAAACTGTTTTAAGTGAATCATTTATATATTTTTAATATTCTTAAATTCAAGCTAATCGTTTGTTACTAAAGTCGCCTGCGAAGCAAGCCTGCTGAAATATATTATACAAACGAGTTTTTAACGTATTTTTTAAATTTAGTTGACAATATTTCTGTGTCTCAAGCGAGTTCACACACATCAACGGAGCTCTGTGAAAAAATAAATGCTGCAAGAAAAGAATATAAGCTAAATTATTTAGCTATATGCTATAAAATCCGATTGTTACAAAAATGTTTTAAAAATTAGTTTAATTAAGTGATTAGTATATATCATTACGTAGTATTTTAATTTAATAAATACTACTTATTGATCTTCGCCTTGGCTATAAATCTATGACAGTCCGATTATTTAACATATTTTGTATATATAACTAACTATTTATCTACAGTAAACACACATTCACCTACTTTGGCCTACATTCTCTTCTTGCAGCATTTACTTTTTTCACAGAGTTCCGTTAAAGTGTGTGATTTCGCTGGACACACAGAAGCACATGTCAGTTAAATAAAAAATCAAAGTATTGTGAAATTTTGTTTTTATTAGATCCTAAATCGCAGTGCTTCCCCAACGCCGCAGCTACAACAAGCATAATTAGAGCTTCGCAGTCGGTCACTCAAGTGAGCGCACAGTCGCTGCTGCAAGCAAACCAAAAGCATTTTCAAGTGCGAAACACTGAAGTATTTACTACATAACAGAATATCATAAAGCGCGGTTTTACAAAATGGCCGAGTTGGGGACCATTTTAGAAAGTTAAGGGCCATAAGCTGCAATTGGTCCAAATGGGAGACGTGAGTAGTTAAAGGCATTAATTTGAAACTTATTCTAGATATTCTAGAGTTCACGATGAAGAGCAAGAAACAAAAAGTCTTAGGCGTGGTTAAGGGCAGTTTTGAAACTTAAAACAAAAAATGAGGGAAAGCATTTCGCCCACAGTAAATTTTTAAGAATTTTTTTTGGTGAGCGGTCATTGTTTTTTAAATTTCATTAAAAGGGTGGTTAGATAAAGCTTTGGATACCCTGTTAAAAATCGAACTATTGAAAATTTGCTTGTTAAGTTATAGCACATAAGTTAGTCACACCAAACCTGACAATTTGGAATTTTAAAACAAGAAGTCTACCACCTACAACTAGCATAAAACTTTTTATTAATAAGTATATAACATAAACATCAAAGAGTTTTTTCAAATTTTGTAGAGACAAAAGACACCAAAATGCATAGAAAATAAGCAGTTTCACACGTTGCAAAAATTTAACAATGAAAAATTACAATCATTTTTCTTAAGCTTTAAAAATTCCCTTATAAATTTAAACCGAAATTTGAAATTTGTTCCGTGCAAATTCATTTGACTTGTTTTTTCAATTTGCACTAAGTGAATAAATGGATAAAATTAAAGATATATGACAAGAGAGTCAAAGTAAAATTGCACTCCTCGTAGTAAAATAAAATAAAATTTTAAATTAAAAAAAAATTATCAATATAACATTTAGAGAAAAAATAAACAAAAAGTTATATATATAGTTCTTAATTAAAATCGATGAAAATAAGATTTTTTTTAACTACTAATAGTTTAAATGAAGTTTAATTTTGAAAGGAAGAACGTACTAAATTTTGCAATTAGATTTTTATAAAAACATTTGGAAACAAAGAGCATCAAATAAGATAAACTGTTTACTATGAAAATCATACTCTAATTTAGTTTTTAGTTTTTTGTGGACATCAAAATAATTTTCATGCACTTTACTGTACTGAACACAGAGATGAAAACTTTAGGAAACACTTACTTTATGTATACTTAATTTAAAATCTTTTATTCAATAAAATTTTAAAACTTGTGTTGAAATACTTCAAGTAATTGCTGTTTTTTAAACAAACAAAAACCATTTAATTTGGCGTTTATAAAAGAAACAACATATTCAAAACAAGATCACAAAAGACATTCCTCATCTTCTTCATTGCAAATCCATTCATTCTGCGAGGAAAAGCGAGGAAATAGAGGACTTCCATTTCTTAGTTCAACCAAGCCGTCTTGTTGCCATGGCAGCGAAGAGTTCATTGTTTTCCAAGGTTCTTTGAATCTAACTATTAAGTTGTTCATCAAATGCTGAACCATTTGTTTATAAGCGAAGTCCACAACGTCATCACTTGAACACGTTACTTTGTGACGTAATATTCCTAAAAATAATACTTTTGGTTAACTTCATAAGTTATAATAGTAAAAAAACGTTTTAGAAATAAACTAATAAATACTAGAAGCAAATAAAAGAATTAAACAAATGTTGTTTGATTAACATTTATTAATAAAATTTACATGCTTATTGTTAACTATCTTTATTCCATGTTGTTGAAGTGGTAGTTAACAGGTGTTAACTAAAAGTAGTTTTGCAGTGATTTTAAACAAAATACTTTTAAAGTTTGTATGCATCATGACAAAACATAACTATAGGAGCTTTTAGTGATAACTACAGAAAAAAGGAGATATCAGTAAATACTTGGAAACTAGATGTTCATTTATTAAATGTTCTGCATAAAAAAAAAACTTGACTTTATAAATGTTTTTTAATGAGCTCACCTTTTTTGTTATGGTAATGAATAGATAAATAACGAAGTATAAATAGCTTTTTTAACGTGAAACTGGAAGTTTTTTTGATACAGCAACTAACCAGTAATGAAAACGTCTTCCAAATAAAAATCTTCCTTTTCAGTAACTTTCGATGCACAAACTAGCTTGTTCATCATTTTAATGCTCAAAGTCCACATACCGCCATGGCAAAAAGCTGGGAAGTATCTTTCGCTGTACATTCTTTCAGGTATATACCTGTAAAGTTCATAACTTAATCTGGTAGTTAAAACTTTTGGTATGCTTATTGTGATAATATGATATCCAAGTAATCGTTTTGAAAAAAAAACAACAATTATGTTTTATAGAACTCAGTATATTAAGTCTTTTTATTGTCGCATTTTGACTTGTAATATATTTCAATTCTGATATTAGTTTAAAACTCGTTTCTTAATCATTACTGGACTTTTTTTTATATTTTTTTGAACAAAATTAGTGTATATTTAGTAGAACAGCTTTAAGTCGTGTTATTTTACAATGTATAAAAATTTATATTTAGTTTAAGTAAATTTATCAGTGTTTAATTATACCATTTTTTATATCTCGATGACTTGTCTCTAACAGGTTCTGCGTTCTCTGTTCTCTTGAATCCACAAAATATTTTATTTTCATTTTCATTGACTTTTATCGCATTGAATGAATTATACACGTTTTGGACGTTCATTAAGCAATCATCGTCAGTAACTGTTACCCAATCAACTTCAAGCTTTTGAAATTTCAGCCAATGAAAACTCGATAAAACCTGAAATATTTTGTCTTTAAATAAATAAATGTACAACTTGTATTTAAACCTGTTAACAAAATCAACATTTCTTTGTTCACATAAACATATATCTAGATTATAAGTGTATTTTTTGTTTTTGTTGTTAAAGTTTTTATTGCTATCTACTATTATTAAAAAAAATTAAATACAAAACAACTAAATAGTACTTTTTGTTTACTTATAATAGTTTTTTAACAAAAAATCAACTTTATTTTTAAATTTCGTTTTTACCATAACTTGTTAAAATATCATTAAGAATGTATATAAGTTATGTTCATACTTTTTTATCTAAGAAATTGTAAAAGTGTTTATAATCTTTAAATATATAAAAGTAAGAAATTTTTTTTAAAAATAATAAAAACTAAAATGAATCATAACACATTTTTTAAAATAAAACTGGTTGTACGCAGATTATGTTTTTTATTTAAGTTTACTTTTGTTTTTAATTTTTTTTTTAAGATTACGTATAATTATCTTCTTATCGCTCAGTTTAAATGTGGAACAAGCTTCTAACGAAAGAATTTCTTGCAAAAAAATTAAACAACTTTGATCAAAGTCAAAAAATATGTATAAACAATATATTTGTCAGTAAAATTTACTAGTAAAATGTTTTATTTGTCATTTGATTTGTGAAGTTTTGTTTAATCTATAGTTTAAATTAATTAAGTAGCAGCATCCTCCCTTTATAGATAGTAAGTCTTTTTTTAATATAGTCATTAAATACATTTTGGACTGTTTATTGTTAGTGTGCTTTCGGCTTTGGGCTTTAAATTTTGTGGTTAGTCAATGCGTTTATGTTTTTGATGTTTGATGCTTAATATAAGTTTTATGTGTTTTTTTTTATTTTTCGTGTTTATATTTATGGTTGTTAACTAATTTATTTACGTTTAATGATTTTAACTAATATGATTTTTTTGTGTTATCTATTCCTTTTGTCTCTACGTAATGTGTCTTTCAGTTGAAGTGGCCCAGGTTTTGATGCCTGGGTCAATCGTAGGACAAAACACTTAAAATAACAAACTAACTTTTATTGGTAGAGCTTGATAACTGTCAATAAAGCTACATTGAAGAGTATCACCATACAATCTATTTTCTTCATGTAGTTGTATTTGCTCCTTATTATCATTTTGTTCACCTTTCTCTCCCACAACGAATATAATGGAATATTGGACATTGTATAGTCTATAGTTTTGTCAAAGTATAATTTGAAAACTTTTAACTTTTTCTAAGCGAAAATAGAAAAAAAAATACTAAGCCTAAAAATTAGTAAAACTTAGTTAAACTTTGTGATTTATAATTTATCTAAATATATAAAATAATAAACATACTCAATAACGATGTTTTTAATTTCTTATAGTATAGACTTGTTTTGTAGTAATGTAGTACGCAATTAACAATAAAACATTTAAAAAAAACATGCTAATAGAGCTTTTTGTACACAACATTTTTTTATTATCTTTTAAAACATTGTATTATTTTGTTTAGTTTATTTATTACTATTGCTTTAGGGTCAATAGCAAAAAGTTAAAAACAAAATAATATAGTTATTTTTTTCTGACAAGCTTCGTCAACTTTTATCCAAATCATTTTAATATTCAAAGGTAAAATGATATATTAAATAAGTAACTTGCAAATTCTTTAGTTTTAACTTACGAAATCAACAAAAACTCAAACAAATTTCGTTTGACACTAGATACATTGCTTCAGTACAAGTTATTATAATTGAATTTTTTACTCTTTACTTTGTCCCTTAAGTTTTCACAAAGTATTGAAATAGCATTTTAGCGTCTAAACTTAAGTTTAAATGCGTGTTTTTCGACATTTTTTTAGTATAAATTTGTTTATGATTTACTTTTTTTATACTATCAAAAACAAAATATTAAACAGACTAATACACACATGTGTTCTGTATAATGGGTTTATGTTTTAATAATTTTTTAAACTAGTTTTTTTAACGTTATGATATTTAATTAAAAAAACAACTTGAGACAGAACCTGTTAAAAACGTTTGCGTGAATTATTCATTATGTTGAAAAAATGATTAATGTTAATTTTGTTATAACTCTCAAAATACAAAACATTTTTCAGTTTTAGTTCAATTTAAACTGAAAAGATGTAGGAAATTTTAAGAAGTTTTATAAGCTCAATTTATCTTTATAACAAATGAACATAACAATAGCATCTAATAAGTTAAAAAAATTTTAATCTTCTAAATTGAATCATCAAATTGAATAAGTTTTACTCTTTGTAGAAACTTTTGTTTTTGTAATGTTAGTAAAACTTTACTATTAAAACGACTTTGTAAAATATGCTAATAAATTGGGCGTTTAAAAACTTACGATTCAAATTTTAAGAAATAAAAATGTAAACATCTCTATACTTTGCTACTAGTTTTATGTAAACTTATAAAACATATTAATTTCTTTTTTAAACATTGCGTACAGATAAAAGTTAAATATGACGTTAAATACCTAAATATAGAGCCCCAAGTTGCTCTAATCAAATTTCTTCTTTCAAAATTCCCCACACTAGATTTTATCAGATAAATCATCTTATTATAGTTGTTTACATCTCTTACTTCCCCCATACTCTTCCAAGGAAGCACATTAGAACATTCTGGCATTGTAACAGGTTTTTCTGCGTTCTGATTAAAAAACTCGTTTAAAACTTGACATATGTCTATGCTAAAATTAAAGTTTTATTTTTACAAGTAGCTTAATATTCAAATGCAAATTTTTGAAACTGGAATTTGAGTTTTATAAATAAGTAAGAATATAAAGAATAATGTAAGGTTATCCAGTATCGAACAACTCTGTAGATTACTTTACGGTTATTTTTTACAGTCACAAATATTGGTTTATTTCTAATTATTACTTTTCAAATGCTTATACTAATTTTTTATTAATATAATTAAATTCAAAATAATATTGTTTAACATTTAATTTAGCTTCTGTGTTAGTATTAATTACTTTTTTATGTAATACTATAAAAAATTGATTAAAATTATATTCTTTTATACCGAAAAAGGGAGGAACAAAGATTACTATTTTATCATTTTTTAGAAGTGAAACAAAAAATAATGAAAATAAGTTAGTTTTTGAATAATATCAAGTTCTAAACATTTTTTCTTATATGCTGTGATCTAAATTTATAAAAGCATTAAATACATAAATGTAGTTAGTAAGTAAAACGAATCCTTAGTATTTTAAGTGAATATTTTATTTAACGTAGTCATATACGTTTTGAAACTAACTATACTTTTTAGTTTTTATTACTTTTAAAATTTCAGTAAAAGTACTCTTAGTAAAGATTTTAACGATAGCAAAAAAAAAGATTTAAAAATTAAGTTAATTTATTGAAAAATTTGAAATTTTGAACGATTTGTTTAACAGCTTGAAAAATATTGATAAACCCAAGTTATAAACTGAATGTTTAAATTATGAAGTATTTATAACGTCTGTATTTAATAAATCTATTAAAACTACTTAAATCTATTAACACCTTTATTTACAGAAACTGTAACCAGCAAATAATTACAAAACAGTTTAAATTAAGATTATGAATAAAGTGATTATTTATTTACAGTATTTTTTCAAATGACGAATTTATATACCAAAAATATATAATAGTAAAACATCTGACGGTAAGATAGAATATCAAATACTTAGCTATTTTAAATTAAAAAAAAATACTACATAAAACAATTTAAAGTACTAACTCTGGCAAACTTTTCGGGCAACTTCTTAAACCTTGTTTTCATTGACCCATAATCGCAGCTAGCTGAAACGAATCTTGAACAGTCTTCATATTTTTCTAAGCGTTCAATTTGTGTGTTGTTTATGTCTCCTTTTTCACATGCTCCAATATTAAAAACTGATAAACGCTCATTTTTCATCTTGGTTGATTTGACAGTTGAGTAAACATCGTGTTGTTCATTAAACTTTTCTTTGAAACAAGGCGAATAAAAACAGATTAGGTACAAAAGAATTGCACCGAAGCAAAGACAAATAAATTGGTACTGAAATTTCATTTTAACAAACTAGTGGCTACAACTCTGTAAAGTTAAAATGTGTGGAGGTTAAATAGAAGACAATAAATTTGTATAAGCACTTAAACTTTTAGCAAAGCTAATTAAAAATTATGTGTTGTTTTTTTCTTAACTAGGTTTGTAACAAGGTTCTTTAATGAAAAAAAAAGTATAACAGTTTAGATAAAAGTATCTAAAATAATCTATTGATAAAAAGCGATATAAATAACTTTTTTATTTAGACTTGTATTCTTTGTAAAAAATAAAAACTCAAACTTAAAAGAATTAATACATTAATAAAACATCAACGAAACAAATATTCGATGTATTTAAAAATAATTTTATGAAGCTGTCAAATAAAAAATAAAATAAAAGTAAATCGTCGATGTTTACTTATAATATATAGTAAAGTTTAATTAGGAAAGGAAGGACTTCCATTTCTTAGTTCAACCAAGCCGTCTTGTTGCCATGGCAGCGAAGAGTTCATTCTTTTCCAAGGTTCTTTGAATCTAACTATTAAGTTGTTCGACAAATGCTGAACCATTTGTTTATAAGCTAAGTCCACGACGTCATCACTTGAACACGTTATTTTGTGACGTAATATTCCTAAAAATATTCAAGTGTTGCAAACATTCATTAAACTCAATTAATAAAAAAAAGTTGTATGATTTGGTTAAATTAAAATTTATTTAAAACATAAGTTTTCTAGCAAAACCTAAGTATAAGTTGTTTTGGTTATAATAAGTTCATGTCAAGTGAGCTAGAATGAAAAACCGTAACATTTTGTTAATGATGTATTTCTTTGTTACAAAAAACATATATTTTTTGTAATTATAACTCTAATTTTACTAACTTTTCATTATTTAACTTATTTTTGGTTGTTTATGAAGTTTAAATTCAACTTAATAAACATTTTTACCCATAGATTTTGTCATAACTACTAAAAAAATTATTTCAGCTATATTCTATATTTAAAAACTAAATTATACAAAATCATTATAAAATAAACAATCAAAAAAGTTAGCTCCGTGTGAGACATATTGGAAAAAAACCAAGTCCATTGATTATGAAGCTTACCTGTAATGTAAACGTCTTCTATGTAATAATTTTTATTTTCAGTAACTTTCGATGCACAAACTAGCTTGTTCATCATTTTAATGCTCAAAGTCCACATACCGCCATAACAAAAAGCTGGGCAAAGTTTTCCGCTGTACTTAGATCCAGTTCTTTCTCTACAAAGTTATAATTTATTGCTGACTTTTAAATTTAGAGATAATCTAGATTACTTTAAATAAAAAGTGCTACTAATAATTTGTAGCAACTAAGACTATTTCTCCGGTACCAAGCAATAACTTGTTCTATTGAAGAACATGTTCATAGTATGTTGTTTACTGAACAAAAAAAGAAACGATCTAAATGTTTGGTCCTAGGACCTCAGCACGAAAAAACCTTTCGGTCATCGAGTCGTATTCCACTTAGATATAGTTTAACGTTTCGTCCATAACATTTATAATAAAATTTTAACATTTTCAAATAGATTTAACTTCAGAAGCGCGGCTCAAATACCATTCTTTTTATTGTATTGACTAGGTTATTTTAAATAGGTTGTCTTTGTTTAACTTTTTTATGTTATCACTGTTTTACTAATGATTTTCATTCAGTGTAGTCATAAAGCATATTCAACTAACATTGCAAATCTTTGCTATTATATATAAAGAAAAATTGTTAATACTTTTGTTTTATCTTTTGGTTATCATTCAGTATAGATATAACTGAAATAAGAATCACTATACTTCGTACTAACAACGCTGTAATTGGTCCACCAATAGCTATAAAAGGATTTTTATCAACTGTTCTTTCTAATCCACAAAATATCTGGTTGCCACTTTCACTGACTTGTATCCCATTGAACGTATCAAAAACGTTTTGGACGTTCATAAAGCAATCATCATCAGTTACTGTTACCCAATCAACTTCAAGTTTTTGAACGTTCAGCCAATAAAAACTTGATAAAACCTGTGACGATTTATAATTAGTCATTATAATAAACGTGACAGCGTTTCAGAACTTCTACTAGAATTTTTTTTTTTGCACAAATTATAAAGTATGTGATAAGGCAAGACATTTTGTAGAATTTTATACGTTTATTTAGTATTTAAAACTACTATAAAACTTTTATTGTTTTAACTAAACATTAGAGTATAAATATATAAGTTTTAAACTGTTTGATTTTTTTTCTTTTCATTTCATAACTTATAAATAGTTAAAACATATTTTTTCTTGTTGTATGATATGAGTATTTTTTAATTTCTGTTTTGTTTTATTATTTCATCTTAGAGCTTAAAAGAGTATATACAATCTGAATAAAAGCCAAAGAAAAAATCGTTAGAAAAAAAACTAAAGTAATATAATAATAAATAAATTATAACATATTTTATTCATAGATTTATAAAACAATTGTTTGCGTTTCATTTTTAAGATAACTAACTTTTTAATTCTTCTCAATACTAAAAACTAACTTTTGTAATCAGAGAAATGTAGCTGTCAGTGAACTTACATTGAAGAATATCACCATACAATTTGTTTTCTTCTTCTAAAGAGTGCTGTAATTTTTCGTGATTTCCATTTTCCATATTAAATTCTCCTACCATGAACATAAGAGAAAATTGTGCATTTTTAAGTCTGTTTTACAATTTTGAAATTAGTAATTTCAAATTTAGTCTTGCTCTACACTTAAACTAATTACTAATAATGAAGAAATCTTTCATACTTTTAAAGGTTTTTATTGTTATAAAATATGCGTTTTATATAACTTATTAACTCTGTTTTAAATAAGTCCTTCACTAAAGTAAAAACTTTTTTCATTAATAACTTATGGTTTTGTCACTTAAGTTTTCGTATGTAAATTTAGTTTAAAAATAGATGGCTCAGTATTTAGAAACTTAGTTATCAAAAATTACTGCATCTCAATTTGTTATTTTACTTAGATACTAATATTATGCACATTTGTGTTAAATTTTTTTTTATGGCATTGCCTACTGACGAAAGTTTATTACGACGACACAGACCTAAATATAGAGCCCCAAGTTGCTCTAATCAAATTTCTTCTTTTAAAATTCCCCACACTAGATTTTATCAGATAAATCATCTTACTATAGTTATTTACATCTCTTACTTCCCCCATACTCTTCCAAGGAAGCACATTAGAACATTCTGGCATTGTAACAGGTTTTTCTGCGTTCTGATTGAAAAAAAAAAATTGTTTAAAACTATAAACTTAATAATACCAATCAGAGGCGTAGCGTAGGGAGGGACACTGGCGCATGCGTGCCACCCAAAAAATAAAAGAAGTAAAAAAAAAGAATGTAATATCTTTATCCTTTATTGTTTATTTTTTCTGCCTAATTTGCCTTTTTTCAACTATGTTTATCTAGTATTCGAAAAGTTAAACGAAATTTTGAATAATAATTAGTGACAAGTTAGGGAAATTACCCTATATACTGATTCGGCAAAAGAAAGTGTGCACCGATGTTGATGAAAAACTCTATAAAGAAAAATTTTTATAACTTCATTAACTTCATAAGAATTTAGACTCAAAAAGAACGCAACTAATTAGTGCACCGCAGTAGTACAACCTTACGAAAGATTTTTCTACAAAAAGTTTACAAAAATACGTCACGCTTAAAGGAAAATTAAACAATTCTACCAGTTTTTACTTCATGCTACAATAAATGTTAACACTACTGCTAGTTTTCTGATCTTTATTTTTGTAAACACACAAGAAAAAGCGTGTCGGCCTATGAGAAATAAACTTTGTTTGTAAGTTTTAATTTTAAACAAATACAATTAGATTAGTTAAATTAAAAAGTATACTTTTATCTATTTTACAAAGTTGTAACAAATTGTAATAACAGTTATAAAGCTGGTCTATTTTAACTTCTGTTTAATCTATTTAGATTATGTGCAATGAGGTGTTGTTATCACTGTTGTATTGTATATTAAAGACATTGATATTTTTTTCGCAAAAAAAAAAGATACTTTCGTTTTATTGGATATTAATTTTTAAAGATATAAAGTTTACTGTAAGTAGTAAAAACTGTAAGTTTACTGTATACATTTATATATTTTACTGTTTACTGTAAGTTTACATTTGTGCAAGTATAAGTAATTCTAATGAAATTTATATATTTTTTTAATTATTTAATTTTGTAAGATATAAGTATTTTTTAAAATTAGTTACTTCGAACTTATTTTACTTAATGAATTTATTTTAATTATATTACTTATAAAAAGATCTTTTTATAGCTAATTACAAAAGTTTTAATTTAGGGGATTTTTTGAGAAAAAATTTTGCGCACTCCTGACCAAAATACCACGCTACGCCACGCCACTGATACCAATCATTATTTTTGTTAAAACGACGTGGCCTAGTGTTTATGAAAGATCTTAAGACTTGGATTAAAAGCAAAACTAGCTTTCTTTAAGTATCAAGAAAAATATTTGTATTTCTTTAGTGCAACAATCAGCTGCGTAATTAAACTTTTAATAATTTATTCAACATAAAGTCAAATAGAACTTTTTCGAATATTTAAACTATTTTAAAGAGTTAAATGTGCAAAACTATTAAATTTAATAAAATATTTTTTACCTACTTCAATTACATTACTTTTGAAGTAAAAACTTCTTTATGAAACAAAACTAATAAAAAGTTATAAATTTGACTAAGTTATACCAAGTTAAGGTTTTAATACTGATTACAAACGTTTTAAGGTAAGCTTACATCCATTGAGAGAACTTCGAAGCATAATAAACTAGAATAATTGTTTTTATTAAATTCGAGTTTTCATCAAGTTCTAATAACTTGGTAAAAGTAAGATGAACTAATTTGTATTCGAAATATTTTGTTAAATAGTTTCACTCTTTTTTTAAACTCAATTAATCACGCATCCTTTGAAAACTAAATTCAATTTTAAGGCATGACTAGCTATTAAAACTTTAAAAACATGAACTTAGTATTTTTTTAATGTTTAATCAAAGAGTTTAAAAAGTTTTTAAAACATAAACGTATATTTTAAAACGGTCAAAAAAAAGTTTTACAATTTTGTTAGACAAAGACTATACGCTCAAGTTATAAACTCACAACCAAAATGCATGATTTTAAACATTATTCGCTTTTAAAAGCGTCTGTTTATATCAATTGAGTGCTGAAAGCGACTAAAGATACTTTTTTTTAACTTTTACAAAATAAAAAGCTTTATTGTAAAAGTTTTCAGAAAACAGCCGCTTAAATACATATCACGTACAGTATTTTAATATCACTGTTAGCTTTTTATTAACTAAATTTTTTACCGAAAACTTTTATTTAAAGGTAAAAATCAACATGAATCAGTTAGATATTTTCAATAAAAGTTTGTTATCAAAAAAAAAAGCAATAAATTTAAACTACTGACTTTAGCAAACGTTTCGGGCAACTTCTTAAACTTTGTTTTCATTGACCCATAATCGCAGCTAGCTGAAACGAATCTTAAACAGTCTTCATGTTTTTCTAGGGGTTGAATTTGTGTGTCATTTATCTCTCCTTTTTTATTTAAAATAATTTTTAAAACAGATTGCATTGGAAATTTGTGTTTTTCCTTGACATCAAGCGAATAAAAATAGAATAGGTACAAAAGAGTTCCACAGCAGAATAAGCAAATAAACTGATGCCAACTTCCATTTTAATCTGCTAGTGTTGGATCTAACTAATTTCTGTAAAATTTAAATTTTATAGTCAATAACATTTGAAATCATATTATCATTGTAGACAGATTGATTTTATTAAAAGTTCAGAAAAAACATAAAAAATTATAAGTTAAAAAGTATTTACAGGGGTATTCTATTTTTTTGTATCAAACTGGTCTTTAAAAAGAAGAAACACCTACCAAATAATTAAATAAAAAAATAAATATGTGTTAGTATCAAGTTTAAATGTGATAGAGAGCTAGGTTTAAGCTTTAAGATCTTTCATAACATTTTGCTGTTTGAAACTTAATTTTTGTTGTTGAATTTTTTGTAGTTAAATTAAGTTATTTGTAACTTTATAATTTTTTACTATAGTATTGCTTTATGGAGAGCAATAAAATTTCTTATACAAATAGAACAAATATACTTTTATTTTCCTCTAAATTTAGTTAGCAAAGAAAGTTTTGCTTAAAGAACTAATTAGCATGTTAAATAAATCGTTTTGAAAAAACACATAAGAAATTTGTATAGCTAGTTGTAAATGAAATCATTATTTATTACTTGTTTAAAAAACTTGACGTCGTACTTTAAGTTCTAAAAAAAAATAAAAGTTCTCTACTTATATTATTGCAATTAGACAAATTGTCGACATTTCATTAAAACCCACTCTAAATAAATTTCGCCTTTCAGGACTCTTCAATCTAAATTTTAATCTTAAAAAATCTAAATTAAACAAACAATTGGAAGAATTTAAAACAACAAAAACACAAAATAAAACGCTTAAAAGTCATTAGTTTTATGGTTAAATTTAGAAGCAAATCAAAGTTTACTTAGATGATTAGTATCTAATATTTACGATTTTATAAGTTGATGCATCTAGTACAAATTAAAAGTAGATTAAAGTAATACTATTGCTGTCGTGTTAATAGCTACTATAAAACAATAAATAACATAAAGTTAAACTAATTAGTACAAACCAAACCTTTTAAAAATGCTTATAAGGAAACTACTTGCAGGGTAGAAATTAATTATAAATCTAAATAATGTAAAAGTAGCACAAGAGCATGTTGAACTTTTGTAACAAAAGCGGTTATTTAATCTGTTAAAGTGTTAAGGTAATAAAATTAAGTAACTCACATACAAAATAGTCCAGGAATAATTTTGAAATTGCAAATAAATAACTGCTTATGTTTTATGAACAGTTCAGTAAAAATTACTAAAATAGCTTCGAGCATTTAACATTATGACGTAACTTTTATGCGCTCTAGTTTTGTATTAAGTGTAAATCTTTGCATATGATCAACAAGTTGTTTAAATTTTTAAGTTTTTAGGATTTGGCATACTGCATGGCTAGACAGTCTTTTATAAGCAAAGGGCCAACTTTTTAGAAAAACTTGCTCGCAGGCCGGACTCTATAGAAAAAATTTTTGAGGACCATTTATAATTAAAAAAATTCAAAACTGAGTTACCAAAAATGTGATTAAATAGGCAATAGTAAAGCACTAGCAACTACTAATTAATACATTTACAAACATTACTTACAAATAATACAAACTATTCAAAATATAAATTTTTTAACAAAAGATCCTAGTGAAACAAGTTAACTGGAATATAATAAAAACAAATTATACAGTAGTCTTCCTTTATTGTACCAACATATGTTTCTGTGTGTTAACGGATCAACACACTTCAATTGGGTTCTGTATACAAGAAACATATAACAGAAACATATGTTGGTACAGTAAAGGAAGATTACTGTATAATTTGTTTTTATTACATTAAAAGTCTAATTCTAAGTTTTTACCACAAAAATATAAGATTAAAATAACAGACATTTAATCTTACAAACAACTGGTTTATTTTTTTTGTAAACTAAAATTCTGGGATTAGCTGCAGCCTTTTCAAATTTGTAATAAAGTTAAAATTATGTTTAACAACACATTTAAAATGTGATATTATCAAGTAGTTCTTGCGCAAAAACACTTATACAGAAGAAAAGGTTAGTATGGATCTCTAAAGAAAAGGTTACATGGTTATTCAAGTTTGTTCAATTCAAATTGCGACAATTCAAATTCCGACGACCCGAATTCCGAAAATCCAAATTCCGACAATTCAAATTCGGACAACTCAAATTCTGACAATACAAATTGCGACAATTCAAACTGCGATAATTCAAACTGCGACAATTCAAATTCCAACGGACAACTCAAATTCGGACAACTCAAAAATATATATGCTCTGGAAGGCAATAGTTTGACATATTTTGAAATATTTTCTCGACGGAGGCCACGACAACATCTGCACCGTATGATATTTTTCTACAAAACTTGCCTTTGTCTATCTCTTTTTTTTTCGGTTAGTGTATTCAAGAAAAGTACTGATACTGTGAATTGTGCAATGCTAGATAGTTTACTTGTGTCTTTTTAGCGAACGTTATGTTATACGTTTAGTTTGGTTGTTTCTTTAAATCGAGACATTAAATAAACGAACCTATATCTACTGTTTGTCTTAAACAATTGGATCCTTATCTAACTTTCGTACCTTATACCAAAGCTAGTGGTCAACCCTACCAGATCCACAAAGTTATGGTACCGCCGCATCCAGATTAGTGAAAAAAGTTAGAATCAAGCCGGATCCGGATAGTGGTTTCGATATATCACTAGTTCTGGATACTATTTAAAGCAGGGATTTCCAAACTTTTTTTCAAATGGCCCCCTTAGAAGAATTTTTAAAAGCTATGGCCCCCTTCAACAATATTACTCAAACTACCATTAAAAACACCACAGACCTTTTTTTTTTTGCTTTTCATCATTAACTCCATAATATCTAGGAATATCTAGTGTAAGTTTCAAATCATGACTTCATGGCTCCCCTGTGGCTTCTTTAATGCTCATGCCCCCCAAGGGAGCCAAAAGTACTGGTACACCTGGCCCACTTTGGGAAACCCTGATTTAAAGGTATGTTAATTTTAACTTTAAAGTATTGCTATAGTTCTGGTAGTTGTGTAAAGATTTTTTTATAAATCTTTTAACAATGCTAATTAAAGCTTTACATAATCACTTATTTATGAAGAACATAAACAATTTTTAAATAGAAACGGTAAAATACTTTTTTTTTTTAATATCTTCTTTGTTTTTTGCTATTTACCAAAACTTGTTGTTAAATATTGTTTTTAATATCATCCATGTGAAAAACACTTTAAATTTAATAACTATAGATAGGTCACGACGCTAAAAGTTTTTAAGCAACTATATAATAATATGGTAACTGTAACAAAACAATTCTGTTTAATTTAAGATTAAGCACTTTTTATTAGTCTGGTTCTATTATGCTTTTTTAAATTTGATAAAATAGTCTTTCAAGAAATAAAATGTCAGTATTCATTTTTTCATAATCAATGGTATCGATAAACTTAGTTGATTAAAACAAAACTTATTATAACATATGATGATAGTTTTAATTCATAATTTAATTTCAAAATTGAGAAACATTGTTGTTGGTAATCAAAACTCCTCAAAAGACAATTTTAAGTAGAATAACTTAAAAGATTTCCGTTTGAAGAGTGATTTATTTTTCTAAAAGGTAATGTTCTAAAGTTTAAGTATCAACTATAGAAGCTAAATAAAATAACAGCTTATATTGTAAGATATGGATGTTGTGTTGGTATACTCATAATTATATACTTACTGTATCCAGTTACTATATTTTAAATACTAGGTGCTACTTACGACTAATTTGTCTAAATCAGACAAACAGTTTGGGTAATGTATTTATCATATACAAGAGCTACAATACACAATAATTCAACACTAACTCAAAAGTACAAATTACTTTTATAAAAAGCTTGGAATAAATAAAACTTAAAAACTAATTAAGTTTTAGTGAAAAATCCTCTAAAACTTTAAATAATGTGAAAGAACTATAAAAGGATTAAGTAAAACTGCTAATACTTATATAATAATAATAATAAAATTTGAATACAACACATATGTACAAATTAGTCTATTGATAGCTTTTAGCAAGATCTCAACACAATATCTATCATAAAATACTGTAAATAAAAGAATTCTATTATGGAGTGTTATGCTTAATTTCAGATAGACTTAACTTCCATATATAGTTATTTTTTGGCTGAGCTACATGTTCAATATTCAAACAATGAATTGCAGATAATGCTTAATGCAAAGAAATCTGTCTTATATAACCAAGAAGAAACATGGATAAAAAGAAAAAATAACAAAGATGAAAACAAACTTTTTGACATCACAATGGGTGGAAAGCACGGGGCAGAAATTTGTGAACTAACTGGGCTATCTATTTTGCAGGGATTAAAAGATAACTTACCAAACTTAATAATTGGATTATATAGAGATGATGGACTTATACCTGTAGAAAAAAAAGCAATGTAGAAATAGAAAAAATTAAGAAAAAATTGCACAAATTCACTAAAAGCGTAGGCATAAATATAATTATAGAAAACCCCTCTTGGAAGATTGACTACTTAGATCTAAATTTCAACCTACTGAACCATACATTCTACCCATATAGAAAAGACAACAACAAAATAAGTTACATAAAATCAAAATCAAACCATCCACCAACCATACTCAAACAAATCCCAAAAAATGATAGAGACCAGACTTTCTAATAATTCAAGTAACAAAAACCTATTAAACAACATAAAACAAAAGACTATAATGATGTTTTAAAGGTAAACGGATACAATTATGAAATTAACTATACAGAAGAATTAATAGATAAAAAAAGAATCAGAAAAAGAAAAATTATATGGTTCAATCCCCCATATTGCAAATCAGTAAAACCAATATAGGTAAAAAGTTTCTAAAAATAATAAACAAGCACTTTGGAGAAAATAGTAAGTTAAAAAGATATTCAAACAAAAACAAGATAAAATTAAGCTACAGCTGCATGTCAAATATTGAAACAATTATAAAAAACACAACAAAAAATAATAAACAACAATAAAGTAAACAAAGATGAATCATGCAACTGCAGAAAGAAAGAAACTTGCCCCCTTTGAAGGATATAGGGAAGAAAATGTAATTTACCAGGCAACAATAGAAACAGATAATTTAACAAAAATATACACGGGACTAAGTGCTAATCAACTAAAAAAACGTATATCTACACACAACACAACTATAAGAAGCAATCCAAATGACAAAAACTACCTCCAGTATAAATAAGCAACTGAACTCTCAAAATTAACCCATAAATTAAAAAATGAAAATAAGAAATACAAAATAAGTTGGAAAATATTACAAAGAAAGAAAAAGTCAAAACCAGGAATTATGACATGCAGATTGTGCTTAAAAGAAGCTTTATTAATACTTGAATCTGGTACAAATTGCATCAACAAAAGAATCGAATTAATAAACTCATGCAGACACAGAAACAATTTTTTATTAATAAACTGGAAAGCAGACAAAACTTAAACCAAATCATAATTAAAGTACAAAATAGGTTATTTTTCTTGATTTTTTCATTGAGGTTTTGTTGACATTTGGCTAAAAAAAAAGTTTTTTTAGATAGTTCTTAATTCAACTTAGATAAATTTTTAGAATTTTTTTTAGACAGTTCTTAAATCCGTTTAAATTTTGACTGTTATGTTAACTTAACACAAATTAGATTTTGAAATCTTCAGCGACTTTGAGTTTTATTTATGTTTTGTTGACTCTTGGCTTAAAATCACAATTTTAGACAATTTCTAATTTCATTTAGATAAATTTCAAGGTATAATTATTTTATTATTATTACTATTAAAAAAAAAAAGCTTTGAACTCATTTTTTTCTTTGACTCATTATATTAATATTAATTTAATTCGTTTTTTTTTTAAACTAGTACCAATTTTACCTAAATATATTCTGCTATGCTTGAATTTTCGAATATGCAGCATTTTCGTTTTTGTTTATACTCTTCACGCATGAATAAGTTTTTAAATAACAGTATAAATAACTAACATTATTATATGCAGTTTCATATTTTATTTTTTGCTTGAAAAGGTCGCAATCTCTTGTCACTGAAACCGGTCGCGAACAAAATATACAATTTGCATGAATCTATTAAGTTATTTTTATTACAAAATTATTAACACTTAGCGGTTTATATTTAAAAAAAAAATTCTAAAATAAATCATAAAAAAACAGTTGTTTAATGTAATTTAAGTTATTTTTAAAGTAGTACTATTTTTATTTATGCTCATATTATTTAAAATACGCAAGTTTTTTTTAAATCAAGTTGTTTAGGATTTTTTATTAACAATATGTTTGCTTTTTGATATTATTTCAGTTTTTATCCCTGCTATTGTAATAATTAAAGAATAACTGAAGTATTTTTATTTTATTTAACGCCACAAATTTTTAACTAATCAACGACGCATTGGTGGAATATTCAGCAAATGAAAAACAGTGATATAACTCATTAAAAAGGTAAACTTTTAGGGGTCGAATTTAACAAACTTCATCAAGTTAAGAAAAAAATAAAACATTAACTTTCTAATTAAACCTAAATTAGTAAGAATTAAGAAAAAAGAAAGTCTCTGATATCTAAATCATAATTTGACAAATAAATAGTGTTCGCATAAATGTAGTCAAAAATAAAAACATATTTTTGTCTTGATCCTTAATTTGAAGTTGAAAACAAAGAACCTATTAACATGGAAACAAAATAATTAATTTTAAATAAGAAAATCAAATTTTAATTTTTATTATATTGTTTTGGTATTTTTTTGACAAAGACAAAAATAATGCTAAAAGGACTATTTTTTTCAAAGGTCCTTTGTGTCAAAAATAAGCCCTAACAAGTTTTGACTTTTACTTTGTTTATAAACTAAATCAAAGCAACGTTTTGTTAAAGATTTAAAAAAAATGGTTTTAAAGTTAATAATAAGAAAGATATGCCATGAAGAAGTGAGGCTAAATTAGGAAAAAAATGAAATTTGAAATTTACTGAAAATCTATGGTCGTGCTTTACATTAGTACTTTACTTACAATAACTTCTTTAGGAATTGTTTACACATACAAAAGTAAGTAATTTAGTGAAAAATATTTACTCATATCAACGCAATTAAGCTAGAAAAAAAACTTGTTCTTGTTTTTTAAGTTATAATGAAGAAATAAAAGTTTTTAGCAGATTTTAGAATCAATCGACTTCGCTTTTGTTCGTACAAGTTACCAGCTTCTGAAAATAACCTTTCAGAATAAGCAGAAGATGATGGTGCCGAAAGATACCCTCTTACAAATCTGGCAAGATGTTGGTTTTTTTTTTTTGTTTGAGTTTCACCAAGACAAGACTTCAGCTGATTAAACTACTTCAGCAGGTCAATTTTCTTTAGCCAAAAAACATTCCTTTCTGTCTCAATTTCCTGATCAAAACTTGTTGCTCACTTTAGTAAGTGCTTGACTTCTTTTCGATTTAATTGTAAAATAGAATAACAAAATTTATTGGGAACGTCATATGTAGGTAGTCGAGATTTAGGTTTATTAGGCGGTACTAAAGGAGCTTGACCACTTTGACCAGTCTCACGACAACTATGACTTTTACATAGAATTTTAGTAGCCTTACAACCTCTGTTTGAGATTAGCAAGGAAAAAGTCAAATTGATACCGTGGGTCAAAAGCTGTTGTGAGTAAAAATAAGTCGTTATCATGGAGGTTGTTATTAACAGTATAAAACCTTCTTTTGAGAGCCTATTCTATATTTTCTGTCAAGGTTGTAGAACTACTTTGATCGATATCTGGAGGACTGTCAGCTTTATGATTAAAAATTTTTTTTAGTACGGTTGCATGCGGGATTGCATTTGAAAGCAATACGTTGTTTTTACTACAATTCTGCGTTACTGTATAAAACGGTTCGAGCAGTTCATTAAGGAGGCTAACAAGTTACCATTCATCAGCTGTAAGAATATTTTCGAGCTTATATTTGTTGTTAGCCACGTAGCTCTGGACACTTGTTTTTAATTTTTCTTATCTTTTCAGCATTAGGTAGGTTGCGTCCAACCTTGTTTCCGCATCTTGCACAAGTAACAAGGCTTTTTGCATTGATACTGTTGAACCTAAAGCGACCTGTTTTTTTAGTTTCTCGCACGCTGTAGAAGAGTGGTTAAAGTGGCCAAAAGTTTGACAGGCATTGGCTATTAACACACATATATTACTTTCTGATTTTGTTTTTACTTAATACATACTACTATAACTTTAATAAGTTTTGGCCAGGCCTTTGAAATTTTTACAGAGAAATAAAATTTGGAATCATTTTTTTAGATTTACATGATAAAATGTTTTTAAATGTATTTATATTAGCCAAGTTTTGGCCAGGCCTTTGAAATTTTTACAGAAATGAATTTGAAATACTTTTTTAGATTTACATGATAAAAAATGTTTAAACACTTATGTAGTATTCAAGTTTTAAAATTTGTTGCTTAAGTATTAAATGTTTTTACAATGTTCAAAAAGTTTTGTTTAGGCCTCTTCAAATGTATTATATTTTGTTATAGATTTATTCAACTGATACAACTTTTTAGTAAACAATTTTTCTGAGTAAAATCAGAATTAACTAAAAATTTCAGAATTTTAACTGTATTTCAATGCAATTTTATGTAATTTTAGTTGTAACCTTTATGAACCAAATATTTTTATTTAAAAACTATTTACTAAGTTAGTAAAGTAAAGCTATTTTTGTTGATTTGTTTACTTATTTTACTATTCGACATTTTTATAAGTTTAATCTACATAACTTGCCAGAATTAAATAACTTATTTTTGATCAAAAGTATTTAATTACTTTTTTACAACTAATTTATGTAAAAATTTATTGTTTGTTAAAACTATTGCGAAAAAAAAATTACCTTTTAAGGAAAGCACAGAATTTTTTTTATTATTAAAAGTTGTTATCTTTTTTTACATTTCAAGCTTTTGAGAAACATTATTAGGAACAGTTTTTAAGTAAAAGACAATTATTTGCATACACTAAGTTATTTTTATTAAACTCAAGTTGTAGAATTTTTTTAAACTCAGCATAAAATCATATTTTGAAAAACTGTAACCAAGCAAGTTAGTTACTTAAAATACACTTTAACAAAAGTCCTAAATCATAATACACTTAAAGATTTGGATTTTGAGCAGCAATTTTTATTAGTTACAAAACATGGATTAGTTCAGTGAATAACTTATTGAAACTCAAAATTCATCAAATGTCCTTGAGTTAAGACAATTGTATGCCAAATTAAAATCAGAAGACCAATTTATATAATTCTGAAATATTTTTCAAAAGTCTGGTACACCCTAGCTTCATCAACAAAATTGTGCTTGTAAAGTAAATAAAGTCAATGCTCTCCGGTTTACCGGCGTCTCTAGATTCCTTTGAAGCCGACCCTGTAACAGGTTCGGCAGCCTCGACAGGAGCTAGATTCGCAGTGACTTCGGGGCATTCTTCTGTAATGTTCAGAGTTTCGGTCTGTGACCCAGTACGGAGCGGTTTTATTACATTTTCAAGGTTTCTTCAATAGAAAACATTTGTAAAATTAATTAGATTAGATGCAATAGGTTTTCTAATAGTTTTAGTTTATGTATGGGTATCCATTTGAATTTATACATCTAAAACAGTATAACAAGTTTTTATAGTTATAAAAGTAAAATAAAACTTTAAAGTAAGATAATTAGACCAAATTCTAAAGGATACCAATAAAAAGTTTTAAAGCTATGTTTAGTCTTTTTATGGGTATCGTTTTAAAATTTAACATCTAAAACAGTTTAAACAAGTTTTTATAGTTATACAAGTAAAATAAAACTTTAAAGTAAGATAATTAGACCAAATTCTAAAGGATACCCATAAAAATTTTTAAAGCTGTGTTTAGTCTTTTCATGGTTCTCCATTAAAATTTAGCATCTAAAATATTTTAAACAAGTTTTTTAAGTAATTTTAATTAATTTTAAGTTTTAAGAAATAGAACCATTTCATGAAAATATATACGTTAAAAGACTTTTTTCTAAGTTGTATATAAAAGTTAGAAAAATACGTCACATCAATATAAAGTTGTACAATTTATTCAAGGATACCCATAAAAAGACCGACCCTGTATAACAACAACATTTGTTTTGTTTTTAATATACAAGTAAAAATAACTCGGTGCCAAAAAACTTATTTAAACTAGCTCGTTGTACATTAAAAGTAGTAGTTATTTAGATTATTTTTCATAAGCTGCTTTTTTTATTTAAAACTATTGTAAAGTCCAATTGAAACTTTAATTTCAAAAGTAGAAAATTAAAAATGACTTGTTTTAAAAAGATTTAACTTTAGAAAATTTTGGAGTGTAAGAGATGGTGAATTATTTTGGAAAGAAAGGGCTTCCATTTCTGAGTTCAACCAAGCCGTCTTGTTGCCATGGCAGCGAAGAGTTCATTCTTTTCCAAGGTTCTTTAAATCTAACTATTAAGTTGTTCATCAAATGCTCAACCATTTGTTTATAAGTGAAGTCCACAACGTCATCACTTGAACACGTAACTTTGTGACGTAGTATTCCTAAAAATAAGTATTAAGTTGTTCTATAATGTTTTAATTGCTGAAAATTAAACGAGTTTTTTTTGCGCAGAAAAATATAAAATTTTAGAACATGGCATTGTAAAAGGTTATATTCAAGACTATGAAATTAGACGTTTGGTTAATTTCATCAATTGTAACACTTAAAAAACGTTTTAGAAATAAACTAATAAATACTAGAACCACAGTTGCCAGAATTTTATAGCTATTTTTGCCCTTATATCATTTTTACGGAAAGTTTGACATACAAAATATTTTAAGCGTTTGGTATCGCCCAAGAGAAAACATGACTTTCTTTGAGTATCAATGAATGTTGAGCTTACTGTTAAAAAGTTACTTTTTAAGAAGTAATTTGTATAAAATGAAATGATAAAATACTTTCTATCAAAATAAACAGACTTCGAAGATGTAGTAATTAGAAATAGTTAGAAAATAAATTAAGGAAATTAATTTGTTATAAAAGTTATTGAATTTTTAACTAATATACATATCAATTGAACTGTTTGATGTTTTTCTTTATGGTGAAATAAATCAGTCTAAAGCTCTACCCCTACTTTATTCTAATTATGGAATTATTTTTATTATTTTGTACAAAAAAATAAGATTATCACTTAGTTAACCTTCTTATAACAGCTTTTAATTAGTTTTCTAAATTTTCAAAATTGATTATAATAATTTTACTTTTAATATTAAACAAGAACTTTAAAAAAAAGATGCTACAAGTTATTTTAATATAAAATTCATGTTAAACTAATTTTATATTATTATACTTTTTTACTTTCTGTTTATTATTTATTGATGTTGTTTTAATTTATGTGATAAGTTGTTTTAAAGCATAATGCTATTTTTTGTTGAGGTAAATGTTAGAGTGATCACCAATAAAATATTTTAAGCTTTTTAAAAAGGGCTTTTTTTTTCAACAACAATTTCTTCTTCCATAAGCTTATATGTATCACTTATCGCTATAATTTAATGGCTAAAAGCGTACTCATTGCTAGCTTCAAAAAAAGCTATTTTTACACAGATTTATGGCTTTATAGTTACTTATGGGAACTGTGTTAGAAGTAAATAAATGAATTAAGAAAATGTTGTTTAACTAACATTTATTAATAAAATGTTGACGTTTAAAAGTACATGTTCGTTGTTCACTATCTTTATTCTAAGTTGTTGAAGTTGTACTTAACAAGTGTTAAAGAAAAGTAGTTTTGCAGTGATTTTAAACAAAACGCTTTTAAGTATTTTCTGCCTTATTTCTTCATATTAAGTACTAAAAACATATGAAAAATAAGATTGAACACATGTACTGTTTAGTTTAAAACATTGAAGTTTACTTTATACCATAGGTGAAAGTAAATCGATGCTTAAAAGTTAATATATAGTAGATTGTTATACAATAAAATATTCTTAAAATACTTTTATTTTCCAATTTTCTTTATATAATTTAAAATTATTGAAGTTAAGTACTAAAAAAGTTAAAATTTCAATATTTCCGTCATGCATTAGTTGTTTTAAAAACCTTTTTATTTGAATTAAACTTTACAAAACTTAGAGTGTAAAAATATTTAGCTTTAATAACGTAATTAAACGTCACAACATTAAACTAACGGAGCTGATTTCGTGAATTTTATTTTCAAAAGTTTGCTTGTGAATAAAAACATCTGGAAGTGATATATTTAGCTTTGACATAAAAATATTAGTTTTTATGCTGTCAGCAATCTTTTCTTAACACATCTGCTTGTTTTGCCAGTAAGAAAAACATAGTTGAAAGTATAAAGGTTCTTAATGTTTAGTATTTTGAACACAACAAAAATACAAGCAAAAGTTTTTTCAAGTATAAATGTATAGTTTTGATACCTATCAATTTCAAAGTATTAAACTTGCTGATTTTCAAAAAAAAAACTATCAAGACCCTGTTTATTTTCATTTACTAAAACTTGTTTCTGTGCTGAAAATTATATATAGTGATAAAAAGTTGTACAATCGTCTGAGTAAGCAGTCATTACAAAGTCTAAAACATTAAACTTAGCTTTTTTAAGCTTTTAATATTTTTCTATCAGTGTTTCATATTGATACTATTTGTAAATACTTTTTTTTACGACAAGAAAATTTTTATGCATCAAATATAACTTCAAAACATAACTATAGGAGCTTCTAGTAATAACTACAGAAAAAAGAGGTTATCAATAAAAACTCGGAAATAAGATGTATACTTATTTAGTGTTCTGCATAAAAACATGACTTTAGACATGTTTTTTAATGAGCTCACCTTTTAAGTTATGGTACAGAGTAGAATTATAGCAAAGTATAAACTGAAAATCTTATTTATACATATACTAACCAGTAATGAAAACGTCTTCCAAGTAAAAATCGTCCTTTTCAGTAACTTTCGATGCACAAACTAGCTTGTTCATCATTTTAATGCTCAAAGTCCACATACCGCCATGGCAAATAGCTGGGTAGTATCTTTCGCTGTACATTCTTTCAGGTATATACCTGTAAAGTTCAGAACTTAAAATGGAAGTTAAACATTTTGCTATATTTATCTTGATAGTATGGTATCTATGATTCCCAGTAAAAGTTTAAAAAAAAACAACAATAATGTTTTTCAGAACTCAGAATGTATTTTTTTTATTGTCGCTATTTGAGTTGTAATATTTTTTAATTCTGATATTAGTTTAAAACTTGTTTCTTACTCACTACTGGACTTCTTTTTTTAAATTTGTTGAAGAAAATTATTATATAGCTAGTGGAACAGCTTTAAGTAGTGTTATTTTTCAATGTATAAATACTTATATTTAGTTTAAGTAAATTATCAGTGTTTAATTATACCATTTTTTAAATTTCGATGACTTGTCTCTAATAGGTTCTTCGTTCTCTGTTCTCTTAAATCCACAAAATATTTTATTTTCATTTTCATTGACTTTTATCGCTTTGAATGAATTATACACGTTTTGGACGTTCATTAAGCAATCATCGTCAGTAACTGTTACCCAATCAACTTCAAGCTTTTGAAATTTCAGCCAATGAAAACTCGATAAGACCTGAAATATTTTGTATGTAAATAGATAAATAAATGTAGAACTTGTATTTATATCTGTAATCAAAATCAATATTTCTTTGTTCACATAAACATATTTCTACATTTTAAGCGTATTTTACATTTTTCTATGACTTTTAATAAACTTATTTAATTTAAAATACTTAAATAGTTCTTGCTATTTACTTATAGTAAATTTATGGTAAAATGACATCTTGATTTTATAATTTTTTTTTCCTATAACTTGTTTGAATGTATTAGTCAACAATGTACTTAAGTTTATTTTCATATCTTTTTTTACTTTTTCCAAAAAATTGGTAGAGTATCTACAATCTCAAACAAAAAAGAACTAAGAAAACTATGTAAAAAATGTTATTAACTAAAATATTTTATTCAAAACACATAAAAAAAAATCACCTATTTGCAGAATATGTTTTTATTTTAAAGTCAATTTTTACTTTAAGTTCTTCCTATGAGTACAAACTAACTTTTATTGGTAGAGCTTGATAACTGTCAATAAAGCTACATTGAAGAGTATCACCATACAATCTATTTTCTTCATGTAGTTGTATTTGCTCCTTATTATCATTTTGTTCACCTTTCTCTCCCACAACGAATATAATGGAATATTGGACATTGTATAGTCTATAATTTTGTCAAAACATAAACTGAAAATATTGAACTTATTTTAACCAAAAATTAAAAAATACTTCAACATCAATAACACAAAAAGTTAAGTTAATTAAAGTTAGTGTTATTCAACTTACTTTACTAGAGAGTATATATATATATATTAGAATAAACAAACTTTTAAACGATATCTTTTCTTTATAAGTGTACAACTTTTTAAGTTTTGGTAATGTAGTAATTTCTGCACAATAACACATTTTAACAAACTGTTGAATTTTTTGTACACAAAACATTTTAATTATTTTTCAATTTTTTTATACTTAAATTTAATTTATTTATTAATTTTTTTTTATAGTGCTAGTGAGAAAAATTTCATGAAATGTTTTAAATCTTTATTTTTTGTAGTGCTTCGCCATTTTTTCACTAAATTGTATTTGTAATAAAGGTAAAATGGTGTTTTTAATAAAAAGTTATTTGGACAGCTTTTTACCAGTGCATAACTTATTTAAAAAATATAACAGAATACATTTCATTTTCTTTAAATTTATTTTAGTACTTTCGTAGTAAGGCTCATCAGAAATAGTTGCTTACTGAATTGGAATGAATACAAATTGAAATAATATCATACTGTAGTTTAAAAACTTAAAATATAAAATGACGTAATAATCAATGTTAAAAATTAAACAAGTACTTATGCTAAATAAATTTGGTATACTAATAAAATTCGTTAGAATTAAAACAATCTAAGTAAACAAGCGATAAAAATAAAATTAAAACTATAATTGAAAATAAATTTTAACAGGAAACTGATTACTTTAAAATTACTAATAGAACGATTTAAAAAGTCTAGTTTGGTATACAAACTTTTTCTGCTTACATAAACTGTTGTCAAAATATAAACTAAGTTTATAGATGATGTTATTTTTTCATTGGTGGGAGAAACATCATTGTAAATTCCACTTAGAGGTCGATTAGTATAAAAAAACTGTTCTTATATGAACAGAGCTGAAAACTTGGTTTATTTCCTCTGAATTTTTCTTAGAAAACCTCTCATAAATATTTTCAAGATAAGGAAGTTTTAAGTTTTAACATAAACTTTTTAAGTTTTAAGTTTGAAGTTTTAACTTTTGAACTTAAAACTGCTTTTCCTTGGAAATATTTCTGAGAGATTTTCTAAGAAAATTTCAGAGGAAATAAACCAAGTTTTCAGCTCTTTTCATTTAAGAACAGTTTTTTATACTGATCGACCTCTAAGTGGAATTTACAAAGATTTTTCTCCCACCAATGAAAAAAATAACATCATCTATAAATTTAGTTTTCACTGTAGTAGTGACTACGTGGGAAAAACATCTCAAAGGTTTCATGTAAGAATCGATCAGCATGTTCCGAAAGTCTTGAAAAGCTGGTTTGATGGCCGTTCTGAGAAACCAACAAAAAAATACTTCTCGGCAATTTTGCAACATTTGTTGGACAATCCTGAGTGTGTTAAAAATTATAAAAAGGATAATTTTTTAGTCTAAGTGAGAGCGGAGAACTCTTTTCAATTGCATATTCTGGAAACCTTATGTATTCAATTTTTAAGGCCCAGTTTATGTAAGCAGAAAAAGATCGTATACCAAACTAGACTTTTTAAATCGTTATATTAGTAATTTTAAAGTAATTAGTTTCTTGTTAAAATTTATTTTTAAGAATAGTTTTAATTTTAATTATTATCGCTTGTTTATTTAGATTGTTTTAATTCTAACGAGTTTTATTAGTATACCAAATTTATTTAGCATAAGCACTTATTTAATTTTTAACATTTGATTATTACGTCATTTTATATCTTAAAACTTTAAACTTCAGTATAATTTTATTTCAATTTGTGTTCATTCCAATTCAATAAGAAACTCTTTCTGATGAGCCTTACTACGAAAGTACTAAAATAAATTTAAAGAAAATGAAATGTATTCTGTTATATTTTTTAAATAATCAGTTAACAAAGTTTTTTTTTTACTTTAGAGATCAACAAAAGCTCAAATGAATTTCGTTTTACACTAGATAAATTGTTTGAGTACAAGTTGTTGTAATTGAACTTTTTTAAAGTGTAGCTTAATGTTTTACTTTGTAGCATGATTCAACCACTAAATAATAAAACTGCGTTTAAACGCTTAAACTTGATTTTAACTTCTCTTTTCCCAACATTCTTTAAAATAACAATTTGTTTATGATCACCTTTTTTACATATTAAAAAAAATACTTATCAAACTAAAATATATATAAGTTGCATACTATAATATTTTTCAAATAAGCTACAAAACCACTTGATTTAATTTAATAAAAGTATTTCAAACTAACACAAACAACTGTTTTTTAAACTTTTTTAAAGGAAATATCATTTAGTTTCTTTGTAAGTTTACCAGAAAATATGTAGAAAATTTTGAAAATCTTTCTGTGTTCCATTTTTTGTAAATCAAATGATCAAAATAAAAGTATCTAATAAACTTTAAAAACTAGAACAAAATTAAATCACATCATTCTAAATTTTAAAAATTATTGAAACTTTTTTGTTGACATTGTAAACCCTTACTTTTAAAATTAAAAAAAAAATAAACTGGCTATTTAATAAGTTTGTTATAAAAAACTTTGAAATCATAAAATACTACTATAGCTTGCTACTAATCTTATGTAATTTTGTAAAGTATATATGTTTTTTTAATATTGAATGTTGATAAAAGTTAATTATGACGTTAAATACCTAAATATAGAGCCCCAAGTTGCTCTAATCAAATTTCTTCTATCAAAATTCCCCACACTAGACTTTATCAGATAAATCATCTTATTATAGTTATTTATATCTCTTACTTCCCCAATACTCTTCCAAGGAAGCACATTAGAACATTCTGGCATTGTAACAGGTTTTTCTGCGTTCTGATTGAAAAAAAAAATGTTCAAAATTATAAACTTGTTAATACCAATCAGGGGCGTAGCGTGGGGAGGGACACTGGCGCATGCGTGCCACCCAAAAAAATTAAAGAAGTAAAAAAAAAGAATGTAATATCTTTATCCTTTACTGTTTATTTTTTCTGCCTAATTTTCCTTTTTTCAACTATGTTTATCTAGTATTCGAAAAGTTAAACGAAATTTTGAATAATAATTAGTGACAAGTTAGGGAAATTACCCTACATACTGATTCGGCAAAAGAAAGTGTGCACCGATGTTGATGAAAAATTCTATAAAGAAAAATTTTTATAACTTCATAAGAATTTAGACTCAAAAAGAACGCAACTAATTAGTGCACCGCAGTAGTACAACCTTACGACAGATTTTTCTACAAAAAGTTTACAAAAATACGTCACGCTTAAAGGAAAATTAAACAATTCTACCAGTTTTTATTTCATGCTACAATAAATGTTAACACTACTGCTAGTTTTCTGATCTTTATTTTTGTAAACACACAGGAAAAAGCGTGTCGGCCTATGAGAAATAAACTTTGTTTGTAAGTTTTATTTTAAACAAGTACAATTAGATTAGTTAAATTAAAAAGTATACTTTTATCTATTTTACAAAGTTGTAACAAATTGTAATAACAGTTATAAAGCTGGTCTATTTTAACTTCTGTTTAATCTATTTAGATTATGTGCAAAGAGGTGTTATTATCACTGTTGTATTGTATATTAAAGACATTGATATTTTTTTCCTAAATAAAAAAGATACTTTCGTTTTATTGGATATTAAATTTTAAACATATAAAGTTTACTGTAAGTAGTAAAAACAATTTTTATTTAGTAATTTTATTTTACTTTATGAATTTATTTTAATTATATTACTTATAAAAAGATCTTTTTATAGCTAATTACAAAAGTTTTAATTTAGGGGATTTTTTGAGAAAAAATTTTGCGCACTCCTGACCAAAATACCACGCTACGCCACTGATACCAATTATAATTTTTGTTAAAACGACGTGGCCTAGTGTTTATAAAAGATCTTAAGACTTGGATTAAAAGCAAAACTAGCTTTCTTTAAGTATCAAGGAAAATATTTGTATTTCTTTAGTGCAACAATCAGCTGCGTAATTAAACTTTTAATAATTTATTCAACATAAAGTCAAATAGAACTTTTTCGAATATTTACACTATTTTAAAGAGTTAAATGTGCAAAACTATTAAATTGAATAAAATATTTTTTACCTACTTCAATTACATTAATTTTAAAGTACAAACTTCTTTATGAACTAAAACTAACAAAAAGTTATAAATTTGACTAAGTTATACCAAGTTAAGGTTTTAATACTGATTACAAACGTTTTAAGGTAAGCTTACATCCATTGAGAGAACTTCGAAGCATAATAAACTACAATAATTGTTTTATTAAATTCGAGTTTTCATCAAGTTCTAATAACTTGGTAAAAGTAAGATGAACTAATTTGTATTCGAAATATTTTGTTAAATAGTTTCACTCTTTTTTTAAACTCAATTAATCACGCATCCTTTGAAAACTAAATTCAATTTTAAGGCATGGACTAGCTATTAAAACTTTAAGACATGAACTTAGTATTTTTTTTAATGTTTAATCAAAGATTTTAAAAGTTTTTAAAACATAAACGTATATTTTAAAACCGTCAAAAAAAAGTTTTACAATTTTGTTAGACAAAGACTATACGCTCAAGTTATAAACTCACAACCAAAATGTATGATTTTAAACATTATTCGCTTTTAAAAGCGTCTGTTTATATCAATTGAGTGCTGAAAGCGACTTTTTTTAGCTTTTACAAAATAAAAAGCTTTATTGTAAAAGTTTTCAGAAAACAGCCGCTTAAATACATATCACGTACAGTATTTTAATATCACTGTTAGCTTTTTGTTAACTAAATTTTAAATCGAAAACTTTTATTTAAAGGTAAAAATCAACACGAAACAGTTAGATATTTGCAATAAAAGTTTGTTATCAAAAAAAAGTAATAAATTTAAACTACTGACTTTAGCAAATGTTTCGGGCAACTTCTTAAACTTTGTTTTCATTGACCCATAATCGCAGCTAGCTGAAACGAATCTTAAACAGTCTTCATGTTTTTCTAGGGGTTGAATTTGTGTGTCGTTTATCTCTCCTTTTTTATTTAAAATAATTTTTAAAACAGATTGCATTGGAAATTTGTGTTTTTCCTTGAAATCAAGTGAACAAAAACAGAATAGGTACACAAGAGTTCCACAGCAGAATAAGCAAATAAACTGATGCTTAATTTTCATTTTAATATACTAGTGTTGGATTTGACTAAATTCTGTAAAATTTAAATTCTATAATCAATAACATTTGAAACCATATTATTATTGTATTTAGATTGTTTTTATTGAAAGTTCAGAAAAAACATAAAAAATTATAAGTTAAAAAGTATTTACAGGGGTATTCTATTTTTGTTTGTAACAAACTGGTCTTTAAAAAGAAGAAAAACCTAACAAATAATTAAATAAAAAATTAAATATGTGTTATTATCAAGTTTAAATGTGATAGAGAGTTAGGTTTAAGCTTTAAGATCTTTCATAACATTTTGCTGTTTGAAACTTAATTTTTGTTGTTGAATTTTTTTTGTAGTTTAAATAAGTTATTTGTAATTTTATAATTTTTTACTATAGTATTGCTTTTTGGAGAGCATTAAAATTTCTTATATAAAGAGAACAAATATACTTTTATTTTCCTCTAAATTTAGTAAGCAAAGAAAGTTTTGCTTAAAGAACTAATCAGCATATTAAATAAATCGTTTTGAAAAAACACATAAGAAATTTGTATAGCTAGTTGTAAATGAAATCATTATTTATTACTTGTTTATAAAATTTGATGTCGTACTTTAAGTTCTAAACAAAAATAAAAGTTCTCTACTTATATTATTGCAAGTAGACAAATTGTCGACATTTCATTAAAACCCACTCTAAATAAATTTCGCCTTTCAGGACTCTTCAATCTAAGTTTTAATCTTTGAAAATCTAAATTAAACAAACAAGTGGAAGAATTTAAAAAAACAAAAAACACAAACTAAAACGCTTAAAAGTCATTAGTTTTATGGTTAAATTTAGAAGCAAATCAAAGTTTACTTAGATAATTAGTATCTAATATTTACGATTTTATAAGTTGATGCATCTAGTACAAACTAAAAGTAGATTAAAGTAATACTATTGCTGTCGTGTTAATAGCTACTATAAAACAATAAATAACATACAATTTAACTAATTAGTACAAACCAAACCTTTTAAAAATGCTTATAAGAAAACTACTTGCAGGGTAGAAATTAATTATGAATCTAAATAAAGTAAAAGTAGCACAAGAGCATGTTGAACTTTTGTAATAAAAGCGGTTATTTAAGTTGTTAAAGTGTTAAGGTAATAAAATTAAATAACTCACATACAAGATGCTCCAGGAATAATTTTCAAATTGCAAATAAATAACTGCTTATGTTTTATGAACAGTTCAGTAAAAATTACTAAAATAGCTTCTAGCTTTTAGCATTATGACGTAATTTTTATGCGCTCGAGTTTTGTATTAAATGTAAATTTTTGCATATGATCAACAAGTTGTTTAAATTTATAAGTTTTTAGGATTTGGCATACTGCATGGCTAGACAGTCTTTTATATGCAAAGGGCCAATTTTTTAGAAAAACTTGCTCGCAGGCCAGACTCTATAGAAAAAATTTTTTGAGGACCATTTATAATTAAAAAAATTCAAAACTGAGTTACCAAAAATGTGAATAAGTAGGAAATAGTAAAGCACTAGCAACTACTAATTAATACATTTACAAACATTACTTACAAATAATACAAACTATTCAAAATATAAATTTAAGTGTTTTTTAACAAAAGATCCTAGTGAAACAAGTTAACTTGAATATAATAAAAATAAATTATACAGTAGTCTTCCTTTATTGTACCAACATATGTTTCTGTGTGTTAACGGATCAACACACTTCAATTGGGTTCTGTATATACCTACTTCAGCTTTTATTCTTTCATTACAGTATTTATTTTTTTACAGAACCCAGTCAATGTATGTTAATCCATTAACACACAGAAACATATGTTTGTACAGTAAAGGAAGATTACTGTATAATTTTTTTATATTACATTGAAAGTCTAATTGTAAGTATTTACCACAAAAGTATAAGCTTAAAATAACAGACATTTAATGTTACAAACAACTGGTTTATTTTTTTTTGTAAACTAAAATTCTGGGATTAGCTGCAGCCGTTTCAAATTTGTAATAAAGTTAAAATTATGTTTAACAACACATTTAAAATGTGATATTTTCAAGTAGTTCTTGCGCAAAAACACTTATACAGAAGAAAAGGTTAGTATGGATCTCTAAAGAAAAGGTTACATGGTTATTCAAGTTTGTTCAATTCAAATTGCGACAATTCAAATTCCGACGACCCGAATTCCGAAAATCCAAATTCCGACAATTCAAATTGCGACAATTCAAACTGCGATAATTCAAACTGCGACAATTCAAATTCCAACGGACAACTCAAATTCGGAAAACTTAAAAATATATTTGCTCAGGAAGGCAGTAGTTTGACATTTTTTGAAATATTTTCTCGACGGAGGCCACGACAACATCTGCACCGTATGATATTTTTTTTTACAAAACTTGCCTTTGTCTATATCTTTATTTTTTATTATATTGAAGAAAAGTACTGATACTGTGAATTGTGCAATGCTAGTACTTGTGTCTTTCTAGTGAACGTTAAGTTATACGTTTATTTTGGTTGTTTCTTTTAGGTTTTCTGATAGTTTTAGTTTATGTATGGGTATCCATTTGAATTTATACATCTAAAACAGTATAACAAGTTTTTATAGTTATACAAGTAAAATAAAACTTAAAAATTCGATATTTAGACCAAATTCTAAAGGGTACCAATAAAAAGTTTTAAAGCTATGTTTGTCTTTTTATGGGTATCGTTTTAAAATTTGACATCTAAAACAGTTTAAACAAGTTTTTATAGTTATACAAGTAAAATAAAACTTTAAAGTAAGATAATTAGATCAAATTCTAAAGGATACCCATAAAAATTTTTAAAGCTGTATTTAGTCTTTTCATGGTTCTCCTTTAAAATTTAGCATCTAAAATATTTTAAACAAGTTTTTTAAGTAATTTTAATGAATTTTAAGTTTTAAGAAATTGAACCATTTCATGAAAATATATACGTTAAAAGACTTGTTTCTAAGTTGTATATAAAAGTTAGAAAAATATGTCACATCAATATAAAGTTGTACAATTTATTTAAGGATACCCATAAAAAGACCGACCTTGAGTAACAACAACATTTATTTTGTTTTTAATTTACAAGTAAAAGTAACTCAGTGCCAAAAAACTTATTTAAACTAGCTCGTTGTACATTAAAATTAGTAGTTATTTAGATTATTTTTCATAAGCTGCTTTTTTTATTTAAAACTATTGTAAAGTACAATTGAAACTTTAATTTCAAAAGTAGAAAATTAAAAATGACTTGTTTTAAAAAGATTTAACTTTAGAAAATTTTGGAGTGTAAGAGATGGTGAATTATTTTGGAAAGAAAGGACTTCCATTTCTTAGTTCAACCAAGCCGTCTTGTTGCCATGGCAGCGAAGAGTTCATTCTTTTCCAAGGTTCTTTGAATCTAACTATTAAGTTGTTCATTAAATGCTGAACCATTTGTTTATAAGCAAAGTCCACGACGTCATCACTTGTACACGTAACTTTGTGACGTAGTATTCCTAAAAATAAGTATTAAGTTGTTCTATAATGTTTTAATTGCTGAAAATTAAACGAGTTTTTTTGCGTAGAAAAATATAAAATTTCAGAACAAGGCATAAGGCCATATGGGGGGGGGGGGGTCCACTTTGTTTTTTACAACTTGATCTTATTTTGTAGAATTTAATCTGAGCTATCAGACACTTTTAACTGCTTAAAAAACTCAAAGTAACTTTTGAGATATAAGCGATCAAAGAAAGGGCGTTCAATAGGTTCCTTATGGAAGGCGAAAACTAAAAATGTGAAAAAAGACTATTTCACTAAAAATCTATCTCCTCCTTCATTTTTTGAGTAATCTTTCTCAAATTTTTACAGAATGTGTATCATTAAACTTTAAAGAGATCTATTGTAGGAATTTTTTTAATTTTGAGTAAGAAAAAATATTGTCAAAAAACTACCCTTTGTTTTAGTTTTTTGTAGAAAAATTTTTTAATTTTTAAAATTTCAAAAATTCCAACATTCAGATTCTTCAAAATATTCAAAGGAACATTTCCTGAAAATTTGAAGTCTCTAGGTCAAAAAATGAAGGAGGAGATAGGTTTTTAGTGAATTTTTAAATTTCCAAGAAAATTGACCCCGAAAAATTTGCGGTCTATACGTTTGTATCGGAAACTTTTTACAAAAAATAAAATATCTCAAAAGTTAAATTATATTTTTGAATTCTGTAAAAACAGGCTTGTAGTTTGTATTTAAAGCTTTCATATAAAAGCAAAAGTTATTTTTTGTAAAAAAAAAGTCGGACCTCCCCCTATGGCCTTAAACGTCATAACGTAAAATTAACGGAGCTGATTTCATGAATTTTATTTTCAAAAGTTTGCTTGTGAATAAAAACATCTGCAAGTAATATATTTAGCTTTGACATAAAAATATTATTTTTTTTGCTGTCAGCAATCTTGTCTGAACACATCTGCTTATTTTGCCAGTAAGAAAAACATAGTTGAAAGTATAAAAGTTTTTAATATCTAGTATTTTGAACACAACAAAAATACAAGCAAAAGTTTTTTAAAGTATAAATGTATAGTTTTGATACCTATCAATTTCAAAATATTAAACTTGCTGTTTTTCAAAATAAAAACTATCAAGACTCTGTTTATTTTTATTTATTAAAACTTGTTTCTGTGCTGAAAATTATATATAGTTATAAAAAGTTGTACAATCGTCTGAGTAAGCAGTCATTACAAAGTCTAAAACATTAAACTTAGCTTGTTTAAGCTTTTGATATTTTTCTATCAGTGTTTCATGTTGATACTATTTGTAAATACTTTTTTTACGACAAGAAAATTTTTATGCATCATATATAACTTCAAAACATAACTATAGGAGCTTCTAGGAATAACTACAGAAAGAGCAGTAATTGCAGCAGAAGATAAAGACCTACTGCTGAATAAGCGGCAAGATTTATCGAATATTTGTCCCCACAACCGAAGATTCTACTTTAAATAACTCTGTCTACTTATGTGCTAATCTATTTCACAACACTCACATTACAATCACATACACTTGCAAGTTTAATACTACATGTTTTTAAGCTGTATAAATTATTGACCAATTTGTTAAATTTATTATGACGTAAAATTTCTGCACAACTCAATTTAATTTTTATTTTAAAAACTTGCTTATTCTTAGAGCTTTTTGAGGTTAGTGCCTACTTTTATTAAATTTGTATTTTTTGTAGACAATTTTATAATTTTATATTTTTATAACATAAACTTCATTTATAGTTACTACCTTATTTATAATAAGTACCTGTAAATAATTATTGTAGATCCTTATCTAAACACATCAGAAGCATTTTGCTTACTATTATAACAAAAATTAAATTTTTTTAACTTATTAAATTCTTAGTAATTTTAAAAAGAGTAAAATAACAAGCAATGCTATAAATAAAAACAAGCCTACAGTTTTGATATCAAAAAACTTCAAATATTTTAGTCGATATTTGTCAAAATAAAGAAGTATTAAGAATCTTTTTAAATACTTAGAACTTTTTCTTTGCAAAAAAATAAATATAAATCAATATTAATTGGAAAATCTTACATTTGTCTGAGTCAGTAATAAACCTAAATTCAGAAACATAAAGTACTAATTTGTTGTTTTTTAACTATTTGGTCAGTCTGACCTTTCTACCAGTGTTTTAAGGTGATGATTGTTATCAAAAACAAATAACAAAGGTTATATGTAAATTTACTTGCGTCATATATGACTTAAAAACACAGGTACACAAGCTTTTAGTGATAAATGCAAAATAAATATTAATAATATATGAGTTTAAAAGATTTGGAATTTTTATAATTTGAAAGCTATTCTTTAAGATATTTAGTAATTTGTTTTATTAAAAAAATTGAAAAAAAAGTAGTTTAGTAATAACTTGACTAAACTTGAAATGTTTTTTAACGAGCGCATACCTTTTAAGTTGAGTTACAAGTAAATTTACACATAAGTATAAATAGTTTTTAATATGAAACTGAAAGTCTTTTTTAAATATATACTAACCACTAATAAAAACGTCTTCCAAATAAAAATCGTCCTTTTCAGTAACTTTCGATGCACAAACTAGCTTGTTCATCATTTTAATGCTCAAAGTCCACATACCGCCATGGCAAAAAGCTGGGTAATGTTTTTCGCTGTACATTCTTTCGGATATATACCTAATAAATTATAAACTTAAAAGAATTATATTTCTTTTTTGTTTACCCTGATAATACGTTATTTATAACTTTTAGGTTATAAGAAAGAATAGTTAATATTATTCTATAGTTTTAAATAGTTTTTATTTGCTAAATAGTTTAAAAAACTCCAAAGTTTAGCGATGTTTGTAAGAGAGAATATAATAATACAATTTAATAATCAGTAATAATTTTAATATATTTATGCTTTTCTTAAGCTTTATTAATAAAGTTTAAATATAGTTTTTTACTAATTAAAAATTTTATGTTTTTTACAGAACTTAAAAAAAGTGTCTGTCATAAATGTTTTTGAACTTTTGTTTAATTCGAGTGAAGTAAAATTGCTTTTATATTATTTTACTTTAAAAATAAATTATAAAATGATGTTAATGTTTTTCCAGCATTCAGTATATTTAGTTGTTTATTGATCTCATTGAACTTATAAAAGTATAATATATATTTAAAGTTTAAAAAAAGTTTAAAACAAGTTAATACTAACTTTTCTATTGATACTGGAATACTTTTTTTTTCAATTTGTTTTCAATAAAATAAATTATTGAATATTTTAAAGAATAGCTTTTACTCTTGTTTTGTTTCAACATATGAAATCATATACGAAATTAAAGCAAGATTAATCAGCGCTTATTTATACCATTTCGATGATTTTTCTCTTAAAGGTCTTCCGTTCGCTGTTCTCGCAAATCCACAAAATATTTTGTTTTCATTTTCATTGACTTTTATCGCATTGAATGAATTATACACGTTTTGGACATTGATTAAGCAATCATCGTCAGTAACTGTTACCCAATCAACTGCAAGCTTTTGAAATTTCAGCCAATGAAAACTTGATAAAACCTAGATTATTTTATTAGTCAGCATCTTAAAATTTTAGCTAAATCTTCCATTAAAAGCAATTTTGATAACAAAATATAAACATGTTTAAAAAATAAAAAATTGAAATTTAAATGTAGATTGGGTTTATACCTGTTGAAAATCAACATTTCTTTGTTCACATAAACGTATTTCTATATTTTAAGTGTAATTTGCTGTTTTTTATGACATGCTTTTAGAAAAAATTTTTAAATTTAAACTACTTAAGTAATTTTCGATGTTTACTTATAGTAAATTTGTAATAAAATGACAACTTGACTTTATAGTTTTTGTTTTTCCTATAACTTGTTTAATTATGTTACTAAAGAATGTAATAAAGTTTAATATCATATCTTTTTTTACTTTATCTAAAAAGTTAGAAGAGTATCTACAATATCAAAACGAAAACAAAATGAAAAAAATACTTTACACTATAACAATTCATTCTAAACACATTGAAAAAATAGCTATTTGCGGAATTTGTTTTTATTTTATAGTCAATTTCTACTTTAAGTTCTTCCCATGAGTACAAACTAACTTTTATTGGTAGAGCTTGATAACTGTCAATGAAACTACATTGAAGAATATCACCATACAATCTACTTTCTTTATGTAATTGTACTTGCTCGTTATTATCATATTGTTTATTTTTCTCTCCCACAACGAATATAATGGAATATTGGACATTGTATAGTCTATAATTATGTCAAAACATAAACTGAAAATATTGAATTTATTCTAACCAAAAATTAAAAAATACTTTAGCATCAATAATACAAAAAATTAAGTTAATTAATGTTAGCGAATATTATAACATTAAATCGTTATATTAGTAATTTTAAAGTAATTAGTTTCTTGTTAAAATTTATTTTTAAGAATAGTTTTAATTTTAATCTTTATCGCTTGTTTATTTAGATTGTTTTAATTCTAACGAGTTTTATTAGTATACCAAATTTATTTAGCATAAGCACTTATTTAATTTTTAACATTTGATTATTACGTCATTTTATATCTTAAAACTTTAAACTTCAGTATAATTTTATTTCAATTTGTGTTCATTCCAATTCAATAAGAAACTCTTTCTGATGAGCCTTACTACGAAAGTACTAAAATAAATTTAAAGAAAATGAAATGTATTCTGTTATATTTTTTAAATAATCAGTTAACAAAGTTTTTTTTTTACTTTAGAGATCAACAAAAGCTCAAATGAATTTCGTTTTACACTAGATAAATTGTTTGAGTACAAGTTGTTGTAATTGAACTTTTTTAAAGTGTAGCTTAATGTTTTACTTTGTAGCATGATTCAACCACTAAATAATAAAACTGCGTTTAAACGCTTAAACTTGATTTTAACTTCTCTTTTCCCAACATTCTTTAAAATAACAATTTGTTTATGATCAACTTTTTTACATATTAAAAAAAATACTTATCAAACTAAAATATATATAAGTTGCATACTATAATATTTTTCAAATAAGCTACAAAACCACTTGATTTAATTTAAAAAAAGTATTTTAAACTAACACGAACAACTGTTTTTTAAAATTTTTAAAAACGTTGAACTAAAATACTTACTGTTTAAAATAAATGACTATCTCTAATTTTCCAGTTAGCACTCAAAAGAAATATTATTTAATTTCTTTGTAAGTTTATCAGAAAATATGTAGAAAATTTTGAAAAACTTTCTTTGTTCCATTTTTTGTAAATCAAATGATCAAAATAAAAGTATCTAATAAACTTTAAAAACTAGAACAAAATTAAATCACATCATTCTAAGTTTTAAAAATTGTTGAAACTTTTTTTGTTGACATTGTAAACCTTTACTTTTAAGATTTAAAAAGTAAATAAACTGGCTATTTAATAAGTTTGTTATTAACTTTGAAATCATAAAATACTACTATAGCTTCTCTACTAATCTTATGTAATTTTGTAAAGTGTATATGCTTTTTAATATTGAATGTTGATAAAATTTGATTACGATGTCAAATACCTAAATATAGAGCCCCAAGTTGCTCTAATCAAATTTCTTCTTTCAAAATTCCCCACACTAGACTTTATCAGATAAATCATCTTACTATAGTTATTTACATCTCTTACTTCCCCAATACTCTTCCAAGGAAGCACATTAGAACATTCTGGCATTGTAATAGGTTTTTCTGCGTTCTGATTGAAAAACTCGTTTAAAACTTGACATATGTCTATACTATGGTTAAAGTTTTATTTTAACAAGTAGCTTAATACTCAAATGAAGCTTTTTAAGAGGAATTTAAGTTTTACAAACAAATAAAAATTTTAAGAATTAACACTTCGTAGATAACTTTACAATTATTTTTAAGGTTTTTTCCAGAAAATTTTTACGAAATACTAAATATGTTTCTTAAATATTTTTTATTAACATGATTAATTTCAATAATATTGTTTAGCTTTTAACTAAGCTCTCGTGTTAGTGTTGATTACTATATCATTTAGTACTACCAAAGAGCAATTACAGTTGGGCGAAGTTATACCAAATAAAGCTTAGAACTAAGATTACTAAACTCCAGGGGCGTAGCGTGGGGAGGGACCTGGCGCATGCGTGCCACCCAAAAAAAGAAAAATGTAAAAAAAAGAATGTAATATCTTTATCCTTTATAGTTTATTTTTTCTGCTTAATTTGCCTTTTTTAAACTATATTTATCTAGTATTCAAAAAGTTAAACGAAATTTTGAATACCAATAAGTGACAAGTTAGGAAAGTACATGTTATTACTCAATATACTGATTCGGTGCGTAAATGCAAATGCGCACCGATGTTGATGAAAAACTCCATAAGGAAAAAATCTATAAGTTCATTAACTTCATAAGAATTTAGACTCAAAAAGTACGCAATTGATATAGCGCACCGCTGTAGTATAACCTTATGGCAGATTATTTTTCTACAAAAAGTTTACAAAAATACGTCACGCTTAAAGAAAAATTAAACAATTTTAGAATTTTTTTTTATGCTACATTGTTAAGACTACTGCTAGTTTTCTGAACTTTATTTTTGTAAACATACAAGATAAGCGTGTCGGCCTATGAGAAATAAACTTTGTTTGTGATTTTTATTTTAAACAAATACAATCAAATGAATTAAATTTAAAAAGTATACTTTTAACTTTTTTACAAAGTTGTAATAAACTGTAATAACAGTTATAAAGTTGGTCTATTTTAACTTCTGTGTAACTTTATAAAAATTATGTGCAATGAGGTGTTGTTATCACTGTTGTATTGTATATTAAAGAGATTGATATTTTTTTCGTAAATAAAACAGATACTTTCGTTTTATTGAATATATTAATTTTTAAAGATATAAAGTTTACTATAAGTTATAAATTGTTTAATTTTGTAATATATAAATATTTTTCAAAACAGTTAACGAACTTATTTTACTTAATAAATTTATTTCAATTATATAACTTATAAAAAGTTTTTTTTATAGCTAACTACGAAAGTTTTAATTTAGAGGATTTTTTCAGAAAAAAATTTGCGCACCCCCTGACCAAAATACCACGCTACGCCACTGCTAAACTCTAACTATTTTTTTGTGAAAGTCTAACAGTTAATCAAATAAAATCAAGTTCTAAAACATTATTCTGACATACTGTATCCAAAGTTATAAAAGCAGTAAACAGACTGATATGGTTAGTAAGTAAAACAAATAGTTTAAATGAAAAATAATGTTTTAAATAGTTTAAGTGATTTTTTTATTTTAATCAGCCATAAAAGCTTTGAAACTAACTATACTATATAGTTTTTACTATTTTTAAAAACTCTGTAAAAATTATCTTAGTAAAGGCTACAATGTTTGTAAAAAATCAAAATGAGGTTAAAATTTTAATTATTATTTATAAAACGCTAAGGAAAGTATTTAAAATTTTGTTTAATTAAAATAATCATAAGCTCAAGTTATAAACTAAAAGCTAAAATAAAGTTATATTAAACAGAATCTTCTTTTATAACGTAAGTATCTATTTATTAACTACAATAATCTATAAATACCTTTATTTTCATAAATTATGACTCTCAAATGTTTTTTCGGTATAAACTTTAGTAAAAGTAACTAAATTATATTATGCATAAGATAACAAATTATTTACAGTATTAATTTTAACTATCAAATTTAACTAGTATAAACTAATAACAGTCAAGTATTAATATAAAATACTTAGCTATTTTAAATAAAGGTTTGTTACAACATAGAATAATTTAAAATAATATTAAAATTAAACTACTGACTTTAGCAAACTTTTCAGGCAACTTCTTAAACCTTGTTTTCATTGACTCATAATCGCAGCTAGCTGAAACGAATCTTGAACAGTCTTCATATTTTTCTAAGGGTTCAATTTGTGTGTCGTTTATCTCTCCGCTTTTGTTTGAAATAGTTCTAGAAATTATAGAATGATAATTTCTTATTTCGGTTGATTTGATAATTGAGTAAACATCTTGTTGTTCATTTAGTTTTTCTTTGAAAAAATGCGAATAAAAACAGGTTTGGTACAAAAGAATTGCACCGAAGCAAAGACAAATAAATTTGTACTGAAGTTTCATTTTAAAAAACTAGTGGTTACAACTCTGTAAATTAAAACTGTTCGTGAGGTTAGAAGCTTAAGGTCTTAAACTCTTATAAACTAAATTTGAAAAAAAGAAACTATCCAATTTTAAATTATTTTTGCTCAACTTCTCTGAATAACAACTAAACAGAACAACTGTGTTTGGTGAAAAAAACGTGGTACTAGTAAATTTGATAGGTTAAAAAACTAAAATAAGATAATAACTGATTTTTCAAAAGTTTAAATGAAAGTGCTCTATTTTTTTTTTCAAACTGACCGTTATAGAAATTAAAAGACTAATAAAAGTTTTTTTTAAACATTTTGAAAACAAAACTAAATAAGAAAAAATTCAACAGGGAACAAGTTGTAAATTTTGTTCACCAATTAGAGAAATTCAAGTTTTTTAACATGTATGTTTTAGTTTGCAAATTAAACACAAGTGTGTAAGCTTACATTGTTATTTTTACCTGTGTTTTTTATCATTAAGTAACAGTTATGAGTAGAAAAACTCCAACTGATTTCATAAAACTAGCCAAGCTTGTATAACCTTGTCTGATGGTATAATAAGCAAGACATATTTTTTTTTATAAAATCTCAAATGCAAAAACTCTCTGTAATATTTATAACAGGCTTAGTCACAATTTTGACTCTTTACACAATATTAATTACTAAAATCTACCCTAAAATAAAAGACTATGATGTCATCAAAATTAAAAATATATATTTATGCAAAGCTGCTGCAATTCAATCTGCCCATAACGTAGTACCCATAAAAATGTGTACTGCAAACACCACCAAAATACTCCTATCCCTACGACATATATAATATTTTAGATTAAAACTAGTCATAGTATTTTACTACCAACTTGTAAGAGTAGGCAGTTCACCTTTAAAACTAACCTTTAAGCGCCAACTTAATTTTTCTTTATTTATTAATTTTCCCAATTATGTCTACAATAGTTTTTAAAACAACAAATGTACTGAAACTTTAATTTTCATTCTAAAATTTCATACACAACTAAAATGGTTTTATAAAAGTTATTGATTTATTTTTACATAATTTATTGAAATTCCATGCTTTATACACCGTAAATAGAGTATAAAGGCGGGCGCCCGCATGGTCTAGCGGTTTGGATTCCCGACTGCCGATCCTGCACCCCGAGCTCGAATCCCAGTGGCCGCTCCTCATCGGGACGAACACGAAAGCATATAAGAATGCGATCAGCGTCCTTGTTAGCATTAAATTGTAAACCTAGTATGGAGTGGTCGCCTTTTCAGACGGAGATGGTAATTCCATCGGGACGTGAGCTTAGTACGCAGGACCGGTAGCCGAAACTTAGTCGGCTGGCTGTCCAGCGCCCACTTTTTAAAAGTTTTTTAATAGTTTTTCGAAAATATTGCTTTAATAATTTTAAAACATTAAATGAATTGAAACTTAAACCTGATTTGTAAAATTTCAAATATAATTAAATTGCTTTTATAAAAAAAATATTGGAACAAAAACTAAATCAGCTGGATGCCCAAGGAACTTTTTTTTAGTATTACTGAAAGCTATCTTTCAAAAACCTTATAAATAAAACTTAACAATACTCATCTTATATAATATGTATTAGGATTACAAACAGTACTATGTTTATCTAAGAAAAGTAATCTAATTAACTGCTTTTAGAAGCTAATCAAAATTAAAACAAAAGATTAAAAAGCAATACTGTTAAAGTTTAGTTTCTTAACAAACTTAGATTAAAACAAAGTTTTATTACAGTTAAAGAATTATTGAATAATTTAAAACAGCTAGTATAATGAAAACAGAATTATAGTTTTTTTAATGCTTACAGACGACATTTCTAAAGATTAAGTTGTTTACTAAACTAAGCTATTAACAGTACAGTACATTAACAGAAAACTTCATAAAAAAATGCTTTTAGCTTTAAAATTTTGAAAGTTTTATTTTTTTAGGAACACTGATTAAATTTAATTTATATGACTAGAGTAGTCTTTTTCCCAATTTAGCATTTCTTAGGTACGCACTCCCTGTTAAGTGGGCACTTTTTGAACCAAAATGTTTCTGTTCAAATTGAAATTTTCTATTTAGACTGGAACTTTTCAGATAAACATTTCCTGCTGAGTCAGCACTTTTGGGAAAACATTTTCCACCTGCACGTTTGCAACCTGATTAACTCCCAACCGAATCATTTCCCATCCTATCAATTCCTCCCGAATCAATTCCCACTCAAATTGAATTCCACCCGCACGTTTCTAACTTGACCAATTCCCACTCGATTAATTCCGACCCAAGTTGTTCGTCACTTTTGCGCAGATCTTTTTTTTTTTGCACAAAGCGTCTATTTTGAACGAGTATCCACTTTTGCATGACGTCACTTTTGCACGGATGACATTTTTTAACAGTTTAAACCTTTATCAATATAAAACTATATTTAGAATAAATTAAACTAAGTTGAATTCAAATTTCATTAACCTTAAAAAATCAAATAAATCTAAAACTATATTTTGATTTCGTTTTTACAAAACCTTTAATTTACTAAATATCAAACATATGAAAATCAAAATAAACTTAACCTAAAACTAAACTTAGTTTTTTTTTTATTAGAATTAATTTTATGTTATTTTTATCACTAGTTATAACTTTTTTTGAGTCTCCAGTATTTTTTCTGAAAACAAGAAATTCCACAATAAAATTTTCTTTAATTCGTTTTAATTTGTTCACAGTGTGTTTGTGTGTCTATTAGCCACTTGTAAAAGATATTTGAACTTAAAAATCTAAGATCGCAATTTTCGGATCCCATACATTTTGCATAGGGGTGGTTTTTAGAAATATCGGTTGGTGCCAAGATGAAAGTTTCTTAAAATCAACTGAAAATTTGTACAGTGTGTTTTTATGATGTTTTCGAAACATATTTTTTTTTCCAGCTGGAAAATAAAAGTAGCTGTAAAAATAACCCTAATCAAGAGTCTTTAAAAAAAATTAATTAATTTTCTTTTTTTTAAAGTAAGACAGAAGTTTGATAGTTTTACTTTTTTCTAACTAGTTTAATAGTATAGTAATTAAAAAAATTCTATTTTTTTGGTGTTTAGGTTATCATTACGGCTTAAAAATTTGCTTAAACTAGACTGTTAATGCACGTTAAACTTTATTAAACTTAATCTTTAACTGTTATTTAGTATCTTAACATAAGGTTTAATATAAAAAATGGTTTGAAGTCTTTTAGTTTATATCTGTTTGCCCAGTATCTTAAGTAAGTACAGTTTTAGGTAATAAATTACTATTTTGTTACACAACTGGCCACGATTCGTGTGTAAATACTGTTAAATTATTTTACTATAATAACCTTATGTTTTACAAGCTAAGTCTACCGTACAATTTAGAAGTTATTTGTTGTATAATGTATGTACTGATTCTTGACCTAGTGTGCCTTTTAGTTTTCTTTTTTTTCTACATGAATATTGGTATAACTTTTAGATTATTAAACGTTTTTTTAATCAAATAATAGGCTAAAACTATTTTAACTTACTTTTTTCTTTTTTTTAACTAGTTTAGCAAGTATTAATCTTAAAAATTGATATTCATGCTAAGTGAAAAATATTTTGTAAGTAAAATTCCATGTGAAATAAAAAAGTTGTAATGCTTTTTTTGTTAGCAGTTAACTTGTCTTCAGAGTTATAATGCAAAGTGCAGTCATCAAAAAGTGACAATTTGTAAAGAAGTGGCACTATACAAAAATAACTCACCTTGTAAAAAAGATGACCAATAAAAGTGACGTGCTAAATTGATCGGGTTGGAATTGATCGGGTTGGAATTGATCGGATGGGAATTGATCGGATGGGAATTGATCAGATAGGATTTGATTCAGGTGAGGTTTGATTCGGGTTGGAATTGTGCGCGGGTTGGAACTGAGCGTTTACCGTTCAAAATACGTACTCAAGAGAAATACTGCTTTGCTTTTGACTTAGTTACTAAACGATATCAATTTAAGCGAATATCCTTGTGTTATTATTACATAAGTATTTTTTAAATTTAAAACAGTTAACCTTACTCATACATTAATAAGTTGCATAAAATGACTAATACAAAATTAAGAAAATCATCTTAAACAAAAACTCTGAATTCTTAAAAAAAGCATTTATTTAAGAGTTTAATATTTTGAAACTAGGGTGACCATTTTACTTGGAACCCGAAACGTTTTGGAACTTAAACATTCAGGCAATAAAATAAATCGAATTTTAGTTTTCTTTAATTTCAGTGACTATAAATTCAGATTTAAGCAGTAGCTGTACGTTGCTTAAATGCTACAAGACAATGTTTAAACTGAATAATTTCAATAACTAACCATAGTTAGGATGTAACTATTAAGCAGCATAAACAACATTAATTGCATTTTAAGGATTAAATGCGTCGGTTGCAGTTGTAAGGTCGCTACTGATTAACTAATATTTTACTTTTTTAAAGTTTTAAGTAATATATATTATTTTTTTGGTTTATTTTTGTACATTCGGGTAATGTGGGTTAGGCATAAAGATGTAAATCTTCTTAGTATTATGCTGTATACCTCATTTGCTTAGTGTTATGAATGAAAACATTTTCAAAACCTTACAACTGCAGCCGACCCAATAAAAATTAGATATTTTGGGTGATTATGACGTTATAACATATCAAAATCAGTCAAAATGTACCTATGTGTAACATATAAGTGTATGCATATAAGTATAAGCTTTTATTTAAAATATAAGTTCTAAATCTAGGTCATGAAAAAGTAATTTTATTACTATTTAAGTTATAAATGTATGTGATTTTTGGGAGTGCAAATTTAATTTTAGATTCTTTAATTTGATTATCATTTCAGTTAATGAAACCCGACTTCCATATAACCGAAATCTGTTGTCTGATGATCGTATTATGTCACTTTGTGCTTAGCTGGCGGCGCAACAAAGTTTTAGGGGATGCACGACTAATCAAGTTTTTAATATTAGGAAATAATTTTGCTATATACCTAAAGTGGTTAAGTAAATAAGTGGTGTGGGGCTCGATGACCGAAATGTCTTTTTTATACTTTCTATGACTACTTTTTTGATTACCTTGTTAAGTGAAGTTTTTTTTTATATTCTAAAAATGTTATGAATTATAATTATACCAATAAATTCCACTTGTCAACATTTTGTTTAAAAGTAAACTAGAATACAAAGACTAAACAAACTTTTTTCACAGACTTCTGTAATAGTAAGGTTTATGAAAAAAAAGAGTTTTTTGTATCAAGTACATTTTTTAATATTGAAAAATATTATACATAAGTTATAAAAATGAACGATATCAACTTTTAAAGTTCGCTTAATTTAATGGTTTAAAAAAACAAGTAGTTGATAAGATATTGAATAAACATATAAGAACATAAAGGTTACAATGATAAAAAAAGATTATAGTTATAATGAATAAAACTTGTAAGCTCTAATTGCAATAAAAAAAACAGATTGCTAGTGTTAAAAATGATTGTATAAGTTTAAGAGCTTTGTCTCAAGTTGAAAAATTTTAACGATTAACATTAAAAGCTTATAATGGATACAAAAGTTCAAACGACAAAATCTTGAATCGGATCAATTTTCAATGAGTTCTTCAAACTATCTGGCGTCAGAGGTTGTTCTGAAAAAAAAAATGTTGCGATATGTTGAAAACAAAAAGCTGAATTAAATTAAAATAATCAAAAAAGGTAAGTATGATGAAAATAGGGGTCTTGTTAATTGTTAGCTAATTCTTTTTGTAGTTTTCAGACAAAACTTTTTCTAAAAGTTAAAGAGGGGTACACGCTTATTCAAATTCTGACAATCAAAACTTCAACAATTCTTGGTTATTTCCAACCATATCTTTTAATGGGTATTTTAAAACAAAAGTATTTAAAAAACCAAAATCTTATAACTAGAACTTCATGAGAATTTCTTATGAAAATAGTCAAACAATTTTTTGAATATGGCTAAAATAAGTTTTAAAATTTTATAAAGTGTAGTAGTTTTTAGTAACTACTAATTTTCTGTTTTTATTAAAAAATTCAGATGTTATTTTATCATCATAATCTTATTATTTACACCTACACGAGCATTTTTCAAGTACGTATATATTTTTGAGATATTGCCTCTTATATTATCTTTAAGAATTTGAATCGTTGGAATTTGAGATGTCAGAATTTTGATTTTCATGTAACCATTTAAGTGAAACTTGTATTAAGTTTAAAACTTTACTTACTTATTACAGTGTCATGCCAGATTATAAACAACTTATAGTATGAATAAAGGATTTATAAAAAGTAAACCTAAAGTTATATTTTAAATTTTAGTGATTAAATTTCTTTTTGTATTTAAATCTAAATTTTTAAATGATAAATAACCTTAATAGCAAAAAAATCTTACAACTGAACAACAATAAAAGAATTTTGATATTAAACATTATCCCATAAAACATATAGCACGCAAATATCCAACAATTACAATTACAGAGTTATCTTAAACTTTAAAACACCTGTTTTGTTTCCATATAAAATAATTATTAAAAACAAAAACTCACGCAGGTTGGTCCACCCCCCTCCCTTCTTCTTCCTCTCCTCCAACGAGGCGTCCACCGCCCTCCTCAACGCGTGGTAGCAGCTCACCCCCATGCACAGAGGGGGCTCCCCCGTGGCCTTGCTGTTGTACACCCCGACCGGGTTCGACTCGTTCCTGTACAACTCGATGTTCCACTCCACCGGGATGTCCTGTTTTTGTTTAAAATGAAAAAAAAATTGAGCGTTGTTCCGCTGAAAATGATAAGAGTGAATGGAAAAAAAAAATTAATCACAGTTGTTCTTTCGTTCTTTTATTAAAACAAAAACAAAAAACATATTTTTTTTTGTAAAAATGTAATATTAATTTAAAGGTTCAATGGTTTAAGGATAATATTTTGTGATAAATTTCATAATAGAAAATTTATATTATCTTACAATTTTATTGCTGATCTTTTATTAAACTTTTGGTATTTTTAATCAAGCTCGTCAAAAACATATTTATTTTAGTTCTAAAGTTAAAAAACTGATAGTAATATATAACCAAACTTTTTCTTACTCTAACAAAATCATAACCACTGATATACCTTGGTAGTCGGCGGCTTGTACTCCCACGTTCCGTCGGTAAGAAGCTTTCCGGTTGTGACGTCATAAACCATGTGCTCGCTCAACCAGAAACCCAACGCCATGACGAACGCTCCTTCGATCTGGCCCAAGTCGATTGTCGGGTTCAGGCTGTAAAAAAAAAGTAATAAAGAGTTTCAGGCTTTCTTTTAGTTTGTTCAACGTTTTATTCTAAATCTAATACTTTTACTTAACATGCCTACGAGTTGGGATACTTTATAAACAAGTCAGTCTGATCTTCAACGAGATCGAGTACTTATGCTAACCTTTACTTATATTTTTTATCTACGAGCAGGAATGCAAACCTGATGCCGGCGTCCTCAATCAGATCCACCCTCCTGATCAGGTGCTCCCCCGTCAGCACGTCCAGCTCCACTTCCGATGACGTCACGCCCCACACGTTGTACGCGTCGCCGTCGAAATCCGGCGGGTGGCTGTTTGTAATTCAGAATAGCTCAACCGTGAAAACTTTTGCCACTCGGTTTTACGAGTTTTTGTTTTTGTTTGAAAGTAACATTTCGATGAACGTGCAACCGTGATTTTCAAAAGTATGTTAAAACACTTAACATTTAATCTTTGTAGTAAAATTGAACTTTTTGAGCTTTAGAAGATTGAAAAATAAAAAGACGAAGTAAACTAAGTTGAAGGAAAGTAGAATAATCGTGGAGATAAAAAAATATTTTAAATATTACAATTGATAATTAACCAACTTCACATTGCTGATAAAAATTAAAGTCTTACAAACAAATTACTTGCAAGAAACGATGAGATCAACGCCGTCGTTGTAACAAGCAGCGACCAGGTCCTTCCAATTCGTGCCGACCGGAAGCTTGGACTTCGTCCCTTTCATCCTTTCCACCATCATCTCGCAACATTTGGCCGCCGACTGTTCAACGCTTGTTTGCATTAAAACATTAAACAAAAGGTGTATTTTAAAACTAGTGAACTGCAATAAAAAGTTAGGCATTTACACAACGATTTAAACAAATTTACACATTAATACATGAAATTCGATGGTAAACATTTTTCTTCAAAAACAATTTTCTCACAACAAGCACCGAAAACCCCGTACTACGGGCTGCCTACCGAAACACAGCAACTCACCCTGCAAACGAGTTCGCTCGTGGAGCTTCCGCCGGTCACCTGCGAGTTGCTCGAGCTCAGAGTGCTCGTCCTCTTCACCGAAACGTCGCTCAAGTTGCATCCCAGTCCGTACGCCACCACCTTCAGTATATACGTAAATTAATATACTTCAGTAAATTAATGTTGATGGATACAAAATGTAATTTGATTATTTTTAACATATTAGTTAGTTTCAGATGAAGTGAGTAAGAAAAATTCAAAAAAACACAAAATTAGTAATAATTTTATTTTTTAAACTAATGACTTTTAAAAAATATTTAAAGACAAAACTACATTTTTATATAAAGGTTTAGTGTTTTTTTCAAACCTGTGCAACTTTAGTGTCCAAGCCCTGACCAACTTCAATGCCGCCCTGAGACACGCATATCGACCCGTCCAAGCAACTTATGGTCAGCAGGACGTTGTACTTGAGCATTTTCGCGTACCCCAACCTGGCACAAGTAAAAAACAATCAACTTAGTGCTGGAAAGAACGAAGAAGCGTACACTTTATTTTAATTTAAATAAGTCATATTTTAAATATTTAACTCAGGTCAAACACAATGTAAGAAACTGATTAGTAAAGTAAAGTTCACAGTTTGCTCACAGAAACAAAAAGAACAAACATAAACTGTTCACCTTTTTCAAATAAATAATTTAAAATGTTAAAATTCAAACAACCCACGTGAACTTGATGGGGGTGACGGCCAACGCCCTCTTCTTGTAAGTGTTGCTCGAGTTGAACTCCTCCGCTTCCTTCTGCCGCTGCTCGTAATTCGACTTGTTCATCAGAGCTGCAATGAAAAATCACGAGTGTTGGTCAAGATGCTTTAAGTTTAGTTAGTCGCGAGTGCTTATATTTCGTACCCGAATATTTTTCATGCAATTACGTTTCGTGAGGTGTGTAATGAAAAATGCTGAAACCAGCTGAAACAAACAAATAAACTCAAACCTTAAAATAAGTGAAACATTTTAAACATTAGTTTTCAATATTCAATCAAATCACACAAAGTATATACTGATACTAACAAGTGAACATGTCTCTTATGTGGCAGTCTTTCAGCACCTGACCGTCCATTGCAGTTTGGTTTTTCAGGTACAAGTTGTTGAACTTGACATCTGTCACATTCATGCTCAAGTGGTCGGCAACTATCTCCAGCATTGTATCGGTGAACGCAGTTAATTGCATCGATCCTGTTTATAATATATATATATATAATTTTCTGTTGTTATTCCCAAAGTTTTATCGTGTTGTAAAAAAAATCACTAAAAGCAACATTTTTAAACTTATGATTTTTTTAAGTAGTAATACTAGTTTTTATTCTTAAATATATTCGTTTTAGCTTTGTAAAATAAATAGATATTAAAACCTATAAATATTAACACAGTTAGTTAAGTAAATTGTGTCATTCAAAGCTTTCTACATTAAACTGAACAAAATTGCGTGCAAAACATTTTCAACAAAATCCAGTTTCAACAATCAGTATACTGACCAGGGGCCCTGCACCAGGTTCCGCTGGGCAAGTTGGTCTTGCAAACTTTTCTCCTTATTCTCCAGTTCGGACAGTGGTACGCTGAAAACAGATTGTTTTAAAATCAATTATTTTTGAGTTAGACTAAATATTCTACCTGGTAACTTTAGTTAAATAGTTTTATGTTTTCTTCTAGTAATTGAACAATTTAACAACATAATGTACTAACATAACATATGTTTAAAAAAATTGAACTTTTTCCGAAAATATTGTTTTTTAAGCGAAATATGGTAACAAAACTTTACTCATATAAAACTTTATATAGATGTTACTCTCCTTTTGATAATTTGATAATTTGAGTAATTTTTGTGCAACTGACCGCTGTCGGCGAATATCGAGATGGCGGAGGCGTCGTCCAATTCATTGTCGAATTGCGAGCACCCGCTGTTCGTGTAAAGCGACCAATCAAACACCTCCAACACGCCCGAGTCGTCGAACCCTGCAGAACATTTTCGAGTAACAGAATTTACGCTAATTATTAATAATTATAACTAATATTAATTTGTTAATTAAGAACTAGCCAAGCAAGTTCGCTTGAATGTACTTCAAAAACAAATTTTCACAAAAGTTGTCGAATCCTGTAAAAAGTATTTTTATTAATGAATTTTTTTTTAAATGCGTTTTATACAAAAAACCAAGCAACATACTTTGGTAAAAATAGGTAACTGCCACCGATTTTTAAACTTGAGAAAAAAAGACACCAACTAATATAAAAAAGTGTGAAATGTTGGAAACACTTTTAAATGGCAATACAAATATATTCCTGCTTATGTGTTGGTGTTCAAACTAAAAAGTACTGAAGATCAATCAACTTAAATCAGATACACAATAATAAACTTTTCACCTAGTTTATAATCAAGTGAATAGGGCAATCTGCTTCCGAGCGTTGCCATGCAAGTTTTCAGATCTGCGTGGAACCTGCAGGGTCTGCCAGTGACGTAAGTACCCAACGCGGTTGCTAGGGCTATCACCAGGGAGTTTGTTGCCTTGCCCCCGTACGCCCCGCCTATCCTCTTCGTTTTAACCTCAATTCTGTAGGATTAATTGAAAACTTTTATAACTTTGATGTATTTAATTGATATTATTAAATTAAAGTATTGGCAGTTTTGTATTTCATACTTCCAGATTGAAACAAAAAACAGGGTTGTTACTCTTTGAGTCCAATAAACTTTCCTGAGAGACAAAAAACAGCCCTGCGTCATCCTGAAATTTTACAAATTCTTTAAAAAACTATCTAATTTTTCTAAATCACTAAAAAACTAATTTTTCAAAATAACTGTTTATAAAATAAAAGAATATTAAAACTAAATATAATTCGAAATCTAGAAAAAACTTGCCTAAGATTTAGAAATTTTAAAACTATTCTAACTTTTTACTAAACAAAAAATTAACTATCTTAGTCACCCTTAGTTTAATAAATTAAATTAAAAAATTCTGAGTTGTACTGAGATTTTCAAAAATTTTAAAACATTCCGAGCTATCCTGAGTGTGTGGCAACCCTAATACGATATCTTTATTCAGTCACAAAGCATTATATATAATAAACTTTGCACACCATTAAAAAAAAAATTCTAAAACTGTATTCGAAATTTCACTAATAAGCATCAAAATGCAACTTTTTTTTAAAACCGCAAATATATTAACAAGAGTTCCGTACACAAAACTTAAAGAAATTCATGTTTTCTATCTTATTGACAACTTTCACCATTGGAGAGCACACAACAGCACAAACTTGTTGGCGGGAACTCCGTAGACGTAGGAGAGGCACTGCTGGAGCCACATGTGCACCTGGGACGCGCTCTCCACAACGAACCCGCCCTCCTCCGTCCCCTCCACCCTCGTCACCTGCGTCTCCATGTAGAAGTGGTACTGGCCGCCCAGGTCTATGCTGCCCGACACCTGTGTGAATTGGTTGAAGTGTTTGATAAATTATTGAAATGTTTGAGTACAAGTTGTTATTCTTGAACAACTGTTTCAAATTTTATTTCACAGGTTATTAAAACAACACGATGTTTCACTCCTACAGTGCCCAGTAAAATACGTTCAGTTGCTTACCTGTGTGCATATTTTGATTGTTTCAGTCGGTTACGTGGCAGTTCAAATTCTTAAAAATAAATTTAAGGGCTGAAACTTAAAAAACTATATATGCATTTCAAAAAATGAAAAATACGTATGTAGGTCTAACTAGTACCTATAAACACTTTTTTTTTGAAAAAATATTTATTAAAATAGAATTTTAAAAATCTTCCCGGGTCTATACTGCCTGATACCTGTGTATTTTACATGCAAACTGTTTTTTTAAGAACCTTTTTGTCATATTTTTAAATAGTTGTACTGCATAGACAAAGTATAGGTTTATTCTTAGAAAATAAAATGTTCGTTAAACTGATAGAAATTAGTTCTCATTGAGAAAATAAATTTCGAACTGTTATTTCTTTTTAAAACTAAACAAAAAGCTATTTCATAATTACTTTATTATGTTTCAAAAGTTTTTATTACAATCAAAGTAAGAGATAAATTTTAGGAAGGAATACTCTTCCTTTTAAAAATTGCTTGACAACATATTTGAGACTACGTCAAAAAAAGTAAACATGTAAACTTATAACAAAGTTATTAAATGCTAAATTACCAAAAAAATCACACTAAAAATTTACGTGGCCTAAAAATTACTAGTTAGATGAATAATTATTAACCTTACAAACAAAGGCGAGTATTTGTTTCAACCAACTTGATTTTGGCAGTTTTTCAGGGATTCATCAGGGGTTCCGACAACGATGTCATCCAAGTTCAGGTCGAAGTAACTCCCCGCTTGGATGGCCTGCCTCGTCGTCAGTATGTTGGTCTTCAAGTTTTTGTAGGTGACCACCACTTGCGCCGCTATCGAGCTCGCTTGCTTCTGACTCTCTGTAAAGTTGTTTAATTGAGATTATTTTGAGTGGATCAAACTAAGTGATGTGAACTAAAAAAAACGTAACTTTTTCAAGTTGCAAATAATTATACAGCAACAAAATCGTCTTGTAATAATCTTTATATAAAAAATACAAAGAACTTGTGCTGAGACAAATAAATATTTAATCTTAAATAATTGCAGGAAAAAAAAACATGTGTTGGTATTTTGTGCAACAAAATGCATGCTTGTTCAAACAAAGTAACTCGTGGGTGGTATCGCATGATGTTTACCTTCACTGCGATATTAAACACACAAACACTGATTTTTAGCAATTGTACTTACAAAAAATATAGTAAACAAAACTTGTGTGAATAGATATCACGTATAAATTAACTGCAATGCGCTTTTTCTCTGCTAGTATTAAACATCAATTAATGACCAATCCCACATGAAAACATTGATTTTCCGTTTTATTAAAAAAAAAATTGTTTAAAAGGTAACAAGTATTATATGCAACAGGTATTTATCATAAATAATATTTGTAAAAACAAATCAAAATATCTATGCATCAAAAATGATTGCTTTTCTACTCCCCATACTTATAAACTTGATATCAAAAAAATATTGTTCTTCAAGCTTAAAAACATATTGTTCTTTAAGCTTGTAAAACTTTATAAAGTTAAACATTATGGTTTTTTGAATAGAGATTAATGTGTTCACACACTTTAAGTTGTACAATAAATGATTAATGTATTTTCAATTCCTATACAACAAGTGACAAAGAAGATTTTAGATGATGAAAAACATACTTTTTACGTAGTTTCATATATATTTTTTGTAGTAATTTTAAGCCAAGTATAGATTTTTTTTGTTAAAATAGGGGATATTTAGAATCGTTTTTCTTGATTGTATACAATTAAGTTAATAGTAAAATATTTAACAATTATTTTTTATTTTTCTTTTACAAAGAACTATTTATACATTAAAATTTATACTTTTACATAAAATGTATGCTTTTTTATCTAACTTTGATTGAAAAAGTGCAACGAACCACTAACACATTAAAGAGTTTTGATAAAAAACCAAACACTTCTAACATAACTAGACAACAAACCGGCCAACACCAGTGCAAGAGGTTGTCCGGCGTAATCGATGTGATCGGTTGCCAGCAGAAGTTGACTTGCATCGAACTCGCCAAACCTCGAATTCTTCACGCTTGGTGGAAAACTTGCACCTTTTCATTTTGCATGAGTTGATTTCATTTTGATTATACATTTTCAATTATTTTGATGGAAACAAAAGTCAATTAAATGCATTTCATTGGAGTTATAGTACAAAGTTTAAAAATAGTGAACAAATTTATTTTAAGTTTTAAAATTAAAGCTAGATTGGTTTTGAAACACAAACACTTTTTTTTACATCATTTTGCTTGTTAAACATTAACACTTATTTAATGAAATAAACAAACATTAAACGATAAAAACTTTACAAGAATTTAAAGAGTTTATTTTGACTGAAAATGGTTTTATTTAAACTACAAGTAATTCATTAACGCCTATCTCGTAAAATATGTTCATATTAACATTGATAATACGAGCAAATATTTGATTTAAAAACACGAACTCGTTATAAAAATTTCAAAATACCTAAAATTTATTTATTTCAACAAGTTGGTAACATTCTTTTTATATCTTAATTTTTCTATACTCGTATACAACTTTCTTAACAATGAGTTTTTTGGAAAATAAAAATTTATCTCTTGAAACCTTTATAAACCAAGAAAACTTGGGTTTGTTTAAACTTTAATAAACAACATCAAAATGTACACAGCGCCATAAAGACTTAAGTTAACTAACATGTTACGCTTGATTAGAAAAGCATCGAAACGAACCGGTGATTATTGCGTTGAAGCCGGGTTGGAGGGAGGCGAAGGTGGAGTCGATGACGTCGATGTCGCAGTTTCCCACCTCGGAGAGCACGAACGCGCAGAAGAGCTCGTCGGTGGTGGCCGGTTGATCCGATATATAGTACGCCTGCCCCGACGCCTGTTGTTACTTTTTACATGAGCTGTGAGCTAGTGTATAAGTTTTTTTTTGCGGCACCTAATATAATTGCAACGAGACGCCAATGGTATGTACAATTTTATTTCCTGTTTAAATGATAAACTATAACTGAAATTTTTTTCTTTTGAGCGAAAACAATATAGACGATTCGGATTGTAAACAAATGTATTATAAAAACTTTAAAAATAAACAAAAACAGTGTTAAAACGCTTTTATATTAACATAAATACATTTTTTAGTCTTACAAAAAGGATTAAAATGTCATAAAACTATATAAGTTATTCATCTGATAAATTCCTTTCAAAGCATGAATATTCAGTTTTTACTAAATAATTACAGCTTTAGTTTTAATAATAAAACAAAAACGTTTGTAATTTTTGATAAGTAGGAATCAATACAAGTGGTCTTCACAGTATGCGCCTGTGTACACTAATGATCAAATAAATCATTTACTTTGCACAAAAAACTTAGCAAGGTAAAAAAAAACATATTTAATGACTTTTGTTATTTATTTTTCTAATGATAAAGATAATTATAATATAATTTAACGGGTCTTAGCACGTTTTTTAAAATTTATACACTTAAAAATTATTTTTTTTAAATCTCAACAATTTTATTTATTCTACAATTTAGTGTTCATACAATTTATTTTATAGAAATTTTATGTGTAAAGCTTTTAAAAAGGTTAAAAGATCAAGATTATTGAGAAAAAATGTTTTATTGTCTCAAAAATAAGTTTTTGACATCTTTTAAAAGGTGAAAGTTAAATATTTTGACAATTTTTTTTCAATATACAGCTGAAAAACTTATTAACTTTAGTCTATTTTTCATATACAGTTCAACCTGTCAAATAAATATCTTATAAGTTTAATTTTGTAGTAACTAAAACGGGAAGGGGTCAGAAAAGCACGGGTGACACTTTAGCACAGAATTTATTTTGCAATTTTTTTTATCTGCTTAAATCACATTAGGTACTGTGTTGTTTGAAAACATAAAAACGAACTATGCAACATGCAAACTAAAAGTTAACAAGCTTTAAACGAGTTAAAAGTTTAAGCTTTAGTTAAAACTGAAACAGAAGTAAATTTAAAAACTTTATTAACTTGTTTTACTATTTAATTTTAGATGAAAATATTTTGATTTAAATTTAAAGTTTTCGACATAAAACTTTTTTAATAAAGCTAGCAATAAATACAAGCTCTAGAGTTATTAAAAAAAAAATAATGCTTTAACTAATTTTAATAATGCTAAACTTTAAGCGTAAGTTTTAAATAAAAAGTGAGATATATAAAAATTAAAAACTTTCTTATTTCATTTAAGCTCATTTTAAAAACTTTAGAAAATTTTAAGACGATATTTTTAAAAGTGTTAGAAATTATTTTCACAATCATTTGTTTATTAAGTTAATTTTAGATAATAAAACATTATTTAAATGAAAATTTTAAAAGACTTAAAATTATTACGTGCAAAAGTGTCACTCCGTGCTAAAGTGTCACCGTGCCAAAATGTCACCCCGTGCTAAAGTAAAGCTGTGCTTTTCTGACACCAACCCAACTAAAACTCCTCAAACAAACTTGAACATTGGAGGAAATTTTTGGAATCGGTTGCGAAACAGGGTAAGTACCCTTGTTGGTGGTGAAAGTTTGCGTTCCCGTCGAAAGCGGTCGTTCGATTTCACGCATGGCTGATTTCAGTTTCGCGTCCACACTGCCGTCCGGCATGCAGCTCAGGAAGAACTGAAAAGTAATTTGGTTTTTCTAAATTAATTACTGGAGTTACAAAAACACAACACGTGTTTAAAACAATTGCATTTTATGAATAATCAAATAAAGTGCTTATTTTAAAAAAAAGGGTTTGTTTTAATTGATTTAATTTCGATTCTTACTGAACTATTTTGAAACAAGTACTCATCACATATAGTGGAATGATTTACCGTTTTATAAAACTCATTACTTGATTTAAAATTATTTTCTATATTTGTTGTATTAAGCTATACATATTTAAACCTTATAAAACAAGGAAAGAGCAATGTCTTTTTTATTTTCAACAGAAACGTCCACTTCATTTCTTTGCACTGGACAAAGTTCATCACTTAATGTGGATAGAGCAGCTGAAGTAAATATAAAAATGTCATATCTAAAAAACATATGTATATATTTCAATACTACTAGAAACTTTTACATATTTAGTTAATTAACATATTTTACTAAGCAAGAAATTTGTGTCCAGAATAAAAAAACTAAAATTAATTATCAAAAAAGCTAGTAACAAGGTTAAAAAGATATTAAAAATACTAACACTTAATACAGTAAATTTAGTTTTAAAAACAATCAGACTTAAAAAAAAACTTAAAACAATTGCTGTAATTATTGTTTATAAACAAAACATCTTATTAACTTTTATCATTTACAATAAAACTATAATAACATTTTACATTAATTTAATGGTATAATAAAAGTATTTAATTTTCATAAATATTTTATTTAGTTTAACACAAACACGGATCATAAAAAAAAGTAGTTTTTAATTTGTAATTAAAAAACAAAAAGCTATTAAGCTGTTTTAATTATTGACTTTAGATACTGAACCTCATGATGTTGCCTTAAATGTTAGAGAATGATTAAAAAACACTTTTAAATTGGTACACTGTTTTTGTATACTAACATATGACGTTCAAAACTACAATAAGTAAAATATTTACTTTTGAATGTAGACTGGTCGATTGGGCTCCCGGCAAGAACTTTTTCAGTGGCGAATGCGCGATTGAACTTTTCGCTGATGTTGCCGTAAACAATGCAGACTTGATCGGAAAACTTGCTCTTTTCCGCGTTGACACCCGCCCGGAACGATGCGTTCACATAAGCATGCGAGTTCTGTTAATGTAAAAAAATATAATTCCTACACTGTAGACTTGAAAAAGTGCACTAAATTATAAATCAGATTTGATAGAAACAAACTCTTGCTCGTTATTTTGGTGGGTAACATGAAATCTCAGATGGTTGTTGGCAAGTTTTAGAGTTAATGTTAAAAGTTTTGAAAACTTTAACCAAGTCTTATTTTCTTATATAAGCTAATATACTTTAATTAAAAGAAAGAATATATAATAAATTTAGACTATTTAACAAGTAGAACTGCTTTTAAGAAATACTTTTTTTATGATAATTTTAGATTAGTTAAAAAACTAAACTTTATATCTAATAAAATTAAACATTGAACAAACAAAACTAAAAATATTGAAAGGTTTTTATTAATGTTCATAAGAAAAATTAAGAAACGTCACTAAAACCTTTGAATTTGTATTTAGTAATTAAGTTCAAATATATGAAACACATGAGTTAATGGAATCTAATTGAAAGAAATACTAGAAGTATTACTTATAAAACTATATAAACTATTTTTCAATAAACTAATTAAAAATAATATGTTAAACTTTTATTTTAACAAAAATTGGAGCTTGTAAGCCACTAAAAATAAAAAGATATTACTCTGTTATTTTTGTCAAAAATGTTTAAAATTACAGCAAAAAAAAACCTATGCTTAAATCAATTTAAGTTGACTCTCTTTTGGAATTCGGATTTTTGTAATACATTTAGTCATGAAAAGTCAACATAATATCGATAATAATCACAACAACACACCTGAGACCTGGGCATTATTTTGAAAGTTCTGAACACGGTCCTCGCTTCGACTTCGCTCGTCGGCACTGCGATCTCCATCGACACCACCACCTGTTCGCATTCAAGTTGTTCATTTTAAAAACTTTATAATCCTTCGTAGTAACTAAAATATATTGATCAAATCACTGTAAAGCAAAGAGCTTATTTAAATAACTATGATAAAATTGCAAATTAGATACTCTATTTATTACCAGGTTCCGGTGAAAAAAAAATTCGATATTGTCAAATATTAACAAAATAGTAAACCAATAGTGAACTAAAAATTAATAAGTACTATTTCATTAACAATTGACAACATTGGAGTAATTTCCACCGAAACCTGGTAACAAATAAAACATCTAATTCGCAACTTAACCACGTTAAAAACTGCCAACCGACTTTTTTCCTCATGTCGCATTCCATGAGCCCTCCCTCCCCAAACAGCTCGTGCCGCTCGTACTTGCCGCTGTCGCCGTCGTAAACGTTGAAGGCGGCCCGCAGCCCGGCCAGCACCACGCACACGTCCGACGGGAAGTACTTGTGCTCGTGCTTCACCATCACGTTTCCCGCCCACGACGCCACCTGCGACACGAAGTTTTGTTCACGCATAAGTAAAAATACTGTGTGCTGCTGTATTTCAAAACTGTTATGATAAAAAAAAATAAACGATAAAATAACTTATGTGTTTCAGCTGATTGAAGAAGATCTTTATATACTACATGCTAAATGGTATAGGTGCTGCAGATGGTGAAATGTTTTGGTCAATCAAAACAATTAATTCAAATTAAATAAAATAAACAATTAATAATTCAAATCAATTAAAACCAAAGTTTCTATTAAATTTCAAATCTAACGTTTCTTATCGTGTTTCCGGCGACTTTCTTCAAGTGACGGTGGGCGGTTGCGAAAATGTCGCCGCCGCTCGCACCGACCAGCAGCTCGGCGAGTCGGTTGATGGTGACGGAGGCGCCCACGCTCAGCACACCGCCTTCCACTTTGTCATTTCTCATTTCGACGACCTTCGACAGGTCTATTGTCACCGGTGGCTCCGGCTGGCCGGTCGTCTTGAAAATTCCTGTGAAAATTATTAAAAAGTAATACTTTTTGTAAGTTGCTAAACCATAGATGTGTTTTATCAATCACCTAAACTTATCTATTTAAACAAATAAATTTTAATAACTAAAATATTTTAATACATCACAGTTTTAATACATAAGGTAACAAACAGAGTAATTCTGAGCAACTGTCAAGAACCATTTTAAGTAAAAATTTCGACCTTTCGAAGTTTTCGAGCAGCTGAAACAAGACGAGTCGGTGAATATTGTTGGGTCTGACATCAGAGCTTTCAGTTGGTCCAAGCTGGTCGGCTGGTACAACTTTGTCATTTCAGTGCCACGCTTTTGTTTGTTTGCTTTTATTGACAACTCGCCTGTTTTCTTTTGTTTTACACAGGGTAGATCACAGAGGTCCTAAGAAAATGATATTTTACTAATTCTAACTATGAATCCTACAAAAAACATCAGTTTTAAAACATATTATATATTATAAGTAAAAAACTATCGAGACATTATAAGTTGCTTAAAATTTGTTTTTATGCCTTTCAAAAAAATAGGTTTTGTTTAATGAGTATTTAGATGCACTTTTAGTCTTACAAGCTACTAACAAATTTATTGACTTACGAATTTGTTTATAAAACAATGTTTCATCCATTAGTTATTGACATGTTACTTGATAAAGTTCAAATAATAAAAATTAACTAAATTTTCAGCCATATTGCACATGCGTTACATTTACATTTTGGCAAACTTCATTTTTAAATTCCACACATCTTTTAAACAAACTAACAACAAACAACTAGTTTAAAAGTATTGTAAAACAACATTCTTTTTACGTTTTTGAATTTTTAAGCTTTATATAAGCTGTGTTACTCTTAAATTGAGTGAAAAGTTTGATTACAGCAAAAATTAAGTCTCATCAGGCATAAAAGTGTTGTGACTATCCCAAAAGTTTGAAACAAGAAGTACAACTTATTTTGCAGATCATTTCTGGTAAAGGTAAAAAATTAAATAAAAACTCATGTAAGTAGAAACAGACTTCAATGTCGCCGGAAGCAAAGGTTTTGGCGGCGTCCAACAAAGACCTGTAACCGGTGCACCTGCATATGTGTCCGTCCAAATTGTCTTCCATGTCTTGCTGGGTGAACTGCTTCCCCGAGTTCACTTTGCTGTACAATATCAAGTTTGTTTTTGAAAAATCGCATAAAAAAATTTAATATTTTGAAAATAGTTTAAAAAAAATTCTTAAGTAAATGGTAAAGTTTACTAAAAGTTCTGTTTACTTCACATGTAACTTTTTTAACTTGACTTAAAATACTTGAAACTGTAGCAGTAAACTAAGAACAAATATTAAATTTAAAAAAATAAGGGTTGCCAGATGTTGTCGGCAAATTTTCTCCAGGTTTTCAAAATGTCTTCCAGGTTTTTAAAACTACATATGTTCGGGTATACTTTTAGTTTTAAATTAAGTTCAAAGTAAAAAAAAATGTGTTAAATAGTATAACGCCATTGAAAAGATTCTTTAAAGCTTCTTTAATTGTGTTTATTAAAAAATAATTTTTGATGAAGACAAAAAATAATTATTTATACAATAGATTTTTTGCGTCAAATCAAACTTTTACTACTTAGCACTAAAAAGTTGTTTAAAATTCCAGGTTTTTCCAGGTTATTTTTTTTGGAAATTCTCAAATTCGAGGTTTTTCCAGGATTCCAGATATTTTGGCAACCCTTATAATATATGTGTATCTCTAACTAACTTTAAACGAGCTGTTTAAATCGAAAATTGTATTACTTGTTATATTCATAACATCATCTTTCATGAAATATTTTTTAAAGGCTAAAAATTATTAAGTTGGTCATAGATAAGTTATCTTGAGAAAAATCTAGCAATTTACCATATAATATATAATAAGTTTTATATAGTAGTTATTTTGTAACATTATATATATTTTTTATTTCTCAATACCTTACTATCTTAATTTTTATAACAAAAGGTTTTATGATAATAATAATATACTAACAAAAAAAGTATTAAAACATTTATAAACAATCAAAAAAATTATTGGCAAAAGTCTGTCAGAAGTAAAGCACAGATATGTGTCCTGAATAGTGATGTACCGGACTCACTATCCGGGTCCGGGTCCGGCCGGATATTGCCATTTTTGTCTGATATCCGGATCCGGCCGGACTCTAATTTGAAAAAAAAGTCCGGTTCCGGTTCCGGCCGGATTCTAATTTGAAAAAAAAGTCCGGATCCGGTTCCGGCCGGATCCTAACAGAGATCCGGCCGAACCCGGATCTAGTTAGTAAAAATGAGCATATTGAAAAATATTTTTTTAAAAACAAACCCTGTGTTAATTAATAAGAGTCATTTTCGTCACTTAAAATTAAACACCTACCCCGATTGGCTCATTTTGTACACATGACTAATTTACACTTGTTTACATTTAAACTATAAAATTAACATTTTAGAAATGCAACTCTTTACAAATGTTGTAAAATTGAAAACTTTGGAATGAATACTTGCATTATTTGTTGTTTAAAGTTGAGCTCAGAGAATATTTAGAGTTAATACGGTTGAATGTACGAGCCAATGAGAATCATATGACGAAATTTTTCAAACTAAATACTGATGCAACAAAACATCAGAACATGACAGGAAGTTTATATGTAAGCAGTTAGTTAGTTTGGTGAGCAGCTTGAAGCAACAAAATATCTTGAACTTTTTGTGAATGCTTATTGTAAGTAGTTTTTTGTTTTAAAAGTGAATATTTCAACTGGTGTTTAATTGTTTAAATATTTAAGCCAGGTTTATAGCTTAATAGTTTATGTAAAATTTTACAGTTTCTTGTTTACTAAAAGTTTTATTTATTTTTTAGTATATTGCTTTAAGTCTTTCGAAATAGATTTAAATAGTTTCCAGTTTATAAAGTGTTAACAAAGTAATTAATAATTTTGTATATGCTAGTATTTCTTGTTGTGTTTTATGTAAAAGATTCATCAATCAAAACTGTCGTGTCTGATTATAGAAAGTAGTCTCAGTTTGAATTTAGTATTTGTTAGATATTAATTATATACGGTAGGATTTAATTATGTTGGGTAGTACTAAAAAGTTAAGTGTACCACAATCAGTCCACAACTTTACTACCAAATTGTCAACCTTTGCTAGCTGTTATCTGATTATTAGATTAAAGTAATTTTAAAAACCTCATTCTGACTCAGGCTTGTTTATACTCACTCTAGCTAGTTTTATTGACTTAAACAGTGGCAACCCTGCTAGTTCGAAAATTTTTGGGAATTTTAGAAAATCTTGGACTGCCTGCCTCAAGCTAGTTTAGTTTTTTGTAAAAACTCAGGCTAGTTTTCTTTTCAATTTTGAATGAGTTTGAGCTGATCCAGTTTTCAATATTTTGTAGTTTTCTAGTGTATTTTGTTCATGAACATGATTTCAGATTTTTAATTGTAAATAACACCTAAATTTGTAAACCTTGTGGCTAGCTGTTCTACTTATTATTAGATTAAAGTTATTTTTTTTAGTTTTTAAAAACCTCATTGTGACTTAGGCTAGTTTATACTAATGATGTACCGTACTCACTATCCGGGTCCGGGTCCGGCCGGATATTGCCATTTTTGTCTGATATCCGGATCCGGCCGGACTCTAATTTGAAAAAAAAGTCCGGATCTGGTTCCGGCCGGATTCTAATTTGAAAAAAAAGTCCGGATCCGGTTCCGGCCGGATTCTGATTTGAAAAAAAAGTCTGGATCCGGGTCCGGTACATCACTAGTCCTGAAATACGCTTAAACATTCTCAAAGTTTTCACCACTCAGTGGACTTAGACAAATTTAATGGTCAAAGAGGCATGATTAAAATTCTAAGTTTAAAAATAATAGAAATATACTTACAAAATAAAAAAATTTAGAGAGCTTTCTATTGTTTTTTTAACTTCTGTGAGAAAATTGAAGATAAAAAAATTACAACCCATTTGCTTATATCGGATTTTTCAACAAAAATTATTAAATCTCAAAAGTAAAAAAAAAATCTTCAATTCAAAAAAAAAAAGACTTATAGTTTGTACTATTAACTTTTATATATAAGCAGTTTTTTTTTTGTTAATATGAACTGAATCCTTCTATAGCCCTAACTAGGGGTTGATAAATTGAGTTCCTCAAAGCCAAATCTGCAGCTTTACTTTTTAGCTTAAAAAACATACATATTTAAACAAAAAAAGAAAGGTTTTCTGTTAAAAATTTACAGTTATATAAGACTTTTAATTAGATAATAAATTTAGTTTTCATCACTACTCCATTGTTGACTATTTATTCCACTAATGGTTTAAAATAATGTTTTTATACTCATTAAAACAAATATCTATATAGAACTACAACCTGCAAAGACTATTTTTTATACAATGAGGCTTATAAAAGGTTGTCTACCCCTGACCTGAACTTATAATTTAGCTTAACTAATACAAAATAAACAAAATATTAAGTATTTATTCTTAAATTAAAGTAACAATTTTGTTAAATAGAAACTTTACCTAGTATTAGTTTGCAACTAAATTCAAAGTAGCATGAGTAGACTTTTTATTTTTATGTTTGAGCTTTGTTTTGTAGTGCACAAACAAATAAAGCATTTTATATCTAAAATTAAAAAAAAACACAGTTTTGTAGGTTTTAAGTCTAATGCTTAACTATCTTACTATCTTAAGAAAAACATACTAATGATTTTTTTGATTAACTGTTAGTTGAAAAAGTAGCAAATAATAAATTATAATGAGTTTAAAGTATATTTCTTTAAAATATTGAAAGTTTAATTATTAACACTTTTTATGGACTTTTTACCAAAAACTAAAACAATCAAAACACGAACCTGTAGATGCTCATGACAAATCCAGGTGTGCAATACCCTTACTGGGTCCCTCCATGCTCAGCTATTCTCTTTTGCACTTCATTGAAACCGCCCTTTATTGAGCCAACACCATCAGACGTCACAATGTTGCAACCGTCAGCAGCATACAGGGGCATCAAGCACTGTTGATTTTACAATTGGTTTTGAAAACAAGATTTAAACGCTTCTTAATAACTTTATTTGTGTTTATACAAGTTTTATAACAAGCTTTATTAATAGTTTTTATAAAAATAAAAAGTTTTATTTAAAGTCAGAAAAAAAACAAAGCACCAATAAAACTTACAATATCAAAAAAATATGTAGTTTGTTTTAATGTCAACACTAAACAGTAAAAGCACCAAAGCCTTAAATCTTAAAATTTGAAGTGAAACATACAGAGTTTGTGGGAACGGGGACGGAAGATTGAGGAGGGTAAACTGCAACAACGCACGACCCGCAACCCCCTTCCGCGCACATCTTCTTCGCACCCGAGAAACCATTTTCCCTCAGCCATTCGTTTAGAGTTGAGTTTACATCAAAACTTGACACTGAAAACAATAAATTGCTTTTTTTATGATCTTAAGTTTGTGTATTGACATCTTTAAAATGTGTGAAATGAACAGTTTGGAAAACTAACGCTGAAATGGAAAGTTGTTGACTGAAAAAGCTATAGATGTCTTTGGTTCAATGGACTTGTTTTGAGTTTTCCAGAAAAACATTTTCAACTTTATCAAAGCATTGATAAAATATTCTTAATAAAATCTAATTAAATATATTATGATATTTTTAATGTCTAAAATGTTTACTGAGATCTATAAAACTAAGGATAGTTTTAACTAGTAATAATTCAATTGAATAATTATTATCAATTAAATTTATTAAACTTAATTTCACCTGCAAAAATTAAAAGAAAAAAAAATTATTATTAACTTATAGTATTATTTTCTTCAAACATAAACCTAAAAGACAATTTCAGTTATAAGTTTAAATACCTTTGTATAATGTTTGGTGTTTTAAAAAAAGAATTTAAAAATATAAAATGTTCTTATGTCTTCATTGAACTTTTAAATGGCTCATTTTTGTATTTAAAACAAAGAATTTATATTACTTAGAAAGCATTATAAACAAAAAGAACAAAGAACTAATAACACATTATTTATATATAACTCATACTGTTTAACATAATATATAACTTTATTGTTCTGATGAAACGCTTAATGCGGAGAAACTATAGTAAACAAAACGAACATTAGTTGTCTTTGTATTATTAATATGTATAACTCATATATACACTAAAAATTAAATAAAATATTATCAAGAAATATTTATTTAAGTGTTTACATTTTGAAATTCAAAATGTATATACTCTTAAAATATTATTAAATTAAACTTAAGTAGTTTAAAAACTTAACTTAAGAAAAATAAATTTAAAAGGACATTTAAAAATAAACAAAGGAACATTTTTTCACAAGAGGTTACTTTTGTACTGGTTGAAACATTTTTTTTTAACTATTACTGTTACCCCTAACCTTTACACTTATTCTGTAAGAATTTTTAATCTTATTTATTTTTTATTGTTTATTTCTTATTGTGGTATTTTATTTTATTTCTTTTCTCATTAAAAAAATTCACTTGTAAAAAGCCTCTGTGAAAAAATTACGCTTCATGCAAAAGTGTCTTTGTTACCGCCTCCAAACTTAAATGGACCTTTAAAACTAAAACCAGTAAAAACATTGACATTCTAAACTAACAAAGTTCAGTTTTTAAACAAATAGACTCAAATGAAACTTTGTTAAGAGATTTGGTAAAATTTTTACAGTTAGGAAAGTCAGTACTTAAAAAAGTGTAAAAAACAATTATAAATAAATAAAAACAAATACAAACTATGCAGTTGTAATTAATAACATATCTTTAAAAATTAAATATTTTTCTTTAAAAAACAAAAAATATTGACTTAAAACTATAGGTAAATTTCATAGTACAAAATATTTACACTATACAGTCATTTTTAACTTCAGTATATTTAGTTGAATTTATTTTCTTTTAATTGTTGCTTAAGGTTAAAAAATAATTTAGTATAAAGTGTACTTTAAAAATACAAAAACATTTATTAATGCTCACAAATTACATGTTTTTTTTTTACATAAAACTACTTAAAACATTGAAGAAGAAAAGATTTTAAGATTTGTTTACAAGTTTCAAATAAAATGGGTATCCACAAGAGGAACAGGTCAAAATTGTACGAGGTTACTAAATTGCACAAAGACAAAATTGCACAAGGGCACAAAATTGCTTGAATATACTTTTGCTTAAAGACAAATTTGCACGAGGGGACAATTTTGCACAGAGTGTCATTTTTGCAGGAGATTTTAAAAAATATATACATAATACAAAAAAAAGTTGCTGACCGAGGGTAAGGGTAACAGTGATAGTAAAAATTAAAATAAAAAAATAACTAATGAAAATAAATATAAAAAATGTTAAAAAAATATAAATTAATAAGAAAAAAAAGTTACCCATTGAGGGTAAGGGGTAACAGTGATAGTAAAAAAAATATAATAAATAATAATTAATAAAATATAAAATTAGGTTACCAAAAAAGGGTAAGGGTGAGAGCCTAGAGGTTACATTAGGACCTGAGTAATGATAAAATAATTTAAAGCTACCGTTTATAGATAAAAGTTCAGAAATTTTAAAGAAGACAGAAAAACAATTGATCAGAAAGACTTATTATGCAGCATATTCAAGAATTGTCTTCGTTATAAAATCATTAACAAAATCAGTTGGTAAGGATCTGGTAACAAACTTTAAAAAAGTATGGTAATTTACCAATTCAGCTGCTTTTGTAAAGCAAACTGCATCAGATTGACAACAATACAACTAAGAAAAGGATAAAAGATCCCAAATTTCTGCTATTTAAAAAAATAAGGGTAATGTAGGGGTTAAAGTTTTAAATGCTTCAAAACGTTTGTCTATTGCAAATCATTAATAACTCAGCAAGTGCAACTGCTTATAGTTTAAACATATTCAAAAAAATTAAAAATTGTAGTAATATCTTCAATTTAATTAATCTTGAATCTACGTGTATTTTACTAAGAAAACTGTTTTATGTATAATTTAAGTAAATATTCAGATTACACTGTTTCTTTATTTTTGTAATACTCTTTTCTTCATAAGTCATGCTATTGTGATCATTTTAATGTGTAGTTAAACTAATGGTTAGTTATTTGTAGTTAAACTAAAAATTTATAATTGTTGCTAACTGTTTTTGTATTTTATTATTATTTTAATTACTTTGTCATTGTTTTATTAAAAAAATATTTCATGATAGCTTTGTATTATAGTGATAAAAGTTTCTTAAAATATTTTAGTTTTATCGATTTTTGTGTCCTGTTTATCTTATTACATAGCTAATAGCCAAAATATTTCTAATTATATTATATTATTCATTTCAGCTTTTTTTATGTTTTGCCTCTAGAATATTTATTTAAAAATAAGGTTTTTTTTTTCAAACAAATAAAAAAACTTTTAAAAAAAGTTAAAGTATAAATTCATTTTTTAGAGTCTTTTGAGAAAGAAATTTGATTTTTAGGAAAAACATCATACATATTTACTTATAGATTTTGAGACAAATAGCTTTAGTTTTTTTGAATAGATAACAAGTTTTCATATTTATCCATTAAAATGGAGTTAAATAAAATTTGGTTTTGCTAAACTTAATTGGTCAAACTTTTTCACCACAATTTCTATCGAAATCAACAGAGGTCTGGTGGGGTAGGGGTCCTAGTAACAGCTTTGAATATTTTTTTGATTTAAATTTTGAAGATCAAAACCCAGTGGTCAACACAAATACAAAAATAAACCTGAAACTTTACAAAAGATGGTGTAAAGTAGTCTTAAAAATGTGTAAATTTTATAACTTGAAAAATTTATTTTGATTACATTACAAAAACAGATTTGTAAGGCTCAATTTTATTTTTTTCATTTGGTGTTACATTATCATAAAAATTATTCTGTTGCCAATAAACAAATTATTTTTTTTTATAATTAGATTTAATTTATTGAATGACAAAAAAAAATAAACGATCAAAAAGTTTTGTCCAAGGACCTGGTGTACACAAAAACTATTCAGTTATGTAGTCGCACACCACTTGGATACAGTTTTATGTTTTGTCCAGGACTTAGATGTCTTGTCCAAGACTTAGATTGTATAAAGAAATTATAAAAATACTCTAAAAATACAAATAAGAAAATGATGGTTTATTTTATGTAAAAGTAACAAAAGTAAAAGCTCAAAATTATGGTCAATAGAACGGTGTGGTTTCCCTACTGTCACCTTAAAAACCATGGTACCACAAGGTTTTGCATAAAAATCAGTATGGTTTTAGGAAAAATAGTACAACTGAGCTTGCTGTGAATCAGATTGTGGATGAGTTGATTGAGGCTGGTGAGAAAAAGTTAGTTAATTGTTCTGTTTTTTTAGATTTAGCAAAAGCATTCAATACGGTAAATCATGAAATACTCTTGTCAAAATTAAAAGGTTATAAAGTTAAAGGATCTATGTTAAATTTACTACAAAGCTACTTATATAATAGAAGCCAATCGACTGTTATCAATAATGTTGTGTCTGAGCGTGAAATTGTGAATGTTGGTATACCTCAAGGTTCTTGTTTGGGTCCTTTGTTGTTTCTTGTGTATATAAATGATATTTTTTCTTCTACTGAGATTAATATGAGATTGTTTGCTGATGATGCCTGCTTAAGCTACCAACATAGTGAGCCTGCTTGTGTGAACAGTGTTATTAATGAAGAACTGAGAAAAGTTGATGTATGGTTGCGTGATAATAAACTTTTTATTAACTATTCAAAAACTAAATTCTTGCTTTTTAACAATACTTCTAAAAAATATGATTTTAAAATAAATATAAATGGATTTGCTCTTGAACAGACTGAAAGTATAAAATATTTAGGTGTAGTTTTAGATGAAAAACTGAATTGGAGAGCTCACTTAAGATCTCTCAAATCAAAGCTGTCTAGAAGTTGTTTTGTGTTGTCAAAATTGAGGTACTATTTGGATGTGAGTACACTTAAAATGGTGTATTATAGTTTGTTTTATCCGCATATTCAATATTGTATATCTGCTTGGGGTGGTGCTGCTGAATGTTATTTGAAACAAATTGTTACTATGCAAAAAAGGATAGTGAGGTATGTTTGCCGTGTGCCTGATTTGACTCCAACAAACCCACTGTTTGTGAAAACTGGTCTGCTGAAATTGAATGATGTGTTTAAATTGCAAGTTTGTAAATTGATGTAGAATAGTATGACTGGATTTGATGTTGAGCATAAAAGTTTTACTCTTGTTAGTTCTCTTCACTCACATAATACAAGATTTTCAAAAAAATTAAATTTCATAACTGAAAGACCTAGAACAAGACTTGGCCTAAACTCCATTAGGTATTTGGGTCCAAGGTTTTGGTCTAGTGTCCCAGAAAATTTAAAAAAATTTAAAAAAGATAAGTTTAAATGCGGTTATAGAAAAATTTTCTATTAACTTGCTACAAGAAGTAAAACTTAAGTGCTTATAATCACATGCCTAAGTATATTGTTTTATTGTCTTTTTTTTTTTTTTTGTGCATTTGTGTATAAACTAGATTAGTTATATATTTTGTTTTCCTCGTTGATTTCTGTATAAATTTAAGTTAGATATTTTATGTTATTTAACTTACTTTGAAATATATAAAGGAACATTTCTGTTAAGGTTTTTTACTTTTTCTAATACAAGTTTGTTAAGAGAGAAACTATTTGTCAAGTTTTTAAATATTGATCAAGATTTGTGTTAACTTAATGCTAGCAATAAATTACATAAGATTTTCTTTTAGAGTTTGTAGTTTAGTAGCTATTGTTTTTAAATTACACTGCTTAATGGTATATCGCTGCTTAAATTTTCAACAGCTAATTGTGGAATCACTTGGTGGCAGTGATATCATAATTGGATTGTTGCTATTGTTGTTTTGTACAGAACGTCGGCAGCACTTGCTTGGGGATTTGAGCTTCAGGATTTTCCCACACTTTGTGGTTTTTAGTGTTGAGATTTTAACCTTGTGAGTGTTTGCCAAATGACGTGTCACCAGGGTTTTTTTCAATAAAGGGTTAGGATTAGTTTTTTTTTTTTTTTGGTTAGTTAAAAGTTCTACATTTTTTGTTTATAGATTTAGTTTTATTTTTTAATTAAATGGTCAAATTTTTTCTTAGTAAATTTAAAGATAGGGCAGGTGGAATAACACGTGATGAGCTCAAACTCACTTGCATGACCTTCAGAAAACGTTTATCGTTGTAGAGGGGAGAGTGAGTTAATTCTGATGTTTTTCTACCTTAAAAAAAAAAAAAAAAGGTTTCCTCCTTTTTAAATTTTTCATGTACTGTTTTTAAAAGAGTAAGGAAAACTATTTTGTTGCATAAACAGTTTTTTACAAAATAACTGGCTCTATCCCTTCTACTTTGTGCATTATTTAGAATTTTAAAACTAACTAAAATACTGAAAATCAAAAATTAATTACCTTCTAAATACTTAAAATATAATTTTTTGTTGTTAGTTTTCTGCAATGCACTTTAGTGTTATTGCAAAGCATTGTTGTAGCTAGTATTTATAAAACTCCCAAAAACAAAACTTTTGAGTTGTTTATAGTACTGTAGTTTCAACCATTTACGTCGCTAAAATAACTTCAAGCTTTTACATGATTTGTTTTATTTTTTTTTAGCTTATTAGATTTCTTAGTTCAAAAACAAAAAAAAAAGCATTTAAAGACCTTAAAATTTCATCCGACCCAAAAATACTTGGTATTTTTTTTTTTATCAAGTTTAATTAAATTCTATTATTCTAAAGCAAATTTTTAGCCTAATGTTATTTTAAGCTATGTAGTAAAAATTAAAAAAAAAATCTTTAACACTGTAAATAAAATTATAAGCCAAACGCAAACAAACTTTTAGAATATTTGCTAGAAATTTTAAAATTTTCGTGAGAACTTTCAAAAATTTTGTGAGAGTTATATAGTTACATATATTTTTATCACATCCGAGTTCCGACCCTACAAATTTATTAATTATGTAAAAAACCAGAAGAATAGACTAAAATATCTATAAAAAATTATATTGCTAATATCTAAAAAATTATTTAACTTGCTTGGTTCTATCGTTTTTATAGAGCAAAACAAGCTAGAACTTAAGCTGAAAAGAACATTTAAATTTTTTTGGTTATATATTAAGCTATCACAAGTTCCTACTCAATTTTAATTTCTTTTGGTTTTGTACAACAATACAATTAAATGTTATATAGAATTTAAGAATTTAGAAAAATGTTTTTTTTTTTAGTTTTATTAAGCTTTTATTAATTTTTGCAAAACTGAGCACCCCACATATAGTTGGGTATAAAAGGTATATAAAACTAATAAAATAATCAAATAAGTTTTTTTTCTCCAAAAATATGATTTTAACAATGCAAACGTTTAATTTTTTGTTTAAAAATATTCTCTTGTTAATTTGTTATAAGTTATCTGTACTTAAGAGTTAAAGTTTAAAAAGCAACAACAATTTTTGTATTTAAGTTACGATCTTATATTGTGCTTAACGCAAGGCGATAATCAGAAAAATAAATATACTTATGATTTTGGTTAAATTTTAAAAATAATAATAATAAATTATTACTTTATATAAGTTTAACAAATGAATTTTCTCTTCATCTCCATTTAAAAAAAAATATTAAAATTAAAACAATCTAAAACACATCAAAAAATAACACAAACTTAAATTAAAAATATGTACAATTATATTCATACTAATTATTCTAAATAAAAAACATCAAAATATTAAGTGTAGACATTTTTTTAGTTATTTTATATTATAAAGCAAGATGTTTGCACTTTTCGACCAACTCTGAGCTTAGCAGAGTCGTTAAACCTTCCTTTAATATATTTATATTACTTTTTTTCTAGTTTTAATTTGTCAGTTTTTGTTTGAAAATTCGAATTACAAAATTTTTCTTCAAATTAAAGTCATTTTATTTCAAATACATTCGAAAAGAATAAAAACACGTATGTAGATCTAATTAATACTATAGACAATTTTTTTTATGTAACAAAGTTTTAATCATTTTTTGAGATATGACTAAACCTAGCTTTTAAACATAGTTATTTTTTAAATTATTTGAATAGTCTTTTATTTTTTTATACTATCATAATCTTATTTTTGTAGATCTACAATCGCTTTTTTTTATTTTTTCAAAAACTTATTACTTTTTGAGATATGGCTTATTAAGCATTTTTTGAGAATTTGAAATTTTGTGTAACCAATATTATTATAACAACATTTTGTACAAAATATACGTGAATAAAAATTTTATTTCAGGTTTCATTTTTACAAAATGGTTGAGATTTTGATCTAATAACAACATAAAGTTTGTTTGACATGCACACAACTAAAACTATGTCCCATTTATTATAAATGAAAAAATAATTTAGAATTGATGCTACTGATAAAAATCTTCTTATAATTATCTTTCTGAATAGTCCTTTTAGCTTTTAGGGTATTTATAAAGGGCAAAAACATTTTAAACACTCAAAATAGTTTACCTACAGTTCTAGTGCTCTCGTTATAGGTAAATTATTACTTTTAAATAAATTAATAGATTAAATAAAGTATGTGATAAGGCAAGACATTTTGTAGAATTTTATACGTTTATTTAGTATTTAAAACTATTATAAAACTTTTATTGTTTTAACTAAAAATTAGAGTATAAATATATATGTTTTAAACTGTTTGATTTTTTTTCTTTTCATTTCATAACTTATAAATAGTTAAAACATATTTTTTCTTATTGTATTATATGAATATTTTTTAATTTCTGTTTTGTTTTATTATTTCATCTAAGAGCTGAAAAGGGTATATACAATCTGAATAAAAGCCAAAGAAAAAATCGTTAGAAAAAAACTAAAGTAATATAATAATAAAGAAATTATAACATAGTTTTATTCATAGATTTATAAAACAATTTTTTGCGTTTCATTTTTAAGATAACTGACTTTTTAATTCTTCTCAATACTAAAAACTAACTTTTGTAATCAGAGAAACGTAGCTGTCAGTGAACTTACATTGAAGAATATCACCATACAAATTGTTTTCTTCTTCTAAAGAGTGCTGTAATTTTTCGTGATTTCCATTTTCCATATTGATTTCTCCTACCATGAACATAAGAGAAAATTGTGCATTTTTAACTCTGTTTTACAATTTTGAAATTAGTATTTTCAAATTTAGTCTTGCTCTACACTTAAACTAATTACTAATAATGAAGAAATCTTTTATACTTTTAAAGGTTTTTATTGTTATAAAATATGCTTTTTAACTAACTTATTAACTCTGTTTTAAATAAGTCCTTCACTAAAGAAAAAAAAAAAGTTAATAACTTATGGTTTTGTCACTTAAGTTTGCGTATGTAAATTTAGTTTCAAAAAAATAGAAAGCTCAGTATTTAGAATCTAAGTAATCAAAATTTACTACATCTCAAATTGATATTTTACTTAGCTACTAATTTTATGCACATTTATGTTATTTTTTTTTATGGCATTGCCTAATGACGAAAGTTTATTATGACGACACAGACCTAAATATAGAGCCCCAAGTTGCTCTAATCAAATTTCTTCTTTCAAAATTCCCAACACTAATTTTTATCAGATAAATCATCTTACTATAATTATTTACATCTCTTACTTGCCCAATACTCTTCCAAGGAAGCACAAAGTTAACAAAGTCTTTTTTTTACTTATGAGATCAACAAAAACTCAAATAAGTTTCGTTTTACATTAGATAAATTGTGTGAGTACAAGTTATTGTAATTGAACTTTTTTAAAGTGTAGCTTAATGCTTTACTTTGTAACAGATTCAACCATTAAATATTGAAACTGCTTTTAAACGCTTGAACTTGAGTCTAACTGCTTTTAACTCAACATTCTTTAAAAAAACAATTTGTTAATGAATACCTTTTTTTACATAACATAAAAAAATCTTAACAAACTAAATACCCATAAGCTTTATATCAAGATTTTATATAACGATTTTTTTTGATAAGCTACAAAACTAGTTGATTTAATTTTAAGAAAATTATTTCAAATTAACACAAATAAATAAGTATATTCTCCTTGGTTGAGTTTATTCACAATTTTTTTTTATTTTAACATAATTAAAATGAAACGAATTAATTAACATCTTAAAAGTAAATATATTACAATTGTAATGTTACATTAACAATAACAGCAAAAAATATAACTAAATCAATTATAAAATGAAGTTTTTGATCTCTTGCTTAAGTATTTAAGCGAATGCGTACCTGTAAAATTGCGTACCTTATCGATAAATGTAGTTAAGGTGGTGAATAGTTATATAAGACTGTAATGTAGAAGTTAATTATAGGGATCAATAAGTAAATGTGATAAAAATATTTGAAAAAATAAAAGAAAAAAGTTGACTCTCTTGAGGTAGCCTTGTTGAATATTTTGAACACACGCATTTGAGCATCATACGCGTATGCTTAGTGTTACACTATTAAGAGAGGCACTTGTAGTGTGCCAGAAAGCGAGCTGACGACCTAGTCAGCTTAGGGATTTTACAATGTAAAGCTACAACGAGTAAATCCCTAGACGTCTAAGCGGGTAGACGTCGTCAAGGCGGGTTGTGTGTTAGTGTGTTTGCAGGCATACAGATTATAGCTTGAGTCGACCTGGCCGTCGACTCGAGCTGGAGTCGAACGAGCGCAGCTAGGCGATCAAAGGTCGTATAGCAGACCTCATTGAATAAGCACGAAGGGAACGTAAAGCGAGAGCAAGGCACGTACCGTCCTAAGCAAGCCGTTGAGCATAAAAGCCGCTCTCTGAGAAGGCGTAGCAGTATATGAACGAACTCTGACATGAATCAGCCGAGTTAAAAGAACGTTTGAGTGCAAATATGGTACGCATTTCTAAAGGTGAAGCTTCGGCCGGGGCGACTGAAGCAGAGTAGGCGAGAGACTAGAAAATGCGAAGGCGAAGCACTCAAAATGTAAGATGTAAAAAAGCGGCTTAGTCTCATAGTCGCTATAAAAGTCAGTGTTCAGTAGAAGCGAAATGTTTTGCAAAGGAGGCAGGAGCTTCGAGAAAAAAAAAATTAAAACAGGGGAGGGGTGATTTTTCGAAATTTTGTGGATTGAGAAAAAAAGTGAGGTTGAAGGAACGGTTGGTTGAAAATAGGTGGAAAATGAGAAAAGAAATTGGCGCAAAAAAGCCCCCGACGAGACGCCGCGGCGTCTCGTCGGGGGCTTTTTTGCGCCAATTTCTTTTCTCATTTTCCACCTATTTTTTTTTTAAAGGCCTTTCGTCGAAAGACGAAAGGTCTTTTTTTTTACCAATATATTTTTTAAAGGCCTTTTGTCGAAAGACGAAAGGTCTTTTTTTTGCGCCAATTTTTTTTCTCATTTTCCACCTATTTTTTTAAGGCTTTTTGTCGAAAGACGAAAGGTCTTTTTTTTTACCAATATATTTTTTAAAGGCCTTTTGTCGAAAGACAAAAGGTCTTTTCTTTTACCAAATTTTACTTATGTGGCTACCTCAAAAGAGTCGAAATTTTTTAATTTACTCCTTGTTAATGACTAATTATTTCTATAAAAAGTTCTTCTTAAATTCTAAAAGATGCCACTGAAAGTAAAGCATAGTTTTTTCTTTGCACAAAAAGAATTGAAAAAGTTTTCGATTTACCTAGGGTTTCAAATGACCAAGTCCTTTAAGTTGCTATTAAAAGTTATAATATATAATAATCATTTTTGTAAGTTAAACGAATCGTAGAAGTTTTCAATTTACCTAGGGTTTCAAATGACCAAGTCCTTTTAAGTTGTTAGTAAACGTTATAATATATAACAATTAATTTTGTAAGTTAAACAAATAGTTTTATACAGTTATAATTAAAACTATGATATACACAAGGTGAATTCATTAAAACATGTGTGATAAAAATCACACAAATTTAGATGCTTGCATTTTATCATTTATGTTTTAATTTAAAGTCTTTTAATGTTTTAGTTGACATACTTTACTTATTTTTGTTAAATAGAGTTTTTTTCAGTATAAGCCTTTATGAGGTTTAAAGTTAGTATGATGGACATAATTTTAATACACTTCCTTAATTTTATTTAATGTCCATTGTTCAAAAATTCTGGCACTGTTGTTGCTACAAAACAAAAAAAATATTAAAATAGATTCTTATAGCAGCAAATCTTAGGTAAGCTTAGGCAAGCAATATAATTTTAAATAAAAAGAAGGTAAACACTTTGTACAAGTATTTAACTTTAAACCAAACGCAATGTATTGATTAAAAAAAAAAATTGTGTTTACATAAAGTCGTTGATTTTTTCAATAGTTTTAACAATGTTAAGAACAGTTACTAGTAATTTATTTACTTTATTATGTTACTAAAAGCAAAATACCTTCATGTTGTGTATTATAATATATACATTGATTGCTTGCTGTTTCAGAAGCGTTTAACATACTTTTTGGTTGTTTAGAATATAAATTTTTTTTAAAGAATTTAGAATAAAGTTAAAGAAAAAAACTAACTTACCGCAATGGAAAAAAACTGATAATGTTATAAAATGTTTTAATAGAATCAAAATCAAGAGTACTTACACGTTAATAAAATTTAATATACAAGAAACCTACCCAAGTTTTCAAAAATTCTGTTAGCAAAAAAATCTATCGAATTTGCAAAGAAATATATGAAAATAACAAACTCAGACGTAGATACTATACTACACTCATGCAAGACAGTTCTCAGACATGACAATGAAGTTTGGATCAAAAAGAATGCAAAGGAAGACCTACTTGACGTTCCGATAGGAGGCTACCACGGCGCTGAAGTTTGCCAATTAATCGTTTTGTTCCTATTGAATAACCTAAACCTACTTTTATCTAAAGATAACTTCGAGTTGTACCGCGATGATGGATTTTTCATAATTAAAAAGCGATCAAAAAGAATCATAGAAAAGACAAGAAAAGATACTAGAGCGGTTTTCTCTGAACAAAATTTAAAAGATCGAATTAGGCAGCCGCAAGATAGACTTCCTGGATGTAATACTTGATCTACAGAATTATATATCATCCCCACAGAAAACTCAACGCTAAAGAAAAAAAAACATAAATACAAACTTTAACCATCCTCAAAGCGTCAAAAGAGAACTACCTAACATGATTCAAAATATATCATCTGCTTTATCAAAAAACAAGACTATGTCTAATAACTACAAGGTATCATACGAGAAGGCATTAAAAAACTGTGGCTTTAATAAAGTCTTAGAATATTCAAATCAAAATGATGGTACGGCCGGTAAAAAAAGAAGAAAAAAGCAATGTTATACTACTACCCCCCTTTTAGCGCAACATTAAAGACCAAAACAAAAAAATAATTTTTTAAAATTATTAAATTCCCTAAAAACGAATAAATAAAACTTTTAACAGAAAGACAATCAAAATAAGTTATTCATGTGTGCCCAATATAGAATCCGAAATCACCAAATCATAGAGGAAAGTAAAAACCAGAAGAAAAATGAAACAACTTGCAATTGTAGAATTAGAAGCTCATGCCCAGTAGAAGGTAAATGCCTTTCCAGACGTTTCATATACAAAGCTACGGTCACTATAATAACAAAGAACAGCATTATATTGGATCCACTGCTAGAAACTTTAAAACAAGATACAACGAAAATATGCATAGCTGCAGAAATTAAAATCTGAAAGAATCCACAAAATTCAGCTCATTTATTCAGGCCGCTAAGTTCAATGAAGATATGATTAAGAACAATGTTAAATGGAAGATAAAGCATAAAATTAATCAACGCAAACCGAGCAGAATATGCACTCGGTGTAATATTGAAAGATTGTAAATAACATTCGCTGAAAAAACTCTCTCTCAACTCCAGAACTGAGTTAATTGGTAAATGTAGACAATTTGCTAAATCATAACATTATCATGTACGTAATTGCATATTTTACCATTTTCTAAGTTTGTTGCATTTGTGCTTGTATTTGTATTTCATTGTATGCTATATCAAATAAGTTTTTTGTATAAAAACTTATTATAACCCTCATAATAACTTGAATGATAGCTCTATAACAATTATTCAGTTCGTTATTAAGCACTTTAGATTTTGTTAATTTAACAGACTTATTTAATTCAATCAATTTTAACTAGAATCTAATTAGTACTAATTGTTAGCACTTAGTAATAGTATATATAGCTTTGTCAGTCTTACTTTATAGAGTTTTTAGTTCGTGATCACTACATTACGCATGAAACACCGTCTAGAAAAAAAACTCTAATTTTTAAGTTGCTTAATTAGTGTTGTTTAGAATATAAATATTGCGAAACTTTTAAATCAAAGTAAAAATAAACAAATATTTTTAAAACATCAAGTTAAATTTTATTGTAATGCTATTGGCATTTTCGCAGTCGAAAGTGGCTTTTTTTCATTCCTTCTCTTCTTTCAAGATTGATATAAATTGGTGGTGAGCGCTTGTTTTTGGCTGGTTAGTTGCTGTTGGCTCTTTAGTCGCTTACGTTTTGAGTTGTTGTAAATTGGCACTAACAGCCATTTTGTTTATAAAGAGTGATGTTTTTCACTTTGGCTTTTGAGCCAAAGTAGTTTAATGGGTGTAATTTTTTAGAATTTTGTTTTGTCGTACTTTTATTAGTTTGTAAGTACACCTTTTTGTTCTGAGAATCGATTTCTTTATACTAGTAGTTTAAGTATTCTAAAAATATTACTACTTAAATAGGCTAAGTTTAAATGATAGTGTAAGTTTAATTTGCATTCGATAAATCGACTTAGCTAAGTTATTTAGCTAAGTCAATTCTAAATATTAGCTTAAGTAACCGTCACCGATATTGTTATAGCGCGTTAAGTCAGTTAATTGCCACGTCCGCGTGAAAATAAGTAACACCTTTGGCTGACCGGTTCATTATTAATATAAATTTAATAACATTTAACTTTTAACATTTTCTATTTTCGTTTATAACACTTACTGCAGTTTATAAGTTTACTTCAACACTATTTTTGTTTTTGACTTTAACACTTTATTTTAAAGAATAGCAACTACTTTAAGTTTTACTAATAACTATTTATATAGAAAACTTTATAAATATAATATATTATTTACTCTTTGAGGTGTTACAAATTCGATAGAAAGTTTGATTATTGTACTTCTTTTTATCTCTAAGTTTAAAGTAAATATTAAAATTAATAAAATAAACTCACAACAAAAAACTATTTTTAACAACATCATCGAAACTAAAAATCACAATAAATATTGTGTTTTAAAAATTAATTACTTTAAGTTTGTCTAAACACTGTAAGGCTAATTTTAATTTTAATACTACTGTGTTTTTAAATAATTAATTACATAACCAAATATGATCAAGATAAGTATTTTTAGTTTATAAAAGTACAAAGCACCTATGAAATAAAAAGCTTAAAAAAACGTTTTAGTCAACAGTACTGAGTTGTACAACTAAAAAGGTAATATTCGAAATTAAATAAATATATATTCAGTTGTGTATATGTATGTACACAGTAATTTAAAAATTTACATTTTTTTTTTACTACAACAAAACGACATGTAATAAATACTCCACAAGTTTTTCTTTTGAACTGTAAGGACCTTTTAAAGCTACTGTTAACTTATAATTTTGCCCTGAAATTATTTGGCTGCAGTTTTTTATTTTTATTGAGTATTAAGCAATTAAGTTAGAGGAGTATCATCAGATTTGCACCTGACGCCATGTGAAGCTAATTAATTGATAGCTCACTTAATTTTAATGTATAACTAAACATATAATCAAATTTCGTTTGTAGAGCGACAGTTCCAATAGCGGATAACATTAAGTACTACATATTTTAAAACAAAATAATTTAAATGTTCATAATAAAACTATTTACGAGTGCTTTATCAAAGTATATTTTAATATTTTATCACATTTTGTTTTTATAATACTTTGTTTAAGTGTGGACCGCGACAACTTTTTTTTCAAAGTGCACTGCGACCTCTAGTTAAGGCTACCATTGTGGTCCGGTCCTGCTTCATTCCAAATAATTTAATGACGTAATAATGGTAAAAACTTTAATTTAAAATGTGTACCTTTTGACTTGTATTATACTGAATTGTATGCTAAAATATTAAAATACAACTAATTCTAACAACTATAACTGTAATTACTAAATTAAGATAAAAATGTTCACCTATAAAAGTAAGAAACACTATGACGTAGGAACAAATTTGCAGTATCTTCGCCTCTGATTCTTGGGTCCTTTTTGCGTCTTCTCGGTCATTCTTCATAATCACCTATGAAATTAGACATTTTAAATATAGATAAATAGTTTACGTTTCCGTTTCATAAAGTTATAAAATTTTCGTTTGTTAATTGTATGTTCTGTTGTTAAGGGTAAAATAACACTAACAAGATGCGTCAGGAAAAGAAGGTCACAAGCACGACTTGAGGTACAACGCTAAAATTTATAAAAAACATACGGTTCTTTAGACCATCGATTTGTTTTACGTCTGAGACGAAAATAAGTTGATGTTTCATACAGGGTTACCAGAGGTTTTTAAGAAATTTATTCATGTGTTCTGAACTTTTTTTTAGAATTTTCAAACTACAAGTTTTTGGTTTGTTTTTTAATATAAAATTAAGTTTAAGGTAAAAACCAGTCTTATATAGCACAAAAAAAAATGGAAATTTACTTTAAATGTGTTTTCAATAAAGAAAAACTTATTAATGACAAAACATTTTTATTTTTATGACAAATTTTTTGTGTCAATAGAAATTTCATTACTATACGTGTAAACTTTTGAAAATCCAGGTAATTTAATTATTTTTATTCAATTTTCCGGGTTTTACTTTTATATACTTTATTTTAAATTACAGGTTGTTCAAAGATTTTAGGCAACCATGTTTACGGTGTTGTTTAATAAACTATTTGGCCTAAACACTCTTACAACAAAGTATTCAACATAAATTTGTATAAAATATATTACTACTTTCGCATGCCAAACATGAATATGTAAATGAGGTCCGACAATCGTAAAATGTTGGAGAAAGAACCAGAACAATAAAAAAATTGCAAAGAAAAATGTACGTTCGATTGCATATTATTAAATGTCGTATAAATAGCGATTGTTTAAATATTAAGCAACACGTTGGATCATCAGGCTTCAAGTTTTTAATCAGATAAACAAGGCATAAACGGTTTTGTTAACATAAAAACACATTCAAAATTGAAACCTCAATTAGCCATGTTTAATTTGCTTTCAAACTACATAATACGTCATAGGCCAGATACTTCTGCTTTGAAGACCGGATCCAGATCACAGGCCTTACGTTTCACACCCCTAAAATAGCGTCTAACTAATCAAGTAATAAAACTTGTTTTTTCTCAATATGGTCTACAAAAGACTTTGTTAAATTAAGACCAATACCTGCTACATATAAGCTCAATGATTATATTGTCTAAAGAAGATACTAAACTCTAACAGACATAAACATGATGTACTTGACAATTAAAAAACTATAAGAAAAAAAATTCAAAATTATCTTAGATACTATTTAAAAGTCAATTTACGATAATGAAGAATACAAGTTCTTGGATATCAGAGCTGTTAAAAGTTTTTGTTCATAGTTTATTTTAATCGTCTAATTAGACAACTAACTTTGTTACATTACTAAGTAAAACTAGCCGAACTAAAACTTACCGACATAATTTCGAAAGCGTACCATTTATTACCTAATACAGAAAAGTAGTATTTGTGGCGCAGACAAGCTAAAAAAACAAGGACAAAAGAAGAAAATTATTTACAAAAACCTTATGCGAACTAATAATATACTAGATCTAAGATACGAAACCAGCCGGATTCGACTGTATTTTGCTTGACCCTAAGTTTAAAAAAAGATTCGGTTCTTAGGTGAAATTCGAACGGATCCGGTTTATTTTAAAGACTTAAGGTTTCCGCGGTCAGCTTTATTCAGTTTTACACTTAGCTTGTTGTGTTTATGCTTAAGAAACTTTTTATAGAAATCTTTTCTGCTCTTAAGCGCATTTTAAATTTATAACAAATCAATTAAGATGGTTGTTTTAGACAGTTTCACAATAATTTATTTATAAGATTTTTATTAACATGAATGCGTATATGAAATCAAACTATACTTCGAAGATTTGTGTAAATAAAAAATTAACGTATAGTTTTAAGAATGCTATTGAAATTAAGAACAGTGAAATTTTGTAATATAATTCTAAGACTTAGTTTTGGCTTTAGAAAGAGTAAAAAATTCAAAGAATGTGCCTAGTACTACGTGGTTTACAACATATTTGATTCCATTTATATTGTTACAGCTAGACAATGGCAACTTGTTAGCCACATTACTGAACCTTTTTGCACTGTAAAGCAGCAGTGTAGTAGAATCAACGCATTGCTGTCAAGTGTATTACCGCATTGAGAAGTTTTTTTTTTTTTTTAAAGGGAAATAGTTAAGCAGTCCAAAGTGGCCCTACAACCTTAGCAGAAAATATAAAAGAAGCTTTAGAAAGAAGGTTGTACAAACAACAGCTCATACTAAAACTTTATGAAAACTGCTTGTTGTTAGTCAACTGTTGATTCACAGTATTGACTTCAATTCATCACTCCTAATCTCAAACAGGAGGTATAAAGGCTATTGAAATTAGAAGTAAATAAGCACAGTTGTCGTGAGACTGGTCAAAGTAGTCACTTGCTTCGAGTACAAGCGCTTAATAACCCTAAAACTTAACTATCTTCAAACTATGTTCCTAATCATTTTTTACCGTCCTACTCCGAGTTTGAAACAAAAGCAAGTACAACCACTCACGAAAGCTAACAACAAGATTTAAGAAAGAAACAAAGGTTTTTTTTTAAATAAATTTACATTGACCAAATTAAAAAGCTGAGGTTTTATCTTGGTGGAAGTGAAAGATGAGATACCAACATCTTTCCAGGAAGCATATTTCGGCACCCCCATATTTTGTTTATTATAAAAAAATATTCTTTTAAGCTGGTAACTTGTACAAGCAAAATCAAAAGCGATTGCTTCTAAAGACCGGCAAAAACCTTTTATTTACTCATCATATCTTTATATGGCTACAATATATTTTTCTAAATTATTAGCGTGGATATAAGTAAATGTTAGTTAAAAAATTATTATACTTACTTATATATATCTAAACAGTTGCTAAAGAAATTACTACTTATCTTTTTGCGTATTAAAGTTTAATTTAAGCTTATCACAAAAAAAAAAACAAGTAAAGTTTGTGTTTTTTTAAGCATTTTAATCGTACAAAATGCAAAATTCAATTGTATAAGTAGCTTGAAATCCTTTCATAAAAATCAATTTGGGATTTTATATAGATAGAATTTACTTGTCTTGTTTGTACGACGTTTGTTTTTTCAATTTTTTGTTAGTGTTCGAACTAGAATAGCTCAACAGTAACATCGTACTTCTAATTTAACATGAAAAATGATTAAAAAACATTTTACTTAAACAATGGTATTATGGTCATTGACTTTTCAACGCTTTAACTTTTTAGGATCCGGATCCTGCCGTACTCTAATAAAAAAACTGGATCCGGTATGATTTTAATTTAAGAAAAAGAACCGGATCTGGCCGGAAATTAAATTTGAAAAAAGATCCGGATCCGGCTTGATCTTAATTAGTAAATATAGTAGGTCGCTAATATGAACATATATGTTAAGGGTAATTAAAATAATACTTGTTTAAAAACAATAAGTTAAAAGACAAATTTCGTAAAAAAACCATCCGTTCGGTTAGTGTCAGTAGCTGATTTAGGGAAAGAGTGAAACTGTGAATTCTAATTTATTCGCATCACAGAAGAAAAAGGAGATAACGTTCCTAAAAAAATTAAAAAAAACTTCAAGTTTGAAAAAAAACTCCAGTAAGCAGCAAAATAATGAAGTACCTACAGACGATGCATTAATGTATTTTAAAATAACGTAAAAACAGAGATATAGAATTGGAAGCTTTATATCTTCGCCTAGAAAAAGAGAAAAACTGTTGCTAAAAGTCATCTATCTAAACCACAACTTAAAAAGTATAAATGCAAAAAACTTGGACAAATTTTTTCAAAAAAAAGATAAAAGTTGTCCAAATTATGACATCATACCAACTGAGGTTTTAAACTGTTAGGAATTCTGAAGAAACTAAAATAGACAAAAAAAGCATTTAATTTTTACAACGCAAGAAATGTGGATAGTAGTGGTGTGAGTCCTTAATTTCGCTTTACAAACTGTAATTTACACAAATTATTTTTATTCTGTTTAAAAAACGCATAATATTGGGGAAATTGCGAACATGTCCACAGACCATGTTATACACTCAAATAACTAGAAATGTTTTTATCAAGGCTATATCTAGGGCATTTCTAGTTCAAAATGATTGGACCATTAATACGTTTATTACATCATAACAAAAAAATCAAAGTAGATTAAAAATGATGTCAACGACGAAACAATTAAAAGAACGATGGAACATCATGCTACGCTAGGGATCAGCAAACTGGTGCCAACAAAGCCAAAACATGCGGCGTGCAAAGTATTTTTTAGCTCAGGACATACCTTTTTAAAAACAATAATAGAAAGGTTTTTGTAGTAAAATCTATAAGTTAGGCTCTTAATTTAATAGTTAAAACTTGCAGACATCACAAAGTTTAAATTTTTATTACATTGTACTGATAAAACTGGCAAGAAAATAATCTAAGCTAAGCAATATATGCTAGCATTAAAGTTTAAATAACAAACAAACCATTGTTTAGATCGACTTCACCGAGCAAAGTATTTGGAGAAGATCTTTTCTGTTACATACTTGTAAATACCAGCTTGATATTACCCGTCGCATTATCACTGCTGCCATCAAAATATACTTTCCCGTGCAGTTTCTATCACGCCTGTGGTTTTAATGTATCTGTTTAAAGCATTTTTAAATACGTTAATATTGTTAGTATTTTATATAAAAACAAAGGGTTGTGACAGTTAAATATTTATATTAAATGAAACTTAAAATAATATATATTAGAAAAATACTTAAAATTTTGATTTGTATATTTTTATGGTGCTCTAACAACTTACGAATTTTAGTGTAATTAGAACTAGTTTAATTAATAAATTCTATAAAACGTGCAAATTCAACGGGAAGTGCGAACTCAAAAGGTGTGAACTCAAGAGGAAAATTCCTGTAATTTACATATTTTCTTTATGTCCTTTTCTGAAAATAATATATCTAGTTTTAGTATACGGTGATACTTGTGTCTAAGAAAATCGCATATATTGAACAACTAAAACAATAAGACCTGGAATATAAAACACGTAGTACCATGACTAAAACACTCATTTACAAACACTAAAGTAAACATAAATTAGCTATAAAGAAATAAAGTCGATAACAAACTATTGAATAGATATCAAACTTAAAATATATAGAAGATCTTTTTTAAACAAGAAAGTAACTTAAGAATTATGTAAAAAACAACTACAGTAACCTCTCGCTTATTTACGCACATTGTGTCCACAGAAAAAATGCGTTATGATACGAAAGATCATAAAGATACGAGAGGTTCCAAATATACTTAATATAATGGCTGTTTTTTGATATTGATTCTAGTTAAAAGCAGACTGGGGACTTTCCCACTTTTAACAATTTGTTCACTATATTTATAAAGATAAAAACAAAAGATAAAACTATACATATATAAAAAATAAAAGGATTTGAAGAAGAACTTCAAATAAACAAAAAACGTCATATGAAAATTAGTGACATGTTTACTAAAAAAAACAATTTTGATTTGTGTTAGGTGTAAGCTCTATATTTATTAAGTATCACTGCTACTTTTTGCTCGTAAATTTCATTAGATTTCTTTTTTAGATGTTTATTCATATATAAGGCAAGAGTACTGAATTATTTATTTGTGTTTCGAACTCTCATTATTTCATTATTAACACAGTCATATTTCTATCAGAATTTTAATTTAATCTGTTATTATTAACATAATTTCTGATACAATAAGTTATATGTAACTAAATGTTTATCAATTAGTAAAGGAACATAAGTTTACAAAGTTAAAGATATAGAGAAATGAGTTAGCATTTAAAAACATATTTTAAATTAAAAATATACAATAAACCTAATTTGTGCAACATTAAAAAGAAATTCTATTTTTTAAACTTTTTAGAATTCTGAAATGCGTAACGTCACGAGTGCGTAAATATGCGAGAGGTTACTGTAATTAAAAAGTGTAGGTTGTTGCTTAAACTTAAATTTAAGTTTGTCAAAACTCTGAAAAACATTTCAAAAACACGATGGTTATTAGCAAATTATACTATTACAAGTTTTTTGTTAAAAGGCAAATGTTTTGATTTTTAAAGGTTTATCAAAGCTAAAATAAATCTTTACTGAAATTACGCTAAAGCTATAACCAATTATTAGTTTTATGCATAAGTTTTTAAACCGTAGTATTGGTATTAATAATTTTCATAAAACCCAAAACTATTATAACTAAATTTGGTTTTACATTAACTCATAATAAGAGTTAACATTCTAAGAATAATTTGTTTTACTGTGTAAAAATTAAGAAGTTGTTGAAGAATATTTTTATATATTTGTTTAATGTTTATATACGGCATGCTTACCATTTATAAACGTTAATAAGTATGTGCAAATAATGTGTTTATTATTTATAAAAAAAATATTCACTAAATAACTTACTTCTACTTCATAAATATAGTTAGAATAAAGTTGACTAAATATTACAATGAAAGTTATAAGAAAAAATAAAATTATTATCTAAAGATCAAAACTATAATTTAGAGACATTAGATCGACAGCTAAAATGACTTTACGAAAAAGTAGTTGGCCATTTTGGGGTAAAAGTTCAAAGAGTTTGTAAAACTGCTAAAAACGTTAGATGTAGATCACTGCCTTGTCTCCTATACTCGATAGAACAATAGATGTATAGAGAATTGAAATAGCATGATTGGCATATTTTTTACGTTCCAAATGGGATAATTATATTAGTTAGTTGACCGTAAATAATTATATGTTCTTATTGATCAGGGGTCAGCAAACTATTATAAGCTGCAAGCAAGTTTTTCTATAAAAGTTTGATTGTGGGCTTAACTATACAAAAAAAAAATCGTTTTTGCACGCAGTTGCTTCTCAAAAATCTACGCACACTACATCCACAACAGAAATCCGTAATTAAATGAGAGAAAGTAAATAAGTGTGGACTAGTAAATGTACCTAATACTTATCCGCTGTTTTCTAATAATGCATTTGACTTTAAACACAGGTTTGCAAATCGTTTTTTTTTTTTTCAGGTTTTTAAAAGTACACATTTTTGGGTCTATTTTTAGTTTAAAGTTAAGTTTTAGGTAAGAAACTGTGTTAAATAGTATAAAAATATTGAAAAGATACTGTAAAGCTACTTTAAATATGTTTTTTAATAAAAACCATTTTTGATTATAACAAAAAAAATTATTCATATTATAGAATTTTTGAGTCAAATCGAAGTTTTACTACTGAATATGTGAACATTGTTAAAATTCCAGGTTTTTCCAGTTTTTTTTTGCCTAAATTGTCAAGTTCCAGGTTTTTTCCAGGATTCCAGGTAAAGTGGCAACACTGTAAACATTTAATTTATGTTTGATTTTTTTTTATTATATATTCGACACATACATTAAATTTAGTTCAAACAAAACTAAATAATTTCAATTTTTTTTGTATTCTATAGAGAACTCTTAACTGCGTAACTAAAGGAGTATCCGTAATCAAACAAGTGCGTAGATTCACAAGAGGTTACTGTAATTGTAGAAATCAACAACAAAATACTATTTAAAACAAAATGTGATAAAATAAGCAAAAAAGGAGCTCTAGTAAATAATAGTTTCTAAATCAAAAAGCTAATTGTAACTTATAAGAATTTTTTTTTTGTTTTTAAAAAGTTTGTTTCGGGCTGATAACTCGTAACCCGCCGATTTTTGCTTTGAGAGTAATTTTTGGCCCACGGCCAAACCCGAATATGATCCAGTTTTTTAATCCCGGGTTTAAGAGGTCAGTGTTAATTAGTAAACAGTATAGAATCTAATTTATTTTTAAGTAGTCATATATCAAGAAAAAACGATTGGTTTCTAAATTTATGCTAAAAAGGCGTTTATTGAAACGAGTTTATGAAACCTTGCCCTCTGTTAGTCGGTGCCCAATTAGTCTTATAACCAGATGAAACGACATAACCTATTGTAGTTGGGCAGCTTATTAATAACAAAATTCTTTTCTTTCTCTATTTCATATATTTTGCTTCTTGAAAATATCATAAAAGTTTCATTTTTCGGAACTTAATTTGTTGTGGGACTGCTACAGAAATATTTAAAATACAGTACTGGTACGAAAATAAAAAGTTCATTTTAGAAATTAACTCACATCTTAACAGTATACTCAAAAATGAATAAAATTATTCTCATACTTTTTAGACATTACCAGATTTTCAAGCACTTTTATTGAAGAATACTCTCATTTGGCCTACAAAAACTGAATGCTTATTTAAAAATAATTCGATCATTATAATATCAGCAAACAAACTTGACAAGATGACGAGGGACGTGCATCCGGCCATTTTAAGTTTCTTCAGCACGAAGTTTGGCTGCTGATCATCATCTTTCGCGTTCTTCTTCCCCGGTGGAGAGTCCTGCCGTGGACCTTTTGCTTCAATGTTTCTTCTTTCGCTTCGTTGCTGTTGTTAGGTTTACTAAGTAAATCCTATAGCAATATCCTAAGTAATAAAATAATTGTTTATTTTGCCTTTACTTGTTAAATTTTATGTTTTTAAATTAAATTTATTTTGTTTTTTATTAATCTTTATTTCATACTATTCGAGCTCAAATACTTGCCGTCCGTGAAACTTTCACTTGCATCAACACTCTCCGAACTTGAGTTCTGGCAGCGACTTGCGACAATCTGTCTGAAAGATTGCATAAAAAGTTATTTTTTTTTAAAGATGCCAACCATTTGGCGTAAAGCTGAAAACGTTTTTGAAAAATCTAGTTTCTTTTGCAAAAGTTATTCTACTAAACTAAAAAGTTCTTTTGTTCTTAAATAGTGAAACATTTGATTAAAACTTAAAAATGTATAACGAAAAAGTTTAGCGGCTTTCCTTAGTAATGAGATTTAGTTAAAATTTAATGTGTCGATTTTGACGTCAATAATAGTTAATTTTATTTGAACGTAAATTTTTGTTTAGACGACTTATAAAGAACACATAGACAAAGTATTAAAACAATAAAACGTAAACTGCAGCTTAAGTGCACTAGCATATATCTAACTACATACACGATTTATACAGGTTTTTCTTCAGGTGTCGATTATGACGTCAATAATAGTTTATTTTATATGAAACTTTTAATTATTGTTTAGACGACTTATAAAAATGCATATATAAAGTATTAAAACGATACAACGTAAACTGCAGGTTAAGTGCACTAGCATATATGTAACTACATACACGATTTATACGAGTTTTTCTTCTTCAGGTGTCGATTATGACGTCAATAATAGTTTATTTTATATGAAACTCTGAATTATTGTTTAGACGATTTATAAAAATGCATATATAAAGTGATAAAACGATACAACGTAAACTGCAGGTTTGGTGCACTAGCATAAAAATATAAAAATGTAGGGTTGCAAATATTCAGCTAACTATAGTAACGTGTTATAATTAATGTAGTAACGTTTTGTTCAGGTGATCACAAAAATTTACAAAATTAAAACCTTAAAAATATAGCCCGAAAAGAAAATAAGTTTTTTTTCAATATTCACACCTTATGATAAAGTTTAAAATTGAAATATGTGTTTTACTTTCTACTGAAAACTTCTGAAAATATAAACTTAGCTGAAAATCTAGTTATAATTTTATTACGTTGAAAAATACATCTAGTTCACACCTTAAATTTACAAATATAAGACAATGCTGATGTTCTTTACGTTCTTAAATGTGCTGATGTTCTTAATGACCCTCACATGGCCCTAATATAATAGCAAGCTTTTTATCTTTTACCAGGAAATAAGTCTTTTTTAGGATTAGTTTTGTTGAAAAATCTCAGAATTTTTAAAGTATTTAACAGAAATATTTTAATATTTACTTAAGTTGGCAATTATCAGGGATCTGTTGACCTCTAAAGTTTAGAGCTAGATTATAAAAGATTATTGCACATACATCATTTCTTGCTCTGTTTTTAATTCATTACACAGAATAGAGTTTAATACTAAATTCATTTTATAGATTGTCAACTTTATCTGTGGTGGTTTTTTTGTTTATGACACATTTGAGAAATAATTTAACATTGTTATTCTAACTGCCTTAACATTATATACTAATATTTCTCTTAATATCAAAAACTTAACTTTTTTAAACCTCACTATGAAGTTTGTAGTTTGACTTTTTTCAGTTTGAAATGTTGGTAATTACTAAGGATGATGTCGCACCAATATAAGCTGATATTATGTTATATCAATATCTTTTAAAACCATAATTTTAGGCTAAAAATTTGTGTTTTATAGATACGTAAATAAAATTAAAACTATTTATCATAAATTAAAAAAAAATTGATATTTAACACTTTTGTTTCACAATATAAAGTTTATAATTGATTATGTCAGTAGTTTATATCAGAGTTTCCCAAAGTTGGCGGTACTGCCCCCCTTGGACCGATTTTAAGTTGAAGGACAATAATTAGAACGGGGCAAAAGGGGAGGGGGGTACATTTTATTATTATTGGAATTTTTAAAATTTTAGAAACTTACACTAAATATTCTTGAGTTGCAGAGAGCAAAAAAAAATCTTAGGCTTTTTGAATGGTAGTCTTGTTGGAGGGGGCAATAGCCTTTTTAATTTCTTCAAAGGGGCAATTTAAAAAAAAATGGGGAATCCTGGTTTATATTGATTACAATACTGTAAAATAAGTTCGATTTTATATTTTAGTTTATAAAAATAAATTTAATTCTTATTACGTATTTATATAGCTTGTTTGAAACAAAGTATCTTTTTAGATTAAACGTATTAGGCTTAAAACATTGACTTTAGCCTAAAATCATGGTTAAAAAAGATATTAAATACAATATAATTTTAGCTTGATATTCGTGCAACATCATCCTAAGTAATTACCGAGATGTTAAAAAAAACTAATCAGTTTGATTTGAAATCTTCTTTTTGTTTGTCATTTGAGTAACAATTTGTAATGTTTATTAAATGTGCTTGATAAAATATTTTGAGAAAAATTAAAAAAAACTAATATAGAAATTAAAATATAATAAACTAGCATTAAACGAAATATTCTTTGATTAAAGAAAATTTAGATTATATATAAAATTAAAGTCTGATTTTTGATATTCTAATTAACTTAAATATATAGCTAAAAGGGTTTAACAAATAATTCAATTCAAATTGTAGGTACACATATTGAGAACTAAATTTATTACAAAGTTTATAGTTTGTAAATAAATTTTAAACCTTTTAATAAATTATTGTTTCAATTTTTTTCATTTATACTTATTACCTAGGATGCTGTCGCACCAATGTCAAGCCGAAATCATATTATCAGGGTTGCCACTCGTTTTTTTTTCAAAATTTTTTCCAGGTTTTCCAGATTTAACTTTTAAGTGATTAAACGTTTAAGTTTTAGAAGTTTAAGATAAATAAGTTAAGTTATTTAATGTATTTATCAAACATATGAATGCAAAATTGTATAATAAAATTGATTCAATATTTTATTTTGGAAAAATAAATTTAATTCTTACTGTGTATTTATAAAGCTTCTTTAAAACAAAGTATCTTTATATATTAAACATATTAGGCTTAAAACATTGATTTTAAGCCTAAATTTATGATTTAAAGAAACATCAAATACAACATAACTTCAGCTTGATATTGGTGCGACATCATCCAAGGTAATTACATATGCATGGTTGCCACTGATCAAGCTGAGAAAAATTTCCTGACTTTTCCTGACTTTTTACCAAAATTTTTCTGACTTTTCTAAATCAGTTTTATTTATATAAATTGTACACTTAGTTTAATAAAATACTACCCAAACTATTTAATAATAAATCTTTAAATTAAAAATCTATTAAAATAGAATATACTTAAGTAACTTTAAAAAAAAGACATAAAAAAGTAAACTATATATCTGTTGTATACAATATTTCCTCTTATCATTTAGTATAAAATTTGTAACAAACAAATATACTCTTATTTACTTTAAAAACTTAAGTTACTCTACAAAAAATACAAACAATAAGTAAACCTAATCTTGGCATATACCTCTCTTATAACATAATTTATAAACTTAAACAACTTTGAAAAAATTATAAATATACACATTAACTTGTTCCATAAAATTATAAACTAACTGCTTAGTTATAAAGAACTCAATTATTTAAACAAAAAACACTTTGATTCTAAAATTATGCTAGATAAACTTTTGTGTATATATCACAGTTTCACCATGGAAGTGTCCTTGCTACAGATCTCCAATACTAAAATGCTTACAAAATCTGTTTGTTCAAGTAGGGTACTTGTTCAAAATGTTAATAGAAAATGTTTGCAGTTTTATAAAGGATGTCTACTAATTCATATCAGGTGAAGGCATTGGAAATATAATTAAATATTTTAGTAAATTTCTAGGAAAATTTTGGAATTTTTTTCTGACTTTAAAGGACTTTTAATTAATTTTTACATTTAAAGGCTTTGGAAAACAAGGAATTTCGTAAATTTAAACTGACAAAATCTGACTTTTTTTTTAATTTTATCAAATTTCCTGACTTTTCCTGACTTTTTTTCAAAACCCCCCATTTTTTCCTGACTTTTGTCATTTTTTTTAAATTTTTCCTGACTTTTCCTGACTTTTCCTGACCGAGTGGCAACCCTGCATATGTTTAATATTATACAAAAAAAAATTAAATTGAGAAATGATTAATGTACTCCTTATGGCAAAAACCAAATACTTTTGAAGTGCATATATTTCAAAATAAAGTTAATTTTTTGGGGCATTTATATTGAACTAAAATAAATTAGGTTAACACTTGGAAATTACACTACCAAAAAGGTCACTTAAACTTCTTGACAATTAAATAAATCTAATTAATGGCCTTGCCAACCTCATAAAACAATCAAAATAGTCTTTGAGGAAGGCAGAAGATGGTAAGTTAAATTGCTTTTGATCAGAAGAAAAAATTTCTGAATATGTAGCAACTATGCATTTTAAAATTTATTGAACAAAGGAATACTTTTCTTTGATTCAAAAAATTTTGCTTGAGTGGTTTTAAATTGATATGAGTCACATAAAACTAGATTAACTTTATTAAAGAAAAGAATAAAACTCAAACAATTTACTTACTATCAATATTTTTATAATTCTAAATGCTTAGTTCAAACTAGGGTTAAGAATACATAACTAAATAAAGGGTCAAAAAAAAGTATGAAAACAAAACTATTAAAATAATATAAATTTAATAAGCTTGAGTTATTAAATAAATTTAACCTTAAGTTTTATAATTAAAAAAACTCCAAACAAGCCTGAATAACCTGAAAAAAGCTTAATCTAGTCATGGTTTGGCAAAATCTGTAAAGATTTTGTGTTATTGCAGAAATGTTTAAAAAATATTAGAAATATTAGATAACTTATATTTATGTGGGGTCTAAATTAAAAAAAAATACCTTTAATGGATAGTACACCAGTCAATTTTTCCAAATTCCACAGTGATGTCCATTTTTCATTAGAAGAAGTTGTTTTTGTTTTCAATTTATATTAAGTTAAGCTTGAAAATGAATATTCTTTATAGTCTCAAAACAGTCGAACTAACCTAAGTTTCTTTTCAGTTTTATATTCAGACAAATTTTAATAATAAAAAACAACTGTTTAAGTAACTTGTTTTTTAGTTTATCAAATAGAATGATTTTGTTTAAATAAGATCCACAACTTGAAAATCCGCTCTGCAGTGAAACTTAGTTATTGCTTTTTTCTAAAGTTATAAATTATTAATTACTTAAAAAAGTTATGTTTTATTTGACTATGTGTTATCTTAAATGCTAACTTTCGTTTATATTTGTATGGTGTGAGGTAAATAATGTAGTGATAATAAAAACATGAATAAGTAAATATTTACCCTTTTCGTCTTAGCGATAAAATAAACGCCACTAAACATTAACTTTGTTCATTTTGGACATAAGTATGGAACACAAGCATATAAGGTTTTAGCTGAATGTTTATTTGTAGATTATAGCTGTATTCTATATTTATCAAACTAAACGACTTATTTTAAATTGTTGGGGATAAAATTCTATATCAAAATATTTTATCTTTAAACCGAAACTTGAAAAAGTAGAATCTAAACTATATCTAAATTACTAAAATTACTTGTTTTTTAATAAAATTTTTTTTAAATAACTCACGCACTACACTACCAAGTACCATCTTCTGTATATTTTAAGAGATAACTTTTTGAAGCTCGTAACTTGTACCAGATAAAGCGTAATCTATTATTCTAATAGACCAGCAAAAATCTATTATTTTTCCAACACAACAAAAGTTTTTTTTTTTTAGTTTAAGAGTGTTTAGATGTATTTTTAATTTTTAGTTTTATTTATATTTTTAAATTTGAAATATTTTTTCTTCTTTTTTCTTTCATTGGTTAAGGCTTAATGCTAGGTAAAATATAAAACTTGTTGTCACAATTGTGATTT